>NC_057861.1:274409543-275769043 GCF_019393635.1 Dromiciops gliroides
TCAACTCAAGAAATGGACATACAATAGTCCTTGTACAGGAGAGGAAAATCCAATACTCTCCAACCAGTTAGTGTTAGGTAGGATATTGGTAGGCAACTAGTAGCTATTTCTTGCATCAGTAAAATCAATCTGTTTTCTGCTATCATGTTTCCAAAGTGATTGTGTTTTGTTAGAATGATTCTAGGCATAATGCCATCTATTCCCAATAATGTTTCTAAAATCATTGTTTTACTTATTATGTACAAGATAATCAAAAATGGACACACACTCTTAAGCAATGGGAGCTGTGTTAGGCTAACAGTTATTGTTTATTAAAACCTTAAAAGTTTAATGTCTGACTAATCTTGAATGATAGCCCTAATCCAACTTTCTGTTGTCTCTTTCTCAAAGCATCTTAACACTGCTTCTGAGTAAATAGCAATGATGGAAAGGGAATCCCTGTGGCAGAAATTAAGAAATAAAGTATGGGGGATTAACCTCCAGCCTTAGGTGCTTTTATCTCTAGTCTTCCTGGAAACCAAAAAGAGACTGTTTAACCATTAAAAATGATTAAAGGTATTAATTAGTCTAAGAGATAGAAACCTATCGCCCTTATGTCAGGCAAACCCAGAATAAACCTTCTAACAGATTAAAAATAAAGCACAATTTGTTCAGAATTGAATTTGATGAGTGTCTCATACTCATATTTTTGAATGAAAGCAAATGAGGCTGAAATTGAATAAACATTTTGGAAACACTTTTTTGGAGAAAGTGGGGGAGAGGACAGCAAAAGAGGTAGAGTTATGACAATTCTTTATATCCAAGTTGTTTCTGAGGTTTGATTAAAAAGACATATAAATATACATATACGTGTGTGTAAATAGTGTGTGTATTATATATGTATATCTATCTATATAATTTAGGCTTTAAAAGACTAAACAGGGCAATGAAAGAAGAGCAACAAAAGAATCAGAACATTGAATTAATGGAACTTAGAACTGCTTTGCCTGCCCTGCTATTTCCTGCAGCTCCCACCCTAAATGGTCCAACTATGAAGTAAGTTTTAAATGATATAGGAATTATTTTAAGTGCTTCTTTCAGCAGAAACAGATATAATGCTAACCATAGTTATAAGCTATATGGTGTCTCAGGACAGATTAGAAGTCTTTCAATGTCAGTTGTCAGTGAGAGATGAAAAAATATTGTTCAAGATAGAAGACTTTGGGGAAAATAGGATATATTTATATCCTCCAGTAACCCAGTTTTCTGGTTCATTTTTTATTACTTAACTGTTTACACATTTTTCCTATAAAAGATGTAGTCTTTTTGATTTTCAATCCAAATAAGACATGCTGATTTTTAAAAATCAGTGCTAATAAAATATCTTCATCGGTTCATGTGCTAAAGGTGACCCTCTTAGAAAAATAGATTACGATGAGTTTAGCAAATTGTAATGGGCTATATTAAATAGCTCTATTTGAAATATGTTTAAAGCAGCTGCTAAACAGAAAATTGAAAAAAATGATACAAAAGGTCATAATCAAAGGGATACTTTGAGCACATACTAAGAGCTGATAAAAGACACAAATAACAATTTTGCACAAAGGTTACATACATGCATAATGTATGTCTAGTACGTACTCTATACTGTACTGTATTACCCTAACCTTTATTTATTTGCAAGCCAATTAGATGAAATTTTTACCATAGTCTCTGAAGTATGGATAATGAAAAGCTAGAAGAGCAGTTACTCAGTGCAGCACTACTAGCTTATATGTCAATGCAATACATGTTTTAAGACTCACATAGAATTCATTACTGAGGATTTTTTTTTTTAACAAGAGTTGGAACTATAAAAAATTAGGCTGATCTTAAGTATTTACTAAGAGCTTTGACCTAAAGAAAACTTTTAATGCATTACCCATTATGGGAATTTTATTTCTACTTTTGCGTCTTATGTTTTTAAATAGAATGAAAGAACAGTAAATTTATCATCAATCATCTTTATCAAAGAACATATGCGTTGACTACCCACTGTGTGCAATGCACTATGCTAGGCTAGCAAGTTAAAGCTGCCACTGTGTCATTTATTTGTTATATGTCTCTACATTACCAGGGCCACTGAGTAATGTCAAGTCAATTCAATTCAACTTAATGAACATTTCTGAAACACCTACACTATGTCAGGCACTGTGCTAGAAAATGGGTCAAGCACTGTACCTAAGGCTCACATATTTTTTGTCAGCATGGGTGCGCCAAAATGCTACTACTTAATTTTTCAAAATTAAGTTAGTAGGGTTGTTCTTCTACCTTTCTTACCTCCTTCGCTTCTACCCTCCCTCCCTTTTCCTCTTCCTTCCTAATTTCCCTTTTCTCTCATTTTTCTTTCTTTCCTTTATTCTTCCTTTCTTACAAAAAAAAATTCCAAAATATATTTAAAGTAGTACATGCCATAATATTTGCGTCGAATTCCCTCTGCAACACAGGGAATGATACGACCTCCCTTTCTATAGATCAGTTTTCCCTCTTTAAAACAGACATAAGTGGAAAATTGCTGTTGAGATAATGTGACTATATAGATTAGTAGTTTTTATCCCACATATGGATTGACCAGACTATTGTTTAGATAGAGACCAAAAATATACATGAAAATGTAAAAGTATATGAGACAGATTTAAATGGATTTTTCAGTGAAAATATTCCATGGGAAAACTTGGATGCCATGAATCTAAAACAAATTAAACAGATGCAATATAAACATTTTAAAATGAAGCCATATAGGAAACTAACAGACCTGCAAATGAAGTAGTGATGCTGAACATCATCATAATAATCTGTTAAATAATTTTTAGAAGTACCTCAAAGAACATAGGACATAAGAAAATGTCTTTTAAAGCAATTTAGTTGAGCTTCTTGAGAATACCTAGTTTTGAAAATGTTTTAGATTATTTTCCTCATTAAAGCTCGGATATTTAATTGCATTGATTATATACACATATACTATATATATGTGTGTGTGTACACATATTTCCCCTACAATATTCATCTCTTGCATGATTAGTCTCACACTTGTTACTGTAATATTTGTGGAGTGCTCCAACACACTAACTAGTGAATTGGAATGAATATACACTTAGGGAAAGAATATCTTTACATTGATCTATTTCATGCCTTCTCAATTTAAAATTTTTATGGCATCAAACTAGTATTGGACATAGAAGACAGTGCTTTATTTAAATAACAGATTTTTCAGAAGCATTATTAATCAGAATCTTTGTGTTGGATAATTACAGCTTGCATTATATCTGAGCACTTAACTAATGGTTGTTACTGCAGAAATACATAGGTAGACAAACCCTACTGACCTTTCTAGTGGGCATCCTCTCTAACCAAATAATGCATATCACAGGAACCCTTGTATAAGAGGTCAATTTCCACCTGCTCTCACACCTTAATCTTATTATTTATTTCAAAGGTTCAAGGTTGGTTGGCCAGTCTTCCAGGCCAGTGAATTGGCCCTTTGAAATAATGACAAATGAGTGGGATGGTCATTTTAATATGTCTCATCGGCTTCCAAAAGAAGAATTTCAACAGATCACAGACAATATCCTTGGGGTTCTTATTTTGTTTGCAGTTACATTTCTAAAAGCTGGTGTCTATTTTCTCCTGCTATCCCATAGACACCCCTTATGTAGCACATTAAAATGAAGACACAAAAAGCACCATGCCAAATAATCAAAATAAACTTTGTGGCCTTGAAAATGTTTCACAAGCTCATAGAAAAAGTGAGAAACTTTACTCTCAGTTCTGGAGAGGACATACAATTGATACAGGACAAAATTAATTATATCTAAGACAAGAAAGCTTTCTACAATCAGTACACAGAATAGAAATTCAATGCATATTTCATTTCAATTACTGTCATTCCTGGGTGGGGAAAAAATAGTTGCAATGGAGATATATCAAGTTTTAAACAGGAAGTATATAATCCTAGATCAGTCATCTTGAGTCATTGTGAAAATTATAATTTTAATTGGAATAATTACCTATGAAATAAATATAATAATCATCCAGGTTGAATGGAGTTTATGCATTCTAAACTTATCAGGAGACATCAAGTTAATAAACTAGAGTCTATTTTCATAAAGAAAGGTCAGAAGACATTTTGAAGTCATTTAGTATTGCTGAAAATTTTTTGTAGGTTATTTGTGTGTGTGTGTCTAGTGGTGTTGTTGCTGCTGCTGCTGAGTATTTGAATTTAAACATTGGTACAACTCTGCAAATTGCAGAATTTATGTGGTCACATGATCTGGTTCAGAGGAGACATATTATATTGCATGTGAACAATGCTACTGATTTAAAATAATTTGCAGGAATCTTTTAATCATGTAGTCCTTCCTTGTTTACATATGCTATAGCATATGCTGCCACCAATAGAAAAATTAACTGTATCTTTTTGGCATGTTCTCTGACAATTATTCTAGTTCCTTAAATAAAAGCAAGGAAGAACCTAGTCAGGAACCTATGGAGGATCTGCCTTAAAATCTAATTTGATATTGCCCCACAAAAGGAAAAGCCACATCTCAGGCCAATAGGCCATGCCATTTCCAATTACAATAAATTCAGATAAAGTGTCTTCACAATCTTTTTTCCTCCCATGCTGCAAACAAGCCTCTTGTAAACAAGGTTCACCTACCATTGGTACCCTACCCCAGTACTTCTCACTATAACAATTTTAAAGAGAAAGCCTACCAGCTTTGAGTTTGCAGTCACACTGTAGTCTTTGCCAGAAACAATCTTTGGCGTTTTGAGGAAAAGACTGCCATGTTGCAGATCCATCATCTCTCCCTTTAGTTTGTCTTCTATGACATCAACTAGGGCAAGTTCATCAGTCAAATCCTTCATTAAGATACTGATGACACATACCATGCCAACTGCACCAACCCCAATAACAGTGATCCTGTTTTGGGGAACCTGGTCTTCCTTTAGGCCATTCAGAATCAGCTGATTGTTGTTACTGCTGGGGCACGTCAACAGGAGGGAGAAAGTTATCTTAATTTGGTCCAGTGTAATGTGAATATCTTTAAATTCATCATTCCCAACATTGTTAAATACAGCCCTAATTGGAAGCTGCTTATTGTTTCCAATCCAGTGGATATTTTGACATATATGGCCTGGAAGCTAAGTGGCTTTCCTAAAAACCGTGTTATTGGAAGTGGTTGCAATCTGGATTCTGCCCGTTTCCATTACCTAATGGGGGAGAGACTTGGTGTCCATTCTTCAAGCTGTCATGGATGGGTCCTTGGGGAACATGGAGACTCAAGTGTTCCTGTATGGAGTGGTGTGAACGTTGCTGGTGTGTCTCTGAAGAATCTTTATCCTGCTTTGGGAACTGATGCTGATTCAGAGAATAGGAAAGAAGTTCACAAACAGGTGGGTGAAAGTGCTTATAAGGTGATCAAGTTGAAGGGCTATACTTCCTGGGCCATTGGATTGTCTGTGGCAGATCTGGCAGAAAGCATTATGAATAATCTTAGCAGAGTGTATCCAATTTCCACCATGATTAAGGGCCTATATGGCATTAATTAAGATGTCTTCCTTAGTGTCCCCTGGGTCTTGGGGCAGAATGGCATTCCAGATGTGGTGAAGGTAACCCTGAATCCAGATGAGGAGCCCCATTTAAAGAAGAGGGCAGATACTCTTTGGGGAACCCAGAAGGAGCTGCAATTTTAAAGTCTTTTAATGTGCTGCCATTTTATTGTCTAGAGAACATGACACTGGTTAAGGGATTAGGTATTTCATGTAGGTCAAATCTTTCCTCTGATTAGTGACACCAGAAATTTAAAACATATGAATACACTCTTCCTAAACTTAGAAATGGGGGAATAATACAGTGTGGCTACTTGTTAAACCCTGTTTGCCTAGTGATGCTGAATATGTACAGTCTTGAAGCAGTTGCTGTTAAGCAGAGCCAGCACTGGCTATCCAACCCCACCCCCCCAGGTATATGACTGCCTGCCTTGTAGGTGCTGTAGGTTCTAGTAGGTCCAGAAGACAACATTGCTGGACACAAAACACCATACAGTGGTAAAACTTTGATCCATTGATTACCTTTGTGCTCCCCTCCATAAGGGCTCTCCAGCATGTCCCCACATATCACCTTTCCAGAGGACCTGATTTTGTCTGTCTATCTATCTATCTTTCTATCTATCTATCTATCTATCTATCTATCTATCTATCTATCTATCTCTCTCTCTCTCTCTCTCTCTATCTATCTATCTCTATCTATCTATCTATCAATAGTTGTAAATTTCCATATTATATAAAAATATCTATGTACAAAGGTGCAACTGATTCCTCAAGTGTCATACTAACCCTAATACTGAATAAACAACAAGTAACTAATAAAAAAAAGAGAAAGGCTAGGAAATTTTAGGATACACAGTGGTAACAAATTCCTCCACAGCACACACAAATGGTTTAGACAATAGACCTATGCTTTGAGATAAAAAAGGGAAAGATGTTCAACTGATTTCACCCATTCTTTCTAATAGCCCCATAATGAAACTATGATGTTTAGGATGTAATAATGTCCTAAAGAGTCATGTACATTTTGTTCTCTCATCTAATTTGACTGTGGATATTAATGAAAACTATTGGGCTCACTATATGACTTCTTCTCCTGAACCTTAAGGAAATTGGACCATAAATGGACAGCAAGAATGCCATCATCCCTTCAACACAATCTGAAAGGGAACCTTACTAGGTATGTTATTCTCCAGATATCATATGTCCTTAGCCTAACATATTTTCCTTTGGACTAAATAATAGTAAAGGTAAACGTGTAGATCCACTTGCCTTAGTTTCCTCAAAATGGAGACAATAATTATGAGAATTATGAGAATTAAATGTAATTACATTTGTAAAACTTAGCACATAGCCTGATATATAGTAATTGCTTACTAAATGTTCCTTTCTTTCCATCCTTCTGGCTTGCAGGCTAATATAAAACTAAGATAGATAGATAGGTAGATAGTATAATGATTGGAATGACACCACCTGCTGGAGAGCTACTGTAGGAAAGCTCTGCCATGAGGAGAAGGCATCTGAGGGCAAGCCATGTGATCAGTTCCTTGGCGTCAGGAAGTGACATTTGCTCGTGGATGCTGTCTATCAAAACTACCAGCCAATCAACTTGAGGAGCCTCCCATTTCTGGAAGGAAGACACAAAGTAGGAAGTGGACACTGGCAGGGGTGTCTCTTCCTCCTTTGGTTCCTGACCTCACCATGGTGGGTCGGATGATGAGGTCTCTTAGAAATAGTTAGATTTTTACCTTTCTCTCTTACCCTAATGCTCTTTAATAAATACTTAAATACTTAAATACTCTTGCTAAAGCTTATAATTTATTGGTGACCACTTATTAGATTTTTAGATAGTGTAGCTAGAATTTTAGCCCCTTACAATAGATAGATAGATAGACAGACAGACAGATAGATAGCATTCATTAAACCTTTACTATGTAAGAGGAATTTTGCTAAATGATAGATAGATAAATATAATCAAAAAAGACAGTCCCAGTCTTCAAAGAGCTTACATTCTAATAGGTGGAAAACAAATAAAAGGGAGCTAAAAACCAAGGGGAGAGGAGAAGGTATTTCTGAGAAGGCTAAAGTGGAACAGTGGTCCAGGGAGTCATGGGCCAAACCAGGTATGAAGTTAGCCTGACTGGCACGAGTACTTCGTCTAGTGAAGCTTTTAAGGAAGAATTCACTAATTGGTTGGATGAAGAGGCTAAAGGAGAAGAGGTGTTGCTAACATGAAATAGTCTCTAGGAAAGATATGAAGAAGTAATCTGGAGAACCATGTGCTAAGGAATATTTGAAGTTTTAACCCAGAAAAGTTATGAGAAAAGGGAACATTTAAAATCAGATGGTGTTTGTAATAGTTTTAGTAAGGCATGTAGAATGGCTTCATGGATTAGGTACTGAACCTAAAGTCAGAAAGAACTAGATCTAAATTCTGTCCAACACACTTGCTTACTGTGTGTCTCTGGGTAAGCCAATTAACCTCTCTGAGTAATTTTCCTCATCTTTAAAATGGGCAGACAGCCTCTACCTGGCCTCTAAACTTCCTTCCAGTACTTAGGTTAGGATCCGATCACCTTAATAAGCCCACACCATATTGCCCTCTATTCCATCTTTTCAAAATGTAGAAAATTCTTTGGATTTTTATAGAAAAAAAAGAAATGTCTAGGTAAAATTCCCATGAGAAGTGAGCACTCAGAGAAGAGAAATCTGACTTTTAAATCTTATTTTTCTAATTATTTTGTCATTGGAGTTGTTCTGTTTCATGATGTTGAAATTCAATGAAATCTATTTTGCAACCTAACTCAGCTCTTAACATTGTTGCATTTGGAGTCCTTCTGTAGGTGACAATGTATTATTGTTGTTGGCATTTTTTAACAACACTCAAGCTGCACGTCAGCCAACATCAGGCCTCAGAAGTAATGATCTTTCTTTTTTTGAAGATGAAAGCCAATACGTATTTTTCAGATACTTCCTTTGAAAATGTTTTACCTTTAAAATCTTTTTCCCTTTTTTCCCTCTCTTTCTTCCCCTTAAAAAAAACTGTCAGAAATGTCCAGTGTCAACCCAGGGAAGTCACCTCTGAGGTTCTTTCTGAATACAAGGAAATATTCACCAATGGGCTGCTTTGTTTCATCTTAATTTTGGTCATGCCTTTCTGAGTGCTGTGGTATAGCTCAAATGCTGCATTTTTTAAAAAACGAAAGAATTCAGACATAGCAGGTTTAGAGAAGACCTACCAAAACTTAGAACCAGGGTCTCCTAACAAGGATCTGGACTTGGTATTAAGAAATCTATTTCAGGGGGCTGCTAGGTGGTGTAGTGGTTAAAGCAACTGCCCTGATTCAGGAGGACCTGTGTTCAAATCCAGCCTTAAACACTTGACACTAGCTGTCTGACCCTGGGCAAGTCACTTAACCCTCATTGCACTGCACCCCCCCCCAAAATCTATTTCAGATACTGTCACTTTGTTAAGTCACTAACACATAATGTATTGCTATTGACTTTCCCCTTAACTCAAAGAAAACAGTTTATGGAATTACTTGGAATTATATTTTTAGGGGACAAAGTTAAAATTTTCTCTTCATAACAGAATGAGAGACTATACATTTATAATACACACACACACGTACACATATATACATATGTGTATATATATATATATGTGTATACACACATATATACATGCATATATACACATACACATGCATATGTATACCCAGAGAGGCCCAACATATAACTGAGTCTATGAAAACATGTGATATAGTGAATACAATGCTGGTCTTGAAGTGGAGAAGCTCTGAGCACAAATCCTGACTAACTAGATACATGACCCTGTACAGGTCACATAACCTCTCTGTTCCTCAGTTTTCTCATATGTAACAAGGGGCCAATAAAAACACTTTTTTCATAGGATAGTTTTGAGAATCAAATGTGATAACTTTTATAAAGAGCTTTGCATTAAAGGACTTAATGGGGTGAGGGGGGTAGTCTTGCTATATTTACTATTTATTTCCCATAGAATTTATGAATTATAATATGCAATCATCTTTACAATGGATTGACCATTCTCAAACAGACAACCTTGATCATCTGCAGTTAACACTGGGGTGGGGTGAGCATATGTGTTATGAGCCTTTGTATGGGAAGAAGGAATAGGATGAGGGCTTAGGGTTTCTGATGCTAACAGAAGAAAAAAACACAGTTATAAACACTGAGGAAAAGATTAGGAAATAGACTTCACAGACACACTTCCAATGCACAAGTAATAATGCTATTATTTTTAAATAAAAAAGAGTAATAGTAAGGCATATATTTTATGCCCAAATGATTCCAAGGTTGTTGACTTTCAATATCTAAATAAATCAAGTCTTTGTCTTATTGAAATGAAGCATGCAGTCAATATTACATGAGATTTAGGGAATGAACACACTTTTGAAAATTGGAATAATTTAAATGGGTTGTTTAGGTTCAATCAGATCTATAGGCAATTATATTGGATGATATGAGTTTAAGATGATTTTAAACTCCAATGATAGCACATTCTTCAAACCTTATCAGTTGAAAGTACTTAGTTGTAGATGTGAAATTACTGCCCTAAAATTTAGGTCAGGATTACTACAGGGGCCTCAGTTTGAACTAGACAATGAGCCCAGGGGTGGAGCAGGAAGTGAGGGTGAGGGAAGTTCAATATTACTACACAACTACATCTATGCAACCCACCCCAAAGCTCTAGTAACTATATTTTCTAGGTTCAAAAACTGAAATACAAGGTCAGAAAAAAACTGTATTTTTCTGATTTATGAATGAAAAAATAAACCAAATATTTGTGATTTGGACTATTGCAGAAACGCTGGACTTCAATCTTTCCTATTTCTGTTGAAGGTATATCTAAGGTATTCCCTTAGATTTTCAACCTGAAGTTACCTTTTCACTCCCTACTCATCTTCTATCTTCCCCTGCAGGCTATTCCACTCTTCCACATGAAACTAAATCATGGAGGTTTTAATCCTTTCAAATCTAGAAATTCTACTCAGAGGCTCACCAGTCCTAAATGGTGACTTCCCTGCCTGATCAACTAATTCAGGCTGACCTCATCCATGATTCATGACATTTCCTATTCCCTTTCCATCCTTTCTACAGCTTTACTAACAACTTTGCCTCATAAACCTTTCCAGTTTTTGAACCTTGAGAAAACCACCTCTGGTATTGTTTCTGGAAAAAAGTACATTAATCTCATCATCTATAACCCTAGTCGTAATCCTTGTCATTTTCATTACCAAAGAGCTTCTCCCTAGCTACTACACTCTTATGTATAATTTTTCCCCTCTATCACCTTGAGAGTGGGGACTGTTTTTGCTTTTTGTATTTATATCTGAATACATAACATAAGGCTTGGCACATAGTATGCACTTAATAAATGCTGTTTCATTCATTCATTCATTCATTTATTCATTCATCTTTTTCTCTTCTCCCTTCCTCACTTCCAATATCTAATAATTTTATTAATCATGTGAATTTCAGCTTTATTAGGTAAGGGGTTTTATTTTTGTTTTTTTTTGTTTGTTTTTATTTTGCTTTTTTTTTTTCAGGAGCCCAGGCCATGAGAGCAATTTCCCATTCCCCTACACAACATACCACTAGTGTGAATGTCCCTCCCCTTTCCTGCTTTCCTTAAGTTGTGGTCTTCCCTGATAGGAATTTTAGCTTCTTGAAGGAAGAGATTGCTTCACTTGATTGTATTTTTATATTTGTATCCTCAACTATTAATTATCTAGTGATCATCTATTTATCTATCCATCTCTCTATCTTTGTATCTACCCATCAATCCATTCTCTTTTTTTTTCATTTACATAAACTCTTCCTAGCTTTAAAACCTCATCAACTCATTCTCTGGAAAAGTGCAATCAAATCGTAATGGTGTCTCCTTTCAGTCTATTACCATTTCTCTCCTCTTAGAAAAATTTGCAATGGTTCCCTATTAACTCCATAATAAATTACAAAATCCTCAGCCTCACATTTAAAACCCTCCACATTATGTCAGTCATGAGGTTAGAAGAAGAAAGTCCAGAAATTATTTCAGTCTTCAGACATTTGATCTTCTTGCCAGAGATATAAGGTAGACAAAAACAATTCAGTTCAGAGTACAATCTAGTTTACTGAACATTATAAAGTAGAAGACTATTGGCAGTATTTACAGAAAAGAGTGCAAAACAAAAGAGGAAAGAAGGAAAGGGGTGAAAGCTTGATATGAAACTCAAATCAAGTTATTCCAAGAACATTTATTTGATAACATTGGGGGAGAATAACAAATAGACTCTGTATGGGAGAGATTTGCTTCATGAAGCTAGGGGAAATAGTGAATAGAATGCTGAAATGGAAATCAAGGGGACAAGTTCAAATTATGCTTCTAACACTAGTTCTTTGACTCTGGGCAAGTCATTTATCCTCTCTACCCCTCAGGGTTGTCATCTATAAAATAAGGATCATGAGAACATGTGTTTCATAGGGTTGTCATGAGGATTGAATTAAATAATATATGTAAAGGGATTTATAAAACTTAATCCACTATATAAATGTTACTTCATTATTCTTACAGTAATCTGTTCTCATCATCAATGACAAGCAGTACCATCACTTTTAACTCTACCATATCAGTCCCAAAGTGATTAAGGAAACCTAAATAGCAGTAAGGGGCAGCTGGGGACTGCAGGGCATAGTACAATGGAAATAAAGTCAGGAAGACAATTTCTTGAGTTCAAATCTGCCAGCAGACAAGTACTAGCTGTGTGACCCTGGGCAAGTCACTTAACCTTATTTGCCTCAGTTTCTCATCTGTAAAATAAACTGGAGAAATAAATGGCAAACCACTCCAGTATATTTGCCAAGAAACCCCCAAATTGGGTCATGAGCAAGAAAAAAAAATCAACAATAGCAAATTGCAGTAAAGAAGGTAACATCAAGAATGAATTAACTAGTATTTGTTAAGCACCTACTGGTTGACCAGAACCGTGCTGGGTAATGAGGATACAAAGATAAGAAATTTTTAAAAAGATCCCCTATTCTCAAGGAAACAATAGACTTAACCACATATAAAAAGAAAGAATATATACTAGAGATAACAAATTTTTGAAGACATCTGGGGATCAGTTTTCAATGTGTTTCAAAGAAGGAATATTCCAAAAGAAAGAATAAAATGATAGATGGCAATATTATAAAAAACTGTCTATAGAAATTAAAATTTGGCCAATGGCTTTGTAGTTGGTGATATATAAAATATTTCTGAAAATCGTCCAAGGACATATTTATGTTTTGTAAAAAAAATTTTCAATGAATAAAATTATTTTTCTTTCTCCCATCTTCCCCTCCAATTGAAAGAAAAACAAAACCCTATAAAATAAATCTTTAAGTTATATATCATATATGTATATGTGTATAAATACATACACATATATGTATATATGTGTGTGTATAGATCTATTTATCTATGCACCCAGATTCCATAAACTGCTAGGAGGTCGACATCTTTCATTATAGGTGTTCTGGAGTTGTGGCTTATTGCCCAATTGGATTTGCTTTCCTTTTTTTTTTCTTCACAATATTCTTCTTATTATATGAGGTAACTATGTGAATTGAGAACTGGGCTTGGAGTCAGGAAGACCTGAGTTCAAATCCAGCCTCAGATAGTTACTAGCAGAGTGTGATCCTGGGCAACTTCCTTAAGTTCTGTTTGTCTTCATCCACTGGAGAAGTAAGTAGCAAACAATTTCAGAATCTTTGCAAAGAAAACTTCATGTACAGTATTGATGTACTATGGTCCATGGGGTCATGAAGAGTTGGAAATGACTGAATGTCTAAATAATAATTATTATTGTATAAATTGTTTTCCTGGCTTTGCTTACTTCACTCTGCTTCAAATCATAAAAGTCTTTCCAGGTTTCTTTAAAACTATCCCCTTTATCATAATGAAGAGAAATCAAAGTCCTAATGTAAGAATGGAATGAAGGAGGTGGAAAGAGGGAGACAGAGAGAAAGAGAGAAAGCAGAGTCTGCAAAGTAAAATACAGTCAGTTTGATTTTGATTCCTGGAAAAATTCCAGAATGGATCATTAAAGAAAGTATTGGCAGGGCAGCTAGGTGGGGCAGTGGATAGAGCACCGGCCCTGGAGTCAGGAGTACCTGAGTTCAAATCCAGCCTCAGACACTTAACACTTACTATCTGTGTGACTCTGGGCAAGTCACTTAACCCCTATTGCCTCACTAAATTAAAAAGAAAAGAAAAAGAAAGTATTGGCAAACATCTAGAAAGGGAAACAATGATTACAAAGAGCAAACATTCAGGAAGAAAAGATCATTACAGATTAATATACTATTTTTGTTAAGATTTGAGAGGAATACTATGGTTATTATTTAGGTAAAATGTATCAAAACTTTTGATAAAACACTACTATTCTTACGGAAAAAATAAAAAAAAAAAGATGTAGAGATATCACTTAGATCTGTAACCAGGGCATCAAGTATGGACTGTTTGAAGAAAATTGTTCTAGTTAATGGGTTACATTATGCCTTAGTCCTGTGTCCATTGCTCTCTGGGGGTGAATTTGACAAAGGAGCTTTAGAGATTAATAGACTTCTTTTCCTGCATCAAGAAAGGGCACACATGGTTTCAGCCTCTCTTTATGAGAAAACTGTCTTTGGAGGCATATATGTAGGGGAGAACTGGTAACAGAATACCATTGATTACCAATTTACTGTCTTTATTTTTATTTTTACATTTTAATTTTAATTTTTCTCAATTACATGTATATAAAAATTAACATGTAAAAATAAGTTCCATGTTCTCTCCTTCCTTCCCAAAAGAAAACACAAACAAAATAAAACAATAAAAATGAAGAAAGTAAAAAAGAAAAGCATGCTTCAATCTGTATTCAGACTCCATCAGGTCTTTCTTTGGAGGTGAATAACATTTTTCATTATAAGTATTTTGGAATTGTCTGGGATTACTACATTGCTGAGAATAACTAAATCCATTATATTTGATCATTTCGCAATGTTGCTGTTATTGTTTACAACATTTTCCTGGTTCTGCTCACTTCAATCAGCATCAGTTCATGTAAATAGTTCCAAGTTTTTCTGTTTTCTGCCTGCCCATTTCTTATATCACAATAGTATTCCATTACATTCATATACCACAACTTTTTCAGACATTCCCCAATTAATGGGCATCCCCTCGATTTTCCATGTTTTGTCACCACAAAAAGAGCTGCTAAAATATTTTTCGTACATATGGGTCCTTTTCCTTTTTTTATGATTTCTTTGGGATACATACTTAGTAGTGGTATTGCTGGATTCAAAGAGTATACACAGTTTTTAAGCCCTTTGGTCACAGTTCCAAATACCTCTCCAGAAGGGTTGGATTAGTTCACAACTCTACCAACAATGCATTCGTGTTTCAATTTCCCCACATCTTCATCAACATTTATAATTTTCCTTTTTTGTCATATTAGCTAATTTGATAGGTGTGAGGTGTTACTTCAGAGTTGTTTTGATTTGCATTTTTCTAATCAATAGTGATTGAGAAGATTTTTCATATAGCTATAGATAGGTTTAATTCCTTCATCAGAAGACTCCTTGTTCATATCCTTTGACCATTTCTCAATTGGGGAATGATTGCCTGTTTATTCATAGAAAAATCAATTCCACAGGTACAAAATGGAGAAAGCATGGATAGATTGGATTTTTTAAAAGATAATCAGGATTTTAGTGGATTATAAGCAGTGAGATGTGGTCCCACCAAAAACAAAACACTAATGGGAACTTTGACTGCATTTAGACAAGCATAGCTGACAAGAATAGGAAAGGCCCCCTCCACTTTGCCCTTTTTTTCTCTGAGATTACTGTGATTTCTTCTGAGCATCACAGTTTAAGGACACATTAGCCAGAGCATCTAAAGGAATATAACCAGAATAGTGTGGGGCCTTGATAGTATAAAATTTAGGATTTGGGAAATGTAAATTTGTCAGGACAGTAATAATATTCCTATTTTACAAATGAGGAAACTTCTCTATGTCTATTCAGAGAAGTGATGTGCTTACTCTAATTGAATTATATATATATATATATATATATATATATATATATATATATATATATATATATTGAATAATTGATTTGGAAAATCCCCCCAAAAGAAAATATAATCAGGTATAAAGTAGCTTCTATGAAAAAAAAATAGGTTTTCCTGTTTCCAATGCTCCCCTCTTTGGAATCTATCCTTCACACTTTTGCCAATTTAATTCCCTTAGGCAAAAATCTTGTGATTTTACTCTTTTCTTCAATACCACCCCCATGACTTAATCTCCCTATTACATTTGAAAAAAAAAAGGCTAAGGTTTTTAATCAGGAATTTCAAGATCTACAATTTGGGCCCTCTTAAACTTCTCTTTGCCATATACTCAATATTTTAATCATGCTGTACCATTTATCATTTCCTCTTACACACTGTGCAATTTGGTACATGTGTGTCTAATGAACACTATTCATGATATTTTGGGGGTACTTACCATAGTAGCTGGCATATGGTAGATGCATAATAAATTGAGGGACTGATATGTCTAGTCATGGTGTTGGGAAAAGTATAACAGACATGGAGAAAAAAGATGCCTGGATTTAATATCTGAGATTTTTCTAGCTGTGTGCCTATAGACAAAATATTCAGTTTCTCTGAAGGTCTGAAATAGAGATTAGAAAGCTTAGGAATTACTACCTACCTCACAGGGATGTTGTGAGAGTTCAATATGATTATATATGTAAAGTTCTTTCAGGTCCCTGATATAGAATTTATCTGGATCTTGATACCTGAACTCATTTAAAACCCTCAGGTGCCTATCTTCCCAACTAATATTTCAACCTCCCTTTTAGAAACTGTCCTATATCCATTTCAGTTTGAGGATATTCATGATAATATTGTTCCATTTGTTAGTTAAGATAGTTTTCCTTGTAAGGAGAAAGGAAGAGTAATTTTGCCTTCTCTCTCATTCATTCATCTAACAACTAAAGAGCATTTTTTGAGGGGTGCATTTTTATCTTTGGCACTTTTAACACACCTTGGCTTATTCTAAGAATTAATCTAAGTTTGACAGTATTCTGAAGGCAATCTGTGAATTTTTTCAATTGAAATTTCATTTTCTCTGTTCAGAAATTCAGGGCAGTTCTATTATTTCTTTCATTGTAGAATTAAGATTTTTGTTCTGTTGTGTTATTCTGGGATACATATGGTCTTTAAGTTGTCGCTGTGCATCAAATCTTTAAGTTTAATATATTTTATTCATATAATAAGCATATTTTCTTATAGTGTTATTGGGTTTTTTGCTTCTCTTCTTTTAGTTACCCTTAATTTCTGTATATTTGCATTGCCAATCTATTGTTTCTTTGAAAGGCTTGCCTTGCATATTCAAGTTTTTCTATTCTGTTGATTTTTTTTTCTGTGCAGCACATACATTTAGCCTTTATAACTCATTTTTTCTTTAAAACCACTCAGTACCAACAGAAGTGATTCTACGTCCTTCTCAAATGCCACAGGGTCTTCTCTTATCAAGAGCTGGATCATTTTCCACAATTTTCGCGTATTTGTCCATAGATTTCTGAACTTGTTTATTAGATCTGGCCATATTTCCTTCTGTTATTGCTTTTCTTGTTGATTCATCTGTTAATGTTCAAGGTCTCTGACATTTCTTTTTTCCTGTTTAGAATTTTATTTTCAAAATTACATGTAAAAACAAATTTTGACATCAATTTTTAAAGCTTTGTATTCCAACTTCTCTTCCTCTCTACCTTTCCACCCCCTAACCCAAAGAACTCAAGCAATTCAAGTTGTACATGAGTAGTCATGGAAAACATCTTCATG
The DNA here is from genome assembly GCF_019393635.1 of Dromiciops gliroides. Classification (NCBI taxonomy): domain Eukaryota; kingdom Metazoa; phylum Chordata; class Mammalia; order Microbiotheria; family Microbiotheriidae; genus Dromiciops; species Dromiciops gliroides. Next base: position 274,427,014 of record NC_057861.1, read on the forward strand.
TTATCTAGGTTGTGAGAGAAAACAGATAAAAACAAAACTTCATATTAAGAAATTGTCAAAAAAAATGTGTTTCAATCTGTTTTCAGATACCATCAGTTCTTTCTTTGTATATGGTTTTCAATTTTCCTAAGTCCTTCAGAGTCATTTTGGATCATTGCCTTGCTGAAAATCAAGATGTGCTTCTCAGCAGATCATCTTACACTATTGCTGTTATTTTGTATACAGTACATTTCACTTCCTCCCCTACTCTTTCCCCTTCTTCCTCTCCCCTCCATAAGCTTTTTTCATATTTCCTTCATGTGAGCCACTTCTCCCCAGTCCACCTCTCCCTTTACCCCTTCCCCAGTGCATTCCTCCTAACCCTCAACCCTATTTTAAAGATGTCATCATGGGTTAGCTAAATGTCACAGTGGACAAAGCAACAGTCCCAGATCCAGGAGGCCCCCAGCCCAAATCCGGCACTAGACATAAGATAATCCCAACCTGTTTGCCCCACAAAGAACAAGGATAAATAGAAAAATAAATCTTTTACAGATATCATCCCTTCATATTCATTTCAGAACTATGTCCTCTGTCTAAGTAAATTCCTTTCAGCTACCCTAATACTGAGAAAGTTCTTATGAGTTAGAAGTATTATCTTCCTGTGTAGGAATGTAAACAGTTTAATCTTTTAATATCCCTCATGATTTCATTTTCCTATTTACAAACAAAATTAAACAACATTTCTCTTTACAAAGTACACAAAAAAAGGTTTGAAAAGAAAACCATGAATTTCTGCCATATACAGTATGTGTGTATTATTTAAAACAATTTTTTTTGTTCAGTGTTCTATTATTTTCCAGTTACATATAAGGATAGTTTTCAATGTTCATTTTCATAGGATTCTCAGTTCCAAATTTTTCTCCCACATTCCCTTCCCTTCCTTTTCCCCAGGACAGAAAGCAATCAAATATAGGTTATATATGCACAATCACATTAAACATATTTCTGCATTAGTGATATTGTAACAGAAGAGTCAGAGCACAAGGGAAATAACGCAGAAAAAGAATTAAAAAAAAAAACAGCCCCCAAATAGAAACAGTATGGTTCAACATGAATTCCTAAACCATAGTTTGTTGTTTTTTTTTTCTGGATGTTGAGTACATTTTCTATTATGAAGTTGCTTGAAATTGTTTTGGACCATTGCATTGCTAAAAAGAGCCAAGTCTGTCACCATTGTTCATCATACAATGCTGCTGTTACTGTATACAGTGTAATCCTGGTTCTGCTCCCCTCAGTTAGCATCAGTTCATGTAAGTCCTTCCAGGTCTTTATGAATTCCCCTTGCTCATCATTATTTTTCACATTGATTTTTTAAAACTGTGTGTTCTAAATTGTCTTCTTCCCTCCCTACTCATCCCTCCTTATGAAATCTAGCAATTCAATATAAGTCATACATGTATAGTTATGCAAAACATTTTTTCATTAGTCAGGTTGTATAAGAAAATAGACAAAATGCCATTAGAAAGAGGAGCTAACAAATAAAATTATACTTCAATTTGTATTCAGATATCATCAGTTCTTTCTCTGTTGATGGTTTGCATTTTTCATCTGTCCTTCTGATAGTATCCTGCTCATCATTTCATTCACAGTTACTATTGTTAACCATATTACACTCCATATTATTCCCTCCCCTTGATATTTACTCTATTATCTATCTTCCTTCACCCTATCCCTCCTTGAAAGTGTTTTGCTTCTTACTGCCCCCTCCCCCAATCTGCTCTTCCTTCCATTGCCTCTCCACCCCCATCCCCTTCCCCTTCCACTTTCCCATAGGGCAAGATATAATACCATCCCCTCTTGATTGTGCAAATTATTCCCTCTTTGAGCCAATTCTGATGAGAGTTAGGTTCACTCACTCCCTCATTCCTTCCCTATCTTCCCCTCTACTCCATAAGCTTTTTCTTATATCTTTTTATATGAACTACTTTTCCCCAATCCACCTCTCCCTTTCCATTTCTTCCAGTGCATTCATCTTACCCTTTAACTTTATTTTGAAGTTGTCATCATGGCTCAGGTAGGTGACACAGTGGACAAAGCACCAGCCCTGGAACCAGGAGTCCCCAAGCCCATATCTGTCCCCAGACATAAGCCACACAACCCTGCTTGCTGCATAAAAAACAAGGATAAACAAAAAATAAATTCTATACAGATATCATTCCTTCATATTCACTTCATACCTGTGCCCTCTAAGTATATTCTTTTCAGCTGCCTTAATACTGAGAAAGATTTCATGATTTAGGAGTATTATCTCCCCATGTAGGAATGGAAACAGTTTAATCTTTTAATATCCCTCGTAATTTCTTTTTCCTATTTACCTTTTTTATGCTTCTCTAGGATCTTGTATTTGAAAGTCAAATTTTATATATACAGTTCAGTTCTTTTCATCACAAATTCCTGAAAGTCTTCTTTTTCATTGAAGTCCCATTTTCCCCCTGAAATATTATACTCAGTTTTACTGGTTATGTGATTCTTGGCTATAGGCCCAGTTCTTTGCCCTCCAGAACATCATATTCCATGCCTTCTGGTCTTTTAATGATGCTGCTAGATCTTGTTTTATCCTTATTGTATCTCCATGGTATTTGAATTCCTTTTTTCCTAGCTTCTTGCAATATTTTCTCCTTGACCTGGGGACTCTAGAATTTGGCTATAATATTCCTAAAGGTTTTTCTTTTGGGGTCTCTTTCAGGAGGTGATCGGTAGATTGTTTCAATTTCTATTTTACCTCCTGCTTCTAGAATATCAGGGCAATTTTCCCTGACAATTTCTTGTAGGATGGTGTCTAAGCTCTTATTTTGTTCATGGTTTTCAGGTAGTCCAATGATTTTAAAATCATCTCTCCTGAACCTATTTTCCAGGTCAGTTATATTTCCAGTGAGACATTTCATATTGCCCTCTATTTTTTATTCATTTGGATTTGCTTTACTGTGTCTTGGTTTCTCATAAAGTCACTAGCTTCCATTTGTTCAGTCATAATTCTTAGGCAATAATTTTCTTCAGAGAGATTTTGTATCTCCTTTTCCATTTGGCTTTTCAAGCTGTTGACTTTTTTCTCATGACTTTCCTGCATCACTCTCATTTCTCTTTCCATTCTTTCCTCCACCACTCTGAATCTTCCTTCTATCTCTCCTACTTTCTCTTCAAAGTCCCTTCCGAGTGCTTCCATAGCCTGAGACCAATTGATATTTTTTTGGAAGCTATGGATGTAGGGGCCCTGAGGTTGTTATCCTCTTCTGAGGGTGCACCTCAATCTTCCTTGTTGCTAAAGTAACTTTCCATTGTTCTCAACTTTCTTTCCTTGCTCATCTTGCCATCTTTTACTTGACTTTTAACTCCCTCTTACAGTGGAGTCCTACTTCCAAGCTACACTGTCCCAAGTTTCAGAGGGTCCCAGGTGTTTTGGCTTGAGGGAGGGCAGATTTTTCTCTTGCCTGCCCTGTTCTTTGGTCTGAGGATAACCTCAAGCCAACTTACTAATTAAAAAACCAGCGAAGCTTTCTGTGCTGTGGTTCTTAGCTTCAACAAGCCTGTGCCCCTCCCCTACCTGGGCCTCCTGCCTCTCAGAATTTCTTCCTGGTTCCCTGCTGCAGTGGGACAGCTGAATTCCTCCTTATGTCCCACATATATCCCTGTATTTTTCAACCCCCCAGCCAGTCTTTCAACCCTCTCACCCGACTGTAAACTTAGTTCCCAGAAGATGCTGGTGCTGCAGCTGATTTGGAGGATCCAGGGGTAGGTACCTCTTGTGCAGCGTGCCTGGAGTCTGTGTTGATGTGATCATGGGGTTGGACTCTTTTCACAGACCAGCATAGCTCCCTTTAATCTGTCTTTGCCTGGAAAATAATCTCAGCCCATCTTTTTGTGGTTCTTGCTGTTCCAGGGCTAGTTTTATTGCTGTTTGAGGGGTAATTGTGTCAGGAGCTCTATGAATTCAAGGTCTTTCCTCTGCCATCTTGGCTCCCAGAGTCTGACATTTCTTTTTCATGAAAATTTTGGTACTATCCATCTCCCCATACTCCCTTATTTTTCTTATCACTTATTTCCTGACTCACTCTCTGCTTATTGTGGTTTACTTGGGGGCTGGTTCTCAAAGCATATCAGCCTCCTCCCAAACTGGGCAAATCATATAACAGCCTAGATAGCTTTATCAACTGAAATTGAGGTGGTCAGAACTAACCCTAGTTGGATGCTTTATTCTTTCCTTTAGGCTTGGTGGGATGCTGCAGAACATCTCAAATGCATGGTGTCCTGTCCTGGTTACCTTTTCATTCCTTCTGTTCTTCAGTTCTTTGGCCTAGTACCAGCAATTCAGATCCTGTTTTTCCCTTGCAACGGTGGTGCAGTTTTGTAGCACTAGTGCTTCCAGGTTTCAGCTCCCTGGCAGGCTTTTGCTCCTACAGGGCTGTGAGCAATCCAATCCAATAAACATTTAGTAAACTCCTACTATGTGCTAGGCACTGTGCTAAGTACTCATGATATAATTAATAAAAAGACAGTCTCTGACCTCAAAGAGCTTATGATTTAACAAAAAGACTGTGATGACATATGAAAAGGAGGCAGGACAGGGGAGTGGGGGATGATGAAGTGGTACCTGGTACAGGGACATCTTATTACATGGAGTGGAAATCAGGTAGAGTAGCAGAAGTAGAATGGAGTAAGCCAAAAAGTCCAATTTCTGCTCTTTATAAAGGAAGGCATTGGGAGGAGGTTGTCAAAGGAAATCTTTTGTTATTGAATAGTTTCATTTGCGTCCAACTCTCTGTGACCTGATTTGGGATTTTCTTGGCAAGGATACTGGAGTGGTTTGCCATTTCCTTATCTACTTCATTTTAGAGATGAGCAATTGAGACAAACAGGGTTAAGTGACTTTCCCAGAGTCACATAACTAGTAAGAACTAGTAAGTGTCTGAGGTTAGTCTTCCTGACTCCATGGCTGGTACTCAATCCACTGTGCCACCTATCTGCCCCCAAAGAGACTCTAACAGTTATTATTTTCTTTCTCCTCAAAATAATACTGGATTTTTAAAACAATGTCATATGCCAAAATCCAAGATGATGTACTTTAAGAGCATCATATTGATTGGATGAAAATCATTGCTAATTCATTATTAAAATGATGATTAAGCATCTAGTATATGCACAACATTTTACTGTATATCTACCATTGATTTCCAAGTTACTTTTTTAAAAATCAGTTTCCTTTTAAAAAGAAAAATGAATAAAATTCACATTGACTATACATTGAATAAGAAGAGGAAGCAAATATTAACATATCACCTACTATGTGCTAAGCTCTGTATTAAGCCCTTTTTACACATAGTATCTCATGGTAAGTAATACTTTGGTTAATGCATTATCACATTGGCCCTAAGTTAACCCAGTATAGAGACCACACTCCTACAAGGAGATTTCTCTAGGGAAAAAAATTAGACATACACATGCAAAAATCACTAATTATAGGCAACATTTACAGTCGTTTTTCTTCAATACAAGCATGGTCATGGTGAGAATTTTCGCTTATATTGGAAATAATAGAGTAATTTCTTTCAATTTATACTTTCACAATATGTGTAACATTTTATCTATAGCCACAAGAAAGTACATAGGATAGGTTTTTCTATTCCTTATACTTTCCTAAAGACCAAAAGGGAATTACAACTGTACCCATTTCTCATTTGCACATGTCCTTGGTATTTCCATTGATATCTGTGTTTACTATTTATCATTTTTATCTGTCTTTCCTCACCAATGATGTTGTTGGCATTAATTTGACTGTTAGATCCTAAAGATCTATTTCAATTAAATCTTAACATCAAATTTGTTATCTGCAATATGGATATTTTATTATTATTTTAATGGTGATCACTTTATAAGATTTGTGATTTTGTTAATCTTCACTGACTTACACAGATCATGACTTCTCAACAATTTGTTAGACCACCTTTTTGGATCACTGGTGAATCAGTATTCTACTGATGAGCATCTCCAAACTCTTTAGGTTGTTTACATTTTTAGGTTCAGGATGACAGATAGCCTAATGTCCAGGTCCATACCCAAACCTTTCCTAAGTTTTAGGACCTATTTATTCTTATCCTCTAGTGGCACATCCTCAAGAACTCAAAGTAATTCCCATATTATGTTTAGGCATTAAAGGTAATTTTTGAGTGAATAGGGGATATTTTAACTGTTGTAAAAATCTCCTGAATTTATTGTCCTTGTGTTCATTTTCTATGATCTCTTTTGGTCATTTTCCTAGATCATTTTGAATTAAATCTCACTTCTTCTGACATATGCCATTCAATGGATTTCCTGGATTTGAGATAATAGGCCTGATATGGTCTTAGTTTTGGGACATATAAGTCTTACTGATGATTTTCACCAGGAATTTCCATAGTATCTTTCCTCTGAAAGACCCAAAGACCTTGCAAATCTAATCCAACCTCAGAATATCTCTGTGTAAGGAAAGCTGAAGAATAATATTATTGTTGTTGTTGTCATTTTTTTTATAATCCTAAACCTGAGATTAAGAGATTTTCTCAGGGAGCCAATGGAAAATCCCAAAATATTCATGTTAAGTATGCCCACAATAGACAGTCATTTTAGTTTTCTCTAAATCTGTTCTTTGTGTAAGTAAACTTGAATATGCTTGGCAAATGAAATGCCAATACTGCTTTATCTAAAGCTTTTAGCCTTTGTTAAGGGAATTTTCCTTTTAATATAAATACCCTAGCTTTATCTGGAATAGCAAAAAAATAAGTCAGTTACATTTGAAATATCAAAGTTCCCTTCTGCATAAAAAATTTTGCATTTTTTTCATTTTCTCTAAGTAATATTTGAAAAAAAGAAGTTTCATTTTTCCTTGGTCTATGTTTGAGAATTCAATTTTAGCCAAGCTTTATATATTCTGATAGTGTATTCATTTACAGAAAGAAAAATAATGAAAGCAGCTGGTGTTGGTGTATTTATGCAATACATTGTCAGACATATGGGCTATCCAGGTTTCTTCATGTGCTTGAATGTTCAAAGAACTTTTAGACGTGTATTTTATGTACCTAAGATAGAGCATTCAAATAGGGACAATGCACTGAAAACATTAGTACTTGTCAGCTGTGTGCTGTCAGCAAGGCTGAGTTTTCCGCATGGTATTTTAGACTTCATTATATTATCTCAAGGAGCATCTATCCCTCCACCCTTCCCCCACCAAAGAAGCAGGTAAAAATCAGGAGTCCTCAAATGAAATGATCCTCTAGGAGAAGAGGGGGGCAGGTGTCTTCCAATTGTCTCTATTGACAGAGTTGACTTTACTTTGCCATTGAACTATGACAAGGTGATTATTTTAAAAAACCAAAATACTGTGCATAATACATTTTAGCCTGGAGCAAAAAGTTAAGTGTGAATATTCATTCATTCTTGCTCTTCCATGGAGAAGTCATGGTCAGAGTAGCAAAGAAAGTGTTAAAATCAATCAACTTTTTAGACTTAGATGTATTCAATTATTGGTGTTTAAAAGACTTTAAAAACAAAAACAAAACAAAAACACAGGAAAGTTCCTTTTGGGTACTCATGTTTTATAAGAGGATTTGAGAAATTAAGATTTTCTTTTCTGAGGCCAATGTAACTGTTTGTCATAGTGTAAGGAATAGATTTGAATATAGCAAAGCTCATTTTTCACATGCAGAACACATAAAAGAACACACAAAAGCATGTGGCCTATGTATGATTTGCATTGGTAATATGGAATAGTCGCATTTTGTGTAAGGATCTTACATTCACATTCCTAAAACACCTTTAAAGGATTCTCTCAAAGGTGTTCCCAATATCCCTGCACAGTAGGAAAATATTATCCCATTATCCTTACTTTAAAGGCAGCCAGTCACCGATCAATGACATGACTTAAACAAGGTCAAATAGTAAGTCATAGGGAGAGCAAACTACTTCCTCACTTATATCACAGTGTGTTTTCCAACCACCTGCCTTACCCAAGATAGACACAATTATAGGTGGAAGGGCTCTTCTTAAGCAAATAGAATTAAAGAACCAAAAGACTGTTCTGTTCTGTTGTCCTTGACTCTTTACTCTCTACCTCCCCCCCACCCAACACCCTCTGTATCCAATCTGTTTTCAAGTCCTATAAATTCTACCTTTTCATATCCTATTCACTGCCTTCTCTTCTCTGATATCACCACTACTCTGGTTCAAGCCCTCATTATCTCAAACCTGGACTACCGCAGTAATCTTCTGTTTACTCTCCTTGACTCAAATCTCTCCCTATTTCAGCTCATCCTTTGCTCTGTTGTGAAAATGATCTTCCTAATCATGCTGCCTAACTATTCCTGTTCCCCATTACCTTCAAAAACAAATGTAAAATTGTCTGTGTAGTTTTTCCCTTTTTTTTTTTTTTTTGGTGAGGCAGTTGGGGTTAAGTGACTTGCCCAGAGTCACACAGCTAGTAAGTGTCTGTGGCCAGATTTGTACTCCTGATTCTAGGGCCAGTGCTCTATCCACTGTGCCACCTAGCTGCCCCATCTGTGTAGTTTTTAAACCCTTTCATAACCAAGCCCATTTTACTTTTCAAATAGTATTACACTGTACTCCTTGCCACACATCATATGATATAGTGACACTGGCCTCCTTGCTGTTCCTTGAACAAAGATCTTTATCTCCCAAATCTATGCATTTTCACTCACTATTCTAAAATGTTCTCCCTTTTTGTCTCTACCTCTTGGTTTCCCTGGTTTCTTTCAGATCTCTGCTAAAAATCCCACTTTTGTAAGAATTTTTCTTGGTTCCCCCTAATGCTAGTGCTTGCTCTCTGAAATTACTTCAAATTTATCCTATGTCTACCTTGTCTGTACATAGTTGTTTGCATATTGTTTCCCCATTAAAATATGAGCTCCTTCAGGACAGGAACTGTGTTTTATCTCTCTTTGTATCACCAGAATTTAGCATATTGCCTGGCATAGACAAAGAACTTAATTAATTTTTGTTAACACAATTTCTTTCTTTTTGTCTAATTTATAAAGGATTTTCATGTGAATTAGACCCTTAGAGGCCTATCGAATCCTACCATTCTGGAACATATTCTTACCAGATGGATATCTAACATAAAAAAATCCATCCAATAGCCTCGTTCACTCAAGCCAAGTGTCTGAGCATGGGAATGTCTGGGTTCCATAATCCTCATCAATCCCCATAGTCCCTCTCATCCTCCTGGATAAAATGGAACAGAATCTCATTGCTTTTGAAATTCTGGCAAATGTAAAAGAGGACAGGTGGAAGAAAAGTGATTTTCTACCCTAAGCTGGACAGTAATTATATACTGAATAGCTATTACCAGACTCCTCTCTTGCATCATCACCTTTCTTTACTTCAGCAATTCATTAGCATAACCTAGATTCTCTTTTCTTGCATGGATATGCTCAGTGCTCTTATTAAAGAAATGACTCTATCTTAATTCAGAAGATGGTCAACCAAATATCTTGAGTAAATGTCAGTTTATCCCTGGTGCATGCAGTGGCAGATAATTCTTCAGGGGATCTATTCAGAACATGTTTTCTTGTTTTTATGGACTTAAGCCTACCCTGAAACCAAGATAGGAGTCCTGACTACATCTAGACTAGTCTTGAAAAGTAATATTTATTCTTAAAGCAGGACTAAGAAAAAATATGGCATTGGGGAAAGTTGCTATTCATATCTGAATGCAATAAAATTATTTTAAAAGATATTCCATAATCTCCATATGCCCCAATTTACAGATCATACTGTGAAGCTTGAGAATTCATCAGTGCCTCCATAGTGAAATTCATAGCCATTCAAAAGATAATCCTAATAATCCATATGAGGCTAATCAAATGTATGGATAAAATAGATTAACTAGATTATGAGATATAAATGGGTGTAAAGGCCATTGAGTTAGTCCACTAACATGTGTGCATGTATACATGCATGCATGTATACATATACACATCTAGATATTTACACAGATGTGAATTTATGTATATATGTGTGCATGTGTGTTATATACACATACATACATACATACATATGAGCAAACATATATATCTGAACCCATTAGGGGGTTTCTTGGCAAAGATAATGAAATGGTTTGCTATTTCCTTCTCCAGCTCATTTTACAGATGAGAAACTGAAGCAAAAACATGGTTAAGTGACTTTCCCAGGGGCACACAGCTAATAAGAGTCTGAGGCCAGATTTGAACTCATTAAAATGAGTCTTCCTGACTCTGGCCAGGCATTCTATCCACTGTGCCACTTAGCTTGTATATATACACACACTTGTATATAGACACTATATACATAGACACATATATTTGTATATGTATATTATGTATATATACACATATGTGAACATTTTTACAAACATGTTAATATCTTAGATGGAAAATAGGCTGATTGCAGAACTGAATAGGAAAGTGGGCCTTATTAACTTCAGAAAACTACACACTATTTATTTTCAAAGATCTCCAGTTATGTCTTAAGAAACAAAACAAACCTAAAATTGCTATACATAGTTGCAAATTGTTATGGCACAATTTCCAAAGAATCAAAATTTTAAGTCACCCAAAAGGCAGGGGAGAAATTCACGTTATGTATGAGTATACTATAACATATTGCTAATCAATTATCATGAATTCGTTATATGCTTTTATGTACCAAACACTTTGCTTGTCATAGGAGATACAAATAAAAAAGATGAAACAATTCCTACTTTCCAGAAATATACATTCTATCAGAATAGATAATATTTGTGCCTATAAGCATGTCCAAAGTACATATAATCTAAATAAAGGGAAGTTAAGTAGAAGAGCACTGGCAGTTGGGAGAATCAGAAAATGTATCATGGGGAAGCTAGTATTTGAGCTTTATCTTGAGATAATAGATTCTATAAGGCAGGGATGAGGAAGAAGAATATTCCAGTGCAAAATAATTAATATAGGATATTGTATATGAGCAATACAGAGGCTGAATAGGCTGGACTTTAGAATATAGTAATGGGTGGAATGTATAATGAGGTTAGAAAGATAGGTTGGGGCCAGTTTGTGTAGGGCTTTAAAAACCAAAAAAAAATGAGTTATTGTTTTATCCAACAGTTATAATGAAACCACTGAAGTTTATTGAGGATGGGTCAGAACCTCTGGTCAGATCTGTGCTCAAGTATGATCACTTAAAAGCAGCTGTGTGGAGAATGGATTGGAATGTGGTCATACTTAAGGGAGGGAGAGAAATTAGATAGCTGTGGCAATACTCCAGGTGAGGAGTGATGAATGACTGAATCAAGGTGGTGGCTGTCTAAGTAGAGGAGTCAGATATGAGAGATGTTTTGAATATAGAACTAGTGTAAGATTTTATAACTAACCTAGTGTGAGGGAGAGTGTGTGTGGCAGGGAGGGGATTAAGTAGAATGCCAAGTTTGTAAAATTGAAATACTCAAACAATTGTAGTATCTTCAAAATATTTTTTAAGGTTTAGTACAGAGCTATATTTTTTGGGGAAGAAAGACTAATATTTTGGTTACATTGAACTTGAAATGCCTCTGGGACATCTAGTTTGAAATAGCCAAAATGAAACTGGTATTGTAGATAAAGATGTGGAAATCATCTGAACAAAGATAGTGATTAAGTAAATGGAAGTTGAGGAGGTCACCATACAATGGAATGTAGAGGGAAAATTGAAGTAGGCCCAGGAGAGAGGGTTTTAGGGTATACCCACAGGTAAGAAATATATTATAAACAATGAGACAGAAATGAAGACTTAGAAGGAGCAGTCAGGCAGAGGAAGAAAGAATTAAAGTAACAGGATGTCAAAAATATTCAAAGAGGAGAGAGCATCCAAGAGAATATAATAACCAATAGTAGAAAATGTGGCAGAGATAAAAGAGGAGAAATGAGAAAAGATCATCAGGTTTGTTAATTCAGAGATCTCTGGTAATTTGGAGATAAAAGTTTCAATTGCAATGGGGTTAGAATGAATTTTGCAAAGAGTTAAAAGGGAAATGAAAACAAAGAAGTAATGAATATAAGTGTAAACAACTTTTTCTATAAGTCTGACAAAGGGAGGAGAGAGAAGATGATAGCTTGAAAGGATGATAGAGACCAGTGAAAGGTGTAGATTTTGTTTTTGTTATTAGGATGGGGAAAGTTATACCTGCCTGAAATTATGAAGAAGAAAATAATAGGTAAATGCTTATCACATTTGAAAAAACTAATGGTGATCATGATAAAAAGAATAAAATATATTACCCAATGAATTTATGCTTGGAAAATGAAATGATTCAACCATGGAATAAGAGCTGACTATACTGAGTGCTGCTACATGGATAAACACCAAACAGGAAAATACCCAGAAACTGTCTTCACCAAACTAGACAAATCTTTTGTGAAAGATAGTGGAAACGAATAAAAACACATACAATGAAAACTCAAGAACAAATTATGATCAGCACATATGGAAAGAGCACTAACACAAATAATAACCAAGTCAGGAACTATTTTATAATTTAGACTCCTCACTAGTTTCATCTAATTCTAGCTATTGATTTTTGTTTTCTTCTAAGATTAATTTATTTTATATACATTTATAATGTCTCTCTTATTACTCAATCTCAATAAAGAACTACAAATATAATCATCATAAATATGTACAGGTCTGCTCAAAATACAAAAATTCCCACACTAGCCATGATAAAAAAATGTATGCCTTTCTCTGTTTTAAGATCATTATCTCTCTGACAGGAGGTCACTGTGATGTTTCATCTTCAATATTTTTGGACCCATTGTTTTGCATTACATTGATCAAATTCTAAAGTCCTTGGAAATTGTTTTATGTAAAGTTTTCATTATAAAAATTGCTCCACTTCTTGTCAATTCACCTCACATAAGTTCATAAAAGTCATCCTACTTTCCTCTGAAACTTTCCATTTTGCCATTTTTCTTTTGAAATACTATTCCATTACACTCATACTCTATGAATTGTTTAGCACTTCCCCAAAGGAAGATGGTCAGCTCCTTAGATTCCATTTTTTGGCTACTAGAAAAAAGCTATGGGGCAGCTAGGTGGCACAGTGGATAGAGTATCAGCCCTGGATTCAGCAGCACCTGAGTTCAAATCCAGCCTCGGACACTTGACACTTACTAGCTGTGTGACCCTAGGCAAGTCACTTAACCCCAATTGCCTCACCAAAAAAAGAAAAAAGAAAAGAAAAGAAAAGAAAAGAAAAGAAAAGAAAAGAAAAGAAAAGAAAAGAAAAGAAAAGAAAAGAAAAAAGCTATAATAGTTTACACATAGCTCCATATCTGCTTTTAAAAATCTCTTTAAGGTATAGACTTAGTGGTATAGAGGGGTCAAAAAAATACACAGTTTAGTAACTTTTGGGTCATAGTTCCAAATTCCTTTCCAGAATAGTTAGCCCAAATCACAGGTCCAACAACAGAGTACTAGTGTACCTATTTTCCCATGGCCCCTACAACATTTGTCATTTTCCTCTTTTATCATATTTGTCAGTCTAATGGGTATGAGGTAGAACTTCAAAATTGCTTTAATTTGCATTTTTATAATTAATGCTTTAAAACATTTTATAATGTGCTCGCTGATAACTTCATGAGGCAAATAGAGTTAAGTGACTTGTCTAGGGTCACACAGCTAATAAGTAGTTAAGGCCAGATTTAAAGTCATAAAGATTAACCTTCCTGACTTCAGGCCCATCACCCTAATTCATTGTCCCACTTGCTATATTTATAATATATAGTACATATATACAAATACATAATATATACATGGACATAGCACATATATATGTGTGTATATGTGTATATGTATATATGAGACAGTGAGACAGAGACAAAGAAAAGACCAATTTCAAATTTTAAAACTAAGTTCCATTCCCAAATATATCAATGGTTTCAAAATGCAGTTTTTAAAGAAAACAACCAAACATACATACACACACACACACACACACACACATACTTACATACATATGTTCAGAAGGAACATGATCAAGAATACCAAAGAGGAAAAAAAAATAAGTTACTTCATCTATTCTAAAGCTACATAAGACAATTGCCAGAATTCCATGGGTTCTCAGAGAAAGGCAGGAAAGACAAAAGTGCCTGAACCCAATTTGGTCTCACAGAGTTGGAAGTCTGACCAATGATGTATTAGAGCATCTGTTCCTACCTTGATCTCATAGGATCTGAAAACTAGGGATGCTTTGAATTTATAAAAATAAAGGCAGGGAAAAGCCAATAAAATTTATGATAATTGAGAGCCTAAGACCCAGCCTCTACAAACACTACCCAGGAAGACAAGATAAAATGTGTACAATGGTGCAATTCAGAGTAATCAGAATGACAGCTAGATACAAGGCTAGCTCACTGATCATGTGATATGTCAAGGGACCTTTGCAAAAAACTTCAGACCAGTCAGATTTCCAACATCTGATTGCAACCTGTTAGGACAACAGTAAGTAATGGAACCAATTCCCAATGGACCTTATGCAGAGAAACAGGGAAAGGCCAAGCCAATACCTTCAATTATCCACAAGTAGAGAAGGCAAAAGCCAGGGATTGTGACAGACTGAAACCAGTCTTATATATTCAATATAGATATATAGGAGTAACATCCAGACTATAGAGATTAGAGAACCAAATAGGGTCATCTCCTCATGCAGATGCATGGCAGAAAGAAGAGATTCACTCTTGAAAAAAATTCCAGTTGAGAAAATGAAGCAGGACATGAGAGCAAACAGAAGAAAATGCTAGACAAAATGAAGACATGCTATTAACAAAAAAAAAAAAAAAAAACAACCCAAGACATTAACCCAGAAGAAAGTAAGTCTACATCAATTACAAATTAGAGGCTCTTAGCCACAAGGATTCCAAATATTACTAGAACAAATGAAGTAAGAGATTAAAAAAATAAAATTAGAATGTATAAGGGAGAATAATAATTAACTTAGAGAAGAGTGTGGAAAGCTTGAGAAAGTAATGAATGCCGAGAAAAATAGAATGGAGCCAAAGAGAAATAGGTAGTTTCATGAAACAACCAGAAAGGTTTGAATCAAGTAAAAAGATGGGGTTGGGGGGGGGGGAACTGAACATGAAGATATATACTATTAAACAAACAAATAAAAAAAGTAATATAGAAAATATGTCAAGGAGAAATAGTTAAATAATAGTAAGAATTTCTGAAAACCATAGCTAAAGATGAATAAATTCAAGTACCATATTTGAAAAAAGATAATAAACCTGACCAAATGTATTAGAACCAAGGTGAAACATGAAAATATAAAGAATTCAGTAGTCATCTGCTGAAATTATCCCAAATTCAAAATTCAAAAAACTTTTCAGTAAAAATTCAGAAATTCTAGAATCAATTTTAGATAGATATATGATAGATAGATACATACATACTTGCATATATTCTTCCATACGTACACATGAATGAACCATAGGCTCTCACAAGATTATATTGTAATTACCTTAAAGAAGAGAAAATCTTGGAAAACAACATTCCTAAAGGCAGAAATTTAATGCACAGCAAAAAAAGAATAATTTATCCTGAAAAACTATCATATTATAAGGAGAAAAAGTATAATAGAGAATAGAGAACTCTCAAGTGCACATAATGCAAAATCCAGAGCTGAGAATTTTAAAAATGAAAACATAAGCTAAGAGAAACATAGAAAGGTAAATACATTTAAGGAATTTGAGATTAAATGATGATCAAGCATTAAAAGTGGAAGAAGAGAAAAGTACACCCATTTGAAATTTTACTTTAAGAATCATAAAGGGACGGGCAGCTAGGTGGTGCAGTGGATAGATCACCGGCCCTGGAGTCAGGAGTACCAGAGTTCAAATCCAGCCTCAGACACTTAACGCTTACTAGCTGTCTGACCCTGGGCAAGTCACTTAATCCTCATTGCCCCTCAAAAAAGAAAGAAAGAAAGAATTATAAAGGGAGTTTAAAAAGACAAATACAGGCCTTAGGTGATATATTGTTATTTTATATTCGTTTTAAGAGACAAAGTTAAAGGGAGGCAAAAAGTTATACAATGGGACAGAAAGGAGGAAAGAAGAGGAAAAGAAACTTACTATTTCTCATAAAGCAAACATGAAAAGGGGAGCTTAGAATGAATAAAATACTTGATTTTAAAGAAAAGAAAATGAAAGTTTCAAAGTCTGTAATTAAAAAAGAATTCACAACAAGTAAGAAGAAATAAAAAATATTTTTAGAAATATTCCATTGAATTCTTTTATGTGTTCCAAATAGATAAATGGGTTAACATTTTAAAATGCAAATGCTCAATTCAACATAACAAATAGGGAATTTAAATAACCTAATCTCAAGAAAAGAACATTTAATAAGCCATAAAGGAAAATACTTAAAGAAAAAAGAGATACCCAGGACTAGAGAGATTTATATGTGAATTCACTCAAGCACTGAAATAGCAATAGATGACATTATTATATAAATTATTTTTAAAATTAAGCAAAAAATTTAATATACAGAAATCATGAGACAAATATGGCCCTGATACATAAAGGAAGAAGGGAGGAAATTGAGAAGAAAAATTATACCATTATCACTAATGATTCTTTGTCCAAAATTACAGGTTAAAACATTTATCACAGGTCACAAAAGCACATTACAGAAATATACACTATAACAAAGTTAAAATTAAAGTAGGAATGCAAGGTTTTTTAGATATCAGGAAAATGTGAACATATGCTATTTTAAAAACTAAAAAAAATAACATAATTATAGAAATACATTCAGAGAAATATTTTGGCAAAATGGAACACATTCATTTTGAAAACCATAAATAGTATATGAGTCCATGTTTTTTTTCTTTTACTTGACATAGTATGTCATCTATCTAAATTGAAGAACTAGCTTTATCAATTAAGGAAAATCTCTGGAGCCTACTGAAATTAAATTGGGTAAAACAGGGGTGTTAATTGTCAGCAAAATTATTTGATATAGTCATAAAATATTATTTATAGCAAAAAAGATACATATTAACAGATAAATGTTCTTATGTGAAAAACAAGAGGTAAATATAAAGCAATATTTTTCCCCTTTACAGACAACATGATAATATACTTAGAGACAGGATAGTATTCTTAGAGAACACTAAGTTAATTACAAGTTAATTGACACTGTTTTCCCTGGGACTGATCTAAGATGGTGGAGGAAAGGCAGTAGATGCTCAAACTTCCTGACACAATTACTCCAAAATCCCCATCCAAATTCAGCCAGAAAACAACTCCTGGAGCAACAGAACCCACAAAAAGAGGTCTGAGATTATTGTCCAGCCAAAGACAACTCGGAAGTTCAGCAGAAGAGGGAGCTGGGTTGGGAGTGGAGTCCAACCCCAGGATCTCTCCAGCACAGATACAGCCCCAGGCAAGCTATCCCATAGAAACTTACCCCCAGCCTCTGAATCAGCTGCTGTGCTAGCATCTTCTGTAACTAAACTCACATTCTGGTAAGAGGGCTGAAAGGCTGGGTGGGGAGAGTCTATGAGGGTGTAAGCAGGAGTAAAGGGGGGATTTGGATGTTCTACCCCAGTGGAAACCAGGAAGAAACCTTGAGCAGCAGGAGACCTAGGTGGGGGAAGGGCATAGACTCATCAAAGCAGGCAACAACAGCACACAAAGTTTGCCTGTCTGGTTGATAGACAAGTTGGCCTGGCATTAGCTACAGGCCAGAGACAGGCAAGGCAAGTGAAGCAACTGCCCCTCATTAAATCATAACACCTGGGACCCCCTGAATCTTGGGACAGTATATCCTGGAAGCAGGAGCCCAAACTAAGAAGGAGTTAAAAGCCAAGTGAAAGACAGGCAGGATGAGCAGGCAGAGAAAGTTGCAAACCATAGATAGCTTCTTTGGTGACAAGGAAGATCAAGGTGCACCCTCAGATAAGGATAACAACCTCAGGGCCCCTACATCTAAAGCTTCCAAGAAAAATATGAATTGGTTTCAGGCCATAGAGGTGATCAAAAAGGACTTTGAAGATAAAGTTAAAGAGGTAGAGATAAAAATGGAAAGAGAAATGAGGGTGATGCAGGAAGTCATGAGAAAAAAGGTAACAGCTAGAAAAGCCAAATGGAAAAGCTCTCTGATGAAAATAATTGTCTAAGAATTAGGACGTAACAAATGGAAGCTCGTGATTTTATGAGAAACCAAGATACAATAAAGCAAATCCAAATGAATAAAAAAATAGAGGGCAATGTAAAATATCTTTTTGGAAAAACTGCTGAAGTGGAAAATAGATGCGGGAGAGATAATTTGAAAATTATTGGACTACCTGAAAACCATAATCAAGGAAAGAGCTTAGACATCATCTTCCAAGAAATTGCCATGGAAAATTGACCTGATATTCTAGAAGCAGAAGGTAAAAGAGAACCTGAAAGAATTGATTGATCACCTCCTGAAAGAGATCCCAAAAGGAAAATTTCCAGGAATATTATGGCCAAATTTTAGAGATCCCAGGTCAAGGAGAAAATATTGCAAGCAGCCAGAAAAAAACAACTCAAATACTGTGGAGCCACAGTAATGACAAGACAGGATCTGTCAGTTTCTACATTAAAGCACTGGAGAGCATGGAATACGATATTCCATAGGGCAAAGGAATTGGGTTTACAAACAAAAATCACCTATCCAGCAAAACTG
Source organism: Dromiciops gliroides (assembly GCF_019393635.1). Classification (NCBI taxonomy): domain Eukaryota; kingdom Metazoa; phylum Chordata; class Mammalia; order Microbiotheria; family Microbiotheriidae; genus Dromiciops; species Dromiciops gliroides. The sequence goes on from NC_057861.1 coordinate 274,445,746, forward strand.
ATTTTAATCTTTCAGGGGGAAAAATGGGGCTTCAATGAAAAAGAGGACTTTCAGGTATTAGTGATGAAAAGACCTTCACTGAATAGATAATTTGACATTCAAATGCAAGACCATAGAGAAGCATAAAATGATAAATTGGAGAAAGAAATCAGGTCAAAATAGGTACATGATTTAAATATGAAAGGTAAATTAGGGACATTAGGAGAGGAAGAAATAGTTTACCTTTTAGATCTTTGGAAAGGAGAACAGTTTATGACCAAAAAAGAGATAGAGAATATTATGAAATGGAAAATGGATGATTTTGATTACCTTAACTTAAAAAGTTTTGTACAAATAGAAGCAATGCATCCAAAATTAGAAGGGAGGCAGAAAGCTGTGAAACAACTTTTATGGCCAGCACTTCTGATAAAGGCCTTATTTCTAAAATATATCAGGAACTAAATCAAATTTATAAGAATCCAAGTCATTTCCCAATTGAGAAATGGTCAAAGGATATGAACAGGCAGTTTTCTGATGAAGAAATCAGAGCTATCTATTGCCATATGTAAAAATGCTCTAAATCACTATTGATTACAAATATGCAAATTTAAACAACTCTGAGGTACCACCTGACACCTATCAGATTGGCTAATATGACAAAAAAGGAACATAATAAATGTTGGTCAAGCTGTGGAAAAATTGGAACACTAATGCATTGTTGGTGGAGCTGTGAACTGATCGAACGATTTTGGAGAGCAATTTGGAATTATTCCCAAATGGCTATAAAGCTGTGCATACCCTTTGACCCAGAAATATCACTTTTGGGTCTTTTTCCCAAAGAGATCATAAAAAAGGGAAAATTACCCATATGTACAAAAATATTTATTGCTGTTCTTTTTGTGGTGGCAAGGAATTGGAAATTAAGGGGATGCCCATCAATTGGGGAATGGCTGAACAAGTTGAGGTATGTGAATGTAATGGAATTCTATTGTGCTGTAAGAAATGATGAGCAGGAGGAGTTCAGAGGAACCTGGAAGGATTTGCATGAACTGGTGATGAGTGAAATGAGCAGAACCAGGAGAAAATTGTATACAGTATCATCAACAGGATGTGTTGATCAACTATCATAGACTAGATTCTTCTCATCAAGACAATGGTACAAGAAAGTTCTAAAGTACTCATGATGGAAAAGGCTCTCCAAATCCAGAAAAGAAAAAAAAACTGTGGAATATGGATGCTGATTGAAACATAATATTTCTTTTGTTTTTGTTTTTGTTGTTTTTCTTTTTTGGAGTTTTTTCCTTTTTGCTCTCACTCTTCTCTTATAACATGACTAATGCAGAAATATATTTTAATGTTATTGTACATATATAACCTATACCAGATTACCTGCTTTCTTGGGGAGGGGGGAAGGGAGGAGAGGGAGGGAGAAAAATTTGAAATTTGAAATCTTATAAAAACAAATGTCGAAAACTATCTCTACATGTAACTGGAAAATAATAAAACACTTTTATTTAAAAAAAAAGAAACCATGAGAGATGTTAAAAGGTTAAACTGTTTACATTCCTACATGGGAAGATATGTCTAAATCATAAGAGACTTCTGAGGGTGCAGCTAGGTGGTGCAGTGGATAAAGCACCAGCCCTGGATTCAGGAGGATCTGAATTCAAATTCAGCCTCAGACCCTTGACAAATACTACCTGTGTGACCCTGGGCAAGTCACTTAACCCCTATTGCCCAACAAAAACACCCCCCCCCAAAAAGAGACTTATGAGTATTAGGGCAGATGATAGAAATAAATTTAGACAGAGGACACGTGGAAAATGATTATGAAGGGATGATACCTGTAAAGCATTTATTTTTTTGTTTCTCTTTTTTTTGGGGGGGGGGCAGTCAGGGTTAATGAGTATCTTGAGTCTGAGGTCAAATTTGGGGTCAGGTCTTCCTGGGTCCAGGGCAGGTGCTTTGTCTACTGTGTTACCTAGCTGCCCCATGATGACATCTTTGGGATAAAATTGAGGGGGGGGAGTAAAATACTGGGGGAGGGGATAGGGGAGTGACAGAGTGGTGAAATCTCACATGAAAGAAATAGGAAATGGTATATGGAGTGGGGGAAGAGATGGGGGAGGTGTGGGGAAGTAAAGGAGCCTAATACACATCAGAATTCGCTCAAAGACCTTAATCTCATCAGAGTTGACTCAAGGAGGGAATAACATACACACCCAATCTGGTGGAGTAATCTATCTAAACCTGCAGGAAAGTAGGATAAGGAGAGTAGGGTGGAAGAAGCGAGGGCAGAGCAGGGGAAGGGGCACTCAGAAGCAAAACACTTTTGAGGAAAAATAAGGTAAAAAAAAAGAAAAAAATAGAGTAAATATTATGGAAATGGAATAGGATGGAGGGAAACAGTTATGATGATTGATTATAATGGCAAAACATATGGTATTTACTTTGCTGGGCTATTGTGAAGAAAATTCTTTGTCAAGTTTAAGGTACTATATAAAAGTTATGATGAACAGGATGCTATCAGAAAAAACCTAGAAAGATCTACATGAATAGAAGCACTGTGAAATATACTGTATACAAAATAACAAAAATAGTGTAGGATGATCTGCTGTGAAGGATGGGGTTATTTTCAGCAAGGGAATGATCCAGTATAACTCTGAAGTACTTATAAAAATTGCAATCCATCTACAGAGAAAGAACTGATGGTATCTGAAAACAGATTGAAGCATATTTTTTGACAGTTCCTTAATCTGAAGTTTTGTTTTTGTCTGTTTTCTTTCATATCCTGTCTAATGTGGAGATGTTTTACATGACTACTCATGTGTAACTTACTTTGAAGTGCTTGAGTTCTTGGGGCTGGAGGTGGGGAGGGAGGGAGGAAGACAAGTTGGAACAGAAAATTTTTAAAACTTGATATAAAAATTTGTTTTTACATGTAATTTGAAAAATAAAATTCTAAACAGAAAAAAGTTAATTGACACCATTAATATATTTTGTAAAGTAGTAAAGTAGAAACACATAAAACAAAGCTACAAAATTATCAGTTTTTCTGTATATAAGAGAAAAATGGAGGAGATACTAAAAGGAATTTCATTTAATTTCACTCAGCATTTATATATATATATGAGATATTGTATATAATATATAATATATTCATATGAGTTGTGACTACATGTGTGTATACATATAGTCATAATTTATACATTATCTTGTTTATAAGCTATGAAATTATTTCAAAGAATCCCAGAATTGGAGATACCTTAGCTGTTATCTAGTTCAACAATTGCCCAAAATATAAATCATCTTGTGGATCCTCTTAACAAATGGTCAAGGTCATCTATGGACCACAAAATACATGCAATGAGTGGATTTTCCTTGAAGAGCATCAGTTTTCAGACTATGTTGTCATATAAGGAGACTCATTCTATTTTTATATAGCATCAATATATAGCATGTTCTTTGTATTATTGAACTTATGCTTCCTGGTAAATTCTTCTAGTTCTGTCCTCTTGAATCCCATATGACATAATTGCCCTCTAAGTACTTATATATACTCCCTATATCAATCAACAATAATGATTAAATGGTTACTAAGTACTGGGATACAAAGACAAAAGTGGAAATGTGCCAGCCTCTAAGATGCTTAGATTGTAACAAAAGTGACAGAAATTATATAGCTATATATGTGTACATATATACATATGAATATGTGTATATATATATGTGTGTGTGTGTGTGTGTGTATAACACACTATACACAACATGATACTGTATATGTTTATATATATATGTGTATGTGTGTATTTATACATTATGTATGAATGTACCCTAGTATGCTCAGATGCTCAGATAATCTCTTCATAGCTTTGATCTTTGAAGCATGCACAACTATTTTCCTACCTTTTTCATCTTAGTCCAACAATGCTGAAGCTTTGGTGAGTCTACGTCCAACCACTAATTGCTGAGGATTTGTTAATGTGTGATATTTAAAACATGTTTTCTAATTGTCTTCAGGGCTAGAAGAACAGATGATTTCAGAGTTCTTGAGCTAGAAATGAGTATGTAAACAGAAGGAACAATACACCTACCTCTCTGTCTCTTTTCTTTGTTATTTTTAAGTGAGAATGATCATTTTCAGTTGCAAGGTGGAATAAAAGCCTTCAATGTGTCCATGAACACATGGACCTTCTGTATCTTTTTCTGTTTATTCTTTCTTGATCTTTGGTGAATAAATATTCCATGATTGGAATGCTTAGGTGACCTTGTAAATTCAGAAAATTCAAAAACCTGCTCAGAGGTACCACTGATGACAAGAGGTAACAGCAAAATTCATTGGAATTGGTAGCAATGTCTTCTCTAGCAGTAGTGGTTGAGAACAGAAGTATCTGTGGATCAATGTGGAAAGATAACCAAACAAAGACTTTTATACATTCAGGGAGTAAGAACCCTTGATTCAAAGCTTTATTGGCTAGGCTCCAGATTCTACATTGCACCAAGCCTTTGATCCCAATAGACAGCTCCACATAAAAGAAACTTCCTGAGAGTTCTACAAAGTTGGGGGTGTGTGTGAATATTTCTAATGCTCCACTTGTGAGTTTATCCCCATGGTTATACAAGTATTCCTTACATGTATACGTATAGATAAGTCCACTTTGGGTTCTTTATCAATATTTATTTTTGTTCTTTACCATATGTACTTCATAACCAAATTTTACCTGATAATAGGCAGGTCACCTTGACCTATAGTAACCTTTTCATGCTATTGACCCTCAGAGTTACTCCTAGAACTGCCAAGGAGAGTAGAGGAGCAGTCAGATGCCTTCTTGGAACTCTCCTGAAAAAGTGAGTGGGGACTTAAAAAATTGTCCCAAGAAGGGGAGATGATAGATTAGATAGATAGATTAGACAGATAGACAGACAGATAGATAAATAGATGATAGAGAGATAGATAGATAGATAGATAGATAGATAGATAGATAGATAGATAGAGGCAAAGAAAAGCACAGAAGATAAACATTCAAATGGAAATCAAATGAAGAGATACAAGGAAATTCCCAAGGTCACTGAAATACTTTGTAATGGATTGTCTTGCATAGGAGACACTGGCTAAGGACCACCCAGCATGGTGTGCCCACATCAAAGAAAGTACTTTACTTTACAAGTGCAATAGAATTACAGTAGTTTAAAAAGTGAGATCCACAAATTTAGAGTGCACTCCAAGTGTTCACGTGGATTATTTGTTTTCAACCCATAGTAGAGTGTTCCGACCAGCCATGGTCAGACACACTATACTTTGATTGCAAAATAATGATGTCCTTTTTTTGTCTTCTTGGAGAATGAAGGAAAACAACCAACCAACCAACCAACCATAAAAAAATATCATGTAAGTCAGGTCAAAGGTGACCTTGGAGAGGAAGACATTAGCAGAAGAAGCTGAGGAATGAGTGCAAAGTCATAAAGATCTGATACAGAATGTTGAGCATGATCAACAGAAAAAGGCCATGAGAAAGAGATTAATGTATAATCAGGTTGAAAAGATAGTTTGGGTTTGGTTTGTGCAGAGCATTAAAGGATATTGGGATTGGTCTGTAAAGGTTTAGTAGCCAATGAATTTCCATCCTGGGAGAAAGAGTTTAAGGTATGCAGTTATCCCTTCCAAATCATGAGGATTAGGGGGCCAGTGCTCCCCCCAATCTGGAAAATCCACATACAAATTTTTGGCCCTCACCATTCCAGAGGAGGTCTGAATTTTTCTTTTTCTTTTTTTAATGGGGTGTTTACAGCACCTTATTGTAAAATTTGGGTTGGTATTATATATAGGCATTTCTGAATTTCTAAACTTTTTCTGTGTTATCTGCAGCTTCTCACAAATTCCCCAAAATTCCCATTTAATTTCTTATGCCCACCTGTGATATATTGAAACTGCAATGGGGAAAGTTGTGATGTGGAAGGGATAACTGCCTTTCTGACCTGCTAAGCAAAGGTGCCTTGGGGAAGCCCAAAAACCCCTGAACAAGGAAACTGAGCTATGCTGTCACAGAAAGACCAGCAGGAATATCCAGACCCTTTTTCCCACCAGTGCCTTGTCTGAATATTAACTAGCCATGAATTCCCCTCCTCCCATTAGCATGAATAGAACCAATCTTCAGGTACAATCTCCTTGTTTCCTTCTACAATTGCATGGTCCCACCAGTCTGGAGGTGTGATGAAACCAGGTCTTATGTCTCACAAGAACCTAATGTCAAATTTTCAGTGTGAGCATTTACACCTTGGAAATCAGCAAACTCCACATCAGGGTTTGATTTATTGCTCTGTTGATTATATAGACTTAAGAATGTTGTGAACAAAATGTTGATTGCACAGATTAAGCTTAAAAGTGCATTGTGTACTTTTTTACTCCTTTTTTTTTTCCTCCTTAGAGACATCTCCAAATTTTTACTAGCACATGCCTGTGCTAGACTCAGATAAGGACCCAGAGTATTGGTTGGAAGGTAGAAGACTGCACATTCCCTCTAGAATCCTTAGCTGGGTGCCCAGTTGCATCTGGGTACCCAATGGTCATGTTTCTATCATTTTTCCTGATTGCCCTTAATTTTTAAATATCTCCTCTCAACAAAACTAGCTTGCTTTTCTGTCTTGTTGTGAACTCCATGTTACACTACACCAAATTTTGGTCTTCATCAAAATTCTTGAAACTGTTTTAAGATGGTTAGGGAGACCTAATCTCAAAAAGAAAAAGAAACAAAGAGGGAGGGAGGGAGGGAGGGAGGAGAGAGAGAGAGAGAGAGAGAGAGAGAGAGAGAGAGAGAGAGAGAGAGGTAAAGGAAGAAAGGAGGTAGGGAGGGAGGAAAGGAGGGAGGAAGGGAGAAAGGAAAGGAAAGGAAAGGAAAGAAAGAAAAAGAAAGAGAAAGAGAAAAAGAAAGAAAGAGAAAGAGAAAAAGAAAGAAAGAAAATCAAAAAGAAAAAAGAGGATTTTCAAATTTACATATACAAAGCAGTAACTCACATCTCCCCCTAACCCAAATCCACCCTGATTTCTAATTTCCAAATTTTTTCCTAGGACCCCACTACCCATCTAGTCTCCGAGGTCTGTGGCCTCAAGTTATCATAGACGTTTTACTCTCTGTCACCCCACATATCTAATCAGCTATCAAGTCTTATTTCCTCATGCACTGCATCTCTCACCTTCCACCTCTTCTCTACTCATGAGATTACTACTCTGGGTCAGGTTCTCATCATTTTCTTGTCAAGACTATTGCAAAAAACCTTTTAACTGATCTCCTTCCTGGAGTCCCCAATACTGAGGGGATAATATTTATCTTCTTATTGTTCTGACCTGAGCAAGTCTGCCCCTCCTTAGGCACTTTTATGGTTCTTTCCTTCAAATTCTTTGTCTGCTTTATCACTACTTCCAGCCTAGAACTTGCCTATTTAAGCAATCCACCAACCTCAGGTACCCCAAAGCAAGAAATGCATATATATGCCACAATGCCCAGCCAACATCTGTTTTAATTGTCCAGTAGTCATCTCTTTTCTAGGCTAAATATATCCAGATGTTTAAACTGTTTCTTATGTGATTAGGTTTTGCATACCATCATCAATCTGTTTTCCCTATTTTTCTATTAAGTGCTAAAAAAAGTTCATAAGTGCTTAATGAAAGTAATAAACATGAAATGTCAGCTATGTTTTTCTAAAGATTCCAAGAATCTGTGTTACTTCAAGATGGTTGGCTTTATTCTTACTTTCAATTTACTATCTTCTCCCTTTCAGAAAATGGGTATTTTATAGATTATCCTCTACTCCTGCCGACTCACCTCCCTCAGATGTCTCCCCATTCCAAAGTATCCTCCAGGCAGCTATCAAAGTGATCTTCCTAAAGGACAGGTTTAACCATTTCACTAAAGTGATGTTTCTAAGGCACAGGTGAGACCACATCACCATCCTACTAAATAACCTTCAGTGGTTCCCTGTTCTTTCTAGAACCAAATATAATATCCTCTGTTTTGCTTTTAAAGCCATAATCACCTAGACCTTTCCTACTATTCTAGTTTTTGGTATGTTGTGTTTTTTTTTTTTTAACACTTAAGTATCCTTCACATACTCTATACAGCAGTTTCATATCCACTAAATCCAGGAGACCACACTATTGAGGAAGTAGATCCTATTCAACAAAAACTATTGAGAAAACTAGAAAGTACTGTGTTGAAAAATATATTTAGATAATCATCTTCAATCATGTACCATAATTAATCCACAATAAATAATCTAATTATTTAAAAATATTTATATATCTATTATATATTAATTACTATATTTGTTATATAATGTGATAATATATAATGTATTTAATATTTTGATTCTAAATATATCAGTTTTAAAATATTTAAAGGAGAAAAATTGAAAGATATAGCTTTACATTTTGGGATAAAAAAACAGTTAAGTTCAGTAGAAAGAACACTAACTGATTGGATGTCAGAGATATTGTGTTCAAATCCCACCTCTGATACTTATATTTTGTGTGATATTAGACAAGTTCCTTAACATCTCTGGACCTCAGTTCCTCATCAGTAATGTGAAGAAATTGGAATAAATGATCTCTAAATTTCCTTTCAACCATAAATCTAAGATTCTATACCCAGATAAGTGATAGAACACATACAAGAGCAGATAGCTAGTCTTGATTATGTAAAAATTTTAAAAAAGAAAAAAACCTTTTGCACCACTTAAAATCAATGCAACAAAAAGTAAAAATAAAACTACTAATTGGGAAGAATATTTACAGTAATTATTACTAAAAGACTCTGGTATCCCAAATCTATAGTAATTTATCACAAATACATACTATTAAGAACTATTTTCGAGTAAATTGCCAGAATATATTAATATAAAATTATTAGTAGCCAAATACAATTACTTTTTCTTACTACATGTCTTCTTTGAACTCTTTGCATCATTTAAAAACTTTTTTCCCTCCCATTCTATTCTAGCAGACATTCTTCTACCTAGATTTTTAAAACACTGTTCTTTTCTGTTTTTCTTCATACCTATTTGGTCATTTCTTCTCATTTTCTTTGTAGGATTGTCATTCTTATTCCATGCCCATAAGTACCACAGGTCTCTCTTCTAGACTTTCTCCTCTTCTCTAGATACAGTCTCTTTTGTTGATCACATAGGTTCCCTTGGGTTCAATGATCATTTCTATACAGATGACTACCAACTTGAAATATTAAATCCTGATCTCATTCTTGATTTTCAGTCCAACATCACCAGCTGCATACTATTCATTTCCAAAGAGATATCTTACAGGTATATAAAATTTGATGTTAAATACATTATTTAACCTAAAATTCTCCCTAATCCCTAACTTCCCTTTGCCTTTAATGTTACCACCATCCTTCCAGTAACCTTGATTTATGTTAGAGTTAACCTAAAGAGGGTTTGGCCAGGTGATCTTTGAATTCCTCTCCTGGATCTGTTCCCCTACATTCTGAATTTTGGCACAGTGCTTCATCTGTTATCTCATCCTGGGCCTCCTTGCCATGGAACATCCATTCGTCCCAGATGCCTTCTCTCATTAGAACATCTCTCCACCATGATGTCCCTTTTCTCCCACTCATGAGTTCCTTCTGCAGTCTCTATTTTGTTAAGGGTCCCAAGTCAGCCAACCATCATTTTCCTTGTGGTCGTGCTTCCGAATTTTTAAACTTTGATACAATGCTTTTACAGGTATTTTTCTCTACCCTGTCTTCTCTACTTTCCTCTCCTAGAGCTTTTAAGGGTGGGGTGTGTGTGTGTGTGTGTGTGTGTGTGTGTGTGTGTGTGTGTGTGTTCCTAAACTGTAAGCACCTGAGGGCAAGGACTATCTTTTTACTTGCATTCCTATCCCCAGCACTTAGCTCAATGTTTGGCACACAGTAAGTGCATAATGTTTTTTGCCTTGTCTTTTCACTATCCCCTAACTTTCATACTCAACCACTTGCCAAGTCATGTGCATTCAAACTCCAAGATACATTTCTGGATCTATCCTTTTGTCTTCATTCACATGGTCATAGCCCTAATTAAGGTGCTTATGACTTCTGACATGGACAATTATGATACTGTCCCAGTTTAGCATTCTTTCTCCAGCCTGTCCTCTCTTTAATTCATCCTCCAACAGAGATGCCAAATTGATTTGTTTGATGCTGAGGTCTTACTATTGTATTCTTCAGCTCCAGAAGGTCCTGTGGATCCCTCTTGCCACTTGAGTAAGATCAACTACTCCATTTAGCTTTTTATGTCCTTCACAATCTGGCTCTAGAATTATTTTATATAATTTGCTTTTACTTTTTTTCATGGTCCAGCTAAATTTCCCTACTTACTGTTCTCCTTATTCAGTGCTTCATTTCCTATCTCCATGAAAGCCTTGGTGAATTAATATACTTGAAATGGACTTCTGGCTAAACTCATAAAACCTTAACTTTCCTGCAAAGCTCTACTCAAGAGCCACTGGCTATAGAAAACCTTATCCCACTGGTTGTTAGTATTATCCCTTGGAAGTTATTTTGTATACATTTTGTACTTATATTTCCTACAAATGTGTGTTCCCTCCTCCCACTGCTATAGTGAATGTAAATTTACTGAGAGTAGCAGTCACTTTGTTTCTTTATTTTTCTAGTTCTTAGTACAGCACCTAGTATATTGCAGGAATTTCATAACTGTTTATTGAACTAAACAAACAAAATAGAAATTAATTTTTGAATACATAAGAATATGAAGATTTTTAGAAGAAGTGTTTTTGTTCTTGTTTAGTTTCAGTTATATTTGACTTTATGACCCTATTTAGTTTTCTTGGCAGAGATACTCAAGTGGTTTGCCATTTCCTTCTCCATATATATCTCATGATATATTTGTGAAAACTAAGGCAAATAGGGTAATTGCCCAGGAACACGCAACTAGTAAGAATCTAATGCTGGTTTTGAACTCAGGAAGATGAGTCTTTTTGATATCAGGACAGAGTTCTGTCCACCACACCATCTAGTTGCCCTCAGAAGAAATACTGTGAGATTTAAAATTGGATACTAGAGCATTAATCTCCCCTCTTTAACCTTTCCCTTAATTTATCTCCCAGACTAGAGACCAGAAGCTTCTTCCATTTACTAGTCTGGGAGATAAATTAAGGGAATACGGAAAGATGCCAGTTTTTGAAGGCCACCTTGGGGGGGGGGGGTGGCAAGCCGCGTCAAGTATGTGCTGCTACCGGCGAGCCGGGCCAAGTCCAACTCCAGTCAGCGTCTGTCTGAGCAGCGCAGCCATCGGACCAGGAGAGAAGGCAAAAGACCTCTCACTTCTGTTCTCTCCTTGCCTTTTAACCTCTCACCCTGGAAGTGGAGTGCTTAGCAGCCGGACTGGCATGCATAGCCCATGCATGGCCATCAGTCTCCTCCCCAAAAGGGTGGTCCTTCAAAAACTGGCGTCTTTCCGTATTCACTAACCGACTGTTAAAAACTTTTTACCACAATACAAAAGATCAAAAAACTTTAAAAAGTCAAAATCAGTAATAATAATATAAATTAAAATTAAAACAACCACGAAACATCATTTCGTACCCATTAAGCTACAAAATATGGATGTTAAAATATGGTAAAGCTAATTCAAAGACCAGCCATGTGAATTCATGGTTGATACACTTGTGAATTGGTTAAAGTATTCTAGAAAATAATTTGGAACTGTGAAAAAAAAAGAGTTACTAAATTGCCCATGCCCTCTAACTAAGACATTTCCCATCTGGGAAAATACCCCAAGGATATTATATATTTCACAAAGGAAAACAAAATAAATACATCTACAAAAATGTTTTAAGCAGCATTGTTTCCGATTTGGTTATCCAATTCATATATCTCATTGATCTCCTATCATACTGTACCACATACTAGATTATGAGCTCCCAAAAGTAGGGAGTCCTCTGTCTTATCTATCTTTGCATCCCCTCTAGTCCTTAGCATCATACTTTACACATAAGCACTAAATAAATTTTTGTTGGAATTAAATATAGTAAGTGCTTTATCAGCTAGAGTCTGATAATTTCCAGTGAAGCACAGTGAAAATTCTATTCTACCTCTTCTCTTAAGCCTCCCTTAATCAAGCCACAATAGAGTGACCTCTCCCCAACATGATCACAGACAGAATTTACTGTTGTACAGTAATTTGGCCCTTCAACTTTACTGCTTCATTTTTTTCCCTTTGTAAACATTTGATAAAGTCCTCTGTCTAGAATGCAAGTTGTATGATGGTGCAGACTGTGTTTATACACACACATATTTTTATGGGTACATATGCATGCATATGTAAATCTATACATTTATATATACATATATGTCTGTAGGTATGTGTGTGTGTGCTTATATGTGGATACTTATGGGCATTGAACTCTTGCATTTAGTTGGTACTACCAAAACCAAGCATTGATTTTCGAGAAGCAGCTACTGTCTATTCTTTGTTTTTGAAGAGGACATGAATTGGCTTTTAGTGAGGCAGTCATACAAAATCATCAGCCTCACTCTCTCTTCCAAAGTCATTGAAGTCTAGTGGCAAGACAAAAATAAGGATGACTGGCAATGGTCTGGGATGCAGTGAATGACCTTGACATCTCTGATGTCTAACAATAACTCTAAGCACTCCACAGTGTCTACTTCAGTTCCCTTTATGGCTTTTGGAACAAATTGTTCACATTCATCCATTCTGTTGGGGAAAGTCTTCCCATGCTAGGGATAGGCCTCCTTTTAACTCATCAGTGGGCTTAAGGCTTATTGGTTATCCTCAGCCTAGTTTAGAGATGGTTTTCACATGATGTAACCACTGTGCATGCTACAGCTTCTTTGAGCCATGTGTGAGAGTTAGGTGGCAGGTGGACACCAAAGACGGACAAGCAGTTCTGTAAAGGGTTCAGCAGGCTCTCACACCAGAGGTGCTAGTCCTTCATGAACACCCCATGTAGCAAATGACAAGGAAACAAGTAAATAAAAATAATCAAAACACTTCTGGATATGTTCCAACTGAATTTCCTACATTCCTTGTGAATTCTATGTGTACAAAATAATAACCAAGTCATCCCACCCCACCTGCCAAATAATTTCTTTAGTAAGAATGTGACATGTCAAACTTAGACTCTAGGAAGATCACTTTTATACTTGAGTGAAGCATGCACTTGAGTAGGGAATGAACTGAGGTAGGAAGACCAATCAAAAAGTTACTAGAATAGTCTAGGAATGAGAGGACAAGGACCTGCACCAGGGCAGTGGAGGTGCTAAAGGAGAGAAGGAGCTGTATGCCAGATGCAAAATGAGACATACATTTTGAGACATGGCGAATGGAGACATTTGCTTGACTATATATATATATATATGAAATGTATATATGTCTATGCATATTCATAAAAAACCAGGCTAGGTAGTGTGTGTGTGTGTGTATATATATATATATATATATATATATGCATGTGTGTATGTGTATATATGTACACACATATATGTGTGTGTGTGTATATATATACATATATATATATATATATGCTCAATGGGTTTTATTTTTTTCCATGTGTGTGTGTATATTTAATTTTCCAATTGGTAATGAGGGAGAGGAAATGAGAGAAAAGAAATACATTCAATAGCCAGGCATGGTGGTGCATAGCTGTAATCCTTGTGACACAGAGACTGAGGCAGATGGTTTGAATATGTTCAAGAGTTCTAAGTTGCAGTAGGACACATTTTGGATGGCACCAATATGGTGAGCCTCTGAGAACAGTGTATGATCAGGCTACCTAAGAAGATGTGATAAAATAATGGGATTTGGCAGATGCCCAGGGGTCCCACCTGATGATTGTTTTATAATTGTTTGAATTGGGTGAGACTGAAAAACTGACTAAGTACCTATTTAAGAGTGATAGGATGGAGACCACACCTAGCTGGTGCTGAGTGACGTGTTCTTCTCAGAGGTGGTGTACTACCGACATCAGTAAGAGACCACTCTCAACTAATCAGCTTGAAGGGCCTCCCCTTTTTGGGGAGGGAGAGGGGAACTAGGAAGTGGAAGCTCACAGGCTGAAGCGGCCCCAATTCATGGAGGAGTTGGTGTGGAGGCAGACAAGAGAAAAAGGAGGGTCCCCCTGGTCATCTAGGACTTTTGGCATGGGCTGTTAGGAAAGGAAGAAGGTTTCTTTTTCTCTCTGGCTATACCAAATAGGTCCAAACTAGGATTTTCCATGCTATAAGGAATCTGTTCTCAATCTCTCTCTATATATATTCACTAACTTATAATATATTTAATAAATCCTTAAAAGCCTAAACTCTTGCTAAATTTATCAGGGATTTTATCCAGCTTCTCCCCCAAAATTCAGGGGGGGGGCAGATTAGAAACCACATTTAGATTTTAAACAACATAAAGGTGTGAGCTGGCTTAGGTTGGAAATGGAGCAGGTCAAAGTTTTTATTCTTATCAGCAGTGGGATCAAACCCATGAATACCCCATGCATTTCCAAACTGGGTGAGAAAAAGAGATTAGTCTCAAAAAAAAATAAGAAAATGATTGTTAATTGAAAAAAATTCAAAAGTTAAAAAAAAGAAGCATGATCATTCATGTCACATGGATATTTGGGATAACATGTACCACCCTCATCATAACAATGAAAATATTTGATTATATTGTTGATAAAAAGGGGAGGTATTTAGATTCAATTCATAATCACACACACACACACACACACACACACACACACACACACACATACACACACAAATACAGCCTCAAACACCCTTACCAGGAAAGGTCTCCTTTGGATCAAAAATTATGTTCCTTTCACTTATGTTGGTGGGAGAGGCTATATGTGTGGAAGCCTAGTATTTGAGGAGGTCAGAAAACTTAGAAAAATATTTTTAAACAATTATAAATGGGGTCCCCAGGGAATTTTATATGTCATTTTTATATTTCTTTATGTTAAATGAAGTGAAGCCTCTGAGACCTCAGGCAGCTAACTGCATCACCAAGCAAGGATTGAGTTAGTAATTTCCTTTTTTATCTGGACAGTAAAGAATATTACTGAGCCACCATAACTTATAGCTTGTGACAAGGCAACATTTTATGACTGCTAGATATTAAAATGTGTTTTAGAATTTAAGAAATATATAACCCACATAATAGAGTTATTGGGCAGGTGGGTAGTGCAATGGATAGAGTGTTGGACTTGGAGTCAGAAATTTGAGTTCAAATATTACCTTAGATGTTTACTAGCTGTGTCACTCTAGGCAAATCACTTTATCTTTCTCACCCTAGTTTCCTCATCTATAAAATAGGAATAATAATAGCACCTACCTCATATGGTTGTAAAGAAAATCAAATGAGTTAACACCTGTAAAGTGTTTTTGCAAAGCTAAAATCATTTCATAAATGCTAGTCATCATTGTCATTATCATCAGCAGCATTATTACATTTTATACCAATAAATTAATTAATTTATTCTGTGTGAGTTGGATATTATAAGTGCATGAAGCTTGATCAGTTATTTTGAGTGTCCAGAAGAGCAACTTGGCACTGTGGATTGAATGCTTAGCTTGGAGGCAAAAAGGTTTGTATTCAAATCCTAATTCTGGCAGATGAGAGCATAGATTTAGAGCTAAAGGAGACCTTAGAGGTTATCTCGTCCAAGGTCATAATCTTATAGGTGAGGAACTCTGACCCAGGAAAGTTAATTATTGACTTTCCCAAAGTCACACAAATAGGAAACATCATAGGCAGAATCTGAACCTTTTGACTGAAGAGGCCAGGCAGAGCTTTCCACTAGCAGACTGATATCCTCTCTTGGCAGCATGACATAGTTAGGTCACTTAACGTCATCTCAAGAAGCTTGCTACCAAGTGGGAATTCCCAACAATGATGAAATTTAAGTTCCATCCAAATAACAAAAAACAAAACCTATGTGCCTAGCATATGATATGTTCCCTTCCATCAAGGAACTCATAATTTTGTGAATTGATATGACTTTCTGACTTTCCTAAAAATAATACTTCTTGGGGGTGGGGGGTTGCTTCTTGTTTTCAAAAGCGCCTCATTTAAATTTGTCTTTATTCTTAGATGAAGGCAATTTTTATTTTACAGTGAATTAACTGTTACTAAAACCTGAGTTTGCAGATAACACATATTCAAATCAGTATAGTCTAGCATTCCTATCATACAATCCATCCATTTTCATTTTAATATGACTAGCAAGATTTTTCTACAATGTGACAAGAATTGAAAAAGTGGTCCAAATATTACTTCATTTCATTCCATTTCTTAACATCAGCCAGAAATCCCCAGGACAAGAGAAAACCTAAGAAGGTCAAATAACTTCTGAACTGTTCATAAAGTGCTAAGGACCTTTGCTATAATCTACTATAATAAGAAGTTTTTCTTAAAAGGAAATTCAAATCCTAAGAAGACTAAACTTGCAAACTCAAGACAAAATTTGCATCTGAAAAAAGACAAGAAACAAAAGTAAAACTTGTCTTTTGAGGTGCCAAATATACAAAGGGACCACAGAAAGGTATATCTAGTTTTTAGTTCAAAAAGGAATCTCATATACAACACTGACTTAAAGCAGCATCTTTATTTTTGTTTTGGTTTTTGGTTTTTAGGGCAATGAGGGTTAAGTGACTGGCCCAAGGTCACACATCTAGTAAGTGTCAAGTGTTTGAGGCCAAATTTAAACTCAGGTCCTCCTGAATCCAGGGCCAGTATTTTATCCACTGTGGGCAATCTAGCTGCCCCAAAACAGCATCTTTAGATGTGAATCTAAGACTAGGCCAAAATAGTAACCAATGTAAACATTTACATGTATTCATCCATTTTTCTCCTTAGCACTTATTCTTTTTTTTCTTTTTAGTGGGGCAATGGGGGTTAAGTGACTTGCCCAGGGTCACACAGCTAGTAAGTGTCAATTGTCTGAGGCCAGATTTGAACTCAGGTACTTCTGAATCCAGGGCTGGTGCTTTATCCACTGTGCCACCTAGCTGCCCCTTCTCTTTAGCACTTATAACCAATTATGCTATATAGAAAAGCATATTATTAAAGGAAAACCTCAATTAGCTGGAATACTTGGGAAAAAGGGTCCCTAATTAATTTACTTTTCTGGTGAATGCAGTATTAACGAGAAAATTCAGTTCAGCAAACATTTATTAAGTAACGACCAGTTCAACGTTGTGTGCAAAGACTGTGTTTACATCTTCTTCACCCCCATGACTTCATACCAGATGTCAGAAAGTTTTGGTTCTACAAATGACTGAAGATTTCTCAGTGTTCCAGCATCAGTTTTTCCAAACATCATTTTCATTTAGCAATATTGGAGATGTGGAATAAAAGTGTTTCAATTCTTCAAGGCTCTGTCATATTACCCCTCTACTGAGGTAACCACTTCATGTCTTGGTAGATGGTTTAATATGTCACCATGGCCCCAAATTCTCATTATTTGGTGCCCCATTCTTTAAGAATGAACCTCTCTATATTTAGCCAAGTTGGTCCTCAGTTAATAAACATGAAGTCCATGCAGGACCAGTACTCAAAAGTTCTTTCTTCTTGATAGGTGTAGTCAAAACTTGTGTTACTTTCAATGATCAGGATATGATTAGGCATTGAATTTGGGCTTCAGGAGACAAATAAAATACATAATTCTTTCAAATTTTCAAGATGTTTTCATGGGACAATTGTCTCATTCAATTGGCAAGTCAAACCTGTGAAGAATGCATAGATATAATTGTCCTCATTTTATTATGAAATTAAGGAAATCGTCATTAACAATTATGTAGCATATTGCATGTGCAAGCATTGTCTTTTAATAAATATTACCTCGTTTGATACTCACAACAACCCAGAGAAGTCGATGTTATTATGTGCATTTTGTAAGTGAGTAAACTGAGGCAGACAGAAGTTAAATGACAACCCAAGTTCATACAGATGGTAAGTTTCTGAGAGAACCTTTAAACTCAGGTCTTTCTGACTCAAGGCCCTGCAGCTAGGTACAAAGAGGTCACGCAGACAGCATGAAAACCTGTATTAACTAAATGTATACTGAGACCCTAAAAAGGATTTTCTTTGTTTTTGATGGGCGAGTGTGTGTGTGTATGCGTGCGTGTTTGTGTGAGTGTGCGTGTGAAATTGAAATTATTGATGCTTCCTTTCTTTTAACTTGGCTTATTACTTTCTGATAGAAATTAAGTTTTGCTTTTGTTTATTCCCTACAAATTCCTGGTTTCTTAAAGATTCTGGTCAATCTAGATTCTGCCAAGATATCTAAAGCTTCCTTATTGGGAAACATACCATTTGTAGAAGGAAGGCATTGATATCTAATGAATCACATCTTGGTCTAAGAAATAGAAAATTTAAGTTCCAATTCGAGTTAGTGTTCAGTGTGTCTGACTGTTATGAGAACAGCCATTCTCTCTGCTTCACTGCCCACCAAGGAATGCTGCCCCTCTGAAGAAGAATCCATTGTATGTCTTCTAGGTAGACTTTAACCTTCTCTAATGTTTGAACAAAGTACCATGAAACTATATGGTTTCTACATAAAATAGTCTGTATGAGGAAATAACCTTGGTTTTCAGAATTATCAGTAACTCTCATTCAAAAAGAGTCCCTATTATATTGTTGAAGTAGGGAAAGGGTAAGAAAGAAACCTGTGTTTATGTTGAAAAAGTCAAGTCCTTTTGCCTATACTTTTAGGAATCTTCTCTGCAATTTACAAGCCTAGAGAATAACTTAGGGCACTGACAGGCTGACATGCCCAGGGTCACACAGACAGTATTTAGCAGAGACAGGGCTACTAAAACACTGAAATTAAATTCCAAAACAAAGAATTGCTGAAAACACGTTTCCTTTTAATCTCTTCAGAGCCTTGAAATTCTTCAAAAGAATATATATGTGTGTGTGTGTGTGTGTGTGTGTGTGTGTGTGTGTGCATGTATGTAGATGTATATATATACACATATACATTTATATTGTGTTATGTTATGTTATGTTATGTTATATTTTCTGGTTCCACTAAAGGGGCATGCATCAGTAACTTTGTTTGTGGGAGATTTCCTACAGGTAACTTGACCCGAACTTACATCTAGAGATTTACATATAACAACATTGCCCAAGCAGAAAAATGTTTATCATTTTTGTATGCACATACGTCCTTGGTTAGGTCTAGTCTTAACCAAATTGACTCATCCTTTCTGGAAATAACACTTTTTGTTAAAGAAATAACATAACATATTTGTTTATTTCCAGTTGACCATAAGTTACCAGGATTTCTGGTAGGTTTTGAGTCTGTTACTTTTCTATGTCCTTCAATCGTGGATAGTTGGTAAAAAAATAGACATCAATTTTATAATATCTGATTATTTACTACCATTTGGCAGGAACAATAAGCTTCATTCATAAGGCCTATTTGCAATACATCTGCATAGACTACATAAGTGGCAATTCTCCAACATGGCTGATTGTTACCTTTAAAAAGACTTATCTTCCACACATATTCCAAACAACTTCCAAGAAAGAAATAAGCATTAATGCAACTACCACACCTTTAGCCTCTTTTCACCAGCCACTGTTCTTAGCTGCATGATTCCCATTAACATTAATGGAAGTTCCATGAACACATCACCTGGAAAACAGACCCCTGGATGTTTGATCATTATCTTTCTAGACAGGTAGGAATGGCATCAATCAGGTATCCAGCTTAGCTTCCCAGTGTGCACTATTAAAGGCATCAGGGCAATAAAAACACGTCTTTCTAACACTTTCTTTATAAAACAAGAAAGACGTGCAGAAAAACCAAATGAAAGGATTTTACAGCCATGTGAGGAGTACATGACTTGGACGCATATCTTTCTATAATTACAAATGATCTCAAACTGTAGTGCACACCCTATTTCCTTTCCAAGACAGCAATGATGGAATAATAAATACTAGTCTCATTATATAAGATACACTTAATTTATTATAAAATATCCAAACAGAGAACAGGCAGTATCATTTATATCAAGACTGCTTGACCTCTGCTTTCTTTACACATCCCCTTTCTCATTATTAATAAATCAAACATGTTATGTATTTAGATGTGAAAAAAACCAACATAATGAGTGATTAGTACTAGGATGCTGGCTCCCAAAAAATGAAAAGTTATCCTAAATTCTGGGGGAGTTTATGGTTTTTGGGGACATGATCATATGTGTCTTAATTGTATATGTATATGTACATATATATTGTATATATATATGACACATGACTGCAAAATGATGGCCAATTCCACAAAAACACTTAGAATGTCTTATTTCTTAATAAGCATAATAGATAAGTAGCTAGATCCATATTACAGATATGGAGAAAAATATATGAATAGAGATAGATAGCTCTAGTGAGATATTTCCCTATAATGATACATACAAATATACCTGTATACACACATAGACACACACAGATATATGTGTATATATTATATATGTTTGCACACGTCTTACACATTATGTATACACATGTGTGTGAATGTACATGTTCATGAAGCTGTATAAACATAGATATGGATCATAGAGTAATATGCATATACACAAGCATATCTGCATATCTATCTTACTGTCTTTCTGTGATTTTCTTGGTGTAGGGAACTATGGTGAGGAAATCATCCCTGCAAATACAGACTAGTAACTCTTTTGTAACCTATCACCAAAGAGAGTAGTCTGGGACACTTAGAGGTTAAGTGATTTTCCCAGGATCACACAGATAGTATTTGTCAGAGGTAAGACTTGTCTATGTCTTTCACATTATGAGGCCAACACTCTACTACCTTAAATTATACTGGTGAACTAATATCAGTGAAAAGAGTCTCTGCATCAGGAAGTTCCCCAGAGAGGAGCAAAGAAACACTGGTTGAGACTTGGGCTCTGATGGCTATTAGGTATTTGACCTTGGGCAGGCCACTACATCTTTCTTGGATATCAGTTTCTTCAGGTGCAAAAAGAGTAGTTGGAATAAATGACCTCTACTGACCCTTAAAACTCTAAATCTCTCATTCTATCATCCTCTGCATCTCAGAAATCTTAGAAAATCATGTCTAGGCTCATGATCACAGAACTAATAACTATCAGAGGCAGAGTTTGAAACTGGATTTTCTTGTCTCCACATTGCCATCCATCTATCCATCCATCCATCCATCCATCCATCCATCCATCCATCCATCCATCCATCCATCCATCCATCCATCCATCCATCCATCTTTCCATCTATCTCTACATATTTCCATAAATGTATACATACAGAGAAATATCTGTACATGTGTGTGTGATACAAACCACATGGTAATGCATGCATGAATGCATGCATACATACAATACACACAGGCATACACTTATGAGCAGATAGCAGTATGGACTAATGGATAGCATGCTGAACTTGGAATCTGGAAGAGCTGAAGTTTAAATCTTTCTTCTGCTGTTTTTCAGCTTGTGAACATGGCCTCGGTCATGTCAACTCTCTGAATTCCAACTATTTTCCACATGCCAATATAACTTCTTAAAGTTGTTCTGCAGGGCAGCTAGGTGGTGCAGTGGATAGAGCACCAGCCCTGGATTCAAGAGGACCTGAGTTCAAATCCGGTGTCAGACCCTTGATACTTACTAGCTGTGTGACCCTGGGCAAGTCACTTAACCCTAATTGCCTCAGGAAAAAAAGAAAGAAAGTCATTAAAGTTGTTCTGCAGAATGGTCTAACCAACTGATAGCTCCACTAAAAGTGCATGAATGTGCCTGTCTTTTTATGTCTCCTCCATGACTGCCTCTTCCCTTTTTGGGCAATCTTTGCGATTTTGCTAAGTGGGAGGTAAAACCTAAAAGTTTTGATTTGCATTTTGCTTTATCCTTGATTTAGATATTTCTTTCCTATGCTTTTAAGTAATCTGAGATTCTTGTTTTGAAGTTTGTTTATTCACATCCTTTACTTCTCTTTTGGGAAATTACATTTATTCTCATATATTACTATTAAGTATATATCTGAGATACTAGACCATTATGTCAGGTATATGATGGATTTTTTTTTCTTAGTAGCCTTAACCTTCTCATGAAAATTTCTAAGTCTGATGAAGAAAAAGAAATAGCAAAGTCTACAAGCTATAGAAAAATAAGTTTCTTGAGAGAGGGTACCTGTCTCACAATAAAGCCGGTCTCAGAAGACCCTGAGCCACAGGTCCTGAAGGGGTTTACTTATAAACAAGGCTTAAGAGTATTTATACCCTAATATTTTTAGATATACAACACAATCAAAGTGGGGCATTTCTATAAGGAAAACCACTTAACACAATCAAAATAGTTCACAAGTAAGAGTCACAAAACACAAGCAAAGAATTGCATATTTGTCTAAGAAGAGCCACAACCAGGTGCCACCAAAACTGAGGTATATGCTTCTATATATGGTCCTATCAACTTCAGGAGGTAACTCTTCCTGATTGGTCTATCTGGCTCAGAAATTACTATTCTTGGTTGTTGACCTGGTAGACTTGTGTATTTAAGTGAAAATTATGTGTGGTTGCAGAACCATTTCAATATTATATGTGTATAGCCCTACTAACATCTATCTTAGTTAACATAATGATTATTACCATAATTAAATCACTTATATCTAAGGGTGAGGAAAATCTTACAACCTCCACAGTAGCTACAGCCATTCAAGACCTTGAAAAGAAAGTGATTATTCTCCAAGTCCTTGACCTGGTTTAACCTAGTCTGCTGAGACAGTTTTACCAGGGTGTGGCTACTGCACATGCTACAGTTTCTTGGAGTCACAAGTAATAGTTGGATGAAGGTGGACACCACCGGTAGATAAGCAGTTCTGTAAAGGGCTCAGTAAGTCCTCACACCCTAGTTGCTAGTCCTCCCTGAACACCCTGTACATCACTTTTTACATATACTATGTGTATAATAAATGCTTTTTTATTCATTGATTTATTCATTCACTCATTTTCAATTGAACGTTTCCCTTCTAACCTAGTTTTATTCTTTTTTTATTTTGTTTTGTTCCTTTTTCTGGGCGATGAGGGTTAAATGATTTGCCCAGGTTCACACAGCTAGTAAGTGTCAAGTGTCTGAATCTGGATTTGAACTCAGGTCCTCCTCAATCCAGGGCCAGTGTTTTACACACTGTGCCAACTAGTTGTCCCTTGTTCATTTTGTTTTTACAAAAGTTTTTTTTTTCTTTTAGGTCTATAACAATGAAATTTTACATTGCATCTTTCCTGACCACCTCTATACCTTGACTCATTAAGAATCTTACTCTGCAACAGTGTATGGAATGTATGACTGGTTTAGGAGTCAAGAAGATCTGGATTTAAGTCCTGTCCCTGAAAAATTCTGGCTCAGTGACAATGGTTATATAACATTTTAGTGCCTCAAGCCACTATGACCCTGCAAGTTACATGCAAATTACTGATCTGCATGATGTGATTTCCAGCAATGATTGAACTAGGTTTGAATTAAACTTGTTTTAGTACTTCAAAGATCTATAATCTTGTTAGTGTGGATTTTTTCTCAGCTAATGGAGATCACAATTTATTGTGAGTAAGAGAGTGAAGTAAATGATTACATATATTCCTTAGTCCCTATGAAAGGTTTTATTAAGTGGCTGCAGGTTGTGAGAAATAATTATTAATAACTGATATCTTGGGGGAGCCAGTTATCTCTTCTTTCTTAGTCCTTTATCCCACACCACCACCAAAGGTCTATTTAGTTGTCCTTGAAAGTAGGATTAATCTGGGTCAAACCCAAATCAAACACACATAATCTTAGGTAGAGAAAGATCCTTTTGTCTAGAGAGATAAGTGTTTTTACTGATGAGATTTCACAAAACAAATCTGGGTGGAAACTCTTTTGCCCTGATCAGCTTGAGTGGGGGAAGGGCAGTGCTACATTTTTTCCTCTGATATACTCTTACCAAGAATTGAGTGATCTGAGTCATGTATCCCTGGACTGCATTTTATTATAACCCACCTCCAATCATGTGAACCAATTAGATTTGATTGCTATGTGATGGACCCCCTACAGTTGGAAGGGTATATGAACTATGACTCCACTGCCATTAAGGGTCTTGGTCTGAGAGAGAGAGGGCCAATAGATCATCCTTTTATTAATAAGCTGACAGCCTATTAATAAATTACCCAGAACTATGTCTCTCATATTTTTAATCATCACAAAGTTCAATGAAATAGGCACCAGTAACTTCCTACAATGAAGCTAACACTACAGACTTTTTCAAAGATTCTTATCTATAGCAAGGATATTACTTTAAGATATTTGCAGGAGAGGAGGAGAGAAAATGTGAGGTGAAAGATTCCAACTTCATAATTATCAAAGAAGGGGGCTACTTCATTGGCTAAATGAACAATATATATATTCACAAAAGCTAATCTCTAAATGTTTGTCATTTTCAGTGAGTACACATGAGGAACTGTGGAGGAAACCCTTTCAGAGGAGTAGGAGAGAAGTTCTCATGGTGTGTGACTGGATATCTCTGGATATCCTCTTATAGAAGAAGACACACCATCCAGAATGTGTAGAATTAGGGCACAGTTGAAGGAACAAAGCTACAAACATACACACACACACACACATATACATATATACATATGTGTGTATAAATACATATACATACATCTATATCTACATCTACATCTACATCTACATCTACATCTACATCTACATCTACATCTACATCTACATCTATATCTATATCTATATTTATATCTATGGACACTTATGGAGTGAGTTAATCACTCAAAGCCAGAAACATTTTTAGGGAGTGTAATCACATTGTCAGAGAAGAGAGTTGGCAATAGGCCCATGAAAGAGCTATTCTTGGGAAATAAGAATTAAGATTTATGAAGACACTATTATGAGAGAAAGGACTTAGTACCAGGACAATGAGTTGATTTGGCTGCATGTATCCCTTATGTGTATTCCATAATACTGATAACTTTTCAGTCTGTGTCTATTTTAGATTAGAATCTTTAAAAAAACAACAACAGTGGGCATCATTAAGCTCAATTTTTTTTAAAAAAGTTTAGAAAATTCCTAGGCCTGCAGTTGTGACTCTTTTGTGATATTTTATATGTCACCTTATATTCCTTTTGTAAGTCACTTCTACAGAAATAGAAATGTTCTTTCTTCCCAAATTATCTATTCTCTGCTTTGGCTGCTAATACTCCCTTTTGACATGAACATAACTAAGAAATTAGTTTCGACAGAAGATCTGTGTAAACATCGAAGTTATGAACAAAAGTCAGCTTGAGGTCCCATAGCTCAACCTTGCAGCAGCCACGGTTCCACATTACCAAAGTTAAGAGTTCTTTGACAGACTTGGAGGGAGGAAACATATTCATCTGAGCAAACCATCTTAAAGAGTTAGAAAACAAAAGGATTGCTACAAGATTAATAAAGAACAGATTTTGCCCTGAACTTGGTCAATAAAGTTTGTGGTGGAGTCTAGAAACCAGGGAAAATTAACTTCACTTTTATTCCTGATATAATTCTGGAACCTGTTACATAAAGGTATACATAGTGAATGATCACAAAGTAATCACAAAGGGTGAACATGATTTCATCAAAAAAAGTTCATCAAGGGCAGCTAGGTGGTACAGTGGATAAAGCACTGGCCCTGGATTCAGGAGAATCTGAGTTCAAATCTGACCTCAGACACCTGACACTTACTAGCTGTGCGACCCTGGGCAAGTCACTTAACCCTTATTGCCCCACAAAAGAGAGAGAGAGAGACAGAGAAAGAGCCAGGGGTGGGGGTGAGCTGGTTCTAGCACACCCTTGCCTAAAAAGGATTCTGGGACTGCAACAAATAAACAAACAAATAAAAATAACTTAGAGAAATAGAAACATAGGAAGACTTCAGTGAATAGATAAAAAATGAAGGAAGCAAAACCATGAAAATTATATACCCAACTGCAAAACTGGAAACAGAAAGAATAAGCAAAATAAACTGAAAGTTATATAATTGTGATTATCAAGT
Source organism: Dromiciops gliroides (assembly GCF_019393635.1). Classification (NCBI taxonomy): domain Eukaryota; kingdom Metazoa; phylum Chordata; class Mammalia; order Microbiotheria; family Microbiotheriidae; genus Dromiciops; species Dromiciops gliroides. The sequence continues at coordinate 274,471,777 of NC_057861.1, forward strand.
TTAACCACAGAGAGTTAGTGAGAAAACACATTTCCTTCCTTTGATTTAATAAATGGGGGAAGGGGCACTATAGGTGTGGAACTTTGCAATGCTATTAAACTTATGAACTTAAAGATTTATTTTGCTGGGGGAAAAACAAAAAACCTCTTCCAGTTTTAGGAATGTGCTTATTGAATTGGAGATGTAAAAATATTGTCAAGAATTAATGTGGTAAAAAACCCCAACAAAACAAAACAAAAAAAAGGAATGAATGTGGTAAATATCATAATACATCAATAAAACAAAACTTAAAAAAATAATTTTATTTCATTTTTTGGACAAAGTTACTAGGCTGGTAGATAAGATGAATGTTTTAACCATAATTTACCTTTATTTTAGCAAAGAATTTTATTATGCCTCGTATACTATCCTATAGGACAAGATCAAAAAATGTAGGTCAGATTATAGTACAATTAGGAGAATTAAGAAATGATTAAATATATAAATTGAAGGAGGTTTCATTAATGGGTTTATGCAGGCTTGGAAGAAAATCTCCATTAGAGTGACTGAAAGATTTATTTTAGGCCCTATGCTATCTGACATTTTTATCAATAACTTGGAAGAAGACATAGATAGTATGCTTGGCAAATCAGCAGATCACACAAATTTGTGAAGGTCAGTTAACATGTTGCATGAAGGTCAGGATAAAAAAAGATCTTGACAGAGTGGCATGTTAGGCTGAATTTAATAGAATGATATTTAATTGGGAAAAAATTAAAGTCATACTTGCTTTAAGAAATTGACTTAAAAAGCACAAGGTGAGGAAGAAGTGAGAGTTGAGGTTTAAATAGAATAAGAGCTCAGTATAGTGCCTACTTAGAGTCAGGAAGACTCATTTTCCCTAGTTCAAATCTGGACTCAGACATTTACTAGTTGTGTGACCCTGGGGAAGTCAGACCTATTTACCTCAGTTTTCTTATCTGTAAAAATGGGCTGGAGAAGAAAATGGCAAACCATTCCAGTATCTTTGTCAAGAATATTGCAAATGGGGTCTCAAAGAGCTGGACACTACTGAAAGGAGTGAACAACAACCAACAATTTTTCAATATTGTGTGGTAAAAAAACAGAAGTTTCAGCTTAATCATTTGAGAGTTGAGCGCATGCTACTGAAGCGACTTTTGAAGGACCACCCTTTTGGGGAGGAGACCGTGAAGAACAGCCTTGCACCTACTGCTGCTAGGAGAGCTGGCCAAGCACTCCATTCAAGGGCACCAACTTCTGGGACAGCAGTTTAAAAACTGAAGGTGGAACAGAAGTTCAGTCTCTCTCACTCTGCCTTCTCACTTTAGCGGTGCAACGCACACATTTGGTGTTCAGTGCTGGTTCTCGGCCTGGCAGGCAGTTTGGGATTCAGTGAGTTTTATAATGGAATATAGACTAAGTTTAGATCTAAGATTATTCATTTGTATTTCTACTTTCTTATTTCCCTAATTGGTATCAGCTTTTTGTTGTCTAATTAATTCCCAAACAATAAAAGCTAATCCCTCATGGATTAAAGCTCAGAGGCTTCTTTGTCTTAGTGGTCTGAGAGATATGTAAGGGAAAATTTAAAGGGGGAGTTTAATGCTTGTATATACAATTTTAAATCTCACAATTGTGTTATAGAGGCAAAAAAGTTAATATTATATTAGACTAAGAGAATAAAAGTGCCCAGGAATAGGGAATTTACATTTTACTCTGCCGTCACCAGAACTGTGATGACTGTGAATGCCATATTTTACAAGAACTCTTGATAAATTGGAGACCTAAAATCATGTAAAAATCAATTGAGGGAGGACCTTGGAATTAGGTCATATAGAGATTAGATAGAGGATAGGAAAAATCAAGATGACAGAATGAGAGGAATCATTTTAGCTTAGTTTACTCAGCATAACTCCTCAACAATGATATTAAAAAATGCCCTAGACTGAATTCTGATTGGGATAGCCAAGAAACAATCACATAGAGTAATTTTTCCAGCCCAGGGTGGCTTAGGGAGACAGACAGAGAAGTCTGAGGATGGGGTCTGTCAGGGAGTAGAACTAGCTATGTTGAGGAGATGGAACACTAAGTTAGAAAGCACTGGGAAGAAATAAATCCCAAGTAATCCATTAATAAGCTATGGGACTGAAGCGTGACCATTTGGCAGTGGTATTGTCCACTACCCAATTCTTGGTCCAAGATCTAGGGCAGAGAGGAGTAATTGCTTTCATTCCCATAACTGTATTCTGAGCAAAGAGTAAGTTTTAGAAGCAAAGATTAGCTGTGTAGGTCTCATCAAAGTAACAGAGCAGCTACTCAGTGCTAGCCTTTAGCCCAACGTATAAGCCAGCAGTGGAATAACTAGGGAAGGAGTCTCAGACCAAAGGGGAGTCAGAAATTCAGATGCTCTGAACCTGAAGAGCCATTGATAGGCTAATAGTGATGGAATCCCACAGCAGTGTACTAAACTACTAAACATAGGTGAGGAATATAGAGGTCACACCAGGAGAGTAGTGAACCAGACTACACCCCAGTTCATACTAATTTGTCAGGACTGAAAGTGTGCAGGCACCAAGCCTGAGTTTGGAAGCAAGAACAACAAAGAACAGAAACTCAGACCAGACATCACCCCAGAAGTTAGCAGAACCTAGCACCAGCATCCAGCATAAAGTCCAAAGTCAAGAAATAGGCTGGAAGAATGAAAAAAACAAGCAAACAAAAGAATAAGCTTACCATAAAGAACTATGATTATAACAGGAATGGCCAAGACACAAGCATAGAGCAGGAGAAAGATTTGAGAAAATATACAAGTAAAAAAGCACAAAAATCAAACAAGAAATCCTAGAAGAATTAAAGTAAGAGTTTAAAAAGAGCTAAAAAGGATTTATAAAGAATATGAAAAGAGTGGAGGAAAAGATGGGAAAAAGAAGCAAGATCTAGGAAGAAGAGATATCAGAAAAGAATTAACAACTGAGAAAAAGGGGTAATAAGCTTTATAGAAGCAAAATAACTCCTTGACAATTAGAATAAACTAAATGAAAAGTAATGACTACATGAAACATTACAAAATAATAAAAAAGGTGAAAAAACTGAAAAATAGAATAAAATATAAATTATCTAATGGGAAAAATCAACTGAACTAGAAAACAAGTAAAGGAAATATAATTTCAGAATCATTGTACTACCTAAAAACCATACATATAGAACCATGGAACCTAGATATTATGTATCAAGAAATCCTAGAAGGAAACTGTCAAGATATCTTAGAACTAGAGGGTAAAGTAGAAATTGAAATAATTCACTGGTCATTTCCTGAAAGAAATTTTCCAAAGAGAAATCTAGGAATATCATAGGTAAAATCAAGAACTCCTAAGTCAAGGAAAATATACTTTAAGCAGTCATAAAGAATTCAAGTACTGAGGAGCCACAGAGTCAGGATCTTGCAAGATTAGGTAGCCACCATTATAAAGAAACAGAGTTTAGAATATGGTATTCCAGAAGACAAAAGATCTAGGCTTATATTTAAAAATAATCTTACCAGAAAAAGTAAGTATAATACTACAGGGGAAAACATAGATTGTAATGAAATAGAGGAATTCTAAGCATTCCTGATGAAAAGGCCAAAGCTGAGTAGTAAATTCAAATAAAAACAAAAGAGTTAAGAGTTTAGTTGAAGAAACTGGGAATATTATCCAAGACAAAGAAAATAAAAAGACTGAGGAAAAGGAGGCATAATAACTGTTTTTAAGTGATAAAGGCATTGTAACATGGAAAAGGGACAAGCTTTCTGCTTGAATTCAGAGGTGAGAATTGAGAGCCATTGGTGGTACTTGCACAGAAGAATTAGGGCATGAGATTTAATGGTAAATTTCCTTAAAATTTGGAATCCCAAAGTGAGACACTCAGAAATTCAAAAACGAGGCACATAGAACTGAACATAATACTAATAAAAATGGAACATCATTTATCATATGAGGTAGTGATTTTCCTATCACTGAAGGTCTTCAAGCAAAATCTAGAAAACCACTTCTCAGGCATGTTGAAGAGGGAATTCTTATTCAGACATGAGTTGAACTAGATGGTCCCAGGGATCTCCTCTTTGTAATGATTGGAATGATGCCACCTACTGGAGACTTACTATAGGAAAGCTCTACCATGAGGAGAATGCCTCAGAGGACAAGGCCATGTGGCTTTTCCTTGGCATCAGGAAGTAACATTTGCACATGGATACTGTCCACCAACGCTACCAGCCAATCAACCTGAGGAGCCTCCCATTTTCTGGGAGGGGACAGGAAGGAGGAAGGAGGGCCTGCGTGGAGAGGTCTCTCTTTTAAAAAAACAAAAAACAAAAAACTAAGTATAAAACACAATCTCAAAAGAATGAAAATCTCTATGAAAATAAACCCATACCATTAATTTCAAAATGTATATGTAATAGCATAGAAATCCTATGTAACCTCTGAGTGAATTTAGAACACTTTTGATTCCGGTATCTAAAATCCCCAATACTCATATCAATACTTTGCAGCTTACTTCTACATTTCTGTAAAATATGTACCCTTCAATGGCAAAAGAAGTGGAGTCTTGAACTATGTTGATGATTGTCATTCTTATTCAGCTTGAGTTTTTCTTCTTTAACCCCTCTATATTGTCTGTCAGTCTTTTCACCATACAAATGCTTTATAAGGTCATTAATTAGACAAAAGCAGATTAGCAAAACTAAGAACAAAATGAGAATATCTGGAATTTAAAGGGTTTTCTAAGGTCAAGTCAGAAGCACAGCCAGGCTGGGGAAGGACTGAGCCTGAAGCTGCAAATAAAGTTAGAGAAAGCTGTGCATGTGCATTAGATCTCTGGACTTCCCAGGCCTGGGAAGCAATGGGCTTGGCCATGGGAGGAGTAGAAGGTGGGGTCTGGAGAGGAGGGGAGGGACCAGGGCAATCTGAACCAGACTTGAATTTGAACTCAGGCCTGGGTTCCACTACCCCTGCTGCTTCTAGAGGTTGGGTCATTGCCTCCAGGCATGCAAAATTAGAGAATCTCTCAGCATTAGAATTTGAAAAAAATGCAGGAGTGCGAGGTTTCTCTGAAAAAGCATGGCTGGGAGAGAGGGAGATATTTATATTTCCTTGTGTGAGTACCTTGCTGGCTCCTCCAACAAAAATAAAAATAAAAATAGAAAATCCACAAAAGCAAAGCATTAACATGATCTTATCTCCCATTTGTCTGGTTAAAAAGACTAAAATCAATAATAGGGTAATTAGGAAGTTTAAAAGGTCCATTTGAAAAAATTTAAAGGGAAAACACCCGGCAATTCAGCAGTACTTTGGATTTAAAGGGACAGGGTAGGGGAAATTTCTTACCCAACCGGAAGATCAGAAGAGTGAGGTTCAGCTTTCCTCTTCGTGGTCAGTCACCTGTGTAATTTAAGATTCTTAATGTGGGTTCTAATCTGTTCGCCCAGTTTTGGGGGAAACTGGCTAAAATCACTGATAAAACGAGTTTAGGTTTCTAAGGGTTTATTGAAAGATAGAAAGAGAAAGATTGAGAACAGAATTCCAACAGCCTGGCATTCCTATCTTTCCTCAAATTTCCTAGTGGGCCAGCCCTCTGGACAAAACTTTCCTCTCTCCCTTTTCTATATTGTTATTTATATATTGTTAGCTAGCATAGGATATTATTTTTGGTTGTTTCATTGAGCAAATGCATTTATTTTTCAAATGAAACAAAAGGGGGGACTATAATGATTGGAATGATGCCACCTACTTGAGACTTACTATAGGAAAGTTCCACCATGAGGAGAATGCCTCAGAGGGCAAGAACATGCGGCTTTTCCTTGGTGTCAGGAAGTAATGTTTGTGCATGGGTACTGTCCACCAAGGCTACCAGCCAATCAACTTGAGGAGCCTCCCATTTTCTTGGAGGGGACAGGAAGGAGGAAGGAGGGCCTGCGCAGAAAGGTCTCTCTTTTTTTGGGGTTCCTGACTTGATGGTGGTTGTGGCGGCAGAGTACTTCACCGGAAATTTGAGGAAAGAGGAATGCCAGGCTGTTGGAATTCTGTTCTCGATGTTTTCTTTCTATCTTTCAATAAACTCTTAAAAACCTAAACTCGTTTTATCAGTGATTTAAGTCAGTTTCCCCCAAAACTGGGCGAACAGATTAGAATCCACATTTAGAATCTTAAATTACACATCCTACTTTGAGATTCTTTGATAATACAAATTTTAGCAAATGTAACTCAACTAAGACTAATTCAGTCATGCAAAATCGATGTCTTTTGGTACTTCTACCTCAACTCTCTTCTGCATATATTTATCCTGTATTATCACTTAATTGCCAAATCTAATATCCTTTCCTCAATTTTCATCCTTCTTGATATTTCTTGTGTTGAATACTGTAAATCACCCTGTTCTTATACTCTAGGTTTAGATTTAAAAAACAAAAACTATATTTTCCTCCTATGTCTTTCCTACTACTCTTTCTCAGTCTCTTTTCCTGGATCATCATTAAAGCTACACATGCTAATGGTGGCCCCAAGTCAAGACTTTCTTCTTTTCTTCCTCTATACTATTTTACTTGGTGATCTCATCAGCTTACATGGTTTCAGTAATCATCTCTATGCAGTTGATTCTCATACACATTAATTTATTTAGTCCTAACTGCTTCTGACTTTTAGTATCACATCTCAAACTGCTTATGTATGGGACATTTCAGAACGAATGTCTTGTAGACATCTTAAACTAAACACATCTAAAACTGTCCTCATTATGCTCCCCTTCAAACCCTCTCACACTTTCCAACTTCCCTATTACTAATGATTACATTATGATCCTTCCTATCACACAGATTCATGATCAAGATGTCATTTTCAACTCTTTGTTCACTATCACCTCTTATATCCAGTTTTTTGCTAAGTCTTGGTGATTCTACTTTCTAATTATCTCTCATATAAACCCCATTTTATTGTCACCACCCTCTCATGTAGACTCCCACCACCACATGTCTGGACTATTGTAATAGTTTTTCTGGTTTCTCTCCCTACATCTCTCTCCACATTAATCCACCCTTGTTCCAGGCATTATCCTGATTTTTTAAAAAAAAATACATCTCTGACTATGTCAATTCATTATTCTGTAAACTCCCATGTCTCCCTCACTATTACTCTCTGTTTGGATTTCAAAGCTCTTCATAGCTTTACCCTTTCACAACACAGCCTTTCCAGGCTTCTTCCACTTTTGTTGTTGTCATTTTTAATTGTATCTGATTCTTCATAACCCTATTTGGTGTTTCTGGGCAAAGCTACTGGATTGGTTTGCAGTTTCCTTTTCCAGCTGATTTTATAAAGGAAGAACTGAGGCAAGCAGGGTTAAATGACTTGCCTAGGGTCACAGAGCTAGTAAGTTTATAAGGCTAGATTTGAACTCAGATCTTCCTGACTCTAGGCCATGTGCTCTATCCACTCTATCTAGCTGCCCCTCTTACACTCTACTTATCTCCATATACTCTAAAATCCAGTGACTCTTGCTCTCTTGAACTTCCTTGAACATTACACTCAATCTTCCAAATCCAGGTACCCCCACCCCATGTATTGAATGCTCTTCTTCTTAGTCTCTGTCTCCTAGCTTTCCTAAATCCCCCCCCCTTTGCATTAAGTCTGTCCCAGTTCTCAAAGACCATCCCTGATTTTATCCTGTTTATATCTTGTTTAGATACAGTTATTTGTTGGTTGCTTCCCCACATTAGTTTTTAAATTCTTCAAGGAGAAGGATTATTTTTTTCTTTCTTTGTATTTCCAGAGCTTTAACACAGTGGCCAACACATAGTAGGAGAATAATTAATTCTTGTTAAGTTGACTACCATCAATCTTCTACTCAAGAGCACTAGTATCAATTGAGCCTCATTTCTCCACTGCTATTTGATACAGTACCTCAAGGTCACAAACAAACTAGATCATATTGGAGAGAGAAGGTAATACAATAAAAGAAAAATCAATAGTATGGCTATAGGGAAAAATGGGATAAACCAAACATGCTTATGGTCAGGGATGAAATAACATGGGTTGTAGCATAATGGTTTCTCACAGTACTTTTAAGAATATTTATTATTGTGCTCTCTAGGATGCTTTTTGATTAATTGCAGTATTTTGTTGAATTTACAGCTCAACCATAATCTGCTATATAAAATGTCTGTATTTTCCAAGCCAAATGGTTGCAGTAGAGAATGTTTAAATGAACATTTGATTGCTTATGACCTTGAAGTAGAATTACTCTTTACAAGATAGCTTTCCAAAATGTATTTTATTTATGCAACAACATTTACAACTTCTTAAAAGAAAGTTCAAATGCAAAGAACAACTCAAATGCATCCACATCATAACAAATAATTATGTAGTGAACCACAAAAAGTTTCAGTTCTTGAAGGGAAATATGTTGGAACCAGCTAATCAACACTGGCAAAAAATAATTTCTAAAATTTGCCAACATGTAGCAAAATCAGGAAGTTACTCATTTCCCAACCATGAGTTACATCTATTAGTCAACTACTCCCATCTTTTTCTATATATATTTTGTAAAAGGACAATTAATCTTCTTCTGACATGAAACTCAAAGCAAAATTCTGTTTAAGTACATCCACCAAAAATTTAATGGCTTGGTCTAAATATTGGTTTAATTTTTAAACAATCTTCTAAATTTAATGAAATTACTAAAAACATATAGCCAATTCAAGGTACAAAAATAATGAGATATTGATTGTTATGAATTCATGTTTAATCAACACATACTTTGGGACACAATTAGTAAGTTATATTACACAGTGTTGTAAATGAAGGAAAAAATGATGGCTATAATTTTTTCATTAAAATCAATCCATAAAAATGTTTGCATTCAGAAACAGCCAATAACTTTTGTTTGGTTGGTTGGTTTCAATATGCCTTAATTTTGAGTTTTGCATTTCAACTATGTGACCACTTAACCTCAAATTGCCCCCAGATTCTAAGTTACAAAAGAGTTACAAATGTGCATACACCAATAGAAGGTGTTTTAATACCATGAGGTCTATTCACTGAAGAAATGATAGGTCCATCCTGTCCCACCACAATCTCCAAAAAAAGTTTATTGCAACTGGGATCTTCGGTGATTGCAAACTAGGTGGTATCTACTATTTGACATTTTCATTTCATTTGAAATTTCACTTGATAAATTTCAGTGCTGCCCACAATGTAAGTACATGCATTGAAAACCAGGCTTCATAGAAAACTATAAAAAGCTTATTTACATCTGAACCCAGTCTCACTGCACTTCTCCCACTATCTTCCAATATGCTTCTATAGGTAGAATATAAACACAAGGATGGGGGGAGATTATATGTTTATAATCTTCTAATCATGCATTGACAGCACTTTGCAGTATCAAGCTGCTTATCACATTTTATTATTTAATTTTATGTTATGTTCCTAGACATCTCAGAGGGATGGCCCTACTCACCACCATTCTGTTGGGAAGTACCTTAACATAAATTAAGGTTAAAAAAAAAAGAAAAGAAAAATTTATCAGTCACTGAGGATTGCTTATTGCATTCAAGTGAACTGTTTAACACATGCAGTTAACGGGCATTATTTGTAAGCCTATGAATAATCCCTTTGCTCTATACTTCCCTTTGTTTATAATTGAACATCACCTTTTGAAAGGAAAGATATACATTTAGTTCTCCGTCCATGGAAAATATTCAAACATGACCTTAAATATCAAAAGACCAGCAAATCCTGATCTAGTACCTGAAATGAACGCTTTTTTTTATTAGTGTTAATTATCCAGGGTTTTTTGCTTTGGGGATTTTTTTTTGTTGTTTTTGGGGGTTTTTTTTGGAGGATCTGTCCCCAGTGATTATAGGGCATTTCCGCATAGGCTGTCATTTTAAGGTGAAAAATTCGCAAGGACAGTCAAGCCATCTGTCATCAACTGGGTTCCCTGACACCAAGGGCTATTCTGAAATGGCCAGCAGGCCTCATGCATAACAAAGACCTTGCACTTTGGCATTGTTTATTCCTTGACCCTGTTCACAGAGTCCTTCAAAAAGGGTTTTACTGCAACCATTTCTAAGCCGCATTTGGGTGACTGAGCTTTGTAAAAGAAAAATGATTTGCCCATATAGGAAATTTGAAAAGCTCTGCCTTTTTACCAGGTCTGACGCCTGAAACAAATAGAAGTAACATGGAAAGAATTTTATTAATCACTCTGTTTCAGCAATAGCTTAAAGTATCATTAAAACAAATTTTTCCCTGCTTTTAGTAGTTTGTTTCTTGAAAAAAAAATACCAGTTAAGTTCAAAGAGGAGGTTTAGAGGTTAAATTTATTCAAAGCAACTGGACCATTCAAATACAGAAAGTATTTTGAAAAGGTGGAAAATGCATCATCTGTCCAGTGAAACCACGTTAGCCTGGTTGCAAAGTTACTCAAATAATGAATTCAACATCTCACAGGGGAAGTCAGTGACAACCTATTCTTCCTATGATGTCAAGCACCACTTAAGTCTTGTAAATACAATACAGTACAATCACATTGTAGGTCAATTGTGCTCATGTAAGGATTATGGTTGTAGCTCATAATATTTGTGCAGGAAATGCAGAGGGAAAAAATCACCCAGAACATCTCAACTATTGTGAAAAGCCTTTATTTAGAAATTTACACTATTAAATGCCTAACATTCAGAGATAGAAAGTTCCATTTAAATGGCCAGGACAGGGGAAATAAAACAAAAACAACACATTGTTCCTAACGTTCATTATTTAATTCTCTATGAGGGGCCTCTTCTTAGGCACTAATGTTTAAAAATTAGGGACATCATTGTTAAATGAAAGAGCAGCCATGGCCAGGAATGAATGAATAAATACAATGGGAACTTCCCTCTGTCAGTATAATTAATGACAAGATTTTATGAGCTTCATTTAGTGCCCAGTACATAGTTATATACAATACATGCTGTATGTGTTTATGTGCACATGGTATAAATATGTAAAAGTCACATCATTAAATCTTTTATATGTCTGTATTCATAATACACAAAGCTTTTTTTAAATTATTTAAAGATCTATTCTCTCTTCCATATACATTAATACTAATAAGAGTTGTAGTGAACATCAAAGGGAAGCTAGACTGCTAATTAGAACTCCAATCTGCCCTGAGAGCTGTGGAGCATAGCTAACAAATTTGGAATAAGTTGGGCATTTGAGGAGCTAATGGTGGCCTCCTATTCTTAATTTGATTACTCTAAGAATGAAGTCAATTAAGAGTGGCACAGCCTTAACTTTCAATAAGATTGATATCTTGAAAATTTTAGATGAAACCTCCTCTGCCACTGCAAACCTGTCCCCAAAGAGAGAAGTTTGATTAAGATCAAAATAAATTTACGCAAACCTATCCAAATTTACACAAATAAATTTTTGTTGATCTTTCTTTGACACTTTTGTATATGCCCTACAAAGGTCTAGACTGAAACTCATCAATATATGTTCGGCTTGTGCAATCCTTTTCACTTCCTGTTCTTCTCCACAGAGGATCTATCCAATATGGCAGGGACCTCTCTTTAGCTATTTTGGTATATCATGTTGGTACAGGTAGCCAGCACCCTGGAGAGGATAATCCAGCTACTCCTTATGGGGTAGATTCAACATGGGATGCAGCAGTTACCGGTTATAATTCATTCAGGAGCTATGGCTCCTGTATCGGACTGCACAGCCACACTGTGGCCTGTGGCTCTTCAAGGCACTGATCCATGGTCGTCTGAGACTGGTGGAGGCCAACTACTGGTAGACACAGGATACTGCCCTTTATCCCTCACCCTTGCTATAGGATTAGTTGTCATCTCTTTCTGTTGGTACATATCTGATGGTATTCTTCATACAGCTTCTAGCATATGATTCTTCCATGATAATATTCTGCTGCTCACTGACCCTCACCATGTACTTTTGCATTGTTTTTATGGTTAAGCCCCAATTTGAACTCTTTGGAGAGAGCTCTTATATGATTTGAAGGTATAGAACATCAAGGGGGTGAATATTGATATGAGAAAGAGAGAATGTTTTCTTTCAATGAGAAGTTTAATGTCTTTTAAAATACCCAATTGCCTTGATTCAATCTAGTCTGATTGTTGCTTCATATTCAGTTCTGGGTGCAGTTGCTATGCCTGTCCCAGATATATGTATTGATAGATTAGTCAGAGAAACTATATATAACAGTAGAATGATCCCTGGATTTCTAGTCAGGACCTGGATTTGAATCTTTAATCTTCTAATCACCACATAAGTGGGTTTGGGAAAATCATTTAATCTCTGGAACTAAATTTCTTAATCTGTAAAAAGAGGACATTAGAATAGAATAGAGAATGAGAATGAAAAGAAGTGAGTTCCAATTCTACCTGAGGCACTTATTAGCTTGGTAAGAATGAATAAGTCACTTTACTTCTCCACTCCTCAATCTCTTCAACTAGAAAATGTTGAGGTTGGACTAGGTGGTCTATAAGGTCCCATCCATCTGAAATCTATGATCCTGTGGTATTTCAGGACTAGAAATTTATGAATTTGTGAACTGCATATCGTAGTTTGGAAAATAGGCATTTTCCAAAACAGTGGGTTTTTATTTCCTAAGTGAATGATTAGGATGAATTCTTTGGGATTATAGGTCCAGTTCACAAGGCCTTGCAACTCTAAAAGTCTTGATATAATGAGTGAAATGTCATCTTTAGACAAAAGCAGCTAAAGGACCTCATAATCTTTGGGGAATTTCTCTTAAATTGGACTCTGTACTGTACGTCTACCAAGATGGTGGCTAACACAATTAGCGAGCAAACACCCATTTATTCTGCCTCATTTGATGTTAATCATCAGAGGGTCATTAAAATTATCTTGGCCATTCCATACTTCAAGGGAGCATATATGATTTTAACATGTATATGGGATATTCTTTGTTTGGAGAAGAAATTTTCTGGTCTACCAAATAAAGGCACTAGTGAATAGAGGCATTTTGCCCACTGAGAGAGTTGATATCTTTACTAGCAAGTACATTGATATTTCTTTCTTTTCTAAAAAGTAAGAGACAGTGAGGAAGGCAGGGAGGGAGGAAGGGAGGGGAGAGAGAGACAGAGACAGAGATTAATTTAGTTTATTTTATCATGACAACAACACTGGAAGGTAGGTGCAATTATTATACCCTTCCACAAATGAGGAAACTCAGGCATGTGGAGATTGTTATTTGACCAGAATCACATAGCTAGTAAAAGTCAAAAACTAATTTGAACTCTTAGCACTACTCTCCTCACTCCTAGAATTAAGTCTTAGAGTAAGGGAGTTCTATTTTCAAATTCTGTTATCACATGTAATGGTTTTGTGTGCATGGGCATCTCACTACCTCTCAGTGACTCAGGCACTTCTATAAGACAGGTGTTGAATATGCAACCTCTGGAAAGGGAGAAGTAAAGAGTTCAAAACTGGAATGTAGCCTGAACCAGATAAAAATGTAGCTATGAAATCCAAATTTTGTATCTTGATGGATATGAAGTGCTGTTTCATTGTTGTTTTAATTTTAATTTCTTTTATTATTAGTGATTTTGATTTTTTAAAGTTGTTTTTGATCTTTTGTATTTCTTCTGAAGGCAACTAGGTGGCACACTGGATAGAATTCTAGGCCTGGTGTCAGGAAGACTCATTTTGGTGAGTTCAAATCCAGCCTCAGAAACTTACTATCTGTGTTTCTGAGCAAATCTCTTAACCCTGCTTGCCTAAGTTTCCTTATTTGTAAAATGAAGAGGAGAAGGAAATGGCAAACCACTCCAGTATCTCTGCCAAGAAAACCCTAAGTGGATTCACAGTGAGTGGGACACAATTGAAAACGACTAACAACAGCCACCTGAGTATTTTTTTTTTATTTATATAGGTCTGAAGAGAGAATCCATTTTTTCCCCTTTATTCTATCTCTACTAACAAAACAGTAATTGGATTGCAATGGATGCAGCACTTTCTACTTATTTCCAGACCTGTGATTTGATTGGCATAGGAAATGGCCTCTAGACATGCAGATGTGCCACAGTTCTACAGGTTATAATCTTAGAAAGTTGCCACAGCACTAAGAAGTTAGGGTTACATCACCCCAATATGCTTAAGAGGTAAGATTCAAGCACTGACTATGACTCAGAGAGCACTTCTCTATCTTCTAAGCTGATTTTACCGCCCTCCCCCCGCCTCCAAATTAGTTGGGAACTTAACAGAACACCACAAAATCTGGAGAAAAAGAATCTTGCCCTATAGTAGTTTGGATTGAATACAATAATAAAATAAAATGAAGAATTCATTATGTTATTTTTTCTGATATTTGTGAGACTTTCTAGAAGCTTTAGTGGTAGAGTGGTTTTGAGGGGAGAATAGGGAAATGTGGAGTGTAGAAAAAATTTGGAAGTTTAATTCTGTTGGGCAAATAAGGTTCTATGTCTCCCCTCAACCAGAAAGCTTTTTGTTTATGAATCTAACCCAGATTGTGTATCCTAGTGAAGTGACTTACCCTCTTTCAGTCTGTTTCCTGGTCTGTAAAATGGAAATAATAATAGTTATACCTTAGAGTAAATACTTCAGAGGGCTGTGCTGAGGATCAAATGAAATCATATATACAAAGCACATTATAAGCTTTATGATTATGAAGGTGATTATGATGAGACAAACTAATGCAGCTCCAAGCATTGAAAGTAGTCCTAGATAATCACTGAGTAGTGGACATCTGGGGTGTAGGGTTGGTAGCATGATCCAGGAAACATCATGTTATTTAGATATCAATAAATAATTATGAGAATGAATTAGAAATTCAATTTTTAGATTGGAAACCTATTCATACTTACTTTAATTATTTTCACTTGGAAAAAATACTCTTCCTTAAAGGAGGTTTCCCTTGAGGTCTAGGGATGAAAAGGTTTAGAAGACTTTTGAATGTTTAGACATTAATTTTGCATATTTTGTCACAATGAATTTGACATTTCTAAATAAAAACTTTTCTTTCAAAAAACTATATATCTGTGTTTCTTTTGAACAATGAATCTATTATCTTATTAGTAGTATAGTCTCTTCAATCATATACAAGCCAATGTGGCAGATGCAATAATGGAAATTCTGCATATGAGAATACTATTCCAAAATCTCTTGGTTAGACACTGGAACAAGTAAGGGGGTGTAAACAAAAGAGACACATTAGAAATTAGTCATTAATTGACAAGATGTCTATCCAACTAGAATTAAAGCATATCTATTTTTAAATGGATTCTCCCTTAACTAATATAGAAGGGCATAAAGCAATTACAAATAAAGGTAAAAAAATAAGAAACACAAAAGACATTCTCCATAGAACATAATGTACTATCAAAGACATAGACTTAAATGGAAACTTAATTACAAAATGCTAAATAATGGGGGGGATAAAAGGATAAATTGTTGAAATAATTAAATGGCATGAAAGATAACGTGAAAGAAGTGACAATACTGAGCCAAAACCCAAAATTTCTTAGATGTTGATAAAGCAGCTCTCAAATTATAGCCTTAAAATAGGTTTGAATTAAATAGAATATTATATTACATATGTATTATATATATGTGTATGTACACATGTATAATATGTTTATATGTGATATATAAGCATATGATATATAATATATATAATTAAATGTATACACAATTTAAACATTAGAAATTCAACAAAAAAGACAGAAGAAAAGCCACTTGGAAATCTTGAAAATTGGTCATAAAAGAGATATATTTAAAACTAAAATAAACCTAAATAACTTCTTTTACCCCTAAAATGTTGTTCAAAAAGACAAATAAAGTTGATAAACCTTTAATGAACTGATTTAAAAGGAGACAGAGAAAAAACAAATTAACAAAAAATGTTTACATGGATGTGGTAAAATCACAGCAGCGATTAAAGGAATAATTAGAAACTATATATGCAATTACTTGTGAAAATTTCAGAATTCAAATTTATAAAACACCCAGTAAAAATTAAAAGAAAAGAAAACTAAACACCCAGTAGAACATTAGAAGAACCCAATTTGCTCTATAGGATTTTAATGATGGGAAATAAGAATGCTAATCCAGAAGGATTTAAAGAATTCTATCAACCTTTCAAGGAATAGTTCAATACTTGTGCTACAGAAATTATTCCCCCATATTAAGAAAGATCTTTTTCAAATTTCTTTTAAATAACAAATATAGACCCACTATCTAAATGGTGGAAGGTTAAAGTGAAAAATAAGCAGTATAGAACACTATAATTAATGAATATCAAAACAAAATTTTAATAAGGTACTCACAAAAAGGTTTTTTTTGTTTGTTGTTGTTGTTGTTGTTGTTCTTTTGCGGGGCAATGAGGGTTAAGTGACTTGCTCAGGGTCACACAGCTAGTAAGTGTAAAGTATCTGAGGCCAGATTTGAACTCAGGTACTCCTGAATCCAGGGTCAGTGCTTTATTCGCTGCACCACCTAGCTGCCCCAAAAAGTTTTTTTTTAACTTCATATTTCTGAAAATTTAAAAAAATGTTTTATTTTTATTTCTGATTGTCCTTCAATTTGAAGTGCTGTCCCATTCAAATGTCCTCAGTCTTTCAATAAATTATTAATTTCTGTCATTAAATATAAAAATGCAATAGGGATTCTGCCAATTTAATATGACATTATTGAACAATAATTCAGTTTTCTAATTCGTGCATATTGAACATATATCATACATATATTTATAAACATATGTGAATATGAAAACTACCTCATCATTTATATTGCTTTCACGCATTAAAATATAATGTATGTCAAAATATATTTTACATGATTTCATATGGAATGTGTATATTTCTTGCCATCTCAATGGGTGAGGGAGAGGGTGGAGAAAGGTAGATGATTTATAAGTAAAATAAAAAATATCATATTCACATGCATACATGTATACATAAATAACATGCGTCTATGCATCAATATATCTATACACATGTGTGCATGCATATGTGTATATATAATATAATATAGGATGTCAGGTAATCATATTTTGATGCTTGCCACTTGGAACTACAACTTAGAGCATCCACCCTCAGAGGACCCAAAATTGGGAGGCAATGAGTGCAACCTAAAGGAGTACCACCTAGACAGAGGGAGGGTGCTACATATACAAAGAAGGATGATTATGACAGTATTGCATCACTAAAGAAAAAGACAATGGAAGGCAAATACCAGTTTAAAGAAAGTTTGGTAAGGCATATAGCTATTCTAAGCAATTTAGAGAAAAGTGTAAGATGTATGTAAATGGAGGAAAAAAAATTAAGAAAAATATAATAGAGCTGCAAATATTTTATACCTTTTTTTTTCTTTTTAACTATTAAGGAAAGTAGAGTCTCTATACTTGTGATCCAAAAACCATAATTATAAATGTGGTTAAGGAAGAGAGAGAAATGGTAATAATAATAACAATAACAATAATAGCAATAATAATAATAATAACAACATAAAAGTAGATATATTGAACCATAGGTCCATAGGGGAGATATGTGCTAGCTAGATATGACAAAGCTGCTAGTCTTAAAGTACTGTTTCAGTATAACATACTGAAGACATGGGGAAAATCCTATACATTATTAATAATGAAAAATGAAACTAAGATGATATCAATAACTCCCAGTTATACACTAACTTTCCATTTATATAAAAATTGTATGAGGTTCATTTACATACAAATCAAGGGCATCCTCTCAATGAAGGCATTGGTTAGCCTTTCAAAGTCTATGTTCTACAAAGGACCATATCTGATCTGCTTCACAATCAACTCAAGAGTTTATAGAGTACAAAATTTCACTGTTTGTTGATTATGAAATTAAACATGATTTTGTAGATCCAAACACTACCTAATGTGCTCCCTTCCAAAATAATGTTCCCTATCCATATATCAAAATCATTTAAGATTCATGAAAGATTCAACAGAAATAACCTTCCTCAATCACCCTAAACTTTGGGCAAAGCAATAAAGCATGGAAATTTTGTTTGCAGAATGCATATGCCACTCAGATGGAGGAAACCCATAACAGAGTTTAAGCTGAAGGGAAAGTACCAGTGTTTGTGAAGAAATCCAAATGCCCTTATTTGTAAATGATATCATGGTGGTTGCATCAAGCCCTAGTACATTCATTACATATATATCTAGAAGAGACCTGTAAATAATCAAAAAGATTTGGCTTGACCATCCATACAGGAAAAGTAAGTAAATGTAGAATGCCTATTGACCAGATGAGGACACACAATTGGATTTTTTTTTTAATTGTAAAGGTGATAGTTAAGTTTGTGTGGAAAGAACAGTACAAATACAGTGAGTTGGTCCCATATTTAAGTAGCAACATACCTTCAGGCAATTGTAAAGTTTCTTTAATGATTGATACCAAGCTACCCTCATTTAAAAAAAAAAAAAGATCAACTTCTATATTCTTTTTTTTTTTTTAAATAAGGGTGGGGGTTTTTTCGGAGTAATGAGGGTTAAGTGACTTGCCCAGGGTCACATTGCTAGTAAGTGTCAAGTGTCTGAGGTCGGATTTGAACTCAGGTCCTCTTGAATTCAGGGCAGGTGCTTTATCCACTGTGCCACCTAGTTGCCTGTGAGATATGGAACAAAATATTCTTTGAGGAAATTAAAATGAATATCACATGAAGGTCATTGAAGAGGTGCACAGTAACTTCTAGTAAGCTGATTACTTATAATTAATGGGAGACTTAAAGAAGAACAGGAATAAAACATGTCACCAGGGAATGTAGGATAGTGTGAGCAGCTAAAATTAGCCCCAGTCTCTCAAGTTTTTTTCTCTGAGCCGGGCTGGCACCCCTCTCCCTCAGCTTCAGTGGCTGAGCTGAGAAGCCCCATGGGCCTTGGAGCTTTCTGGGCAGCCAGCTGGTTGGTCAGCTAGCGAAAGCCCCAACTTCCTCTACCCCGAGGGGATAAACCCAGGAGATCCTGGGAGGCCCCGGGTATGCAGTGGGGGGGGCATGGCCCCCTTGAGTCCTGGGTGCAGCTAATGAATTAGCTTGGTGTGCAGGGGCGTGGTCAACCAGATGTTTGAGGGGAGAGAAGGGATATATATATAGCCTTGGAGGCAGAGACACTGGGGAGGGGTGGTTACTAAGGTGAAGCAGGAGTCACTACAGAGAGAGAAATTAGAAGAGGGGGACACTACAGGATCATTACAGAGACAGAGTGGAGCTGTGAAAGTGAGAGGGGGGCTGACAGTGAAAGTGGAGGAGAGCTAGTGAAAAGATAGAGATGCTGAGAGGTTGGCGGGAGAAAAAGCTTGGCAGGAGAAAAAGCGCAGGGGAGTTGGAGTGAAGGAGAAAAAACGTGAAAGGGAGAGGACTGAGAAAGTTGCAGAGGACTGAAGGCAAACTGGTTCAAGTGAGGCATGGCTGCAGCTGTGGCGAAAGCCAGCATACCCTCAGGTGAGAGACAGCAAGGACAGGAAAGAAAGTTTTAAATGCAGTCAGGTCATATTTCTTGCTTTATTCTTATTTTTAAGTTTCTTCTCATAAATAAACCCTGCTTTGTTTATTTAAAAAAAGGCTTTTGCTTATCAGTCTGGGAGGCAGTGGGGGAAAGGGCAGGCCCTTGCAGGTTGGGTCCCTGTAAGGGCTTATCTAACCTGGGGGAATTTTAAAATCCCCAGGCAGGTCATGTCAATCAATGTATCTGAATGATGCTAACCATTTTGCTTAAATCAATGTAAGGTGACCTCCCTCTACCAAAAGGAGGATGAAAAGACCGGGCAATAAGGGGCTTGCTCTCTCTTCTTCCCTGGACACTTTTTACTCTCCATGAGCCCTCTCCTCATCCTCTCCTCAATACACTTGGTATGTAATTATTTAAGCTTGTAAGCCTGTGACTTCTGGCGAAATGAGGGAGACGTGATCAATACTTTTACAATCTTTGATATTAATTAATAATAAATGCTTATTGCAAAAAACTGGCACAATAGCCATTAATATATACTTTTGTAATATTTTAGTAAACCCAGCTTAGTCCCCCAATAATTTAAATGACACAGTGATGAACTTATGGGTCATTCATGGTTAGGGTATACAGGTTATCATCTTCATCATCAATAGGAACCACCTGATGATGATGATGATAGAATTTTGATAGTGCTTTAAGATTTGCAAAGCTATGCACATATATTAAATCACTTGAACAAATCAATGGGTCATAGATTCATTTGAGTGTCTGAATTGAGTTAAATTTTCATATGCTTTATGTAACCATTTTGGTACACTATTAATATATTTGTACTCATGATGCATTTCAAAATAACAAATATAAGTGGAATATTTCAGTCAAGCAAGTTACTTAATCTAAATGTTGGAATGAAATTATGTGAAATTAATATTTTAACAATCTACAATGTATCAGTTTTGTAAATATTATTGCTGTGTTTTTAGTATTCTTCTGAAATACTTTGAATCTTTGAACTTGACTTCTGTTGAGGTCTTTCTCCTGATGCAGATTTCATGACTGGAGAAATTGTTTAAAAGAAAAAAAGATCCCAGAAGCCACTACCTTTCTACCACTCCATTGCCTCCCTCAACTCCCTTGACTTAATTATACAATGAGGTCAATTTTTATCCTGGTTTTGTAACTTTGCTATCAGGTATGGCCAGATGTTTCATTTAACCTCTGCTATAAGTAAAACATCTGATGGAGTTTTGCACTGCCTTTGTAAACAGCTGTTTGATCAGGAAAATAACTGCTGAAGCAGCTATATCCATGTGGTCATTCCCTTTAAATAATGTCAAAGTAATTGTCTTGCTCTTTGGGAAAACTGCTGCTAAGGGTGTTTCAAAGTATTTTAATGCAAGATGTGAGTTCAGTCTGAAAAGGTTAATGACTAGGCACAACACATATTTAGTCCATACAATGAGACTTTATTAAGCATATTTAAATGTAGAAGCTACAGTTCTTTTTTTAGGAAAAAAAAAGTATTTGGGGTCGCCACGTCTTTTTTTTTTTAGTTGATAATCTACATGTAGCATTCTCTATGTGACAGTGGTCTTTAAGTGATTTTTTTCCCCTAGCATTTAGAATCTGTTTGAAACAAAATACCTTTCAAACAATTTTCCTTGAAATGCCTCAGTCCTTTATTCTTGTTCCTTTTCATTATTGAACATAAAGAAATGCATCTTTTATGTGACAGTCATTATTTATCTGATTAAATTAACTTATGGGAAGATAAAGAGATACAGCTTGAAATAAAATTTAAATGTTATTTTGGACTGGTATATAGGAGAATGAAACAAGGGCAAATTTGCAACCTGAAGAAAGAAAAAGGGATAATATAAATTCAGAATCTGGAAATGGACTCTGATTATTTCTAAATCTTACTAAATATGTACAACTATATCTCACTCTGCAGATTACTGACTAATTTTCTTATTCAGGATCACTTGCCTATATCCCATAGGATGAAGTTTTATGTACTGGAAGTTAATGTCATATGTAACCAATATGGTAATGAATTGAGAGGTTTTTCTTTAATTCTTTACCAAGATAGTCATAATTTAGAACTATATTTTATTTTTCTTTAGAAATATTCTGAATTAATGGAATATCTTATGCAAAATTTTCTATCACATGTGTCATGCCTGTGCACATAATCATACTGATAGCTTATCTTGATGTGTGTTTTTTATTCTTAACCCAAAATCTTATTCTGTGATGATTACATAGGCTAACCAAAAAGGAAAAAAAATTGCTTTGTGTAATTTAAAAATCCTAGAATAAGTCTATATGCTGTTCTTCACCTCATATTTGAAACACTGGATACTTTTCTCCTTAGGGATTTTGTATGTGACAATGTAAACTCATATGAAAGGAATATACATGTGTGTATGTATATATGTACATGTATGTGTGTATATGTATATATGTATACATGGGCATATATCTGTCTCTAAAACAGATATTATGCAAAGGTATATGTATATTTTTATGCACAGGTAACAAACTATGTTTGCCTTAATAGCTATTTTTTTCAAGAAGTCTTGTAATATTTTCCAAATGCCCAACTTGTACTATAAGGAAGCTATAGGTTAAGAGAAGCTTACATTCCACTTACATCCCTGAAGATTAACTGCTATTTGGGGTTCTAGTTCTCTGAAATCTGGCTGAAGGAGAAAAGATGTGTTTGATGAATAATTTCTGGTTTATTTGTTAGAAATGCTGTCACATGCTTAATAGTCCTACTTCATATAATCACCATCACTATCATAATTAAAGTCAACATTTATATAGTGTTTTATGGTTTGCAGAGTGATTTACCTACTAGATTTCATTTGAACCTCACTTAAACTGTGAATTTGGTATTGTTTTACTTGTAAAAGATGAAAAAACTGGCACTACTATAAGCTAGGTTATTTGCCTATGATAACATAGTAAGAAAGCTTATAAATTTGGCACACTACCCACTTTGGCATGAAAAGGAAGGAAAAGGAGGAAAGTTGTGCTACAATAGAAGGTCATAATCTAAACTTTGTATCTCCCTCAGCTCCTAATATAACATGCTATAAATAATGGGCATTTAAGAAGATTTAGTTAGTTTTTTATATAATAATAATTTTAGCCTATTTTATAATTTATAGAGTAGTCTCAAATTTATATCATTGATTCTCAAAATTATTTCCCTCCTGGAAATTAGGGGAGGTATTTATTATTGTTGTTGTTATTTTTTAATGAGAAAATTGAGACTTTTAGAGATTATGTAATTTAACCAAAGAAAATGATTGAGGAAAGCCTTGAACTTAGGCCTGTGGTTTCTCAAGTAAACTATACTTTCTGTCCAATATTATCTGTAAATTCAGGAAGTTTTTTTTTCTTCTCTAAATGAACAAATTTTAATTTTACCAAATGTTGTGGGACAACCTCCCCAATATTTTAGCCTTTCTGCATGTTTGAAAAGCCTGTGACAGTCATCTGGTAAATATTCATTCATAAGAAGTGGCATTTGCAATATTAAAGGAAAAAACAGAATCTTATAATTCTAGTCTACTATTATATAGCAGTCAATTCAATAAAAATGTAGGTGTTCAACAAATGTTGATTGTATTAAATTAATTTTTAAAATCTCATATCATGAGTAAAATTTAAAAATTGGAAGTCATAGTTGATGTAAGTGTATTGTTTCTCAAAAAAATGAAGTGGAAAGAGGGAAGCAACGTTTCAAATTTTAGTATTTTATAAAAATGGAAGAAGTAAAATGGACAAATATCAACCCAAACTGAAATTGAGAGCCTCTTTGCAAAAGCATTATTCAAACCATTGTAAACAACTATGAAAAACTTGGTAGGGATAACAAATCACATTTTCCCATCCTTTCACAAAGCAGCTGAAGAATATTATGCTGCTATTTCAATAAGAATAACACCACACTGATAACAGACTCTATTCAAAATTTAATAAAGCATTAGTCTCTTAATCAAAACATGACTATGTGGTTGGGACTGTCACTGGAAAGCAGAATAATGTGAACGAAAAGGAACTGGAACTCTGTTTGAATATCAACTCTACAAAGCAAAATATTATCTTGTTACACATGCAACAATTAAAACAGGGATCTGCCAGCCTTATTCAACTGTCCTTTGTCAGATTCTAGGCCACAGAAGATACTTTGAATTCTATTCTAATATGTTTTAGAATACTTTGTTAACAAAATCATATATGTATTAAAATATTATAAATGTACATAATTTTCTGTGTTGTATATTATATATGTACATATGTAGGTATGTATGCATACACGCATACATGTGTGTAAGCACACCCTTAAAGGGACAAGTCAGATCTTTGCCTAAAAAGTAAACTTCACTTATATTGAATGACAAGGGAGGAGAAAAATACCCACCAAGCTGTCATGTTCATAATACATATATAAAATATATACACATATAAATATTTTATGCTAGCATATATAAGCACATTTGTGCATATGTATAAAAAGCATATATTATCAATAATATGCATGAAGTTATGGTTTTACATGATGCTACTCTAAGTCTATTGGCTATATGCATTGCATGACTGCATATGTATAACCTTTACCAAATTGCCTTCTCAATGAAGGGGGAAGGGAGGAAAGGAGAGAATTTGGAATTCAAAAAATATTTGCATTTAATTGGGGAAAATAAAATACTAAATCATTTAGGTATATTGGCTATACTTATGAACATATTTTCCTGCTTTCATATACATATATATCATGTGACATATATATGATAATAAGGCATATTATGTCATCAAAAGTATACATATATGTATATATTCATATTGATATATGTTGCAATACATAATCTTAATCATAATGAGTATATCTGTACACATATTCTCAAGTCTGACTACATACATAGGTATATGAGAGGCAACATAGCATAGTCAAAGAGGGCTGATGTTGAAGTCATTAAAAGCCTGTTAAAATCCTATCTCTGATATGAAATAGCTATTGTATGAGCCTGTCACTTAACATCTCCATGCCTTAACCAACTCTCTATAACTATATACTGTAAATGGTTTGTCAGTCCACATAATAGGAGTTGGTTTCCACAGGGGAATTTCTTCATGTTCATGAAATCATAAGTCTAGACTTAAACTAGTTTTTAAACTTTTTCCACTCACGAGCCCCTTTTGCTAGAGAAATTTTCATGTGACCCTCAGTATAGGGTATATAAAATAGTTATACCCAATCTTTTGCTTTTGCCAAAGTTTTTGTTATACCCACATTCAGTTACACCACCCCACATGGGGGTCACGATCCACAATTTAAGAAGCTAGTGTCTAGAATCATTGTATTAGGGGGGAAGGCGATATGTATATGGGGAGGGGGGGTTGAAGGACTTGTTTAGTTAACATTTAAACTTCCTTCCACAAATGAACTATTCACTATGTTATTCTGTTAATACATCTGTCCCTCTGACTCTATCTCTCTCTGTCTCTGATTGTGTCTGTCTTTCTCTTACTTTCTTTGTTTCTGTCTCTCTTGGTCACTCTGCTTCTGTCTTTCTCTATCTGCCTGCCTATCTATCTCTGTCTTTCTTGGTCTCTCTGTCTCTGTTGCTCTGTGTCTGAATGTCTCTGTCTGTCTCTGTAGTTCTGACTGTCTCTGTCTTTCCTCTGCCCCACTTCTTTGTCCCTGTTTTTCTGTCCCTTTGTGTGTATGTATATACATAAACCTAGCAGTCTAAATGCTAAATCCACATTTCCAAAATATTCTTATATTAAGCATTGTCATGAGCTATTGATATCATTCATAAGGGGAGAAAACAAATCCACTTGCATTCTTCTGTAACTCAGGAAATAGGGGAAAACTAAAAATGTTTTATAAATGAAAAGTACCTCGGGATCTTTAACTCCAAAGATGGGCAATAATAAATCCTTATACTCCCAGAAGCAATACATGGTTATTTGGGTTCATTTCTATCCATGAACAATTGATTCCCAACTTCTCACTTACACAGCTGTGTATACTCCATCTTCTTGGTCTTTTTAATATTGGTAGAATACTGTTCAAGCAAATGCTATCATGACCTCCAGTTCTATTTAATGAGGCCACTTTACCATTTGAGGGTCCACAATAACAATGTTTTGCTGATGTGAGTGCAACAAATTCTGTTGGAAGAGAAACACAGTGTAACCATTATGTTTGATCATCCTGTTCATTTAGCCATCTTATGAAACTACTATCTTTTGAGCAAAATACAGTATTCTTGTACACTAAATGTAGATCAATAATGTTTCGGTCAGTAAGCATTTATTAAATGCCTTTTATGAGTAAGGCACTGTGCTAAACTCTACAGAGACAAAGAAAGGCAAAACACAGTCTCTACCACTGAGGAACTCACAATCTAATAGCCAGGGAAGCCTAGAGATGGAGGTGAGGAAGTACAGCATTCTTTTTTTTTTTTTTTGTATTTTATTTATTTATTTTTCTGTTTCATGTACAGATAATTCTCAACTTTTGTATATACAAGCTTTCCAATTTCAGATTTTTCTCCCTCCCTCCCCTCCCTCCCCCCTCCCCTAGACAGCAGGTAATCTGATATAGGTGTTTTATATATATATATATTTATATATATATATATATATATATATATATATATATATATATATATATATATATATATATATATATGTGTGTGTGTGTGTGTGTGTGTGTGTGTGTCTGTATATATATATATACACACACACACATATATATATAACATTAAACATATTTCTGCATTAGTCAATTTATAAGAGAAAAATCAGTGCAATGAGGAAAAACCTCAAAATAGAAAAACAACAGCACCAAAGACAAAAGAAATAGTATGGTTCATTCAGCATCTATACGCCACAGTTCTTTTTTTTCCCCTGGATTTGGAGATCCTCCTCCATCATGAGTTCCCTGGAACGCTTCTGTATCATTGCATTGGTGAGAAGAATATAGTCCATCACAGTAGGTCAACACACAATGTTGATGATACTATGTACAATGTTCTTCTGGTTCTGCTCATCTCACTCATCATCAGTCCACGCAAGACCCTCCAGGTTTCTCTGAACTCCTCCTGTTCATCGTTTCTTACAGCACAATAGTATTCCATTACATTCATATACCACAGCTTGTCCAGCCATTCCCCAATTGATGGGCATCCTCTCAACTTCCAATTCCTTGCCACCACAAAAAGAGCAGCCATAAATATTTTTGTACATGTGTGTCCTTCTCCCCTTTCCATGATCTCTTTGGGAAAAGACCCAAAAGTGGTATTGCTGGGTCAAAAGGCATGCACAGCTTCACAGCCCTTTGGGCATAATTCCAAATTGCTCTCCAGAATGATTGGATCAGTTCACAGCTCTGGAAATAGAGCATTCTAAGTAAGGGGAATAGCCAGGGAAAGGGTCCAGAACTGAGAGGTGGAACATCTGTCATTCAAGTAATAGTAAAGAGATCAAATTGGTATCAAGAATAAGTTTGTTCAATGATAATTTTTTTAAAATAGAATGTTTTCAGGGAACCTAGGTGGCTCAGTGGATAAAGTACCAACTCTGAAGTCAGGAGGACCTGAGTTCAAATCAGGCTCAGATACCTGACACTTGCGAGCTGTGTGACCGTGGACAAATCACTTAACCCCAATTGCCTCACCAAAAAAAAAAAAAACACAAAAAAAACTTGTTTTCCAAATGTTATTAATGAGGTGTGTTGTTTTTTTTTTGGTGGGGGGCGGGAGGAAATCTTCCTAGAATGATTGGTGCCTTCAATGGAGTTTCTGTTCTTAAATAGAATCTGAATAATAGGGTTTATACTCTTAGAGCAGGAATAAAGACTAAGATGTCTTTATCATTCTAATGAAATGTCAGTTTATGGTGATATGGTACCATTCAACTCAGGGCAAAGATCCAGACCATACAGTTTAGCAGGAGTGCAGGGGCAGCGAGAAGGCAAAGTATTAAGTTGAGAAATGTTATGAGTAGATTCTATATCAGCAAGAACCAAGAATCTGAGGTATTTAGAGGGGCTATGGTAGTGTGAGAAATATAGATTTTAAACATGTCAACCACAAATGAAAGGTCTGAGGGTATTTAAGATCATATAAGGGAATTGAAATAAGGATGGAAGCAACAGATAGGTGGCAATATTTACACTGGATACTATAAAAATATCTTAATTCAGATTTAAGATTTGGCCTATATCACATCACAAATGACAGGTTTTAAAATCTTCTCATTCTTAGATGGGGATTGATTGATAACAATGAGGATGGATTGATGATGATAAGAATTGATCGATGATGATGATAAAATGTATGGTACATACTTTGCTGGGCTATTGAGAAGAAAATTCTATTCAGGTATATGGTACTATATGTGTTGTTTAAAACCTAAATATGGGGGCAGCTAGGTGGTGCAGTGGATAGAGCACTGGCCCTGGATTTAGGAGGACCTGAGTTCAAATCTGGCCTCAGACACTTAACATTTCCTAGCTATGTGACCCTGGGTAAGTCACTTAACCCCAATTGTCTCACCAAAAAAACAAAAACCCTAAATGTGGGTCCTAATCTGCCCCCCCCCAGTTTTGCTGAGGAAAGCTGGCTAAAATCACTGATAAATTCTGCAAGAGCTTAGGCTTTTAAAGATTTATCAAAATATATTATAAGTTAGTGAAGAGAGAGAGAGATTGAGAACAGATTCCTTAAAGCATGGAAATCCTAGCTTAGATCTAATTCTGTATAGCCAGAGAGAAAGAAAACCAATTTCTTTTTCTAGCAGCCCATGTGAAATCTCTCACCACCAAGCCTGTGTCTGAACAACTAAAAGGGGCCCTCCAGTTCTCTGTCTCCCGTCACATGCCTATTCCTCACAAAAAAGAGGCACCTTCCATGAGTGAGCATTCACTTCCTAGTTCCTCTCTTCCTCTCCCAAAGGGGAGGTCCTTCAAGCTGATTGGTTGAGAGTGGTCTCTTGCTGATGTAAGTAGTATACCACCTCTGAAAACAATGTCACTCAGGGCCAGCCAGGTGAGGTCCCCATCCAATCATCCTTAAGTAGGTACTTAGTTTCTCATTCTCACCAAATTCTGACAATACTAAATCAATCAGGTGGGACTCCTGGGTGTCTGCCAAATCCCATTATTTTATCACATATATAAATGTTATCTATTACTGTTGTTGCAATACTGTATACAAAATAACAGCAATACCGTAAGATGATCTGTTGTGAATGACTTGCTTATTTTCAGAAATGCAATGATCCAAGACAACTCTGAAGGTCCTATGAAAAATGCAGTCCATCTACAGAGAGAGAATTGAAGGTATCTGAATACAGACTAAAGCATGGTTATTTTGTTAGTTCCTTTATCTGAAGTTTTATTTTTGTTTGTTTTCTTTCACAACTTGGCTAATGTGGAAATGTTTTGCATGACTCATCATGTATGGCTTTTATTGAATTGTTTGAGTTCTTGAGGGGGAGATGGTTTGGACCACAAAGTTCTAAAAAAAATGATGTCAAAATTTGCATTTAAATGTAATTTGGGAAAATAAAACAATGGGAGAAAATAAATAAGTAAATAAACAAATAAATAAATGAAAGAATGAATAAATGAATTGATTGATTGATTAGGTGGAAATAAATCTCCTCATTCTTGCCACCTCAACACACACACATGCAAAATTCTCAGTCTGTCTCTCTCTGTTTCTGTCTCTGTCTCTCTTGATGTCCCTCTGTCTTTTTCCTACTCTATCTCCTTCTACCTCAATCTTTTTGTGTCTTTGCATCATGATGGCTCTGTTTATATCTCTCTGTCTCTCATACACACACATTTTCTCTAGTTTTTGTTCATAGCTCAGGAACCATTCTATGGTAGCTAAGTGGTACGGTGGATAGAGTATTGACCAGGAGTCAGGAAGACTCATCTTTTTGAGTTGAAATTTAGCTTCACTTACTAGCTGTGTGACCTGCATAAGTCATATAACTCTGTTTGACTCAGTTTTCTTATCTGTAAAATGAACTGGAGAAGGAAATGGCAAACCACTTCAGTATCTTTGCTAAGAAAACCCCAAATGGAATCATGATGAGTCTGAGGAGACTGAAAAGTACTGCGCAACAAAACCAGGAACCATTCTAGACACACCAATAATCCTTATTTTCCTTATTTCTGACTGGTTTCTTTTTATCTGGCATTGATATATGGAAATGATAAGGTTGTGATATATCATCAATGGTTACCAGAGTTGATTGGGCTTATCTGATTGGATAAGTATGGCTTTAGTCCCACACTACTCCATGTGAATGAAGCACATTTCTTAAAGAGTTGTTCTAGTAGTTTAATGAGACATTCCCCTCCTAGAATAATCAGCCCTAGGACCTGTGTGTTCCTCCCAAACAAATGTCTATTATTAATATACTTTTTTACTCTTCCACCTACTCTAACCCTCTATTTCTCTCTTAAAATCATCTCATCTAAACTTGCCCTCTCCCAAGCAGTGCCCTAAGTTTGGGGTTTGTCCCTTTCTCTTCTTCCCATAAAAATATGCCCAACCAATTCCCATAGGACTCCAGTCTCTGCAAGTTAGTCTTAACTGAGGGAAGAATTCTACATATGTAGGCAGAACCCTTTCATATTATATATGCATATGTATCCATGTGTGCATCTTGCTATATGTAAACTATTCTAAATTTTATCCAGAATCTTTCTCCTTTATTTTGTGATCCAATAGACTTCAAAGAAAAATTAGACTTTGAATTATACCATTTTGAATAAAGTTCACCTTTGGCAATAAGCCGACTCTAGTTTTATTTTACTAAGTTATATAAAATATAAATAAACTATTTGATTTCTATAAATAACATTTTAACATATATGCCATGAGAAACAGTATAATGAAATAAATAGAGAGCTGTGCTCAAAAATAGGAAAAATTCAATCAAGTCCCACCTCAGACCAAGAACTGATGTTTTACCCTGGGCAAGTCATTTAACTTCTCAGTGCTCTAAGCAGCTCTCTGAGATAATAAATCACAGAGAAGATTCTGGCCTACATAGGTAGAGGGAGCTTCCTGACTCAGGAGTTCCCTATTCCAATGAAACCACAGGAACAGATCTTATACTATAATATTTTGCCCATTTACATAGTGTAGGAGGTTTCCATTCTTTGCAAGATTTATAGACATTGTTTTGTTAAATGATAACTTCAAATAATTGCCTCTTTTATATGACATATATTAAAAGTTATATTTTCATAATGTCTATACATTTAGTTTCCTTTAAAAAAATTTACTAGTAATAGTCTCATTTCTTTCACACCTAGAAAAGATATTTATTCTTCAGTTTCCTTTCCATGGCCTTTGAAACATATGAAGAAAAACATTAGAGGAAGATACCCCATTTTTAGATGGAGAGAACAAAATGAAGCACATCTAGAAGAGGATAACCCAGCAGATGAGAGGATAATATCCACAGGGTTCAACTGAAGGAACTGGGGCTACTTAGGATGGAGAAAAGAGGCATTTAGAATATTATCATCGTTTTATCCAAAGATATGAACTACTGACACATGGAATAATGACTTGACTTGTTGTCTTGGTCCCAAAGCTGCAAAGTAAGGTAAATTGATGGAAGTGACAGAGAGGCATATTCAGGTTTTATATGTGAAAAAAAATAAAGAAAACACTTCCTTCCAACTAAAGCTACCTACCACAAAGTACAGGAAGCTTCCTGAAGAAGTAGTGGATTCCTCCCAACTGGAGGTCTTCAAGCAGAGACTGGATGACTACTTGTCCACAGCTTTCCAAACAAGATTCCTTTCAGGCACACTTTGGAATACAGGGATTAACTTTAAAAAGTTAATTCATTTTGGGGGGGTGCAGCTAGGTGGTACAGTGGAAAAAGCACTGAACCTGGATTCAGGAGGGTCCTGAGTTCAAATCCGGCCTCAGACACTTGACACTTACTAGCTGAGAGACCCTAGGAAAGTCACTTAACCCTCATTGCACCTCAAAAAAAGCTTAATTCCTTTTTGGAAGTATTCATTTTACAAAAGGAAATAGTATACACCCTCAACAAATATGTTGAGAAAAGCAGTATCATGTAGGTGTCAGGCAGACGTGTTCAGTTCCTTCTTCTGATACATATTGGCTGTGATGACTATGACTATGATGACTAGGAAGAGGAGGAGGAGGAGGATGATAGCTACTATTTATATAGTGGCTAGTACCCTGGGTCATTAAGTGGCACAGTGGATAGAGCATTGAGCTAGGAATCGGGAAGACCCATCTTTATGAGTTCAAATCAGGCCTCAGACACTTACTAGCTCTGTGACCTGGGGCAAATCACTTAATGATATTGGCCTCAGTTTCCTCATCTGTTAAAGGAGCTAGAGAAGGAAATGGCAAACCACTCCAGAATGTTTGCCAAGAAAACATGAAGTAGGGTCATGAAGAGTTGGATTCCACTGAAAAACAACTGAACAAGAAGAACAAATCCTAAGCAAGTCACTCATTCTTCAGTTCTCCAGGCAACTCTCTAAGCCTAGAAATCCATGCAGAATTAGTGTAGTATGGTAGAGAAAGTTTCCTCATCATGAATTCCCTCCAAATGAATCACCACAGGTGTGTTCAAAGGAAAAGCTGTGTTTGTACTAGAGATAAGATCAACATGTACTAAAATTGGAATTGAGACTGAAGTTTTATTGTTTAGATTGAAGCTTATTTCTCTTAATGAACACTGGTTGTAGATAGAAATTACATGAATTATAATATACCACTTATACTTTACATGACATTCATCAGACTTCATTTCGTTTTCCCCTTTCATATAACCTTATCAATAGATGTCCATTATAACAATAGAATTTTGAAAATTCTCTCCTCCCATTTTCCATGATGAAATGTGTTAGCCCAGGATATTAAAAAAAAAAAAAAACCACACACATTACTGAACTGATTCTCTTCCCAGATTTTTCCTCTAATGATATTTTTCTTTTTCCCTTTTTGTGTTTGATTTTTTCCTTCTCTTTCCCAATACCTACCAGAATTTTACTAAACTATTTGATATTTTAAAACAGCTTAACTTTTCATTCGGTTTTGCATCTTTATTTCCCACTTTTTCTGTGTAGTTGTATGAAAAGGACTCACATTCCAGTAACAGCTAGAGAGGCAAGATTCCATTCATAGAAGAGAAAAAGAATAAATCCAGATAATTTGCTTTAATAAAAGAGAAAAAAATGATGAATGTACATTTTGTAACCTGCACCCCATTGTAATGATAAAGGAAAGAAAAACACTGTCAATAATAGTCATCTAAAAACAACCTCAAGCTTGGTGGGAGGGGGAGTGGAGAGAACTGTGGGGACTCTACCCTAAGAAATCAGAATAAAAACTGCTCTTGAAGATGGGAGAAATAGAAATGTCAAAAAGCACACATATAGCAAAGAATAAAGGAATGCAAAGCACAAAATATATCAACCAAGGTAACTGAGAATTTGTCCCAGGATGAAGGAGCAGAAAAGCAATAAAAATTCTGTAAAATTCTACAAAGCAGCACATTTCCACAAAGAGATGACTTTAAGAAAACCTTGCAAAGTGATGCAAAAGGATCTAAAAAACATAAGCCAGATGAAAGCACTAGAGGGAAGAAAGAAGTTCAAATAATCTGAACTAATAACACATTTTTTACCCTTCAGAACAACTCCTCACACACAGAAAAAAAAAATTGCCCTAGAATTACAACATTCAATACATACTTGTTGACTGAATCAGACTGAAGCAATAGGTAGTGTAACCTATATAAGTTATAAAATATATGTATATTTGTGGAGAAGGGAAGGGGTGATGTATACTGTGGATTTTGTCTTTGCAGTATCCTTGGCATGAGAAGCAGGCTGTTTTGATGGAAAAAATGCTGGACTAGGAGTCAAGAAATACTTGGTCCCAAATTCCACCTGTGATATTAGATAGGAAGGAAGGAAGGAAGGAGGGAGGGAGGAAGAAGAATGAGATGAAAATAGGCTCCAATGTGGGGAGTCATCTAAGAAGAATCACAGATGGTAGGAACAATAAGTTGTTCCTATGGCTCACACCAAACTGGGGAGATTTGGGGAGGCAAAAAAAGCCATCATTCTTTTTTTGTGTTTGTGAGGCAATTGGGGTTAAGTGACTTGCCCAGGGTCACACACCTAGTAAGTGTCAACTATCTGAGTCTGGATTTGAACTCAGGTCCTCCTGACTCCAGGGCCAGTGCTCTATCCACTACACCACCTAGCTGCCCCAAAAGCCATCATTCTTTTTTTTTTTTTTTGCAGGGCAATGAGGGTAAAGTGACTTGCCCAGGGTCACACAGCTAGTTAAGTGTCAAGTATCTGAGGCCAGATTTGAACTCAGGGAGTCCTGAATCCAGGGCTGGTGCCTTATCCACTGCGCCACCTAGCTGTCCCCCGAAAGCCATCATTCTTAAAAGAATTTCATTATTAGTCTTCAGTGCCAAGTTGAGAAAAATCCTTCAGAGGTTAAGATAACCTTTAGGAATGATTTGCCATCACATATTGCCCCTGTTACTTCTGAGAAAAAGAGTGTCACTTGTAGTTCTACTTGATATGAAGAGAATCCTAGAAAGTAACAAAGTGTAGGGAATTAGTGTGATACAATGTGAAGAGCCCTGCATTCAGTCATATAACCTGGTTTCATATTCTGGCTCTTCTTTCTGTCTGACCTTACTCAAGTCACTTTAGCTCTCATACCTCCATTTTCTTCTTTTAAAAACATGAAACAGACATTATAGACAATCACTAAAGTATAACCTGCTTTTAAATCCCTTATTGCCAATTAGACTTCCTGAATAGAAACAATGCACTTCTTGGCCATCCCTCAGAGATTCATGATTACCCTTAGTGGGACCTGAAACAAGACTGATTTAACAGTGGAAAGGTAACATAGAAAGAAAGATGTTGGACTTCTAAATCACATGATATATATTTGAATTACCTAATAAAAAGAAATCTGGGTAGATGTCTATGTTTCAAATCAGAGAAATTTAGTTTGCACCTCAGACTTTTAATGTTTTCCTTTCTTTGTCTCAGACAGCATTTCCATTTTCCTGATAATCTGTAAAATCTTCACCCAACATTCTCACTATCTCTTTATGTAAATATTTTGAGATTACAATGAATTGGTGATCCATAGTTAAATTTTCAATATTCATCCTCTATGTCCATCCTAGGAAATTGCTTAACATATTATTCCCTATTAAACATCATACATTTTAAAATGATTATAGAAAACTCCAGATTATGGCCATTAAATTTTCCACACAGAGAGACACACAAATACACACATGTGCTAGTGATTTAAAGAACAATACAAATGTGGATACTTTTATTAATGAATTTCAGTCCAAAAATTTGCAGGAAACTGTGGATGCAAATTATTTACTTGGCCCTAAATATGGAATTATTGTCTAATCAATGAAAGCAATAGCTGGAAATAAATATTTGTGCATATCTATAAATAAAAAAACCAATAAACAAATAATGAATAAATAAATAGAATAAATGAATGAATAGATAGATAAATAATTGTGACAGTTCTGATAAATAAGATATCAGAATTCATGGAATTAAAAAAGAAGTCTGTGACTATTAAGAGGCTACTTATGTATTTTCTATGGGGTATAGAAGATACCAGACACTGAGGTCTGCTCTTGAGTTAAACTGCAAACCATTCAAACTCTACTGCAGAGAGTGCAACTCCAATGGACTGGCTACATTGTTTGAATTACAAATGTATGCTTGCCTAAAGGACTATTTTATGAGGAACTCACAGAAAGCAAGCACTCACATGGTGGTGAGAAAAAGTGATATAAGGACAATCTCGAGGTCTCTCTTAAGAACTTTGATGTTGATTGCATGACTTGGGAAACACTGGTACAGGACTACCCAGCATTGCATACTTTCCTCAGAGAAGGTTCTGTGCTCTATGATCAAAGTAAAATTGAAGCAACTCAAAAGAAACATACAATGCACAAATTTAAAGAATCCATCCCAAATGTTCACATGCATTATTTGTGCTCAATTTGTGGTAGGGCATTCCAAGATCATATTGGTCTAGTCAGCCACAGTAGGACACACTGTAACTTGACTCTAAAATAGTGATATCATTTTGATCCTCTTTCTGAATAAAGGACAACAATGAACCAACATGTTATCCCAAACACGTCACACAGATTATGACTTATCAATGACTTATGAGCTAAATCCTAGGGAGATACTTGAGGCACATAGAGGTTCACTGACTTGTCTAAGATCACAAAATTAATGTCAGAGGTATGACTTAAACCCAGAACTCAACTCAAAGCCTACAACTATTGATGAAATCACATTGCCTATAGAGGGATAATAGTATTTTTCAATGCTTTCAAATATTAAAATTAATTTGGATCTCCCCAATTAGGGCTTTGATCCAGTGAGTAATATTTCTGCTCGTTCATGTCTGCTTATTCTTTGGCATTCTTATCTTTGTCTTCCTAAAATTTTGTCATAGTAGCTTCATGCAGTGTACTGAAGTACTTCTTTACTTTCTTCTTACATAATAAGAAAACATTGAATTAGTCTGGAAATATACTTGTTATCCTCTCTTTCTCCATGACCATCTCATCGCCTCCTTCTGTCACAATTCCTTGTAGACATGCATTATTCATGTTCTTTTGAGTTACTGTTTATATTTTTGTGGGTGTAATGCTTATACCCACTATTTGCCTTTCCATTGCACTTTGAATGATGATTGTCTTTGGTTCGTTGGTGGGAATTGTGTTCCAGGTCTCAAAACCTTATAGCAATACCGAATAAATCTTTGTATAGAAAACATGAGCCTTTGTCATTATGGAAAGCCTATAGTAAGTGAAAGGTCTTTGAAATATCTTGAAAGCAGTCCTCTCCATTTCTCCCTTTCAATGTTAGTCTCAGCACATAGTGTATCTGTATTTTCTGTCCTAGATATGCATCCTGTTAGATAAGTGGTATATAGTGTCAATTCAGATGCATGATATAATCTGGGCCTTTATCTCTTTGGGATATAGACCTAGTGTTTGTGTTACTGGGTCAAAGAGTCCACAGTTTTATAGCCTTTTGGACAGAATTCCAAATGGTTCCTGAGAAGTGTTGAACCAGTTTGCTACTCTGCCAACAGTGATAGGTGTGAAGTGGTGCCTCAGAGTTCTCTTAATTTACCTTTCTCTAATAAAAAGTGACTTAAAGCATTTTTTATATGACTAGAGATAGCTTTGATTTCTTCTTCTGAAAGCTACCTGTTTCTGTCATTTGATCATTTATCAATTAGGGCATGGATTTCACTTTATAAGTTTAACTCAGCTTCCACATATTTGAGAAATGAAGCTTTTATTGGAGAAACTTCCTGTAAAATTTCTCATATTCCTTCATTGTCTGTGGTAATTTTTTGCAAAATGTAGTTTCTTTGATTATCTCTTTTGATAAAATCT
The DNA here is from genome assembly GCF_019393635.1 of Dromiciops gliroides. Lineage (NCBI taxonomy): Eukaryota > Metazoa > Chordata > Mammalia > Microbiotheria > Microbiotheriidae > Dromiciops > Dromiciops gliroides. The sequence goes on from NC_057861.1 coordinate 274,508,821, forward strand.
GCTTTTGATTTTGCTTTGTCTGATATCATGTTTGCCAATCCTGCCCTCTTCACTTCAGCTGAAGCATAATAGACTCTGATTCAGCCCTTCCTTTCAACTTTGTGTGTACTTTTTGTTCTGTGTGTCCTTGTACACAACATATTGCTGGATTCCAGTTTCCAATCCATTCTGCTATCTTCTTCTTTTCTTTGGGTTAGTTCATTCCATTCACATTCACAGCTAAGATCACTAACTGTTCATTTCTATCTATCCCATTATTCTCGTTTTATCCTTTTCACTCTTTTTTATTCTGTCCTGCTTCAAAAATATGCATTGGTTCTGACCAGTGTCTCCCTCAATTCATTTTCTCCCTTGTCATCTGCCCCCATATCACCTATCCACCTTCTTCCCTATCTCCTTATTTGGTAATATATATTTCTATGCTCAACTGAGTACACACGTGCACACACACACGCATATATCATATTCCCTCTTTCAAGAAATGCTGATGACACTGAGGTTCATGCATTGGTCACCCTCCCATTTTTCCTTCCACTATAAAAGCTCTTTCTTGCATACCTCCTTTATCTGAGGTTTTCCCCATTCTACTTCTCCCTCCCATCTTCTCCCAGTGCATCCATCTTTTTTTGCATCCCTCTTTCTAACCTCTATATTCTCGTTTTTGGAGATAATCCCAACATAATCAACTCACATCCATGTTCTCTGTTTATGCAGACTGCTTTTAACTGCTCTAATTTTTAGGAGTTATATGTATCATCTTCCAATATAGGAATATAAGCAGTTTAATTTCATTGAGTCCCTTATGATTACTCTTTTATGTTTACCTTTTTATGCTTCTCTTGAGTCTCCTCAGTCTATTTTCCAGGTTACTTTTTGTTGTTGTTTTTTCTAATGAGATATTTCATATTTTCTTCTATTTTTTGTTCCTTTTGATTTTGTTTTATTGTTTCTTAAAGTTTCATGGAGTCATTAGCCTTCACTTTGCCAATTCTAATTTTTAAGGAATTATTTTATTCAGTTACCTTTCATACCTCTTTTTCCATTTGACTAATTATGCTTTTTAAAGAGGTTTTTTCTTCAGTGACTGTGCTTTTTTACCATTAAGCCAATTATGTTTTTAAGGTATTATTCTCTTTAGTATTTTTTGCCTCTTCTACCAGGTAATTCTCTTTTCATAATTTTCTTGCATCATTCTCACTTCTTTTCCCAAGTTTTTCTATTATTATTATCCCTTTCTTTACTCTTCTAGTAATTTTTGCTGGCCTCAAGTACAATTTTAATTTTTATCTGAGACTTTGTTTGTAGTTGTTTTCACATTGTTGTTTTCCCTTACACTCTAGTAGCTTTTTATGTCCAAGTCCTTTTTTGTGGTTTGTTCATTTTCACAGTCTATTTCTTCACTTTGAACTTGATGTTAAAGTTGAACTCTGCTCCCTGTGAGTGGGGAGGTACTGTGCCAAACTTTAGGCTTTTTCATGAATGTTTTCAGAGCTAGTTCTGAGGATCTGCAAGTTTTTGGTGCTTCCAAGATCGTGTTATCCTAGGAGATGTGCTTGGGAGAATGGTGTCTGGGGGAGTAAGGTGTAGGCTTCTCCCACCAATTGAGATTACCTGAACAAACAGGGTGGCCCTAGGCAACATGGTGAGGTTAACAAAGTTTGTCTTGAGGATTTCCCAGATTCCCTTTATTTTTCATCCCAGCCCTTTTTTTTTCACTGTTTACATATTCACGTCATAGGACAGCTTGTTAGATATTTAGGTTTAAGGCTTTAAAAACCATAGCCCAGGTACTTTTTCTCTTTGTGGTCAAAATGTAGTTATATTCATATATATACATTATTATAATACAGCAGCAGCTAGTAGTGCCATCAATAGTACACTGGATTTAGAGTTTAAAAAATGGGGTTCAAATATAGCCTCAGCCACTTATCAGCTGTGCAATCCTAGACAAGTCACCCAACCTCTATCTGCCTTACTATACTTACTCAACTATAAAATGGTAAAAATACTAATACTTATGTCCCAATGTTGTTGTGAGGACAAGATAAGTTAATATGTGTAAAACATTTAGCACAGTGCCTGACACTTACTAGGTACTTATTTCATATCTTAATGAGACTATTCATTCAAATGAACAGATTTTTAAAAAATAAAATTCTATTGCCCTACCCATGTAGTATGTATGTGTTTTGCTTACTTTTGAATATGGAAGCCATTCTCTCTCCTTTTTTGACTCATATGCAAGTCTATGAGGATTTTCATGCCTGTAAAATAGAAGATGACATCACTTTAATTTTAAAATGAGGGATGAATTCAGGATAAGCAAAATCACTATGTAGATTTTCATCCTTTTATTAAGAAAATATATATCCTTCCCCCTCTCAAAAATATGGCTTTGCTATTTCTAGAAAATGTGTATACTTTTGTGCTCCCTAGTCCCTTTATTTTTAATGTAATTTAATGTGTACTAGTTCATTTTCTACTCACAGGTAAATAATGCATGTAGCAGTCACCTATTTGATAGGTAAAGATAATGAGGAATAGTGAAGCAGAATTATTTACACAAGTTCATATAATTAGTTCCACTCAGACTTGATGCCTTGGCATCTTTCATAATTTCCTCTTTTTTATTACCTGTATCAGTTCATTCATTATAATCTATTGACCCTTTCTTTGAAATGTTTCTAGTAAAACAAACAACTATGAAAGATTTAAGAATTCATTGAACTATGACTCAATAGGACGAATGCTGAAAAATGCTACCCAATTTCTGATACAGTGGTAATGGACTAAATATGCAGAATAAAGCACACATTAAGGAATTTGGACAAAATGGGAATTTGTTTTGTGTATTTGTTATATTTGTGTATATATTCTTCTTTCATTAGGGGCAGTAAAGTATGGGAAGGAGAGGGAATAAATATTTGTTCATTGAAAATTTAATTTTTTCTCAGCCTTTTTTTTCTTCTTTGGAACTATTTCCTTATTTTGATATCCCTTAAGTTATCCTACCATGATGCTCTAAGGGCATTGCCGTTCTTTAGATTCTCAATACTTTATATCTAAATTACTATTGCAGCTTCTTAGCTGGTTACCCTGATGAAAGTAGAAAAGAATTACATAAATCATAAACGAGTATTTGGATAATATATAATGTTTGTAAATGCTATTGCTTTGTAAAGGGAAGGCAGTTGGTCAGGGGAGTTGCTGATCAATTCCATGAGTTTCCCAGTCAGTCTGATGAGATTAAAAGGCATGAGCCTTTTTAGAGAGGCATCTCAGAGGCATTTTACTATCAAGAATTTGGATGTGCCCACTACCATTGAGGGAACACAGAATTCCTGATAGGCTTTTTAATGGCTAGGACTTCTTCCAAGCTCATTGGCTGACTGGATCTAACTAAGATGACTCTTATGGGAGAAGCTTCCTATTTTCTGTGCCTCATAAAAGTGAGCTACCAAATTAGTTCAACTCTCTTTTGGATTTCTTGTTTGTCTTTTCTCTAAAAAGAAAAAAAAAAGATCAGCTTGTGATAGAACATGTCTCTTTTAGTCATATGAGATTTGGGGAGAGGGTTGGGCAGTGTGAGGAATAAATTCATTTAATTTTCTACTTGTTATGAAGTTGAAATAGCTATCTCAGACCAAAAGCATGTGGGACTAGCATGTTCTTATAGGTGTAGTGAGAAAAGAGATTCTATAGTAGACTTTCTTATTTTAAGAGCTATGGCACTGATAAGATTTCCTGCAGAATAGGCATGTTTACATGCCACAGAAAAGTAGTTCAGGACCACGTTCAGGAACTACTCCTCCAGCTCAATACGCTGTAGAGGAGATGGGTGGAGTTTTAATTTCTTTGGCAGCGTACTCTTAGAATCAAGTTTTCCTCATAGGGAACAGAGATTTCCTGGACCGTGCAAATGCTGAATTTTGCCTTACAGGTAATTCCAAATTGGAAAACATGAAGACTGGACATTCTACAAAGAGAAATTGATTTCCTAATACAATGTGCTACTTAGATAAAGACTATTCCCCAAGACCATGATTTTACTTGAAGTGCAAAGCTATCAAATAATGTATTTAGTTCAGGACTACTAAGAAGGGGGTTACTTATTGAGTTGTCCCAATGCCCTATGGAACAAATCCATACAGCATACATATACTCAGTGTTAGGCAGGGAGGGTCTATATAAACCTTGTGGGAGACGTAGGGATCTTCTAGAATATCAAAATTTTGATTCAATGATGAAGCCAAGTTCAGTTCTGTTCCTGTGGGAGCTGATAGGCTATTTGAGTGCTTTACATGATTATGTATTTTTTGTGTATTCCCTCATGTGTTGTTGTTTTTTTAATCTTCTTAACTTTCTTTGGGATAAAATAAAATCTTTCTTACCCTTATGCATTACAATATTGAATTGTTTTAAGCCTGGACTTTATTGCCTTTATTTAGAGAAACTACTCTTTTGTTAAATCTTTGCAGTCCAGTTTTGAACCTCATCATTTAACTGAAACTGCTGTCTCTAAAGTAATCTCTTAATCATCAAATATAATAGCCTTTTCACATTTCTCATCTTTCTTTACCTCTTTGAAGTCTTTGACACTGTCAATAACACTTTCTCCTTGATCTCTGCTATCTAGGTTTTTGATATGGTATTCTCTCCTAGTTCTCTTCCCACATATCTGACTACTCCATCTTGGTTTTCTGTGTTCAATCTTCATCCAGGTCACATCTGGTAACTGTGAGTGTCTGCCAAGGCTCTATCTTGGGGCTTCTTCTTTTTTGCCTCAACACTGTATCACTTCGTAATCTCATCAACTCTCATGTTATCTCTCCAGATTATTCCCAGATTTATTTGTCTAGACCATTACTACTTGCTTAACCTCTAGGTTCACATCTCCAGTTGCCTTTTAGTCATCTCAAAGTGTATGACCCGAAGACATCTTAAACTCATGTTCATATATGCCATCATTATCTTTTCCCCCAAGCTCCCACTTGCTAACTACCCTATAATTGGGAGAACATCCTCCCTGTCATCCTGGCTCCAAAGCTAGGTGTCATCATTGACTCTTAATTGTCTTATACCCCCCCCATAATATATCAGTTGCCTAGTCATATAGTTTCCATCCTTATAACATCTCTCATATACTTTCCTTACTCTCCTATAACACTGCTACCACCTGGGTGCAGTCCCTCATCTCCTCATGCCTGAACTCTTGCAATAGTCTTCTCATTAGTCTCCCCATCTCATTTCTCTCCAATCCAATCTAGTCTTCATTCAGTTTCCAAATTGGTCTTCCTGAAGTGTAAGCCTCACCACGTTATCCCTGCCACCTGTTATCTTGCCATGTCATTCACTCACAGTAGATCTCTATTGCTTCATCCTCTATTTGGTTTATAAAAATCTCTTATCTCTCCCCTTCTACTTGTCATCTATATACTCTGCCATCCAGTAATACTAGTTTCCTTGGACATTGGGCAAGACATTTCATCTGCCAACTCTGGAAGATTTCACTAGCTGTCCTTTATGACTAGAATTCTTTCCATCCTCAACTCTGCCTCTTGGATTCCTTTTTTTCCCCTTCAGATGTCATGTAAAATCCTAGCTTCTATAGGAAGGCTTTCTAATTCCCACTTAATGCTGGTGCCTTCCCTGTCTATCATCCTCAACTAATCTATTGATTTTCCCTGATATATCATAAATATATTGTTTATACCTCATTGTTTTCATCTTGTCTCATAAATTAAGTCATAAATTCCTTGAAAGAAAGTTCTGTCTTTTGTTATTCTTTGCCTCAAGGCTTAATAAATACTAACTAACTGATTGATTTACTGGTATTTAAGCAAAAGGTGAACATAAGCAAAATTTCAATGAGGCAAAGAGATAAAATGACCTTTATTGCATTAGTGTCCATGATTAGGCTCAGTCTTTGTGATTCCAAAATCTTGGACACGGACTGCATCTTCATTTGAAATGTAATTATTACCACTAAATCTGTGGGAAATATGATGTTTAGTTTTCTGTTATTTCTCTTAACATCATCTTCCTTCTTCTGCCCTTAATAATTCAAGATTCAAGCCTAAGAGACCTAAACTGACTATATAGAATCAAAGGATTTGAAGCTAGCCAAAATAAAAATTTCTGTTATGATCACAATTAAATTTTTCAGTGGAACAATAGAGACAATCAACCAATATGACAAGATGAGGCATCCAATTCAACAAATATTTACTGTCTTTGATGTGTTAGGCATTCTGACAAGAACTGGAGATGCAAAAGCAAAATGAAACAGTGGCTCCTCACAAGGAGCTTACATTCTCCTAGGGGAAATACTGCATAGAGCAATGAATAAATATTATATACAAAGTAATTTTATCAGGTAGAAAGGAAACTAGGAGAAGCCTCTTGTAATAAATGGCACTTGAACTTCGACTTGAAGGTAACTATGGATGATAAGGAAGTTCATTCCAGATATGGAGATTTAGGGGATAGCTTCTAAAAAACCTCAGAGTGGGGGAAGGAAGGAAAGAAGGGAAGAATGGATGAAGGAAGAGATGGAAAGAGGAAGGGAGGGAGAAAAAAGAAGGAAGGAAGGAAAAGAAGGAAGGATGGAAGGAAGGAAGGAAGGAAGGAAGGAAGGAATGGATGAAGGAACAAGGGAACAAAGGAACAAAGGAATGAAGGAAGGATAGATAGATGGATGAAGGGAGGAGACTAGAAGGAAGAACAAAATTAGAAACTTAAGGCTATGAAATTTTTGTTCACTATTAGTTCTTACTATCTAATACACAAGGATTACTATATTTTGTGTGTCATGGAACTTTTTGCTAGTCTGGTTAAAATCTATAAACTCCTCAGAATTATATTTTTTAATTAATAAGAAAAAATGCAAATACAAAGAAAGCCAGTTATATTGAAATATTTCCATCTAAGGACACAAATCCCTGAAATCTATCCCATGGACTCCTTGGAAGTTCCGGGAGCCCAGGTCAAGAATTTTTAATCTGATGGGAGAAATAAGAAATTCCTTTCCCAGTCTCCCTACCACAAAGGACTAAAGAATACCAAAATGAGTCCCTTGATGACAAACTTTAGTACCTTTTAAAAAGATAATTGATGCTACCAACTAACATTTAAAGATTAATTTTTATATTTTTTATCATTATATTTTAAACGTAATATTCTAGATATAATACTATTTTAACTTGACTTGGATCCTCAAAATTATCCCATAAGACAGGTGGTGCAGGTATCACCATTCCCATTTTAAAGCTAATTAGAAGTAGCCTGGAGTAGTGAATAGACAATTGGACATGGAATCAGGAAGACATAGATTCCAATTCTGTGTGGGACACTCAATAGCTTTATACCATGAACAAGGCATGCAACCCCTCCGAGTTTCAGACAACTCTTTAAGACTAATCTATTGTGCTCAAAGTGGATTGTGAATGATTTTAGTAAAATAAATAAAACCAAAGATTCTTAATGTTTTGAGGTGCAGATCATGAAATAAGCTCAGAAAACCTAAGTGACTAATGTTAAGTCCTAAAGTTGTTAAGTGTCCAAGATAAAGTTTGAACCTGGGTTTTTGGAATTCAAGTTCCTATCAATCTGGTCCTCAGAAATATTTTATATACTTTGCCAAACATCATTTAAAAAATATCATGGCATTGTACAGCCAGGGATATTAGTTGTATGGTATAAGGACACAAAATCTCAAGTTTCTGACACCTTTTGTTAAAAGTAGATAAATGCTAATGAATCAGTGAAAGATCCATCACTTTAAAATGCTACACTCAAATCTAGGTGGATGTCACATCTGGTCATCGACAGGGATGACTAGAACAAAATGTTATCTGGAAATGCATTTCTAAAAATTGAAGCATTAGCACCATACCCAGATTTAATATGAGGTAGCACTGGAAGACATAGGACTGGGTCTCTAAATTGAACAGACCTATTTTAGATCAGTCTATGATGACAAGCCATCATTTATTATTATTCAGAATATGAAGAAATAATACTGCTTTTTCACATTAATAATAATATAACCTTCTCAAGTTGTTTTTTCGAGGACACAATGATAAAAAAATCAGGATTTTCATAATTTTATTTCAACTTATACCACAAAGGATAACTATAGGTCTATGGTAGAATTCATGGGGAAAAACTAGTTGAAGAATTGTTGATGACAACCCACTTCTGTTTTGAATTCACATACACATATACCACCCCTGCTGGCAATGTTGAAACCTAAACATCAAAATAAAGCAAAATCCAAAACCAAGATGAGATATATACCTACATGCACACATTTTACACATGCATATAGACATATGTATATGAATATACATATACACCTATATAATATTAACTATGTTTATATGACATATAAATAATGTGTAGATGTATAATGACAGGGACAAAGACAAATACATAGGGAGATACATATACATATATATGCACATGCATACATATATGCATACATGCATACATATCTATATGGTAATCATTAAATTACCTAAATTTGGGGGGTTTTATATATAATATGCCAAAGTTCACAAATTATTTTGTGATACTCTGAAAATTCAAACTAAGTTGAAAAACTATTATGACTTACTGATATATAGTCTAAGAACAATAAAAGCCTAGGGAATCCTTGATCTGAAACAGCTGAATTTTGCATAGATCTACCTATGGGCTTATTAAAAATGGATCAGATTCATGTCCTGCATCATATAACTATGGGAAGATTCCCATAGGATGTGAATCTGGCCCATTATTTCCAGGACTCATGCTGTTAAAGGAATGACTTGTGATTGTGAAGATAAGATACCATCTGGAGCCTCCTTTCCTCTCTCTTTTCCTATGTATGGGTCAAACTGGGTGGATATCAGAAGTATCATCTTTTGAATGTGCCTGAAGATGAGATCTAGCAAGTGCTTTCCTTTTCAGTAACTCTTGCTATTATTGTGCCAGGAACTAGCCTAAAGGAAAAGACACAAAACAGCTGCTTATATGATTGTTTAAATTGACCATGCCTGTCTTATTTAATTTATTAAAATATTATATAAATCAGTGATGGGTCTATAACACCATTTAATTTGTTATGTATATGAGAAAATGAAAAAATGTTAAGGTTATTAGCCAAAATATTAATTTCTTACATATCATGAATAGCAGTGCTATTAAGCCTCTTGAATACAACAGAATATTTTAAAATTTTCTTTGTAATGTATCCATTTATTGGATTACTTCATGTTTACCTGTCACATTATGTGTGGCCATTAAGATAATTTAAAATTAATTTGTGAAACTTTCTAGCCATTTTATTAAGTACTAAGGAGAAAGAAATATGGAGATCTTTATCTCCAAAGATGTTTCAAGAATTCATTTATGCAAGTACACCTTCATATAAATACATACATAGAGATAGGTAGACATATATATATATATATATATATATATATATATATATATACAATGCAAACTGTGTGTATAGTACATGTTTGAAACAGAAGTTATTTATAAAAAGGGTCCAGGAGAAGTTTGGAGCCTTTTATTTCTGGGACTGTAAAATTGGTTGGAAACTTAAAGGTAACATTGCTTGAAAGAGCATCCTTTTGTGACTGAACTGTCCATATACTTTGACCTAGAGATTCCATTACTAGGCTTATACTCCAAGTAGCCATTATTGATAAGAAGAAAGTCTATGTTTACACAAAAATATTTGTAGAAGCAGTTTTTTGAAAGCAGAAATTCAGAAACAATGTAGATGCCCATTGATGGGGGAATAACTAAAGAACTTGTGGTACATGAATATAATAATGTAACATTACTGTGCTGTAAGAAATGATAGGAAGCATGGAAGGATCATTATGAACTGATGCTAAGTGAAATAAACAGAGGCAAGAAAATAATATACATAATGACTAAAACAGTGTAAATGGTCATAATAATTACTCCCATGGCCAAAAAGAATAGTGTAAAATTATAAACAACAAGCATGGCTCAAAAGAAGAGATTCTTTTCCCCACCACCACCCCATTACACAAGTGCAAGGTTCACACATGTTGTAAATTGCATCTATTTTTTGACTTTTTTTTGATGTATTGATTGGTCATGCTGATTCTTTCCTCTTTTGTAACTTTAAAAATACTGTTTGATATATGCAATGGCTCTCTAGGAGGGGGAAAGAGAAGGAAACTGGAAATGTGGAAATGATTGGATAGAGAGAGAGAGAGAGAGAGAAAGAGAAATTTTTTTTTAAAGTGTAATTTTGCCCAACCCACTGCAGCCAGTTGGAAGTTTATCAGGAAGAGGTATCTGAGAATTATTGACCCAGTCCAAGGAAGACAATATGACAGCTAGGCAAAAGTACATTGGAAAGAAGGAATTTAGGAGGGAATATAAGTGGTATCCAGTGAAATTGGAAGGGAAAATGGCTTCCAGTCTATGATGTCAGATCCAGAATGGGAATGACCAAGAGAGATATCAACAAATAACTGAAATATCAGGAATATCCAATCTTTGAGGAACAGAAAAAGCATGGAGAAGCAAAGAAAGCCAAGCTAAGTAGCTCAGGTTGCTGCAGATTGGTGATGTATCTGAAAACCATGGGTCAAATTGCTCATTGTTTTGCCTTTAAGCTTTGCATTTTATGGGTCATTCGGTCCTGCCCCTCTTGTGAGGACATGGTTGTGCAGCTGCGTGCCCGGCTGCACTTTTGTAAGCTCTTCTGTGTTAATTACATTTGATCATTAACAAAGCTGTGACAACAGAAATACAGTTCCTTATGTTTGTTGAAAATCTGATGTTTTCTAGTTTCTGCCACAATGCCTTTTTTCTATTGTAGGCAACTCAATAAAAACAATTGAATAGAATGCTACAATTTATTCTTGGGAAACAACATTTGGACTGCATTTTTTAAAACATACTATATTGTGGACCACAGAACTCATCACTTTTTTTCTATCTTTACCATTGTTCAGAAGTAGATAGGTGATAGATCATGATAGATAAGATGATAGAGAGATAGACAGGCAGAGAAATAGATAGACAGAGATGCTACAGACAACACCAGAACATCAATTTAACTCTATTCAAGCATATTATTGACTGCCTAGAAAGAAAGGTAAGTGCCTCAACTTGTCTTTTCAAGCTTGTTACAATAATTTGCCTTCACACAATCTATGGTCCAGCCAAACTGATCTTGCTGCTCTTTCTCCTCTCCTGTTTCTGAACTTTTGTATAGATTTTTTCCCCTCTATTGGGAATGTAACTCCTCATTACTGCCTCTTAAAACTCCTAGTTACTTTCAACCCTAGGCTCAAATGTTCCTTATAAGAGGCCTTTCCAGATCCCTCCAGATACTTATGACTCCCCCTAAACTACATCATATTTATTTTATACACACTCATGGTGGTGTGGCTTAATGAATGGGCAACTGTTCTCAGAAACAGGAAGAAACTTATTCATCCGACACATAATGTCTGGGTGATGCTGGGGAATACACTTCACTCACTCTCAGTGCTCTAGACAATTCATTGTGACTAAAAGTTGCAGAGGTGGGTGTTCTTTGGTAGAGGATGTTGTTTCATGCAGATGTTCCCTATGCCTGCTGCATTCCTAGGACTTGGACTCTACTAAGTCCCAGGAAGCTTTTTCATGAATAAACTCACCATCTCTATGATATTGCATAAGTTTTGGCACTCACACATCTTCAGGACCCTACCCACCTCCAGCCCCTTTGATTGGAAGACTAGAAGGGAAAAGAAAGAAATCCTCCTAAAGCCTTCCTTCCCAAAAGGCCTTCAAGACTTATATGAATTGAGATATAGTTAAGTGAACAGAACCAGGAGAACCTTGTGCACAATTACAGCAATGTTGTTTAATGAAGAACTGTGAATGACTTAACTATTCTCAGCAATACAATTATCCCCAAATCCCAAATGACTAATGATGAAGGATACTATCCACCTCTAAAGGAAGAACTGATATTGATTCAAAACAGACTGAAGCATGCCATTTTTCACTTTCAATTTTTTCTTTGATTAAAGTTTTTGGATACAAAATTACTAATAAGGTAATATTTTACATAGTTGCACATGTATAACCAATATCTGATTGCTTACTGCCTTGGGGGGGCAGTGCCTTATCCACTGTGCCACCTAGATGCCCTTATTTACTCATTTTAAAAGAGTAATGCTAGAATAACAGAAAAATAAACTTTGGTTTATTTTAAATTTTGGATGTGATTTAGAAGTCAATATTTCTGAGTCAAGTAAAAAAGTTGGGCAGAAAAGGAGGTTATAGATAAGAAAAGACCTCAAACAAATTCTAGTAGTTGAGGAACAAAGATGAAAACTTTTAGACTCTAAAAGAAACAATGTAATTAAAACAATGTTGCTTTACTTCTATCGGAAGTCTATTTCTCATTCTTCTAAGCCCTTCACATATTCCTTGTTGATTTTAATTCTTTCTGAAATATCATAACTGGAAAACTCATATTATGTGAAAATAATTTCATTTTCTTTAGCTTGAAAATATTTGCTTTATGGTTTTCATAAATTTTCGAGCTATTTCCACTCTTTGGTAGCTTGATAAGAGTGAAATGCCAGCCTTTTGACTGGAATCACAGAAAGAGTAGACAATCACTAGTTCCAAGGGCCTTGGGTGTGTAACCCTTCCTGGTCTCACTCATGCCCTACAGTGAATGCTTGGGCATTGGTCATCTAGGCCTATAGAAAGGTGACTAATAAATCTCTCATGGAGAAGAATACTCTATTTGCATTCTACAAATTTCATACATATGTGTAATGTGAAGAAGAAACATTATTCACCAAAGTTGAGTCCAAATGCATTATAGATTATATAAGGCAGCCCCAGATATTTTTGTCCACATTGGAAACAATTAAACAAACTACCAAAAATATGATAGCTTTATCAATCAGTACCTACTGGTGAATCCTATTTTGGTTAGTTCCAATTTCTATTCTTCTCTCATTTTGTCCTGGAAGGTAAAGATAAGAGAGAGGAAGATGAGGGACAGGCTGCTTTGTAACTGACTTTTTTTTTCCTATGTATTAAAACTTATAAGACTTTAGAGAAGTCACTTCCCTTCTCTGAACCTCAGTTTATCTCATATGTAAAAGATGTCTGGGAATGAGATGATCTCTAGAATTCCTTCTTATAACCCTATTTTCCTTTGCCCCTAATGTCTGTGAAATGTTATTTTCTTAAATTCATGGGCATTTTACTTTTCCAGAGCCATCTGGCAAGATGTCCCTCACCCCTGGACTTGGCTCAGACATAATTTTATAGGAATACACTATGAACTCCCATAGGCTGGAAATATGTCTCTCTTTTGGCCAATTCCCTTTCTTAAAAGGGGGAAAATAATTTTCAATCTAGTCTCTACCCTCATTAATAAAAAACAAATAGATTTTTCTTCTTCCTTCCTTTCTTTCTTCCTTCCTTCCTTCTTTCCTTTTTACTTTCTTTTTGTCACTGAGTCCTTTGGGTAAAAGAGCTCAAATTCTTCACAAGCCCTAACTGGTGCTTCTTTTCTAACATCCAAATCTAAATCCTAGTTCCTCTCAACTGAACTTGAAATTGTCCTTTTGCTCAGTCATATGAGTAATCGATCCTCCCTGTGTGCCCTGAATTGAAATTTTCTCCTTGGAGTGAGTCACACTATCCTCCAAATCTCCCTATGATTGCTGCTCTCCCTTCAAACTGTTCTGTCACCATAAGAATGATTATCAGCTCCCTTTTGAACTATAGCCCTTTTATTTTCTTCCCCATAGTTTATACACTTGCCTTGCTCCTCCTTCACTGGCATGAGTCATCTCAGTGATTTAACTAGGCATGTGTAAGTTAAAAAAAAACATTTTATACAATCCTGTGATGGTGCTTTGTGTAACCACTCAATACTATAAATATTTATGAAAAAACACATATGTGTAGAATGTTCATTGTGTTAGATGTTGGAGAGGAAAAGACAAAATGAAAATCTGTCTCTGCCTTCAAGATGCTTATTGTCTTCTAGGGCAATAATACATTAGGAGATAAGCATACACCTATGGTAAATTCAAGAGGGAAAGAGCATTGCTGTGGGGTCAGGAAAGCTTTCTCATTTGTCAGAGTCAATATCAAAGTGGTAGTAATTAGGTGGCACAGTCAATAAATAACTGGATTTGGATTCAGGAAGACTCCAGTTCAAATGTCACTTTAGAAATATCCCAGGGGCAGCTAGATGGTGCAGTGGATAGAGCACCGACCCTGGAGTCAGGCGTACCTGAGTTCAAATCCAGCCTCAGACACTTAACACTTACTAGCTGTGTGACCCTGGGCAAGTCACTTAACCCCAATTGCCTCACTAAAAAAAAATGTCCCAGATATGTGACTCTGGGAAAGTCACCTAACCTCTATCTATTTCAGATTCCTCAACTATCAAATAGGGGGAAATAATAGAATCTACTCATCAGGGTTGTCAGCAGTATCAAATGGGATATTTATAAATCATTTTTCATAGTGCTTGTCCCATAACAGACACTTAATAAATACTTGTTTTCCTCCCTCTTTTTCTCCCTCCTTCTCTCCCTCCCTCCCTTCCTTCCTTCCTTCATCCATCCTTTCTTCTTCTGTCTTTCCTTTCTTCCTTCCTTCTCCACAGAGCAAGTAGGCCTTTCACACAAGATGGGATATAAAGGTCATCTATACTACTTGCTCTGCATTCACAGGAGTTGTAAAAGACTGTCATATCATTCTGATTTGGTTAAATTGTTGGTCATTCATTCACAAGACTAGCTAAAGCTGATTTCCCATCTGTTCCTAGATTCATAGCTACCCTAGGGCAGAGCACAAGGAAATCATAGCTTCCTTGTTCTTTTTACATCCCTTCTTGACAGTAACCAGTCATAGTGTAAATGAAAGCAAGTGGATCCTATGATTATATATTTAAAACTAGAAAAGACCTTATAGGCTGTCTGACTCAAATTATCCATTTTACATATGAGATTGCTAAGGCCTAAAATACTTTCATAACTTGTTTAAATCTAGAGAGGGAGTAAGGGTAGAATATAAATCCCTTGAAAGCAGAAGTCTTTGTATTCCCAGTTCAGAACAGTGTGACTAGCTCAGTAAATACTTGTTTACTTTTCTTATACACGCTTCTCCTGTTAATTGAATTGAATCGAATATGACAGCTTAAACCTAGGTGTTCAGACTACAGATGGTGAACTCTTTCCATAACACTGTATTGCCTATCGATGATGCCAGAACCCCCACCCTCCACTTCCACCATAGTTATGAAACTCAACCAAAAAGAGGTAGGTTCCATGTCTCCATGATATGAACCAAAGGGCTTAGGCAAAAAGCTGGAGGTAAACAAAGCATCTTATAATAAAACGCAGGCATTTTAGTGATAAAGTAAGAAGTATTAAAGCACAGTTTAGGAGGAAGTATCCTCCAAAGAGATGCCATGATCAAATTTGTGGAGCCAAGATAGTGAATAGCAGGAAGCAGTAGATCAGGAAGTTCCCTACTTGCCAAATCTAAAAAGATTTAGAAAACACACCAGATAGAATCTTGATGGGACAATCCAAGAAAATTCAGAGTAAATAATTTTTTCCACTGATGGTTGGGATAGGTAAAGGGGTGGGGTGGGGCGGGGGGAGGGTTGTCTGGGACAACAGGGATAATGTGTGGTCCAGACCATACCAGAGTATAAAACACAGAAGCACTCAGGGAGAGCTTGTGCAAAAGGGGTCATACTGGGACACACTCAGTCCTATACTGAGGCAACACTATGGGGCCAGGTAAAAAAAAAAAATGGCAGCTTTATTGCCAACTACGGAGTTCTGATTCATAGATTTAAATCTGTCTGATGAGAGGAACTGTCCCTGCACCTCCTTTAGGCCCTGAGTAATACACCAAGAGAGGAGTAAGTTCAAAAACAAGTAGCAGAGATGTGACTAAGACTCCAAGGGAACAGCAGCATTTCAGTTACAACAGCTAGCCTAGTCTGAATTTCTATTTCTAGTCTATTTCTCAATTGATGAGATCCATTTTGTTTCCTGTACTTTATAACACACGTACACAAACGCTGTAAACATTAGATTATATTGAAATGAGATAATTTATATACTATCATTTTATACATTAAAATATATTTAATATATTAAAATATTTTATTAGTAAACATCAAGTAAGAGCAAATGAGATATTTGTGAAATACTTAGCATAGTTCCTGGCACATAGTAAGTACTATATAAATGCTTATTCCACCCCCCCCATAATCAATCTTACAGTACTATAGTCAAGGATTCATCCTTTAAAAAAACATCATTTTTAGCTTACTTGGCTTGAATGAGGATCAATGCGGTTTTAACTTAAGTATATTTTACTTACTAGAGAAGAAAAAAAAAGCAACATTCCATTATCTTTGCCAAAAAAAAAAAAAACATGTCATGCTATGGTCCATGGAATCATAAAGAGTTAGACATTATTGGACTATTGGATAGCAACAACTATATATATATATATATATATATATATATATATATATATATATATATACACACATATACATATATGTAACATTCTATATATTATTTTTATGTGTGTGTATATATATATATATATATATATATTAACATGATTTGCCATATCCAGCTCAAACTAGCTCATAAGAACTGCAGTTAAATTTGCAATGTGAACATTTATAACTCACAAATTAGCAAATACTACAGCATTTGATTTCTTGCTCTGCCCATTGTCCAGACTTTAAAAAGTGATTGAGAAAAATCTTAATAATGAAGATTTAACTTTAAAATGTGTTGGCACATCTTTTTGGACAACCAATTAATGGAATCTAAGTACATCAATAACTTAAAAGGGTAATGAATTGATTGTCTACTTTTGGTATAAAAGTGCCAATAAATGTCCTCATTTGATATAAAAAGAGGTGAATCCCCCCCCATCCCCACCATGGTCAGGTACTCTAGATTCTTAAGGTATTTTGTACATTTCTGTCAGCTAACTCTCTTTGTCCTAGTTCTTCCACTTTTATTGTTAAAACTAACTAAGCACCATTTCTGCCTCAGTGAGAGTGTAGGAATTAACCATGGATGATACATTTTTTGGGGGAAAGTGAAGATAAATGATACAAAAGGAGAAAATGTTATTTCCAAAAGGACATGGAAATACATGGCTTCTGAGTAGTTATTGCTGTTGTTATTCTAATGGGAACCCTACAGTCCATTTCTATTCATTCCTCTTGCTTTTTGTTTCTTAATTCTAGTCTTATAAAAATGCTCCAAATAATCAGAGATTTCAATTAAAAGAGGGTACAGTGTTATTTATAATTAACCATCCCAATAGCAGAAGATTGTTTACTAGCTAAAGGAAATCGAAATGGTAGCTTTTAGGATAAATTCAGGGTTAGCGACTGTTGAAGCAAATTTGACTCTCTGTTATGCCAACACAGCTGGAGTCAAATGGTAGAGGTGGTTCAGAGCTGCCTGCCCATGAATAATGGTAGGCAAGGGGACCCCAGCCCTGCAGGAGGACTCTAGCTCTACTGCTTTTAGGAGAGCTTTGGAAATCTCTCTTTGTGTTACAGGTATTATTAACCTAAAACAAAGCTGGAAAGCAGGAAAGAACGGGGCAACAATATGGTTTAAAATTAAAGTAATTACTTCACACAGAAATACCCAAACCCACACAAAAGGCCAAGGATATACATTTCAGGTCTAATTTTTCATCTATGTTCCACCACTAATTTCTGGTAGCACTCAGGGAAAGTCACTAAGTTTTCCTGAATCAGTTTCCTATTTTGCAATTTATAGATGATAATTGCAACTGGTCTCCATCATGACATAGTAATATTAAGTGGACTCTCAATGGAAAGACTTGTTTTTGTTCAGTCATGTTTGACTCTTTCTAACCCCATTTGAGCTTTTCTTGGCA
The DNA here is from genome assembly GCF_019393635.1 of Dromiciops gliroides. NCBI lineage: Eukaryota > Metazoa > Chordata > Mammalia > Microbiotheria > Microbiotheriidae > Dromiciops > Dromiciops gliroides. Next base: position 274,526,791 of record NC_057861.1, read on the forward strand.
AAGTGGTTTGCCATTTCTGTATCCAGTTCAGATAAGGAAATTGAGGCAAACAGGGTTAAATAACTTGCCCATGGTCACACAATTAGTAAATGTTTGAGGCTAGATTTTAACTTAGGTCTTCTTAACTCCAGACTCAGCCTTCTATCTACTGTGCTACTTAGCTGGGTTTTAGAAAGGGTAGGATTTAATGTTCACAAGTACCTATTGGGACTAAAAGGATGGAAAATTAGATTTATGACATTGATAAGACTAACACACATATTCATGCTGGCATTCAAGGTATGATGACAGCTGCCTCTCACACTACTTTTAGGTATAACTACCCCTCACCCTCTTTTCATAATTTCAAACTTATCCTGTATATAGTTTTACTTATATATAGTTGTTTATATGTTGTCTCCCCATTAGACTGGGAACTCCTTGAGAAAGCAAGGACTTTCTTTTAACTTTTCTTATCTTACCAATGCTTAGCAGTACCTGGCACATAGGAAGGGTTTAATAAATGTTTATTGACTGTCTGGCTATTTTCTTCATTCTCCCTGTGATCTCCCCCTCAACACCAAGTCCTTGAACCTATATATGTTGCCCCAATGGACTGGTAGTGGTCTGTGATTTTCTCCTGTGCACACGACCATAATTGTCACTTTAATAAGACTGGCATAAGTATAATCCATCCTCCCAGGGACATCCATAAGCTTGGCAAGACAAAAACAAATATAACAAATTTATGTGGCAAGTATGTGTTGGTTCTCTCTCCTAGAGCCAAGTTGCTACTCTATCTGCCCCTGGGGGACAAGACATCCTTTCTCAACTGTCTTTGGTGCAAGCTGTCATCATGTTTGTTTCCCTCCTTGTTATAAGACTGTGACTAGCACCCCAAGTCTCTTTCACTTAAAATTGATTAGCTTTTACAAAGAAATATTTACTTTGAAGACATAATGAGAACAAATGTAGAAAAAATTTTCCCAATACTTTCAGGGCACCTGGCCCTGCATTTTCCTATGAGGCTAAAATGTTAGCTCATCTCCTTCATGATTCCCACCAAATTTATAATCAAAGGCATTGTCATGGGTCTCAGAGTGGAGAAGGCCCTAAGATCTTTCCCTTTACCACATAGTGTCTCATCAGATAGTCACAGAGACTCTCCAATAATGACTGAGACAAAAAGGAGGTATCTGACACTGTCAAGTCTTTTGGAATGCCTTTGAGATTAATCAATGAGCCTCTCCTTGACTATGGTCAGCTGACCAGAACCTGTTACCCAGTCAATGTCTGTGCATACTCTACAATCTATCTCTCTAAGATACTTCACTAATATATCATCATGATACTTCTGGAAGGAAGTCTCAGACACCCTTCATATAGAGAGGTTGTGTTAGCTGAGTAAGATCATATGTCTTTGCCTCTGTCAGACTCCCATTATTTATCCATTTGTTTGTGATTACAGGCATATAACTAACTATTCCTGCTTAACCAATGACCAGAGTGACTTCCAAAGCCCTTAGATTCCTCCCATTTGGGGGGGGGGGCAATGAGGGTTAAGTGACTTGCCCAGGGTCACACAGCTATTAAGTGTCAAGTGCCTGAGGCCAGATTTGAACTAAGGTCCTCCTGAATCCAGGGCAGGTGCTTTATCCACTGCACCACCTAGCTGCCCCCTAGATTCCTCTTAATAAGAAACCTAGATAAGCTCATATTCATAACATTCATATTGAGTTGCTCAATGTCTCAACTCGAACTTGGCAAGAATTTTGGTGGCCTTTATTAAAAAATTCCCACTTGTGGGGCAGCTAGGTGGCACAGTGGATAGAGCACCGGCCCTGGAGTCAGGAGTACCTGAGTTCAAATCCGGCCTCAGACACTTAACACTTACTAGATGTGTGACCCTGGGCAAGTCACTTAACCCCAATTGCCTCACTAAAAAAATAAATTAAAAAAAAATTCTCACTTGTGTTGGTGATTGTGGAGTAATAATTCTTGTGAGGTTGATGGGGAGGGGGTAATTTTAAGAATCTTTCTTGTTCCAGGAACAAAGCTGAAAGTGGGACCGAACCTCAACTCTATCATAGTCACACAGCTGCAGAAGCTGTGTCTCAGTCTAGAACAGCAGGAGACTTCAATAACTTCAGTGGGAAATCTACCAGTCCTCACTCCATTTGGGTTTTTATTACAATAGCTCATATTTCCTTTAAGCAGGTCTCAAAATGGATTGAGGGCAGAGGTTTTTCTGTGTGAGTGTGTGTGTGTGTGTGTGTGTGTGTGTGTGTGTGTGTGATATAGATTTCCTCCTTTGGCAGTCTGGTGAAGCCCATGAACCATTTCTCCAAATAATATTTTTAATGAATAACTTAAAACTCATATATGAGAATACAGAAGTTACTTACCCTCTCTGAGCCTTGACGTCCTCATCTGTAAAACGGGGATAATAAAACCTATAACCCATCTCTTACAATGTTGTTGGGCAGCTCAAATGAAGCAAAATATGTAAAAGGCATTGTAAACCTAAGAGTGCTATATACATGTCAACTGTTATTATCATTGTAGCTGCTCTTCCACAATTGAACTTAATTGTCTATTACCAGGGAAAACTGCCCAGCAGTGGGCAGTTTTGTGACACCTTCTATAGAGATATTTGCATCAGGTTTGCCCCAAACCTCATTCAAGGCCAGCTCAGCATTCTTTTACCATCGTGCACTTATAAAACCATCTGCCCAACCTCAATCACTCACTTAATTTATACAGCATAATACATTTACTTATATCTTTTTCTGTCTGACAGTTTTCATTTTAATATCATTATAGCATCATTTTTGCCGGTCATGAGTTCAATCTCAGCTGGAGATAACACTTTCCTTCATGTCTCTTCCTTTCCTTATTTCACTTTTTCTGTCATGGTGAATTTTATTAACACACAAGGCAGGGTATGAAATTATTATTAAACAGCAATATTTCTAACCTCACTTCATCATTATGGGAGGATAGCTGTAACTATGCTGCTTATTTCAAAGCATCCAAGAAGTAGACACTGTCTTAGGAAAAAGTAAATATACATGCATATATACATTCATACATACACATACATACACATATATACATATAATATACTATATATAGTAACTAGATAGGTGAAAAAAGTAAATATGTATGCATATTTGAGTGTGATTTTATTTCTATAAGATTATTACAATTTTTTTCTTTTTTTATCTTTTCTGTAACTTTCTTTTTCCTTTTAAAACAAATATCTTCATCCTATTTACTTAGTGTAGTTGTATTCAACCATAAAAAGGATACTTGGTATCAGAAAACCCATACATATTTGCCTAATAATGCCTTTTAAGTAATCTGGCCCTTTGTTAATGGCTTTTTTAAAGCCAGTCATACACTTAGAATCAAAATTAGCATCTAAATGAGGATGTTTTAAAACGCATGCCTAGGGGTTGCAGTTTTCACCTTTTTATAGTTTGCCATGTTAAATTATGTAAAATAGATTTTTTTTTTGTATTTAATGAGCTAATGTAGAACCTATTGAGATGTCTTCCTTTCTCCCTTTTTGCTTATATGGTATAGAAAATGCTTTAAAAGGTATGAGAAATGCCTATGAATGAGAAACTACATCTCAGGGTGTTAAGAACTCTTCTCATATTAACCACTTGTCCAATTTGGGGGAACAGAGGTTACAGTGGAAATCAGTTCAGATTGAATGTATGCATCTATACCAAGTGTTTTTACATGTATTACACACAAGCAATTAGCAATTCACTTTATATTTAATTTCACACGAAGAATTTATTATGTTTTCCAACAAATTACCTCTTTGATTCAATTAGTGTGGTGGTGGGGTGTTGGACCCAGGAAGAGGTAATATGAAATAGGCCTCAAAAAACTACAGAGCTTTACAAAATTAAATAAAAATAAAGTTTCAAGTCATGACAGAAAGTCTAGCTAAGAATCTGGGTGAAATTAAAGAGAGGTATATTTTAGCTGAATTCTAGCAAAGGCTTTCTGAAGTCAAGATCTATGATTTGGTAGATTGGTTCCCCAAGGGAAATAGGAGATGCTCTATTGTTTGAGCCATTTAGAATTAGATGATAGAAAATGATAGAGAATATGATATAGGGAATAACCATTCAATCTGGGGGGAGGAGGGTAGGGAAACAAAGGGACAGAAGGTCGACAATGCACCGATATGTTGAATTCTGTTTCGTGGCATAGAAAATTATTGCAGAATTTTCACTTGGGATCACATACAGCCTCTTCATGTTTCTGTATAAATAATAATGTGACCTCAAGTGGAAAAGATACAAGAATAAAAACATAAAAGAAGTAGGAATATGGCCGGGATGTGAAGGAAGATGAAGAACAAAGATCACTGCTATGTGGGATATCAAAGGATTAGGATCTGGAGGAAATATTTCCTGTTGGGTGTAGAGTACTGTGCTTACAGTTGGGAAGATGTGTGTTCAAATATTGCCTCTGACAATTAATAGTGTGAACCTGGCCAAGTCATTTAACCCCTTCCAACTTCAATTTTCTCATCTTTAAAATGAGAGTGGTGGATTAGATGGTCACTAAGGTTTCTTTCTCCTATAAATCTTTTATTCTAGGAACAAATCATCAATAGCAGGGGGGGGGGGAGGGAAGATTATTTCTCTGTATTTGCTCTCTATCAATTCTCATTCCTCTTACCTTTACAATAAACTTGGTTTTTGTTTGTTTTCTTCAAAGTTCCCACTATTCCATATTTTTTATCTTACTCTTTTTTTTTTTTTAATTTTTGCAAGGTCATGGGGGTTAAGTGACTTGCCCAGGGTCACACAGCTAGGAAGTGTCAAGTGTCTGAGGCTGGATTTGAACTTAGGTACTCCTGAATCCACGGCTTTTACTTTATCCACTGTGCCACCTAGCTGCCCCTTTATCTTACTCTTGATGCAAGAATGAGAGTGATAATAAGATTTAGCAAAAAGCATGTTGGACTGGGAGTTTGGAGCTTTAGCTTCTTATCCTTACTCAGCAGTTAATGTCACTTAAGAAAAATCCATGTGGGGCAGCTAGGTGGTACAGTGGACAGAACACCCTACCCTGATGGCAAGAGAACCTGAGCTCAAATACAACCACAGTCATTTATAAGGCTTTGTAAACCTGAGCAAGTTACTTAAATGAGAGAGAGAGAGACAGAGACAGAGAGAGAGAGACAGAGACAGAGACAGAGAGAGAGAGAGAGAGAGAGAGAGAGAGAGAGAGAAAGAGAGAGAGAGAGAGAGAGAGAGAGAGAGAGAGAGAGAGAAATAGAGACAGAGACAGAGACAGAGGCAGAGGCAGAGGCAGAGGCAGAGGCAGAGGCAGACAGAGAGACAGAGAGCTAGCATCTATGTTAACCCTCTGGACCAAAGCTTTCCTTAGTTATAAAATGAAGTTTTTAAGTCAGGTGTTTCTTATATAGTCCTGTGATGCTAAGTAAATGTAAAGGCAATAAATTGATAGATGATAGAAAGAAAGATAGATAAATAGATACATAGAGTTAAATAAAACAACCAAAGAGAACTGTGGTTTAACTAGGAAATAATGTCATGGCCCACCCTTTGTGACTCCATTTAGGGTTATCTTGGCAAAGATACTGAAATGATTTGCCATTTTCTTCTCCAGCTCATTTCACAAATGAGGAAAGTGAGGCAAACAGTTTTAAATGACTTGCCCAGGATCACACAGCTGGATTTAAACTTTTGAAGATGTCTTCCTGATTCTAAGCACAATGGAGTAATAGTTATCACTTGGAATGCCCTAAATTTTATGAATATACCAGATAATTTTCTTTATATGATTATGTTGTATATTAATTATATTTATGTGTGTTTCTGAATGTCCTCAAATTCTTTAATAAAATTACTATTTTTTTCTTGTTATAAGGAAAACTGGACCTGTGGTTTCAAAATTTCTATAAGGAAACCTCTTCAACAATGTAGATCAGCAGTGGCTCTACAATCTCTTCAAAGAATTGCCCAGAACACTGAAAGCTTAAGTAACTTGCCCAGGGTCACAACCAATATGAATTGAAGTCAGGCCTTAAACTTAGGCCTTGCTTACTCTAAGGTAAACTTATTATCCACCCACTACACACTATACTGTCTCTGCCCACTAAATGTTTCATACTTGCTAAACTATTTTAAAGATTTTCTCCTAAATCATCTACATATTTCATTTTTTTAAATTTTTCTAAAGATTATTGTTATCATTTCATTTTAAAAGTGGCTTTTTATTTCATTTAATCTATTTTAATAACATGCATTTAATTTTTATAATATCTTTTGCAGTTTTTAAGATGTATTTCTTTCTTTTCTTCTTTTTTGTGAGGCAATTGGGGCTAAGTGACTTGCCTACAGTCACACAGCTAGTAAGTGGTAAGTGTCTGAGGGCAGATTTGAACTCAGGACTTCCTGACTCCAGGGCCTGTGCTCTATCCACTATGCCACCTAGCTGCCCCTAAGATGTATTTCTTACTGTAAATGGACTTTTTAAAAGTTTTATATTCTTTCCTTCCATTATTTAAATTTTTTTTTCTCATTTCACAGCCACTTATTTTTTTCCACAATACTGGTACAACAGTCAAAAAAGTAAAGTATAATGATTCACGAGAAAGTGATTGAGAAATCAAAAGGATTTCTAAGAGAGCAACACACAGAATTCTTGGTTAGGAAAACAAACATGAGGGAAGATTAAGTAATGTTAAAAATATACAGTATAATTTTTTTGTTTTGTTTTTTTGCGGGGCAATGGGGGTTAAGTGACTTGCCCAGGGTCACACAGCTAGTAAGTGTCAAGTGTCTGAGGCCAGATTTGAACTCAGGTACTCCTGAATCTACCACCTAGCCGCCCCTAAAATATACAGTATGATTTTTTAAGGGAGAAAATGTGATACCATGAAAAGAGCCCAGTACTAGAATTAAAGCCAGTCGAGTCCTCCTCATTTTTTGCCACTATTTTTTCTGGGGCTATTTTTTCTGGGGCAAGATACTTAATCTCTAAGATTCCCAGTTTACTCTTCCATGAAACATTGTAGACAATGCAATTTTGACTTACCCAATAAGGCTGTTTTAAGGATCACCTGAAGTAATGTATGTGAAATGGCCTTGCAAAAGGCCATTTATGTGTAAAGGACTTCCAAATTAATAATAATGAAATATTAACAGCAGCAATTTTAATAAACTTTTTTATTTAAAGATTTGAGTTCCAAATTCTATTCCTCCCTCACACCCTTCTTTCTTCCCCTCCCCATTCCTTGAGGTGGTAAGCAACTAGATATAGTTATACATGTGTGATTATGTACAAAGTTACAATATTAGTCATTTTGTATAAGAAAACTAGAATAAAAGAAAAAATGAAAGGATGAAAGTGAAAATGGCATGCTTCTATCTATGTTCAATCAACATCAGTTCTTTCTTTGGCAGTAGATAGTTTGCTTCATCATTAATCCTTCAGGATTGTCTTGAATTATTGTATTGCTAAGAATAGTTAAGTCATTCACCGTTCTTCATCAAACAATATTGCTGTCTCTGTGCACAACGTTCTCTTGGTTCTGATTATTTCACTATACATCAGTTCATATAAATCTTCCAGGATTTTCTAAAATCATCCTGCTTGTCATTTCTTATAGCACAGTAATATTCCATCACAATCATATGCCACAGCTTGTTTAGCCATTCCCCAATTGATGGGCATTTCTTTGATTTCCAATTCTTAGACACCACAAAAAGAGTTACTATAAATATTTTTGTACAAATATATCTTTTTCTCTTTTTTGGTATATCTTTGGGATATAAACCTAGCAGTGCAACTTGTGGATCAAGGGGGTATGCACAATTTAATAGTTATTTAGGCATAGTTCCAAATTGCTCTCCAGAATGGTTAGATCAGTTCAAAATTCCACCAACAAGGGATTAGCAGCCCAGTTTTCTCACAACCCCTCAAACAGCCAATATTTTCATTTTTAAAAATTATTTTAGCCACTGTGAGGTGGTACCTCAGAGTTGTTTTACTTTGCATTTCTCTGATCAGTAGTGATTTAGAACATTTTTTTTCATATGACATCAGTAGGGGCAGCTAGGTGGCACAGTGGATAGAACACCGGCCCTGAATCCAGGAGGACCTGAGTTCAAATTTGGCCTCAGACACTTGACACTTACTAGCTGTGTGAACTTGGGCAAGTCACTTAACCCCAGTTGCCTCAACAAAAAAAAAAAAAAAAAAAAACTCTGTAAGAAAAAACATGTGACATAGGTAGCTTTGATATTTTTGTGTGAAAACTGCCTCTTCATATCCTTTGACCATTTATCAATTGAGGAATGACTTATTTTTTTTTATAAATTTGATCCATTTCTTTATATATTTGAGAAATTAGACTTTTATCAGAGATACTGGTTGCAAAACTTCTTTCCCAGTTTTCTTCTTTCCTTATAATTTTAGTTGCATTAGTTATGTTTGTGAACAAACCTTTAAATTTTATATAATCAGAATTATCTATTTTACGTTTTGTAATACTCTCTATATCATTTTTAGGTCCAAATTCTTCCCCTGTCCATAAATCTGATAGATAAACCATTCCATGCTCTCTTAATTTGTTTATGGTATCACGCTTTATGTGTAAATCATATAACCATTTTGACCTTATTTTAGTGTAAGGTGTGAAATGTTGGTCTATACCTACTTTCTGCCATACTGTTTTCCAGTTTTCCTGGCAGTTTTTGTGGAATAATGAGTTTTTGTTCTAAAACCTTGGATCTTAGGGTTTATCATATAGTAGATTACTCTGGTCATTTACTATAGTGTAATTTGTACCTATTCTATTCCACTGATCCAGCATTCTGTTTCTTAGCCAATACCAAATAATTTTGCTAATTGCCCCCTTTAGAATACAGTTTGAGATCAATAGCAGCAATTGTAAGATCGGCATGTGTCCTAGTTCTGCTTAACTCATGGTGTTATTATGAGAACTAAATGAGATCATGTATGTAAAAGCCCTTTGTGAAATAGAAAACACTATAGGCACAGAAGGAGAGAAAAACAAGGTGGTATCTAAATGATACCATAGGGATGAGAAGAGCATAGGTTGATAATAAAATTAAATCAATATAAAACCTTACTAATAATTAAATTTCTAGTTGAGACCCTTATGCAAATAATATTTGAGGGATAGCTTTTATTAGCATTAGAACTTGGCAGGAATCTGTTCATTTTGCATCTAAAGGAATTGATCAAGTAAATGTTCTATCAAGGAAAATTATCAGGTAGACTGCTGTAATTAAATAGAACCATGCTCAGAAGTTTCCAGTTCCTGAGCCCCACAGTGCAGCAAATAAATTGTGGCAAATAAGAAATGTGTTTAAAATAACAAGCCACAAAAGCTATGTATAAGGACCACAAAATATCAGAAGTCTTGCTTTTTATACGTATGGAAGGCAAAAGGAAGTTTGCTATATTTGCCTTTCTGCCAGTCAAATAGTGGCTTCTTATCACCAAAGTATAGATACAACAGCTGACTAAATCCTTCTCTGTTCTTAAGGTTATGAGGAAGAAAGGAAGAGGAGGAGGAGGAGGCTGGGGAGGAAGGAGAAGAGGAAGAGAGGGGGAGGGGAGAGGAAGAAGAACAAAAACAACAGCAAGCATTTCAAAAAATAAAACAGAAGAAAAATAATAGAAAAGATAACAAAATCCAAACTTGTATCAAAAGGATGAGAGGTGGAAGAAAGTGATAAAGAGAAATTTAGGGGGAAAGGATTTTTGTAGACTTGATACTAGGGAATAAGTATAAATTTCTCTTCATTGAGAGGGAGCTGGACTATTAGAAAGAAAATCGGAGTCTTCAATTATTTGAAGAGTTCTCCAGTGGAAGAGTGATTTGGCTTGTTCTGTTTAACCCTAGCAGATAGAAATAGGAGGAATAGAAAGACATATATTACTGTGTATAAGGAAACACTTTCTAACATTTAGAACTTCTCCAAACTGAAATGGCCTGACTTGAGAGTTAGTAGTTTTTTTTCCTCACAGGAGGTCCACAACTAGGGATTGTATGACTCTTTACCCAAAATTTTGTGGAGGGCATCCCCCATGCCTGGAATGAACTCCCCCCCCCAACTCTGAGTATCTCTCTTCCTTTACAATACAACCTTAAATATTATTTTTTACATGAAGCTTCTCAAACTTCTTCATATTTAACTATATTGTATTCATTATATTTATATGTATATATAATATACATCCACATATATTATATATACATAAAGTGAATAATTGCAAATGAATACACATATATGTTTTATGCATATGCATGTATATATGGATATGCATGCGTACATGGTTGTGAGATTGTGTACATTTTCTCTTTATCCTTCCCCATTTAGAATGCCTTATGAGTAGGACGTTTTTTTTTCTTTGCACTTATATGGGCATTATGTAGTATACAGTCTGATGCACTGTGATTGTTAAGTACATGCTTGCGATTGATTGATATTTTTACTCAAGTATGGGTATCAGGAATTTATGAACTACAGAATAAAAAAAAATCACAGAATTGCAAACATGGAAGAGATTTCTGTAATTATCTATTCCAAATTGTACCCAAAGCCACAATTCCCTCTACAAGAGTCACAGGAAGTGGTAATTAACAATAATTTGTGCCTCTACTTTAATTCCTCCACTGTCAATGACCTCAAAATTCTACCTTTAACACCCATCGGTTCATGTCATTTCTGAACAGGAAATTTTTGCTCATCTTGAACTAAAAATTGCCTTCTTGTAGCTCCCATCCACTGTTCCTCATTCTGCCCTCTAGGGTCATCTAGATTGAGTGTGATTCTTCCACATGATAATTTTCAGAATATTTGAAGTCACTTCCCTTCAAAAGTTTTCTCTTTTGCATAATCACCTCCAATTCTTTTCATCAGTCTTCAAATGGCACTTCTTTATGTCTCCTTACCACTGTACTCACTTTCAGCTGGGCATCAAGTTGTCTATTTCTTTTCTAAGACCAGGTCAGACTTCAATTAAACTATCACTTTCTTATTTTCTGGACACTATTTTAATGATTGCAACCTAAGGTTGATTAAGATATTTTTAGCTGTCACAACATACCTCATCACCATGTTGAGTATAAAATCAACAAAAATTCCAAAGCCACTTCATCAGAAACTCTTAAATCATCAGATTTCCTGATGTGTACATTCATGGTTGAATTATTTGAACTATAATGAAAACTGCACTTTTATCATTTTTAGATTAATTCTTACCTTTTTCCTATTCTTGCAACTATCCAGATGTTTTTGTATCTCAGTTCTTTCATTCAGTATACTAGTGATTGCTCCCATCTTTAAATAGGTTGAACAGGCAGTTATGTTCTCATCCAAGTCACTGATAAAATTACAGAATGGACCATGGACAGAATTATTAGAAAACATAATAAAGTATTTAATTAACAATAATGAAATGAGATTTTAAAAAATAAATATGTCTATCAGAAAGTCATTTTTAGAATTTTAATTCTTTAAGAGTACTAGTGATGACATCTTTCAGGCTGAATTCACTAGAAAAAAATAGTCAGAAAAGTTTTCCATTGGAAATAATTGAAATTTCATCACATGGAATACTTAAAAGTGGACTGGACAAAGTAATTAAAAGTTGCTAGAGTGTACTGTCCTACATTCTCTTGGGGGATTGAGTAGATAACAATAGGTCCTTCCTTCTAATTTATTCTCTTCAGTGACATATTTACCTTGCTAGAAACTAGTAAGATTTTCTTCCAAACTTTAGAGTGGAAAAAAATGTAAATATCAAACTGGGTCATCATACTGTAGTCTATTATTTAAATTATTTCATCTATCAACAATACTGTGTAAATTTTGATTGACTGTGAAATGAAACAATGCATCTGCCATTGAATTCTCAAATAACCTATTTATACTTCAAAAATTTGATACATTGCTGCATATGTCATTTTCCTTAGAAGAAAAGCACTTCAATATACTTTTTTCTAGAATAAGTTATCATTCATTCATATGATATATGGCAGTCACAAATGTTCAATATGATCTGAGCCTGCAAAAATAGATGCATGATGATCAGAATGAAACAGGTGATCATTTAACTGTTCCTTAGTCTGATAATATTAGGGATGTTGTACCCAGTTACAAAGGATTTGCCAGACTTTAACATTTCCAGAAAAGAATAAAGGGTAGGGGTTGTAGAATAGCAAAATGGTGAGTGAAGAAACTCAAAAGAAATTTCTCTAAAAGGATCATTTGATAAATTTAGAGATTTTTAGATCAGACAAGGGAAGAAATGAAGTGGCCTGTGGTAGTTTGAAGGGTTGTGATATGGAAGAAAGATTAAAGTTGTTTTACTCAGCCCAAGAGGCAGAACTAGAAGGAAGAGTCTCTTCAAGCAGTGGGCAGATGTCCAGTTATTTGGAATGTTGTAAAGGTGGTGTTTGCCTGAGTAGGTGTTGGACTAACTGTCCTTTAAGGACTTCTCCAACTCTGATATTAAAGGAATGACATCCTGAGCTATGCAGACTAGCTAGATGGTTCTCAATAACAACATTGTCACCTGACATATTAATTATCTCTTTCAACTTCATTTGCTCGGTAAAAACAAATGTAGGAGACTTGATTTTGAACGCAGGCCTGGGTTCCCCTTCTGCCACTGCTTCTGGAGATTGGGTTGTTGTCTCCAGGCATGCAAAATTAGAGAATCTCTCAGCATTGGAATTTGAAAAAAAATGCAGGAGTGCAAGGTTTCTCTGAAAAAGCATGGCTTGGAGTGAGCTTCCAAACTCATAACAGAATCGCTCCAAAAAACATCCAAATAAGGTCATAGGAAAATGCCTGGAACAACAAAACTCACAGAAGAATGTGCTGAAATCATCTTCTAACCAAGAACAGCTTGGAAGGTCAGAAGGAGGGAGCTGCTGTGCTGATACAGGAGTCAGGCCCAACCCCACAGTCATCCTGACACAGATCCAGTCTCAGGAAGTCCTCACCAGAGAAGGAGACCCCCAGAGCCTCTGAATCAGCTAAAGCACCAGTGTCGTCTGGAACTAAGCTCACAGTCTGGTGAGTGGGCTGAGCCCGGGGCAGGAGAGAGACTACAGGGGTCTATGCTGGTGCTAAGGCAGAACTTGGATTTTACACCCCTAATGAGAACCAGGTGGTAGGATCGAGTAAAAGTGGCCCAGGTGGGGAAGGGGCACAGGCTCATTGGAGCTAACAACCACAACACACAAAGCTGGTTGATTGGCAAGTTGGTCTGGGGTCATCCAGGAAGAGGAAACAGGCTGCTTGAGGGAAGAACCTGATTCTCCTTAAATCATACCACCTGGGACTTCTCAAGCTTGGGATACTGCAGCCTGGAAAGAGTGCCTCACTTTAAGGAGCTAAAAGTCTAGTAAAAGAAGGGCACAATGAGCCGACAGAGAAAGGTGAGGACCATAGAAAGTTTCTTCAGTAAGAAGGAAGCCCAAGGGGCACCCTTAGAGGAAGATGTCGACATCAGGGCCCCCATATCAAAATTTCCAAGAAAACTAAGAATTGGTCTTTGAAAGCTTTAGATAATTATATAAATAGCAGTTGTTGTTGTTGTTGTTATCTTTCAGTCACCATTCCTCCTGATAATGACTTCATTCCCAGTATCTTCTACCAAAATTCTACTAAACTTATACAATGTCTATACAACAATATGGTGGCATGCTGAAAAAGGGTTAACAACCAGCTCTGGGAGCTGGGGTGGTGGGAATATATGCCACAGTTTTTTTAGTTTAATCTGAATTATTAACACTTTCTTAAGTCTATACAATCCACAAATCAATAACCAAGATGTGATTTAAAGTGTAACTTTCTCACACTGACAATTTAACAATTGGCTCTCATGAGCTGGCTAAAGCTGGCCCCAGCACATTCTAACATTACTCCCACCCATTCACTGTATGATCCAGCCAAACAGGATTACTTTCTATTCCATCTCTGGAATTGTTCAAAGTCTTGTGCCTAGAATGTTCTCCATCCTCCCTCTTGTCTCTTGAAAACTCTAATTCCCTTCAAGGCTTAGACCAAGTATGAATTCCTTCAAGAAGCCTTTTCTTATTCTCCCCATTTTTAGTCTTCATCTCTCAAGAAATTTGTACTTGCAGGGCAGCTAGATGGCACAGTGGATAGAGCACTGGCCCTGGAGTCAGGAGTACCTGAGTTTAAATCCGGCCTCAGACACTTAACACTTACTAGCTGTGTGACCCTGGGCAAGTCACTTAACCCCAATTGCCTCACTAAAAAAAAAAAAAAAGAGGATGGCAACAGAAGTAATGGAAAGTTATAGATGAAACTGGAGAGATATTGTATAAGAAAAATTGGCAAGATTTGGCAGCTGATTTGGAAAGAGAGAATGTATTAAAAATGGCTCAAAGTTTTACAATTAACTAAGAGAATGGTAGCAGGATTTAATAGAAACAGAAGGCTAATGTGTTGTTATTTGTTCAAGTGAAGATTAGGTTAGGAATGATGATAAGCTAATAAGACTATGAAGTGATAGTGAGATATCAAGTGTAAATGTCTATAAGATGGTGAGCATATCAAAGCTTAGGAGAAAATCTTAGCTAGAGTTTGGAATTGAGACATCCACATAGAGAAAATAATTGAAGGCTTGGAAATGAAGGAGAATGACAAATGAGAGGCCCAGGGCAGAAGAGAAACTCAAAGAATAGAACATTATGGAATATCAGTATTTAATGATCAGGATAAGAAGTATCAGCCTCTTTCCTGGTTATATAATTATTAATTTCTAGGCCTACCATTACCATCTATTAATATCCTACTTTGATATATCATTGTGACATGGGGATAATGTTGGGTTATCAAGGGCTAGGTCAAGAGATTTGTGTGTTTTAGCAGCAAACTAGAAAGTCTTTAAGTATTATTTCAGGTGTGGGCTGTATGTTTGTCCTCTGAAGACCATTTTAGCAATTTCAGAAAGGGTCCATCACCAGAGAATCACCATGTAGTATTGCTTATCTACTAAGATATGCAATGATAACAAATGTTGAAATACTAGAGTACCTTAAGGAGAAAGAACAACCTTAAACTTTATTTCATGAATTTCCTGGGACCTAGAGTCTATAAGCTTGTTTTTGTTAATATTTCGATAACTGTTTTAATATACTTGTTTATTTTTAAATCCTGTGAATTACATTTTTTGCATTTAAAACCCCTAGTCTGAGAAGAGGTCCATAAGTTTCAACAGATTGCCAATATGCTAAAAAATAAAATTTTAAAAATTTTAAAAAGATTAAGAACCTCTAAGGTTAGATGATTGCATAAAATTTCTATTAAAGGATACAAAACTACTGATTTTCCACTGGAACTTTCCATTAATTGCCTAAAACATTCCTTTCAAAATCAACATCCATTATTCTTATGAGAAAAGTCTATAAACTTCCTTAGGTCAGATTTATATCATAATGATGGAATTCTCCACTGCAAGAATGTCATTGCATAAGATGTTAACCTCATCCTTTTCTCCATTTACTTTCTATTTACTTTTGCCTATTTTCTCCCATTCAGTTTACAGTGTAAGAAATGATTCAAAGTAATTAAAATATATTTTGCATAAAATTATAGCTACTAACAGATGAGGCAAGGGTTATGCCTTACCTATCTTATAACCTGTCTCCTGGGAGCAAAGGAATGCATAGGAAACAGAGATACCCCTAAGGGGGGGGTACTATTAAAGGAACGTTTTTCTAGCATGTTATCATTACAGTTGTCCTGCAAGAATTTTTAAAGAATTGGTTCTTGAATAATCACATCTCATGGAGCCCAATTATTTATTTATTTAAATAGAATTTTTCTTTTCCCAATGATATGTCAAGACAATTTTTAACATTCATTTTTATAAGATTCTGAGCTCCAAATTTTCTCTCTCCCTCCCCTCCCCTCTTCCTAAAGTGGTAGACAATTTGATATAGGTTCTATATGTGCAATTATGTAAAACATATTTCCATATTAGTCACTGTTGTGAAAGAAGAAACAGATAAAAAGAAAAAAATATGTCAAAATAAAGTAAGTGGAAAAAAGTATGCTTCAATCTGCATTCAGAATCCATTAATTCTTTTTCTGGATGTGGATAGCATTTTCTATCATGAGTCCTTTGTACTTTTCTTAGATCATTGTGGTGTTAAAAAGAGCTAAGTCATTCATAGTTGATCATCACAATGTGTTACTGATACTGTTTACAAAGTTTTCCTGGTTCTGCTCATTTCATTTTGAATCAGTTCACACTGCCTGTTCATCCTTTCTAAATGCACAATAGTAACTCATTACATTCATATAACACAACTTGTTCAGCTATTCCACAATTGATGGGCATCCCCTCCCTTTCCAATATTTTTCCACCATGAAAAGGGCAACTCTAAAATTTTTGTACATGTAGGTTCTTTTCCCTTTTTATGATCTCTTTGGGATGCAGACCTAGTAGTGGTATTGCTGGATGAAAGGGTATGCATAGTTTGGTTGACCTTTGGATGTAGTTCCAAATCACTCTCCAGATCAGTTTACAACTCCACCAAAAGTGCATTAGCAACCCAACTTTCCCATGTCCTCTCCAATAATTATAATTCTCCCTTTTTGTTATATTAGCCACTCTGAAAGGTGTGAGGGGATACCTCAAAGTTTTTTTTTCTTAAATTTGCCTTTCTCTAACAAAAAGTGATTTAGAACATTTCATATGACTATCGATATCTTTGATTTCTTCAACTGAAAATTGCCTGTTTATATACTTTGACAGGGAGCCCATTTTATCAGTGCTCTCAATTTATAGTTTTAATTAATTATTAAAGACCAGGTTACCAGCAAACATCAGCTTATTTTGGTTGATAACTTTTTTCAAACATTATTAGTCATTTCATTTTATTATTAGAGTTGGACTAAAAAACTTTCAAAAGATTTGTTTACTGTTATTAAAATGAAAACTTCTTCAATATGATCAGCATTAGTCTGAAGATACCAGATTCTAATATAGTTTCTGTCATTAACTGGCTGAATGACCTTGGTGAAGTCATTTGCCCTTTGGGTCTTTGTTTTCTCATTGGCAAATAAAGTGATGGCAGTAAAGAACCAGTAAGGTCCCTTGTGCTTCCAACAAGGTATAATTCCATGGAAACAAAAACTATTCTCCTAAAGAAAGATTTCATGTATCTAAAGGAGATTATTTTCTTAACAATCCTAACCACAGCATGTGTTTAAAATACCCACGGGAGGGAAATAATACCATAATGCTTTTTTTCTGATACTTGAGAAATTTAGTCTTGAGACTTCTCCAGTGTTCACAGGAAAAAAGTTAAAGCTTGATAAGATTCCCTAGAAACTTGACAATCCAAATCTTTATCAGCCCCATAGTGTTCAGTTCTTGAAGATTACTGTACTTAAAAGTATAATTATCTGTTTGCAATAAACTAATTTCCCTTATCTCCACACTACACCTTCATTTATCATGAAACTACCTTATTATTCACAGTGGTTTTAAAATCAATCATGCTGATGTAGGAACAATCAATCAGTAATTAAAAGGGCAAACCAAACTGATTTGTAAACCACACATAACAGAAGGCAAACACTGCATTGTAATTTGAATCACATATTTTGATGGTAGAATTAATGTAATGGTATTTTGTGTGCCTGATCAAGGATTAAGAATATGAGTTATATAATTCACTTTTTGAAGATTTAAGAATTTTACTATCTCCACTTCTAGGCTTTTAAGTTTTCATGAGCTGAATATTTGTGCCACTTCATTAAATTTGGGTAAATACTTAATTTTCAAACTCCCTCTACCCCCATGCAAAATACAAACACACACATATATTCCTCACCTCCTATGATGAAGTTGCTGAGACTTTAATACCAGTCATCAGTGGCAGTCAGGAGATGAAGTGCCTGGTTTAGCACTTTTACCTCTCTAAATGACCAATGAAAACCTTCAATTGCATGGAAAAGAACCATTTTTCTAGCTCTGTTGAAAATTTCTGCATCCCTTTGAGATGTTCTCTTGAATATTCAAGGACATTGAGCTAAGTTTATATATTAAGGACCTCTATCTATACTGGGAGAAATTACCCCAAATATAAGGGTGGAAACAATTTCCTGCATCAGCCACCTACTTCATCATATCCCAAAAGTGCATAGAAGTCATACAAGGGAGAGAGGGAGGGACTAAACCCATGGTTTCATTGATTTAGGGAACTCCCAGATGAGGAAATGTCTTCTACAAGTATAATTTGCCTATCTTTTCTACAATTTAGAGTTTTAGATTTGGCGGACGGGGGGTGAGAAGGAAGAGGAGGGAGGGAGGGAAAAGAGGAGAGAGGGAAAGGGAAGGAGGGAGAGGGAGGGGGAGGAAAAGGGAGGGAAGGAGAGAGAGGGAGGAAGGGAAAGAGAGAGGTTAAATGAATTTCAAGGGCCACACAGAAAGTATGTATCAAGAAAGGATGAAACCAGGTCTATGTGGCTCCAAGGGCAACTGTCTAGTCACTATGCCATTGTACCTGTCCTAGTCAAACCAGAACAATACTAATGAATAATAGCTGATATTTACGTGGTGCTTTATTTTATTTCAGTTCATTTGAGACTGATGGAAAGAAGTTGAGTGATTTGCCTATGATCACAAAGCCGGCAAATCTCTGAATGGCTTCAAATCTAGATCATCCTGACTACAGTTAGGTCCAGTATGCTATTCGCTGTTCCACATAGGCCTCTCCTTTGAGGTTTTATGTTAAGAAGAGTATGGAAACAAAAAGGATTTGGGTATGATGGGTCCTGCTACTAAAGGTCAAAGCAAAACCTTCAACTAAGTACAAACTTTTGGTTTCCTTGAGGAAAGCAAAGCTGAGTGCTGAATTCTGAACATGTAGTCAATCGTTTCCTTTTTTTCTCCATTAAGTTACTCTTCTGCCTATATTACACTGGGAATCATCTTGTCTATTTGCCATCCCAGAGGAGAAGCAGGTGTTATTTTAAATTTAAATCGCCAGAGGCGCAGGAAATTTTCAGGATTGATGGTTTCTGGAATTGCAGTTTTTCTCCCTAGTTACATTGGAGATACAATGTTTGGCCTCAACAATGGAAATGCACTCAGATAGATGACTATGGAGGACTCCAGAGAGCAAATCTAAGGGGTGAAAGACACCAGATTAAAAAAACAAACAAATGAGAATCAGCTCTACCTGATTTGGAAAGCTTTAACAAACAATGCCTTCAATGTGAGCTCTTGGATAAATCACTTAACTTTGGGGAGCCTTAGTTTCTTTACTTTTATATGATGCTGCTGTAATTGATCATTTGAGTAAAATGATAATGCATATAAGGAGCCCTTCACAAAGGGAAGTTTGTCCCCTTCCAGTTCTAGCCAGATTGAAAAAATTTAGCTGCTCACAAATCACAAGTTTTCTCCTAACTCTTCTCATTCTGTCAGGGCTTTCCACAATGCTAGAAAGAAATTATCATTATACTACATCTGTTGAATTCTTCTTTCCCCCAAGGTCATAAGTACCCCACCTAATCCCTAGTCCCCCACAGAAAAAAAACAACCTGACCCCATCATACTTCACTGAGTATCATAGTGGGATAGAATCCTAGAAAGGATAGAGTATGGAAAGCAGGAAGAAATTAGTTGAAATCCTACCTCTGATACTTACTATGTGACCTTGAACAATTAACTTCACATTTCTAAGCCATAGTCTCCACATTCAGAAAATGAGGGTGAAAATAATACCTACTTCATAGGCTTGTTGTGAATCTCAAATGAAATTATCAATATGAGGGCAGGGTAGCTAGGTGGCACATTGGATAAAGCACTGGTCCTTGTTCTTGATTCAGGAGGACCTGAGTTCAAATTTGGTCTCAGACACTTGACACTTATTAGTTGTGTGACCCTGGGCAAGTCACTTAATCCTCATTGCCTGGCAAAAAAAGACAGACAGAAAGAATGAAAGAAAGAAAGAAAGAAAGAAAGAAAGAAAGAAAGAAAGAAAGAAAGAAAGAAAGAAAGAAAGAGAGAAAGAAATGAAGGAACAAAAAAGAAATCACCAATATGAAGTGCTGTGCATACCAGAGAACATTGCATGAAAGAGGTGGTCCTCAAATTGTACTGAAGGATAGGTAGCAATTCACTAATTAAAGAGATGAGAGGAGAGGCATCAAGAAAAGCCTGAACAAATGTACAGAAACAGGAAAGCACAGCTGGAAGTCAAAGTACTCTATGTTGGTTGGATTATAGAATATCTGACAGGGGGTAATGGGAGATAGACCTGAAAAGCTAACATTGCATGAAGTTGGGAAAGACTGTGAGGTCAAGTGAAAGAAATTGGAAACATTTGAAAGGCAACCAAGACCTTTGAAGATTTTTAACAGGGAAATGGCAAGACTGGATCTCATTGGTTTGACATCAATAAGGAGAATGGATTAGAAGAGGAGAAAAGGGAAAACCTATGAGAAGGCCATAAAAAATAACATAAAAGAGAAACACGATGATATTAATTACTTTTTTTTTTTTTTTAGTGAGGCAATTGGGGTTAAGTGACTTGCCCAGGGTCACACAGCTAGTAAGTGTTAAGTGTCTGAGGCTGGATTTGAACTCAGGTACTCTTGACTCCAGGTCCGGTGCTCTATCTACTGCGCCACCTAGCTGCCCCGATATTAATTACTATTAACTGTTTGATTCAATGGTCTTTCCTTTCCTTCTCTCTAGATTCTGATACTATTGAGCATGGTTTCCTCCTGGACATTCTCTACTCTTTTATCTCCTTTGGCATTATTTTTTCTTTATTTTTATCTTCCTTATCTAATCACTTCTTTCAGTCTCCTTTGAATGAATGATTGAAAAAGCATTTAAGGGCTTACTCTGCTATGACAGGATGCTAAGGCCTAGAAATACATATACAAAAGTGAAGTAGTTCCTGCTTTCAAGAAGTTTACATTCTAATAATAATAGCTAGCGCTTCTATAGTACTGTCAGGTTTACAAAGTGTTTTACATATATATTGTCTAATTTGACCCTGATAATAATGTTGTGAGACAGGTGCTATTATTATTCCCATTTTACAGATTAAGAAAATGAAGTTGAAAGATTCAATGACTTACCCAGGGTCACACTATTAAAGGTCCAAAAGCAGGTTTCAAACTCATTTTCCCCTAACATTGAGTAGAGCACTCTGTCCATTTCACCATCTAACTGACTTGGGGTGGGGAATAACATAGAGAAGTGGTGCCAAATGAAGGGAGATTTGGATCATCTTCCTCTCACTTTCTAAAGGTGGGCATCGCCCAAGTATTGGTACTAAGCCATTTTCTCTTCTTTTTCTAGTCTCTTAGTGATCCCATTAATGCCTGTGACATTAGTTAGCATCTGTCTGCTGAAGATTCTTATATCTCCTTTCTCTGTAGCTCTAGGCCAGAATTTCCACCTGCATGCAAGGTATCTCCATCTGGATGGTCCACAGGCATCTTGAACTCAATTATGTCCAAAACAGGACCTTATATATTTACCTCTCAGACCTACCTCTCAAAATTCTCTATTTCTATGGAGGGAATCATCTTCCTTCCAGTCAGATCCCTTCTTTCCTTTCTCCCTCTTCACCCCTCCACATTCATTCAGTTACCACCTGTAAGAAAATAATTATTAATAATTAATTCCTTGGGTGGGACCCAGAGATGAATTTCAGTCCTCTCTCCTTCCCACTCCAGAAAGTCCAATTCTTGAGGAACTTCAGCTCTTCTCTAGGACAAGGACATGGGAATAAAAGAAATGGAGATTGATTCTTTTGTCTAGCTCAATGAATTGAGGGGATTAAACCACACCTAGGTAGTGGACTTCAGCCTTTGCCCTGCAGCAAGGGTCTTTTCCCTTATGTCATGTGTAGAATTCATTTTAATTTAAACCACCCTCAAGTCATATCAACCAATGGAATTGAATGAGGCTAACCAATTAGCTTTGATCAATGTATAATGACACAGCTCTATCAAAAGGGGATAAAACCCTTAACCACATGAGGGTAGTTCCCTTGGCCCTCTTTTTACCCACTCTCTTGGCCCTGAATGTTGTCTCTTGGTGCATGCTCTTCCTCTTAGGACAATGTAGGTACTAGGGCCTGAGACCATGAGAAGTTCGGGAGATGCACATTCAATATTTTACTGATATTGATTAATAATAAATGCTTATCACCAAAACTGGTAATATCACTTAATATATAAATAACAATTAATTTATAAAATACAATGGTACCAAATTATTTTTTAAAACACATCTTTTGCTAATCCTACCTTCATGATAGCTAGTGAATCTGTCTCTCTTCATAGTCTCTCCTAGTACATCACCTCATCACCTGCCACTTAGATTATGAATATAGCCTCCTATTATGTCTCACCACTTCCTGTCTCTTCTCTCCCCAATCAATCCACCCTCCACCCTCCAACTCATATTCACAGAATAAAGATCTGGCCAAATAAAAGTCAATTCAAAATTACCAATTGCTCCCTATTATCTCAAGGTTAAAATTCAAAATCCTCAATCTGGCATAAAAGAATGTAGTTCCTACCTAGAGTTTGTGTCTTATTTCATATTACTCCCCCCTCCCCTGCACTTTCTATTCCAGTCACAATGTCCTGTGAGCTATTGTTCATACATATCAAGCCATCTTCCACCTTTGGACCATTGCACAGGAGTTCCCACACATTTAATATATACTACACATTTGCCTCTGCCTCCTGAAATCCCTACATTTATTCAAAGCCAGGCTCAAGCACCATCTCCTGATTTTCTTGTCATCTCCCCCATCACATACCCCTTAGCTTTAAACTCTTTTATCCTCTTGGGTTTTGTACTATTTTTGTACAACCTTCATACTGGCTTTTCCACACACATGTAGAAAATAGCTTCCTAGAGAATAAGGATTCTTTATTTTTGGTCTTTACAATCTAAGTACCAAACATAGTACATCACACATAGTATATATTCAATAACTATATATTCAATTAAATTGTTGTTGAACCATTTTAATTGATGCCTATGGGCCCAGCTAACAAGAAAGAGACTTAAAAGCATTTTGTTCTATACAATGTAAATGCAGCATCTGTCCCATGTATGTGTGACTACTCTCTGGATAGCCTATTGGCATTTGTGACCTGGTTTTGTAGACTAATATTTAAGTCCAAAGCATTTGCTCAAAATAAGTAAGTCCATTCTTTATAGATGCACACCAGCCTGGTGAGCAGATTGCAGGTGTTCCCTAGACATCCATGGTTATTTATGCCATGGGACTTGGAGCTCTGATCTGCCAATCCTGAGAACATTTCTTTTGCCCTTCCTATTCACAATAGCTCCCCTTTAGCTCATAACACAACAGGTGCTTGAATATCCCACTGTTACCTTCTCCTTAAATATGTCAGGTCCAGCAGAGTTTTCTTCTGACAAGCATGACACCAATACTATCAGATTGGCTATTGTTACATAGCTTTATCATTGGTGACCTTGTCCTGCCATTTCATTTCAGCCTCAGAGGTTGCATGATTGAAGCTACTTCAGAGAATGGAAGCTGTAGGCCATCAATGTGTAATGATATGCAGGGATAAAGAATATTATTTTATGTTTAAGATTTTCCATTTCATTTGAAATTTTAAATACACTATGCTTGCCAACTTCTGAAAGGACCAGCTATAGTATCTAGATTGATTTTATTACTTTGTCAACCAGCACACGACTGATTGACTACTCTTTTGAAGGTGATCATCACCTGATGAGTTTCCTAAATGTGTGAAGACATATTTTATCTAAATCTCTAACCTCTTTTCAAATATAGCTTTATGAAATGGGCTAATAAGATCTTAACAATTTTGAGTTGGAAAGGACCTCAAAGATAATTTACTCAAACTCCTCAATATGGTAATATAATGTGCTATATAATACTGTTGCTGTTGTTGTTGAGTGATTTCAGTCATATCTGACTCTTTGTGACCCCTGACCCCACTGGGGTCACAAAAACTGGCGTGGTTTTGCCATTTCCTTCTTTGGCTCATTTTACAGATGAGGAAACTGAGCCAACAGGTTTAAGTGACTTGTCCAGGGTCACACTGCTAGTAATGGTCTGACACCAGATTTGAACTCTGGGACATGAGTCTTCCTGACTCTAGACCTGAAACTCTTTGCACTATGGTGTTACCTGGCTGCCCCGATATTCCTAACAGAGATGCATAAATGCTTGATGCTTAAATAGGAGCAGAAAGGGAAGTGTGGTGCTAGATTTGCTGCCATAACTAAGTTTAAATCCAAGCTGTAATACTTGCTAATATATGTCACTTTGTCTTTCTAAACTTAATTTTTTTTTAATGAGTAAAAGTAGGTAATTGAACTGCCTGACCTTCATTGCCCTTCTAATATTATGATAATCTTATGATCTCCAGTGAGAGGGAGTTGAGTAATATTCAGCTCTCAATCAATCAGCAAGCATTTATTAAATACCAAATATAGGCAGTTAGTTGACTCAGTGAATGGAGTACCAGGGCTGGAGTCAATAAGACTCATCTTTGTCAGTACAAATTCAGCCTCAGACAATTTACTGGCTGTGTGATCCTGGGCAAGTCACTTGACCCTGTCTGCCTCAGTAACTCTTTTTTTATTTTTTTTTTTTAGTGAGGCAATTGGGGTTAAGTGACTTGCCCAGGGTCACACAGCTAGTAAGTGTGTGTTAAGTGTCTGAGGCCGGATTTGAACTCAGGTACTCCTGACTCCAGGGCTGGTGCTCTATCCACTAGTAACCCATTTTTAAATGAGTTAGAGAAGGAAATGACAAACCACTTTACTATCTTTGCCAAGAAAACCCCAAATGAGGTCACAGAATCAGACACAACTGGAAAAACCAAACAAAAATATGCCATCTACTTTTTTTTTTAATTGGAGATGCTAAGAAGAAAATAAAAGAGCCCTTGCCTTCAAGAAGCTTACATTCTATCATAGGAAACAAAATGTATATTTATTAGTATGAGCAAAATAAATGTAATTTATTTTTTGTGGGGGAGGGTGCCAGGGAGTGCTAGCTGGTGGGGAGATCAACAAAATCCTCAATCTGTGGCACAAACATGAGACACTATCGACTCTGATCTATAAGTACACTATAAAGTACAATAAGAATATTTATTAATTTCTTGGATTAACCACAGTTTTTAAAGTAGTTGGCTCATCCCAGCTCTATTGAAGAGATATTGTTATTATGTATTATATTCTCCTGCTTCTGCTTACTTCATTTAGCACCAATTCAAACAAGTCTTTCCAGGTTTCCACGAAGCCCTCACTTTTATCATTTCTTATGGAATAGGAATATTTTAATATGTTCATTCTCCATGATTTGTTTAGCCATTCCTGATTTGATAGCTATGGCCTTAGTTAACTATAGCTGAATAATACAAAAAGAGCTATTATAGATTTTTTACATTAATGGGTCCTTTCTAACATTCTTTGACCTCGTTGGTCTATAGGCCTAGTAGTGCCATGTTATTACAAGTTTGCCATCTTTTTAGTGGTACCCACTACTTATCAGACCTTATTATCTCTGTAAAGTCCTAAATGAAAATCTCAAATAGACCTCATCTTCTTAACAGCTATTATTTCTTATATTTTCTCTTTTTTTATAAGTCATCTTGTGCCCTTAAGATCTCCAGTTTCTAAATCTAATTCTTAATCATCCTTAACAAGGCTTTGTAGGTTTCTTTTGCCAGTATCATTTGCCTTCATTTCAATGAACTGAAGTAAGTTGTAGTATTTAGGCTTGATGATTTTTGGAAGAGAATCTGTCACATCTTACATTCATGCCTTGGGAAAATAGTAGAATTCCATATTGTTAATAGGTCAAGACATGACTGCCTCAGTACCCCTCATCATGGAGTCACCAATAATCACTACTCCTCTCATCTTCCTCTGATACACCTGTGGAGCCACATCAACAGGGTTTCGAGCATAAGGCACCAGCTTCTTCTCCAATATTTCTAGATACATTACCAATGGCAAGAGTCTCGTACTTATAGCTTATATTCTTTTTTTTTTTTTTTAGGCAATTGGGGTTAAGTGACTTGCCCAGGGTCACACAGCTAGTAAGTGTCAAGTGTCTGAGGCTGGATTTGAACTCAGGCACTCCTGACTCCAGGGCCAGTATTCTATCCACTGCCCCACCTAGCTGCCCCATGATTTATAATTTATAACAAGAAATGAGATAGATAAAATTTCACAGAGGGGAGAAAATTGTATTAATACTTTGTGAAACATATTGCATTCACATGCAAATATATAGATATACATATACATATGCCATAAGAATGATGCAAAGAATTATGCCAATTTATTACTTTTTAATTATTTTAAAATTATCAATAATATCTAAATATATTGCAAACAGATGTTAATTATTCTCTCCCCTAACCAGCTGTTATTTCTAAGTGATATATCACTTGGGATTGCATTTGGAAAGAAGAATTCTTTGGAGGAAAACCAACCCCAATTCCAACTCTCAGCACATTTCTGGTTGTGATAAAGTTAATTTTTTTGGTTAATTATATTCAAAATGGACACAGAGGTGTTTTTTTCCATCAGTAAGAGTTTTGATTTGGTGGATAACCAATTATTAATATTAAAGTAATACTTAGGGCAAACGTTCAGCACTGTGTGTCCTTGTGCAAATTAAAGAATTGGACAAACATTCACTAAATCTATTCTCTTTATAAGACACTTTATGTTTAGCAGTCCAGGGTTCAATGTTGGGATGGGGGAACTGAAGAAAAGTGCATTATTAAGGAGCATCTTCCTTCAGAATACACAACTATTCCTTCCACTCCAGTTCAGAATCATAGAGTTGGGATAGAAAACACATCTGCAGAAGCATGTACCAAAGAATCAGAGAATGTTCAGGTCAGAAGGTACCTTGGAAACTATATACTGCATCACATACTTGAATAGGACTCCAAAATATAATATCATTACAAGTGGTCATTCAGTTTCATTTTGAAGAGCTCTAGTGAAATATGACATCTCCTTAGAAGGGTGCATTACTTACCTAGCAGCCTATTCCACTTTTGGATGCTCCTAATTATTATGACTTTTTTTCTTCTCATATTTATGTTAAATCTGTTGTTGTTTTTTCTGCAATTTCTACCTTCAATTTCTTCTTCAAGTTCTGATCTTTTTGGATATGTAAACTGAATCTCATTTTTCTTTTATCTCTAGAAACTTAAATTCATAAGGTTTATTACTGTCTCACTTCTTGATTATTATTTCTTGTAGTCTTTACTGATATTATTCCTATGTTGTACAGTGTTACATATTACTACTTTACTTTGTCATGACTGATTGTTTGGCAGAAATATGTGAGTAATGTTCCCACCTACTTTCATTTCCATTATAAAATCCTCATGGAGGGCAGCAAGGTGGTACAGTGGATAAAACACCAGTCCTAGCTTCAGGAGGACCTGAGTTCAAATATGGCCTCAGACACTTGACAACTTACTAGCTGTGTGACCCTGGGCAAATGACGTAACCCTCATCACCCCACAAAAGCAAAGTGTGATGTTTAAACTCTAATGTGGGTCCTTACCTGCCCCCCCCACCAGTTTCTGGGGGAAAACCCTCATTGCCCCCCTCCAAAAAAAGAAATAATATACCTCAACTTCCTCATTTTAAAAATGGGGATACTGAGACCTCAAGTTTGAAGCCATTCAGCTTAATAGTAGGAGATTATAGGACTTGACCCATAATTCATTCTCCTTCATTACACTGAAAAATAAGAATAGAAAGGATGCTCAAAAATAGGAAAAGCAAAGGGAATGACAATAAGAACTCTATATTGGGGGCAGCTAGATGGTGCAGTGGATAAAGCACTAGAGATGATAGGACTTGACCCAAAGTCTCCTCCCTCTAGATCTAGTGTTCATTCGCCTTTATTACACTGAAAAATAAAAATATGAGACTTATAGTAAACTATTGCTAATGCTATTCATTTAGGGATATGACTATAATTCTTTTTTTTTTTCAGGGCAATGAGGGTTAGGTGACTTGCCCAGGGTCACACTGGTAGCAAGTGTCAAGTGCCTGGGGCTGGATTTGAACTCAGGTCCTCCTGAATCCAGGATTGGTGCTTTATCCACTGTGCCACCTAGCTGCCCCAAAGACTTTAATTCTTTATGTATGTATGTCAAATTTTCACTAACCATTTTCTAATTGTTATATTCAACATTAAACATTTTAATTTTTTTAAATTCTTGTTTGATCTGCAAACTTGGTGCATATTACATTTAAATAATCTTAAAAAATATGGATCTGAGGGGGCAGCTAGGTATCACAGTGGATAAAGCCTTGGATTCAGGAGGACCTGAGTTCAAATCCAGCCTCAGACACTTGACACTTACTAGCTGTGTGACCCTGGGCGAGTCACTTAACTCTCATTGCCCTGCAAAAAAAAAAAAATATGGATCTGAGATGGGCATAAGTGTCAAATTAGATACAAATCAGCCTATATCACACACATTTAACCCAACGTTGCCCATGAAGCCAGAGTTGAATTGAACACTGATATCATGAGGAAAATTAGCAAAGCAGAGAGACATATGTGAGTGTAATAGTTAATATTATTAGTGCTACTGCTGCTACTACAGCCACTTCCTCTTTTTCTTCTCTTACATACCACCTGGGACAGAAAGAGCAAAGAAAGAAAGCATTACAGAAAGAAAATACAAGACTGACCACAAGGCAAGATATAGTACGGTTTCTTGTTGTTTTTCTTCAATTATGTTCATCTCTTTGTGAACCTATATAGGGATTTCTTGGCAAAGATGCTAGAGTGGGTTGCCACGTTCTTCTCCAGTGGATTAAGGCAAATACAGGTTAAATGATTTGTCCAGGGTCATACAGATAGTCACTATCTGAGTCCACATTTGAACTCGGGTCTTCCCGATTCCAGGTCCAGCATTATATCTACTAAGTCAATAGGAAATAGGAACAATGACAATCTTGGGAGAAAGTAAGTATACTTTCCTAGAATTTGTGATAGAGAAGGAAAAGAAAGATGGCCAGAGTCCTAGGATATGTGTTTGAAGTTTGGGGAGAGTGGATTTCCAAGCAATCAGAGTAAGGATGGGTAGGATGTCCTAACTAAAAGTTCTAGAGGGGTATCAGCCCTGCAGACATATAAAGCTCACAAGGATGAATCCAAAAGAAATGAAGGGAACTAATTCTACTGGAGGAAGAAATTGTCTAAAGAGACCAATGTGTATACCCAGGGGACTAACTAACCAGCTTAGAATTCATCAAGACAGCTTTTAAAAATAAAGCAAAGGGAGATTATGAAGGATTTTTTTTTTCAGGGCAATAAGATTTAAATGACTTGCTCATAGTCACACAGCTAGTAAGTGTCAAGTGTCTGAGGCTGGATTTAAACTCAGGTCCTCCTGAATCCAGGGCTGGCGCTTTATCTACTGCATGATCTAGCTACCCAGATTATTATTATTTTTTAAGTGCAACACAACTGTATAAGAATATCAGGATACTCATGATAAAAAATACTAGTCACCTCAAGAGAAAAAACCGATGAACTCTGAGTATAAATTAAATGATAGTTTTCGTACTTCCTTTTTCTGGCTTTTTTGTGATATGGCTAACATGGAAATATATGTTGCATGATTTCACACGTATAATTTATATAATATTATGTACCTTCTCAGTGGAGGGAGGAGAAGGGAGGGAGAGAATTTGGAACTCAAAAATTTAAGTAAAAGAAGGTTTAAAAATAAATAAATATTTTTAAAATAATGTCAGGAGCACTGAAGGTCAGATTGAGTTCAGGCTGGTAAGATCAACACTTTTTTTTCTGATCTTGTGATGCTTAAAACAATATTTGGTGAAAAAAGACTGAAGACTGTAAAATACTACTTTAGGTAGATTATTTAATGATAATAGATAATGGTGGAAAAGCAAAAAAAAATCCAGCTATTATTTGATTTTGCTTTTCTCTACTGAGGAGAATAATTGTAGGATATATCTAATAGGGATTTGTAATTCAAGGTACATATGGGAGGAAAATAAGAGGATATCCAGCTGACCTCCATGAGCAAAGGCCCTCAGCAAAGTCCCATGGAGGAAGAGATTTGTCCAGCTGGTGGCTGTATGGAAAAGAGTGAGTGTCCTTGATTGAGGGAGGGGACCAAAACCAACACACTATGGAACAGGAAGGAAAGTATTTCCAACAAGAAAGAAAAATGAGAGTTTGATAATGAGAATAGCTGCCCCTCAGAACCTTGAATAAGCTAGAAAGATTCCAAACAAACTAAAGTACAATTGAAAGGGAACAAAATAAGGAATCCTGGAAGATAGCTAAGTAACAAGTCTCAGATAAGTCCAATTTTTCTCTATCATGTCAAAGAAATACAAAATAAAGTAAAGGAATAACAAGAAAGTACATATTGGAGGGAAGAAGGAAAATATTATATTCTTTTAAAAAAGACAAGTGTAGCAAAGCCAGCAGAGACTATAAACAAAAGAAAAATGATCAATAACAAAAAGGTGCCAATGTAATGAATAAATATGTTACTGAAAGAACTCCTGGATGAAAGAGAAAGCACTTTAGTTACAACTGAATATTACTAAACATGTTAAAATCTCTAGAGTAGTGCAGAAGATCAATTAGCAAATTGAAAGAATAGTTAAAATAAATAAGATAGAAATTAGAATTCTCAAGGAAGAAATTAGATTCTCAGGAGACTAGTGAATTTTGAACAAATTATTGAGAATCTTTTCAAAATAATAGATTAACTGAAAAAGATAATGACAAGCAGGGAATTCATAATTGCAATTGCAGAAGAAAAAACAAAATTGGAAGGCAAAAAAAGTGGAAGAAAATATGTTCTCTTCATAAGCTGAAGTTAATTTGAAAATAGACTAGACAGAAACAAACATAGAAACATACATCTTGGGGCAGGGGGAGGGAGAAGGACAAAATCTACCCAGAAGTAGTGGTGATAAACTATAAAGTATAGGTCAAAAGAATCAAAGAAAGGGGCAGCTAGGTGGCACAGTGGATAGAGCACCAGCCCTGGAGTCAGGAATACCTGAGTTCAAATCTGGCCTCAGACACTTAACACTTACTAGCTGTGTGACCCTGGGCAAGACACTTAACCCCCATTGCCTCACTTAAAAAGAAAAAAAAAAAAAGAATCCAAGAAAAGTCAGGATCCAGTTTCAAAATTACAAGTGAAAACATGAAATATTAAAGAATTTTTACTTTCCAAGTAAAATAATTTTAAATTCCTTAAGACTACTCATTAAGAAAAATCTAATAAGGAAATACAATTATTTTAGAAAAGACAAGAATAAAAATTAATACTGTGAAGAGAGATATGGAAAAAGAAAAAATTATTTAAATTTACCATAGATATTAATACATATTGACAACAATGAAGTGAGGGTATCCCTATTTCCAGATGGAAAAAGATGATTATCCAGAAAACTATAATCAGCAAATAAAATAATTAAAATTATTAATAAAATTAGCAAAGTAGAAGTTTTAATAATAAATCAAGGAGAAAAATCATTGGTATATTTATATTGTACTAAAAAAACCTAGTAGAAGAACATGAAAGGAAAAATTATATTAAAAAACTAGCAAAAAGCACAAATTATCTAGAACTTAACCTACAAAGATATGCGCAGGACTTATGTGAATATAACTACAAAATTCTCCAGAAATATAAAGAGAAAAATAATTGCATATATAGTCAATATTCAGACTTGACTATACCAAAGTAATAAAATTATGATATTACCCTAAATTAATTTATAAATAAATGTGGAGTTACTTCATAGAACTAGATAAAACAAAACTCACAAGAACAAAAGTTCAAGAACTCCAAGGAAAATAATGAAAAAAGTAGACATGTAGAAGGCCTATCTAGCATTATCTCATCTTAAACTATATTATAAAGCATCAATCATGGGACTATTGTTAGAAATTTTAAAAACCATTAAGTAAAGCAGGCTAGAATAAGAAAGATTTAGAAAAAAATGAATGTTAAATATAATAGTAATATGATAAAATTCAGTAAGGCCAACGATACAAACTACTAAGGCAAGAACTGTTTGGTAAAAACTACTGGGAAAACTAGATGACAGCTTGGTGTAAGATAAGTTTAAACCAACGTGTGACCGTATATAACATAATTACCTAACAACAACAACAAAAATGTGTGATCTAAACATAAAGGAGTACATAAGTTCTTTTTTTAAACATAATGGAAAGTGGAGAATTGTTTGTTACAATCAAGTTTTGGGAAATAGTTCCTAACCAGACCAGAGATAAAGGCAAGTATAAAGAAACAAAATATCCATTTTTCATTTTATAAATTGTAAAGATTTGTATTAACAAAATTTACATGCTAAATAAAGCTAGAACATAATCTAGAAGTTGGGAAATCTATTTTTCATCAAGAAATTTTGGTAAAAGTCTAACATAAATGATAGAGGATTGACAAAAAAAAAAATGTATATGAGCAAAAGCCATTCCTCAATACAGGTAGGTAAAGAATACAAACAGTTTTCAAAGAAGTAACAATGATCATTATTTTCACTAACAATAATAATTGTTATTGCAAATAACAATAATATAGCTAACATGTATATAGCACTTACTATGAGCCAGACACTGTGAAATCTTATTGAAAGACCTGGGAAAAGAATAGCAGACTAATACTTTGAATTTCCAGAACCAGGCTAGTAATCCTTTTGGAATCCTATGAGAAAAGTTACTAAAATACCCATACCCTTTGGCCTAGTGATCCTACTACAGGATATATGCCTCAAAGAAGTCAATGGCAGAAAAAACAGTGGCATATAATGCCAATACATGCCAATATTCATAATTTCACTATTCATACTATTTAAAGAGCTGGAAACAAGGTGTGTGCCTATCAATTGGGGAATAACTAAATACATTGTGGTATAAAGATGCAAGGTAGGATACTATAGCACCAAAAAAAAAATTAGAGAAAACAGACATGAGAAAATGTGAATGAAGTATAGTAAAGGGAAGGAAGCATAACATAAAATTTGATGAAAAATGATGTGTCATAATAATAACCACCAATTATTATATGATGCTTTAAGGTTTGCAAAGTCCTTTACATATTATTTCTTTTGATTTTTACAACAAACCCATAACAGAGGTTCTATTATTATTCCTATTTTACAGATTAAGAAGCTGAGGCTGGAAGCATTCATGTGACATGCCAGCATCACTCAGCTAGTATTTTATAAAAGCAGGACGTTAAGTCACCTTCCTGACACCGTATCAAATATGCTGCCCAGCACACAACCTAGCCGTCTTTATTTATATGTAGCAGAACTCAAAATAAAATGATTGGTATCGGATGATTAAAAGTACACTTCCTTCTTGACCAAATAGAAGTATACTTTCAGTGTGGGATGTTATATGCTGTCAGGTATGGTTGTTTCAGAGGTTTTGAAATGCTGTTCTTATCACAAAGGAGGGAATTGTTAGGAGACTACAATATTGGGAACTGAGTGTAGTGCCAAATAAATTGAAAATGTGATTTCTGAGTCATTGTGAATAGGGATCTTTGAAAGACCATTAAGAATGGGAAAGTGACTACAACATTAAAGGAAGGTGAAAGTCCTGAATGATTTTCCCGTTCTCTATATTCACCCCAGTTCATCTATCAGAGGCAGCTAGGATGGCACAGTGGATTGAGCACTGGCCCCGAAGTTGGGAGGAACTGAGTTCAAATATCACCTCAGATACTTACTAGCTGTGTGACCCTTACTAGCTGTGTGACCCTGAGCGAGTCACTTAACCCCAAGTGCCTTAAACATGCAGGGCCATCTCCAGTCATCCTGATATATATCTTGTCACTAGAACCATATGGCTCTGGAGGAGAGAGTGAGGTTGGTGAACTTGCACAGCCCTCCCTCATTTAAATCCAATTCAGTGCGAGTCATGATATCACCCTGATGTCATGGTCTTCTTTAAGATGGAAGGACAAACAACAACCTGAGTCCATCTATCTCTAGATTTAATTCACAAGCCTCCTAATTGGTCTTTCTGCTTGCTCTCTCATCTCTCTCTAATCTATCTTTCTCAGCGCTGCCAAAGTGATCTTCCTAAAGTTCAAGTCTGACCAGGTCACTCTTCTTTAGTGGCTATTGATTGCTTCGGGAGAAAATACAACATCTTCTATCAGGCATAGGTATGAATACATACCTGCACAATCTGCTTCTAACCTATCTTTCTTGGAAGATTTAATAGAATTTCTCCTCCACAACACTCCATTCCAGCATAACTGACCTGCTTGATCTTGTGTGGTTCTCTTTTTTTTTGTCATTGTTTTTTGTTTTTTGTTTGTTTTTTTGGTGGGGCAATGAGGGTTAAGTGACTTGCCCAAGGTCACACAGCTAGTAAGTGTCGTGTCTGAGGCTGGATTTGAACTCAGGTCCTTCTGATCCAAGGCCAGTGCTTTATCCACTGTGCCACCTAGCTGCCCACTTGTACAGGCTCTTCTCTAATGCAACAATATTCCTCCTCTTCATCTCCACCTCCTAGAATTTCCAATTCCCTTCAAAGCTCAGTTCAAGTCCCTTCCTATTAATTAATAATAATTATTATTAATTAATATTACTATTTCTCCTGCCTCCCACCCACTCATTAGTGCTTTCATCCATTTACTATTTTTTTTGCAGGGCAATAAGGGTTAAGTGACTTGCCCAGGGTCACACAGCCAGTAAGTGTCAAGTCTCTAAGGCCATATTTGAACTCAGGTCCTCCTGAATCCAGGGCCAGTGCTTTATCCACTGTGCCACCTAGCCGCCCCCCATCCATTTACTTTTTTTTTAGTGAGGCAATTTGGGTTAAGTGACCTGCTTGATCTTGTGCAGTTCTCTTTTTTTTGTCATTGTTTTTTGTTTTTTGTTTGTTTTTTTGGTGGGGCAATAAGGGTTAAGTGACTTGCCCAGGGTCACACAGCCAGTAAGTGTCAAGTGTCTGAGGCCAGATTTGAACTCAGGTACTCCTGACTCCAGAGCAGGTGCTCTATCCACTGCGCCATCTAGCTGCCCCCTACTTTTAATGTATTTTGTTTCTCATTCTTTTTCATGTAAATGTCATTTCAGTGCAGTAAGTTCTCCTGCTTTCACTCTTGTCTTATCTCTAGTATATGGCACACCTCCTGTCACTGAGTAGGTGCTTAATAAATGCTTATGGAATTGAATTGAAAGAACTTACCACCAAAAAGCTGTGCTCTTCCTAACTCTATCATGTTTGGGAAGGATGGAAGGAGTATTAATAAGACATTGGTGATAGATGATCCAAGAACCCAGTGGGGCAAAAATAGATTAGGGAGGTGAACTGATGAAAGTGAGAAGGCAAATGTTGTTGATTACTTGGGATTTCTTCCCTTGAGAACTCCAGAACTCCCTGTTCATATCTTTTAACAGTTTATCAATTGGGACTTGGCTATTATTATTTATTTATTTATTTATTTATTTATTTAATTTTTTTTTAGTGAGGCAATTGGGGTTAAGTGACTTGCCCAGGGTCACACAGCTAGTAAAGTGTTAAGTGTCTGAGGCCGGATTTGAACTCAGGTACTCCTGACTCCAGGGCTGGTGCTCTATCAACTGCACCACCTAGCTGCCCAGGCTATTATTTTTATTTATTTAGTTAGTTAGTTTTTAGTTTTCAACATTTGTTTAGATAGGATTTCCAATTTCCAATTCTTCTCCCTCCCTCCTCTCCCTTCCCCCCTCCCCTAGACAGCAGGTAATCTGATATATATATATCAGATTTATATATATATATATATATATATATATATCTATATCTATATATATATATATATTGCTTCCCAGCTTTCTGCCTCCCTTCTAATTTTGGACGCATTGCTTCTGTTTGTACAAAACCTTTTTAATTTAATGTAATCAAAATCATCTATTTTGCATTTCATAATATTCTCTATCTCTTGTTTGGTCATAAACTGTTCTCCTTTCCAAAGATCTGAAAGGTAGACTATTCCTTCTTCTCCTAATTTACCTATGGTATCACCTCTTATGTCTAAATCATGTACCCATTTTCACCTTATTTTAGTATAAGGTGTAAGATGTTGGTCTATGCCTAATTTCTGCCATACTGTCTTCCAGTTTTCCTAGAAGTTTTTGTCAAATACTGAATTCCTATCCTAGAAGCTTGGAGTCTTTGGGTTTATCAAACAGTACATTACTAATGACATTTACTGCTGTGTCTTCTATGCCTAGCCTATTCCATTGATCCTCCACTCTATTTCTTATGGCTATTATTTTTTATAAATTTGAATCACCTCCTCATGTGTCTTGGAAATGAGACCTTTCTCAGAGAAATTTAATGCAAAGCTTTTCTTTTCACCATTTAACTCTTTTCCTCCAAAACATAGCTTCATTAATTTTGTTTGCAAAGGGTTTTAAGTTTTATGGAATCAAATTTGCCCATTTTATCTTTTATGAATTCTCTTTATCCCTTGTTTGGCAATGAACTATTTCTGAATCCATAGATCCATAGGGGGTAAAGTGAGCAGAACTAAAGAACAAATTATATAACAAAAACATTTTAAAGACAAATAAGACCTAAGAACTCTGACAAAAGAACACTGACAAACATAATGACCAACCTTAATTCTTGATGTAATGAGAAATGCTGCCCACCCCTTAACAGAGAAGAGATGAGTTCAAGATACAGACTGAAATTACAAATTTTTGGATATGGCGTGTGTGTGTATGTGTGTGTGTGTGCGTGTGTTTGTATAACTATGCATATTTGTTAGAAGAGTTATGTTTCTGGGTTCCCTCCCCCCATGGGGTTTGAGAGATAGAAGGGAGAAAAAAATAAGTGTGTGGTGATTTTAAAAGAATAGAAACATTTAATTTAAATATATATATATGTATATGTATGTATATATATATATATATAATGAATGTAAAAGAAAACTGAAAGTCACCCCACCTCACACCCACACAGCGTGAAAGAGATGAAAATAGTCTGATACAGCCAATATTCTTATACTTCTGTTTCCTGGGTGAACAGACCCTCCTTTTTATACTAAGACCTAGGAGCTTTCTTGAAATACTGAAACCTACTTAAAAAAAACTTAGGATACTGAAATCTCAGTTATAATGAAAGGATTTTATTGTATCTACACAATCTTTCCTTATACAATGAATAGGTTTTCTGTATTAAATCTCTATCCATAATGTTATATTAATATATATTAGCTTTTAATTTCCTTTTGTTAAAAAATGCATAAAAGTAAAAGAAACCCTAGAGAACAAAAATAATAGGAAAAAGAATCCATCAAAATCATGTTCAAATGCTAAAATATAAGGATAACTTCCAAATAAAAATATTTTATGTCCAATTTCCTGATAGCCCAGATTTACATTTCATTAATTCTAAGTAGGCAATGAAATGTTTGTTGGTTTGTTTGTCTTTTAAGATGCTGATAACCTGTACATTTTTTTTCCAAGTGAAAAAGTACTTATGCTCCTTTTAGGAAAGAATGATCTCTCCCTCCCAACCTTCAACCCACCCCTATTCTGACCTGGGGTCTGGAGACAGTCACAGGTAAAAAATCCAGTTGAGGAGTTGAGAAAGAAGAGAGGCATGTCACATATATCTGTGTTGATTTACCCATAAATCCACCTGCTTCTACCCAGGTACTCCATGTTGGGCCATACACATACCAGTGATCTATATTTACCAGGAATCATATTTTGGGGCAGGTTTCATGTGGGAGGGTGGGATCAATGTATCCTGTGCCCCCAATCCCACTCCATGCTTCTACTTCAAACCCCTCCCCCCACCAGATACAATCTCACATATCTCTCCACAGACAGGTGTTGTTCCTGCCTTCCTGTCCATCAGAGATTCATAACCTGGGGTCTATGGACACTGAATAGATTTCAGGGAGTCCATCAATTTGGTAACAAAAATATGTATTTTTATTTTCACTAAGCTCTAAATGAAATTTAGCATCTCCTTCAATTATAATTTAGAAAACAACAACATTATTTTGAGATGTCCATATGTTTCTTCTAACTGCCAGAGTGGTCCACAACACAAAAACAGTTAAAGAATCTCTGCTATACATAGAATCCCATACAGATGAAAGCTCAATTTTCTAGCCAGATCCCATAGGTAAGTGAGCTACTTCTTATTCTCTTTATAAGTTTTACTGATGCTTTTTTTATACTTCATTCATTTTAAAATATCATTCCCCCCAGCATCCACCCACCTACACTGAACCCTTCCTTGTAGCAAAGAAATATAGTCAAGAAAACTTGAACTGCCACAGTTTTGCATATACAATATTCCATACCAACATTTCTTCCTACCACCCCCTTTCTTACCAGAGGAGGAGAGTACACTTCCTCTTCATTTCTGCAGCACCTACAAAATCAGTCACTTCAATTTCTCATAGTTGGACTGCTTTTTGCTGTTATTTTCTGTTACATTATTGAAGTCACTGTGCATATTCTTCTGTTCTGAAACAAGTCATTTCTTAAAGAGGACTAATAATTCATATTATTAGTTCTTATGTCTGACATTAAAGTCAGTGGAGCTTGGTGCTAAGGAAACCCAGAGTTTAGGAATTATAGAAAAATAACCTTCATCTCTTGAAAGGTAATAGAACTTTTAGAAAGATGAACCCTTCTTTACAAAAAATTAAAAACATATAATTGTAGGCGGCAGCTAGGTAGTATAGTGGATAAAGCACAGGCCCTGGATTCAGGAGGACCTGAGTTCAAATCTGGACTCAGACACTTGAGACTTACTAGCTGTGTGATTCTGGGCAAGTCACTTAACCCTCATTGCCCTGCAAAAAAAATTTTTTTAAGTGTGTGTGTGTGTGTGTGTGTGTATATGTGTGTGTGTGTGTGTGTGTGTACATATATATGTGTGTGTGTGTATATATATAACTGTAGGTTTTGGCCCCTGACAACATTTATTTTGCATTTTATATTTCAAAAAGTATACTTTTGTCTATTCCTCCGATATGGGAAAACTCAAATGAGACCACAGATTTGAGACTGAAGCAGCCTTAAGTTATGAATATCTGTGATTACTGTCTTTTTCACTTCTTAGTAAGGCAAACACCAGTTAAACTACACTGGACTCTTTTAAAATCCTCTGACTCTATAGGGAAAATGTGTTATTACAAAATTGGAAGGAAGAGAGGTGTATTTAATCAAAAATGGAGAGATTTATATCATTTGGAGAATTTCTTACAATACTCAAACCCTTTGCCACAATAAGTCATTTAAACTTTCCACTCTTAAAATATCAGTTTTGATGAATAAAGTGTGAAAAACCTAAAAGCAAGAATTATATTCTTGACAACATGATGGCTAACTAGTAGGGAGATGCTTTGAGGAGATTTAGTCAAATTTAATATCTTTTCAGTATTATGTCCAACTACACCTTGTAGCTTGTACAATTCTGCTGCCTGAACTATAGGGAAAAAAGAAAAAAAAAACCTTATGTGCAGATTGGAAACATTTGTGTCCTCCATCACTGAAGTCCTCAGAATTATCTGACATAAAGAAAATATTGGAAATTAAAAACCACTAAGATAACAGTAGATACGTCATTTTATTTATACTCTAGGTTTTTTATCCAGCCACAGCTTCTTAGCTAGAACATGGGCTCTGGTGGTACAGTGACAAGAACTTTAAATCCGCAGACTGAGATTCTACATATGAGCCCCAGCTTTGCTAAATTACTCTAAACATGACTTGGCTCAAGTCATTTGAGGTCTCTGTGTTTAAGTTGCCTTGTTTATAAAATGAGAGGATTAGACTAGATAATCTCTAAAGTCTCTTCTAGATCTTAGGCAGGCAGTGATTAAGGATTGTTTGTTTTTACATATTTTAGATCCCATAGCACCTATCATAGTTTTAGTTATTAGATAGGAGGTAATTAGTTCATATTTGTTGACCGATTAATGTCAGATTGGACAGTGAAGTTTTTGAACTTCATAGCAATAAGCCACCTCATATAAAATTCTACCTAATCAGCTACCTCATAACAATAACATTAGAGAGAACTTTTCATATATACAGTGTGTCCCAAAAGTCTTAGTGCAGTTTCATTCTCTAATCACTTTAAACTGCACTAAGACTTTTGGGACAATAGATATGAATACACACATATGTTTACATACACACATATATGCTACTTGGTATGACATAACACACATCTATCTATCTATCTATCTATCTATCTATCTATCTATCTATCTATCTATCTATATCTATAGAGCTACCCATATATCTACCTATATGTACACATCAGTATGGGCTCTTGAAAAGTATGTTGAATAAAATGGCAAAGTGTATAGAAATGAAAAATCATACTAAAGAAGGTCTAAATTCAAGTGTTGCTCTATCACATATTGACTACAAAGCTGGGCAATTCCTTTAAGTGGATGTCCCCAGGCAACTTCAAAAATTTATAAATTACAAAGAGTGTATTAATCTGTATTGATAAAGGGATTTTCTCATTGAGAGTTCCCTACACTAATGAAATCACAAATTTGATCCCACTATAATGATCCACTTTATATTTACACACATATACACACAAGTGTATATATATATATATATGTATATATATATATATATATATACACACACAGAGATACGTAGATACATATATATACTTATACATATATACATGTATGCATATGTATATGTGTTTTTAGTGATTGATATACATACAGTCATATTTATAAAGTATATAGATGTATAAGCATACATCTGTATATATACATATATAAATACATGTATGTATATTTGTATACATTTATTGACAAATGATTATAGATTGAACTTCACATATAGAGCTATACTGGGACTGAGTATGTTGGAATGAAGAGAATACTGGCTTGTGGAGTCATCAGAGGACTTAGTTTTAAATCCCCTAACTATCCTTGATTGCTTGTTTCATGAGATTTTAGAGTCTGGATAGACCTCAACAACAATCTAAGTCCAACATGTGCCCAAAAGGAGCCCCCTTCACCACTACCAAAAACCAAATGAAGACCAGCAATAACAGGAAACTCTCTATCTTCCCAGGGAGTCCATTCTACTTTTGAATAACTCTAATTATTAGGAGGTCAGTTAGCTGACAGAGTGGATAGAGCACTGGGCTTGGAATCAGGGAGACTAACCATGAGTTCAAATCCAGTGTCAGACACTTATTAGCCATGTGACCCTGGGCAAATCAACTTTACCCTGTTTGCCTCAGTTTCCTCATCTATAAAATGTACAGGAGAAGGAATTGGAAAACCACTCCAGAATCTTTGACAAATGGAGTCACAAAGAGTTGGACATGACTGAAAACATGACTCAAAAATAAATTGTTAGGAAGTTGTTTCTCTCTATTATCTGATTTCTGATTTTTCTATTGTCAATTGGGACAAATAATTTGACTTCTTTGTACCTGAATTTGCTCACTATAAAACAAGACAGTTAGTCTATATGATTCCCAAGGTTCTTTACAATTGTAAAATCCTTACTCTGGAAATATTTTCCTTGGATTATTTTAAATGAGAAAACTGAAGGTAGAGTACCACAATACATTTCATTTACTGAAGTGCTGCCTTCTTACCATCACATTACTCTTAAAAGCAATTATTTTTTTAATGGCCAGGATAAATCAGGTGTTAATACTAGGAAGTGAGTCATGGCCGTCTAAGACAGCAATTTAGAAGTTATCACAAAGCTTTGCAAAATGTCCAGGATATCTTTAATTAAATTATTGAACCACAGAATAACAAATAGAAACACCAATTAAGGCATTTTGGAGCTATAGCTTAAAAGTCCTTTATCCATGTTGGTCAATCTTTGAGTAACCTAAGCACAAGAGAATGCTATTTCTAAACATCCTCCCAACCATCTGAAATTTATTTCTTGACTTCATCAAGGCACTTCTACGAGTGGTCTACAGAGCTAAGGCCTTTCCAGATTAGCACTGCTGTCAGTGGTCTCTTCAGTTACAGGTACAACAAAACAGGCAGAAGAAACGTCCATCCCCTGAGCTTCTGCCCCCACTCAACTAACAGAAATGCGTTTGTTGGTTAAGTTGCCAGTATTGTAGTTAAATGAGAGAGCTTTTTTTTATTGGCTGGTGTAGTCAAAGCTCAAAAAAAGCTACATAAAAAGGACTCAATAAAAAAGAGAGATGACCTGTGCTGAAAGATAGTTCTTTCTGATTTTCTGTAATAGACTTCACTTTGCCATGAAATTAAATTATATTAATATCTGCTAGACACTGAGACTCCAGCCAGTTTGCTATTCCCTGACTTGACAATTAAGGCAAGTATTTTCATGGGAAGACCATTTCAAGCCAAAATAACTGGTTATATGAACCGTTTACAGCAAGCTTTAATTAAAAAGAAAAATGGATAGCTTCTGTAGTTTCCAGAAACTGTTAGTACAGGCACACATTCAAATTTTGTTTTCCTTTGAGAAATACTCCTAAAAAGACAGATGTAACATTAGACAATGGAAAGCATTTGGGGTCTGAGCCAACAACTCCAAGTTATTATTCTGAATCATAATCTAGCATTTATCAGGTGGTGGGTTGCATAGAATGCAAAATCCAATTTCAATAGTGGATGATCCCTTCATAAATAAAAAATCCACCCTCTATCATTTCAGCCCTGGAGTGGATGTCTCACAGGCTGGTTGGCATTGCTGAAGAGGATCCAAGCAGTGATCCACAATGGGAAAGTGCTCCCTTCCCTTGCCAACAGTAATGTCGTCGTTTTATTATATAAAACAACTGTTTTTGTGCAAAAGAATTGGAATGCTGAGAGATTGTCCCTGGAGAACCATGCCCTGATTTCCCAAACCATTTAAGCAACTCCCATGCCAGTTCGCTGGGGAAAATTTTACAGTTGAAGGGATACTGAGGCAGTGTTTTATAAGGGAACGAGTAATTGGAGTTTTCAACAGACACCTGAGTTCAAGTACAAGCCTTGAAACTTACTACATCCTGCACCACATTGGAAAGACACATAGACAGAGAGAAGGAAAAAAAATAAAAGCTGTGATAGATTTTGGGGGGTAATGTAAAAATCAGGAAAATGTAAGTAGAAATAAAATAAAGTAAATCCCCTAGGATAAAACAGGTTGATTAAGCTTGATTTCATAGGCCGAATAAACATCTGGGGGGGAAAACAGCATCTGTAAAATGCAGCAGAATTAGAGAGTTAGTCAGAGCCATCTCTATAAAAAAAATGTCACAGAGACAACCTGGTAGAGCAAGAACCACACAATGAGGTAAATAAGGCAGACAGTAGAAACTTCATAACTAGTTAGACAAGAAATCAAGTTCAAGGTCCTCAGTTTGTAAGGGTAAGGCCAGAAAGTTTTGGGAATTTAGAAACACTGGCATGTGATTCCACAAGATAATTTTGACCTCTGGGACTGCCATTTGTCTGAGTATATTTTACTGTGTACTAGACATTTTGTTAGTATCTCTTTCCATTTAGATTCAAAGGATAAAAAGGAGTCATTCATCCAAGGGGAAAGAAAAATGACCTTGTCAAATTATATTCTAAAATCGTA
This sequence comes from Dromiciops gliroides, assembly GCF_019393635.1. NCBI lineage: Eukaryota > Metazoa > Chordata > Mammalia > Microbiotheria > Microbiotheriidae > Dromiciops > Dromiciops gliroides. The sequence goes on from NC_057861.1 coordinate 274,570,510, forward strand.
CAGCAAAAGTTCTTTTTTGCCTGTATAAATCTGTTCATTTATTAGTATGACCTATTTCCCCTATTATCCATCACTATTATCCAGTACTCCTTTATCATGACTCTGCAAGTCCTTTTCAAAATGCATTCAAAGGACCCCAGGCTTCTGTCCTCTAAATAAAGGGGGGCATGCTTAATTTGTCTCTCCATGATCCATGGGTTCATTACAATCCCAAACAAGCAAATAGGGCTTCTGGGGAGAGATATAAGGAACGCCAAGCAACTCCATGAATAATTTCTATCTTTGATCTTCTTATTTCATACAATTTTCTAGAAGACTTACAACGCATTAAAGTTCAATCATGTTGAAAGTCTAGGCCCTCATACTTCACCAGGCACACAATCCATTCCAATGAACAGGATACAATCTTTTTTTTTTATTAAGAACATATTTATTATGTGCAATGCACTATGTCTGGTGTTGGGGATGGGAAGATTTTTTTAATTGAATAAAATTTTATTTTCCAAAATATATGTAAAAACCAAAATTTAACATCAATTAAAAAAAATTGTGTTCCAACATCTCTTCCTCCTCCATTCCCCCCCCCCCACCCCCTAGAATTCACGCATTTCAAAATAAGTTATACGTGAGTATTCATGGAAAACATTCCCACATTAGCTAGGTTGTGAGAGAAAACAGTCAAAAAAACTCCCAAAACTTCGGACTGAGGAATTGTCAAAGAGAAAAAAAAAATTTTTTTTAAATGTGTTTCCAAGGGGCATCTAGGTGGTGCAGTGGACAGAGCACCGGCCCTGGAACCAGGAGTGCACGAGCCCAAATCCGGCCTCAGACACCCAACATCCACCAGCCTCCTGACCCCTGGGCGAACCACCCAACCCCAATTGCCTCACCAAAAAAAAAAAAAAAAAAAAAGGAAAGAAAAAAAATGTGTTTCCATCTATTTTCAGATACTATCACTTCTTTCTCTGTAGATGGGTTGCTATTTTCATAAGTCCTTCAGGGTTATATTGGACCATTGCCTTGCTGAAAATAACCACATGCTTCCCAGCAGATCATCTTACACTATTGCTGTTATTTTGTATACAGTACATTTCACTCTGCTTCAATTCATGTAGGTCTTTCCAGGTTTTTCTGATAGTATCCTGTTCATCATAACCTAAATAAAGTACCTTAAACTTGACAAAGAATTTTCTTCATATTAGCCCAGCAAAGTAGGTACCATATGTTTTGCCATTATATTCAATCATCATAACTATTTCCCTCCATCCTATTCCCTTCCCATGATATTTACTCTATTTTCTATCTTCTTTTAAACTATTCCTCCTCAAAAGTGTTTTACTTCTGACTGTCCCCTCCCCTACTCTGCACTCCCTTTTTTTTTCACCCTTCCTTCCTTATCCTCTTCCCCTCATACTTTCCTGTAGGGTTAAATAGATTACTCCTCCCAACTGGGTATGAATATTATTCCCTCCATGAGCCAACTCTGATAAGTTTAAGGTCTTGAGCTAATTCTGTGTTCCAAATTTTCTTCCTCCCTCTCTCCTCAACCCTCCCTATGAAATCAAGCAATTCAATATGTTATACTTGTGCCATTATGCAGAACATCTCTACCTTCCTCAAAAGTATTTTGCTTTTTACTGCTCTCTCCCCCAATCTGCCCTTCCCTCCTTCCCCTCTCCCCCCACCCCTTATCTCCCTCCCCTCCCTCAGGGCATAAATATATTACTATACCCACTTGAGTATGTATGTTAGTCCTTCTTTGAGTCAATTCTGATGATATTAAGGTTCACTCACTCCCCAATTCCTTCCCTCTCTTCCCCTCCCCTCCATAAGCTTTTTTCTTGTTTCCTTCATGTAAACAACCTCTCCCCAGACCATCTCTCCCCTTCCCCCTCCCCCAGTCTATTTCTCCTACACCTCAACCCTATTTTAAGGATGTCATTATGGGTTAGTTAGGTGGCACAGTGGACAATGCACCAGCCCTGGGCCCAGGAGGCCCCAAGCCCAAATCCAGCCCCAGACATAAGACACCCCACAAAGAACAAAACATCACATCCCTTCATATGCAGTTCAGACCTGTGTCCTCTGTTAAATCCTTACTGAGATATTTCTTATGAGTTTGAAGTATTATCTTCCCATGTAGGAATAGGTTTTGATCTTTTAAATCCCTCATGAAGTCTTTTTCCTGTTTATCTTTTTATGCTTCTGCAGGGTCTTATATTTGAAAGTCAAATTTTCTATTCAGTTCAGGTCTTTTCATAACAAATGCCTGAAAGTCTTCTTTCTCATTGAAATTCCATGTTTGCCTCTGAAAGATGATGCTTAGTTTTGCTGGGTACGTGATTTTTGGCTGTAGTCCCAGTTCCTTTGCCCTCTAGAATATCATATTCCATGCCCTCCGGTCCTTTAATGTAGAAGCTGCTAGATCTTGCTTTATCCTTATTGGAGCTCCACAGTATTTAAATTCCTTTTTTCTAGCTGCTTGCAATATTTTCTCCTTGACCTGGGAGTCCTGAAATTTGGCTATAATATTCCTGGAGGTTTTCCTTTTGGGATCTCTTTCAGGAGGTGATCGGTGGATTCTTTCAATTTCTATGTTAGCTTCTGCTTCTAGAATATCTGGGCAATTTTCCCTTACAATCTCTTGGAGGATGGTGTCTAAGCTCTTGTTTTGGTCATGGTTTTCAGGTAGTCCAATGATTTTCAAGTTATCTCTCCTAGATTTATTTTCTAGGTCAGCTGTTTTTCCAAGGAGATATTTCACATTGCCCTCTATTTTTTCATTCAATTGGATTTTCTTTCCTGTGTCTTGGTTTCTCATAAGGTCACTAGCTTCCATTTGTTCAATCCTAATTCTTAGGCAATTATTTTCAGCAGACGGTTTTTTAATCTCTTTTTCCATTTGGCTTTTCAAACTGTTGACTTTTTTCTCATGACTCTCCTGCATTGCTCTCATTTCTCTTTCCATTCCTTCCTCTCTTTCTCTACATCTTCATTCTATCTCTCCTACTTTCTCTTCAAAGTCCCTTTTGAGAGCTTCCATGGCCTGAGACCAGTTCATATTTTTCTTGGAAGCTTTGGATGTTGGAGCTTTGACCCTATTATTATCTTCTTCTTCTGAGGATGTATTGTGGTCTACCTTTCCCCCAAAGAAGTTTTCGATGGTCTTCTGTTTTCTCTGCCTACTCATCTTGGCTTACTATTTCTTGGCTTTTTACTCCTTAAAGTATAGCTCTGCTTCCAGGACACACTGTTCGTACTACAGCGTGGCCCAGGGAGTGATTGGACTTCTTCTCAGCCTGCCTGGCTAGTGAGTAATCACAGCCGCTTTCTCTTTGACCCTGAAACAGAAGTCTGATTGAACTCTGATTCTCTATGGTCAGAAGCGTGGCATGCTTTTGCACCTCCCCCACTGGGCCACCACCACTCGATTCAGCCCACTGGTTCAGACCCAGGGCGCTTTGCCCCAACTCCAGTAGATACTGCCTCCACTTCACCCCGGCCTACCACCGAACCCCTTCACCAGTCTGTAATCGGAACCTCAGAAGTTGCTGATGCCGAAGACTCTGACATGCGCTGGAAGCAGTGTCCCTGGCTGAGTCCGGACCGCGCACTGAGCTGTTCAGCCTCATCAGTAGGTGATCAGAATTGCCTTCTTTTGCGGAGAAATAGTCTCACTCTGTTCTTATGTGCATTAGGCTGTTCTGGGTTTTGATTTTTACCTCATTATTTGGGAGTGAATGGACGGGTTTATCTGGTAGCTCGTGGGAGTCACAGCCTCTCCTCCGCCATCTTGAACAGGATACAATCTTGCTAAAACTTCCCATCTGAAGATGGAATTGCCTTCTATTTCTAGACATCAACTGAAAATAGTTTCCACCCTGAATCTTGAGCAGATCCTTTCCTTAAAATAACTGTTGAGTACTCAAGTGTTAATATCCTTCCTACTTCACCTAAGAGTAAGACATTTAATGAATGGAATATTCATTTAAGTAAATCACAAAATCTGTGAGTTTGAAAGGACTAGAGATGAACTAGTCCAATCCAACAAAATGGAGAATCTATTTGATGACATACCCAACAACTATTGAGCCTTCATTGAGCCTTTGCTTGATGACTCCAGGTGGAGCTGGGATCTTCTCTTCTCCAGGCTACATAGCCCCAGTCCTTGAACAAATTCTCATATGACAGGAATTTAAGGCCCTTCACCATCCAGGTTACCCTCCTCTGGTACTCTCCAGCTTATAATTATTCTTATACTCATCCATGTTGCCCAGCATTGAACACAATGCTCCAGCTGTGGTCTGAACAAAAAAGGGAGGAAGTGAGAACCACACAACATCCCTTTGAAAAGGGAATGTGCTGATGTGGCAAAGGTGCTTCTTGAATTCTGGTCCCACTACTCTGCTTTGCCTATTTCTGGAGGTGACTTCTGTCTGAGACCAAGTAGCTGCCCCTTACTGGTTCTTTTGTTTACTTCATTCTCATCTGCTTTACCTGCATTATGAATAACTTTACCTCTGGTAGCAGTTTCTGCCTTTTCCCCTCAGACAGAATGTCTAGGTCTACCTGATTATCCCCTGAAGAACTGTACCTTTAATATCCAGAACACTGGGTTTTTTTGCTTATACTTTAGCTCTATTGTCTTGGGCACTAATTTGCCTAGCAGGATCTGCTATTGCCTAGAAATGATGCAGCTGCAATAGACCTGGCTGAAGCTGGGAAGATGGGCCCACAACTAGACTCCCCCACACAGCCCAAAACAAGATATCTAAGACAATGTCTTTGTCTGTGAAACTGCATCACTCCATGGCCAAACAAATTAAATTGTGTTTTCTGACCTTGGGCAGATCTTCAGTCCAGAAGGCCACCAAAAGCAGGAAATACTTACACCATAATATCTGCATATCAATTTAGATATACCACAATTGGACTATGAGGGTTATATGAATCATTGTTCTAATTGAAATTTCAAGGATTGGGGTGTTATAGATTTTCTTTTTTTTTTTTGGAGGGCAATGGGGGTTAAGTGACTTGCCCAGGGTCACACAGAACTAGTAAGTGGTCAAGTGTCTGAGGCTGGATTTGAACCTCGGGTTACTCCTGAATCCAGGGCCCGGTGCTTTATCCACTGCGCCACCTAGCTGCCCTGATTTTCTTAATAAAAACTAGCTTGGGAGAGCATGTTCTTTCCAAATTTATAGTAATGAAGCTCAATATCTTCTAGCATCAAAGAGAAACCCCCAGAGCTTTATTATATGAAGGAGGTTGATGAAGATACTTCAGATAATTTATAACCCAATCCCTTATTAGATGGTTGGGGAAACTGAGGCCTAGAATGATGAAGTGACTTGTCCTAGGTCACACAGAACAAGTAGAAAAGGACATCCAAACTAGTACTTCTGACTTCAAATCCAGTGCTCTTGCTGACAGACCACACAACCTCCTCTTAAGTAATAATGAAATGTGAGGTTGATGCTATCTAGGTGTTATATATAGACAATCAGCAAAGGCATTTTTTCATTTTTCATTTTCTTTTAGTATTGTGAACATAACAGTCATCAACAAATACAAACATGTCAAGATAAAAGGAAGAGAACTATGTAAGTAACTGTTCTTACATACAGTTTATTTTCTTCAAGTTTAACAAGGTAATAATAAAATAGCTCCATTTGTGCTTCTTTCTGTACTCTTTTTTCTTATGTGCATTTTAAGATATTTTCTTATGAAGTTATTTTTCACAATAATTTTTCCTCTAGGCTTATGGCCTAAGTGGTCATTCTGTATTTTTCAATTGTTACCAATCGTCCCCCCAAAGTTTGGCATTTACATGTAGTGAACTCCAATCTAGAAGCTTTTCAGGATCCCTATATTCTGACTCAAAGATTGATCCAGGGCTTCTCTTAGGAATACCAGAATTTAGGAATTTAGCTTGTGTATAGGTCTCTATGAAAAAGGGAAAGGATCAGGGCAGCTAGGTGGTGCAGTGGATAAAGCACCAATTCTAGATTCAGTAGGACTTGAGTTCAAATCTGGACTCAGACACCTGACACTTACTAGCTGAGTGACCCTGGGCAAGTCACTTCACTCACTGACCTGCTAAAATTAAAAAAAAAATTAAAAGGGAAAGGATCTTCAGCTTCCAGGCAAGTATACAGGCTAACAAGATAATAAATACAGGCTAAATTTTATTTAACCCTAACCCCCCCCAAAAAAGAGGGTCCTCACCAATTAAAGTTAAAGCCTACTCTTTCCCCTTCTACAATGAACCTCCATGTCTCAAGAAATTATTGAGGCTACCAGAGTCAGTAGTTCCCTAAAGATGTGTGTGTGGGGGTGGGTTAAACTCAATTAGAAATAGGGGCTACTAATCCATACATGAGAATCCCTCCAGGCTACATATTGATTGAGTTTTAAAATGTAATATTATATATGCTTTATTATATTTATTTTGTTAAATATTTCCTAGTTATATTTTAATCTGGTTCTAGTGCACTGTCAATTGGGAGTCCCCTGTTCATATGTTTGACACCTCTGGTCTATGTAATGATCACTTAGTTGATAATGCTAAAAGTTGAGTTGTGAATTTACAGGACTCCTTTTAGAAATAAAAGGTTGCTCATCATTGTTCTGTTAATAGGCAGAAAATTCACTCCATTAGCAATAGTTTTTTAGATTTTCATGAGAGAATGATTGACTACATACAGTTATGAACAGATTTCCCAGTTTTCCAAAGGAATACAACTTAGAAGGATCCAGTATGAATCCATCTCTATTAAAACATTACAAAAATTCACTTAGAAGGTAAAGGTGTACATTTTTCTCTAATGGAAAAAATAAGGAAGTATTAGTGTATACTTTTGTTTTATTAATTCTTTTATTCATTTAACAACTTTTAATTGTATTTCTTATCATATGCCAAGTGTTGAGTTAGGCAGGCACAGAAGAATACATGGATATAAATAAGGCTATTTCTTCCTCATTTTCCAAGAATTTTGTCATCTAATACAGGTGATTAGAAAAGCCATCAGATAAATACAAGAGAAATTAGAATGATATACATAATAAATGTAAAAAAAATTTACAAAGGGGAAGCTAGGTGGCAAAGTGGATAGAGTACCGGCCTTGGAGTCAGGAGTACCCGAGTTCAAATCTGGCCTCAGACACTTAACATTTACTAACTGTGTGACCCTGGGCAAGTCACTTAACCCCAATTGCCTCACTAAAAAACAAAAACAAAAACAAAATTTACAAAAAGGTCTGGGGGTCAAATGGGGAAGAATCATTTACAGTAGGAGGAAATGATCAGGGCAGCCTGGACAGGGGAAGTAATTTGAGGTGAGCTCTGAAGGATGGGTAACATGTTCTCAAAACAATTATATATGCCCAGTGGGCTATACCTAATATATGAGAAGAAGCTTTGTGGAGATTTCCAGGGTGCTGTCACATATTTATGATGTGCTCAAATACAGGGCTTGCAATCTGTAAATTCTAATCTGTTTTCCCTGGGCAAGTCACTTAACCCCAATTGCCCCACAAAAAAATTAAAATTCTAATCTGTTTTGTTGGAGAAAAGGTTTTTTAAAACTTTTCCTTAGTTAAGCTTATCAATAATTTGTTATTCATAATGCCCCAGAAGATATTAAATCACTTTCACATTCTGAGGCTTATTCCAAGTCAAGTATATTCAGTCTTGAATTTTTCAATTCTTCATCAATCTGATACTTTCCAGGATTCCAAGGTGTGATGAGCATGTTTTGATGATGTCCTAATCATATGACTGATGGGGGTTAACTTCACAAACTCTTCTGGTTTTTTTTCTATTTACCAGGTTTCAAGAGAGAGAGACAGAGAGACAGAGAGACAGACAGAAAAAGAAACAGGGACAGAGAGACAGAGAGAAAGAGGGAGAGAAATATGAAACAAGTTGGTTATTGTCATCACATCAATACTCCTCCTACTGACCTTGTATTTCCTGAGGTTAGGAATGAATCCATGATGAACCTACTCCAAAAGAAGAGCAAAAATGGCAACCTTCCAGAGCCTACTTATATTTTTTCTTACACAGGAAAAGGGGAGAAGGTAGGGATTAATATATGTTGGTGACTAAGGCAAGACCATTAAGTCTAAAGGCACTAAATCCATAAACTTCTGAAAGACTGAAAAAGAATTACACTTATCAATGAGAAAATGAAAACAAATCATATTATGTTTAGAAATAGGCATTTGGCACTCCTCTATGCCCAATATTTTGGAGTGAGGATGACTACATCTGCCAGATTTTCAATAAGTTCAGGAATCAAGTCAGAGGTTACTTGTGCTACATAGTGATGGCCATGAGGTCAGGGCACTTGTTATTGTTATTGTTTGTCCTTCATTCTCAAAGAGTACCATGACATCAGGGTGATATCATGACTTGTAGTGAATTGGATTTAAGTTACAGAGGACTATTCAAGGTCACTAAACTCGCTCTCTCTTTCAGAGTCATCTGGGTCCAGTGGCAAGATCAGGATGAAAGGAGATGGCCCCAAATGTTTTAAGGCAATTGGGGTTAAGTAAGACTTGTCCAGGGTCACACAGCTAGTGTTTGAAGTGAGATTTGAACTCAGCTCCTCCCAACTTCAGGACCAGTGCTCTATCCACTGTGCCACCTAGCTACCTATAATCATGGCAAAGGTCACAATTACCCACATAAACACCTTCATTTATTTTCCATGAAATCCTACAAAGATGTTTTCTCAGGGCTTATCAATGAGTAGATCCAAGTGTCTCAGACTGGGTTCACAGAACTAGGTTGATCACACAATTAAACTGTTAATATGGCAAAGGAAAAGGCTTCTGTGGTATGTTTATGCACATCTGGATAATGCTACTGTAAAGCATTGTTGCTAACACATTTTTAAAATTGTTTTTTTTTTCTTTTCCTCTTTGACAATTCCTTAGTCTGAAGTTTTGGGGTGTTTGACTGTTTTCTCTCACAACTAGCTAATATGGGAATTTTTCCATGACTACTCATGTATAACTTATTTTGAATTGCTTGAATTCTTGTGGGTGGGGGGAAGAGAAATTGGAACACAAAGTTTTAAAAAAATTGATGTTAAAATTTTGTTTTTACATATATTTTGGAAAATAAAATTCTATTAAAAAGCATTCTTGCTTGGGGTCGTTATGGAGACAGTGACTGAATATAACACATATACTGGCAATATTGGCATAAAAGCATAATCCATCACAAGTAATAACTGGAATAGGCGAAGAAAGCCACGTGGAAAGAGGAATGAGTAGGAAATATTAAGATGGAGTGCCTGGAAATACCTCCCTCCTCCTTGGACCCAAAGGAACTTGGCCTTCTCGGACATGAATGAGGACTAGAATAGGCATGCATAGATTGCTGTGATTACCAAAAGGGTGGCACAGTTAATTGGGATACTTACTTTCTATAGTCTAGAACACAGTCCATAAAGGTATTCTTATGATCACTGCAACTACAACTCATTGTACTCAGAATCCTGGCACTTTCATAGTGAGGGTTAGAAATAGGAGGGTCATAAAATGGAATATGAGGAATGCTGAGTCTGGGAATGATTAGCTAAAGGAAACCTTGTGGTCCCCATAACTATAATGGCCGGCAGGCAAGTCCATAGACATCTTCCTGCCTCCCTGGAACAACATGCCCAGGCTCTCTGAGTGAGAAGATGGAGATGGGCAATCGCAACTCCCAAGCTGTACCAGCTCTACCCCAGCATTCAAGAGAATTCCTGAAGGCATGGTGGGAATATATCCACATTGCTAAATTAGTCCTCCCCAGTTCTTCAGGATGGGCATGACCAAAGGCATCCAAAAATTAATGTTCCCATAAAATGAATAGTTCTTTTTTTCTGTTTTGTTCTTGTGGGGCAATGAGGATTAGTGACTTGCTCAGGGTCACACAGCTAGTAGTGTCAAGTGTCTGAGGCCAGATTTGAACTCAGGTCCTTCTGAATCCAGGGCCTGTGCTTTAATCCACTGGCCAACTAGCTGCCCCTAAAATGAATATTTCAGTCCAAGTCATTACAAGGTCTGAAGCATCTATGAGTTTCTACCACAGTCCCTTGGCCTAATCAATAACTCCACTGGCTCCCTATTATCTCTAAGATAAAAGATAAAACTCCCCTCTTTGGGCACTTAAATCTCATCATGATTTTGGGCCCTCTTCTTACTATTCCAGTCTTCTTACACATTTCTCCCTTCCACACATTCTATGGTTTAGTTGTTTATTCCTTAATATTTGATGTTTCATCTCCCATCTGCCTTTTTACTGGTCACACTCCAGACCTGGAATGCACTGCTTCTTCAACTTTTTCCAGTAGAATTTCTGTTTCCCTTTAAGGATCAGCTCAAGTGAAACATTCTACTAGAAGCTATTTCTGGGCACCCACCTACCAAGACCTCCCCCTCAAAGTACCTTGTTTTCATTTTCGTGTTTTGTGTTCTTTATGTTTATGTATGCTGACATCATCTCTCTCAAGAGAACAAAGGCTCCTTGAAGACACAGACTCCTTATTTTTTGTATTGCCATTTCTTAGGCTGAGGTCTTTGATACATGTGGGATAAATAAATGCTTGTTTAGTTTGATTGATCAAACAGTAATAACTGTTCTAAGGAAGACATGGATCTCCTTGAAGTCTCAAAGAAAACTCCTTTATATTGTTCAATGCTGTATTTTTGTGTGAGTTAGGTCTCCTCCAGGTGGTCCCCACAAAAGTCTTTTTAGTTTTTGTTTTGTAGGGTCACAAGGGGTTGAAATCCTTAAAAAATATTGTCATTGGTACAAGAGACCCTAAGAGATTCTCTATTCTCATCTGAGGGTCAGACCTTAAAGCCCTAATAAAATTTTGTGGTTTTAATTATTTAATATACTTGTCATGTCATATTGTGTATTTTAGATATTTGTATTGATGTCTTATTCCCCACTAGACTATAAACTTCTTGAGAGTCATGGCTATGTCTCCTTTAAACTTTGTGTGTCATCCAGTATTGAAGAGTGTTCTGAATACTGCAGGTGCTAAATACATGTTTGTTGTTGGTGCTAAAAGAGGAAATTCCAGAGACTGACTATGGGTCAGTGGTGCTAACTTTATTTTTTAAAGACACATTTTATTCATCTTCATGATCAGACTATCCATTTAAAAATCAACAACAAGGGTTCAAACAAACAAAAACTTCATTAAAATCATTTATGGAATGCTTTACACTTTCCAAAGAACAGAAACTAAAATAAACCTACTATACAATTAGTCACAAATACAGCCCTGTATTTTATTTTATTTTTTTTTGCCCATATACAAAAACATGTCTTCTTGGAGCAGCTAGGGTTCTGCCCAACTGTGCTTGGCTGAGTTCACAAACCTGTTATAACCTGTAGTTCCCTTGTCACTCCTCTGCCTCTCTCTCCTGCTAATCTTTTTTCCTAAGTAATTAAATATTCTACCACCCGCCATAACTACCCATAGCCACATTGGTTACGTGGTTTGGCAAAATATTGGCCACCATCCCAAGGGCCTGAGCTCTTGCCTTCAAAGTTTCCTCCCTTCATGGACCAAAGGTTGAAGACTGATTGTTTGTAGTTGCCTAAATCATTTTAGCTACTATCACCTCCAAAGTTGCTTCCCTCATTTTCCAATCCATTGTAAGCCATCTTTACTTCCACCATATCCTCTACCACCACGACTACCACCAAAACAACCACAACCACTGCAGTTCCCAACATGGCCAAAGTTATCATTTCCATCAGTCTCTCCACAGCCACCAAAGTTGCCAAACCACTTTAACTTCTTTGACTAGATGAAGCTCCAGAACCATTTCCTTGTCTATACAGGGCTTCTCTACTTCACAATTTGTGCCATTATGAGTATGGTATTTTTGAATGACAATCTTATCCACAGAAGTATGGCCATCAAAAGTCACCAAAGCAAAACCCCTCTTTTGCCACTTCCTGGATCAATCCATGATTTCAGTCACTTCATTTTTTTCCCATATGTTCAAAGTAGTCTCTTAAGTTCTGCTCCTCAGTGTTTTCCTTAATACCACCCACAAAGGTCTTTTTCCACAGTTAAATGACACCTGGGCTTTGAGAGTTCTCTGTGGAAATAGATCTCTTTGTTCGACAACTCTGCCATCAACTTTGTAAGGTCTGGCATTCTGGCTGCATATACCTCTTCCACTGTGTATAGCTAACAAAACCAAAGTTCCTGGGAATGCTGGTATTTGGATCCCCTCAGTTACCATTCAGTCCATCAGTGTGCCCCATTGCTCAAAAATGGCTCCTCAGGCTCTCTTCGTGAAGCTCATGCCTCTGATGAAGAGTTTTCTGCAGCTGTTCAGGCCCTTGGAGGACTGTGACTTCCACACTGCAAGAATGGAAGCAAATGGTTTCAGTGATACTTGTCCAAAGGCATCGGGGACAGAAATGTCAGTGGAGCAAATTTACCATCATCTGATGTCATGTTTGCCTTCAATCAAATAGGAATTCTTTGAGGACAGGATCCTGTTATAAAACAGAGGGAGTATTGGCCAGCTTGTTGTTCTAAACTTAGACTATTTCTTCAAACTTTAACATTTTAGAGGAATTTCAGGGACTTTTTATCTCTGCTCCCACCCCCATCTCTTTATGTTGAGATTTCATCCTGGTTTGGTCTATCATAGCCCATCCGACTTACTGTTTCCAGGAAGGATATGGGGCTCAGACAACCAAATTGCCTGACATTTTTTGTTGTTTTTGCTGGTCACCAAAGCCAACTTTTGCTGCAATGCTTCATTGCATATGAAAAAAAAGTGCATCCTCCTGTCCTTTAGATTTGCCAATGGAATGTCAAGCAGAGACAGACCTCTGTGTCTGCCCAGCTCCTACATTAATGGGGCAGTAGAATACATGGTTCTTAGCACAATTGTCTCATTTCTACTTGTGCTGTTGGAGTTGTATTTAACCATGACATGCCAGATGGCATAGAAGCACCAGTTGCTTAGTCCTAAGGAGCAGTATCATCCAACAAAAAGAACTGCATATATGCACATGGAGGCTTTCACTATTATTGTGGGTTTCCAGGACTTTCCAAAACTAACCTCTGTAGCTATACCCTTTACAATTGTATGCCTGATCCTTGTTCTCTTATAGGACCTCATTTCCAGGGGATGTAAGTCTCCTTAATTACACTACTGCATATTCAACACAAAACACTTCTGCTCAGGACTTATGACTACACAGATGTTTACAAACCTGGGCAGAAAAAATATCAAGTGCTAATTCCCAGAGCTGTCTGGAACTAAATGTCCCAGATTATGTTGTGATTTAAGGGGTATGTATGTTGTATCTAAAAGAGATTCTAGGTGTCAGGAAAGCTGTATTCTAAACATAATTCACTACATCATCATGTCATAAGTGTGTACTAGGTGATTTTAGGCAAGGCATTTTAGGTATCTGTTGACATACATACATATATATATATACACACATACGTGTATATGTGTATATATACATATAATGTATTAAAGTTTAAAAGCAAGCCATTTTATGTATCTGTCAACAGTATACATACGTATATGTGTATATATTTATATACATAATATAGTATTTTAAAGCTTTTAAAAGCACATTGCATGTTTTATGTCATTTGAGCCTCACAACAGCCCTGTGATATAAAATATCAATGTTATTTCCCCATTTTACACAGGAAAAATTGAGGCTGAACAAGGTGAAAATGACTTGTCCAGGGTCGTATAACTTATGTCTATGACAGGAATTTAACTCAACACTTCTTTGACTACAGGTTGTGGGGACGAATTTTTAATTGGGGAGTGCTAGCTAAGCGGCCCGCCGCAATATTGGGGACAAGGAAGGAGGACCAGCAGCTTCCCTCAAAACAGAACAAGATTTATTTTAACAAGAACGAACTTAAAAAAAAAAAAACAAACAGGATCAGTAGGATCAAGGGAAAGGGGAATAAAATGGGGAAAGGGAAATTATACAACCTGAAAAAATACCCACCGCCCAGGAATCAGCTGAAAATATGCAGCAGAATGCCTGTCACTTTCCAGCGTCCAGCTAGAATGCCCAATTCTCCTCTCCCAAACCTAGAAACACCCCACAACAAGCCCCAGCCAATGAGATGGCCTCTCTAACAGTCACATGACTGCCCTCACTAGGCTTCCAATCATTATATTTTGCCAGGCCCATGTAGGTGTCAGCGAGTGGTGATGGACTTGCAGGTGCCAGAGCCCTGGCAAGGGCTACAACCAGTGGTGAAGCACCATGCGGTTTGCGGAGCCCCAGGCCAGTGCACACCGAGGCATAAAAACTTCAAAATAACAAATTATTCTTTACATGGTCCAGTACTCCATTCACCTCACTACCTCCCTATGTAGGGACTATGAGTCCTTATCAAACACCACCTCCTACCTGAAATATTTCCTGATAACGTCCAAGCTTCTACAGCCTCTCTACAAAAGCTATCCCATATTTAATTTCTATATCTTTTGTAGGTTTTTATGTATGCTTTTTTTTCCCACTGATAGAATGTGATCTAATTTAGAACCTGTACTTACTTGATTTTGTCTTTTTATCCTCAAAACGTAGCACAGCAACCAGAACATAGGAGTTTAATGCTTACTTGACCGATTGACTTTTTTGTTTTGTTTTCCTTTGTTTTGTTTTTTTTGCAGGGCAATGAGAGTTAAGTGACTTGCCCAGGGTCACACAGCTAGAAAGTGTCAGGTGTCTGAGGTTGGATTTGAACTCAGGTCATCCTGAATCCAAGGCCAGTGCTTTATCTACTGCACCAGCTAGCTGCCCCCCTGATTGACTTTTAAAAGGTAAGGTTGGCCTAGGTGATAGTATATGATAATGTCAATGTAAGAGTGGATCTAATACTCTCCCAAATTAATAAGTATGTAGTCTGGGACCACCATTCCCCTTCTTAAGTCTAGCATCTATTTCAATAGTAACCCAAATAAGAATGCCAGTCCTCTATCTGGTTCCCAATTCTGGGAGTATATAGTATCATCAATCAGGGGAATAATTCCAATCAGTTTAAGAAGTAATAGAATAAATCAAAAAAGATAACCAGAATAACCCTCATCCCCAACCCAGAGAAGTCACATAGAGAAAGACAATATAATATACATAAAGAAGACCAAAAAAGGCACCTCCTGAAATCAATGATTATGGGTAAATTCAGTGTCAATTTCATTCATTAACTGAATGGTTCAAAAATTTCCAATCCCTTCAAACCCCTATACCTGATCTATAAGTATAACTGCCAGAAAAGCAACAACAATAAAAAATGCAGCATGTGGTTTAGGTGAAGTGTTCCAGTGTATGCATCTAGAAACTTGCTACCATAATAAAGTATTTTCTAATTGTAAATTTATGGAATAAAACAAGTAATTCCATAACATAGTATAATAAAAAAGATGACTGAATATGACACTGCAAATCTATTACATACAAACTTGGTATTCCTTTTAAATATATAATAAAGTTAACATGTAAATTTTTCCCCTTTTTCTTTCATCCCCCCACATCCTAGAAATGCCTACCATTACACACAAATATGTAAATACATGTAAAATCATTCTATACATACTTCCATTTATTAATTCTTTCTCTGGATGCAGATAGTATCTTCCGTCATATATCCTTCATAGTTAATTAGGGGATTTATAATAGAATGACTTAGTCACTCAAAGTTGTTCTAAAAACAATATTGCTATTACTGTATACAATGTCTTCTTGATTCTACTCATTTCACTCCATTATTTTGTGCAAATCTATCCATGTTTTTCTAAGATCATAAAGCTCATCATTTCTTGTAGAATAGTATTATTCCGTCACAATCATATACCACAACTTATTCATCCTTTCCTCAATTGATTGGCATCCCCTGTCAATTAATTAATTAACTTAAATTATTTTAATTTAAATAATTATTAAGGAAAATCTCTCAATTCCTTTTTTTCTTTTGTTGACATCAATCCATTATATCCAGGGGCTTAGATAAAAAAATAAGGTCAAGCAAATATATTAGGGCAAAACCTAAAACATTGAGACCTTACAATCCTATCCAATACTAGAATCTATGATTGCTATAACTGTTCCGAAGGCCATTGTAACATGGCAATGACATATTTTTGTTTTAGAAATGACATGTGAAAGAACTTTGAAAGGATTTTCACAGTTACCATTAATAGAACTTTAGAAGTTGTCACTAAGTTAGTTAAATTTAAACACGGGATGTCTTGAAGCTGGAAACAGGAATGTTTTTGTTTTGTTTTGTTTTTTTCTTCAGGTGAACTGTAGATAATTTCAATTTGTGCTTTACTTTCTTTATAAGTTCTGTTTGTTCTTATTTCTTGCATTATGGTACTTAGTTGTTTGATTTTTTCACTTGTTACTTTCTTCTGGGAAGCCTCTGTGTATCCTATCTTCAAGGTAATGTGTCTCTGTGTATCCTATCTTCAAGGTAATGTACTTTCCTTGTATAGAAATCATATGTTCTTTTCAAAATACTGGTTTTTGTTTCTCATTTTCCAGATTGCCCTTCACTTCGGAATATTTGTATTCCCTCTCATTCAGTTCATTGAAAAGATGTGATTCAAGTTTTTACTATTTTGCTAATTATTTTGCTGTTTCAATCCATAAATTCTGCCATTTATGCACTCTCTTGATCTACTCAGGAATATCCTGTTGCAGTTCTATAATATAAATCCACAAGGTCTGCTATTTTAATTGATCTTGGTTAGAGTTCCTTTGTCTTTTATATTTATTCAGATAAATTTACAGTTATTTAGATGACATGGTAGCCATCTTTTTCTGTTATATCTTTCTTGTTGATTTAACTGCTTATGCTATAGGTTTTCATTGTATTTCTCCTGAGATCTTTTGTGGTTTTAGTCCCTCCTCCCTTCTATTTCTATTTCTCAATTTGTGAATTTTTCCCCGTTCATGGCAGAATTCCCCTGGGGCAATGTCTCAACCTCCTCTCATGTTGGAAAATTCATTTTTCAATTGTCTCTAATACTGGCTCAAGACTTCTGGAGGAAAATGATTATACCTAGCTGTATGACATTATCTTTTCCTTCAGTTCCAGTGCAGTACCATATGCTGGTACCCAGACCCATTTCCCTCTGTTCTTTAGTTCTGTGGCTGATGCTTGTCATTACAAAATACAGGTGAAGGCAGGTGCAGGGGCAGGGTATGTTGGCTACAATAAAAGAAGGAAAATTCTGTGTAAATCCAAACTCATTGTGTGTCCTGTTAAAGTACAGACATTACCAAGTAAAGGGTGCCTGAATGTCTATGTTAGGGATGAACTTTCTCTACTGTTAATTCAAAGGGCTTTTATCTTGTTAGCCCTCTTGGTGTCTTAACCTGAGGAAATAACTATAATTGTTTCAACTATAGTATATAATTTTGGGGGTTGGAGGTAAGAGACAAGAAGATAGAGAGGATTGGGATTGGAAAAAATTTCTAGACCTCATTTTTTTGGGGTCACATGGAGAATTTATTTAAAGGAAACTCAGAGATTAACTAGTCCCACATCCTAATTTTAGCATAAGGAAACTAAGACCTAGATGGTTAAGTAGTTTTTTCAAAGGTTACCCTTGGACAATAATATTAAGTGCTATTCCCCTGTATTACTGAATAAGTACTGGTAGATCAAGTACAAGACATGTTATACAAAAATATACTTTATTTTAAAAACACACCTTTTTCGCTAAGTGATATGAATAATATACAGAAAGATTAGGTATTTTGTGGATTTATTTTATATTCTGCAGCTTTCCTGAGGTTACTCTATGTTTTAATAAACTATCATATAATCTGCAAATAAGAACAATTCTATTCCTTCTTTACTTATGTTTACCTCAATGCCAAATAATTTTACTCCTTTATTTATATTTATCTTAGACTTCAATTTCTTTATCTTTATCACAACGGCTGGCATTTATGAAACTACAGAAAATACTTTTGACAATGGAGAGCTGTCCTTTATGTCTGATCCTATTGGAAAGGCCTATAGATTTTTTTTTCTATTACAGATAACGCTAAGTACACCATTAAAGCACTTATAAAAAGTGATATTTTTGCTTCTTAATAACCTATGACTATTCTTGTAATTTCTTTTTCTTACCTTATTGTTATAGACAGCATTTCTAATACTATGTAAAAAGAAGTGATGATACCATCCTTGTTTTACCTCAGATTTATGAGAAAGAATTCCAGTTTAACTCCTTTGCAAATAAAAATGGTACTTAATTTTAGATAAATACGATTTACTATTTTTTAAAAGGTTGGTTGAGTCTTATATTTTCTAGTGTGTTTAACAGAAATGGATATTGCATTTTTTCAAAGGCTTTTTCTATATCTATTGATATAAACATGATTTTGTTGAATTTCTTCTTTGATATTATAATGAAAAATTTTCATTTTTATAGAAAAAGATAAGTAAAAGAAAAATATTAAAGTTTCTCCAATTCTTCTTACTACATGTATAGGAATCTAGTCTGTTCTGGCAATGATGTTTTATATATAACATAACTATAGTATACATATTATTTATGTATATGTATACACATTATATATATATACATATGTATATATAATATACATATTAGCTATCATTATCTACCAAGTGATAATTTCTAGAAAGAAAGATATTGTTAATACCAAGAAGCATGGACCATGAATAATATTTGTATCTCCTCCCATGCTATTGTACATAATGGGCACTTAATAAATGGCTGTTAAATGAGTAGTAAACTCCTTGAGGGTGGGAACTCATTTGTTTTTTGTCTATGCATCCCAACACCTAGCACATTGCCTGAAATATGGTGTTTAATAAATGTCTATTTATTGAGAGATTAATAATGTAAGATGTTTCTATGATTTGCCTAACTGAATAGGATATATTCCCAAAGATATTCCCACACAGTAATACCTTGTATACTTTAATAATCATACATTTTTCTTTTTTTGAGATTCAATAATATTATTTAATAAATCTTACAACATGAGTTACTTAGAAAAGAACACTCTATTTGATGAAAGGTGCTGGTAACCTCCAAAGCAGTCTAGTACTAATTAGCTTTAGATGACTATCCCTCATCATACTCAAAATAAATTCAAAATGGATTCAACTTTGAATATTAAATACTATGCCATAAAAATGAGAATAAAAGCAAATAATATTTTTTCTATCTTAATAGTCTTTTTTCCAGTTACATGTAACAACAGTTTTCAACATTTGTCTTTATACAACCAAAGTTTTCTCCCTCAACCTTTCCCAAGACAGAAAGCAATCTTATATAGGTTATATATGTACAATCTCATGAAACATATTTCTGCATTAGCCATGTTGTGAAAGAACAAAAGGGGAAAACCTCAAAAAAAGGAACAAAACAAACCAATAATAAAACAATCATACACTATTTTTCATTTGAAACTAGAAAAGGAGTACTAATAAGTGTGAAAGGAGAAAGAATTTCTATCTTCATTCCTCAGATGGAAAACTATTAAGTTAACCATCAAGAGAAAACATCCATGTTGTTAAAATCAAGTTTCTGTAGATTGAGGAGATTAAGAAAGAAGAGAAGAATCCATTGATGTTAACTCTCCAAAATTTTCAAAGTTAAGTGAGAGAGAAGATACAACAGCACTTTAGTTTCTTACGATTGTAAAATCCTACAGCAAAACCTCACTTTGTTGTTGTTGTTCAGTTGTTTCAATTGTGTCTGATTCTTTATATCCCCATTTGGGGTTTTCTTGGTAAAGTTACAGGAGTGGTTTGCCATTTCCTTCTCTAGATCATTTACAGATGAGGAAACTAAGGCAAAATCTCACTAGCCTGGAATAATTATAGAACCTCAGAAGTGGAAGAAACTTTAGAAGTCATCTAGTTCAACTCATATATTAACAAAAAATCACATCTCCAACATACTAGAGTTCATCCAGAGTTTTGCCTAAAGATGTCCAGTGAGAGGGTTTTCAAGAATCTTGCAATTACACATTTCCCAACATTGAATATTATTGCTATAGCCTGAAAACATACTTCTATAGTAAGGAGTGTAAATTAATATTTTTAGTCACTCCTGTAAATGTTCTATTTCAACTTAATTTTATTTTTTTCTTTAGTTCAGGTTGTATTTTGTATAAATCACTAATGATTAATGATATGAAGGAGAGTAATTTCAAAGATGAATTTTTTGTTTCTTTTTTCAGAATTAAGAGAAAACATGATGTTTATTGTATTTTGATGTATTAATTCCTCCCATTATATATGGGAACAAGTGTATGAAATCCACATTATCAAACTGACATGATAGGAAAAAATAGAAATGCCTTTTTTTATAAATCCAGAAAATCAATTATTAAATATAAAAATATCAAAGAGATTTTACTCCTACTCCTTATTTTAATTCTATATGAGTCTTTATATTTCAAGTATATTTCTTGTAAACAACATATTGTTGGATCTTGCTTACTAATAGATTTTGCTAGTCTCTTCCATTTTGAGTGAGTTAATTCCATTCAAGTTCCCAGTTGTTCCCCCCATTATCTTCTTATACTTTTGCTCTTCTGTACTCTATTCTGTCTTGTTTATTTCAAGTTATCAGCCCTTCTTTTTCCCCCATTTAACCATCTCGTCACAATCCCCTGTTAAAGCTTTAGTTTTGTTTCTTATATGCATCTAATCTCTCTTCTATTGCACTTTCTCCTCTTCTCATTTCTATCTGTATCCTCATTGAATTGAATGTATTTCTACAACAAACTCTTTTTGTGTTTGTTTGTATGTTCCACTCTCTTTTGACTAATTTAGATGAAAATGAAGTTCAGGTGATACTTGCTTCTCCCGGAATTCTAAAGAATTAATTAAAATTAACTGAAACAATAACTAACAAATCTATTGTATATATAGCAAATCTACACATATCATGAAGACTTGCTTTATAGTACCAATAAAATCTATCAGGGAGACAAAAAGAGATGAAAATCGCATTTATTATTACCACAGGATGTATAAATTCTTGGGATTATGCCTTACAAAATAAACGTAAGAATTATATAAATACAACTACAAACAAATGTTTACAAAAATAGACTGAAATAATTGGGAAAAGATTAATTGTTCATAGTTAGGATAAGCCAATACAATAAAATGACCATGCTACCTAAATCAATTTGCATATTCAATTCCATACTAATCACAATACCAAAGGATTACTTTATAGAACTTGAAAAGATAATAATGAAATTCATATGGAAGGGGAAAAAAGGTAAAGACTACCAAGAGAAATAATGATAAAAATGGGAAAAAAACGGGACCTAGTGTCAGATCTCAAAGTAAAATACAAAGCATTAATCATTAAAATAGTTCAGTTATGGTTAAAAAGAGATTAATCAATGGAACATATTAGATATACAACATAGTAAAGCAAACATATCTAGTACCCTCATATGCAATAAACACAAATATCCCTACTACAGGGTTAGGACTCATTCTTTGACAAAAAATGCCTGGATAATTGGATAGTAGTCTAGAAGAAACCAGATTTTGACCAACACAACATACTTTATACAAAGGCTTCAAATGGATACATGACCAAAATATAAAAGTCCACATCATAAACAAGTTAGAGAAACACAGAACAAATGAGGTATCATATCTATGAATAGGAAGAAAATCTGTTACCAAATAAAGAGCAGCAAAAACTAGAAGGTAAAAAGGATATTTTTGATTATATAAAATTTTAAATGTTTATACACAAAGCAAAAAAAAATAAAAGGGAAATAATTAATGAGGGGAAAAAGTTGCAATGTGGTATTAACAAGCATGCCTGCAATGTTCACCAGAAATGTTAACAGATTGTCCATCTAAAGACTCATTTTGTATTTATTTTAAGGATTTCAAGAGTCTTATAAACTTAAAACCTTTTCGCTTTGAGAGTAGTGTACTTTAGAAGATTATTTTTTAATGCTTATCACATATTTGCTGTTTTCTCCTTGAAATAGAGATGCACATTTGTTGAGCATCAAGGATTAAAACCTATTTGAATGCTTAGAGGAATATAGTTTAATGACAAATACATGGATATGGCAGAAAACAAGATATTTATAGCTTTGATAATCTATGATTTTATGCACTATTTAGCAAGGGAAAGGTAGCTCTGATAAAACCACACTACACATAGCTTATATACTGGAAGAAGTCAACTGTGTGACATTGTAAAAGCAACAATCTCTTTGGGCCTCAGTTTCCTCATCCATAAAATGAAGAGTTGTACTAGGTAACCAATAAAGTTCCTTCAATAAGAAAACTATAAGCCCTTCCTAGCACATTTGTGTATTGAAATGTTTTTTAATCATTCCCTGAAAAGGGTAGGTCAGTGAGGGAAAGAGGTTCAGGAGAAGTAATCACCCTTTTTCTTTCTTCAAGTCCATTTCAGCTTTATATTTGGATAGCAATAACAAATAATAATAGAGGTACTGTTATGATCATTTTCTCTTCTTCTTCACATTTGAACTCAGGTCCTCCTGACTCCAGGGCAGATGCTCTATCCACTGCGCCACCTAGCTGCCTCCTAGAAGCATATATTTTTAAGATATCCATGCAAAATTCTCTAGGCCTTTGCAGGAACCTTGCCTTAATTGCAGCACCCCACTCCCTTACCCCTTTATCTCAGCTTCTTACTATGCCTAGCTTCCTTTAGCCTCCTACACAAGGCATTTCTCAATTCCCCTCCCCCATTTGTTAGGATGCTAACCCCTCCCATAGTACTTGGATTTGAATTTGTATCCCCAAATTCTCAATGCAGTTTTAAACTTTAATAGCTTAAGCTTTAATGACATAAAACTGTGCAGAGATTTTTCGAATACCTTTTTATTTTACATTAACTTACTGATGTGTAACTAGGATTCTACTGGAGCCTGGCATGGTTTTACATGCTACCATGTTAGTGGAGGGAATCATGACTCCAGATTGGCATGGGTAATGCTGGGTGCGCTTTACTACACAGTTTTTCTTCCCAGTAGAATGAATATGAACACCTTGAGGGCAAGTTCTGTTTTTGTTGTTGTTTGTCTTTGTATCTCCTAGGCCTAGAAGAATGTGTGACAGAGAACAAGTTCTTAAATGCTGATTGAATGGATAGATGAATGAAGAAAAGAGAATGGGAGTGGATTCTGTTTTTCATTAAAATCACTGACTGATCTCTATTGGCTCTGTTTTTATTTCTTTTAGGCTATAGGTATCTGGGCCAATCCTTAGAGATTCCCTTGAGCAAATAACTTCTCTTAATTTGGTCTTCTGCCTACCCCTTTCATTCTAGAACACTTGCATGTGTTACATGATGGGGCTTTTTAAAAATTTAGCCTTCAATCTAGATAGCGAGTTTCTTCCTTTCCTAATAAAATAAAGCCGAATTTAACACATCATGTTCCATGTACAGCATTTTAAAGAACTCTCTCTTTTTCAATTGTCTCACTTGATCTCTTGTTCTCTGAAGTTTTACTTGGGCATTCAAATTTGTAATCAAATCCACCTTTGAAAGACAAAATAAGATTTTAAGCATTTAAAAAATTTAATAGAGCAACAACTAAGTTTTGATGACTCTGAAAATGTACCTTCAAGTTGGCTTTACTTTTTAATTGCTCTTGTTCTAGAGTTGAGTGTTCTTCTTAAGTGTCGTGCTGTTTGCCAAGAAGTGAAGGTGAAGAGGAAAAATAGCAAGAGGCTACTTGA
This sequence comes from Dromiciops gliroides, assembly GCF_019393635.1. Classification (NCBI taxonomy): domain Eukaryota; kingdom Metazoa; phylum Chordata; class Mammalia; order Microbiotheria; family Microbiotheriidae; genus Dromiciops; species Dromiciops gliroides. Next base: position 274,594,284 of record NC_057861.1, read on the forward strand.
GAACAGAACAGAGGAAGAAATTAACTGAAAGAGAAGTGAGAAAGTGAGAAAGGCAGAGAAAACAACAAGAAGAAACTCACAATCATCAAGTCATTATAGTTGGTATTGTATGAGTCAATGCTAAACCCCAGCAAAAGCTTTTGACTTTTGTAAATAAATTCAAGGCAGTATCCCACTCCGGCAGACCTGAAATGTGGGCTAAGTAATTAACCTTCAGGTTGTCAGAACTGATACTCCGTCATCATCACAATGTCACCACTGGTGTAAACCCCAAAGGAAAACATAATTCTTGTTGCTGTCACTCTCATTTGTGGACCCAAATCTCACAAAGTTTTTTAAGCTTCATTTTAAATGCAAAATCCTGTCTAGATTTAAATTTTTTTTTAAATAGAGTAAGTGAGCTGAAGTGTCTTCTGAATAATAATGTTTTAGGATGGGGGTGGTCCAGATTTATGTATCATATGATTACATGTGGTATCTAATCCAAACTATTTACTGATTAGTTGAGACATTTCCCACATTCTCTTGGCACATTGACATCTATTTGAAATTTTTTATTTAAGGCACTATAGAATTCTAATGAATGCCCAAACAGGCGGGAAGCTCCAAAACATTTTAACTAAATTCTTTCGGGCAATTTCTTTCACAATATGCCATTCTCAACCAATACAAGGGGAAAATGAGAAGTTTGCAAAACCTGATTCCTACCTTAGTTACACTCGTAGTCAAATAAATGAAATAATTTTCTATAAAAACTTGCAAGGCATATATCTATACACACACACACACATATATATATATATATATAAACATAAATATATACATATACGTGTCTATATATGTATATACATATATACATACATGTATATATACATTTACATCTATACACACAGACACACACACACACATATATATATATATATATATATATATATATATATATATATATATATATACATATATTTATATATTGACTATAGCGATTTGGAAGGCAAGTGGCAAGGCTGCAAGAGAATTAAAATGTTTATTCAACTGACAAACAAAACGCATTTGTGCCCCAGGTATATTTCTCTCTGGGTTCTATTCACTCTCTCTGAGCACAAATTTTCTCTATTGTGCTCATTCCCTGCATTGTGTGGGATGTAGCTAGCCTGATGGAGGCATAAACAGCTCCTATGGGCTGGTTTGAAGTGTTGTTAGGCAGAGCAGTGTCATGACTTTGCCTTACACTTTAATTTATTCCTAATGATGGGGCTTGAGTAAACAAGTGCTGAAAAAGCCTACCTCTTAAGGTAGATGTAGCTAACCTCCTGAATCATTGATACATTACTAGACCACTTATCAGGCTTTCTGACTAAATACTAGTGTCCCTATAGCTTGTCAGAAGGAGTATATGAAAGCACGGCTTATTCAGTTTTCATTAAAACATTTTAAGTCCAGCATTAGCTCTTATTTTAGGGTTATATTCACACTTCAAGGCTCTTCAGACAGGACGACCCTGCAGAATGTATACAGACCAAATAGAAAGTGAAGGCTTAGTAATGAATGCAATATGGAATTTTTTTTTTTAAAGATTTGAGATAACGGGTAACATTTTTTTTTATTATTTCTTCTCAGGAAGATAACAAGAACCATATATTCCGATTCTAAAAATGATTTGCAGAGAAGAAAAGACTTGTTTTATCTTGCCCCCATAATAGATTTTTTTTTCTTTTGCTGAATTCTCTGCGTGAATAACGAGAGTGGCAGCCATTTTCTCCCAGCTCAACATCAAAACCCCTTTCATCTGCTGTCTAAATGCAAACAAAGCAAACCTTCCACCAGGCCTTTCTTTCCAGATAAATTAAAACTCTCATGTCCTAGGGCCTAAATCAAGCCTACAGGCCTTCCCTAGATAAATCCTCTCTCAACCTGAAATCTTCTTGCCACACGTGCTCCTTGTAAGATAATTTTGCAGTAGCTAATCAATAATGCAACAGTAAATTGCATTTAAATAAACATTAGCAGCCCCTCTTAATGAATAAAACCTCATCTGCAATTTGTCAAAGTCAGAAGTACTGGACTCTTTTGATATTCATTAGAATATTGGAAATTGGAGCTTTGACAGGCTTTATGTACATTGCAATTACAATTTTATGTGTGTGCATGTGCCTGCACATATGCGTATATGTCTCTGTCCACCACTGAAAGTCTTATTTTTTTATATTCCTGAATGAATCTAGTGGCACAGGCAGAAGGTTTTTGAATTTGAAGTCATATTCCTGCTACCACCATGGTTAAAAATATATAGGCAGATAATCCTGCTTTCCATTGCAAATTAAGAGGTAATGAAGTTGTACTATACATTATAAATTTCCCCCCCCATGTATCTAATTTACATTCCTTGGCTAGATGTGGGGAAATGGTAGCTATTTTATGCAATTTATGTTGATGAAGGAATGGGCTTTATTTTGTGTTTTATAGATCATCATTTTTGTATTGAGGTTTAATAAAAGAAACATTCCTCTTATTTAGAAATTCTGAAGTAATTTTAAAAGTTTAGAAAAAGAATCATTGTATTTCATGATAAATGCTCCAAATTATGAAACCATCAGTCTAAAAATTTACATCATAATATAGATCACAATTGTTGTATGGAGTTTAACTAGTAGCATTTCCTAAGATCCAGATCAATGGCTTTAAATAAATACTCTCTTTAGGGAAGCAGAGGAAACTTATTGCTCACTGAGATTTAAATCTGATCAAGCCTCATGCTATGTAATATGCCACAGGTAAGGAAACTAGAAGTATTTTCCTATTTTTCTAGACATTTGTAATAATAATTAAAAAATTCTAAGTATAATTGCTCTCCACTGAGCTATGAAGTATTTCTGCTAAGTCTAAAGATGTCTAGAAATGGAATGCAAAACAAAAGAATGATAGTTTGAAACCATGCAAAGAAATGGCAAGTCCTTCATGTTTCAGCGCATTGGAGAATTTGGTGCTTTCAATGTGACAAAAGTCTAAAGTACATGAACATGGGGACAAAAGGAATGGTGAGACTGTGATTGTTGTCTTAGAATTGCTCCGATGGAAAAGGTGCATTTTATAAATGATGAGATATTATAATTTTATGGAAGAGGCATTGGGAATTGCACTGGACCATAAATCAGAATGCCTGGGTACTAATCTCTATTTTGTTACTTAGAAGTAGCATGATATTGGACAAGTCAAAATGGTAGCCTCAGTGTTTTTGGCTACCTCACAATCTTTATTTGAGATTCAAATGAGATTACAGAATCTCAGGGTTGGAAGGGGCCATCTTAAAGCCTTCTGACCTTCTATGCCCAAATAGGAGTCAATCAACAATCAAAAAGTATTTATTACTTTATGCCAGATGCTATGCTATATCTGAAGATGCAGGGGGAAAAAAAAACAAAACCAACAATCCATGCCCTCAATGAGTTTATATTCTGAAGAAAAATTATATATATATATTATATATATATGTATATATATATATATACATATATAAGCAAAAATAAAATATATTTGAAATAGAAAGAAGATAACTTTATACTGAAAAATCATCATCTAGCCTTTGCTTAAAGTTCTCCAGTAAGAGATATTATATGTTCTAAGGCAAATTATATACTTTCCAACAGTTGGAACGTTTTATCTTGTAGTTGTTGTTGATTAATGCAATGTTACCCCTTTGTAATTTTCATCCTTGCTCCTTGTTCTACCCTCTGGGGCCAAATAGAATCTATCTAATGTTTCTTCCACATGACAGCTTTTTGAATATCCAAAGACATTATCATATCTTCTCATCCCCAACCTAAATGTTCCCATTTCCTTCAAACATCATGATCTTGAGGTCCTGCCTCAGAATTCTGGCTGGACGAACTTTAGTTTATCTAAGCCATTATTAAAAATGGCTCCTAGAATAAACATGGTAAAATAGATGTGATCTGCTCAATGCAAAAGACAACAAGACTATTAATTCTCTCTTCCTAGATACTATGCTCCTCTTCATGTGGCTTGAGATTGTTTAAATTTCTTTGTTGTTCTCTCACACTTTTTTCTAATATGGAAACTGCATTCTACTAAAACCCTAAGATCTTTTGCAGAATTAATGTCTAGCCAAAACTCCCTCATATCAAACTCATGAAGTTAATTTTTAACCCATTTTACATATATTCTTTTTTTTTGCAGGGCAATGAGGGTTAAGTGACTTGCCCAGGGTCACACAGCTACTAAGTGTCAAGTGTCTGAGACCAGACCTGAATTCAGGTCCTCCTGAATCCAGGGCCTGTGCTTTATCCATTGTGCCACCTAGTTGCCCATTTTACATATAATCTTACTGAATTTTCCAGCTTCCCCTTATGTCTTATTTTCCCCTATTATAAAGTTAAATGAGCCTTAAAAGATTGAAAGATGGAGATTTTGTTACAGTACAGTGTGGTGTAAAGAATAATTAGGATGATCAGAACAAAATAGTAACCATAAGCAATTCAACATTAACTTTAAAGTAAGTCTCTGGTGAAGTGCTAGAACAGTGCTGTCTTAATATAGGTAACCATAAATAACTTGTCAAGAAACAAAACAAGTCAGGATTTGAATACCAGGGTCATGTGGAGATCACCTCAGGTGCCTCAAAGTGAACTCCCAGCTTAGGTCGGCTCCCACAAAGTGCAGGCCCCTGTTCCAGGCCCTGCTTGGGCCTAAGGCTCAGGAGCCTTAGCTCCTCAGAGCCTTGTGTGCTAGGTGGCCCCCTCCTGGGAGGTTTGGGCAACAAAACTCTAGGGCCTGAAACCAGACTCACTCCCTTCCTTTAGGGCTCTGAGAAGAGTCCAGATAATGGTCTTTTCTCTCAAGGGCATACTAAATTATGTTTGGCTTTCCTCTCCTTCCCTATCACAAATTCAAGATTAAATAATCCCTTTTCCCTAGGATTTCTACCATTTCCACTTGAGCATCCAGTTTTTTCCTTCTTGGTAAATCAAATGATATATGTGAAAATACTTAGAAAACTTTGAAGTACTATATAAATTAAAAGATATTATTCCTTTCCCAAAAAATATCCCCTATATAGGAATTAATAGCTTTTTTACAAGAAAAACTACGTACAAAGAATACCCAATAAATTAATAAAAAGTACAGACCTTTCTAACTACCAAAGAGACTACTAGAAAGTATCCCTTCCTTGGTAGTATGCTGCTTCCTTAATTCATATTTCAAAATATTATCGATCATCCTATTATTTAAAATCTACAAGATACATTCAGTGGGTTGCATAGGGTAAAATAAAAGAACCTTGGGAAAAGAGGTTTGTTTCTTTTTGTTATTTTTCCTAACTAGCTAACACAGTACGTTGAAAGTAGTATTTAGTAAATGTTTGTTATTCAAATATATTTGCATTTTCATTGGAAAGACTAAGCAGATTAATAAATATACAAAGAAGCAATAAACTTAAAAGATTATATATGGACATATATATATATATATATATATACATATATATAACACATTATTAATTAAAACTGTGCTATGGAAAAATCAAATATGTCAAGGACAAATTGGTGGCCCTAACTATTGAGATCTCCAGAAATGGAATGGATTGACTTTTAAAATAGTGGATTCTTCCTCACTGCCTTTAAGGAATGGTTAAATGACCATATTTTGAGTATTTTCTAGAGAGAATTCCTGCTAAAGTATGATGAGGGTCCCTGACCTCTAAGCTTCCTTCCAGTTCTGAAATTCTGTCTTTCTATAACAATTCAAAATTATTTCTTTGAAAGGAAGAAAGCATTTACTAAGCACTTAATATGTGTCAGGCACCATGAGAAGTGCTTTACAAACATTATCTCATTTGATCCTCACAAGGACCCCAGGATATAGGTGCTATTATCATACTCTTTTTACTTTTGAGGAAACTACAGCTGAAAAATGATAAGTCATTTGCCTGAGTCACACAGCTAATAAGTTTTTGAGGTCATATTTGAACTCATCTTCCTGACTTGATGTCCAGCACTCTATCCACTGTGCCACCTATCTTACCTTGAAAATGAGATGTTTGGTGTCCTATTTTTGGCCCTTTCTAGTGGTTTCAACTAATCTTCACTGTTTGGAAAACCAAACAAGATAAATGCAAAGTGCTCTGTAAACCTTAAACTGCTATATAAGTGCTAACTTCTGTTTTATTTATTTTTCTGCTATTCTGTAAGTAGTAGAGAAAAGGCAATAAGACATAGTGGATAGTGTCAGACTTTCAGACAAAGTGATCTTAGGTCCAATCCCACCTCTGACCTTTATTAGCTATGTGACCCTGGGCAAATCAAGCATGTCACAGATTGTGGGAAGCATTGGTCAGGGTTATTATCTATTCTGAAAGTTACCTATGTTAACAAAAGCACAGATCCTACAAAAGATCATATTGAAAAGAGCAATAATTTACAAAAATTAAGACTACATCTAAAACATTAAAAGTTCAAAACGTTTAATTAAAGATCAGAATCTGTAAACACTTTTCTAGATTTGTCTGGAGGCATTTAAGAGGGATAACTTAATTACAGTGTTATTATTTGCATTTTGGCATAGAGCTTAAGAGAGTACCTGACAGGGCTTTATCAGATTTCTGAAACTGCATGGGAAGAGGGTGGATTGGACCAAATTGTTTCTTTGGCCTAACATCTCTTTATCAATCTGCTTCACGTAATAAACAGACACTGAGTGACTTTGCAGTGTTTGTACTCCATTCTGATCTCTGGAGCTACACATGAAACTTTGGGTCATGCAACAGCCATACTTATGTACACAAATCAGGGAGTTAACCTTTCACTACCCAATTTGTCCATGCAAATATAGTCATTATTTGCACGGACTCCAGCAGGTGTAATTTTGTTGGCAAGGCTAAAGTCCCTTTGAAAATTTGTCTTGGTGTATCAACATTCTTTTTTTGAAGTATTATTCCTTTTGGGGACAGATATATAAATTAAGAGGGCAGAAATTTAATGTTTCATGAACTTTCTATTTAGAAAAGGCTAGATCATCTCTGATTTAAAAAAAAAAAACTAAGCAAATTTCAGATTAGCCCACACAGTTCTTGCATGAATGGCATTAGGAATACCTGACGTGCTTATTTTCTGTGTCAGCAATAACTGGGTGCCAAAGAGCCAATACTTTCCCAGATCATTTTAACTAGAATACATTTCAGCACCTACTGCAAGGCACACTGCAGACTCTGAAGAAGTATTAATTGATAATGATGATGTGGGTGTTTGGGATGGGAGCTTTCTACACTGAGAAGCATTAGAAATGCACGTACACTGCACAAATGAATGTGGGGTATGTAGTGGGGGGAGTAGGACAATGGTATTTTTGTTAATATAGGTGAGAGCCCACAGCCATGTACTATTCCATTTACAAATAGGCTTGCCGGGGCAGCTAGGCGGCACAGTGGATAGAGCACTGGCCCTGGAATCAGGAGTACCTGAGTTCAAATCCAGCCTCAGACACTTAACACTTACTAGCTGTGTGACCCTGGGCAAGTCACTTAACCCCAATTGCCTCACTTAAAAAAAAACAACAACAACAACATATATTACAAATAGGCTTGCCCAGAAACTTTTCATTTCTAGGTCCTAAAAAACAACGATTTTATTTTTTTTAATTGCACTGATATTTGCTTCTGTTGTTGTTGTTGCTGAGTCATTTTCGGTTGTGTCCTCTCCACGACCTCCTTCTGGGTTTTCTTTTCTTTTTTTTAATAGAATTTTATTTTCCAAAATATATATAAAAACAATTTTAACATCAATTAAAAAAAAAACTTTCTTAGCAGAGATGTTACAGTGGTTTGCCATTTCCTTCTGGGTCTCATTTTATAGATGAGGAACTGAGGCAAACAGGTATAAGTGACTTGGCCAAAGTCAAGCAGCTAGGCCAGATTTGAACTCAGAAAGAGTTTTGCTGATTTTAAGCCCAACAGTCTACTCATTGTGCCACCTATCTCCACTATCATAATTAGAGGATTTTTAAGTATCTTAAAACTGACAAATAAGCCTATTAAAAAGTGGTGGGTTTAATAACAAAAATAACTTTCATTGTTTTTATGGGGTTATTATTAAGTTCATCCTACAGAAGGTAAGAGCCAACTAAGCAATGATTTGGCTGCTAGATGCTCAGTGGATAGAGCTCTGGCCCTGGAATCAGGAAGACCTCAGTTCAAATTTGACCTCAGATACTTACTCGGTAACTCTGGATAAGTCATTGACCTCTTTCTTCCTCAGTTTACTCAACTGTAAAGTGGGGATAATAATAGTAACTGCTTCCCAAGGTTGTTGTATCATATATATAAACCATTCAGCATAGTTCCTGGCACACAGGAGATACTTAATAAATGCTTGTAAAAAGCTTAGCCTTGTTTTTCAAAAGATCTGTGATCTCACAGGTACCACTTCCTCTATGGCAAATCAAAATTTCTCTATGACTTTTTACCTTGTGCTCACATGCGTCTTTCTTTATGTCCTCTATCCATCAATCAATTAACAGGCATTTGTTATGTGCTTATACGGAAAAAAGTGAAAATAATTCTTTCCCTCAAAAATCTTATATTCTAATGAAGAAAGTATGTATATAAATAGATATAAAAATACATACAAAGTAGATGGAAGATAAGCAGAGAAGGTAGGGAACCAACACCAAGGAAAATTGGGATGGTCCTCTTACAAAATCACAAGGTCATAGTTCATAGGACCATAGATATAAAGCTAGAAATGACCTTAGAGGTCATTAATTCCAACCCTACTTTTACAGATGAGGAAACTGAGGCCAAGATAGGTTGTGATTTGTCCAGCATTACACAAGAAGTATCTAAAACAGCATTTAAACTTAGGTCTTCCCAACTACAAGTCCGGATTCCATCCACTACCCCAAACTGGTATTGGAGCTGAGTCTTGAAGTAACTTAGGGATTATAAATGGCTGAAGTACAGAAGATCATTCCCAGTACAGAACAAAGGTAGAGGATCTTCTTGGAGAAGAAGAAGGGAAGAAAATCATGGAAACATTTGAACTATCTATATGTTATCCCTCATTCTTGATACACGCACTGCCCACCTATTTTCAGTCATACACATCCTTGATATTGTCTTTTATGCCACTGACTGAATGCAAGTCTTCACTGGTAATATGTTTCAGTCTCCGTAAAGCTACAATATGCTTTTCCAAATATTTTTTCAGATTATATGAAATTTTGATTTTTCTGAAGTAATGATGTTCTATGACTTGCCATCATAGAGCACCATAAATCCCTTTTTGCATTAAAAGAGCCTTTAAAAAAGGTTTAAGCAAGGAGAAGAAAACAATATTAAATGCTCTCCATAAATAAGTCAATGCATGTGTTAAATTCATGCAATAATCTAAGACATCATCATGATTATCTTCACAACATTTGCACAGTACTTTAAAGTTGCAAAGCCCTACAACTGATTTCATTTGAACCAAGTGAAGTAGATGCTATTATCCCCATCTTGTTGATGAAGAAACCTCAAATGATTTGCCCAGGATGAAACAGCTAGTAAATGCCTAAGGCAAGGTTCAAACTTAGCTCTTCCTGGCTCTCAAGTCAGTGCTAGAGATAACTAGGTTCAATTATCTGCTAAGGACTGACATTACTAAAGACATTTTAACAAATTCTGAGCTAAGGCAACTCTGACCAGTATCACAGAGGAACTCCTGTGCAGAGCCCAAATAGGAAAAAAGTATTCTGTTATAAATGAGTCTCTCCGAACGTTCCTATGTGCAGAAGACGCTGTACCAATTTCATTGAGTATAGGAATGGGCTCAAAGATACCTCAATGAAATTTATTCATTCAAAAGAGATTATGCTAGTCATCTACATAGGGGTGTGGGGGGGGGAAGTGGATTAAAAATACTTTCCACTTTTATTTTTCCCAAATGAAAGTCAATCTGAAATTACTTTTAAGTGACTTCAAAAAGTGAATGTAAAGTACCTGAGCAATGCAAAAAACTAGGATTTGAACAGCTGAAGACAGAGCAAAAAAAAAAATCTGTAGAAAATTAATGTTTCAGGCTCAAAAACCCAGGACTGAATTTGTATTTCTTGGATTTTTAGAATTTACTTTACTTTTGGACACTAAGGTATTCATAATTTTAAACAAGAGTTGAAAAAGTCAAAAATTTGGAACCTTGACTTTAAAAAAAAACACAACAGAACATGGATAAAGCACTGGCCCTGGATTCAGGAGTACCTGGGTTCAAATTCGGCCTCAGACACTTGACACTTATGAGCTATGTGACCCTGGGCAAGTCACTTAACCCCCATTGCCACACAAAAACAAACAAACAAACAAAAACAGAACATCTAGCAAGGGCATTAGGATTTTAGAACTAAAGGGGGGCAGCTAAGTGGTGTAGTGGATAGAGCACCAGCCCTGGATTCAGGAGGACCTGAGTTCAAATCCAACCTCAGACACTTAACACTAGCTGTGTGACCCTAGGCAAATCACTTAACCCTCATTGCCCCCCCAAAAGAAAAAGAACTAAAGGGGCCTTAGACTTTATCTAATCCAAGTGCCTCTTGCTATAGATGAGTAAATTTATGATTTTGACTTAACTGATAAATTTGATTTAAACAGTAAGTTGATGGCTTTATTTACCCAATAGTGATTTTTATATGGAGGTTAATAAATGCTGGTTGGGTTGGAATGAAATGAACTAATCTCACTTGAAAATAATTTGCCAAGTTACTTCACTTTTCTGGGTCAGTTTCCCCATCTTTTAAATTAAGGGGCAGGGCTATGTAATCTCTAAAGTCTCTTCCTGCTATTCCTAACAGTAAAAAAAAGTCTGCAAACAAATTTGGGGGATTTAGCAGAAGCCAGAAGTTTGGGTGTGAAAATATTTCCAAGTCCTGAAATACAAAGGATTTAGGTTGTACAAAAGATAGAGTGCTGGTCCTCAAGTCAGGAAGACTCATCTTTGTGAGTTCAAACCTGGCCTAAGACACTTACTAGCTGTGTGAACTTGGGCAAGTCACTTAACAATGTTTGCCATTACCTTCTCCAGTTTATTTTACCGATGAGGAACTGAGGCAAACTGCTCTAGTATCTTTGCCATATATATATAGTTAGGGAAGAAAGAACCAGGACAAGAACTCCAATCCCATGGTTCCCAGCTCAGCATTCTTTCAACTATATGTGGTGAATTTCTGTGTAAAAGAATTCCATAAATATCTGCAAAAATTATGAGTGCAGATACAAGGTACTAAACCAGGAAGCATTAACTCCTGTAACTCCTGATTCCTATAGTTGGGCTACCTTACAAAAAATAAAGTAAAATGAAATAATTTAAAGGATGCACTTTTTCTCTAAAATATCATGTAATTAGTTTCTTGTTTTAAATAAATTACTTGGCTTTTCTATTTCAAATTCAAACAATGATATTGTTTATATTCCTAAAACAATTTTGAAAAGAAAAATTCTAAGGCAGGCATGAATTTTCTTGACTTGCTTCTCCCTACAAAATCAGGTGATTTTAAAATCACATAATCATATCATCTCAAAGTTGGAAGATACCCCATGTAGATCAACTCATCTGATCAGATATATTCTCAAAAACATTCTAAGAAGAAGTTATTGACTCTTAAAGAATTTCAGTAACAAAGATCCAAGTCCTCTGTGGCAGTCTATTATATTCTGAAATAGCACTAATTGATAGGAAGATTTTCATCACATTAATCCTAAATCTACTTCTCTGTAGTTTTCATCCATTACTTTAAGTTCTGTCTTTTTTTTTAAATAAGAAACATTTCTATCTATAGTTTTGGGTTCCAATTTTTATCTCTCTTTCCCTCCTTACCCTCTCCCATCCCTGAGGCAGCAAACAATCAGATATGCATCTATGATTATGTAAAGCATTACTATATTTATCATTTTGTAGGAGAAAACCTGATTAAAAGAACAAAATGAAAGAAAGTGAAAAATAGCATGCTTCAGTCTGTTCCATCAATATGTTTTTTCTTTGGAGGTGGATAGTATGTTTCATCAATAGTACTTTGGAATTGCCTTGGATCATTGAGAATAGTCGAGTCATTCACAATTCTTCATCAAACAATATTGCCCTCTATGTACACAGTTTTCTCTTGGTTCTGCTCACTTCACAATACCTCATTTCATACATGCATTTCCAGGCCTTTCTGACTTCATCTTGCTTGTCATTTCTTATACCACAATAATATTCCATCACCTTCATATACCACAGTTTGTTTAGCCATTCCCCAATTGATGGGCATTCTTTTGATTTCCAATTCTTAGCTACCATAAAAAGTAAGCTCTGTCCTTTGCCACAAAAGGGCGGGGAAGGGGTGGGGCTCAAATCTAATTCCTATTCCAGATGATAATCCTATTTGAAGATAGCTACAGCTCCTTGCTGAGGCTAGTCTTTTCCACATAAAATATTCCCGGTTCATTCAACATATTTTCATATAACTTCTTCTTGTTCCCTTAAACAACAAGGCTACTTGCTTCTAGATCCTTTACATTTTGTCAATGACCTTTATAAAATGTGGTACCCATAATAAACATGACACTTTTGGGGGGCTTACTACAAAGTTTAATTTCTTTAATGTCAGCTGGGTCTCAACAGTAGCGGAACAACAATTTTACTCCTATGTAACCGATTTTCTATTGCCATTTCAATAATGCCTATTCCTAAGCTATTCATCTCTCCTCAAAGCTCCCCAATTGAGCCTTTCTCTATCTTTCCACAACAGACCTTGGCTCATACTTTACTAAGAAAAATAGAGATATTGTGGCATTAGCTCATTATTTTCCCCCATTCTACATCTTAAACATCTTTCATATAATTGCCTTTTTACTTCTTACTTCCAGTTTGATGAAAAGATGGCCATTCTCCTTGCCAACACCATCTTCTCTATTTGTACTAATGAGCTTATCCATCTGCTTTTCTTCACTCTCCAGCCAGCTTCTTTACAATCATCTTGACATTCATATCATGCCCTTGAATACTTAACCCTTTTACCCTCCCCCAAACTCTGGACCTGGAAGTCTTCGGTATTGGTTGGTGATTCCCTCAGTCATTCACTACTTGTAGGTCCAGCTCTAGTCAAGTTTCACTTCATCTCCCTGTCAGAATCTCACCATATGTGTCAGGAAGTCTGGAAGACTCATGGCCTTGCCACACATATCCCTTATATATTCCCTCAGATCCTTTCCAGACCTAGGTGTAGAATAAAAGCGACTTTGCCGATGCTACAGGAAAGGGTGGGCCAACCCTGTAACTTTGCATTTTCTCCTTGGTCACCACTCCTATTTATGTGTTATATGTCCTAATTCAAATATGAGCTCCTTTACAACATGACCTTTCTTCATTTTTTTTTTGTTTTTACATCCCCAACACGTAACACAGTGCTTTATACATAATAAAATGTTAATATATGCTTCTCCAGTTATCCCTTCAATCACTCATTCATTCACCTACTCTGGAATATTGCCCCCAAATCACCTGTCCTCTTTCTCTTTAATCTTTAAACTCTCCCTATCCAAATATATTCCCTGCTTCTCTTCTATGCTTCAAAAAAACACTCAATTCTACCATCCCCTTAAGCTATTGTTCTTTATCTCTCCTATCATCCACAATTAAACTCATACAAATGTGATCTGGGGCAGGTTGGTGGCACAGTGCATAAAACATTGGCCCTGGAGTCAGGAGGACCTGAGTTTAAATCTCACCTCATACATTTATTAGTTGTGTGACTCTGGGCGAGTCACTTAACCCCAATTGCCTTAAAACATCTGGGGCCTTCTCCAGTAGTCCTGATGTATATCTTGCCACTGGACCCAGATGTCTCTGGAGGAGCTCTCTCTTCCTTAACTCCAACTCAGTGCAAGTCATGACATCACCCAGAAGTTATGGTCCTCTTCCAGAATGAAAGACAAACAACAAAAACAAAAGTGACCTACAATCTTTGCTACCTTCTTTTCTCTACCTTCCTTTTCAATTATTTGCAGTCTGGCTTCCTAACTCATTACTCAAGTGAAAATGCTCTTCAAGTTATTCTGTCTGCGTCTCTGTCTCTCCCTCTCCCTCTCCCTCTCTCTGTCTCTCTAAGTATCAACTAGTATTTACTTCAGATAACATATATCTGGTACAATTATATACAATAAATAATCCTGTTTGCTTTGTCACCCAGAAAATTTGGAACTAACGGTACTCTAGTCTAGCACACTTTAATTAACACAGTATGTCTCTTTGTAACTCCTATTATTAGAAAAATAATAAATTCAGGCAGGTCTAGAGGCATTCATCCTAAACCACATCTATTAAACTGATCCTTTGATGTCAGAGTGTGACCAAACACTGCTTTCGTAAGCTCAAATATCATAAAACTAATAAATTAAATTAGAAACAACAACAACAAAAATCCTAAACCACTTATAGTAATGCAATTCTTACAGGTGCTTGTTAAATTTCAGGGTGTTTTTATTAACATTAAAGTTATCACTAGAACAACCAAAAGACACTTTGATTAGATGGAATCAACCTTAAATTTCTAAATTATTTACATCATGTAAATATTGTAATTTAAATATGATTTGGGGATCTTAGGAGGTCAAATTATTCCCACAGTAGAGAGTTACAGGCCCACTTCATGGGCTCCAATTTAAAACAACTAAGTATCATTTGTAGACACCATCAATTCAGAAAAATGAAAGTTAATTTGGGCAGAAACTATGTGATGGTTGATGGGTTATTGGGGGCTACACAGCTTCATTGAAGCCCAGAATTGGTCCCTACTCTTCACTCTCTATGCCCAGGGCAAAGGCCACCCATCCACAGATTCTCTCACCCACACTCAAATTAAGCATACCTTTTGGGACACAATAAAAGAATGAAAACAAGAAACTGAGTTCTAAGGCAAGAGCTACTGGATCTGTAGAGGGTCAAACTCCCCTTTAAGTAGCACACATCCCCTGTAGCCACAAGTTTGAATGTTTCTCAAAAAAGTTACCAACTTTGGTAATATTTCATTTGTGTCAACTTCAAGGATTACACAATCAGCAAAAAAGAGATGGTAAGCTACAGAATACTGACTACTTCTTGTCTCAGGAAGGCCCCTGCTCAGTTTCTTCTGGAGACATGACAGTGCTTTTGAGGAACAAGTAAACAGGCAGGGTAGGCAGCATAAATTGTGAAAAGGAGAGCTCAGTTATGTTTGGTCATTTTCTTTCTTTATAGTTTATATATGTCTTTGATGGGTTCTTTACTGATGTTTTTTTCATCATGATAGAGCCTCATTGCTGCCTGGACATTTTGAATTGAACATAGACTTGCAAAAACAAAAAAGGAAAAAAGAAAATCCAAGGTAGCCAGGTGGCACAGGGAATAGAGCACCAGCCCTGGATTCAGGAGGACCTGAGTTCAAATCCGGCCTCAGACACTTGGCACTTACTAGCTGTGTGACCCTGGGCAAGTCACTTAATCCCAATTGCCTCACCAAAAAAAAAAAAAAAAGAACATACACTTGACTGTTATTTTTGATACCAATAATTTTCTCACTGAGCTATTTCAGAGATGGTCTTCCATTATTTACTTGTGTCCTTAAATGTTAATATTTCTGCATGTCTTGGATCTTCTTTTGAGAATGATCAAGAAGTACACTTTTTTGTTTTGTTTTTTGATGGGGCAATGAGGGTTAAGTGACTTGTCCAGGGTCACACAGCTAGTACGTGTCAAATGTCTGAGGCCAGATTTGAACTCAGGTCCTCCTGAATCCAGGGCCTGTGCTTTATCCACTGTGCCGCCTAGCTGCCCCTCAAGAAGTACACTCTTAAAGTCATTACGCAAGGCACATCCAACTAGAATCCTGCCTTTAAGCAAAGCACATTAGCTACTTCCTTCTGAACAACCTGGTACTTTTCTCCACATTTAATGTCCTCTGGTCAAATACTGTAATCAGTAACTTTCTCTCTTGTCTTGATGTACTTGTCATAAACACACTTATCAAACGGGTTCACAATGCACACAAAGCAAGGATGTTTTCTTCCACATTTGGCCCTGCTTCCCAGAATTTCATGATCCATAACTACAACTTTGGTCATGCCTTCAAATGCCCTTTCTTTCACAGATGGCAGATTTATTTCCCTAAGACTCAGTTTCATTTTGTTTTGGGTGGGGGGCGATTTTTTTGCAATTTCTTGAACCAAGGGAAGCTTCAGTATCTTTAAGATCTATATCATCAAATCAAATGTCTGATTCTGTTGGTGGAGGAGGAACTAATAACTCTGCTTTCCTCTTCTCATGATTGATGTCCTGTTTTCTGGTGAAGGCTGCAGCTTTTTCTTCTTTTGGTTTCTGTTCAATTGTCCTTGCCCTTTGTTTCACTGAACATTTTATGAGGGGCAATCTTTGTGTTGTTTAATGATCCTAAAGAAACAAGTGCTTTGGAGGAGGGTTGGCCTTTTTTTGCCTACCAGCTTTGGTAGGACTTCATCACCATGTTCTTCCATTTAAAAAAAAAAAACACTTCTGCCATTTTGGTGGTGTCTGGGGGTATTTTTCTTCCATAATTTTTTTTTCTTTTCTCCTTCACTTTTCCCATTGGGCTTCCATACAAACTCGCCTATGCCACAGCGCAACCCTAATGGTTTTGGTGAGCCCAGCCTTTCATCTCACCACCATCCAAGGGCCCTCAAGCTGCTCAAGCCCCCTCCTGCTCCATGGCTCTGAATCCCTTTTCTGGCCCCTCAACTGTACAATGCAGCCTGTCCACTTAATAGCAGAGAGGCCAGGCTACCAACACTCACATAGAAAGCCTCTTGGCCTCAGTAACCCTATCACTGGCAGCTTGCCCTACACTCTGCACACATGCTTGCACACTTGCACCCTGGCACGCACTCATGCGGACCTCCAACACCAGGCGCTTTAATCATTTCTTAATTGCCAAATCATACGGCCTTCCTCAATCATCATTTTTCTTGACTTCCGCATAGCATTTAGGACCATTTATTATCCTTTCTTATACTGCCTTTTTTTTTTAGTTTTTATGCCATTCCTCTGTCTTGGTTCTCCTTCTACGTGGATTTTATTCTATTTGGCCACCTCCTCCCCATTTTATCCTTTATAGAAATGAACATTATCATCCAATATGTTAGTTGCCCCAAAAGTTTGATAAGTATGTTACTTATGCCAAAATGTGTCATTTTTTACTTGTGATATCCTAAGTTGTTCACAAAGGTATACCTGGGATATTGCACAAGAGATTCCTCTCTGAATTAAGAGATTGATGACTACTTTGAGGGTCTGATCACTCATCAATTCTCTTCACTATAATCCAGCCAGTAGTTTTAGCCCCTCATAGAATAGATCCCTAAGAATTATTGAGAGAAGATTTCAGGAATCTATATATACACCAAATTTCTTGTTATATAGGGACTGTGGGTTTTTTTTAACCTTAAAAAGAAACCACATACTCAGAAAGGTTGGAAAAAGATTATCTAACCAAATCTCTTCATCTTACCCACTAGGTAAACTGATTAAAAAGTAAATCCAAGTAAGATTGGCATGATCTGTTCTTGATGAAGCTATGATGACTTGAAATGATAACCATTTCCTTTTCTAAATGCTCCCAAACCATCTCTCCAGTAGAATTTTGTCAGAAATTAAAATCAAAATCTATATTTTGCAGATTTCACCCTATTTCCATTTTCCCCCCAATGAAGACAGCATCTGTCCTTCAGTCCTGTGGCACCTCTCTAATTATCCATGATCCCTGTCAGAAGCTCAGAAATTACCTATTTTGTTACCCTGGGATGTAGTTCTTCCAGGTCTGGTGAAGAATTAATTGAAGGAAATTAGGTACTCTCTTTACTGTCTCTTCAAATATCTTTGGTTTCAAATCCTTGTTAAACATATTTCATTCTTTCCTTCCGAGTATAATAATTATTATCCTAGGTAAAAATAAGTAGAAATGAAATGATAATAATAATAGTATTAACAACAACAACAACTAGCATCTCTAAACACTGTAAGGTTTACAAAGTGTTTTAAATGTTTTCTCATGAGGTTTTGACAACAACCCTGTGAGAAAGATCTATAATTTTCCTTGTTTTATGCATGAGGAAATAATCTGAAAGAGGTTAGGTGATTTGCTCAGGGTCACAAGTCTGGTAAGTTTCTGAAGAGGGGTTCAGAACAATTTATATTTTTCTTGAGTCAAACTCCATCATCCATGGTATCACATAGGCGGCTAAAGCTGAGTGATCCATTCTTTTTTCTTAGTTGTCTCTTCCACCCGCACTGTGAGCAGCAACCCCATCTCTTCTTTGACCTTTCATTTAAATGCTAAATTCGCTGCATATTCTTTGCCTACCTTGCAGCACTATATAAATACTAACCATTATTGTTGTTATGTTTATTATTGCTATTGTCTCTGTTGTTGTACCTTGTGTTTTAGCTCTCCTGACTCTATTCTTAAAGAATGATGCTACTTTTGTATTCATGATCAGTTACCTGCCCTTATGTAGATCTTCAATAAACCTCTTTATCAAATATAAGTTGGTCTATGAGTTCCCTAGGCAAATATGAGTCTTCATATGGCTCCTCTTTTCTGCCTTAATATAATATTTTTCTTGTATCTTTTCCATTTCAGGAACCAGCTCTACCTCATTGGTCAGAAGCAGGTCCTGGTTTGTAGTACCTCCTAATAACATAATTTGTGAATTAAATTATCTTTAATACTTGTCAAAATTTTTCAGTTGCACTGGTTTTGGCATAATAGTTGAAGCTTTCCATATCAAATAATAACAGCTAATATCTAGAATTTCCAAAGTGTTTTAAGGTAGGCTTTATCAACTAACAGAACTCATCATCCTGTCCCCCAGATTTGTACTTTATCAACTGTACCACTTAACTGCCTATATCACCATATGGCAGGTTCATGATATGTTTTCTTAACTCTTCATCTATGTCTTCTTCTTGAATAGTGATAAATACTATTTTCCAATGATATGATTTGTGTTTTCCTTCCCTTGATCCATATCCAAATGTTTTCCATCATATATCCCTCAGACTCATTCCTTTTATTGCCTCACATGTATAGATATTCTTAATATATTTTGAATCTTTTATCATCCTCTTTTGAAGATGAAGCATCCAATAACCATATTCCACTTGAGTTCTATACCACCAAGTCTTATTAACCTAAGAAGTGAACTTCCCTGCTTGCATTTATATCACTTATGCATCTTCTTTATTATTTGTACTTGAAATATTTGTCTAGAAACATCTGCGGACATGGGTTTTAAGGCTTTCCACCTTCTTAGATCTTTCAGTACTTCAAGAAATCTATGATTTCATCCATGTGGGTAGTCCCTCTGTCTGTACAGATTAATCCATAACTTCTCATCCTCTGTAATTCTTGCCTATGTTCTTCCATAGATCCTCAACAGAGCATCATACAAAATGCTACAAGTCTTCTTCCACTTTTTGTACTCCAAGAGTACCAATGCATACATCCAGGTTGTCTGTCTATTATACATTGATCTCATCACATGACTGGCCCACTTCATGTCCCCACAACACATTTGTCCCCAAATATCCCTAATGTTGATTCTTGTATGTTGATCATCATTGATAATATGCCACAATCCATTCGAATTCACCATGGTTCTCTCCATTGCTCTTTGGATTGTAGATTGTCATCTACAATTTGGATTCCTTAGAAATTATAGGGTTCCAAGATTCAGGCCCATACAGGATCACTGATAGAATATTTCACTGCCAGTACCCCATGCCTTCAATACTTTCGCTCTTCATCTCTGGCTTCTGGCTTTCCTGGATTCCTTTCAAGACCCAGCTAAAATCTCATCTCCTACAAGAATCTGTAGAATAGTATCTGTTGATTTTTTTCCATTTTATTCTCTATCTGGCTGTTTGAATATTGTCTCTTTCATTAGATTGTAAGCTACTTGAAGGCAGAAACTAACGTTTTGCTTCTTTTTGTATTGACCACACTTAGTTCATAGTAAGCACTTCATAAGCACATAGTGGCACATGGTAAACACTTCATAAATTTTTACTGAATTGAACTTAAGAGATTCTGCCTGCAACCATAGTCAAAACAACAATCCAAGCCAGACATAATTACTAATAAACAGTGTCACTTTGCTTTATTACATAGAAATCAATACAATGGTTACTAAGCCAATTGCTTAACAGATGATTGTTGAAAAAGGTGTTTTTTGTATATGTGGTCCCCCAACATTTACTTTGCTAAATATTCTTAACAAAGTGGAAAGAGCGCTTCTCCTTGATTCACAGGACCTGCTTAGAAAATCTTTCTCTAATATCTATTGTTTATGTGATCTTGAACAGTTTATTTCATTTCCATGGGCTTCATTTTCCTCCTTAGTAAAATGAGAGGGTGAACGAGATGGCATCTGAAGTCCCTCCCAGCTCTAGATCTATGATCCACTTTTGGATCAGTATTTACTTTTTCTATTTCCTGTAAATATGCACCAATTTAAATATCTTTAAATAAACTTGCCAGATAAACCTATCTCAGGTTTACTGTTTAAGCAAGTAAAAAATTTGGGTACAATGTCAAGATTCATACGATGAATGTATGAATGTTTCTTGAGAGGAGAGGACATAACAGATTTAACATTTATATTTTGGCTGCTGCCTAATCCAATCTACTAGGCTCTAGAATAGCCACACCAATGGGACATCAGTGAAAATATTCCATTTGAGAGTGGAAAAGATAAAACGCTTTCAAGTATAAGATCTCTATATTACTCACGAAATAAATTATGAATAGTGATGGGAAATTGTTGAGATTCATACAATTATCTAAAAGTTCAGCGTTACCATCTGACACAACTACCAGGGTCTTGTAATTCACTAGTAAAAAAGACTATGTATCTTTCATTTTATTGTAATCTTCGAGTCATCTATACACATGGAGATTTCTTTGAAAAGACAGGACAATTATTTTCTTTTAACTCTCTTTACCCCAAATGTTAGCTCTTTTCAGAGGAAGCAAACACTTTGTTACTAGGCTTGGGAGTTTTCAGAAGGGGGTAAAGCAGCCGCTTTGGGGGATTCTCTTTGGGACCATCAGAGAACAGCTGGAGAGGCTCTCTTCATGAAATTGAGAGGGGCAGCTGGCAGGCTCTCTTTGGCTTTGTTGAATTTTTTTTCTTTCTTTCTTTTTTTTTTTGAAGGGTGACGGTCCCCACCCCCACCTCCCTCCTCTCATCAAATCCTCTCTAATCCCCTTTTGTAATTCCCAGCCTCTTTGGTGGGACAGGAACTTGTCCACCCCATCCTGAGCACCAGCAGGAGCCAGAAACTCTGTTTCTACCTTCTTAAAAATTAAAGCTTCGTGCACCCAAATAAGCAAGAGTTACCCCAGTGGTTCTATCATTGATTGCCTAGACAAGTCTGAGACAAGTAGCCTCCTTTCTAGTCTATCTGCCCTTAGTAACACCTTCAAAATAGCTAACCCAAATATAGGATCCAGGAAAGGATGGTCAAAAGTCAGTGGAAGAATAAAGAAGAGATGAAGAAATGTTTTAACCTTCAGAAAAAAATCCCAAATTAAATCAGTAATGGTGTAAGAGAGAAGGGATATACAATTTGGGGAAGAGAAATGTTCATGTTTTAAAATATATCCCTTTTCCTCTATCAGCTACAGACCACTATAGAAACTTCTTGGATGCAATATATTATCAATTTATGAATTGCCTTTATTTTAAATTCTCCTGAGGTCAGTGAGGGTCATATTTCAACACTGGTTCCCCCTTAGTAATCATTTTCTGGTCAAATATTTTGTTAAGAAATTGGAACATATTAAACATATACTTATAATAATGTATATTCACAATTAGGGTTAAGGCTTTTCATTTATTTATGCAGGGAATTTCAGCTTGGATGAAGCATCCAATTCCAAGAGAAGTCTTTCATAGAAATTATAAGAATGAAAAATGTACTGCACATTACTTGCTTTAAACATTGCAGGGGTGAGCTAGGAGGGGAGCTTGCTATACCTTTGATTTAGTACAAAATTAGCTAGAGAACAGAGGAATTGGAATAGAAGAATAGTATGCATTGAGATTAAAAGACAATTCACATCCTGAGCATTCAGAATTATCTCTTATTCCTTTCTACATTCTTATTTTTGTAAAAATTACCTTTTACATACAATTACTATAGAATTTATTTTTTCTCCCCGAAAGCACTAAAATCTTATAGAACTTTATCTCAAAGTAATTGAAAGTAGTTTACTATAATAATCAATAAAATTTCAAGGAAATGTACATATTACTTCAAACAGAGATTGAAATTTGTGATTTCCTCCTCCCCAACCCCACCTTGTTAAAGAGCTAGGCTGGATTCTGCCTCTAAAAGTATAGTCTCATACCTAAGAGAGATATAGATTTATACATCTGCATTACAATGTCTTACACGTGACCTTTGACCTAGTAGGATACTATTAAAATGAGGCTGTTAGAACAAAAATGGGGTTCCTAATTGATTCATTGCTTTTTTAAAAAAAGATCCAGCAGGAGGAGTTAGGTCTAGAGAAAGATTTCAAAATAGATACTTTAAAAATGTATTTAATAAAACTTTAGTATTTCTGGGAAAGAATTTATCTTTGTCCTGAAGTTATCAGAAATTCAAACAGTTCCTCTAGCCAATTAGAATTATGCATTCTGATTAATCAGAAGATTGTAGATACTGATAATCCCCTTTAAAATATTTCTAAAAACACCTTAACACCAAATTTAGATATCTATATTGTTAAAGAACTGCTAACGTGCTTATTCTGTCATATCCTTATGAAACAACTGGGGAGGAGAGATGTTTCTCTAAACTACAGAATGGCAAGGATAGAGCTGTGTTTAGTTACAAGGCTAGTAAATGATTAACAAACTTTACAGTTGTTGTTGAACAAATTTCTGAATAAGGATCTTTCTTTCCCATAGCTTAAGCAAAGTTTCTAAATACCAATCAATGCAGCCTATTTATCATCTGTCCACTTCTATTAGTTTGCATAGGACATCAGAAAATATTTGAGATATTCAAAAAATCAACACATTTGCATATAAATTACTGAAAAAATTTAGAAACATACAATGCCTTGGAGTATAGACGCTGGTAGTCATACCCAGTGAGATAATGGGGACTATAGATCTTTCTAGCAAGTGAAAATGTTGCATGATGCTTGCCTCTTTAATTAACATATAACACCCTTGCTTTCACATAGAATAAAGCTCTATATGTTAGATAATATTATAGAAACGTCTTGCTAAATTAACTTAAAGGCTTCCACATGTTCTTTATCCATTTCACAAATTGTTTCATCTCTCTTCTCCTTTCTATTTCATGGTATCTTAGACTCTGCATAAGCCCTATTTGGGGAATTGAAGTTTAGAAAAAAAATCTTTTAAAGAAAGGGGGCTGTCTTTTCTGGACAGCAGCAAGAACAAACAACAATAAGGGCTGGTGTTGTGAAAGAGACTACCTGTTTATGCCAGGAAGCTCTCAGTGAACAACAAGGGGATGGATGGATGACTCAATTCATTAGTGTCAGCTATTGCAGTGATGTCACAGACAAGTAAAAGAATCACTATGAGCCATGCACCAGTTTGGAGCTGATGACGTCAGCAGAGGCCCTGGAGTAATTTATAGCATTTTGTTTACTCTGGAGCCATTTGATATGTATTAATACTTGCGGCAGCAGCTGTCCCTTTTACTAAAAGAGTGTGCTCATGTGAGCTGTCTCACCCAAACTGAGAACACAAGAACACTCTAATAGCAAAAGAGGCAGCTGCTGCTGCATGAATTAATACATTAAAAGTTACTCTCTCATTTGTTATTCCTTTTAAATTTTCACTTTATTACGTTTAAAATAAAAAAACTCAAATTAAAAAAAAACCTTCTACAAGGAGCTTGCAAATTAATACATATAACAAGCCAACAGAGACAGATTTTTTTTTAAAGGGCAAGTATGTTGAAGACAAATAAAAACACTTAAAGTATTCATTATTTTCAGAACAGAAGCATCTGGCGATTTTGAAATACTCTAAGTAGTGGAAATGGGAGAAGAGGGGTTTCCCATTTATAGTTTTATAAGACTGAGTATTATATTAACTTGACCCAAAGTAGAAAGTCTCTCAGTCTGTAAATAAAATAAAATTAGCCTAATCTTTTAGGATGATATCCAACTTTGTTTGATCTACTCATGACATCAGTTCTACTTACTGCTCCTAGGTTCTATTTTAGACAAATCAGATCTAAATATTGATCCATAGATATATAGAAACATGCACCACCATCACCATTGTAGAATGGCTCTGATCCTGGCAACCAAGGTTTGGGCTTTAACCAAAATCTCATGTCGTCTGTGGTCTAGGGCATGGAAAATCTTCAATAGCAAAATTAACTAAATCATTTTAATATTTAGATTTCAAAGTACTCAAGATACTCAAGACTATTGGAACTGGAATATCTCTTTTTTAATGAGATTTTTTTTCCCTTTTTCAGTCAGTCAATTGAAGAAGAATATCTAAAAGCTCATACTATTTTCCTTGATTCTTTGCAATTCCATCCTATAATTTCCTGTTCTGCTCTGAGCTAAGGTTACATTTACATTTTGTAAATATTGTACTGTGTAAATCTTGTACTTCTAATTTTATGCATTATTTTATCATTGTAAAATATCTGCAAATTAGTTTTCTGTTTATTTAGGAATCTAAAGTATTTAATATCTTTTTTTTAGTAATGCTACCTACTCATTTACAATATGGCTCATTATTTAATCCAGAAAGGATTTAAAACTTGTGAGGTTGGAAACAGAATGTACTATTGCTATTTGCATTGACCTAATTAGTTCATTTACATGTTGACCTTTAAAACCAGTAAGATTTCATAAACTAAATCTGTGATTTCAGCTATCCTTGAAGAGATGTGAAAGAAAAGGATGGAATAGAGATGGTGCGGAGAAACGATGGTGGTCAGATTGAAGAAAACAACAAAAACTGGATTTTATACCATAATCAAAGAGAATTGCAGATAACCACAGACTGGATATAATATCTTAGAGAAAAATTCTTAAGCTTTTAACTGTCATGTATACCTTGGGGTGCCCAGTAAACTCTTCTCAGAATAATGTTTTTAATTGCATAAAAGACACAAGATTACAAAGAAAATAAATTACACTGAGAGGCATTTATCAAAACATTATTTTGAACACAAAAATGTATGGACCCCAGATTAAAAACTCCTATGTTAAAGGATCACAGTATTTGGAGCTGAAAGGGATCTTAGGTATTATCCTTTCCAACTATGTCATTTTACAGAAAAGGAAACTTAGGCCAACGAGGTTAAGATCATATGGGTAGTTAGTATTTGTGCTGATTTTGAATTCATGTCTTCTGTCTCAAAATCTACTGTCCTTTCCATGGAGACTGTTTTACTTGAATTTATCTGAATGTCCATTCAGAAATTGTTCTTCCTAATTGCTTATCATTAAGTAGTGCCTAAAAATGTGTGCATATATAAAGAACTGAGCTATGAAAAGAATTTCACATCTAACACCCATTTCCTGAATTGTTTATGTTGCCTGAATCCATACTACAGTGGCATTATATACCAAAAAACAGTGGTTCACAATCTAGGTATCACACTTGACCCATGATTCTCTCTTATCCCCTCATATCTGATCAGTTGGCAAGTGGCGTTGATTTTACCTTTATAACAACTCTCATATTCACCTCCATCTCTCCTCTAAAATTTCCATCACCCTGGTACAGTGTCATCACCTCATGTCAGGACTCTCATGTGGGGACCAATTTTTAATTGGGCAGTGTTAGCTAAGCAGCTCGCCCCAATATTGGGGCAAGGAAAGAGACCGACAGCCTCCCTCAAAATAGAACAGGATTTATTTTAACAAGAACGAACTTAAAAAAAAAAACACAAACAGGATCAGTAGTATCAAGGGAAAGGAAATAAAATGGGGAGAGGAAAATTATACAACCTGAAAAAATACTACCGCCCAGGAATCAGCTAAGAATACACAGCGAGGTCCTGTTGCCTTCCAGCTTCCAGCTAGAATGCCAGACAAAAAAAAACCTCCCTTCTCCCAGCACCCCCACACAGTCCCCAGCCAATTGGATGGCCCCTCTGACAGTCACATGACTGCCCTCACTAGGCTTCCAATCATTATAATTTTGCCAGGCTCATGTAAGTCTAGGCGAGTGGTGATGACGTAAGGTGCCAGGGCCATGGCAACCGCTACAACTAGTGGGTAGAACACTGTGCAGTTTGCAGAGCCCCGGGCCAGTGCACACAGAGGCTTTTTTTTTTTAAATTCTAGCCAAAAGATGGGGTCATAAAAACCTCAAATAACAATTAATTCTTTACACTCACAATAACCTGTTGGTTGATCTCCCTGTCTCAAGTTTCTCCTTCCTCTAGGTCATCTTCCACTTAGTTGTCTAATTGATCTTTGTAATGTACAGTCTGACCATGTTATTTCCCTATTCAATAAACTCCAGTGGCTCCCTATTACTATTACTGGATCAAATATAAAATCCTGTTTGGCTTTCCAGCCTTCTTTAACTTACTCCCTTCCACATATTCTGTAATCCACTAATACTGGCTTGCTTTTTGTTTCTGACATAGAACACTCCATCTCCTAATTCTAGGCATTTTCAAAGGCTTCCCCTCTTTCTTGGAATGTTCCCCCTTTTCATTTCTACCTGCTGCTATCCCTGCTTCCTTCAACTTTTAGATAAAGTTCTACCTTTTAAAAGAAACCTTTTCCAGGCCTTCTTAATCTTACTGCTTTCTTTCTGAAACTATCCACAATTTCTCCTGCATATATCATATCTGTACATAGTTATTAACATATTATCTCACTCATTGATTATAAGCTCATCTTGGGTAGGGATTGTCTTTTGTATCCCTAGCACTTACATTAGTGCCTGATATATAGCAGGGACTTTAATAAATATTGACTGAATGGCTAGTACAAAAGAAAAGGTGCTTGGCCTGGACTCACAAGAACTAGTCATATCACAGCTCTACCCTTAAGTAGCTATGTGAATAAGGGCAAGTCACATGGTGTTTCATGGCCTCTGTTTCCCTATCAGTAAAAATGGGCATAATAATACTTCTATTACCTATTTCATACTCTTACTATATGGAAAGCAACTTGACAGACCTTTTATCAGGGAAAGTTATTACTACTGTCACATAAAAATCAAGTATAGGTATAATTTTTAAAATACTGCTAATATTTAAAAATCAAGAACAAAATATCATAGCTGATTTGGCAGAGGGATAATAATACCATAACTCAATAAGTATAAGCTATAGCAGCAGCTGACATTCATATAGAGCTATTTATAGTAACAAGGGACTTTTGTATACATCTTGTGAGGTTATATTATTATTATTAATTACTATTTTCAGATGAGTCAATTGAGGATTAGATTATTTGAGCCAAAAGAGTGAACAGAGTAAGCTACAGGCACCTTTGTAAAACATAATAAATAATCCTTCTCCAGAAACATACTTTGGCTTTTTGAAAATGTGGAGGGGTAAGAATTTTGAGAAAGTCTGAGGTAAACGGAAATATAATAATAGAAAGTTGATAATGGAGTCTTGAAACTAGAAAATATTGGGAACAGAAATGGTCCAGACCCAATTAATCAATTAAGAGGCAGAAGGGATCTTAGAGAGTGTCCAGTTTTCTACATGCTATTCCTCATTTTATAGAAGAGGAAACAGACCAGACAGGTTAAATGCATTACTCAAAGCCAGGCAGGTACTAAAAGGAAGGATTTGAATGCTAGGATTCACTTTAAGGGCAGCTAGATGATACAGTGGATAGAGTACCAGGTCTGAAGTCAGGAATACTCATCTTTCTGAGTTCAAACCGTGCCTCAGACACTTACTAGCTGTGTGGCCCTGGGCAAGTCACTTCAGTCTGTTTGCCTGAATTCCTCAACTATAAAATGAGCTCAAGAAGGAAATGGAAAACTACTATAATAGCTTTGCCAAGAAAATCCCAAAAGGGGTTATAGTTACTAGACACAAATGAAAAACAACTGAACAACAACAATTCACTCAAAATCTAGTAATCTTTCTATAAATCACTCCATGCATACACACACATGTAAAGAATTAATTGTTATTTGAGATTTTTATGACCCCATCCTTTGGGTAGAATTAAAAAAAAAAAGCCTTGATGCACACTGGCCCGGGGCTCCGCAAACTACATGGGACTCCACCCACTGATTGTAGCTGTCGCCATGGCTCTGGCACCTCACATCATCACCACTCGCCAATGCCTACATGGGCCTGGCAAAATTATAATGATTGGAAGCCTAGTGAGGGCAGTCATGTTAGAGCAGCCATACAATTGGCTGGGGGCTGTGTGGAGTGTGCGGGGAGGAAGGAAGATTTTTGTTTTTTCGTTTTTCTAGCATGCTAGCTGGAAGCTGGAAGGCTACAGGAGCAGGGCTGTGTATTCTCAGCTGATTCCTGGACCGTGATATTTTTTCAGGTTATATAATTTCCTGTTCCCCATTTTATTTCCTTTCCCTTGATCCTACTGATCCTGTTCGTGTGTGTGTGTGTTTGTTTTGTTTTTTATGTTCATTCTTGTTAAAATAAATCCTGTTCTGTTTTGAGGGAGGCTTCCAGTCTCCTTCCTTGCCCCAATATTGCAGCAAGCCATTTAGCTAACACTCCCCAATTAAAAATTGGTACACACACAAACACACACGCACACGCACACACACCACCTTGTCAGTTCAATTCAACTGGTAACAGTTCAAAAGATAAATATTTACTGAGGTCATTCAGATTGGTTAGAATAGAAGAGAATAAAAACAGCTACAATTAGTACTTTTAGCCAGTAGAAAGTAGTAATGCTAAACTGTTAATGGTGCAATGTTGATGAATGATGTACATATGAAAGTTTTAAAAGTATAAGCAGTTCTCTATTAACTGAAAGGATGCAAAGGATGGTAACATGAAATAGGACCTTGATAAAATAAACAAACATTTGAATACATGCTCTTCTATCTCAGTATTGAATCTGTTGAATACCATCCACATCTAGGGACAAGGGGATTTTGATAATAAAAATGTAGGCATAATACATCCTAATCAAGAAAAATCAATTCATAGAATGTGGGTCCATGGCCACAGAATGAGGGTCATATAGCATTGACTTGAGTTTGGATTTACCAAAGATCAGATAAATTCTGAGAAGGAAGGAAACATACACTTCGATGATATGATGGGCATCAGCTCTATAGCTAAAACAGACAATAGAGATTATCTGTTCTGATGTTCTCAATTTACAATGAAGCTTGAAGAATGATGCAGCTTCTATAAGATATCACAAATAAGAAGAAAAAAACCCAGGATTTAAATCCAGGTTGTCCTACAAGTTCAGGGCCTTTTCCCAATGCTCTGTTGATTTACACTGTAACACATGAATCTCTATGTTGGAATAACTGCCCATACCAAGGCTAATATTTACTAATACTTGACTAAGTTTTACATGAATCCATGGCCTTTTATTAAAATGTAATTAGGCATAGAGAGAGGTTTTGACTTGGAGTCAGAAAAACTGGTCTTTATATCCCATCACTGACATTTACTCTATGGTAAGTCATTTAAATTCTCAGACCTTCATGATAATAAATTAAAGGATAGTCATGTGGCTCAAATGAGATAAGGACATTCCCAACACCAATGAAACAACAAAGCCATACAAAAATAAGCAAAGAAAAAAATTTTATGTATACCTATATATGTAAAATGTATTATAATGCTTTAGAATTATGGTTATATATTGTAGTTTATATATTTGATGAAATTTTATTCTTATAATAACTCCATGAGGTAAATAATATGTTATTATTTACATTTTATAGATGAAGAAACCAAAGTTGAGAGAGGTCAAATGTTATAGGATCCTAGTCTCACAGGAGTTAGAACTTAAAAGAGACCTCAAGGGGTCATCTAGATAGCACAGTGGATAAAGCACTGGCCTTGGATTCAGGAGGACCTGAGTTCAAATCCAGCCTTAGATACTTGACACTTACTAGCTGTGTGACCCTGAGCAAGTCACATAACCCTCATTGCCCAGCAAAAAAAAAAAGAAAAAATCTCAGCATCTTTTGGTCCACATTTTACAGATGAGGAAACTGAGCCCCAGAAAGTTAAGTGATTTGCTAATTATGAAGCCACACAAGGCCTCTGCACCACCTGTTCATTTAATTTCATCAGCTTAATCACTTTCTTTCCCTGGCTTGTTTCTTCTCTGTTATAAATGTTTAGATAACTCACAAGCTCCTATCATTCATTTTCAGCATATTGATAATGCGGTGAAGCCGAGAGAAAAGTAGGGGGAAAATGCTATTAATGAGAACTAGAAAATGTAGAGAAAAGGATGTAAAGTTAATAAGAGCTTTTGGTCAGAGCATAGTGCTAATGAGATCAGGGTGTTATTTCTGCTCCCTATGTGGGTCACTTTCCTTTGCTCTATTCTCTCTTTACACAACTCACCCTGGAGCCGTGCCAGCAAATGGCAAATATGTGTCATTGGTCACAAGGGGTTCAAGCACTATGTCTCAGTATAAACCATCACCATTGCCAGAGAAACAACCTAGAAAACATGCTATGCTTACAGTGGGTCAGTAACAACATCTTTGTATATGAAAGGAGAATTTTATTTTTAAATCAGTCCATTACTTGAAGAGTTATTAGGATACAGTTTTTTCCTCCACATTTTCCTAGAAACTGAGAAGTGTACAAAAACAAGTAATTATTTATTATTTTTTTTAAATTCATAAACAGTGGTACATTTGTACGTCTTAATCTACACAGTATTGAGAAAATTTCTAACAAAGACTTATCAATATTCAATGTAATTTAAGTACTCCAATAGCAATCCCCATAATCTTCAAACTTATATAGCCTCTGGGTGACTTCCTAAAGCTCAAGCTTTTTACCTGGGGGCAACAGACAATTGAAAGATATTCTGTAATAAGAAGGTATCAAGCCCAGTTCAGGGCTGAACCCCAAACCTAGGGTGCATAACCATTCCTTCAGAGAGAAAGGACAAGAAAAATATAGTTTCAATTGCATAGCAGCAAAGCTAGAAGATGAGGTGGGGAAAATGCTGAAGGGGAATAGAGGCACACTTTATCATGTCATTGTTTTTCTGAGATCAGATAGTCACTTTTTGATGAGGCTGCCCTTTTTCCTACTCTATAGCTCCTGTCTTAGTTTACTGATACAAAAATATGTGGGATGTTATAGCTGAAAGAGAAATAATTTTGCATAGTGGATAGAGAGCTGCCCTCAGAGTCAGGAAGATTAGAATTTTGATCCCATCTCTGACATCTACTGGCTATGTGACCCTAGGTTACTATCTAAGATGATGAGGTCCAGAGAAGGGACTGACTTGCACTGATAGAGGGAGTTTCTTCACCAGGGAATTTCCCATCCCTATGGGATTATAGGTCTAGTACCTATTCTTAGAACTGGAAGAAATATCAGGGGAGAAAAGATGTTAGTGTTGCTCTCATTTTTTATCAAGAACAAAAGAATGGAAGCATCAAGTCTAGTTTGAGAATTTAGGAGTGTGACTTTTAAAATCTAATGTGTGGTTGCCTTGTTTCTACAGCCAGTGTGGGGGGAGAACTAGCTAGGGTTTACTTATTAGTTAGAAGTGTCCGCACCATTTTTTTTTTTTTTTTTGGAATTAAGCGTTTATTAAAGAGTTAAAGAGAGGACACATGGAGTTCAGGAAATGAAGAAAGAAATCTATCTACCCTAGGGTTCAGACTGACTTCCTTCTTCTCCTTTTCTTTCTGCTACCAACATGAGGTTCAGGAATGAAAGAGAGTGAGAATGAGAGTGAGAGGGAGAGCAAAAGTGAAAGAGAGAGAGAGCATGCTGCACTTCCTACTTCCTGCCTCCCTGAGGGACAGGGAGAAGGGAGATCCCCACACACAGCTCCAACTTAATTGGCTGGTAATATTCAAATCCATTGATTGACATGACTTAAAGGTGGTCCATGCATTGTTAGGTGACTTCTGGATGCTGATTTGACCTCAGAAAAGTCGCCTCATGCTTTCTCAACAGGAGGCCTGGAGAGTAATATTCTCATACTCCCCACTGTGCTTCATGAAGAAACATGGTTTCCTTACATGAAGCAATAACATTACAGATACTTATGACTAACAAAGTAAAGGGAATGAAAAGAGAGAAAAGAAATTGATCAACATGTTGACAGAAGCTAAAGGGGGCACTCCCCTTTAGCAGGTGGACATTGCAAACAAAGAAAAACTAAAGGGGACACTCCCCTTTAGCAAGTGGACATTATAAATATTGTATGCAATGGGGAAAATGAAAACAGGAAAATGTCCATTTAAGTATTTGAAAGTCTTATCTCAGATCATTCTTGGGAGGTCATCTGTGTATAGCTCTGGATTCTGGCTCTAAATTCTGGGCATGGTTGTAGAGTTTAAGTCTTTCATGTGTGGATGCTGATGATCAGCTAGACAGTCCCCTCAGCTGGAAAGTTTCCTACAACTTTAAATAGCTTTGCCAAAAAACAAATCAAACAATGAGAGTTCTCAAAAACATATGTCTAAGGAAATTCAGAATCTTTTAGAGATTTTACAATTATTGTCCAGTTGTTACACAGGAAACATATAATAAAAACAAAAATTGAAACATTCTCTAAAACTTAATATTACTACATGAGGAACCATGGTGCATTAAAATATTACAAAATTAGCTAGCATTTGCACTTAACTCAGAAGAAAGAAATAAGTAGCTAGGGAGACTAGGAAGGAGAATTCCATGGGTATTTAGTTAAAGACAACTTCACCAGACATGGTGCTATCATACGATCATCATTTTAGAATTCGGAGAGACACTGGAAGTCAACTAATCCAATCCCCTTATTTTATAAATGATAAAACTAAGGGCTTGAAAAGTTTAAGTGATTTACCCAAGATCATATAGATAATGAGTGGCAGAACCAAAATGTGAATGTTGGTCCTCTGACTTCCCATCTAGTATCCAACTACCAATGTACTCTGCCTTTTAGCTAGATGCCAAGGATTATTCAAGTTTTATTTTAGTCAATTTCAACTACTTTGATAATATAAAAGAGATGATACTTAAAGAAATCAGAATCCAAATACCCTTTGAAGATTGTTGTTTCTGCTGCTTGTTATATAGTTATATAGATATTCTATGACTCTTTTGATCTCAGCAAAGCTTGAATTTAATTTTTTTTTTTTTTGCTGGAGGGGTGATGAACTTGCTCTGAGGCATTCACATTCTTTCCTTGAATTCCTGTATAAATTTCTGGTATAGGTTTGCAATGTGGCTAGCTTTGCTTGCATATCCTGTCTATGTTCATGTAACAAATGAAAGTTAACAAGCCTTTTGGACACTAACCATGAACTTGGTTACCTTATGAGTAGTACATTTCTTTTAAAAAAAAACCCATGGTACAAAGTAAACAACATGGTATTTTGAGGTATAAGAAAAGGGCTTATGTCACAGATTTTCATATATGTTGAACCATGGGCAAGCATCTAAGATCTTTGAATCTCAGTTTCTTTATCTATAAATTGAGGATAAAAATACTCTCACTATCTACATCATAGGGTTTTTTTAAAAGGAAATATCTCTGGCCCATAGAACACTGATAAACCTGGGCCAAGATGTAGTAGTAGTAGTAGTAGTAGTAGTAGTAGTAGTAGTAGTAGTAGTAGTAGTAGTAGTAGTAGCAGCAGCAGCAGCAGTAGCAGCAGCAGCAGCAGCAACAGCAGCAATAGTAGCAGCAGTAGCAATGAGAGTAGTAATTATAAATGATTAAATTATAAATTATAAAATATAAAATGTAAATTATAAAATGCAGCCCCAAATTTTCAACATATTCGAAAGAACAACATCACACAGATTTTAGGAAATCAGACATGATTTGATATAAATTAGGCATAGTATTTGCAATTAATAAATTTCAGATTTCAATGTATAATACATCACGGGGAATATTAAGCTTCACAAAAGGAAACAAAAATTATGTAAGCATTTAACTCACCCCATCTACCCATTTCTCTTACCCTGGTGTCAACCGTAAGTCTCAGTAGCCCTAGGTTGTACCTCTATGCTACATCTCTCTGATGTCTGACAAAATGGCTATTTTCATTTCATCTAGGTACTCCTCTCTCACCTCCCACCTTGGGAAGGATCTGCTTCTGTTTATGCAGAGGTAGTAAGCCATGGACACATTAATCACAGGTCTTCAGAATATTGGAGTTGGTGTCCCAGCAAAGATGTGAAATGCAAGAAAAGGGGGAAAAAAGATGAAAAGAAATGCTAGCTCTTGCTCCAGACTTATATATCTCTCATTGAAGGGGACAGGGGAAGAGATTAAGGTAAAATGCTCCATCTGATGAACATTAAATGGCAATGGGACTCTGGATAAGTATTTAAATATATTTGTTCATGATAAGAGGAGAAAACAAAAAGCAAAGAAAGGACGAGCATTACAAAAGCACAAAAGCTCATTGAAAACAATTGCTAAACATTCAAAATTTTTATATTTCTCTTCACTGATGAAAATGCCTTAGTGACCTCTTTAGTTCAATTTCAGATTCATGTGTAATGTTGCTGTGGTGACCTGACTTGTTAAGAAGTTGTATAATCTGACAGGGTATATTCACTAAGAGATGATCATAAAAGCTTGAAGTCTCTTCAGATTACCAAACCACTGCCTCCATATGAGACATTTTATGATTTATTCCTTTAAAAGGACAGTGCATTTTAAGCATGCCTTGGTAAAGTTATACCACATTAAAATGACACTTTATGCTTGACACTGTATCTATTAGGGGCAGAAGCCTGTTTGGAAAAAAATATTAGAACCACCCAGAACTTTCAAATAAAACTTGAATAAGGTCTTTTAAAATATTCTTTTTGAAATGAGAAACATTTAACTCAAGTCCCACATGGACATTTTTATCTCTCTTACACCCTATCCATCTGTGACACGGTATCCTATCTAACTTCATGACATTGATTTGGGGATGGTGTCTTTTACTTTGGCAGGCTTAATTCTCAAGCCAAATTGCCAAAGCAGAATGGGGGGGTTCATGGTAATTGAATTATGGTAGGGAACTAAGATGCATAGTTCAATGGCAACAGCAATGGCATTTCTAATAAAAAAGGAAGAGGGGGACAAGAGGAACAAACGTTTAACAAGCTCCTACTGTCAGACATTGTGCTAAGCACTTTACAAATATCTCATTTTATAGTTAAAACAACTGTGCAAGGTGTTAGTGTTATCCATATTCTACAGTTGAGGAAATTGACACAAAGAGAGAATTTTGAATTTAAGTCTTCTTTACTCTAGATCCACCAGTCTATTCACTGGTCCCCTATTAACAACAAAATGTTTTCCTTGCAAGTAACCCATGAGGTAGGCAGTTGTAGTTGAAGAAAAACTGACAATGATCAAGGTGAACCACAACTGGAACTGAAAAACAGACTGAAGCTGAAATTTGCATAACAGAATATTCATTGAAGTGATCTCATGCTTGCTCTAGTCTCTAAGACTCTCAGGTTTAGAGAAATATACGGAATATAACACATTTGGACCTTGGTTGTGAAACTACATCTTTAACCTCTATCTTTCCCTCTGCTCTAGGCTCTGAACCCAGAACAATAGAAACACAATTTAAGCAAGAGCACATAAACACACAAACACAGATAGACAGAGAAACAGACAGAGACAGAGATGGTGACAGAGACAATATTCCAAATGAAAGTTGAGCATGGCCAGTCCTTAAAACTCCAACAAGATTATGCCTGTTCTGTTATCTTCAACCCCTATCAGCACTACTTTTACTAATGTAAATCTATGTGTCACTCAATTAGTTGTATCCCCCATTATGTCCTGTGTAACTCCTATTATAGGCAATCTCCCCTATTCTCAGTTTTTCTTAGAGAATTCTTCACCTTAACTGAAATCTACCTTTCCCCAAAAAATTCCACTCTCTTCCAAAATCTTTTCTGATGGATTTAAATGATTGTGACTAAGGATAAAAGCATACTCCTATCTTCCCACTACCACTTCCAGATTAAAATTTCACTACCATCACTCCATTTCTCCTATTTAAAAGTACATACTATCTAACTGTACCACTTTCCTTATATAATTTACCACATTCCAGGATGTTGTCCCATCTACCTCAATTTGAATAACATTGCTTACAATTTCCTTCTTCACTCCATTCAGCCTTTAGCACAATGTCTAGCACAGAATAAGCTTTTAATGCTAATTGACTGACTGTCTTCTTTTCCCATCACTCAACTAAGTTGCTGACCAAACTAACACTCTGGCTTCCCTCACTGATCCTCTCAAATATAATAACCTTCATCACCACTCTTTCAGTAATCCACATATCTAGGTCTCTATTTTCTTGGAACTATTGTGCCTTGACAATCTCAAACTCTTATTTTCTCTGCTATGACTACAATTGTCTGTATCTTCTTCCTTATGTACTTCACAAGAATTCTTATTCATACTGATCCAGACTTTCTCTCTCATCCTTTACTTGCTTGCGACCTCCCAAATTGTCCATCCTTCAGGTTTTACTTACCTCCCTCCTCACTTAGGTCCACTGGTCAGAAAATTTAATGCCCTTACTGATGTCCTACACTCCTTAAACTCTTTGACCTTTGCTATGCCTAACTTGTCCATCACTATGCTTTTGTTTGCTACATCCTCAGCTTTTTCTAATGCTTCTTCTTAAACTGCTGACCATTTCTTTGAAAATATCTTAATTGGGTTCACTAAAATTTTCTACTTGGTCTCTACTACTGCTTTCCTATAATTTTATCTCTGAATTTCCTAGTGATTCTTCTGAACCTTCATGAGCTCCTCAAGTTTTGAATTCCAACCCTTAGCCTTCTGTTCTCAGCAGATGAGCTCACCTATTAACAATCAGAGGAAAATCAAGAAATGAACTGCCTCAATTTACCAAAGATTCCCATTGCCTCAAAATTTCTATGTTTGCTTGCTCTGTCCTCCTTCTCTTTTGTCTCAGTGTAAGAAATTATTATTTTCCCTTTCCAATGTTCTTCGTAATTTCTTGAGCACAACATTTTCAACACCCCTTGAGCCTGATTCTATCAATTATGTTCTCTGTTACATCTTCAGTCTCTCTATTTTCACTGCTTCCAATTTTCCTGCCCAGATACATATTAATAGTCCTCTATCTTTCTCCTTCACTTTCATGATGTGGACATGCCCTAAGGTAATGAATTTTCAATACCATCTACTTTGGCTACATCATTATCTTCTGTAGCTTCAGATTTGGGGAGAAGGAATGAGAGAGGGGCATTCTTGTATACCTCTGATTTCATTAGCAGAATGAATTATCTGTATGGAAAGTACCTATAGCAAAACAAATCGGCATCTTACACTTAATTAGTTGCCTGAGAAACTGAGAAGTTTAATGATTTGCCTAGAGTCACACAACTCGTATCAGTCAGATAGGACCTCAACTTAGGCCTTCCAAATATCTACTACACTGTACTGCCTCTTCTGTTAGCTTTAAAATACCACTTTCATGTGAATGACTCAGAAATTTAGATATCTAGAATAATCTCTCTACTGAGCTATAGTGCTACATTTCCAATTGCACTTTAAATATTTCCCACCAAATTTACTACTGTCATATTAGACTCAATATATTTAAAACCAAACTCAACATCTTATTCCTAAAAGTAACATCTCTCCTGATTGCCCAGTTTCTGTCAATGTTTCTTCTAGTGTGAAAGCTGTCATCTTTGATAATCATTTTCTTCTTCCCCATATGCAATTAGTTACAAAGTCCTGTCAGTTCTTCCTTTGAAACTTCTTCAGTTTATGTCTCCCCTAGAATACTATGATTTTCTAAGTGATTACTCTATCTTGACTTTATCTTCATAGGTAAGCTACAATGACCTAAAATTCTATAGGAAATATCAAGGGACAAGAGAGATGAGGTGCTTTCAAAAATGAAATTTTGATGACACTAACACAAGTTTCTGAACTTATAGATGAGAGAGAGAGAGAGAGAGAGATGGATTGATGAAAGGAAGAAAGAAAGAAAGATTTCAACAGAAAATAATATAGTATTCACATAAAAAGAGTGGCATAGTCCTATAATATCACCAGAAATGTTTAAACTAATAATAATGTAAGGCTGAAAAGGATGAGTTGCATTAATTTATATTTGGGAGAAGAATAATATCAGAAAAGGGACATATCTGCAGCTATGAATGGATGGGACAATGATAACAAATAAAGAGAAGGCAGATCCACTCAACCCTAGTTATGCCTCAATTTTCTCTACATAATATCATATTAGAAAAATATCACACATGACTCCCCAGTCAGGGCCCCAGGCTTACACTCAGTCCCAGGTAACAGGATCTGCATGTAGCTATCACTGGGGTGGCTGCTGTGCCGTGGAGCCTGAACACTCCAGGGTAGCCCCTGCAGCAGAGCCACTGGGCTCCAGGAAGCGTGCACTCTTTGGGGTTAAATTAGCTGGGCCTGACAGTGGGCTGGACGAGTAACTACTGAGAGAGCTGGCAGAGGGGCAGCTATGTCTGGGCTGCAGGGTCAGCCAGACACAACCCCATTTCTCAGCCAAGCAAATAATACAGAAGAAGGAATGTGGGGGGCCCAACCCCTGCAGCTAGAAAGACTACAAGTTTGGGGGGTCAGAACCACAGGACAGAGAAGATCCAGATGGGGAAGGGCTATAGATAATAACAGGCATCTCCTTAGGACATGCAACTTTGATCATGGGTGTACTTTGCTATATCAAACTTAACTACATGGACCATTTTACTGTAGCAGGTGTTCTTCTAGACATTGAGCAATTCTTTAGTATTGGTGACAACAACTCTGGCCTCATCTAGACTGTGTTTATTTCCAGTTACAAGATCCTGGCCCCTGTGTTTGGCTACCTAGGTGACAGATATAACAGGAAGTACCTCATGTGTGGTGGCATTGCCTTCTGGTCACTCGTGACTCTGGTTTCTTCATTCATCCCTAGAGAGAGATTTTGGCTGCTGCTTTTTACCTGGGGTCTGGTATGGGTTGGGGAGGCCAGTTATTCTACCATTGCCCCTACCCTCATTGCTGACCTCTTTGTAGCTGATCAGAGGAGTTGATTGCTCAGTATCTTCTACTTTGCCATCCCTGTGGGCAGTGGCCTGGGTTATATTGCAGGATCGAATGTGAAAGGTGTGACTGGCGATTGGCACTGGGCACTCAGGGTCACCCCAGGCCTTGGGATGCTGGCAGTGTTGCTGCTGTTCCTGCTGGTGAAGGAGCCACCTCAAGGACCTGTGGAGAGCCATTTGGACAGCCCCCCCCCCTTGGTTCACAGTTGTGGCCTTCCTCCCCGGGTCCCTGGCACCGTGGGCAACAGCCTTCCTGCTTCGTGCTCAAGTCGTCTTAGGAGAGACTCCACCCTGCCTCCCTGGAAATTCCTGCTCCTCTTCAGACAGTCTCATCTTTGGGGTGATTACCTGTGTGACTGGGATTCTGGGTGTGGCCTCTAGGGTAGAGATCAGCCGTCTTCACCACACCAACCCCAGGGCTGGCCCCTTGGTCTGTGCTGCTGGATTGTTGGGTTCTGTCCCTTTTCTGTTCCTATCATAGTTACCTATGTTTTCATCTTCATTGGAGAGATTCTGCTGTCCATAAACTGGGCCATTGTAGTAGCCATTCTGCTGTATGTGGTTATTCCCACCCTCCAGTCAATAACAGAGGCCTTCCAGATTGTCCTGTTGCATCTGTTGGGGGATGCTGAGAGCCCCTACCTCATTGGGCTGATCTCTGACTATCTCTGCCATGACTGGCCCCCTTCCTTCCTCTCCCAGTTCCGGGTCATGCAGTTCTCCCTCATGCTTTGTGCATTTGGTGGGGTGCTTGGGGGTTCAGCTTTCTTGGGCACTGCCATGTACATTGAAGGTGATCAAAAGAGAGCTCAACTCCATATGCAAGGACTCCTGAGGGACGTGCCCCTTCCAGATGATCTGATTGTGGTCCCGCAGCACAGCTATTCCACCAAGGTCCCCGTGTCCAGTGTGCTTATCTGATTGGGTGGACTTTGGCCTGAGGCCACCTTGGGTTCTGGTTCCCCTCGGAAATAGGTGGGTGGTAGACTCTGAGTAACCTCAGCACCC
This sequence comes from Dromiciops gliroides, assembly GCF_019393635.1. Lineage (NCBI taxonomy): Eukaryota > Metazoa > Chordata > Mammalia > Microbiotheria > Microbiotheriidae > Dromiciops > Dromiciops gliroides. Next base: position 274,634,612 of record NC_057861.1, read on the forward strand.
TGGACTGTTCCCCCAGCCCTGTGCCAGGTGTGGCACCATGACCTCTGACCTGGGACCACAGCAGTGGCACAGAGGCTGAGGTTTGTCCCGTTTTTCCTCCCTGTATACATGCACACATAGGCACACTACGTGCCTAGCAATATTGATCAGGGGATGATTCTGGATCAGGGATGAGGCAGGTGGTTGGAAGGCCATGGAACCTCTTTGGGGAGGGAAAATCTCTTTTCCTTCTGCCTCTGTCAGGCTATTGGTGGGTTCTAACCTGCCTTCCTGGGGTCAGGGGCAGGGTGCCCTCACTATCCAGGCAGGAGGGTTTGGTGCTATTTTTATCTGAATAAACTTTGTAACCAGAAAAAAAGAAAAATATCACAATAATAAAATGTTAACAGGGAATTGAAAATCAGGATATATAAGGAAATGGGAAAAGAATACATAGATGTCCTTAATGAGTTCATATCAGCTGGCCCAGAAGAACTATATTCCCCAGAGTCCTGAAAGAACTGACAGATATGATTAATGAGTCACTGTCAGTGATCTTTTAATGACCTTAGAGAATGGGAGTGGTACTCCAGAGTTACAAAAGAAGAAATTGCATAATTTTTTAAAAGGGAATAGGGAGTCTATAAAGTGAGTTTAACTTGTATTTCAACCCAAATTGTAGAATGCATTATCATTATCATTATTATTATTATCATTATTATTATTATTATTATATTAAAGGATTGATTTTGATCATTTAGAAAGGAAAGGAATGATGCTAAGAGCAATTACAGTTCATCAAGAACAAGTTATGCTGAACTATCCTAATTTCTTCTTTTTCTTTTTTTGACAGTTAATAGAATAGCAAATCAAAGAAATACCATGAGCCTAGTATTATTAGCAAACCATTCCATTAAGTTTTTAATGCTAATTTTGTGTACAAATTACCTTTTCCCTTGACTCCCATCCAAAATAGTCATATGTCAAGAAGCACTTCTAGCAGGGTCATCATTTTTTATTTCCCTTCTCCATAATCAATGGACCCAGCTGGAATGGCTGGGCAATGGGAAAACCTAATAAGACTTGGATGAGATGAGACTCAACAAGTCAATTTCTCCTAGTGATATGAAGGCCAACTAGGCATTATCATCTGACCTACTTTAAGAAACCTTGGACACTGCTTCACTGCTGCACCCTAGCACTTGTCATATAGTTAATATGTTTGTGGGTTTTTTTATTCATTCATTCATTAAATGATAATATGGTTGTCTGGATTTAGAAGTAGTTGAATGACTGGAATGAGAGTAGGTATAAATTAATCCATTTCAACATGGGGAATGGGGTGGGTTCGTAGTAGAATTTCCCAAGAATCATGCTGGATAAAAAGTAAATCATGACAGGCTTACCAAATTTTCAAATGATAAAAACCCAAGAGCCCCAGTCTCTAAAGACTAGAATTTTGGGTCAGATTTAATAATATGCAATTTTTAAAATAGCAATTTCAAATAGTATATTTGGGCCTAAAAATCAAATGCACAAATACAGGCTGAAAGAGGCTAAGCTAAGTATCAATTCTTATTTTTAAAAATATGTGGTAAAATAGAAAGGTCAAGTATTAAGAACAACATTTCACAAAAGAGAAAAATGAGACTCTGTGAGGTGAAGAAATTGCCAAGGTTCACAAAGCTAGAAAATGTCTAAGACAAGAATTTTAGCCAGGTCATTCAATTCTACATTCAGCTTGCTTTTAACTAGAGCAGACTATCACTCTAAATGAGAATATGTTATATCAGGATCATAAAAGGACTTGGGGATTTTTAACTTGAAAAAGAAAAAAAAACTACATGGAGGGAGACATAGTATCATTTTCAAGTATTTGAAAGTTTTTACCAACAAAAGAGATTAGATTTCTCCAGCTTGGTTCCAAAGGATAGAACTAAGTGGAACAGATAGAAGATGAAGAAAGGGAAAGGGAAAAAGCTTCCTAACAATTAGAGCTATCTATTTGTTCTCTCTCTCTCTCTCTCTCTCTCTCTCTCTCTCTCTCTCTCTCTCTCTCTTTCCCTCCCTCCCTCTCAAAATTACCTTGTATAACTTACATCTGTGCACATGTTATATCACCTCACTCATATATAAGCTCCTGTGCATAGGGAGGTCAGAAGTTGGTTCATTTTTGTCTTTTCATCCCTACCAGTAAGCACAGTGCCTTGCAAACTTATAAAGTACTTTAAAGCTTGTAAATATAAAGTGTTATTTTTAAATGTTGAATTGAATTAGTCTAAAAGTGATGTAAGATGCCTCTATCAATTAGTGTACTCTCTATCACTAAAGGTCTTAAATAAGAGGATAGACTGACCACTCATGGGGGGTATTTTAAAATGGCATTCTATGCATGTATTTGTCAGAAAAAATCATCTCTTTCAAATTTTATCATTATTTGATGTTTGTTTCAATCCACACACTACCACTATTGCACATTAACTGTGGAAATCAAATAGAGCCATGGAAAGAAGAATAGATATGGAATATTAGTCAAGATGGCTGTCTGAATGGAAGGCAGACCACCTAGCTATCACACATCTATAGACTCCAGAAAATACCTGAATTTTGTACCAGACCGAATTATGATAAAGAAATGTAATGTGTAATTATAATCACTTCTACCCCATAACTACACAAAAAAATCAGTCAAAAGCCCATGGGCAATAGAAAACAAAAAGGACTCTCAACCCCATTTTAGGCAAAGTGGGTCAGAGGTCTAGCACAGTATTTAAACCAGAACATCAAAGGCCTGGGGATATTGAGAAGCCTCCTCTTCTGGGTTGCCACTGAGGGCCCCCAAAATCTAAGACTGAATCTCAAAGATTGGGGGATAAGGTGGAGTGGAGCTAACCTCAGGATGTGAAAGTCATCTCATAAACCCAGTGTATGAAATTAGTTTGTGTGGTGGATAGAGTGCTGGGCCTGGAATCAGGAAGACCTGAGTTCATATAGAGCCTAGAACATTTAGTAGCTTTGTGACCTGAGGCAAGTCATCTGACTTCTGTTTTCCAAAGTTTCCTCTTCAATAAAATTAAGATAATAATAGCACCGTTCTTTCAGGGTTGCGAGGATAAAATAAGACATCTGTAAAGTGTTTATCAAGTATCTGAAAAATAATAGACCCTATATAAATGTAAGCAATGATGATGATGAAAGGCAAGACCAAGCAGTAACAACCTTACCACCAAAAATATCAGTAGGAAGGAATGTCTGGCCCAGCTACAAAGCCTCAGTGCAGGAACTAAAGCCAATGAAATGAGTAAATCAAATAAAATACCAACCAGCATAAAAATACAGTTTTAAAGGTCTTCCAAAAGAAGGAAAGAACAATTATATAATTGTTCCAAGCAGCAACTTGGAGGAAAAAAATGTAACTTACACAAACACTATGTGAATTCCTAGAAAAAATAAAGCATGAGATTAAAAATAATTATATAAAGGTATAGGGGAAATAATTTGAAAGTTAGTCAATATCTTAGAAGAAAAAATGTTAAACCTTACCCAAGTAACAAATTCCCTGTAAATTTGAATGAGATCAAACAGATATCAATGACTCTAAAAAACATAAGAAATATTAAAATAAAATTAAAAGATTGAAAAAATAAAATGTAAGATAAGCAATATAAAATAAAAATCATCTAGGAAAGATTTTATTTTTTCAATCTTTTAATTTTACAGGGTAAAAGAAAGATGATTAAAGATTTGATAGACTTCCCAGAAATCATCCTTTTGTTTTGTTTTGTTTTGTTTTGTTTTGTTTTCAGGGAAATGAGAGTTAAGTGACTTGCCCAAGGCCACACAGCTAGAAAATGTCAAGTGTCTGAGGCCAAATTTGAACTCAGGTCCTCCTAAATCCAGGGCTAGTGCTCTATCCACTGTACCACCTAGCTGCCCCAACATACTTTTAATAAAAGGCTGAAACACTATATTTCAAGAAATCAAAAATGAAAATTTCCTAGACCTATTAGAACTAGAGGGAAAATGGAACACAAAATTCACTGATAAAATCCTGCAAGGAACCCCAAAACACACTGTTCTGGAAATTGCAGACAAAATCCAAAGTTTCATGCAAACAGTCTAAAAGTAGCAGTTCAAGTACCAAGGAACTTCATTTAGCATTATGCAAGCTCTAGTAGCTTCTACATTAAATGATAGGAGATCTTGGAAAAAAAATTCACAAAGGCAAAAGATGGAGTTTTACAATCCAGAGTAACTAACCCTGAAAAGCTGATTAGTCTCCTAACATGTTTGAAAAAATGTGTTCTTAATGTCTTAGAGAACTTTCAAGGATGATGAAAAAGACTAGAGCTGGGTTTTTTATTGTTCTTCTTCAGTCATTTCCAACTCTCCATGACCCTGTTTGGGGTCTTATTGGCAAAGATCCTGCAGTAGTTTGTCATTTCCTTCTGAGTCTTATTTTACAAATGTGTAAAGTTTGGAGAATAGAGTTAAGTAACTTGCTTGGGGTGACACTACTAGTAAGTAAGTGTCTGAGGTTGAATTTGAACTCAGGTCTTTTTGATTACAAACCCAGAACTCTATCCACTGGGGCACCTAGCTGTTGAGATACAGGCACAGGAGTCCATAGGAATCTAAAAGGGATTTATTTGAGGAATTGGGAAGAGATAATGATGATATAATGCTAACATTCTAATAGAAGTAAAAGGTAAAATTGACCCTTCAGAACTTTAACTTCTTCAAGAGTACTTAGAAGGTAAATGGGAAAAGCAGATGACCCAGAGTTGGATGTTCTCAGTTTTAAGTTGGAAAAGAGAAGGGTGGACAAAAGTATTATACTATAGAAAAGGGAAAGAAAGAGAAAGAATTTGCTATTTCTTGTAATACAAACATGTAAGAAGGGATGAGACTGCAAGCACCAGATGAGCCATATTTTATCTGGAAATTACAAAGGAAATTTGATAACATAAATACCAGTAATTTTGTTTAAGAAAAAATAATACTCAAGAGGTAAGCAAATAAGATAAAGAAGTCTGGATCAATAGGGAAGATAAAACTGGAAATGGAATATAGCTACAAGTAAAAATATATTATTGATGCTAAATAAGGGAATTAAAGGGAGGAGAACTAGAATCTAAGAGGGTGTTAGAATACTGAATTAGAATCTTATATCTAGGATCTTGGATGCAGAACCAGGTTTTTTTTTTTAAGTTGAAGGGACTTCAGGGGCTATAATGCATTGAAAAAAGTGCTGAATTTAAAGTATATGAGTGCAGAAGGAATAACAACACCCAACCAAAAACAACTTGCTAAGCTTTTTTTTTTCATTTTCTGTTCATTTATTTCTATATAATAGAATAAACATATAGTTCAGAATTCAGGTTAAACATTTTCAAAGTAAAGGCTGTTACATTCTAAAAACAGTTAACTATGGAATAGTCTGATAACTTCTTTTTTATTTATCTCTAATATCTGGTAGACGGTAACTCCTATAGAGCAGAGACTATACCTGATCTATCTTCTTAGCTTACTGAGCCCCTTATAGATTATTTTGCCTGTGTAACACATATTTACTAATATTTTAAATGAATAAATCAATGAATTAATGTTTATTAATTCTGAACCACCCAGAGTGGTTGATGTGTGATTGTGCACTGTGGTTTATTAATAAGTTCCTTCCTAGTCCTAAAGCAAAGGGTTATTACATAGAAGAACTCATGGTTTGGATTCAAGAGACCCAGGTCTGACTTCTGGCCCTAGCACCTAAGAGCTGTGTGACTTTGGCCAAATATTTCTCATAGCTTCATTTTCAATTTCCTCATTTAAAAATGTGTTCAATAATGTTTGTGTAACCTAATACATAAGGTTTTTATACAAACATTACTTGTTGAGCCTTAGAATGCCTTAGAAAAGGGAGCTTTCAACACATATAAATAACATAGTTCAGTCTTGCTTGGTAAGATTTTAAGATAACTCAGTAAACAACTATAACAGTTCAAACCTCAATTCAATGACTTATGTCACTTCTTAAACCCCAAATCAGACTATTTTCTCTTTAGTGCATTAATGCTTGATATGTTTTTTCACACGGTGCAATTTCATATGCACCATAAATGACCTTTAATGCATCAATGACTATCAAATGCTATGCTTAGATTTTTTTAATGATTGAATAATTTTAAGATCATTGTAAAAGTATAAAATAACAGAGGGCAGTCAGGACTTGAAATAAATTTCTTACAGAAAAGTGTGAAGAAATATTTTTTTTTCCTTTTTGTATTACAACACTTTCAAGGCTTCTAAAGGTAACTGCCAGGAAACCTGGCTTTCCTGCCTTCCAATTCATAAGTGTACTACTTTTTCTTGGCATGCTTCTGCTCTGAAGAGGAATCTGAAAGGGGACATAGCTCTGGGGCAAGAAAAAAAAAAACTTGGATGATCTCATTCCACCTTGTTCAAGTCTGCTACCTTCCTAACCTTCCCCTAGTCATTTTTATCATCATCCTCTCCCTCTGCCCCTGCAATGCAACATGGTAAACTCTATGACCCCCCAGAAGTCTTCTACTGACCTTTGAGAGCAGTATGGTCTATGCTTGTGTTCTCAGTATGCTTCTAGTAAGGTAGAACATTTGTTCAGACCAGTATAAAACTAAATTCATAATTTTAGTGACAAGAAAATAAATTATTTTTTCGGTCTAACAGGAACTTAGTGCCTAAACTAGCTGTACAGTGGCATGAAGTTAGCCAGAAAATTTCCAGATGAACATATTACTGCATTTGGATCTTAATATGGAAAGTCCCTATCATATTTAGTGGATCTCTTGTAGTGAAGTTGAAGGAGGATGTGCACACAAGTCATACAGAATTAGATGGCATAGATGGCTCATGGCTCACTTCATTGGAGGGTACAGTCACAGTCTTCTAATTGGTCTCCCTCCTTTGAGTCCCTTACCACTCTCTTTCATGTACACATTGCTGCAAAAGTATTTTTCCTTAAGCACAGATATGAACATGTGACTCTCCCCACTCAATCAACTCTAGTGATTATCTATTGCCTCTTGGATAGTCTATGAATGCTTCTGTTTACCTTTAAAAACCCTGAAAAACCAGACCTTATCTATCTTAACAGTCTAATTGGATATAATATCCTGTTCCACCTTTGCAATTCAATTAAAGTGGCCTTCTTTCAGTTTCTCCCATGTGATTCTCAATCTCTTGTCTCCATTCCTTTGCACTTGTCATCCTCCATGCTCAGAATGCATTTACTTCTTACCTTGGTCTTGTGAAGTCTCTTTCTTCCCTTAAGAGTTAGCTAAGACACTATCTTATACATGGAACCTTTCCTAATTCTCCAACTGCTTATCTTCCCTAACTATGGTGCATGTAATTACTTTGCATATATTTGTATTATTCATTTTATATTTATTCTGGATATATTCTACATGTGCTTTTTTTCCCTCATTAAAATGTAAGCTTAGGGGGCAGCTAGGTGTTGCAGTGGATAAAGTACTGGCCCTGGATTCAGAAGGACCTGAGTTCAAATCTGGCCTCAGACATTTGACCCCTACGAACTGTGTGACCCTGGGAAAGTCACTTAGCCCTCATTGCCTTGCCAAAAAAATATAAGCTCATTGCAAGTAAGGAATGTTTAATTGTTTGTACTTATATCCCAAAGGCCTAGAATACTTCACAGCACATAGTGAACCTTAGTAAATAACTGTTGATTGTTTGATTAAGATCACAGATTCACTGGAGTATGTTATAAAAAATGAATGGTATCTTGAAAGTACAATGCTACCAACTTGTTTGATGCTGGGTAAGTCACTCAAACTCTCTGGGCTTCATGTTCCTTATCTGTAAAATGGGGGACCTCTAAGGTCTTTTCCAGTTATAAAACTAGAACCTATTACTAAATTTAGAGAAAATAAAGAAGCAGTGGGGTTTTTTGGATAGAGCATAGGCCTCAGATTCAGGAAAATCTGAGCTCATATCTTCCTTCTGACATATGTGGCTAGATGACACTGGTGAGTCACATCACCACTTGGTTTCCCTCCTACCCTTGACAACTAAAAATATGAATTTGACAATGATTACAAACCTGATTTGATAGAGAGCATTTCCCCAATGGTGGGCTTCCAATATCATTGAAGTCAAGGTCCTTACAAAAAAGAAGAAAATATAGTGAGATTTTTTTTTAATAACAGTATCATGGAGTCATAGATCTGGAATTGGACCAGCCTCTTTATTTTACAGATGAGGAAAATGAGGCACAAAGAGGTTAAATGAGTTTTACAAAGTCACCCAGGAAATATCAGTTTAAACTGTTTTCTCTATGAGTAAAGAGTACACAGCACTATCTTATTCACATAATACATCAAATAGACAAAATAAAGCCATAAGACTTCACCCTCCAATCTTAATCATCATTAAAGAATAGTATTCCCATATATTTTTTCATATCAGGGCTCTATCATATCAGCTCATCTCAGTAAAGTAAAATATCTTTTATCAAGAGTTGAATGAAGTAAAAAACATATTTTTTCCACACTTCCATGACTTTTGTACTTAATCCATTTTCTGAAAAGTCTAACCCAAGCATTAAAAACAAATCTTTATGGTATGGACCTTTGTGCTATGACTTTGGGAGGGAGTTGTCATTTTGATTGCCAAAAGACACTTGGGCTCTAAAAACTGGATGAAGATCATGAACTCATTTCATCTTGATTACCAAGGATCACTTGAATGACAATGACTTGCAGTCAACTCTCACTAGGACCAGATTTAAACTAATGACCTTAAAGTAAAAGGCTTTATACATCCCATTGCCCTTACCAGTCCCTACAGTCACTCACTCCACAAAGTCAAGCATCCAGAAGTTCCTATTGGAACACATAACAAAGCAACAGATGGTCATTAGGTTTCCAGAAGCTCTCCTTATGCTATAGTGCCCTCACCCCCACCCCTTTGTCTTTCTAGGTTGACGGTTTAAAACATTTATAAAAATTCTGGAGGACTTTGTTGACATCTTAAGTTGCATTTTTGCTCAGCCATCAAATTTGTCTCAAAGAGAAAAGAAATGATTCCTTGCTAGGGAAACTCTGTAGTGTAATGCAGTCCCTAGAGAGTAAGCACAGTACTTGGAGACAGATGCACAGTGAACTAACCATCTCATAACTGCAGGGGTTGCCCTACCTCCTGTATAAATGTAAAGCCTTGTAAAAGTGAAAATAAACGTAACATAGAAAAGTAATGTAACATGTTCACCATTTTGGGCTGAAAGGCTTCAGAAGTATGCTGCTAGATTCCCCCTTGGGATGTCTCTACTTTGTAGTTTGTTTCTCTGTATGTCCTACATCATTACCTCCTTTCTTTCCAACACCTGAACTCTTAATAGTATCTATGCTCTTAAGAATAACCCCCCAAATCCTTCATTGCAAAGAAGGTCATTATGTAATAGATAGAAACCTTAAGAGGAAAAAATCCCACATCAACTGGTGGTATAATCCCCAAGGGAAAACAGACTTTAGTTGAACAATCGGAAACCTGGCTTGCTTTATGGTGTTTACACTGCTGCTTGCTAATGGATCACCATAAAGGAAGCAAAAGAGCTCTTAGACCATTGAGTATGCTATCATGGGAGTCTTCTGAGTGTGCCTTTTTTATTTGCTGCAGTCAGGTTAATGAGCTCACCAGCCCACTTGATGTTGAGGACTTTGTAACAAAGCAATCTCTCATTAAATGCTGCCTGGCACCGCTCTCTTGAAGCAAAGGGACATTCAGATTATTGAATGCCTTTGTACTCCTCATTCCTACCAGGCTATGGAGTCCAGCAGTGGCATCAGTCCCACACACTTCCTGGCAGACATCCAGTCATCCGCCTGCCCTCTTCAAACTGCATGGGCATTTGCCAATCTAAGCAGCACTGGTAGGCAAACAAGCATGGCACACGACTCCTTTGGCTGATGGCCAAATGTGCAGCTGAACAATCTAATTTGTTTCTACTGTACAGGGAAACATTCTTCCCCATTCTTTCCCATTCAGTTGAATTTACATGTAAAAGTTTTGTTATGGTACAAAGGAATGTGCATTTATCTACATCCTCTTTCTGCTTTTACACCTTTTTAGTCTCAACAGTGCAGGTCACGATTTTGTCTCTGGCTTTATTTTAAGTACCTACTGGCTGACAGTTTCTTCAATGAAATGACCCCAGAGTGTTATCAGCTAGCTAGCAGGTGTGTCTCTATTCAGAATCTTGCAGGCAGCAATGCATCCTGGGTAAAAAGCAATCTAGGCAAAATCCAGCTTTTTCCTACATTACTCATAAGATTTAATAGTTCACTGTCATAAAAAAGCTTGCAAAGATTTTTTTTTAAGTTGGCTTTCTGCTGGGCATTTATTTTGCCCTAAGTTATTGACCCTCTCCATATCTGTATCATTTAATTTTTAAAAAAATTAAAGAAACTATTTCTGTTCAGTTAAATGCTGGTAGTTATTTTATAGTTTCAAGTTATTAAATGTTTACATTTAATGATCAAAAGTATTCACAGAACAGATGCATATATGCTAAGTGCTGTTTTGGTCTTAAGACAGTTTAACACAGTCATTGCACAGGGTATTTTTGAGATTAATCAAGGAAAGCTCATTTTTGTTTAACTAAGATTAAATAGTCTTACTTTGTTCACCTTTTCAATGTATTCATGAATATTTTTTTTCTCACTATTTCAGGGCAGTTTTCCTTAAGAAGAAAACACTATATTTAGGTGATTTGCATACACACACAATAGCTTGTCTGTTTTTTTTTTCTTGGAACATTGTCGAATCAAGTGTAATCTTAGATTTAAATGGTCCACTACATTGTTAGTTTAAGATTTTGTATAACTCATAGAATGTGCATTCAAAACTAATGGCTACAAAAGATTTAAATTTAAAGCCAAGCAATGAAAGTGATAAAATATAATTGTGTAGCCTGAAATAGTCACTGAATGGAAATTAGATGGAAAGGACTGTGCTCATCTGAAAAAGAATGATATTCCCAAATGTCCTTCTTATTTTAGTATTTGCAGAGAAAGTATGATGTAATAACTAGGCAAGTTCCTCTATTTCCCTCAGCCTTATTTTCCTCCTAAGCAAAATGAGGGTGTAAATACAAACTGGACTTTAGTGCTTATATTCTACCACTCTATGATAGCTTTGAAAGGTAGGGGGAAGGTCAGGAGACATGATTTCATTAATGGAGGAGTTGCTAGTGTGGAGACTTTCTCCCCTGTCACAGATTGGAAACTCCTCTGACTGAACAATCTTAACAAAGAGTTTTCTGATTCCAACAATATGAAATTAAAATCTATTGCCTCACATGTTACCATTTATGACTTAAGAAAAAATTGAAAAATAATAAAAACTACATAGAATAAACTACATGCTGAATTCTATAGATTATATATACAATTTATTTTAGAATTTGCTTATAATTCTTCAGTTACATAAAGAATTTCTTTTCAAATATTTCCACCTTTCTCTAAGTTCTTTTTTCACAAAAAATGTTTTCCTATATGGGAGATAAATAAGATATCCATATGTATTGACAGTTTTGATTATACATTGTCTTTAAAGAAATTGTTGATTGTAGAGAACACTTTCATTTCCAGTCACTATTATGCTCCAAATAATGTCCACATTTAATGACAAAAAACTACCACCTTATAAAAAAATGGAATCTCTATCAGCATCAATTCTAGCTCATAGTTAGTCCATTAACTGTATTTAATCATATTGTTAAATTCAAGTAGAAAAGAAAATGTAATAATAAAAAAAAACATACATATATGTATAGTTTTAAGGAAGAATTATATTTGGTATAGAATTTCTAATTATATCCTGAACACATTTTCTCCCTTATTTAATGAAAACCACATAAATTATCATCTCTTTTATTTGGTAGAGAAGTACCAACACTGAAACAATCAAGGATTAGCTGATACACTATGAGCAGGTCTTTCCTCACATTATTCAGAGGGCTTCTGCTTTCATTCTCAGAATATCTCAAACTGATGAACAATTAGACCACTCCCAAAATCCATGTGTGTATGTGACACCAAAACATCAGGTCAATTCCATCAATCTGGATGTTTGTAGTCAATGTAGACAAAACATCCAGTTGATTGACTGATTTTTTTACTATCTCAAATGAGTCGAGCCTATAGTTTGTCATGCTGAAGTCAAAGACTATATATGTCACAATAAAGATTTATCGATCAGTTTGGTGAAGTAAAAATTGGCTATTGTGACCCACATCATTCTCTAACATCTATTGATACTAGACCAAATCTTGTTCAAAATTGAGATTTTTGTTAGTTACCTAGCATTCAGATACATGCAGCTTTTAATCTAATGCAAATAAATTTTATGGTGATTTAGGGAGATATATTAATTCTGAAATGTAATCATTTAACTCACCTTTGGGAAAGAATAGTTGGATTCTACTTTTGAGAATCAAGAAAATTTTATAAAGTTAGGCATCATGTTACCAGGGAGGGGTATATGAATTAAAGTAGAAGAAAATGGCATTTATATACGATTCAGAATCTGCTTGACATTTTTCTTAATCAAATATTTGATCTTTTTTACCACTTATGTGACTCTAAAATATTATGGGAATTATGTGATTTGATAAAGATTGATTAATCAACTTTCTAATATGTTTGCTTATTATCTCTTCACTTAAGTTTTATAAATGACAAAGGATGATGCAAGGGAAAAAAGGTGTAGGTAGAGATATATAGCTATAGAATGTGTTGATTTTATAGAGCAATCTAGATGATGTCCACATTTGTTAATAAAAATTTACCTTTTAAAAAGAATGTATGTGTATGTACTTCTATGTATATACATACATATGCATACATGTATAAAAAATCAGGTGCACAATGTATCAAAGCCTCTTTAGATGTTGACAAATAGCCACTATGCTGCCTATGGCTTGCGGGCCAGCTTTTAGAGGACCTTGATACAATACATGTATGCTTGCATGTATGCAAACATTTCTTTTGTATTCTGTATCAAAGTATCTTGCAATTAAAATCAATTTACATTTATAAACAATAGATGTGGGATGGGATCTTTGGAGGTTAAGAAAAAAATTCTAACCTATCCTAAATGCTCGTGATGAGAAGATTGGTTGACAAAATTCTCTGCAAGCAGTCTTCAATTTTTTATCTAGCTATTTATAGAAAACTGCAGAAACAGCTGAGCTGACTGAAGTGATGTCACATTTGCTGATGGAATGGTTTGTTCCAGAGCACGCTCAGAGGCTGCATGAGTCTGCTTAAGGTTTGGTACGCAAACCTAAGCAGTGAGAAGGTGTAAACATGGACATTTTTCAGCCCCACCGATCAATATTGCATTGATGACTCTCTGCTGACCTTTAACCCCATGAGGAATACCAATAGCACCACACTGCATCTTCCAGTCTGCAAAGGCTGCCTAGCGTAAGCTACCAATTTTGCAATCGATCAAAAGTCATCTTTGTGAATAAAGCTTGAAATTTCAAGCAACAGCAAGCAATTTTTGAAAGGTCAGGGCTGGGTTTTTATTTGCTCGACCCACACTTTCAACTGGTAGCACAGTTCTTTTGTAACCACTAAAAGTAGTAAGAAAATTTCAGATTTTTCCCCCCATGTATTTTTAGTAAGCCTTTGGGCATTTTCACTGTCCCTAAAAGAACATGGTTGCATGGCAACCTTCGCAGTTGCTATGGAGACTCCATGTGTAAGCAGCTGCTGCAATCAGCATTAACTCCAGGCTTGCAGGTTTGTCATTCCAATACATAGGGAGGAGGAAACAAATAGGACAGCGCATTGCCGTAAAGGGGAAGTCACCTAGATAATGTCACTCACAAACATATGTTCCACAATTATTCTTTCCACTGTTTTATTGCTGCAATTATAGCTAAACTAAGATTACAAAATTATATGGTTTTAATTTGCCTCTATTGACTATGTTTCACTTTCATTAAAATTAAGTCTAAACCCATTTACGTAGAAAACTGTTGGCTTTCTGGGAGGTGGGGGTGGAAATTCTTTGCTTTTCCATTTAACACCAACAACAGAAGAAGAGAGGAAGAAAAAACATGCCAGTAGGAATCATTATTATGAGGTAAATGACTTAGCCAAAATATAAATTAACCTACCATGCAAAACATGGCCCCCATCCTAAAGTTCCATCTGTATTTCTAATATTTTCTATTGTATCCATTCAGACCACAACGCTGTATCAGATGATGCTGATCCAAGTCTTTAAAATGCAAGCAGAAATGTCGGATAAGCTATCTTAAGCTTCTCTCCTTAGCTCAACTCATCTAGCTTTGATATTGGAGTCTGTGAGTCCCATAACACCAACATTAAGGAGAATTTCAAGAACAGAGATGGAAAGAAAAAAAAATCTGCGTCAATATTTCTTCTAAACACATTTTGAATCCAACCTTAGTTGGCCTGTCCACTGCAGAAGTCTCTGAATCCTCAAGGACTCTAATATGTACAATCACTAGGAGGCCTAGTCTGAAATACTCAGGCAGAAGAGGGTTAACAGCAAGTAGTCCTGCCATGGTATTCTAGATTGTCTTGAAACTGTGGGCTTAACATCACAAAAATGTGTTTATTAGTTCATTACTCCTGTTCCAATATTTCTATTTCATGTTTAGTGATGTGGTACTTGGGTGTGGAAAGCTAAGAATTCTCACTGAAAATCAGCACTTTATCGAAGGGCAAAGTAGCCACTTGCTTTTTAATGCTTGTGATGCAGCACTCCCTAGCAGACAAGGAGGCAAAGACTGTTTGTTAGGGCATTATTTTAGGTTCTAGCAAGTATCACAAGATTTTTGTTCTATATGCTATATGTATATGCTCTCCATGATTCCTCCTATAAAATTGCCTTTTATCTTTTTAGAATTGAATTTGTTTGTATAATCAATGATCCACAAAAAGAGGTCACTGGCAATAACCATTTCTTCAAGGACCTAAATTTGTGAGACCATAGTTTTATTAAAGAAATACGAACCTCTCTTGGAAACATATGGGAAATAGTAACACCACTTCTCATAGCTATTTAAAAAAAATTTCTGCCCAATCGTTAAGGTGTAAATGATGTACAAAAATGTTGTCCACTTTTTAAAAATCATCTAATGTAATTTCAATGATTTTGTCAGAAAGAATCTATCACTTTAGTTTTTTTTTTTAATAATTCATCACCTGGAAGCTCCTAGACATATGCCAGATGTTGGAATAGAAAATATATAGAATAAGCTGCCTAATAGAACATAGGTTATTATAAGAAGGTATAACTGCCTCTTCTAAAAACTCATACTGAAGCATATTTTAAGTGAAATTATAACACCTGAAACATTAATGTGCTCCTGATTAAAATGTACTGGTACAAAACAGTTGCAAAACCTCTAAGCCATTTTTATATATTTAGGGAGAGCTCTAATTATGCAGTTCAAAGAACTTTACTAAAACAGCAAAATAATAAGTTATCCAATATGAAGAATTATCTTTTTAAGACTTATATTTATATTTCTGTCCCTTAGAATGTAAAAGGAGCTGACCTTTTAAAAAAATTGTAAACTGCTACAAAAATGTACTCTTAGAAATTCTGTTCACCACCATTAGGAGAGAAGCTTATTTCCAAGGCCAAGATGCAGTCCATATAAACCATTGCAAATAGGGGCTTATAGTGAAAACACTGATAGACCCTTAACTATAGCAATATGGGCAGGTGCTGCTGTAATACACAAATCCAGATAACATTAAGTGACCTATTTTTAAAGCCTGTCCAAGAAAAAACGACATCAAGAAATTGAATTCTTTGCCCTTTACTTTAGTAGTTCCTTGTCATGCAGTCTTCAAATCAAAAAGGGTGATCACCACAAAACAAATTCCCAATTCGATATACACAACAAAGGTGTCTTTTGCAATTCTGTAAACTGATATCTGTGGCCTAATCATTATAGCTAGTTCCTGTGGAAATGAAGGGCAGAGAATTCTGAGTCACATAAACTTAGATTTACCAATAAGTGCTTTATCAGATATTTTAAATGATTTAAAAATAGCAAATCACCAGAGGCCCTAGTAAGTACTAATCATTCCTCAACAAACCAATATATTTAAAATTAATTTTTCAAATATTGAATTGTAGTTTATAAGTGGCATTTCTCAACAATAATCTTTTAGTATGTCAATAGCTATATTAAAATTAAAATAGAAAATCACTTAACCCTTAGGTGTTTCAGAATGACCTAACATGTAAATATATATATATATATATATATATGTATGTACATACACATATACATATATCTTTATATATATGTATGTGCATGCATATATACATTTGACTATATTGATATACATGTACATAGTAAGCTAAAGGGATAAGCCATAAAATTTAAAATAGGTGAACTGATAAAATAACTTCTATCTATACTGGCAAAAAGAATCCGAAGTAATTGTTTAGATAATATGAACCCCCAAAAAGTGACTAAGAAAGATGAGATTAAATTGGCCTGTATTATCCAGTATAGTTTTACATTGAATACATTATGCAAATTCTAACTCAAACCTTAATTTCACTTTAACTGTCTAAACCAAGCCTCAAGTCTGATTTTTTTTTGATAAAGGAATATACTTTAACCTATTTTCCCAGTACTTTTTTTTAAATAACTAATTTGGGCCACTTGCTAAGGAAGCACAGTCATTTGCTATTGTCACAGAAAGTATGAAATCTTACAATCCAGTTAAAATAATTTGATTTATTATAGTGTGAACCTGAATTGCACAGCCATTATACCTGTGGAACTTATAATGAGAAATTTGGGGTATCTAAAGACTGCATGATTGCATTCCCCTCCCCCAATCCACCCACCTACTGACAGCTGATGGACTGCCCAGATGGAAAATAAAGGCTGTGCTTTCTGGAATTTCTGAGAAGCAATTTCATCTCATCTTTGTTCTCTATGGCTCACACAATATGCTCTTTCTGAGAAACATTAGAAAAACTCTCATTTATTAAATAATTACTTTATTTTTAAAAAACAAAAATAAGAGTTTAACACATAAAGAAATGTTTCTCTGGTGCCAGAATATGAAATATAGAGACCAAAATAAAACTTCATTGGCATTAGAACTTTCAAAATAATATATGAATTATTGCCTAAAGTAATAAAATATCTTGTCAAACTTTAAATATTCCTGTTCAATTTATGTTTTTGAAAAGTTAGCTTCCTTTGTCAGGGTTGGGGTAAGAGATGGTATCAATTGCCAAAAAATGAGAAAGGCCAAGCAAAATACTGTGAGCAAGCTCCAGAATACACCCATCAGAGTTCTTAACCCACTTATTGATATGGGATGGATTTGCTTCACAGGAATACTGCCAAATTGTTCAAAGCAACTCATGAAGAAATAATAACCAATATTTTCAATCTGGCTTTTCATTACTTTGGGCCCCACTTTCTTCATTTATAGAAGGGAAATAGCATATCCAAAAAGCAGGGGCACATTTTGATGCCATGCAACATTACCTGAAGGAGTGAAATATTTAACTTAAACCTAAATGAACTGCCTTCCACTCAATTCTATCTTTCTTCCACTTCCATATATTATCTTAAATAAGGGAAAATATATATTGGCTTATCTACTCTTTTCATAGTTCCCCTTAGCATAGAAAACCTTAACCATGTCAAAGTTATTTATAAACATTTTTGAAAGGACTGTCTATTAGAATATCTGCACTTGGAATCCTTGATTCAGTCATTACTAATATCATCCATGCTACCATATAGATTTCAAAGAGTGTGTAGAATACATCAGCTAAAGCTATTCCTGGAGGAAGGTTGCTCCGTAGCAATATATGGCTGGAGTTTTTAAACAGCAAGTCATACAAAAGCTTTTAAGGCCATTTCCTGTATATAAGCAAAATCTTCAAACTACTAAAGGTCTGTGTGGCCAAGGGTTGCTTACAATCCATAACCAGATATTTTATTCCCCAGAATGCCAGTCAGTATTCCAGGAAATCTCTCTGTCTGTCTGTCTGTCTGTCTGTCTGTCTGTCTCTGTCTCTGTCTCTCTCTCTCTGTCTCTCTGTCTCTGTCTCTCTCTCTCTCTCTCTCTCTCTCACACACACACACACACACACACACGGGGGGGGGAGGGAGAGAGAGAGAAAGAGAGAGAGAGAGAGAGAGAGAGAGAGAGAGAGAGAGAGAGTGAGAGCACTACCTTATCTAAATGCATTCATCTAATATATAGGGGGAAAGATAGAGTATAAAATATACATTTTCCCAAAGCAGTGAATTTGGTTCTTTGTGCTCTTCATGTGATCTCTATCACAGGAGTAGGGGAAAATAATCTACCTAAGACCAGAGTCAATAGTTTCAGAATACTATAGCAAGCTAAAATCAGCCATGGTAGAACACAGCAGTCAATGTTGTCATTTAAGGACTTTTAAAAATTCATTTCTTTTATTTAAAGGGAGAGGCACTCAATTCCCTTTCTTCTTCTCATGTCAGTTAAGCAGTCTTATATTTGTCCTCTTATTGGTTTCAATGCCTTTCTTCAAAAGGATATCACAAGATGGCTTCCAAAAGAAAAAATAATAATGATTTAAATATTAGAAGAAACTATGCATGTTTTTCTTGACAGATTTATGGTCTAATTACTAAAAATAACTTGTTTGTATATGAACCTGG
Organism: Dromiciops gliroides; assembly: GCF_019393635.1. Taxonomy (NCBI): domain Eukaryota; kingdom Metazoa; phylum Chordata; class Mammalia; order Microbiotheria; family Microbiotheriidae; genus Dromiciops; species Dromiciops gliroides. The sequence continues at coordinate 274,653,327 of NC_057861.1, forward strand.
CCCAGTGCTATTATATTTAATGCATTTATGCTTTTAGGAATAATTGTTGAAAACTGTGGCAGTTTGTGTTTTTTGTTTTGTTTTGTTTTGTTTTTTTTCAATGAACTCACTGTGGATTTTTGATTGAATTCTTGTGTTGTCAAATCCAAAGTACAAACATGCAGGGAAAGAAAAATGCAGATTGTTACATGGGAAAAAAACACTACAAGATTTCATTTCTTTACTGAATTTTTAAATACTTATTAGTAAAATCACCCAGGGGATTTAGAACTCTCAATATATACTTGACACTTTTGTTGTTTTAAATATATATTTTAAGTGGAGTTATCTTTCTAATTAACAATATTTAATACATACATCTTTGTTTAAATAGTGGACAATTGGTTATATACATGTAAGCTACAAGAATATATATATATATATAATTACAAATTAAAAGGAAACAAATATATATAATATTATAAATCTAACTAATAAAACATAATTTATTTTCATTGATAATCAAAATAAAAAAGAGGGTTTAGAAAAATTTTGGCAAGATGAATTGAATATTCACACACTGTTAATATACTGTTTTGATTTCATTTCTTTTCAGTAGCATAGCAATTCTAATTAAATATTACTCTAGTACATTTATTACCTATTCATATTTGTATCCATGGTCATGAAAACATGCACTATACTTGTATTTTTAAAAAATTGATTCCCTTTTCTCCATGCTTATATCACATTTTCAAAAGACGATCCCCTATCACCTTTCTGAGGAGACATCTTTGGATCAGGACAACATTGAGGCCTTAAGTTTTTAATATCCAACTGACTAAAGTAAGCACCTGGAAAAACATATTTTATCAAATCTTTCACTCTACCACCTTCCTCATCTCCCTGTTTTCTCCAGGACTGATGAAGAAAAAAGTTTTTGTGACATCTACTGTAACCATAAAGATCTACCAAAATCCCATGACCCTTTCTAATAGCATGGTTTCCTATTACTCCCTATTTGGTCCTATTGTATTTTACAGATGAAATCCTCTCTATTCCTAATGACTATAATGCCCCCTCTCATTCGTGGACAATTTCCTTATTCTATAGCTTGGTGGAAATTAAGTCAGCTGAACAGAGGTGTGATACTGACCCAAACCCATCAAACTTTTCATGGAAAAAGCCTAATCAGATTCAAGGCAGCTTTTGTGGGCTTTCATTGCAAATGCCTTTTAACAAAAAGTGATAAGGAAAAAAATGATAGTCACACAGCAAGGGTAAGAACAGGGACTAAAGGTTTGAAAGGCCCACCAGGAGAGAAAATTCAACCCACTTATAATAAATCAGCTGTTATATTTTTTCTATGTTTGGTACCTTGAAAAAATTATATGAATCCATTTTCAGTTCTGATTCTTTTTAATCCTACAGATGAAAACTATCCCACTGTTTCCAATGCTTTTTTCTTTCTAGAGGTAAAACAGCTCCCTTAAAGGTGGGGTTTCAGTGGGGTTCTCTTAACACAATTTGGCTACTTCCAAAATAGCATATGTATGTATATACATATATGTGTGTGTGTTTGTTATACACATATGTATATATTCACATATCTAGATTGTGTATGCATGTGGGAATACATAGCATATGTGTGCATGAATGTCTGTGTGTTTGTATATAATATAGTCTTTGAAATGTATATATTAACCAATTGTCACACTTTTTTACAACCATGAATTTAGGAGAAAAGATAAAAACATTCATAGTGTTAAGTTCTATTTAATAAATGTTATCTTGATGGGGAAAAAAAAAAAACCTTCCACCCTCAGAATAGTACCAGTGAAAAGAACCCCACTGTTAAAGCAGGTGTTCTACATATGACACTTCCAAAGCCATGCGGGTTTCACAAGGACTATCAGCAGACTGCATCCTTTTGCCAATCTCCTGACTTGCCTAATTTCAAATTCCTATTTCTTAAAAGCATGGTATAGATTATTCATACTAAGGGAGGAAAAGGCAACTGATAGAGAGGTTTTTGACAGACTAATCAAATTGATTCATAATAATGCCTCTATTTAGGATGATAAGAAAATTATGATAAAAGATTTTTAAAACAAAGTTCTGATATTCAGTGCCATATTTTAAAGTGTTTTAATTGCAGGAGCATTACAAAGAAATAAAATTATAACATTCATTTAATATTTCATAATTGTCAATGTATTACTATATTTTGTAGCTTATGTTCTCTTTCAAACATGCTTAGATTTTATATATGTATATATGATCTATGTATATATATACACACACACACACATTGAAAAGTAAATGATAAAGAAGATCCCAAGAATGTATTAAATCTATGATTTTCCTGGATGAATTTTATTCATTCTGCTGGGAAAGAATGAAACCATAGAGAGATGATAATTTTAATTAAAAATTGTTTAAAAAGAAAGCTAATGAAAATATATTGAGTACCTAGATTTGATGTTATAAAATGATAACAATGTTACTTCTTTAATTCCTTCTATCATGAAAAGATATACACATATAACGGCATCTCTCATACAAATAGATTTGCCATTTTCAAATACACATATAATACCTAAGGTACAAGCATATTCATTTTTGTGTATTTTGAATACCTCTAAATAAGCAGAAAAATTATTTATTAAACACTTACTAAGTACCAAACACTGCTACACTAATGGAAAGAAAAAAAAGTTTAATTTTTAAAGAAAGTATTTTATAATACTCATTTAAACAGAGACTTCAGAATGACATATATAACTTCTAACCCTAATGCACAATTTACCTTTCATTCTTAACCCCAAAACTGCTTGTATACTTCAGTTCATTTTAAATAGTGAAATGATTATGCCACTGTTCTTGATCAGTCCAAATTATAATTATTAATGGAAAGGTTTGACTTTATTCTGCTAATGCACCTTATCAGTTGGCTGCAGAAGGATTTTTTAATTGAAAGAAAATACTGATTATTAATTATTGTATCATGAGTTACTTATATGTGCATTTTTGCTGACTACATATCATTCTGTCTAGGTTTTAAAAATCATTTCCAAAAATGTATATTACCATACTAAACCTGAGAGAAACATAAAGGGTTTTAAATTATTTCTACTTTCTGAAAACCCAAATTTTACTTAATATTTAACTAACATTTCTATTTCAATTTTGATTATCTATACTAACAGGGAAAAAGTAGCTATCTGGCAATAGAAATGAGACTTAAATTGAAAGTGGTTTAGATTTTAAAGGACTATAGGCAAGCTTTACCATATAACTTGCTGCCCATGCACATTAGGTATCTTTCTCCCCTGGTGTGTCAGCAAAGCCACACACATTCTTTCTTGCTACAAATCTGTAAATCTGAAAAGGGTCCGAGAACATGAATAGAAAATCTCTTTATAGAATAAAAAGCATGGGGTGTTATTAAGGAGAACTGTAAGCCCTATTCTATTCATAGTAATTACAGGATCAGATCAGGTTAATGTGGGGACCTAGGTCAATAAAGTACTGTAGGTTCACCCTCTTTAATCCTTTTCAATCCTATAGTCTGCATTTCTGACAGCTCTGTTGGATTCACTATAGGTAACACAGACACCAGAGGAATTTTAGCTTAGCTAAAATTTATATTCAGTCAATCCCAAGTTTCAGATGATGAACAAAAAGTTTAAAAAGACACATTTAAGATTTTTTTCTTTCAATGTTGATATCTAGTCAAGACCATTTCCAATCTTTTCAGTTAAAATGTTTCTTCTTTAAAATTTCATCCTTCTGCTATGTACAAACTTGAGAAGCATCTAAATTAAAAAATTGTATTTATTTTGATTTAATAAAATCACCTTTACAAGTCTAACATCATATCTAAAGTTTTTGTGGAGAATGGTTAGCAAAAAAAAGAAACATTTCAAAACTGATTTCTGTTTTTTCTCTACTATTATGTATTTTCTGTTTGGGGGGGATTTTTTTATTATTAAAAATATATTTCTTACTAAATGCCTAAGAAATTTATTGCAAATTAAATATGCTTTAAAATAAATGTATTTCCCTGAAGCTAAGTGGCATTTTTCAAATAAGTGGAAGGAACACAACAATAACTTAACAAAGCCCCAGACTTGGTGACGTTTAAAAACTTCATTTCCCTTTCCCCCTTTCTTCTATACTGAAACAGTGAAAGGTCTTGACATTTTGAAAGAGGTAGAGTTCTAGATTGGAGGAATTGACCAGATCCTGTGAATAAAACATTTTGCTGCTTTCATTTGACTGATAGTTTGACTGTGATTTTTTTTTTCATTTGAAGTAGCTGAATTTTACTTTTTGTTTAATGCGTTTTTAAATTTGTTTTTTTTTTTCACTATGAGCAAAAAGGGAAAGAAATCCAGAGCATATATGGTACACACTAAGTCTAGTCAGAGTTTCCATAAAAATCACTATCAAAGATATTTACCATTGGACTGCCAGGAAGAAAAGCGAAAATAGAGTTGTGTTTGGTGTCTGTCCACTAAGGTAGCCTCTCAATTTACCATGCTGCTGTCTGATCCTCTAGGGGAGCAGAGAGTTTCTGAGCTGGTCAAAATATTAGAGCAAAGGAAATGGAATTCCTATAATTACTCTGAGTAGTCCATTAAGACACTGATGATTCAATAAAGTAAGTATCCTGTTATGGCCCCATGTCACTCAGCATCCCAATTACTTTGCATTTCCATATGTATCTCCCTCAAAGACAATCTGTGCACTTTGGTATATCACTAAATAAATATGTGTGCTTTTCTTATATGCCATGTTAAGATTGTAAGCCCCTTGTGGTCAAGGACTGTGCTTTCTATTTCCTTTTAAACTCTCCATAAAACCTAATATACCAGGTTTGTATCTTGGCTAATATGGAAGCCATTGGCATTGGGTTTTTCTTCAAGAGGTTTTAGTTCAAGACTTAAATAGGTAACTATTTTAATTCTTCTTAAATGTTTATCACTCATTATGAGTATTTTATAGTCATGAACTGGAAATGTATTTCGAATCACATTTTTAAAAATCTAGTTTTGACTCAACATGTCAACTTCTCTCCCTATTAAAGTGAAATGTAAGGAACAGATAGAGGAAAGAATTATTCACTTCCTGTAAGATCATAGAAGATGAAAACATTGTTAGGAGACAGAGGTCATTCCAAGAAAGTAAAAAAAAATGAAAGGAAAAAATACACCAAATATGTTAGTAGTTGAATGATGTGAACTCTGGTAAACGCCAGCATGCAATATGGCAAAAACGAATCAATCAGTTCAGCTTAGTTCAGCCTCTGCAACTGGCCATCTGGCACAAAATCAACCAAATGTATCCCTGCATATTCATCTTCATTTTCACAAATACTCAGGAGAATGTCATTCTAGGGCAAAATAAAATTAAATCACCATAATTTTTAAGACATCTTTTCCTTTCATACTCTCTGGAGAACAGTGTGTTTATATGAGAATACTTACTGCTATAGGATTGTTGTGTAATTTCTATTTGGACGTGCTTTGCTTTCTGGATGTTAAAAATAAAGCACCTGTTTATTCCATTTCTTTTTCCTTGGGATTATTTTTCCAGAGTGAAGAAATGTCTATATATAGGTCAGTGCACTTTTTAGTAAAGGGACAAGTGTTGATCTAACAACCAAAACCATTTTAATAATATTAGATATGTTTCACAAGTATGGCATGGAAATGAATGTGGAATCATTTACTCTTCAAGACAACCAAAGCAACATAAGATCAATTTACATCTTTTTATATCATATTTAAGTGACATCAAAAATGAATTTTTTTATTTGGCACAGTGGAAAAAGACTGACTGGAATCAGGGCACCTAGGTTCATTTCTCACCTTTGATACTATCTATATGACCTCGGGCAAATCACTTAAGCTTCCTTGGTTTCAGTCTCCTCATTTGTAAAATGAAGAAATAGCATTAGATTGGCTTAGATTTAAAAAGTGTGTGTGTGTGTGTGGGGGGAGAATATGACCACTGTTGAAGGGGTTTCAGGAAAACAGGCACATTTATGAACTATTTGTTGATAGAGCAGTGAATTAGGACTTTGCTTCCAAAGCAATGTTATTTCTAGATACCTATCCCCAAAGAGATAAAAGAAACGGGAAAAGGATTTATATGTAGAAAATATAATTATAGCAACTCTTTTTGTACTAATAAAATACTGGAAACCAAGGAGATGCCCATCTATTGGGAAATGGCTAAGCAAATTATAATATATGAATTTAGTGGAATATTATTGATCCATAAGAAATTGTGAAATTAAGGAGTTTTAGAGAAATTTAGGAAGACCTATGTGAAGTGAAGTGAGAAGAACCAGAACAATTTATAAAATATTTATAAAGAAAAACTTTGAAAGCCTTTAGAACACTGATCAATGAAGTGACAACAATTCCAGAGAGTCTAAGATCAAATATCTTACCTACTTTTGATAGAGAAGCAAGGAACAGAATGAGACATGTATTTTTCAACATGGTTAATACTTTTTAATGAGGGTTTTAATTTTTCTTTTCATTGTTGTTTATTATTGTTCAACTTGGTGTAGAGAAAAATCAACTTTTTTTGTTCATCAAAACTAATAAATTTAATTTTTTAAAATGTGGTATGTTGGAGACTAGGAGGGATAGGAGCAGATTAGATGTCCTCTGAAGTTTCTTCCAGCATCTGGTCTATGATCATATGATCCTGTAAAATCATTCCAAGTACTTTGTCCTATGTGACAGTATCATTCTATTTTTCTTTCCTTGTTTCCTTGTATCAGATTCTCTCTTCATTTGTAAGCTTCCAGAGGGCAGGAATTGTGTCAATCATTTTTATCCCCCTCTTTTTTCTATACCTACACAGTAGCTCTATGTTGACACATAGTATGGACTTAATATGTGTTTGTTGAATTTACATTTGTTATTGAATTATCAGAATAGGGGAAATGATCAGGGCAGGAGCAATTAAATTATTTTTCAATATTGAAATTACTTTAAGTATTCACCAATAAAACACTGGTTGCCAATATCATTTTTATATTCACCGAATGTCACTTTTTTAAAAATTAAATTGAAATTCCACACTTAGTAATAAGTACATTTTAAAGAATTATGTAGCCAAGCTATTGCTACCCTTTGTTCTGATACTAGAGTCATTCTATTTTATATGAAGAATAACAAAGAAGCCTCTGTTCTTTTGAAATATGGAGTTAAACAAATGCTAAACAAAATTCAATAAATGGAAGAAATGAAACTGTAATCTTTGTGTAAAATTCCAGACCATCTATGCAAACATACTATTAATCGATAAGCATTTATTAAGCTCCTGGAGGCAAGTCAACAAGTCAAGCCAACAAGCATTTATTAACCCCTTACCATATGTCAGGCCCTATGCTGTGCTCTGGAACAACAACAACAAACAACAACAACAACAACAAACAAACAAACAAACAAACAAACAACAGCTAATATTTCTCTAGTGCTTACTCTGTTCCAGGCACTCTTCAGACCACTGTAATAATAATGATGATAACAGCAACAATACCTAATAATTGTATAGCTCATACCATGTGCCAGGCACTGCTCTGAAAACTCAAAGAAATACAAAAAATGAAGCAATCCTTTTACTCTCAAGAAATTGACATTCTCGAATATCTATGCTAAAAGCTAAACAGTAAATTGAAAAGAAACTAGCATCATTTGACTTTTACAAAATCATTTAATACCATATATTTACAAAGCAAAAACACCTGTGGGAAGTTTCTTTATATACATACATATATATATGTGTGTGTGTGTATGTGTGTGTGTGTGTGTATAGTGACTGTTATAATGATATATATATATTAATCATTTTAGTAATTTAAAATTTAAACTCTTAAATAGCATTTAATTCAGTATTTCAGAGGCAGAAACTCATCTCCTTTCTAAATACTGTATACTGTTTAAATGTATTTTCTTTTAATAGCTATCAATCTACATCATTTATGCATATTTGGGGATGAAAATTCATTTTCTTTGCTTCCAGCTGAAAACTGAAGCTGTACCTTATAGATGCCCTAGAAATAGCTCTTTTCAAGAGACACCTGACCAGCTGCTTAGGATTTCACCAACATTATTGTGTCAAATTATTTTTGTTTGTTTTTAAAAGGATGTTACATATGAGGCATTTTGTCCTAACAGACAGAGTTGGTTTGGGGGTAAAGATGACCCAGGTTCAAGTCTCATTGCTAACATACTGACTGGATGACTCTGTGTAAGTCTCTTAATCTCTCAGTGTGCCAAATAACTAAGTCGATAACTGGCAAAATAGTTATATATGTCTATTAGAAAAGGAAGATTCCTCATCTGAGAGCTCCCTACACAGATGATATTAAATCACTCATATAAAGAAACATAAAGGGGAATCTAGCTTAAAAAATGATTGGTTCACAGTTCAAATAAATTTTACTCCTCACATTCCTCTTACACAGATAAAACCCAGATGCAAAATGGCATCTCAATAGGTAAAAGATACCATCAACGTGAATGAGCAAATCCTTGGAGCCAAAATTAGCATTGACTCCTGAACCCATTGCCCTCATACCACTCAAGTCAGACAAACTGAGAGTCAGGCTCTTTCCTCTGTTATGTTATTGATCTCAGAATACTGCCAAGCAAATATGAACATAAAATGAAATGAAGTCCACTGTAAAATATTGTGTATTTATTCCTCAAGTTTGTGAATCATTAAGCAGACATTAGCAGGATCTTTTTTTTTTAAACAGCCAGAAATGTTGGTCCATAAACTTAGCAACTTTAGATTTCAGAAAGTTGAAAGACCTGAACAGAATTTGATGATTATTAGTACATTCCATCCCCATAGTCTATATATTTTCAAAGCATTTTCACTTGTGGTGGAAAAGCACCAAAGCAATAGTATAAAAATCTGGGTTATATCAGGGGTATGCCAGTAAATGGTTAACAATGAGCTCTCTGGAAATTGATATTAACAATTTCCTCTACTTTTGTAAGTTTAGATGATCAACAAATAAAGCAAAATCTAATATTTAATGTTTTCCTATTTCCAAGGTATAAATACTCATAATGAAAATTTAACAATTGGCTCTTGCTAGTTGGTTTGAGCTGTCTTCAGTTCACCTCTTATTCTAATTCTGTTTTCACATTTTGCTTCCTATTTTTTTTTTACCTTGAAAAAGCCATAAAGATTGTATTGAATTTAGGAGCTGGACAGCACAGTAGAGATCATCTACTTCAGTTCTCTGATTTTACAAGCCTCACCTGCCTTACTTATAACATGAGATAATACTTGTTATTACCTTATAGGAATTTATCTGAGACTCAAACAACATAACATGTGAAAATAGCTTGTAAGGAATAAAGTGTTATAAAAGGCAAAGTGTGTAATTCTCAAATCAACCCTATAAAACAGCATAGATTCATAACTCCATTTCGCAGATGAGAAAATTGTGCTACAAAGCAACTAAATGGCTTGCCCTAACACATCTAGTTAATGGTGGAGCCAAGAATTGAACCCAGGCCTCCTTGCACAGAGATATTTTTATTCCATAATGGTTTACTTTTACCTAATTACCAATCATTATCATCCTACAGGACAAATTTCTATTGGGGTAAAAATAAAAATTTAATTATATTTCCCTTAAAAAGTCAGTATGAAGACACAATTCTTAGAGTGCTGCTCAGAACAAGGAACTTTTATTTCTAATACATATATAAGTATATATGTATGTGTACATATATACACTCCTTTATACATATATATAACATAATATGCTTGTCTATATATCATACTTCCTTACATTTTTATTAAATTTGGCACATATTTATTAAATAGTTACAAATTACATTTCTAAACTGGGTCTGAAATTTTAGTTGGTGAAGAACCCCCTGAAGGCAAGGAAACAACTCACTAGGCAACAGCCTTGGAGGGTTGTCTGAATCTGAGATATCAAACATATGGCTTTCAGACAGAAGATAGCCCATAACACTCAAATATAGCCCAAACCAGAATGAAAGATAATTGGGAAATACTTAACAAAATAAATAAAAATAAAGTAAAACAAAATCAATACCTGTCTTTCAGAGATTTTTATCTGTGGATTAGTGTCCCTTTTTCTATTTGAATTTGATACCACTGGTGTGGACTCCTGAGAACTTAAGTGATTAACTTGCTGGGATCATAGAGCTAATATGTGTTAAAACTGTATCTTGAACCCAGTTTTTTTTTCCTTTGAAGGTCAGTTATCTGTCCACTACTCTACACCATCTCTCATAGGATTTGCATACTTTTCAAAATAAAGTATGAAACAAGGACTCAATACTCTGTTGTATTTGTATAAGGTTGTAGAATAAACTCATCAGCATGTGACCTCCCAGTTTATATGGGAGATTTGATGGATAAGAAAATCAGAACATAGACTGTTAGATGACAAAGAACCTTAGAGTTCATCTTTCTTCAATCTTTTGATTTTAGAAATGGAGAAACTGAGGTCCAGAGAAGGGAAATGATGGGTAACAGTTCTATTTCACTTTCAAGTTAGAAATCTGAAAGTACTCTTTAGAAAATGATTTTCAGGAAAGGAATTAAATAGGTAAAGAGACATTACAAAACTAGCTTGAGGTCACGCTTCAAGAAATGCCAACCCCCATAACAGCAACAATTAGCATATTTGGTGCAGTTACTGGAAGATCGCAAGCTCTCGTTCTTCCTTCACTATGCTGTTATAAATCAGCCACAGTGCACTCACCTAGGCTTAATCTGAAATAGTTCTGTAAAACCTTCACAATAGAATGGGGAAAATGAGGATTAATTTTTCCCTGTATCATTATTGTTAGATTACAGTCAGCCATCTGGTACTTTTGAGTTATAGTAGATCTTTTGGATGTGGGTGGGAAGCACAGTATCAGTAGCAAACTTGCCCTTTCTTAGAATATTCAGTATAAAAAATCTCAGGACACTTCAGCGTTACAAATGACAGAGTGAAGAACAATTCAAGGTAGGGCATTCTCATTTTTTAAGACTATCTTTGAAAACATGGGATTATGGAATAGGCCAAAGGACGTGGCTAAATATCCCATTCTCTAGCTATAAGTTTTAATGCCTTTAAAACTGACCTATATCAACCAGGAGGATGGGAAATAAGTCAGTGTAGTAAATACCCTTATGTTTATTTAGAGGTACAGTCAAGGGTTTTTTTGTGTCGTGGACCCTCTTGACAATCTGGTGAAGCCCAGGGACTTCTTCCCAGAATAATGCTTGTTATCTATACTCATAATGGAAGGAAATGCTAAATTTCATTTAAATATTACTGAAAATAAAGATTGTTTTGTTTTGTTTATTACTATCCAAGTTTATGAAATCTTTTCTGTGTCCTCTCAGATAAACAACTCCTGTTTCAGAATCAGTGTTAGAGCATACTAGAGTAGAAAGGTATCCAGTTAGATCTATGTTCAAAACCCAGGTCTTAAACTTAATTAGCAGTTCTTTATCACTTCATATCTATGAACCTCAGTTTCCTCTATTGTAAAATTGGAAAAGAAATATTCACCCTCCCTCCCTTACATGGTTATTATGAGGAGAGTGCTTTGTAAACCTTCAAATGATGTAGAAATGTGAGCTGTGGCTGATTTGGCTGTTGCTATGCTCATTATCCAGTAGAGCACGTTAGCAACACAGTTAAAACTCTAATGAGCCAGATTCTCCATGGTGTCTAAGTCACTTGCTGGGAGTAAGTTAGATTCTTTGTGTAGCACTTAACTCCTTCAGAGGTAACATTTAGTGCTTTATTGGTAAAGGATCCTTAAACAAGTGAATACACCTCCCTAAGAACCTAGGCTACTGCCAGATTGACTTAAAAACTGGAGAGTATTGAGTTCCTTGTCCCATAAAATTATTCTTTATAATTAATGGAGGTCGGGGAAGCTAGATGGCGCAGTGGATAAAGCACTGGCCCTGGATTCAGGAGTACCAGAGTTCAAATCTGGCCTCAGACACTTAACACTTACTAGATGTGTGACCCTGGGCAAGTTACTTAACTCCAATTGCCTCACCAAAAAAAAAAATTAAAAAAAAGTAATTAATAGAGGTCTAGATATTCAATATTCAAATTAAACAGTGATATATCAAGTACCTCATGTGTGCAAAGCATCATGGCATGGCAGCTAGAGAGCTGCTCAGGGTCAGGAAAGGCTGGATTCAAGTCCTGCCTTTGACTTAAACTGACTATATGATGCTTGATCCATTCTCCAAGACCATAGATTGCAAAGCATGTTCTGATCTAAGTTGGCAGAGTTTCCTCATGAGACATTTCCTACTCACTGAAATCATAGTTCCATTTCAAAAGAAAAGATACATGATACTAGAGACTCAAAGACAAAAATGACAACTGGTTCCTGCCCTTGAGGAATGTATGTTGTCCTAGAATATACATTTGAGAGCATATTTTCATATATCACAGAGTATATATGAGTAAACATAAATGTTGTACTCCTGTATCAGCAGAAGTCCTATTCCAATACTTCAAGCAGGTGTGGAGATGACCCTGGGATCTTTACAACTCTGTGAGCAGCTTGCCAGGACTGGTAATTCCTCCTAAATTGGAGAAGCTTTGAGGTCAAAGCATGCTCCTCCATAGACCTAGCTAATGAAGGTTGGAAGGGTTCATCACTGGGAAGGTGGCCATTAGTTAAGGACCGGTTTATTTATTTGCCAAAAGAACTCATGAAACAGTATAAAGGCATGAGGAAACCTCCAAGGATTAATGATTTGTTTGTGAGAAGAAACCTTTGAAGGCACCTATTTTGTTATTGTGGAGTTGTTTCAGTGCCTGACTCTTCATGGCACAATTTGGGGTTTTCTTGCAAAGATACTGGAGTGGTTTTCCATTTCCTTCTACAGCTCATTTTACAGATAAAGAAACAGGCAAAGAGGGCAAAGTGACTTGTCCAGGCTTTACATAATGAGGAAGAGTCTGAGAATGGATTTGAATTCATATTTTCCTGATTCTAGGCCCCGTATTCTATTCACGACACCATCTAGCTTTCCTATATGACTCTGATTTACAGTTGAGGAAACTGAGGCCTAGAGATCTCATGACTTTCCCAATTTCACAAAAGTAGTAAATAGCAGAGGCAGGATTTGCAGCCCGGTCCTTTGATTGTGAATCTGTCCCTACATGTGCAATATACATTGGTAGGAATATTCATATAAGTGAAATCACAAATATTTTGTGAAACTGAAGCATATCAGCCATAATGAAAATATAATAGTAAAACACCTATGTATGTCAGCCATTATATCAAAAAGCATTGACTGTATCTGTGTAGAAGCTCCAAGTGAGAGAAGTGCCTCCACCAGGGCAAATCACAGCCCTTCTATAACATTGTTTTAGAAGGATGCTTGAAGCTCAGACAGAGTAAGACACTTGCCTCGGATCACAAAGCTTGTAAGTATGAAAAGTAGAATTTGAACCTAGATCATCCTAACTTTAAGTCTTGCTCTCTATTCATTATACCACAAGGTCTCTCTATTCATTATTACGTTTTCATTATTTGTATCCTGACAATTTATAAAGGGGCTTCAAAGTGATCCTTGTTGCTGTTAAGTCTGACTCGTGACCCCATGGACCATTCCATCCATGGGACTTTCTTGGCAAGGATAGAAAAATGGTTTGACATTTCCTTCTCTAGTGGATTAAGGCAAACAGAGGTTTATTGAATTACCCAGGGTCATACAGCTAGTAATTGTGTAAGGCCAGATTTGAACTCAGGATTTCCTGACTTCAGGCCTGGCACTCTATCCACTGAGCCACTTAGCTACCTCCTAAGGTGATACTATGTCAGTATAATTTTAGAGCTTGTATTAAATGTAAAACAGAGGCAATATGCTGAATAGAGTTAGCATGGGAGGAGAGAACAAGATCAGTATTTGACATCAGAAGACCTAGGCTGGAACCTTTCCTTTGCTATTTTAACTAGCTGTATGATACAGAACAAGTCATGAAATATTGCTGAGACTCTCATCATCTGTAAAAAATGAGAGGATTGGGCTTGATGATCTTTGAGGTCTTTTTCAGCTCAAGAGTCTCTAGTTTTACACATTCTAATTTTAATGCCCTAATAATTTATGAACCCTATTCTCTGACCTCAGATTCAGAAAGTAGGTTTTACATAATCAGAGGAGAAAAAAAATTTTCAGATGTTTATTCCCTGAGGCAAAACATTCCATTCTTTAAGTCTTCCCTATGTTCCCTAATATCTTCCTCCTACTAAGCCTCCCTTTTTCTATATAGTCATCTAGCCCCCCACCCCCAAATAAAACCAATCCACAGAAAGAATGCTCTAAAATATTTTGCCATTGGTTAATTTTGTGCTGCAGCCACTCCTAAAGTAATGTGCAAGAGGCTATCTTCTTTGAAAGACTAAGACCTCAGGACCATAACAACAAAAGGAAAAATGGTTAGCATTCATATAGTGCTACATGTTTAGAAGAGTTTTACATATTCTCATTCGATCCATGACTGGATTTTCTCAATTTGTCTTCTCTCTTCTGCTAGTTTCTTTAGTAGAATCTATTCTCAAACAATCACCTGGGATACAAAGCACTTTATTACATCGTATGGAGAACATGGGATAAAAAGAACAACACTGGGATCATGGAGGAAAGCAAGACTAGTTGGGCCCTAGTGGAGACTTGCTATACACTCAGATTCTGAGTATTCCTGTGTCAAAGAAAGTGAAACCACTGCCCTAGTAGAATGAGAACTTCAAGGTAGGATTTAGATCCCTTGCATCCTGGATCATCACCAGTCATCTTGATCCTTGTCTTTTCATTGAACTCAGATGACTCTGAGGGAGAGAGTAAGACTGATGACTTTGCACCACTCTGCCTCACTTAAATAGAATTCACATGCAAGTCAAGACATCAACCCATTGTCACTGGTGCTCTTTAAGAACAAAGGATCATCGTCATCAACAACAACAAGAAGACCATTTTAAGGATAGGATGGTTCATTATCCTCAGATCAGAGCTGTGCAGAAAAAAAATCTCATCAATCCCATTAAAAGGGAACACCTTGCAGTAAGTTTCTCTTGGTACAACTCAACTTTTGTTTCTGACTTTAGCTTGATTCCTCCCAATCATCCTTTTTTCTCTAGTCCTGAGCAAGCCACTTGACCATACTTTGTTTGATGCATTGTCTTTTCAGCATTAATTTCCAGCTTTTTTTTTTAATCTTTTTTTTTTTTTTTTAGTGAGGCAATTGGGGTTAAGTGACTTGCCCAGGGTCACACAGCTAGTAAGTGTTAAGTGTCTGAGGCCGGATTTGAACTCAGGTCCTCCTGACTCCAGGGCCGGTGCTCTATCCACTGTGCCACCTAGCTGCCCCAATTTCCAGCTTTGAACATCTGTCTTATGTGGCTTACCGACTTCTATGAGGAGTTCCTACCACCTTTACCACTTGGTTCCCTGTCCCTTAGAAGCATCTCTATCTTTGTCATTCTTAATTTTCCTATCCATGCACTTATTAAGTTGCATTCTAAGCATAAAAAAGAGATGAGGGTAATCCTCATGTGTAGTAAGGCCCCATGTATGGCAAGGACATTTTCCTTATATGGGCTTCAAAGGGAGGCAGAAAAACATCTCTAGCTTTTTCTCCTCCCACTCTTCTCCAAGGGAGATTTTCATTCCTGCCAGAAGGGAAATAAAGGGACTAGATCCCAGAGGTCCCCACTCTGCTCTTCTCTGAGAGATGGGATACCAGAGTAATATTCTATCTGTTCTTTTATTTTTTTCTTTTTATTTTATTTTTCATGAGGCAATTGGGGTTAAGTGACTTGCCCAGGGTCACACAGCTAGTAAGTGTTAAGTGTCTGAGGCTGGATTTGAACTCAGGTCCTCCTGACTCCAGGGTCAGTGCTCTATCCACTCTGCCACCTAGCTGCCCCTATCTGTTCTTTCAAATGTTGCTCAGCTAGGGAATATGATTGTGTTCCATCTAACTTAATTGCTTTGTTATGTGGTGGGGGGACAGGAATTCTGAACTCTATATTCAAAGCTTGACCCTTTCTCTATCTATTGTCAGTTCCACAATGAATACACATAGCTTGTACCAAAGAAGTCCATTTATACAAACTATAGCAAAACAGAAATCAGAGAAGGTATACATAGCATCCCTTCACAGGTATACATACCAGACAATACAGAGTGAAAGAGCTTTCCCATTGGGAGTGAGATAACAGCTGAAACAAAAGAGTGTCCTAGATCTCACTAAAAAGGAAAACTCCCCAAAGTCTCTACTATAGCAAGTTGGAAATAGGAACATGATAGAGACTTCTAGCTCCTCGTGTATTCCCATATCCTATTCCTTCATCAACCTCAAGTAGAGTTTGTCTCTTCCATCTTCTCTCTCAAAGCTAAAGGAACTCGATGCTTGAAAAGACTTGAAGCTTGACCAATCCCCAAAGGGGACTGACCCTGAAGAGTCCTAAAGGGAACTCAAAAGGGACTGGAGAAGGGTTCAGCTCTCTCCTTTTACCAACTCTATTCTGCTCCTCATGCAGGCATTCATTTCACCAATAATGAGAGTGTTCCATACCAATGGGTCTTGAGGCAAGGATTACACAAGTATGTAGCCTTAACACCTATGCACTGGTCCTAATATCTAGCCTCATTTATATATAATTGCTCAAAATAACTATTTGCTTTACTGTGTCTAGTCCCTAACTCTGGAAGAGGGTTCCCAGGATATATCCCAGTTTATTAAAGCATAATATTATATTTCCTATCCAGTTTCGTCACCACATAGCTATGGAATGCCAAGATCTGATGGCTACTTTTCAGGACTATAAGAAAATGTATCACTACAGGAGTAAATACTCCAACTGAGATGACTTAGATGTGAATACATGCCTAGAGAATCCCTTTAACCACTTAAGGAATCTTCCCTCTCATTATATTCTGGTCTACGTTCCAAATTTATGAGTGCTTCAGAAAAAGTGTCTTGGCAACAATAGCAGCAGCAGCAGCAACAAAAACATTTATATTGCACTTTAATTATTGTAAAGCCCTATAGATATATTGTCTCATTTAATCCTCACAATAACCCTGGAAAATAGGATGTATTATCATTAAACCCATTTTCAGATAAGAAAACAGACAAGAGAGGTTAAGTGACATTTCCAGGGTGTCTGAGGCAGAGTTTGAACTCAGATCTTCTTGCCTCCAAATCCAACACTGGGCTACCTAGTTGCCAAGTATAGCTATTAATGGAATAGTCCAAAGAATTCCCCTCAAAATGAGAAGAGGAATAACCCACTAATTAGAGAAGTGGTTTTTTAAAACTTTTTTTGTCATGGATCCCTTTGGCCTTCTGGTGAAGTCTATAGACCCTTCTCAAAATCATGGTTTCAAATACATAAAATAAAACATTGAATTGCAAGGAACACTGAACATTAATGAAAATACATGTCATATGAAATATAATACGTATAAATATAAATGTCATTTTTCCCATCTAAGTTTACGGACCCCTAGAAATCTACTCACTGACCCTTTGGGGCTATATGAAACCCAGTTTCAAGAACCCTTGAACTAGAGCCATTGTTCTATGAACCACATCCATAACACTTATGCTAAAGGGTAATTATTGGTGCATAGGTAGCTGGAGGTCAAGGGGGATGGAGCAGAAACCGAGTATAATTTTTAAATACATATTAGATGAATGACCACACTCCCATTGTCATATAGGAATTATATCATTACTTCATTCAGGTAACACTATACTGTATCTGTCTCTTTTTCACTTGTCTTAGTTCAAAAGGTCATCATCACCTCTATCCTGAGCTATTGCAATAATGTTCCCTCCAAATCTCTCTCCACTTCAATACATCCTTCACACAGTTGCCACTGATATTTTTCTTAGGTTGTTTTTTTCCTGCTACGGGATACAAGTAGATAGAACACAAGACTTGGAGCCAGGAAAACCTGAGTTCACACATCCTGGCTTTATAACCCTTGGCAAGTCACTTAATCCCTCACAATTTCCTCATCTGTAAAAACTTGACTTCAAATCTAGCCTCAGAAACTTTCCATATGTGTGACCCTGACCTAGTCACTTAACCACTGCCTCAGTTTTCTCATCAATAAAAAGGAGACAATAATAGCACCTGCCTACCATGGTTATGAGGACCAAATACAATACAAATACAATAATAATTGTAAAGGGCTTATCCTAGTGAAAGAAACACAGTGAATACTATATAAACATTAGCTAATAGTATTAGTAGTACTAGCAGTAGCAATATTTTAATCCCCTAGAATTATCTTATATCTAGCTTCTATATACTTATATGTGTACCTTTTTTTCTACTACAAGAACATATAAGATCTTTGAGGGTAAATACTCTAACTTTTTTATATTCCTAACAATTTGTTCCCTTGTCAGCACATAATAGATGCTTAACAAAAGCTTGTAGATTGACTCATTAAGAAAGTGGCAAAATGGCATAATGGATAGAGTACAATCATGCCTCTAACACTTACTACCTGTTGGTCCCTGGATAAGTCATCTAACTCTGAGCCTCAGTTTCCTCATTTGTAAAATGAAGAAGTTAGACTCCTAGCTCTCTTATAATTCTAAATCTGACCTTATAATTAGTTTCAGGTAACAGAAAGTTAATATGGATAACTAACATTTTGTACAACAGACTCAGAATCAAAAGATCTTGACATGATCCTAGCATAATAAACCTACTCTCAAATGAAATTTAACAGGAGCAAATTTAAAGTTCTAAATTTGTGTTCAAAGAATCAACTTCATAAGTGAAAGATGAGACAGTAATGGCTAGGCAACAATTTGTACAGAAAAGATGGGTGTTTTCTTAGTTTGCATGCTCAATTTGAGTCACTAATATATAACATGGTAACTCAAAAAATTAATGCTCTCCTACACTGCATTAAGAGAAACATAATGCTCAGAATGAGGTACGTGATATTCCCACTGTACTTTGCCCTGTCAGACCACATCTGGTATTTTGCATTTAATTCTTGTCATCACAATTTCAGAAGGACATCGACAAACTGGATTGACACCAGATGGACACATCTAGGATCCTTAAAAAGTGAAGTTTATAGAAGCCATAAAAACTTGACTTCATTTTTAATTTTTTTTTATTTTTTTGCAGGGAAATGAGGGTTAAGGGACTTGCCCAGGGTCACAGAGCAAGTAAGTTTCAAGTGCATGAGGCTGTATTTAAACTCATGTCCTCCTGAATCTAGGGCCGGTACTTTAACCACTGTGCCACCTTGCTGCCCCCCTTTGACTTCAGTTTTTGACAAAAAACTCAAGGTATTATTAAAGTCACAGTGTACTTGCATATAGAGTGGGGGGCATGGGCTTTTTAAGAACAAGTATAACTTCATGAAGAACATGTCATAACATAGTAACCTCATTTTTTTATTTTATGTGTGTTATTAGGTTGCTATATCAGGGGAATACCTAAAATATCTGGATGGATTTGGAACTCCTTAAATGATCAGATCAAGGTTAGTGATTAATTGATACATTTCCAAATGGAGGGTGGTATTTACTGGACTGCTCCATGAACCTATTCTAGACCTTGTGCTGTTCAATATATAGTGCAATCCATTCTTCCTTCGCCTTCATTCATGAACTGCAATGCCACAAAATCTCAATTCTGCTTGCTTTTTCTGTCTTCTGTCAGGGAGACAATGCCCAGGTATCCCTCTCCTGATGGATTTTCTGCATCTAGAACATGGCTTCTTGCTGAGAAGAAATTTCTTCCAATGCCAAACACTCCTGCAAACTTGTGAAACTCAGTAAAATGGCTACATGCAGATGAGCTGAAAATTCTGCACTACCCATCATATCTCCATAGCAATGTCTCAGTGGGAGGAGCTACATCTCCCCCCCCCACACACACACACACCCAGTTACTTGCATTACTTGACAGAAAGTTGGGAGAAATTGTTACCACACTGCATGACTGAGGTATAATTAAAAAAAAAAAAGACATGGCAAGTTGGAGCACTGTGATAAATCTAATTTGATGAAATATAATAGATATAAATATAAAATCCTACACTTAGTTTAAAAAATAAACTTCACAAGTACAGACTGGAGGAGGAATGACTAGACAACAATTCACAGTAAAAAATCTGGACGATTTAGGGAACAAGCTTTATATGAGTCAACAGTGAGATATTGCAACCAAAATAACTAAGTCAAACAGAGGCTACATTAAGTAACCCAGAGGGGTTGTGGAAAGACAGGGACACAAATGCATTATTGGTAGAAGGCTAAATTTGATTCCACCATTCTGGAAAACAATTTGGGATTATGAAAAGAAAGTGTCTCAAATGTGTGTACCCTTTGAATCATAGAATTGCATCGCAAGCCAAATACTCCAGAGGGGTCATTGATAAAAAGAAAGGCTACACATATAGCAAAATATTTGTAGCAGCACTTTTTTATAGAAGAAAAGAACTAGAAACAAAGTAGATGGTCATCAACTGGGGAAGAGCTAACCAAACTAGGTTCCTTATATGTAATAGAATATTACTGTGCTAAAAGAAATGATGAATATAGAGAAGCATGGAAATAATTACATGAACTTATATAAAGTGAAATAAGCAAAGTCAGGGTAGAATAACAATATCCACAATGATTAGAGCAATGCAAAAAAAAAATAAGCTTGACTCCAAAGAAGTGATAAGAGAAGGTAGCTAGCTCCCTGTTCCTCCCCTCTGTAGGGATCCATGGATATGATACATTGCATATAATGTTGTGCTTTTTCAATGTGCAACCTGATTTTGCTGAGCTTTTCTTTTCTTTTTTTAAAATAAAAGTATTTTATTATTTCCCTGTTTCATATAAGTATAGTTCTCAACATTGGTTTTCATAGGATTTTTAGTTCCAGATTTTTCTCCCACCCTCCCTACCCTCCCTCCTCCCCAAGACAGAAAGCAATCCGATATAGGTAATATATGTATAATCTCATTAAACATATTTCTGAAATGACTTTAGTAATGTACTTTTTGATAAATCCAAAGACTCCGGCTTCTGGAATAGGAACTCAGTATTTGATAAAAACTGCTGGGAAAACTGGGAGACAGTATGGCAGAAACTAGGCATAGACCATCATCTTATACCTTATACTAAAATAAGGTCAAAATGGCTACATGATTTAGACATAAAAGATGATAACATAGGTAAATTAGGAGAGGAAGGAATAGTTTACCTCTCAGATTTTTGGAAAGGAGAACAGTTTATGAACAAACAAGAGATAGAGAATATTATGAAATGCCAAATGGATGATTTTGATTACATTAAATTAAAAAGGTTTTGTACAAACAGAAGCAATACATCCAAAATTAGAAGGGAGGCAGAAAGCTGGGAAACAATTTTTATAGTCAGTACTTCTGATAAAGGCCTCATTTTTAAAATATATCAGGAACTAAGTCAAATTTGTAAGAATCCAAGTCATTCTCCAATTGAGAAATGATCAAAGGATATGAAGAGGCAGTTTTCTGATAAAGTCAAAGCTATCTGTGGCCATATGAAAAAAATGCTCTAAATTACTATTGATTAGAGAAATGAGGTACCACTTGACACCTATCAGATTGACTAATATGACAAAAAACCGAAAATAATAAATGTTGGAGAAGCTGTGGGAAAATTGGAACACTAATGCATTGTTGGTGGAGCTGTGAACTGATCCAACCATTCTGGAGAGCAGTCTGGAACTATGCCCAAAAGGCTATAAAGCTGTGCATACCCTTTGACCCAGCAATACCACTATTAGATCTTTTCCCAAAAGAGATCATAGAAAAGGGAAAAGGACCCAAATGTACAAAAATATTTATAGCTGCTCTTTTTGTGGTGGCAAGGAGTTGGCAATTGAGGGGTTGCCCATCAATTGGGAAATGGCTGAACAAGCTGTGGTATATGATTGTGATGAAATACTATTGTGCTGTAAGAAACGATGATCAGGCAGATTTCAGAGAAACTTGGAAGGACTTGCATGAACTGATGATGATTGAGATGAGGAGAACCAGGAGAACATTGTACATCCAGACTTAGACACTTGACACTTACTAGCTGTGTGACCTTGGGTAAGACACTTAACCCCCATCCCCCCCCCCAAAGAAAAACAAGATAGTTCCAAAGGACTCATGATAGAAAATGCTCTCCAAATCCAGGGGGAAAAAAAGACCTGTGGAATATGGATTCAAATTGAACCATACTATTTCTTTTGTTTTTGGTGCTATTGTTTTTCTCTTTTTTGAAGTTTATCCTTTTTGCTCTGATTCTTCTTTTATAGCAAGACTAATGCAGAAATAGGTTTAATGTGATTGTACATATATAAGCTATATCAAATTACTTGCTGTATTGGGGAGGGGGGAGAGAGGGGAGGGAGGAAGAAAAATTTGAAACTGTAAATCTTATGAAAACAAATGTTGAAAACTATCTTTACATGTAACTGGAAAATAATAAGATACTTTTATAATTAAAAAACATATTTCTGCATTAGTCATATTGTGAAAGAAGAATCACAGCACAAGAGAAAAACCTCAAAAAAGAAGAAAAGCACCCCAAAAGTAGAAGCAGTATGGCTCAATCTACATTCACAATCCGCAGTTCTTTTTTCTGGATGTTGAGAACATTTTCTATGATGAGTTCTTAGAAATTGTTTTGGATCATTTGTAATGATTGAAATGATGCCACCTGCTGGAGGCTTACTGTAGAAAAGCTCCACCATGAGGTGAAGGTCTCTGAGGGCAAGACCATGCGTCTTTTTTTTTTGATGTTAGGAAGTGACGTTTGCTTGTGGGAGGAAGAAGGGGGAGCCTGGCGCTCTGACTCACTCTTTCCTGATGACTCCAGTGGAGAAGGGAGCTAGAAATGCATGCTCCCTTTAATAGATAGATGAATATAGGCCTTTCTCTCTCTCTTTACCAAATTCTGATTCTCCTTAATAAATGCTTAAAAGTCTAACTCTTACTAAAACTTATACATTGCACTGCTGGGAAGAGCCAAGTCTATCAGCATTGTTTATCACACAATGTTGCTATTACTGTGCGCAATGTTATCCTGGTTCTGTTCCTCTCAGTCAGCATCAGTTCATGTAAGTCCTTCCAGGTTTCTCTGAACTCCTGCTCATCATTTCTTACAGCACAACAGTATTCCATTTTTTTAAATTAATTTGCTATAATGGAAGGCTCTCTGCAAAGGGAAAAGGGAGAGATACAGAGAAAATATGAGATATAAAACAGCTATTGAAAAATATTATCTTAAAAGATTGACAGTGCCTAAAATGAAAAAGGTTGTAGCTCTGCCTATAATTTGCTTTATCAGACAATTTTGGAGTAAGAATTTATTAAGTACATAGGCAAACTAGAGTACATCCAGAGGAGGGAAACCAGCATGATGAGAGGACTGGATGCCATATGAAGGTCATTTGAAAAAATTGGTGATATTTGCCTGGATAAGAGAACATTTGATGTGGCATGGAGGAAACATGTTTTCAAATATTTGGGATGGCTGCCATGTTGAAAAGGAAGTAGGTTCGTTATCCTTGGCACCATATGGTGGCAATAAGCGCAAAGGGTAGACCTTGCAAAGAGATTGATTTAGGTCCTATCACAGAGGTTATTAACTTCTTCTGTGTTTGTTGTGAAGCTTACAGTCACATTAATGAAGGCTGTGGACCCCTTCTCAGAAAAATGCTTTTAAATTATTGAAGGAAAAACCAATTTTTATGTAGAGGTTAAGGAAAATAAAGATATAATTTCTCTCCATTTAAGTACACAGACTCATTGACTATCTGTAGGCTATGGATAAGAGGAAAACATCCTGTTCTATAATGCTAACAATATCTGGCAAGGCAATGGTTGTCTTCAAAGATTCTGAGATTTGCCATTCTTCTCAGTTTGGTAAAAGGAGAAAGGAATTTGGAAAGGGGCCCTCAGGCTGGAGGCTGAAGGTTTTTCCCTTTTGGAGGGAGTTGTGAGGAACTGCTTGGTTTTGACTCCTCAGAATATTGTAACCCTGAAATGTGCCTCCCATTTTTCAGCTTAGAGGTATAGGGAAATTTTGAATTCAATTAAATAAATATTTACTAAGCACCTCTTATGTACAAAGCACATATATATATATATATATATATATATATATATATATATATACACACACACACTTTTATATATATATATGTATACACACTCATATATATACACACACACCTATATGTGTATATACATATATAGGTACACAGAGATACAGATACATATATACATATATACATATATATGCTCAAAGCTTGGAAAATATTATTTTTAATAAACATACCTTCATTCATTTACCCTAGAGATATGAGTAGGAAAAGACTAAACACCGGTGCTCTGCTGAAGGGGAATTTGAGCTTTGTAAAGAAATTTGAGCTCTACCAAATCACATTACAGCCTCAACATCATAAATTTAGAAATGACTTCAGAATCCATCCAGTCAACCTCTATTTTTCAGATGAGGAAACAGCCCTGGAGATGTCAAATGGCTTTCCCAAGATCAGCCAAGCAAGAAGTGGCAGAACCAGAATTAGAACTCAGGCTTTCTGACTCCCAATCCGTGTATACTTTGCCATTGCCCATGATTGCTCTTTCTCTCTCTCGGGGTCAGTGAAACAGATTCTCCATGAGATCTTCCAAAGTTCAATGAGCAGATTAAGGTTTAGATAACTAGGTATCACATTTTCCCATTTTATAAGACCTGAGAGATAAGAAAATGGAGTTAAAGGATTAATTCACCAAACGTGTTCAGATTCTTCATCATGGGTGCAGGAGAAGAAATAATCCAGTGAGCCCACCACAGTCCTCTCTGCATTAAAGGGTCTGCACTCATTGTGACTCTTGTCATATTGCTAAGTAATGTCCTAAGAAAACCAATTGGAAAAATGCCAGGAGAAGGAAAGCAGGAAAGAACATGAACGACAGGGAATCTGAATGCTGCTGGAACCTTAGTCAGCTCACTGGACCACATTTATTATTCCTCCCCTTCAGAGGGCTATGCTATCTTACTGCTACATGACATAGTAAATCTGAAGATAGATTTCTAGTCAAATATAAAGGGATTCTTAAACAGCAAAGGATCATAATGGATTTTGAGGCTTTGAAGAATCCCATCACTCACCTTTTGATTTGAAATTTTAGGGGTTTCTATTTATTAAAAAAAAGATCTTAAATAGTGTGATGACCATTGAAAGAAAGTCATTGGGGGAGGAAGGCATTTGGAAGTATCTTTCTGTTGTCAAGTTGGAGGACATTAAGAGAAATCCCCTTTATTCTCATTAATATGGGCCTGGAAGCTGTGATGCTTGGCTTCAAATGACTATGCAAGAACAATCCAGTTACAGGCTAGCAGAGTGATATATTGTTTTTATCCAATAGGGAAATATTCTTGCAAGTGGAGAGATAATGAACTGCATGTTAGTATAGTAGATAGGGTACTGAATTTGTAGTCAGAAGACCTAAGGTCCATCTGCACTATACGTTAGGAACTCCAGTTGTTCCTTTCCCTACCGCCCAGTCCCCATCTGACTGCCTCCTACACATTCAGCCTCTTCCCCAAAATTTGGGAGGTCTTAGTTTATACTGCAAGTATGTAGACTGAATTCTCTAGGAAAATGAGTTGCTTCTACCCTGGTGTCTCTTTTTCTCCCAACTTTGCAAATTGCTAGTTATGGTTCCAGTCATTAAAAACTTTCCCTCATTGATGACATCATATTGAGAGTATGAGGAATTAAATTATAACAAAATAGACTTCTTGTGGAAGGATTACTCACCTGGTAAAAGGCCAAATGGAAGTATTATACCTCTACCCAGGTGCAGCCATTATAAATGACAAATTATGGGAAATACAAATGGCTAACAAGTTAGAGACCACATCTAGCACACAAAAGAGGATGAGCCTGAAATGATGGACATTTTATATACCACAATTTGATTCCAGTATCCCAATATCCCATTTCCTATAGGTTATTCCAAATATTTCCTTCTCTCTTCTCACCCTGAACTCCACTTCCACTCTCCTTGCTTACAGCAAATGGCCTACATTCCTACATTACTGAGAAGATAAAGGCCATTGAACATGAACTACCTCTGTTCCTTTTCTCCATTTCTCAAGCCTTCTCAGCATCATTATCCTCTACTTTTTCCCTTTAATCACAGAAGAGATACTCAGGAAGTCTAATTCCTTTGTCTCTGCCCTTTGTTTTTCCAGCAGTTATTTCTTCTTTCTCATCCATCTTAAATGTCTCCCTCACTACTGGCTCCCTTCCCTTCTGCAAAATATATATATATATATATATATATATATATATATATATATATATATATATATATATATATATATATATATATATATATATATATATATATATATATATATATATGTTCAGATTTACCCAATTCTACAAAAATTTTTCCTTTAATCCTTTAACCTCCCAGCTACCATCTCATCTTTCTTCTCCCCCTCCATTTTTCTGAATAATAGCACTTAGCACTTTAAGACTTATAAAGTGTTTTACAAATATCTAATTTTGTTCTCACAACAACCTGGGGAGGTAAATATTATTATTATCCTCATTTTAGAGAGGAAGAAAATGAGGTAGAAAGTTTAAGTGCATTTTCCAAGGATAAACAGCTAGCAAATGTCTGAGTTTGGATTTGAACTCAAGTCTCCCTGATAGATCCAATGCTCTATCCACCTCTACACCTAGTTTGACTCTTCTTGAAGAAATTATTTACAAAGACGCTGTCAGTTCCCCATTCTATTCTCAATCATGCAACTTGGATTTCCACCATTTCTCATAATAATAACAATTATAACTGGTGTTAATATAATGCTTTTAAATTTTCAATGTTTTTCTTATGTAACAAGAGACTTATTTAAGAAAGGCCCAATCTTTATATCATAGGCAGGAAATTTTGGATGCTGCCACTCCACAAAGTTAGCATGGGGAGGTTGCTGATCCTTCTTTTGGAAGTGCAAGATGACATATAATATAGAAACTCTGCTTCCATTTCAAAGCATGTGCAGGTATTCTATCATGGTTTCCGATCTTCCTACTGGGTGGTTAAAAAAATACCTTTGATTTGGTTGTTGAGATGGAACTGAGAATGCATCAAAAAGCTTACATGAAGAATCTCAATTTCTCTCTTCCCTAGTGGAAAGCATGGCACAAATTTTTATAGGCTCATAGGTGGAGTAACAGACTCTTTTCATGACTGGAGTGAACACATAGCCATGAATATAAGGTCCCCTCATTTTTCTTTAATTCTCTTCTTTTCTCTTTATGTAATTTTCTCTCAGAAATATCATTCATTTTTTGATACCAACTATTTTCTCAGATGACTTCCCCCATCACACACCACCCCTGCTGTACCCCAGTCCTGAATCTGTCTTCAGTCCAACTATATTTAAGTCATTTTCACTGGGATGTCCCCCTGACACCTACACATTTCCACCATTGAACTCCCTGCCCCATAAAACCTTACTCTCTTGCTGTATTTCACTAATTTCATGTATGTCAAAATATTTTACCCTTTTCCCCTCTCTTTTATCTCACATAGCCAATCAAGCAATAGGTTTGTTCATTCTACTTCCATGTAGATATTTTCATTTTTACCACCAGTCTTAACTATTACTGTTGTCTTCTGACAAATATGATCACCACTATTCTCTCTTCCTTCCAAACCATCCTACAACCTTCAGCAGAGGATATAATCTCTCTTAGACAATAATATGGTTATGTTACTTTTATGCTAAAAAAAATCATTATTGCCTACCAAAATGAGTATAAACTACTTTGCCTGACATTCAAAACTTTCCACATTTGGTGTCAGCCTATGTTTCTGGGTGGTTGGTTTATTTGTTTTTAAATGTCAAACTCTTCTCAAAAGCTTAGTACAATGCCGGGAACATAGTAGGTCTTAATAAGTGTTTATTGACTGACTAACTTCTCTGGCCAAACTGATGGGGAAAAACACTCAACTCTCATTTATTTGTAAATTTGTTCATTCTGTTCCCTATGTCTAGAATGTATTCCATCCATCACGTTGACTCGTTAATTTCTACCTCTTGTTTAAAACCCAATTCAATGGCCAAGTCCTCCAGGAGGCCTTCTATGATATACTCCTATCAATAAAAAAAAACCCTTCTCCTTCATGTATGTCATAGGATTTCCTTAAGTAATTCTTTTAACTTTCTTCTCAATTATAATGTAATTATATATTAATGTTATCTGTATTTACATCTTATTTCTCAACTAAACTGTAAGCTCTTTGAGGCCAGGGATAATATATTTTCTTAATATTTCATCTTTCCCAGAATCTAGCATAGGGTCCTGCATGTAGTAGGTATTATGTAGTATTGCATTCTGTTGTTTTCTGTTCCATCACTAAAATCTTGAACTTTTTGGTCCCAGGTTGATCTATTAACCACGCCTGTTCTTTCTTTACTATCTGCCAAGCAAAAGTTCCAATTCATGACTTTCCTTCACCTCATCTTCCATAAGTAAAGAGTCCCTTGTACTTTTTCACCCATGTCTAGTTTTGTTTTTTTTTTCCACGTACTAAACCAAAATTACTTATATCAACCTAACTCAACCTAAGGAAACACTTGTCCAGCCACAATCTATGTAGTGGGTCTCTTAATAATTATTATCTTAACCTTACCTCCAGTTTTATTTCCATATTTTTATTAAACTCTGCTGGAGTGACACTGTACACTCTACCCTCAAGTAGAAAGGATCACTAGGCTATATCCAATTAATCTCAGCCAAAATCAGATTATACTGGGCACCTATTTCTCTCCATGTCATTTAACTTCTGTTAAATAATAAGGCTTTCAGTTAGAACTTATTTTAACTGTTGACCCTGGAAATCATTGTATAAACTTGAGAGCTTACTCACCAAACCAAGAGTGTGTTGATAAATGTTTAATAAATAGCTCTCCAGAAGGAAAAAAACCCAAAATGTATGTATGATATGCTAAATTTAATCTGTATTTTTAACTTTTTATCTATCTCTTTCTTAAGTCTAAACAATCAACAAAACAATAAATCAAGCCCTTAGTTGTAGCATTTGCTGATTCGTTAGGTGTAAATGCTCACACTAAAAATTTAACAATCAGCTCTTCTAAGCCAGCATGAGCTCATGCCAGCATACCCCTGTGCCATATTGAGGGTGGGGTATGACAGAGGTATAATAGGCAAAGATATAAAATGTGTCCAAAGAGTTCTCCATACCCCTTACTCCATACTTTCAAAAGTACAAGATGAGAGGCATGGTTAGAAATTTGTTTTAAAAAGTTCTGGAATGAACAGCATTCTATAGAAGCCATAAAATGAAGATAATCACAATAGAAAACTACATTAAGAAAGGAATTTCCAGGGAAACATAGTCTCCCCATACTCTGCCCTGGTAAGAAAACCTCTTCAGTATCATATTCAGTTCCTGACACCATATTTTGGGGATGATGATGATAAACTAGAGAATGTCCAGAGGAGAGTGTCGAATATCTGTTGGAAGAAGTAGGGATGTCTAGCCTGAACAAAACAAACAAATAAACAAACAAAAAATTTAGTAGGGAGAAAAATACTAGTTTTCTACAGGTATTTGTAGGTTTGCTATATAGCTGAGAGCTTAAATTTATTCTACTATTCTACTTATTTCCAGGGTCAGGAAAAATTGGGAACAAGACATAGAAATTTGAGAGAGAAAAATGTAGGCATGATATAAAGAAAGACTTCCTAAAAAATAGATGTATCCAAAAAATGGAATGGATCATCTTAGGGATTATTGCAATCCTCCTCCTTAGAAATCTTTGAAAAGAGGCCAGGTGACCTCTTTGTGGATATATTATAATAGGATTCTTTTTTCATTTATGGATCAAATTTGATAGCTGATTAGGTCTCTTTCCACTCTGAAATCCTGTTATTCTATGTCTCCAAAGATCATATCAGATGATTTTTATTAGAACAAAAATATTCAGGTAATAAGAAACTAAAACTTTTGCTATTACCTTGAATTCTAAAGTGACAACATAAAAATTGTTTTCATGAAGTTGCGTTTACTGTGTAATTTACCAAACAAAGTGTGGTTGACATCTCAACCCAACTGCTCAGCATTTAACATTTTTCTCTTGGCTTAGTACACAAAAACTTTTGAAGGCTGTGACTAATTTGGGGGGGTACTATGAAACAGTAACAAGCTACAATTTATGGTTCATTTGTAAGCTAGTTTGTCACATTAAAACAAAATGTCATTTTTCAGATGAGCACATATTCTTACATTTTAATGGATTTTCTAGAAATTTGGAATGTGGGTAGAAGACAAAGTTATATCAGAACAATGAGTAAGCTCCATAATTCACAGAATTAATATAAGTTGACCTTTTCAACTTATAAACCTATTTAATGCTTTCTAATAATTATTTAGTATTTTAATTATTTTTCTACTATCCAAGCAATACAAAATTCTGAGTATGCTCTACAAAAAGGAAAAGTAACATATTAAGGATGAACATTCTGTAAATACATCTTTTTTCAGAATGCCTTCTCATTTTCTTAAACAATACATGAAAATTTCAATGTAATACTTTTACTATTTCTGTCTTCCATTCTAAGTCCCTTTTGACAGGATCTTCTTGTGAACAAAAGTGTGCCTCTGAGAGGTGAATAACTATGGAAATTAAGGAGCTATAGGGCATAGTGAACATACCACTGAATTTAGAGTGAGGAAGATCTGCGTTCAAATCCTGCCTCAGACAAGTACTACCTGTATGAACCCTGGGCAAGTAATTTAAACCATCAGACTCATTTTTCTCAAAGCTAAAATGTAAATAATGATGGCAGATTCATTATAGTTATTTTATAAGTAATTAATGAAATAACATATATACAATGCTTTGCAAATAGTAAAGATGTTATCATCATCTTTACCATTATAATCTTTATCTCGGAACCATGAGCCTTAAATGAGCTGGGTATAGGCTAAGAGGTGGCTAATTCTCGTCACTGAGGTCTGTTCCTCACCATAATAAATTGTTCTGCTAAGAAGATACCTCTAGATCCTCCTAGTCTTACACAGACACTGAGGGAAATGGACACTGACAAAAAATCTCTACTCTTCCAGGGGCACAAGTAATGATCAACTTTTCCAAAGCAGAGTGCAAGACATGGGTATGGAGGCTGCATACACTTAACAATGCTAGGCCAGTCACCGAATAGGGATGAGATATGGGTTCCTGGGAAATATAGTTCCATGAATAAATTTTTCACCTTGCAAGTGTCTAATATTATTATAAAGAAGAAGAAAAACATCCTTAATACTCAGCTAGTAATCAGTCCCAAGATAATTCTCCAGGTTTCAGAACTTTACTGGGGTATAAGTACAGCTGGACAAAATCTTTTTTGTTCCCCCCGTGGGGTAACAAGGGTTAAGTGACTTACCCAGGGTCACACAGCTAGTGTCAAGTGTTTGAGGTCAAATTTGAACTCAGGTCCTCTTGAATCCAGGACTGGTGCTTTATCCACAGTGCCACCTAGCTGCCCCTGACAAAATCATTACTTACAGCTGGTGTGTGTATGTTTCCATGTGTGTTTGTGCAAGTATATGTGTTTGTGGGGGCAGATAAAGAACATAAAGTAGTTAATTTTAAAAATATGATTATACTTCTAGTAGGGCAACTAGGTGTTACAGAAGACAGAATGCCAGGCCTGGAGTCGGAAAGACCTGAGTTCAAATCTGACCTCAGACACTTAACTAGCTGTGTGACCCTGGGCAATGCACTTAACCACGTTTGCTTCATTTCTTCATCTGTAAAATGAGTTGGAGAAAGAAATGGCAAATCAATTCAGTATCTCTGCCAGGAAAACTCCAAATGGGGTCACACAGAATCTGACACAGCTGAAATGACCTTAAGGTGGTGGTGTTCTTCTTCTTGTTGTCCTTTGTCCTTCATTCTTTTTCTTCTTTTTGGGGGGAGTGGGTGGGTGGGGCAATGGGCATTAAGTGACTTGCCCAGGTCACACAGCTAGTAAGTGTCAAGTGTCTGAGTTCAGATTTGAACTCAGTTCCTCCTGAATCCACGGCTGGTGCTTTATCCACTGTGCCACCTAGCTGCCCCCTGTCCTTCATTCTTGAAGAGGACCACATGGGGAGGTAATGTCATGACTTCCACTGAATTAGATTTAAGTAGGAAAGGACTTTACAAGGTCACCAAATTCACTCTTTCCTACAGAGCCATCTGGGTGCAGTGGCAAGATAAACATCAGGACACCTGGAGATGGCTCCAGATGTTTGAATCAATTAGTATTGAGTGATTTGCCCAAGATCACAAAGCTTTTAAGTGTAGTGTCTGAGATGACCTAATAACAACCACAAAACAAAATACTTCCAGACTCTGGAATTTCAAGCCCTAGGTAGTAGTTTACTTTGCCTTGACCATTGTTTTCTTTTACCCAGGCCCTCTTCTTACTAACGCTCCATGCATGAAGTCCATCTTCTCTTCCTAATTCCATTAGGTTTATATTACCTTGAGTAGCAGAGCTTCCCTTAAGTTGTCCTGCTCCAACCTTTATCATTCAAAGAAAAAGGTGATCTCATGGGTTCTTTGTACTAACTTTAACCCAATAAAAATAGAAAGCTAGCTCTATGTCTTCTGATTCTCCAAGACAGATCCATGTTTCTTGGATCTAAAGACATCCCAGATCCCTCAGTGATATCCTTTAGAACACTGAACCAAGATTCAGCTTTTCTCTGGAGGAGTTCATTCATAAGGATCAGTATAAACTGGGGTGATGATCCCCAGAGCTTATATGGGCTATACATATGTGTCTTCATATTGTTTCATGTGGAAAGACTGCACACTACTTGAGAGCAGGGAATCTTGTATTCCTGTCACCTAGCACAATGTCTGGTCCATAGTAGGTCCTTATTGATTGATCATGAGTACATCTTAGCAGGCATTTATAATTAAAGGGAGTTTTTCTTTGCAGAGATATGATCTCAATTTTTTCCATGTTGTTTTTATGACATTTATGGTTTGGGGGAGGCTAATATGATGAGCACCAGGTAAAATAAGACTTTGAATAACAAAGCTCCTCATGGGATGACTTGATATCTCTCTGTCAGTGATGATTGCCCCATATCTACTTTTTCTAACATTGACATACTGGCATAATCATAGGCACAGGGTTCCCCATAAAAATGACTCATAATTTGGAAAATAGAAGAAAAGGAAGCACTTGGAGGAGCCTTTAACCAAATCTAGATTTCATTTTTGTCATCCCTTAGAGCCAGATGTCCTCTGTGCCCCCAGCAATTGGCCCGGTGGTAGTGATGTCTCTCTCTAATTATATAACTGTCCAGTGAGAACACTGATAGAAAACTTTTAACTGGGGTCAGTTAGGTGGCACAGTGGATAAAGAATTGGCCCTGGATTCAGGAGGACCTGAGTTCAAATACAGTCTCAAACAGTTGACAGTTTCTAGCTGTGTGACACTGGGCAAGTCACTTAACCCTCACTGCCCAAAATGGAAGGAAGGAAGAAGAAAGAAAGAAAGAAAGAAAGAAAGAAAGAAAGAAAGAAAGAAAGAAAGAAAGAAAGAAAGAAAGAAAGAAAGAAAGAAGGAAGGAAGGAAGGAAGGAAGGAAGGAAGGAAGGAAGGAAGGAAGGAAGGAAGGAAGGAAGGAAGGAAGGAAGGAAGGAAGGAAGGAAGGAAGGAAGTTAGTTTTTAACTGGTAAAATCAAGAGGGGCTAGTATTATCACCTTCCTCATCATCATTAATATCAGCTTAATCCTTTTTCTCTTAATATTCTCCTCATTAAATGGACTAAAAGATAATAATAATAATTTACTAATCATTTTAAAAGATAATATTATCCCTTCAGTAATCAAAATAGCTGATATTTTTATAGCACATATAGCAAAGTGTTTTATGAATCTTACAGCATGTAGGAAGCTAGTTTGTTCAGTATTCAACCTGGAGTCAAGAAAACCTGAGTTCAAATCTAGCATCAGATATTTACTAGCTTTGTGACCCTGGACAAGTTACTTAACCTTTGTCTGCTTGAGTTTTCTCAATGGTAAAATGGGGAAATAACATCACATACCTACCAGTTGTGAGGATCAAATGAGATAATATTTGTAAAGTGCTTAGCACAGTGCCTAGCACATAGTAGCAGTAGTAGTGATAATAATAAAAACATTAATAGTAAATAGCTGACATTTATAAAGTGCTCACTATGTAAATAATTATTAAAACTTGTTTCTTTCTTTATATCATTGGAGCCTTCTACTTGCCCTCTGAGAGAGATACTACAAGTTTTATTGCCCTGATTTTACAGATGAGAAAACTGAGGTTCAGAGAGATTTAGTGACTTCCCAATTGTGATACAGCTAGAGAATGTCATTGAAAGAATGGTGAAGGGGCAAGGTTACAATTCAAAAGAGATGGTGTGTTATAGTTCAAATGAAAAAGAGTTAGAAGAGCAAAGTGAAGGAATAATTCCTACTGAACCAAACCCAACTCAAAAGAATAAGGCTTGGATATATTAAGAAAAAAACATATTGAGCTTTAAAAAAAGTAATAAAGATCCAGAGCTAGACAAACGAATTGATTTCTGCAGTAGCCAGAAATTTCAATTTGACTTCCAATCAATGAAGTTACAAAATTGTTGGAATGCCCTTGGAGAAACAAATCCCATTCTTATTAAAAGTGTTCCTCAGCTTTAATTCTGTACATAACAACTTGCCTCTCTGAATCAGGATTTTAGTCCTATTCTAAATCAAATTCAACGCAAGAAACAAATGGGAGGCTGACCAAAATATGTGGCCACCTCTTTCTAAAACTATACCAAGAATCAAACTTTTAGTTGACAAGAAACAGAATCA
This sequence comes from Dromiciops gliroides, assembly GCF_019393635.1. Taxonomy (NCBI): domain Eukaryota; kingdom Metazoa; phylum Chordata; class Mammalia; order Microbiotheria; family Microbiotheriidae; genus Dromiciops; species Dromiciops gliroides. Next base: position 274,688,320 of record NC_057861.1, read on the forward strand.
AGGATCTGAATAATGCAGTTAACTGTTAAGTATTTAATGATATTAAAATTTATTACTGAATATAGTTTTATTTATGAAAATGAATATTTGTATTATTTCTTATATTCATTCATGCCTGGTAAACTCTAGAATTTATTTCCCTTTTACATTGAAGAGTGGTTACAAAAAGGTTTACTTATGGCTCTGGCTATCAAAAAAGGTTAGGAATCCCTGCACTGCACCTCAGATCCACTGCAGTCATGATCTCTGATATAATGAGTTAGTGATCTTCTCAAACATTGGCCACTATTGGATTCAGAGTCAGTCTGGTGTAAATAAAGAGGCTATTAGAGGTGGAGTTAGATAGTAACTAGGTGGCACAATGTATAGACAACTGGAGTTAGAGTCAGGAAGACCTATGTCTAGATCTGGCCTCAGATGCTTTGTAGCTATATGATACAAGACAAGTTAGTTAACTTCTGTCTGCCTCATTTTCCTCATCTGTCAATGGGAGTAATTATATCACCTATATCCCAGGGTTGTTTTGAAAATAGGGTAATATTTGTAAATATTTGTAAAGTTATTACAAACCTTAAAATAATTAAATAATTAAAATAATTCATAAATGCCAATTATTATTATTAATCAGTAGAATTTATCTTTAGTTTTACCAGGTAACTTGTTATTTGACTCTAGCCAAGTCTGAGTTTTAGTTTCCTAGTTCTTAAAAGGAACTCACAAATTTATGAGATCACCAATTCATTTGAGTATTTGAAGAAAATGCAAATGATGAAAATGTGTATGACATAACTCATAATATTACTATTAATGTTACATTTACTATGTAAATTTTACATACATATACATACACACATTTATATATAAATGAATCATAAGTGCAGTATCAGAAACAATAAGGTTATACGTATAAGCAGGATCACTAGGACAAGTGAACACTTAGCTACAGGTGCCAAGACTCCATAAGTTCCACTGGGGAACACCATTAGACTGGGAGCTCTTTGATAGCAGGGATCATCTTTTGCCTTTCTTTCTATCATCTACCACAGCAGCTGATACATTGTAGGCCCTTAATAAATGCTTGTTGACCAACTGATCAACTATGGTGAATTCTTTGCTAACTATTATCTCCACAATTCTGTCCTTCACTCTCCAGTACACTAATTTTCGGTACAGGATCACTTCATCTCAATCTACCTCATAGGAATTTTGGAAAAGATTAACAGAATCTTAACTTGTTATTTGACAGAAATCACATTTACAAGATCTGTGACAAGTAGTCATAGGTACTGTTACCTGAAGACCTTTAATGATAGGAACTCACCAAGGTAACCCATTTCACTTTTGAATAACACTATTGGGATTTCTTTCCTTATTTTCAGTCTAAATCTGGATTCCTTTTCTAGCCTCTGGGACCAAGCAAAACAAATCTAATCTTCTCACATGATAGCTCTTTGAATAATTGAAATCATCTATCAAGTCCACCCTATAATCCCCCCCACACCCCCAGTCTTCTTTTCTCCATGTGACATATCTTCAGTGTTTTAAACAAATCTTTGGGTGTCGTCATATTTCTCTGTATTCTGGTCATCCTCCTCTGGCTTTGCTGTTGTTATTTGTCCTTCATTGTCTAAGAGGACCATGACATCAGGAGGTGATATCATGACTGGCAATGAATTGGATTAAAGTGAGGAAGAGCTGTGCAAAATCACCAGCCTCACTTTCCCCTCTGGAGTCATCTGGGTCCAGGGGCAAGATATCAGGATGACTGGAGATGGCCCCGGATGTTTAAGGCAATTGGGTTTAAGTGATTTACCCAGGGTCACACAGCTATTAAGTGTCTGAAGTCAGATCTAGCTGCCCCCAGGAATGCCCTTCCTAAGATGTGGTGCTGAGAATTGAACACAGTGCTCCCAAAATGCAATTCCATTTTTGAAACTGTGCAGTATTGGACCTTTCATCTTCCATTCTTTTGAATTTTAGTGTTTTTCCTTGGGGTTTTTACTGACCCAGGAGAGAGTTGTTACGTCTATTATTCTCCAGAGGAATTACATGTCATTATGGACTTCTGCTCATCTGTAAGTGACGCTTTGGACAGGAAGTCATCAAGGAGGAACCTTTCATTAGCAAAGTCGATAGTACTCAGTGCTCATGAGTCAGAGCTGGTATGAAACCCCACTTTTCTTATTAGAAGTGAAGGGCAGATAGGTGGCGCAATGGATAGAGCACCAGCCCTGGAGTCAGGAGTACCTGAGTTCAAATCTGGCCTCAGACATTTAACACTTATTAGCTGTGTGACCCTGGGCAAGTCACTTAACCCCAACTTCCTCACTAAAAAAAAAAAAAATAGTGACCCTGGGCAAGTCACTTAATCCTTATTGCCCCGAAAAAAAAAAAGAAGTAAAGGGAATGAATGATGAGAAGGAGGAGATGATTTACCTGAAGAATGACAAATACAGAAGACAGAATGTCTCCACCTGCATGACCTTCCACAACACTTGGTTTGAATCATTTAATCTACACTTGATTATATTCTGTGCTATTATTGTTCTCTAATCATTTTATCTGTGTTCCTTTGTCCCTCCAACAATTCTTTAAGCTTCTTGAAGGCAGTGACCTTGTCATATATTTATCTGGCATTTCCCATTGGCCCTAGTACAGTTCAAGGAAAATAATAGGTGTTCAATAAATACTTGTCAGATGGAATTTAATTTAAAACTGTAAAACCCATTAAGAAAAGTAACAGCATTTAGTTCCAAAATGAGTTCTAAATTTATGTTCTTATTTTTTTTCATACGTTTGTTTCTTTTTCCACAAGCTTTATGAGTACATCACTGAGGTACAAAGAATTATTGCCTCAGATCCTTTCAGACAAGAAAGTTTCTGAAAAAAAGGGTGGTGGTATATGGGTTGTGAGGAATGGGATAAGTACTATAAGAGATAGTTGAAGAAACATCAAAAAGGTACATGCTGATTCTAGCTAAATAAGACCTTCTATCTATAACTAGCTACATCTATGAAAAAATATATTCAAGAATTCAAAGAACCAGCAATTCCAATTCAACAAGAATTTATTAAGTCCTTGTTTTGTGTAAGGTATGAGAGAGAGGGAATATAATGTGGTGAATAGAGAACTGACTGAAAAATTGGAAAGACCTGGGTTCAGGTCCTACTTTTGGCACATGTTGGCTGTGTTCTTGGTCAAATCACTTTTCCTCTCAATGCTTCCAGAAAATTCCCTAAAAAAGTTGCTCATCTGCATTGGTAGAGATTTTCTCAGAAAGAGTGGTCCACATCAATAAATAACATCATAACAGTGAAATTGGATTGTGGGTGGGGATGGAGCAAAGGAAGAATATGTGAAGCACAGTGCTGTTTTGAGGATACAAAGATAAAAACAAAATGACCCCTTCTCTCAAGGAATTTTTTTCCTTGGTCATTTATTTATTTACAAAAGGCTGGGACAATTTACTTTTTATCCTGTGCAGTTTTCATTTTTGATTTCTTGAAATATAGTTTTGGAAAGACAGGCTTTCAAAAAGCACATTGTGTTTTAAATGGAGCTGCTTGATTATGTCTTTAAACCCAAATCACTCTGGTTTTCACTGAATGCCCAATAATAGCCACAACCCAAGTCTCTGTGTCTCATTGTTTAGGTTTTGATGGCTTAGAATGAGTATAAATAGCATTTTTTTTTCTCTTCTGTCCAGAAACTCTGAGGGTCTTCCCCTCCAAGACTGATATCTCGTGATGGTAAATTGAACCACCAATTCTTATTCTAGCCTTTAGTTATTGAATGGCTGTGGCCTCAGAGAAACTGGGACAGACCTTAATTTAGAAAGGCCAAGGTTACTCACTACATCCTGGCCATCTCCATCTGTCTTGCCACTGGACTTTGATGACTCTGGAGGAGAGAATGAGGCTGATGACTTTGCACATCTCTGCCTCACACATATCCAATTCAGGGCAAGTCAAAACATCACCCTTGTGATGTTATTGGTCCTCTTTGAGTACAAAGGATGAACAACAACCACTCTACTACTCATTGTATGTGGGAATATTTCTTTCTTGAAATGAATGTAAAGAATGTCTTTGTATGTCTGTGTACCCACTTATGTATTAGGCAAGAATTATCATGTCTTAGAACACATGGACCACAAAACCCTTAAGAAGCTCAGAAGATTATCTGTCCATAAGGCCATATCAGGTTGCCAAAGGGCCCTAACACCACTATAGTACCCAATCAATGCACAATTTATATCAGCCTCACTATCTGGTGGCTTATCTGGATTTACCAGCTATGTTTCAACTCTAATCATTCCCTTTCTCTTTAGCTTTTTTATAAGTGCTTCCAAAAACCCCATTATAAATTTAAGTAAACCAAGGCCTGGGGGAAGAATCATATAAATTGAGTTGCCCAGGATAATACAGGGAGTAAAAATATAGGCAAGATTCAAATCTGAATCCTTTGACTTCAAATCCAATACCTTCCCAGGTTGTGTTGGAATAACTAGAACAATTGGACATGGCAAGATCATCAGTCCTCTCAAACAGGAATGCAGGAGCAATTTGCTGGGCAGCTAACCACCCCAAGGTTTCCCTTAGCCCTTTTGGTGGCATATGTCCACTCTAGGCCATCATGGAAAAAAACAAAGAGAAACCAGGTAGTCAGGGAACATCAAGTTAAATGACTGTTGTAAGAGGGGTGAACATGACCTTAGTGTGTCGAATGACCTGTAAGTGAAAAAAAAATGATCTTTGATGAGCACATAACAGTGATTGCAGATTGTGTTGTTTAAGGTAAGATGATCAGGCTAACAGAAAAACCTGGAAAGACTTACATAAGCTGGTGCAAAGCAAAATGTACTGTATACAAAATAAAAGCAATACTGGAAGATGATCTACTGTGAATGACTTAGTAATTTTCAGCAATTTAATGATGCATGATAATTCTGAAAGACTTATGAAAAATGAAATCCATCTACAGAGAAAGAACTGATGGGATCTGAAAACAGATTGAAGTATATTTGTTGTTGTTGTTGTTGTTGTTAGTTCCTTTTCCTAAAGTTTTTGGTCTGATATGTTTTGCATGACTGCATGTGTATAACTTATATTGAATTGCTTGAGTTCTTAAGGGGGGGATTGGGGAGGAAGAGAATCTGGAACACAAAGTTTTAAAAATCAATGTTACAATTTGTTTTTACATGTAAGGTAGGAAAAATTCTAAATATTTTTTTTTAAAAAAAGGTGGAGAAGAAGATCTAATGAGGAAGAAATGAATCATCCTTGAAGTCATTATAATGGTCAAGTATAAAAAATTATGGATCAAATTTCCCCCTAGAAATTTGTACATTAGTTCCCCCTTGGGCAAAGTGTATATATATATATATATATATCCATCCATGTATGGTCTGCCAAAAACAGAGTACATTGGGGCTCTCATCTTCCTAGTACTGCAAACTATGTCATTATTCATTCAAACTAGTTTTTTGATCATCATATCATATTGTTGTCTTTTATTTTGTGGAAGTCCATTAAAAATACCAGTTCTTTTTCAGACAAACTGTTATCTATTCATGTCTCCCCCACCTTGGACTTGTGAAATTGGTTTTTTGAGCCCATGTAAGTCTTTATATTTATCCTTATTAAATTTCATACATTATTTAGTCTTTCAATAATTATTCTGGATCCCAATTCTGACAGTCTACACATTATCTCTCTCTCCCAGCTTTGATAAGTATGTCAGCCATGCCTTTATCCAATGCAGTGATATAAATGTTAAACAGGACAGATCCCTGGGGCTTGCCACTAGTCTTCTCTCTACATTATCTATGGTGCCTACCATGGGGCTCCTAATGTTCATCCCAGGAAAACCAAATTTGAACTCTGAATGAAGCATCATCATGTTCCTTGACTATTCAGCAACATGATGAGTTTCTTAATTATTTGATATGTATTACCTATATGTTATAGAAGTATGATCTAAACATGAATCTGATGTATGAGAAAACACTTTGAAAAGCCATAAATCATCATTCTAAACATAAATTTGGATATAAGCTGCTAATGTTATAACTTATTCATATTAGACTCACTTTTCAATGACATTGCAAATGATTTTTTATGAAAAAAACCTTATTACTCTACTGTATATTTTCATAGTATTTCTCATTTTATATATTTTTAAAATTTGTATTATTTGGACTTCTATTTTATTGCAACTGTAGGCTCCTAGCAGAGGAGAACAATGTATAACATTAGTTAAATTTGATACAATATCTCAACTATGTGGCTCTCAGTTTTGTCAATCTTCATTTCAGACAATCATTTCAGAAAGTCTGATGGTGACCTCAGTTTTTATGGCAAAAAAAAATATAGAATCAAAGAACGCACCAAGATCCTCTGACTTATGGCCTGAAGGAACAATATATATTTATAATGTGATTCCCCTGAAGATCAGTGGAAAATCTCAACATTTTGAGACTTTTTTTCAGAGAGTAGGCCAGACTGTCTCTGTGGCATTTCTCACCCCTTTTTGTTTTTTACATAAAGTACTTATGTATTTCGAAAGAAGCCTTCCAAAGAGGACTCCCTGGGCTGTAAGAGAGTCTTGTGACCAGGAGAATTGGGCTTAGTAATTCCATAAGAACCAAGTCTATCTGAGTTAATGTGTCTTTATTTAGTATCTAAATTAAAAGTTTGAGACTCAGTTTTCCCAGCAGTAATTTCCACTCATCAGGGAATGTATATGCTATAAATAAGAATATGTAGCTCAAAAGCTAATTGTTTTAGAACATTTAATTGAAAGTAATGGCTAATAAGAGGGTCACATTAGTAAATTAATGCTAGTGGTCACATTAGAAACCTATATTCACACACCTGGTTCAATTGCTCCTTCATAACTCACATTAGTGGAGAAGTAATTTGTTTCAGAAAAGCTGCTGCATATAGAACGTGCTGGCCCTAGCTCAGTGACCATTAAAGATTATAACAAAGGTAAACATCATTCATGAACTCAGAGATTCTTAGAAATAAGTGTAATTCGGCTAAAAATGAAATGGATTAAAAGGACCCGAATCATCTACTATCCATTAAGACCAAACAAGTGAAAGTCCATTTTCTTTTTTATACGGTTGTCTTAATGTATATGGAACATGGTTAAACACGAAAGCTGTAATACACAAGAAAATCATGACTGCCCACATTCTACTAAAAAAATTATTCTTGACCCCTCCCCAGTCCAAAAAAATCCACAGAAGAAAGAGGTTTAAAGAAGAGAATGTCTTCTTCACTATCCCTATTTCTTCCCCACCACCATATACCCTACTGCAGCTCTGTGCTCAAAGCTCAAAAGAATAGTATCTTTCTCCTACACATCATCATCATCTGGTGGTTAATGAATGAATTCAAACTATATGGTGTGAACTTTAAAACATTTTAGTAAATAAGCTATGACATGGAACGATGTAATGGGATAGAACCATGATAGTAGAGCAGCGATTGGAGGCTAAAGTTTTATTCTATTTAACAAGAATTATAAAATTAGCATTAAGGCTATTTATTAGTATACCTGTACCCAAAAGAGAAGCCCAACAATATGCAGCAAAATAAAGAATATAGTTCTTACAGAAAAGCCAAAGAAATTTTGGAAGTTGAGGCATTGAGGAATAAATGCCCAATGAATGAATAAATAAATATTATAAAATGAATTAGAATATAGCAGTATCTCGAGTGATTTCACAAACAGTAGTCAGTCATTACTATGTTCATTTAAAAAGCAGTGCTTTTGAATATTTGCCTCTTGAAAGGAAATCCCTATTCATTATTATTAATTTATTCCTTCATTTACTCATTCCCTAACATTTATTAGGGTCCGCTGCTTAGGATTGAGGTGGTGATAATACCAGACATCAGGGAGAATTACGAGATGCTCACTAGTAACTTTGCTTGCTTCCTCTGTCATGGAGAATAATCTTTGGTATGGAAGTGACAGGAAAAATGTGTTAAGGAAAATGATAATCAAAGAAATAATAAGAGAGTACAAACTTCCCTTTGATGACTTCAAGTCACCTGGCATAGACAAACTATATCCTCAGTTGCTGGGAGACTTCATGACCAAGCCACTGTCTTTGATATTTATTAGATCATAGAAAATGGGAGAGATATCATTGGACTGAAGGGCAAGTACTGTTCCAATTTTCAAAAAAGGACCAGAAGAAACCACAAACTATAGGCTAATGAATTTGACTTCTATTCCAGGGAAGATTCTGGAATGATCACTAAAGGGAGGTTTAGTAAACAACAACTAGAAAGGGAAGTGAGGATTCTCTTGATCTTACATGGCTTTACCAAGAATGTACAAAGCCAAATTAGCCTTATTTCCCTTGCCGGGGGGGGGGGGGCAGGGCAATGAGGGTCAAGTGATTTGTCTAGGGTCACACAGCTAGTAAGTGTCGAGTGTCTGAGGCCAGATTTGAACTCAGGTCCTACTGAATCCAGGGCCAGTGCTTTATCCACTGTGCCACCTAGCTGCCCTTTATTTCCTTTTTAATTGGGGTTTTAAAACTAGTAAATCAAGAAAATGATGTAGATATCATTTACTTATATTTTGGCAAAGCCTTTGATAAACTGACAAAGCTTTTGCTATTCTTGTGGAAAAGAGGGAGAGATATGAACTAGATAATATTACTATTTGATGGATTCAGAGTTGGTTGAATGGCTATACTCAAAGAGTAGTCACAAATTCCTCAAGGTGACCCTCAATAGATCCTGAGGCCTAGGAATCTAAGTTTGGTTGTGTGCAGATAAGCATTTTTAATGACTTGGATCAAATATCATATTCAACCAATTTCATGATAACACAAAGGTGGCAGGGCTACATAACCCACTGGATAAGAGAGTTAGGATTCAATAACATCTTCATGAGCTAGAGTATTAGAAAAATCTATTAAGATGAATTCAGTAATGGTAAATATAAGGACTTATACACGTGGGGGGGAAATATAATTAACACACATACAAGATGAGGGAAACAGGTAAAGAGCAGTTTGTCAGAAAAAGTTAGGGGATTTTTAGTGGATTTTATGCTTGATATCATTGAAAAGTTAGAAGAGGTAGCTAAAAATATGATCTTGCTCTATGTTGAGAGAGAGGCATAGCTTTTAGGAATAAGTAAGTGATATAGTCCTTTTGTTGTTTGTCCATTTTTTGAAGAAGACCAATGGCATTACAGGGTGATGTCTTGACTTGCCTGTGAATTGGATTTCAGTGAGGCAGAGTTGCATAAAATCACCAACCTCATTCTCACTTTCAGAGTCAGCAAAGTCTAATGATAAGACAAAAGTCACCATGATTGGCAATGGCCAAGGATACAACAGATGACCTAGTTGTTTTTGATGTCTGAACAAGCTCTACACGATCCACAATGCCTGCTTTATCCACCTTCATTTCCATTAGAAGAAATTGTTCTCATCCTCCCGTTCCACTGAGGGAAGTCTTCACATACTTGGGATAGACACCCTCCTAGATAACTGACAGTTTTAAGACCCCACAGTTATCCACATAGCATTTACCTTTCATAGTCCCTCTATACTCTTCCCTCATCAATTTACTCATGAAATATGTTTTTTTCAGTTTTGGGCACAACAGTTTAGGAATGATGTCAGTAAGCCAGAGTATTTAGAGGTGAATAATGATGATGATAAAGTAATTTTAGTCCATGATATGTGAGAATCAGTTGAAGGAGCTGGTATAGCTAATGTGAAGAAGAGAGGACTGCAAGGGAATGTGATGGCTATCTTGAAGACACATTGAAAAATGGCATGGACAAGGGCTTAAATGTGTCCTCAAGGGCCTCAGTAGGCAGCACCAAAAAACAAAAATAGAAGTAGCAAAGAGGAAAATTGAGGTTGGATGTAAAAAAAAATAACAATTTCCTCGGAGGCAGCTAAGTGGCACAGTGGATAAAACACTGGCCCTTGGATTCAGGAGGACCTGAGTTCAAATATGACCTCAGACACTTGACACTAGCTATGTGATCCTGGGCAAGTCACTTAACCCTCATTGCCCTGAAAAAACAAACAAACAAAAAATAATTTCCTAATAACCAGAGATTTCAAAAAGAATGTATTGGATTTCATCAGACCTTCCACCAACCCACCACACCACTAAATTTGGAAACCTTCTAGTAGAAGTTGGGAGACCACTTCCCCAGGCACCATATGTACAAATATATTTATAGCACATCTTTTCGAAGTGACAAAGAGTTGGAAACTTAGAGAATATCCATCAATTTGGGAATCCAACAAGATATGGTATGTGATTATAAGGGAATATTATGGTGCTGTAAGAAATGATGAAGTGATTCCATTCAGAAAAATCCTGGGAATACGTATATGAACTGATGGAAAGTAACGTGAGAAGAACCAGGAGAGCAATCTTCACAACAACAGCAAAAATGTAAAGAAAATAAACTGAGAGAGACTTAATAACTCTGAACAAAACAAGGATCTACCACAATTCCAAGGACTCATAATGTAAAATGCTATCCACTTCCAGATAGAGAATTAATGGTCTCAGAGTGCAGATTGGAGCATATTTCTGCCTTTATTTTCCTTGGGTTTGGGAGGGGGGTTTGGAACATGCTTGATGCAGAAATATGTTTTGCATATGGGTAGTGGGTATCATATGTCTTGCCTTCTTAATGAATGGAGGAAGTTGTAGATGGAGGGAAGGATTCAGAGCTAAAAATCAAATTGTTTGAAAAGAAAGTGGAAACTGGTTGAAAATTATGGGCTCGCGTACAATCATTTGTATTTTGTTTAAATGTGTATGCGACTGTTTAAAAAAAAATATGCTCACAAACAAACCAACAGAAGGCAATCTGAGACAGCAGAAAGAGCTCACTTTGAATCCTTGTTCAGATACAGAATTGTGTAAAACAGAGAAAGTAACTTAACCTCCCTTTGCCTCAGTTATCTTTTCTGTAAAATGCAAAGGATTAGACTAGATGAGCTCTCTACCAGTATTAGAACTATGATGCCTTGTTTAATTGTGACTTCATGTTTACTAATGTTTAGGTTCGGAAAAGTCTGCTACCCTTTATATATGAAAGCTTTTAAACAATAGGTATGAAAAGTAAGAGAACCCTGAATCTGCTTCATTCCAACTTCTCTCTTTTCTTTTTCTTATACACATTCACGATAGCCTAGTAGTTATTTTAGAAATGAGGGAAATGGGTTTGCTGAGTCTTACAACATGTTATAAATTTATCCCATTACATAATTGAAATTGATATTGATGTTGTGGTTTGACAAAGAATTAATACAATATCACTGATATTAAGAATATGTATGTTAATATAATAAGGTTTTAAAAAAGAAAAAAATTTGGGATATTAAGTGAATATATTCCTTTATTATGTACTGTAAAAACACATTTACTTCAAAAATTCAAGTTTTATATGGCTGATTAAAATAAAGGCAAAAATATATTCTCGTATCAGAATAGAATTAAAAGCAAGAATCAGTTATAAACATATTAAAACACAAAATCCAGGGGCAGGCAAAAAAGTCCCTATGGTCTACCAATTAATAAGTCCTAAAGTTTGCAAGAGGATTCCCATAGCTAATTATGGGCCCATAACATGTCAAAAAAAAGTCTTCTCTGTTCCCAAATACTCTTCTCTGTCTGGGGAAATCACTGTACCTCTATCATGTAGCCCAGTAAAAGGTAAAACATTTTTAAATCCCAGGGATATGGCCAGAAATAGCACAAAGAAATCAGAGCCTCCAATTTATTGAAGTGTAACAATTATCTACATAAGTGAACATTAAGCTAAAATATTTCATGTGATCATTGAAAAATGATCTCTTTCAAAATTAAAACCAAAGAAACATGAAAATATTATTTAACATTATTTATTATGACACCTCATTAGCTGTCACCAAAATTTTAGGAATGATATATTGTCATCAATGAATATAGTGTTGTCTGAAGTATATTATCATCCACCAAAATGATAGATTTGGCCAAAGCATGAAAAGGGGATCGCATATGTAAAAAATTGATATAAACCACATTCACTTATGATTACCACTTCTATTCTATTCTAGGAGGTATCTGGGTGTATGCCTTTGAGACTGTATATCGATGTACAAGGGAAGTGAATATGTAATTATAAAAGCCCCCAAAGTACTGAAAATATCTAGAATTTCAGTCATATTTTTAATTGTATAAGAAAGAACTATAAGCTTAGACTGTGAAGACAATATATGTCAACATACATACTCTTCACAGATTATTTTCTCTACTTGCAGGTTTCTGTGCCACTTAGTACCAATCTCAGAGATTGGTTTATCTATTGTAAAACAAAAAAGAAATAGAGTTGTTTCATTGCTTGGCACAATAGAAACTTTGCAATAAAGCACGTTTCTTCAAACAGAATCCTGTTTTACCTTGACATGCATCTGAAAATTATACGTGCATTTTCAGGGAAATATTTTATCTTTACATGGCGAAAAACATACTTCATACTATAAGATTGTTAAAATTAAATATTTAATTAAAATGTCCCCCCCCCATTATGACCTGCCTTGATAGAGGAAGTTTTTTTCTTTCTTTCTTTCTTTCTTTTTTTGCAGGGTAATTGGGGTTAAGTGACTCGCCCAGGGTCACACAGCTTGTAAGTGTCAAGTGTCTGAGGCCGAATTTGAACTCAGGTCCTCCTGAATCCAGGGCCGGTGCTTTATCCACTGCGCCACCTAGCTGCCCTAGAGGAAGTTTCTTAATAGGCTTTCCCTACAGTAGTGGAATCACAAATCCAATCCCTAATCCAAAATCCTATCCTTTAAAAATATGCTCAAATGTTTTTACTAGCACTTTTGTGGTAGAAAACATAAAGAAAAACTGGGAATAGAGTAGGTATCCATCAATAGCAAGATAACTAAGTAAATTGTGGTGTATGCATATAACAGGATATTATTTTGTTGTGAGAAATGGTGAATATGAACTCAGAAAAAACTTGGGAAGGTTTATATGAACTGATGCAATGTGAAATAACTAGAGCCAGAAAAAAATGATATACATAATAATTCCAATAGTATAAAGGAAAAAGTAACTAAAGCAAGGCTGAATGCTTGTAACTATGATTCTTTATCCTAAAATAGATATGAGCAAGTGCCTTCCTCGTTTCAGTTAATATACATAGGGTATAGAATATTCTGTATGCTGTCAGTTTTGCTTAACTATTTTTCTTTGTAATAAGGTGGCCTTCTTCCCTGCCCCACTCTGGTAATGGTTGGGAGTGGGGGATAGGTATTGCTGTATCTAGAAATGACAATAATACAAAAATAAAAGTAATTTTAAAAGCTTATGTTTTAAAACTTTGAGAGAATACTTAGATTAAACAAGATGATATTTGTAAAGCACTAAGAATAGTGCCTGGCACATGGTAGGTACTTAATAATTGCTTATGTTCCCTTCCCCTCCCCCAATAGTATTTTAAAAATATTAACCAGTAATGCTGTACTAAACTCAAAATAAGGCACAACAAAACCTAAAAATAACAACAGAAATGAGTACTGGAAGCCATGCTATATAGCACGGGTACTATATAATATTTTTTTTTCCTTTGGGTTGGATCATCTCTGAATCTCCATGATAATACCTGTATGCTTTTTTTTTTTTTTTTACGGGGCAATGGGGTTAAGTGACTTGCCCAGGGTCACACAGCTAGTAAGTGTCAAGTGTCTGAGGCGAGATTTGAACTCAGGAACTACTGAATCCAGGGCCGGTGCTTTATCCACTGTGCCACCTAGCCACCCCAATACCTGTATGCTTTTAATAAATGTTTAATGCCCAAAGACAGGTACTAAAGCTTTTTAATTTAAGGAGATCACACAATTTAGATTTTAAACATCCCAAAGGAGAGTCCTTGGTCTTTCAACTGCAAGGCAGAGGCAGCGAAACTTAACATTTTCAACAAACCCTATTTGAGGGTCCACAAAATCTATAGTGCCTACCCCATGGGGTTATTGGCAATGTTAAATTAGATGTCACGGGGGCAGTTAGGTGGTGCAGTGGATAAAGCACCGGCCCTGGATTCAGGAGGACCTGAGTTCAAATCTGGCCTCAGACTCTTGACACTTACTAGCTGTGTGACCCTGAGCAAGTCAATTAACCCTCATTACCCTGCAGGAAAAAAAAATAGATGTCACAACAATGCACTTTGCAAAATTTAAATTGCAATGCAAGTATTAATTATTATTAATATATGTAGGAAAGTGTGCTAAGTTCTGGGGATACAAACAGATATAATGGTAATGATCTTTACTTTGCATATTTAATTTCAACTATAGTTTGCAAAACACTTTCCTCCCAATTCCTGGTTCTTATCACTTTACTTTACATCAGTTCATATGAGGATTCCCAGGTTTTTTTCTGTATGGAACCTCTTCATCATTCCATCAATATTATTCCATTATAATCACATACCATAACTTGCTCAATTCCCAAACTGATGGATATTCTCTAAGATTCCAAATCTTTGCCACCTCAATTTGCATCAGAACAGTGTGTTTCCAAGCTAGGAAACTCCTTATATGGATATAATCACAGGTTTGTACACCCCCCAAATTATATATAAGAATGTCATGGTAGCAGGCAAGATTCTGTCTGGTAACTTATAACAAACATCCCACTATACCTCACAGGGTTTCAAGTTAATATGTAATCTAATTTGTAGCCTCTAGTAGGTAAAAGAATCCTTGAAGACATCTTCAATTGGGTCCTTAAATGCATCATGTAAAAGGAAAGAAAAAAGTCTAGCTGAGTACCAGCAGAGTAGAACTAATTCAATTCCACTGAATTCAACAAGCATTTATTAACTGTTTGCCACATATGTGGTAATGTCCTGAGCACTGGAGAAAATAACATTATATTTATAAAGTTCTTTAAAGTTTACAAGTCATTCTGTAAGTATTATCTCATTTGAACCTTACAACAACCTTTTGAAATATGTAGTTGAGACACTATTATTTGAGCCTATTGTAAACAAGGGAAAATTGTATTTTCCTGTCTAAACCTTCTATCTAATCATTTATAAGGTAGCATTTTTTAAGGAGATAAATGATTTCTTAGGAAATGATACTGAAGTGGTCCCTCGTAAGACTTCCATATAACCTTTTTTTCAAATCCATTTTTTTATTTCCTGAACTTGCATTTTCCTCTTAATCAATACTTCCCCATTGATATCCCATTGAGTAGATTTCCCCAAATTGTGAAGCTAAGACAATCTATTCACTGAAGATCCAGGGCAGTGTTGTGATGGTCTTAGCCAGAAAAATCAGTTCTGATCTTTTATTTCTAATTAAAGATATTAAATTTGTTTTTATCCTTTAACAATGTGTGCAGTCAGTTTTTCACATTTTGGTACACTGGTACCTGGGTTGCCACTCATGAAAGAAGGATGAAGGAGGCTATGTAACTGAAAAATCATATTTTCTGAGGTGACTTTGCAGATGAGAAATATTGAAGGCTTATTGTCTATTACAGTGCACATTTTGAATTAGTTTCCTTGAGAAAATAGGATAACTGACAATCAGTGAGTAAAGTTGGCTCAACTAAAAGGTAAGTAAAAGCAAATAATCTCCAATTATTTGTGCCCCATAACTTATACTTCAACAGTACCAATCCATCAACAGCAGATATATAACTAGGGCAGTGTAGTTGGGTTGTTGTCCCACATTCTGAACTTATAGGCTACTTCTTTCCCCAATTTTATAGGTGATATGCCACAGTGTGAGGGGTCTTAGCCATAAGAAAGAAAGGTATAAGATCCCAAGCTACTTGATGGAATATGGGGGTGGGGAAGACAAGGGTTAGGTTGTCTTGCTTCTTTTCCTAGATTGACTCCACACATATTAGTTTGCTAAACATTGCCCCATCTCCCCCAACTGTTTTTACCCCAAGGAAAAAAGTTCCTACACATGCCTGTGCTCAATAGTGTGAAACAATTAATGAACTAATATAGCAAGAAAATTAATGTAATTATGCTCCAGTCATGTTATCATCTCATCATGTCAGGTACTGAAACCAAAAAGGTTGATGGACCATTTTAAGACATCTGCTAACTTAACAATTTAATTTTCTAGCCACAAGAAGCAGGAGGGATTTATTTAGTCCTGAATTTTCTTGCTTTTATTTATTTGGATAGCTCACCAGAAATCTATAGTTGCTAGAGTTTACACAACTTTTCATCCCTGTAGATACCAATCTGTTGAGTTTTGCATTTTGAATTTTCTGTTGCCTTTTCAATTGGAAAGACAACAATAACCCGACTCAGAATAGTCTGCTATTTATTACATATATGGTATCTTCAGGAGTTATTTGTTTAAGTCTTAAATTGACATAAGCAAATTCACATTTTTGTCTTTGTGATGGCAGAACATTCTTTTTCTTTTCTCAGTGACAAGCAAAAAAGCAGAAACAAATGTCATCAACCAAAACAAAGAGTTCTGCCCTCCAATGCCCATAGGAGCTAAAAAATAAGAATCATAATAACTGGCATTTACATATGGCTTTCAGCTTTGCAATATGCTTTACCTAGCCTTGCAAGGTAGGAATTTAGCATATGACTGTCCCCATTTTACAGATGAGGAAACTGAGGATCAAAGAAATTAAGTGGCTTGTCCATGATGACATAGTTAATAAATGTTGCAGGTATCCTAAAGATATTTGTCCTTTCCCTAGGAAAACTTGAATTGGAGGGAAGAAAGACCTTCCCAGTTTGCAGATGGCAGATATAGATTCAAGCCAAGGACAGGGCACAGGCCTTTGTAAACCCTCTGTCTACTACTACACAGCTGTTTATATCACTTTCTCTAGTAAGGAAGGTGACTAGAACTGTGGAGCTGAAGAACCTGTCCTATCACCTCCAAACTTAGTCAACCACCAGAGTGCTCATGTAATGGATACATTCTTGCCTTTACTCCAATCCATCCCATTGGGATACTGTTCTTCAGTTCTGTTACATGATGATGATGTGAGTATGTATGTATGTGTGTATGTATGTATTTTATATACACATTTCATATACCAGATAGAGAGAGATGAGAGAGAGAGAGAGAGAGAGAGAGAGAGAGAGAGAGAGAGAGAGAGAGAGAGAGATTATAATAGGAACATATCCAGGATAGCTTTAGAGCTAGAAGAGATCTCAGAGACCAATTAAGTTTAACATAATTTTCCAGAGTCACTTAAAACTACAGAAGTTAAGTAATTTGCCTAAGGTGATAAAGATAGTAAGTAGTAGAGGCAATAGTGGCACCCAGGTCCAAATGCAGTGCTCTTTTCCTTACACTACAGTTGCCTCTCACCAAACTCAACCAAATAAATCGCTGGCAAAGGAGAGGAAATTGCAAGATGTTTTTAAAGATATAGATATATACAGATACATACATACATATAGGTGTATATATGCCTATTTATAGATATATGTATATATGTATGTATATATAATATTTGAGGGTATATAACTCTGTGTGTGTGAAGCATCCTAAAATAGAACACATCAATGCAGGGGAAATATTATTCTGAAATATTTCCTTGAGGGGAATTAGATTCTGTCATTATGATCAGCCATAGACAGGCACACTCCAAATTCTTCTTTGCAGTTGCATGACTACTTATGTGTCCTGAATGTAAATAAGGGGGAAGTACATTAAAAATAATAATGATTATCAAAAATAATTAATGGAATATTCACCTATAGCTATTCAGCCTACAGATATATAGGTGTGTCTCATATTTATTTACTTAAGAGAATATCAAAATTAAAGATTTCATGATTTACAACCTCAATTTACATTCCAATGATATCGGCCTCCCCCCAAAAACAACCAAACAAAAAACACTTTCCAGAATGTTAAGGTCTGATGATATTAACTTGCCTCTGCCTTGTCCTGTTCTAACTGCTTGAGGCTTCTCTTCTATGTATTTTGGCTTAACTCTGAAAGAGGGTAAGCCAGTACCCAACAAAAATCATACTTTGCCAAGCTCAACAAATATTGTCTTGATGTGTCTCTCATGGGAACACCATCCATTCATCAGTTAAACACACCATTAGGTAGGGAATAGAGCTGTCAGTGCAGACACTATACTAATTTACTGATTATTGCTGGACATTAGCCAGCAGCTACATGTCTGATCCTGGTGCAAATCTTGATTTATAAATAAAAATTGGGCATCTGATTTCCTATTAGAAGAGAAATCTGCTCACTTCCCAGGGTATATTTCCAGGGCCTGACAGAGCATTTTCCAAGTTTTGTCAAACCTAACCATTTTAACTCACATGATTCACATGTGAACAAATGATACTGCCAGTGGTTGATGGAAAAGTGTTACTAAGAACAGTAAAATGCCAGGCAGGAAAATGAAAACCTAGTGTCTCAATCACTATTTTAATCACTGCTGCCCATTGGAGGCAAGAACTTACAGTGCCCTTTATATCACATTGCCCATCTTCATGTAAGTTGACATAAGTAAAAGGTTTTATTAAAAATAATAGGGGCAGGGGCAGCTAGGTGGCACAGTGAAAAAAGCACTGGCCCTGGATTCAGAAGGACCTGAGTTCAAAGCCAGCCTCAGACACTTGACACTTACTAGCTGTGTGACCCTGGGCAAGTCATTTAACCCCCATTGCCCCACCAAAAACAAAAAACAAAACAAAACAAAACAAAAATAATAGGGGCAGCTAGGTGGCGCAGTAGATAAAGCATCGGCCCTGGATTCAGGAGGAACTGAGTTCAAATCCAACCTCAGACACTTGACACTTGCTAGCTGTGTGACCCCTGGGCAAGTCACTTAACCCTCATTGACCAGCCCCCCCCAGAAAAAGTATCACAATGGGCAATAAGGTAACAAAGCTATCTCTTTTTGGAGACAATATGATGGTACACTTAGAGAATCCTAGTGATTCAACTAAAAAGCTAGTAAAAACAATTAATAATTTTGGGGAAGCTAGGTGGCACAGTGGATAGAACACTGACCCTGGACTCAGGAGGACCTGAGTTCAAATCCAGCCTCAGACACTTGACACTTACTAGCTGTGTGACCCCGGGCAAGTCACTTAATCCCAATTGCCTCACCAAAAAAATTAAAAAATAATAATATTGGGGGCAGGTAGGTGGTGCAGTGGATAGAGCACCAGCCCTGGATTCCGGAGGACCTGAGTTCAAATCCGGCCTCAGACACTTGACATTTACTAGCTGTATGACCCTGGGCAAGTCACTTAACCCTCATTGCCTGCAATAATAATAATAATTATTATTATTATTATTATTATCATTATTATTATAGGTTTCCTTTTAATCTATGGTTCATAAAAATTTTAATCATCAAATTGTCTTTCATTTAATTTTAATTTATTTTTTGTGAAAAAAAATTAGCCCAGGTAACAACTTTGAAAGATTCTTGAGTAATTTCCTTGACTAGCTTTCAGTTTATGAACTATAAAATCTATGTTTAATAGAATCTTTCTTCACATTTAGGGTAAAATGAAAACACTATGTTAAGACGTATTTTTTTTTTATTTCAGATAGTAGAGATCTACCTCTTTACAATTTTAAAATAGCAGAGTGTCATACTATTTGTGGATTTTCAGTAAATATTAATTGATGATGATGATGGAAATGATACATAAAATCACATTCTCCTGGAGCTTAATCTCCTCCCTGTTTGCTAATCAGAAATTTCCTACAGCAAAACCTCATTAAGCTGATACTGCTTCTTTGAAATAGAACATAATTCAAAGAAACTGCTATTCCCTAGCCAATTAGGTGCCCTATTGTCTTTCTTAAAATTATTGCATCCTTCCTATCCATCAACTTCAAAGACTATTTTTTGCCTTCTGTTTCCGAGTAATGAAGGGCTGTTGTATTAAATAATGTTCTGGTGCCTTGGAAGACTACTTTGATGAGACTTAGCTTTTAGGAATGTACAGAGTAGTAGATTGACACTGAATTTAGGGTGAAGATACTTGGATTTGAATCCCGGATTTATGTCTTACCAGACATAAATGTCTATGAGAAAATGTCTGTAATACCCTGAATCCTAGTTTTCTCATCTATAAATTGGAGATAATAGCACTAATACTACCTATCTCAATTAACCAATACTAAGTACCTACTATGTTTGAGGTGTTGTGCTAAATTTTCATCTGATTTTGAAAACTACCCAATGGAAATGTGTGCTATTATTATGATAAATAGGGTTTAACTGAGGCAATTCAGCAGCAAATAATAGACAACACAATTTGGTTTTGTTTGTTTGTTTGTTTTTAGTGAGGCAATTGGGGTTAAGTGACTTGCCCAGGGTCACACAGCTAGTAAGTGTTAAATGTCTGAGGCTAGATTTGAACTCAGGTACTCCTGACTCCAGGGCCTGTGCTCTATCCACTGCGCCATCTAGCTGCCCCTGTTTGTTTGTTTTTAGGGCAATGAGGGTTAAGTCATTTTCCCCAGGTTACATAGCTAGTAAGTGTCAAGTGTTTTAGGCTGGATTTGAACTCAGGTCCTTCTGAATCCAGGGCTGGTGCCTTATCCACTGTGCCACCTAGCTGCCCCAATACATTTTTAAAAGTATAAAAATGACAAGTGACCCAAAGGGCTACAGAAAGCAGCATGGTGGGTGTAAACAGGCTTTAGCATATTGCTAATCATGGGAGGAATTCCGGTCTATAAAAATCAAGCCTAGTGAATCAATAAACTTAGGAGTTGGTTTTATGAAAAAAAAATTAAAAGATAAACCAAAAAAATCATTGGTTAATATGATTTTTTAAAAGAGAGCTATAAAGCCAATCACTAGTATTAAAATGAAAAGGGTGAATATACTACTAAAGACGAAATCAAAGCAATTATGAGGACTTATTTTGCCTATATAAGCCAATAAATTTAACAACATAAAATGGAAGAATATTTACAAAAATATTAATTGTCTATATTAACAGAAGAGGAAATAGAATATCTAAATAAACCTATTTTAGAAAAAAAATAAATTGAACAGGCCATGAATTAGCTTCCTAAGAAAAAAGCAACAGGACCAGATGGATTTACAAGTGAATTCTACCAAACATTTAAAGAGCACTTAATTCCAGTATTAATTGAATTATTTGGAATAATAGGCAAATGAGTTGAACCAAACTCCTTTTATGATACAAATATCCTGCTGATACCTAAACCAGGAAGATCAAAAGCATAAAAAGAAAATCATAGATCAATTTCATTAATATGGATATAATATTCCTAAATAAAATATTAACTAGAAAACTATGAAAACATATTACAAAGATTATACATTATAACCAGGTGGGATTTATATCAGGGAAAAGATCCATGAAGGGAGATGAATCCATATCCAGAGAAAGAACTGATATATGTAATAAATATAAGTGTGTATTGTATGGTATTAGATAGATAAATGGATAGACAGAGATAGATCCATACATACATACATATACACACATATACATATATGCATACATACATATTTATGTCTCTAGGATGGGATGGAAAGAAAGGAGAAAAAATTAAAAGTGTATAGTAAAGACAAAAGAAAACTTAAAAGGAAGCACAGAGGGGGCTGCTAGGTGGTGCAGTGGATAAAGCACCAGCCCTGGATTCAGGAGTACCTAAGTTCAAATCTGGACTCAGACACTTGACACTTACTAGCTGTGTGACCCTGGGCAAGTCACTTAACCCCCATTGCCCCGCAAAATAAAAATAAAAAGGAAGCACAGAAAAGCATGACAGCTTTGAAAACTGTGCAGAGTATTTATTGCATAGTGCCCCCCCCCCCCTGAAAGCAATCTCTGAAATGGAAATTCATGGTTTTATATTGAATCCTCTTTTTATGTTGTACTGTGGATATGAAAGTGTTCTTTTGTTTTGTTTTTTGATAACAGTATTTTATTTTTTTCCAGTTACATGTAAAGATAGTTCTCAACATTTGTTCACACAAATTTTCCAATTTCAGATTTTTCTCCTGCCCTCCCCTCCCTCCCCCCTCCCCTAGAAAGTAGGTAGCCTGATATAGGTTATATATATATATATATATATATATATATATATATATATATATAATAACATTAAACATATTTCTGCATTAGTCATGTTATAAGAGAAGATTCAGAGCAATGAGGAAAAACCTCAAAATAGAAAATCAACAGCACCAAAAACAAAATAAATAGTATGGTTCAATCAGCATCTATGCTCCACAATTATTTTTTTTCTGGATTTGGAAATCCCCTTCCATCATGAGTCCCCTGGAACTCTCCTGTACCATTGCATTGGTGAGAAGAATCTTGTCCATCACAGTTGATCAACACACAATGTTGATGATACTGTGTACAATGTTCTTCTGGTTCTGCTCATTTCACTTATCATCAGTTCATGCAAGTCCTTCCAGGTCTCTCTGAACTCCTCCTGCTCATTGTCCCTTACAGCCCAATAGAATTCCATTACATTCATATGCCACAACTTGTTCAGCCATTCCCCAGTTGATGGGCAACCCCTCAATTTCCAACTCCTTGCCACTACAAAAAGAGCAGCTATAAATATTTTTGTACATGTGGGTCCTTTTCCCTTTTGTATGATCTCTTTGGGAAACAGACCCAAAAGCGGTATTGCTCGATCAAAAGGTATGCACAGCTTTATAGCCATTTGGGCATAGTTCCAGATTGATCTCCAGAATGGTTGGATCAGTTCACAGCTCCACCAACAATGCATTAGTGTTCCAATTTTCCCATAGCTTCTCCAACATTTATTATGTTCCTTTTTTGTCATATTAGCCAATCTGATAGGTGTCAGGTGGTACCTCAGAGTTGTTTTAATTTGCATCTCTCTAATCAATAGTGATTTAGAGCATTTTTTCATATGGGAATAGATAGCTTTGATTTCTTCATCAGAAAACTGCCTGTTTATATCTTTTGACCATTTCTCAATCAGGGAATGACTTGGATTCATATAAATTTGATTTAGTTCCCTATAATTTTTGGAAATGAGTCCTTTATCAGAAGTACTGGCCATAAAAATTGTTTCCCAGCTTTCTGCATCCCTTCTAATTTTGGATGCATTGCTTCTGTTTGTACAAAATTTTTAAAATTTAACGTGATCAAAATCATCCATTTTGTATTTCATAATGTTCTCTATCTCTTGTTTGGTCATAAACTATTCTCCTTTCCAAAGATCTGAAAGGTAAACTATTCCTTCCTCTCCTAATTTACCTATGGTATCACCTCTTATGTCTAAATCATGTACCCATTTTGACCTTATTTTAGTATAAGGTGTAAGATGTTTTAAGCTCAAAATTTTAAGTTCAAAATTTTAAAAGATCAAATCCGGTGTGAAAGGACCATGCATCATCATATTATGTAATGGGACTGAGGTTTCTTCTTTGAGGAAAGCCTATACTTATTTATACTTCTTCATGTTCTATGGAGCTCCTGGATCATACTATTCTAGTGTGTTTCTGTGTTTCTTGAGAGGCAGCTAGGTGACACAGTGGATAAATCATTGGCCCTGGATTGAGGAGAACCTGAGTTCAAATCCGACACTTGACACTTACTAGCTGTGGGACCCTAAGCAAGTCACTTAAGCCTCATTTCCCTGCCCCCCCCCAAAACAAACAAACTAAAGTGTGTATATTATAGAAAGATTCAAGGTAATATTTTTTAATTCTCACTTGGCGGGGGTTGGGAGATTTGTAAAAAATCCAAAATCACCAGTATTTGCTATATAGTTGATAGAGTAAGATAGGCAGGGGTCCTTTGATTCCTGTTCTTGGAAGCATTTCCTAAGTGTAACATTCCCAATATCATAATATACCCATTGCCAGAATCTTTCTGCTTCCCAAATCCAGAGATGGTTTTTATTTTGCCCCGTAAAATATCAGCAGGTCAACAGTTTATCACATATATTCTAATTTGCTTAAGTAGCAATATATCAGATTGTATCCTCCAGCATTCAGATCGTGACAGTTTTTCTCAATAGGCATGTCATGGAATTTCAATTAGTAAATTTTTTAAAATGTGCATCCACTTTTAAAAATAGAAATTATAAAAATAGTTTGAATCATCTTGGAGGTTGTTGTTTTACAAATAATGTTTTTTCTTTCTATGGATAAAGGATCCATGTTGGACCAGTTTGTGGTCAAGACACCTCTCCCTGAATCTCACCTTCCTCAATGGGTAAAAAAAAGGGAGTGCTTGAGGAGGAGGGACTATATGAGGTCTGATGTTCCTTCCAGCTCTAATACTTTATGCTTCAAAATATTCCAAAAGAATAAGTAAACAATGAAATCTTGAAACTCCTAATTATGGAAAGGGAGAAGTCTGTTATCATTCTAAGATACTGAAATCTGAAAATCTTATAAAGTCAAGATGGACTTTGTTGTATATAACTGTATGGTAACTCTTTTAAAGAAAAACATATTCCACGTTATGGGTGGCAATTGACTATACTATTTTACTTTGTATGAGAAATGGCACAAAAGACATAATAAAGGACATTTATGACTGATAAAGGAAGTGGACTAGTCATATAGTGAGGAGGGATATGGGTTTGAGAATTCAAATGGCAAATACTACAAGAAAGAGTAGAAGGTCCCCACAATAGATCCTCCATAGAAGAAAAAGAAAATAATCAGAGTAGGAAAAAATTTAGAAGGTTCTATGCCTCCTGGAGAAGATTCCCACACTGACAATATGACAACTGCATAAAATATATGTGAAACAAAATTCACATTATTATTATAGGATAATAGGGGCAGGTAGGTGGTGCAGTGGGGAGAGAACTGGCCCTGGATTCAGGAGGATCTGAGTTCAAATCCAGCCTCAGACACCTGACATTTACTAGCTGTGTGACCCTGGGCAAGTCACTTAACCCCAATTGCCTCACACAAAAAAAATTATAGGATAATAGACACAGGATGTGGACCAAGAATGGAATATAGAATTAATAATAGATTAGTGCCTATTGAAGACATTGGTCTATTTTCTTATTCAATCCAAAATGGTCAACAAATAATGCAAGAGGTTAGGAAAGAGTACTGAAGATAAAAGAAAATGTTGACCTTTCATAAAGTCTTACCTTGATTACTACATGAAGTTGTTTAAGCAATGATATCAGCTTCAGCCTTAAGAAAAAAATCTGATTAGTGAGGTTTAATTTTCATATTTTTATATTCATTTTCCTTCACATTTCAACTAAAATCCCATTTTTCATAGGAAGATTTCCCCAATCACTCTTATTTCTAGTGACTTTTGCCTGTTAAATATTTCCTATTTTTCCTGCATATAGCTTGCTTTTATATATTTGTTTCCATGTTGTCTCCTCCACTAGATTGTAAGCTTTTTTTGGGCAAAGACCACCTTTTTCCTGCTATTGTATCCCCAGCACTTGGCACAGTGCATAGCACATAGTAAGGACTTAATGAATGGGTTGTTGGTCCTTCCCCTCATCCAATGGTCCCTAATGATTTCTCTTCCATCCTCTTAGCAATTTTAAAAATTTTTCTTCAGAAATGGAGCCCAAACTCTTAATGTTTTAAATAATAAATGAGTGTAAAATGTTAGCTTCCCAGGGGAATTCAGACTTTAAAGAAGATAGTTATAAACTAAAAGGAGTAATAATAATTCATATATGTTTATGAGTATGATGCCTTAATATTTATAGGACACTTTCATCACAACTATATAAAGTAGGCTGTATGTTATCCTATTTGATATAGATAAAGAAATAAAAGCACAGAAAAGATGAAATAACTTTCTCACACTCTTAAAGCAAGTAAGTGTCAAAGACATGAGAACCATATTCTTTAGCCTTTAGAAATTACAGTACTAGTTCCTGTCTTGAGTTTTATCCATTCACCATGTGGCATTAACTGCATTATTGGACAGTGAAGATTTGATAACCCAAAGGCATCTCAGATTCAACATACCCAAACAGAACTCATTATCTTTCCCTTATATCACATCTGTTTCCACATTCCTTATATCTATTAAGTCTTCACTTTTCAGGCTTCCAAGACTGTAACCTCAATATCATTTTGAAAGCTTCATTATTGATCATCACAACGTCCAATCAGTTGTCAAGTCTTGTCATTTGTACCACCACATCTCTCATATTTGTTCCCTTTTCTCTTTTCACACAACTACAATCCTAGTTAAAGCCACATCAGCTTTCTCCTGGACTATTATGAAAACTTCCTAAATGGTCTTCTTGCCTCAAATACCCCACCACCACCACTGCAATATCCACACAAATCTCAAAATTATTTTCCTAAAGTCCAGGTATAACTATGTCACATCTCTATTCAATAAAATCCAATGGCTCTATAACATCTCTAGGATCAAATATAGACTTTTCCATTTAAAAGTAGTAATAATCTATTCTGCCTTTCAAGTCATATTACATATTACTTCATTTCCAAAAACTATATTCCAAACAGACCTTATTCTTCCTCACATCAAGCATATCATCTCCTATTTCCATGCCTTTCCATTGGCTATCCCTCATAAATTGATTATACTCCCGTCTCAGTTTCACTTCTTGGAATCTCTAGCCTCCCTCAAGAGAAGCTCAATTTCTACCTTCTATGAGTCCTTTCATAATACCCTCAAGTGTTGGTGCTTTTTTTCTCCAAAATGATCTTGTATCTAACATCACAAATATTGATATGTGTATGTATCTCCCTTCTGAGGATGGTAAGTTCCTAGAGGGCAAGGGTTGTTTCACTCTTCTATTTACATTTACAGCTTCTAGCAAATATCTGGCACAATTGATTGGTGTTCATTGTATTATACATCACACCAAACAGACTAGTAAATACTTCTGTCCCAGACTTAATGATTAATGTTTATTTGAGAGGAAAGAGAGAGTCTTTAAGTATTTGACAAGTCAATATGTGACTTGCTCATTGCCTTAATATTTTGCTCATTCTGTTTGGCCCCAGACAGCAGAGCTACATAGCAGTAGTGCATAGAAGTTACAAAGAAATAGGTTTAGGCTTCACATAAGAAAAACTTCCCAATATATAGAGCTATCCAAAAGTAGGATGGGGTGCTTCAGGAGGTAGTAGGTTTGGGGGTAGCTTGGTGGCACAGTGGATAGAGCACCAGCCCTGGATTCAGAAGGACCTGAGTTCAAATCTCACCTCAGACACTTACCAATTACTAGCTGTGTGACCCTGGGCAAGTCACTTAATCCCAATTCCCTTACCAAAAAAAAAGGAGGTGGTAGGTTTGCCTTCACTGAAAGTATTAAAGGGAAGACCTTATAACAACTTCTCAAGTAGGTTGGAAAGGATTTTTATTCACATATAGGTTGAATGATGTGGTCCCTTCCAACTCTGTGATTTGGTGATGCTATGATTAGTCCAATGGCACATAATGAGTTAGCAATATAGTTGGAAGTAAAATGTCAGTCTTCTAATTCACAACCTAATCTATATAGATAATCATATGCCTGTCTATACAAGAAAGAAAACTCAGATAAGGGAAATGTAAAATGGTCATGGAGTTAACAGAGGTTCCAAATAAAGACGTGCTGGTAGAATTACTAAATTTCTCTTCTTCTGCTTAGAAATATAAAGCCTGAGAAGAGATATGACCAATGACAATAAAATCATAAAAGGTATGGAGATAGTGGCACAGATTTGGAATTAAGATCTGAAAGGAACAGAAGAAATCACCTAATCCAGCATCATCCTATTACAGATGAAACCTAGGAAAGCTAAGAGACTTGCACAAAGTCACACAGATAGTATTAATTGATGTTATTGTTGGTCAGTCATTTCAGTCATATCTGACTCTGTGATCCCATTTGGAGTAGTCTTCTATTTCCTTCTCCAGCTCATTTTATGTAGGAAGAAACTGAGCAAACAGGATCAAGTGATTTGTCCAAGATCACACAGCTATTGGCCAAATTTGAAGTCAGGAAAATGAGTCTGCCATACTCCAGCCCCAGTGCTCTATACACTGTGCCACCTAGCTGCCCACCATAACAAATGCCAAATGATAATCCAGATATTCTGGCTTCAGGTACATGACACTTTCCCATATCTGTGAATTTCTCCTAAAAATGTCCTTTGAGAAATTATAGCTCTGAAGTTTGCAAATTGATTTACATATGTATTAGCTCATTTGATCTTCACAACAATCCTGAGGTAGGTACCATCATCATCCCTGTTTTACATATTGAAAAAAACTGAGTTTGAGATAGGTTAAGTGTCTTACTCAGGGTCACACAGCTAAGTAAGTGTCTTAGGTGGGATTTGAACTCAACATTTCCTAAGTCCAAATTCAACACTTTGTACATTGTATCACCAATCAATTACTAGAAGAAACAACATGTAATAAGTATATGAAAAATATATAATTGCAAATAATTTGAGGGGAGCCACTAGGAGGAATCAGAGAAGTTCTCACATAGTTGGTATTACATTAAGCTGATCTCTGGAAGAAACCAGAGGATTTAAGAGGGAAAAGGGAGGAGGAAGAACATTTTAAGTAGGGGAAAGGAGCAACTTCCATGAAGGCAAGAAGAAACATGATGAAATGTTGAATGTGATTCAATTCAAGATGGGCAAGTTGAGTGAACCATAGAAAATATGAAGAGAAACACTGTATAAACCTTGTGACAAAATAATGGAATTTGGCAGATGCCCAGGGGCCACACCTGATTGATTTAATATTGTTTTAATTGGGTGAGAATGAGAAACTAAGTACCTACTTAAGGATGATTGGTGGAGGCCACACCTGGCCAGCCCTGAGTGACATATTGGTGAACTACAGATGTCAGCAAGAGACCACTCTCAACCAACCAGCTTGAAGGACCTCCCCCTTTAGGGGAGGGAGAGAGGAACAAGGAAGTAGATGCTCAATCATAGAACTCTCTTTTTGGTGAGGAGAAATTAGTGTGGTAGCAGAAGGAGAAGAGGATAGGGGCTGTCTTAGCTATTTGGACACTGGCTTGGTGGTGAGAGATTTCACAAGCACTGCTAGGAAAGGAAATTACTTTCTTTTTCTCTGGCTATACCAAATTAGATCTGAACTAGGGTTTTCATGCTATAAGGAACCTGTTCTCAATCTCTCTCTCTCTTCACTAACTTATAATATATATTTTAATAAATCTTTAAAAGCCTAAACTCTTGCTGAATTTTATCAGTAATTTTAGCCAGCTTCCCCCCCAAGACTGAGGGGGGGGCAGATTAGCACCCACAATTTAGATTTTAAACAACACAGCCTGGAAAGGTAATTTGAAGCCAGGCTAGGAAGATTTTATATTTCAATATAGGAGGGAGCATTTTTTCTATAGGTAATTGTGAGCCACTGTAGTTTATTGAGCAGGAAAGTGACATGGTCTGGACTCAGTTTAGAAGTACTGCTTTTGCAGCTACATGGAGAGTAGATTAGATAAGGGAGATTAACTAGAAGACTATTGCAACAATTCAGAGAAAAAGTAATGAATTAAAATAGGGTGGTAAACCATATAAACAGAGAGAAAAGGATGTAAGCAAAGGATATTGTAGAAGTGTAATTGGGAACTGGTTACATATAATGGGAAGATAGAACATAAGAAATCAAGGATGATGACTCCAAGGTTTTATACCCAGATAATTGGAAGGGTGATGGAGGCCTTGACAGAAAAAGAGAAATTTGGAAGAACATTTTTGACAACATTCAAGTTACTAACTCTTAACTTCATGAGAATAATAATTGTGCCACTTGCCTCCCATGGAAAATCCTACAGAAGGAATTTTGTAAACTCCATGTCTATATGAAATATTACTATAATGATGGAGCATTATCATACCATTAGTTCTATCCACACCAGCTACAGGTGTTATTACCTGGCTGTACATTGGCTCACTACAAACCAGGTATGAGTTCAACAGCAACTCTCCTAGAAAAATGGCTCTTTGCTCAAAGAGTTGTCTGATTTTACATATAATTTTCTTTCAAAGCCTAGTAAAAATGAATTAATCATTTCCCTGCAAAGGAGGAAACTCTTGTTGGCAAGAGGTTGATCATATAGGGCAAGCTGGATATTGTGTAGGACTATTATGATATCTCTATCTTTGAATTTGGGAACTGCTGAAAACAAATAGAGAAATGTTTGATTCTAAAGTGCAAATCAAGGTTAAAGTAGTTTCCTAGACTTAGCACTGAATTGTTGTCATTGTATTTTCATCCTAAACTGCGTTTGCAGCCTGTTAATGAAATATTTTACCACATATGCTTAGATATACTCTTTTTTATGGTGTGTTGTTTTATGTTTCTTGAACTAATAATTTAGCAAGAGAAAATTCATAATTCATAAATGTACTAATATAAAATAAATGTTGCTTCAAGCATTGGCACTATACACTAGAGACTCTGCTATGTGTTTTATTTATAAACTTGAAACCAAATTCTTCCCCCAAACTCAAATAGCATCAGAGATCTTTCCAGAAATGAAAGTAAACTCCAGATTATTCAGCTCTTGCTTTAATTATGCTTGCAAGTTGTCTGGGATGGATGGAATAAAAGAAAAACAGAGAAAGATGGCTTGGTATAGCTAGAAGCTGCCCATCCTAAGCAACTCAGATTGTTGTGACAAATCCATATTAAGGGGTTGCTTCTCCAGGCACAACTGGGCCTAGAAGTTATAGAAGGAGAATGGAAGTGCAAAGGATAGCCCTGATTTTGCTTCAGTTGCTCTGTAGTTCCTGAAAACATTATAACACTAAATGACAAACTAAGGTCAAGTTTGGAAAAGCATTTACAATTTAAAGAGTTGCCTAGAGCATTGAGAGGTTAAATGCCTTATCCTGGGACCTTCAGTATGTGGTAGTGGAGAGTGAACTAACCTTTGAGTCAGGAAGATTTGAGTTCAAATCCTGCCTCTGACTCTCACTACCTATGTGATGCTACACAAATCGCTTAACCTCTCAGTGCCCCAGGGAACTCTCTAAGGCTAGAAGTTGCAGAGCAGATATCCAGGGAGTGTCAGCATGGGGAATTTATCATATGTATATATTTAGAGATATTTATCATATATTTTTTTCATATTTACAAATCTAGTAAAATTTAATAGCACTATTCTTTTAGAACTTAGTTTTTTTAAATATGAATGATCATATCTCAGATTTCATAGCACATTTCATCTAAATAGATTAAAGTGTCTCTATGCCATTCATTCATGCACAAAGCAGATTGTCCAGATGTTGTAGAAGTCTACACAATTGTGATATGTAAAATTTATGTTTTATTCCATCTTCAAGACTGGCTTAGATGTTGCTGCTACTACAAGTTTCAAAAGAACCTAAGCATGTTCAGGTCAGGTACTGCTTCCTTTTTTTATTCCCAAAGTTAAGTAAAATGCATGACACAAGGTGGAATTTAATCAATATTTATTGAATTATATTATTAGGATTACCACTTTAGTTTTTAACAAGGACAAAACTCTTTCAGCACCTGACCTTAGATTGTCTTCTTTAGTCTCCCACTGTTTGGAAGAAGTAAAGAATGACTGAGGTACAGAAAATGATGTTCTTTGTGCCTGTGTTTCCCAGCTTTCACCTTGATCCCTACATGTAGCTGAGAAAGTATAACCTAATGTACTTCTATCAGGACAATCTGAGGTCCTTCCAATTTTTATACATTTTATATTTTTATTCTTCAATAACATTATGAAGAAACTAGCCAAATGCAAGTGGCCAAGAATTTTTTTCAGAAAAAATAAATATATTGGGTTAAAGGATTAATTGACTCAAAAGCATAGCCAATGTGATGATTATCCTTTAGCAATACTTTATAATATTACTGTTCTCTTAATGCAAAACCATTTTCAACCAGTTCAAACAATTTTAGAGATGATTTATTAGGGCATCAAAGAGCTAGACAGGATTTAAACTCCATTTCCAAAAGGTTAATTTGGACAAAGCCCAAACTCTTTAGTTTCTTTTACTTAACCAAAGCAATTGCAAAGGAATTTTTTTTCATGTTTCAATAATTTTTCAATGTGTTCTTTCACACACAGTAATAGTAATTAAACAGTAAAATTCACTATTACAAAAAAGTAAAAGATTCCAGCTCAATATATCACTCCCATCAAGACATTGTGAGCTAATGGAGATGAGCAGGTCCTTTTATTTCCGTATTTATACACATCAATTCAAGTACTTTAATGTTTTTATTTTAATCTGCCATAGTCTTCTCCATCCATTTATCATTCTCTTTAACCTGATAGAATAAAATAGAGACACATGACAAACAGAAACAAAATCTTGCTGGTTTCCTTCCTTACCCCCTTCTCTACAATCCTACCTGCTTAACTATGTACGTATAGTAAAGGGAGAGATGTATCCTTAGCTTTCAAAGAGTTTGAATAGAATCACAAAATTCAGAATGGGAAAGGAACTTAATGGCCAACATTTCCAACTCTAACATAAAGACAAGATAGATAGCACAGTGGATAGAATACCAAACCTAGAAATAGGATGACCTAAGTTCAAATCTGGCCTAAGACACTCTCTGTGTGACACTGGACAAGTCAGTTAACGCTGTTTCCCTCAGTTTACTAAATTGTAAAATGAACTGGAGAAGGAAATTGCAAACTACTTTAGTATCTTTGTCAAGAAAACCACAAATTATGTCAAGAAGAGTCAGACATGACTGAAATTACTGAACAACTACAACATAAAACAATACTTATTATAACATACTTAACAAGTAATAATGCAGCCTTTGATTGAAAACTTCCAAGCAGGGGGAACCCACCACACTTTTAGATAGCCCATTTAACTTTTAGAACATATGCAGTAATTAGGAAATTTCTGCTATCATGAAGCTTAAATTTTCCTCTTTACCACTTCTACCCATTGCTCTTGGTTCTTCCCTCTGTGGCAAGATGCAACAAATCTAGTCCTATCTGCACATGACATACCTTCAAATACCTGAAGACAACTCACATGCTTACACCTAACCCCAAACTTGCAGTCTTTTCTTCTCCAGGCCAAACAGTTCCAATTCCTTCAACTTGCTCTCACATGTCATAGAATTTAGTGACCTTTTCCATCCTGGTTGCCCTTCTCTGGGCACTGGCATCCAGAAGATGAAAGATGATGAGTACAGAATACAGTGGTACTAGCTCCTCCCATTTCTGGAAGTGATGATCCTGCTAATATAGCCCAAGATAGCATTAGCTTTTCTAACTGGCACATCACATTGGCTCAGAATGAATTTTCAGTCCACTGAGACCCACAACATTTTTCAGATGGCTATTGTCTTATAATTTCTTATTCTTTTGGAGAAAATTTTGTGCATGCAAGTGCGAGATTTTTCACTTTTTCCCAAAGGAATTTTATGTTACTAGATCCAACTTGATGCTTTACCCTGTCAAGAGCCCTTTGGCCATTGACTCTGCAATCCCACTCAATTTTGTGTCATCTGCAAATTTGATGGCCATACCCAGCAATGCCTTTATCCAAGTCATTATTAAAAATGTTAAAGAGGGGGCAGCTAGGTGGCACAGTGGATAAAGCACCAGCCATGGATTGCAGAGTACCTGAGTTCAAATCTGGCTTCAGACACTTGACACTTGCTAGCTGTGTGACCCTTGGAAAGTCACTTAA
Source organism: Dromiciops gliroides (assembly GCF_019393635.1). Classification (NCBI taxonomy): domain Eukaryota; kingdom Metazoa; phylum Chordata; class Mammalia; order Microbiotheria; family Microbiotheriidae; genus Dromiciops; species Dromiciops gliroides. The sequence continues at coordinate 274,721,983 of NC_057861.1, forward strand.
CCGCAATTTCCTCACCAAAAACAACAAACAAACAAAAATGTTAAAGAGAAGAAACCCAAACATCAATTTTGGAATATTATATTAGAACATTCCTTCCATGTTGACATTAACAACTATTCTTCACATCTGACCACCCAACCATTTTTTAATCTTGCTGACTGTATAATTATCTAAATTCTGAGCTTAGACAATAAAAAGTAGGGTTTTAGACTCTCTTAGACATGCCTCCCAAAGGTATGCTCATTAACTTTATATTTTTTGTGTCACTGATTGTTATAGCAATATGGTGAGTGCTTCTCAAATTAAAATATATTGCTTTATATTCATTATTGCAAAAATGTGAAATTTCAATTAGAGTTAAGTAAAAATAATGTCATTTTTTTCTTATCCAAGTTCACAGAACCCCTGAAATGCATTTATAGATATTTCCTCATTAGAATTCCTTCCTGAAGGCAGCTAGGTGGTGCAGTGGATAAAGCACCAGCGCTGGATTCAGGAGGACCTGAGTTCAAATCTGGTCTCAGATACTTGACACTTACTAGCTGAGTGACCCTGGGCAAGTCAATTATCCCTTATTGCCCTACAAAAAACATCCTTTTCTTTGTCTTCATAATTCTGCTTTTTTCATGTCTATATTTTCGTTTTTAAAAATAATACATTTTTATTGAAAGTTTTGAATTTCAAATTCTATCCCTTCTTCCTTCCCTCTACTTCCCACTCCTTGAGGAAGTAAGCAATCAGATATAGGTTATACATGTGCAATTATGTAAAATATTACTATATTAGTCATTTTGTATAAAAAATGAATAAAAGAAAAAATGAAATAAGATGAAAAATAGCATGCTTCAGTCTGTGTCCAATCAATATCAGTTCATTCTTTCGAGGTGGATATTATGCTTCATCATTAATCCATTGGGATTATCTTGGATCATTGTATTGCTGAGAATAGTTGTCATTCACATTTCTTTATCAAACAATATTACTCTCACTGTGGACAACATTCTCCTGGTTCCGCTGACTTCACTATATATCAGTTCATATAAGTCTTTCCAGACTTTTCTGAAATTATCTTGCTTGTCATTTCTCATAGCACAATAATATTCCATCACAATCATATACCACAGCTTTTTTTATCCATTCCACAATTGATGGGCATTCCTTTGGTTTTTGGTTCTTAGCCACTATATAAATATTTTGTACAAATTATTTTTCTGTTTTTTGGGATGTCTTTGGGATATAAACCTAGCAGTGGTATTGCTGGATCAAAGGGTATGGACAGTTTTTTAGTCCTTTAGTCATATTTCCCATAATTCCATTCTTGAACATTCCTATTTTTTCCCAGAAACTTCAGTCATACTCAAAGATAAGTTGAGTACTCAATGTGCTTCCTTTCATTGACAGAAGTGACGTGGATGACCTTTAGCAGTGCAGTTCAGGAGACCTGAGTGCTAACCCTTACTGTATGAAGCTGGACAAGTGACCTCACTTAACTTTTTTGAGACAGCTTCCTCATTCATAAAATGGGGATAATAATACCATTGACATGACAGAATCATTTTGAGCAAAGTATTTTAGAAATCTTGAATTATCATCAGTAGGACATACATTTGGCATTCTCTTCTTCATGGCCAGTGATGAGTTGATGTCTGCTGTGGTGCAAGATACATGATTTGTGAAAACATGGTGGAGTTAAGGGCAAAATCTGTAGCCAAAGAATGTTTCAGTGTTTAGGAAGGCATGCCCTTTTGTTTTCTTTCATCCCGGGCCATTTAGTGCAGTGCAGTACCACAAATGTACTTGCTCATAAATGCATAAACAGGTAGTGTTGAAAATTCACAGGACATCTAGACAACTCTTACCTAAAAAGCATAGTGATTTTATGTTTAGAGCTTTCAGTTTATTTTTATTCTTCAACTTATGAAGGAAAAAGCTAGCTAAACTTATATGGCCAACATGATTGTCCTCTGACAAGCAGTTATCACAATTTCTGCTAGGATACTTTCTTGGATGGATAATTTACTACCTTACAAAGAAAATTATTCCAAGGTAGTCCTAAAACTCTTAGAGGAATAGTAGTCATTGCCCTCTGGAAATCTAACAAACCAGGTCAATGTAAATTGGATGAGTGTCATTAGTTGTGCTCTACTTATAATCAACTGAAATCTAAGTCATATGGGAAACATGAGCTCAGTCAAGTCTGCTGTCTATAAAACACCTCTTTCCTTCAACAAAAGCATATTATATTTACTTAAGTATGATTTGGAAAGGCTACAGATGGGGAGCTACATATGGAAGGGTTACCTAAGGAGCTCCTTGACCATCAATTTGTTCACTTGGGAAAAATTTAGGAAAGGACATCCTCTCCACACTAGTATAGACCCAGAGAACATGGTGTCATTTATTTCTAGTCCCACTCAAGAATTCCTCCGACCATGATAAAAGAAAAGAATATTTTAGAGAAAATAAGGAATTTGAATGTCGACATGTGATGTAGATTTGCCAAACTTTCATCATTTGCTGGTACAGCAAGTAAGCTGTGCCTCCATCAGATTTCTGGGAAGGCTTCAAGAAACGTTTGGAATACTTCATTGGCCATGTTCTCTGATCCTCCTGCTGGAGGCTGAAGGTCAAGCTTTACATAGATGGTGTCACAAACTGGGGAAGTAAGACTTTTGTTTGAATGTCACTAAACTGAATGCCAGCTTATTGACAATGGCTAAGGTTCTCCTAAGCTAATTTTTCTCATTTGATTCCTCACAAGGCTATAAGAAAATGTGACTTGCAAACATCACAGAATTATTTGGAAAGAATCCTGGATTTGTAATAAAAAATTTGGGTTCAAATCCCAAAATCTGCTATTTTTTTTACCTTAGATAATTAATCAATAGACATTTATTAAACACCTACTATGTACAAGGCATTTTACTAGGTATTGATGATACAAGAAAAGGAACTGCCTTCAAGGAAATTAATTTTTTTCATCTTTTTTTAGGCCCCAGATCCTTCACCTATACAATGATGTTAAACTAGATGATCTCTGAGTTTACTTCCTACACTAAATCAGTAACCCTAAGAAGTATGCACATAAATATTAGTTATTATGGATGAATGTAAAATTCTTGATAGAAGCCTAATTGGTGACTGTCTTGGCTTCAGACAAATAGGTGACAAAGTGGCTGAAGTGCTGAGCCTGGAGTCAGGAAGACATATTCCTAAAATAAAATGTAGCCTCAGACACTTCCTAGCTGTGTTTCACTAGACAAGTCACTTAACCCTGTTTGCTTCAATTCCTCATCTGTAAAATGAGCTGGAAAAAGAAATAGCAAACTACTCCAGTATCTCTGCCAAGAAAACCCCAAATGGGGTCATGATGAATTAGATGTGACTGAAAAATGACTCAGCAACAACAATCTTGAGTTCTTTTTTTTTTGCCATGTTCTATCAAGGTGTCTTGTTTTTACATTACAAAAATTCAAAGATTTTGCTCATTCTGAGAGATCTCTTGTAACAAAGTAAAATAATTGAGCAAAACTATCAATATTAACCTTATCTAAAAATATTTGTGACATTCCACTGTTGTAGCATTTTTCCCAGAGTGTCTATTTTTTAATTGACAGAAATATATTTTATCTTGCACCCTAATAAAAAAAAAGAGGAAAAAAGTACCTTGGATCAAATATGCATAGTCAAGAAAAAAAATCCTCTCATTGGCTCTACACATATATGTACACTATATGTGTGTATATGTATGTAAATGTGAATATACCCATATGCACATTTGTGTATATGAGCATAAAATATACATGTGTGTTTATGTGTGTATCCTATTGCATCTTACATCTGTCACCTCTCTGTCAAGAGGTAGATTGTATGTTTCATCATTGATCCCTTGGAATCATGAATGTTCATTGTACTGATCATAGATTTAATGGCTTCCAAAATTGTTTCGTTTTACAGTGTTATTTTGTAAATTGCTATCCTAATTAAACTCATTTCATATTCTCTTAGTTTATAAAAGTCTTTAAAATGTTAATTTTTATAATATTGATGTTATAATATAAATTGTTCTTCTGGTTCTACTTACTTCACTCCACATCAGTTCAGATGAGTCTTTCCATGCCTTTTTTTTTTTGTGAGGCAATTGGGGTTAAGTGATTTTCCCAGGGTCACACAGCTAGTAAGTGTTAAGTGTCTGAGGCTGGATTTGAACTCAGGCACTCCTGAATCCAAGGCTGGCGCTCTATCCACTGCGCCATCTAGCTGCCCCTTTCCATGTCTTTTTGAGATTATGTTTCCTCATTTCTTACACAATAATACTCCATCATAATCATATATGACTACATATTCATCAATTCCTCAATTGATTGGCTACCCTTTAGTTTTGGGGGTTTTTTTATGTCACAATAAGAATTATTATAAATATTTTTCTACATATAGGACCTTTCGCCTATTTCTTTTACCATTTTGAGGTAGAGGCCTAGCAATGGGTTAAAGGGAGTGCATGATTAAATCCCTTTTTTGTGTATAATTTCAAATTGTTTCACAGAATTGTTACCCTTTCTCAGGTCTATCAATAGTACCTCCATGTATGTGCCTGTTTTCCCACAGCTATTACAATATTTATTGTCTTTTTTGTCATCCCAGCCAATCTGATGGACTTAAAGAATCTCAGTGTTACTTGAATTTTCATTGTCTAGTTAGTAGTGATTTGGAGCACCACCACCCCCACCCCCAGCAGCAAGGATTTCTTCCCTTGAGAATTGTCTATTTGTCTCCAAAGACAATTTGTAAATTGGCAAATAGTTCTCATTCTTTTTTTAAGTAAAAAACATTTTTATTTGTACTTTTGGGTTCCAATTTTTATCCCTTCTTTCCTCCCCTGCCCCAACCCAGGCATTAAGCAATCTGAAATATAAAATTGAATGAGTTCATTTTATATCTTACAACTGAGATTTGGCTTCTGCCTCAAGCTATGGAAGTAGAAGAATGCTGGATTTAAAATCTGAAGACTTGGGTTCAAATCTTTGCTAGACGAGTTGATACTTATGTATTGTCTATACTACTATTGACACTATTGAATTTTACATCATCTTTCCAATCACCTAGATTTAAAAGCAAAGTCATTTTCAACTCTTCTTTCTACCTAATTCTCCATGTCCAATCAGTTGAAAAAATCTTATTTATTCTATTTTCATAAGATCTTTTGCAGCCTTCTACTTTTCTCCACTAACATAACCACCATCCTAATTCAGGCCCTTTTCACCTCTAATTTGCACAATTACAATAGCTTCCAAATTTATCTAACTGCCCCCACTTAACCCACTCCAATGCATCTTCTATAAAGCTGCCAAATTGATATTCATAAAATACAAATCTGCATGTCACTCTTCTGCTTAAAAAGTTTCCATGATTCCTTATTGCATTTTTTTTTTGGTGAGGCAATTGAGGTTAAGTGACTTGCCAAGGGTCACACAGCTAGTAAGTGTCAAGTGACTAAGGCTAGATTTGAATTCAGGTCCTCCTGACTCTAGGGCTGGTGCTATATCCACAGTGCCACCTAGCTGCCCCTCCTTATTGCATTTAAAGTAAAATATAAACTCTATCATTCAGTCCTTCATAACCTAGTATCACTTTTCCTTTCCAGATTTATTTTCATATTCCCAATTTCATTCCCATACATGCTACATTCCAGTCAATCTGTTCTATTTTCTATTCCTATGCAATTATATCTCCTGCTTCTATGCCTCTCCATTGACTGTGACCTATGCACAAAATGTTTTACCTCCTCACCTCCAATCAATCAATCAACAAGCACTTATTAAGCATTTACTGTGTCATTTACATTTACTATGTACCACACTCAACCTTTTAGATTCCCTAACTCACTTTGAGACTCAGCTCAAATGTCACCCTGATTATATAAGATCTTTCATGATTCCCCACCTCCAGTCATTAGCACTATTAATATTCATTTTATTTACTCATCTGTTTACATGTTTACCACATGACCCTTGGGAAAAGGGACTGTTTTCATTTTTCCCCTTGTATCATCAGCACCTAACACAGTGTTTAATAAATACTCATCGAATTGAGTTTTCTCCCTGGGTTTTCATTATAGAAAACTCTGCTGATTCTCTTCCTACTGGTATGAACCTATTTCCATTTCTAGTTCATTTTCCATTTCCCATTCTGTATCAAATGCCTTCTCTTCTCTTCTCTTCTCTTCTTCTCTTCTCTTCTTCTCCTTTCCTCTCTTCTCCTCTCCTTTATGTTCCTCTCCTCTTCTCTTTTCTACATTAAATCCATCCTTGACTCTTAATTTTCCCTTACTCTTCATATCTAATCAAGTTCCATGCTATTTTGATTAGACTGCAAACCAATTTCACATATATATCCCATTTTGTCCCACCCTAGTTCAGCCCTACCTCACCTTATTACTACTCACCTGGACCATTTGTAATAGCCTCCAATTTGAACTTGAATTCTTCAGTATCCTTTCCCTAAAATGCTGCTATCACACAGTAAATTAAACTTCCTCAAGTGAAAGTCTGATCAGGTTATTCTTTCTGCTCAGGAATACTCAGTGGGTCTCTATTGCCTTTGGGAACAGATGTAGTCTCCTCTGGTTGGCATCTAAGGCTATTCACAGTCTCCAGCTTATGTTTCTTTCATATATTCTCCATTCCAGGAAAATTTGTCTCTTTTCTCTTCCCCAAATTTAGTATTCCATATCCCATTTGCATGCCTTTATATGGGTTGTGCTCCATTGCCAGTATATATTCCCTTTTCACCTCCACTTCTTAAACTATCCATTGCTTTCTTAGAGGCTTGACTCATACACCTTCTATAAGAAGCATTTGCTAATTCCCCTGGTTAACAGTGCTCTCTACTTTCTCTACTTATCATGTTGATACTTTTCTATTGGTATGTTGCATCCCCAAACTCAAATATAAATTGCTTGAGGATAAAGATTACTTTTTATTTTGTCCTAGTTTATCTAATAATGATTTGTACATGGAGCTTAATAAATGCTTGTTGAGTTGGAATGAGAAGGACTAGATTGACATGCAAATTATTTGTCAAGTCATTTTATTTCTCTGGGTCAGTATCCCCATTTTTAAAATTTGATGGCAGGACAATTCTCTTCCTAATAATCTAATAAGCCTAATTGAAAAATTGTCTGCAAATAAATTTGGGGAATTTACCAGAAGCCAGGAGTTTGGGTGTGAAAGTACTTACAAGGCCCTGAGGTATATAGTTAAGTGGTGCAATGGATAGAGTGCTATGCCTGAAGTCAGGAAGACCTGAATTCAAATCTAGTCTCAGATGCTTACAAGCTGTGAGATCTTGGGAAAATCATTTAACCCTGCTTGCCTCAGTTACTTCACTTGTAAAGTGAGCTGGAGAAGGAAATGGCAAACTACTTTAGTATCTTTGCCAATAATACACCAAATGGCATCATGAAGAGTTGGAGATCACTGAAACAACTGAACAACAACATAATGTTAATCCACTATATTCAGTTCTCCCATGACCCATCTCCCCACACCCAATGTTAGTTATCCCCATGACCACAAAAGAAAAACTACAATATCTATCTTTCTAAATTAGATTTCCCTGGTAGCACAGCATTTTTAATTGAGTATTTTTGATGATATCATTTGAACTGCTGATGCTTTTTTGTGTGAGGTTTAATTGAATGTTTTAAAGTGTGTACTTGTGCCCTGAGGCAATTTAATGGAAGACAGAACTCACTCATGAATTGACAATAAATAAATAAAGTTATGGTAGTTAAGAGTATAACTTTGACAATGTACAAAATAAAAGGTTGGCCTGAAGCCTGATGTGGGCAAAATGTCATTTCTAGTTGTCAGCAGTTTAGCCAATACATGATTGGCTCACCAGAAAGAATAATAACTACTATTATTACTCAAGTTTTTGGAATTGTTCTTACCAATGATTATCTTTCCAGAGTTCAAAAAACAAACAAAACAGTCAATCAATTATTAAATAAAGTAGAGCAGTGGTAGAAATATTAAAATCCATAAAAATTCCTGTTTGAAAATCTATATTGCACATGACTTTTCTGAAAGGATTAGTTCACATATCACATATTTTTAAACCAGCTATTTGCATAATTATTTTTTTTTAGTGAGGCAATTGGGGTTAAGTGACTTGCCCAGGGTCACACAGCTAGTAAGTGTTAAGTGTCTGAGGCCAGATTTGAACTCAGGTACTCCTGACTCCAGGGTCGGTGTTCTATCCACTGCGCCACCTAGCTGCCCCATATTTGCATAATTATTATATGATTAAAGAAATCCATGTGGAATAGAGTGGGCAGGACCAAGGCCTCAGAGTTTCAACATTTATTGGAATTAGTGTGTTCTTTGGAGAGATCTGTTTCTGTAAGAAACCTCATCACTTGATGATTTATCCAGTGAAACTTACTCTTCCCATGTGCCCCAACACAATGAGCAAGTAGGAAGAGCAGACCTCAAAACAAAATGTATGCACAGCCCCATAGCCCTTTCGGCATAGTTCAAAATTGCTCTCCAGAATGGCTGGATCAGTTCACAACTCCAACAACTATGCATTAGTGTTTCTATTTTTCTGCAGCTTCTCCAACATTTATTATTTTTCTTTTTTTGTCATATTAGCTAATCTGATAGGTATGAGGTAGTACTTCAGAGTTGTTTTAATTTTCATTTTTCTAATGAAGAGTGATTTAGAGCATTTTTTTCATATGGCAATAGATAATTTTTTTTCATCTGAAAACTGCCTATTCATATCCTTTGACCATTTCTAAATTGATAATGACTTGTATTCTTATAAATTTTATTTAGTTCCCTATATATTTTAGAAACAAGTCCTTTATCAGAAATGCTTGCTGTAAAATTGTTTCCTAGCTTTCTGCATTCTTTCTAATTTTGGCTGAATTGCTTCAATTCGTACAAAACCTTTTTTAATTTAATGTAATCAAAATGTTTTTGCATTTCATAATATTCTCTATCCATTGTTTGGAAATAAATTCCTCTCCTTTAAAAAAAAATTGGAGATACAAACTATTCCTTCCTCTCCTAATTTGCCTATGATATCACTCCTTATGTCTAAATCATGTACCCATTTGGATCTTACTTTGGTATACCATGTAAGATGTTGGCCTATGCCTTGTTTCTGCCATGCTATCTTCTAGTTTTTCCAGCAGTTTTTGTCAAATAGTGAGTTCTTATACCAGAAGCTGGAGTCTTTGGCTTTATCAAATAGAAGTTTACTATAGTCATTTATTACTGAGCCTCCTGTGGCTAACCTATTCTACTGATCTATCACTGGATTTCCTAGTCAGTACCAATAGTTTTGATGACTGCCACTTTATATTATAGCTTTAGATGTGGTACACTAGCTCACCTTCCTGTGCATTTTTCCATTATTTCCCCTGATATTCTTGACCTTTGTTGTTCTAGATGAATTTTGTTATATTTTCTAGTACTATAAAATAATTTTAGGTAGTCTGATTGGTATGTCACTGAATAAGTAAATTAATATAGATATGATTGTCATTTTTATATTAGCTTGGCCTATCCATGAACAATTTATATTTTTCCAATTATTTAGATCTGATTTTATTTGTGTGTTTTGTAATTGTGTTCATAAAGTTTCTGGGTTTTTCTTGGCAAGTAGACCTCAAGTATTTTATATTGTCTACAGTTACTTTAAGAGGAATTTCTCTTTTTATCTCTTCCTGCTGTTTTATTGGTCATGTATAGAAATGTTGATAATTTATGTGGATTTATTTTATATCCTGTAACTTTGCTAAAGTTATTATTTATTTCAAATAGTTTTTCATTTGATTCTATAGGATTCTCTAGCTATACCATCCTATCATCTTCAAAGAATGAAAGTTTTGTTTCCTCCTTGACTATTCTAATTCCTTCCATTCCTTTTTCTTCTCTTATTGCTAAATCTAACATTTCTAGTACAATATTGAATAATACAGGTGATAATGGACATCCCTGTTTCACCCCTTATATTACTGGGAATGCCTCTAACTTTTCCCCATTACATATGATATTTACTGATGATTTTAGGTAAATACTCTTATCATTTTAAGGAACGCTTCATTTATTCCTATTTTCTCTAGTGTTGCTTTGGGGTTTTGGGGGGGTTGAACGATGAGGGTTAAGTGACCTGCCCAGCGTTGCACAGCTGGTAAGTGTCAAGGGTCTGAGGCTGGATTTGAACTCAGGTCCTCCTGAATCCAGGGCCAATGCTTTATCTACTGTGCCACCTAGCTGCCCTGTCTTTAGTGTTTTGGGGTTTTTTTGTGAGGCAATGGGGGTTAAGTGACTTGCCCAGGGTCACACAGCTAGTAAGTGCCAAGTGTCTGAGGCCAGATTTGAACTCAGGTACTCCTGAATCCAGGGCCGGTGCTTTATCCACTGCGCCACCTAGCTGCCCCTGTCTTTAGTGTTTTAAAGAGGAATCAGTACTGTATTTTGTCACAAGTGTTTTTGCCTCTATTGAGATAATCATATGATGTATAAGATTCTTTACACAGATATGTTGGCATGATATGAAAGGCACAGGGACATTGTCTAATCTGGAGTAAGAAGAAAGGCCACTTCTTTCCCAGGAATTAAAGCAAAGAAAAAGAGGATAATGTGGTTATTAGGTAGCTCGTGATGGATGACTTCAATTTTTTCCATTAGATTTGGAAGTAAGGAGAGATTAGGCTAAGAGAATCGCATAGGAATGGTTGAAGAACTTGAAGAGAAATGAGATTTAGAAGGAGTATTATAGTGATCATTGTACAGAGTCAATTAGGGAATATTAAAAGAATTGCCATTCAGCATTAAGTGCCCAGCTGAGATTAGATAACAAATTTACAAGGGATCCAGTTTGTAGAGTTGTATGGCTTCCTTTAGCTATATTCAACCAGCATGGGAGTATCACTACTAGGTCTTTATCCCAAAGAAATCATAAAAAAGGGAAAAGGACCCACATGTACAAAAATATTTCTAGTACCTCTCTGTGGTGGCAAGGAATTGGAAATTGAGGGGATGTCTGTCAATTTGGGGATGGCTGAACAAGTTGTGGTATATGAATGTAATGGAATACTATTGTGCTATAAGAAATGATGAGAAGGCAGATTTCAGAAAAACCTGGAAAGGCCTAAGTGCACTGACGCTAAGTGAAGTAAGAAGAACCAGGAGAACATTGTCCACAGTAACGGCAACATTCTGTGGTGATCGACAGTAGTAGACTTGGCTCTTCTCAGCAATACAATGATTCAAGACAGAAAAAAGAACTATGGAATCTGAATGAAGATTGAACCATACAGTTTCTCCTTTTTTTGAGGTTTTTCCCTTTTGTTCTGATTCTTTTTTCACAATATGAGTAATGCAGATATATGTTTAATGTGATTGTACATATATAACCTATATCATATTGCTTTCTGTCTTGGGGAGAGAGGAGGAAAGAGATGGAGGGAGAAAAATTTGCAACTCAAAATCTTGTAAAAATAAATCTTGAAAACTATCTTTATATGTAACTGGAAAAAGTAAAGTAAAATACTATTAAGACCAAAAAAAAAGAATCTTATACTATACATCGTTTCCTCATCAATCTCTCTCCTATCCTAACTGGAATGTTCATATGACAGTTTAAAAAAACTCACTTAAACCTAAACATCTTTTTAAATTAATTCCTTATGCCCTCTTTCACTTTAATTGACAAGGTCCAAGAAAGGCTCTTTACTTCTTGTTAACTGCATTTGCTCTGTACCTTTTCACTTGTCCGTCCTTTGCAATCAAGATTCCTATGCCCAAACTGTAAGGAATGACTATCTTATATGGGGGAAAGAAGAGGAAACAGGAAGCTTATAAACCATCACTCAAATGAGTAACTATTAAGTCATTTGTGATTTCTGATCATTTGTTTAATATTTGTAAACACCTATATCTCTTAGATCTATTTCTCTCACTACATATTTTTGTGTATGTATACATAAACATGCACATATATACATAAATATACATATATACATCATGACTCAGATGAGATAAAATATATTATACACAAAGAGAGACCAACAGACAGAGACAGAAAAGAGACATGCAAACAAAGATGGAGAGATAGACACATAGAATATAACAAAATCATACTCCTTTATTGGATATTTTAGGTAAAGATAGATGTTTTGTGATAGCATATACACATACATTATATGAAAATGGTAGATATGTGGCACAGTGAATAGAGTGCCATACTCAGAGTTAAGAAGATCTGAGTTCAAATTTGGCCTCAGACACTTACTGGCTGTGTGATCCTGGGCAAGTCACTCAACCCTGTTTGCCTTGGTTCCTCATCTGTAAAATGAGCTGGAGAAGGAAATGGCAAACCACTCTAGCATCTTTGCCAAGAAAACCCTAAATGGGGTCATGAAGAGTTGGACACAACTGAAAAAACTGAACAATTAAAAAAATATATATTCATTGTGATATTTGTTCGTTAAATGTGTAAAAGACCTACATACAAATATGTGCACATGTGTGCATGCATGTATGTGTGTGTATATATATGCATATATACATGCACATAAACTCTATGTATATAATATGAATAGGAGAATCATAGCAGTTTTGCTTGCCTGTTGTATTCCTTAAATTCGTAAGGAGGGGCTCATTCTGTCTCTACTTAACTCCTTGCAGAGTTATATTCATGTAGAGATAAACAGCTACATGTAAGGCCATGCAGAGTAGCTGTACATGACTAACCTCAAGCTGACGAGTTCCCCTTTTCATCACCTCAGCTGTCCAAAGACATACCCCCCCACTATAGATTTATATGTATATTCAAGGGATGGCCTTTTCCTGTTCACCAGTGATCAAAAGTCCAAATTAAAGTTTGAGCATTAAGGAATCAGAGAGGGTATCCTGTAAAGTGAACACCAACAAATGCAAGAATTCTTCATCTGTCTCTATGGGTAGATTTCAGTGAATGTTTTCTTTTAACATTTTGATAACTATTTCAATATAGTTGGTTTCTGTTGTCATCCTGTGAATTTTATTTTATGCATTTAGAAACATTGTTCTGAGAGGGTTCTAAAGGTTTTTCCAAACTGTCAATCAAAGAGGTCTATGACACAAAAAAGGCTAAGAAACCCTGGTCTAAGGCATAAAGGCACAAAAAACCAAAGCCATTCTGTGGGCTTTCTTTGCTCACAGACACCTGTGCTTTGTGTCATTGTGGGCAACCCGGCCATTGAGAAGGCATACCTCTGGGAAGAATTGAAAAGCATGCATGGGGTGGGGGGACTCAATACAAGTCATTCATTATCTTAATTAAGGACCAACTGTGGTGAATGTGTGGCTTTCATAGGCTGCTAAATTAAGGGAAACCAAGGACACATGAGTATGCAGTTCTTTGTCTCCATGCTCAAAGGGAGTGTAGAGTTTTTCACTGAAGAACTGAATTTAGAAGTGGAAGAAAACTGATCACCCACATTCACCTTGCCCAAGGCTGAACATAGACATAGTGCCTACTCATTTGCATGTAGTTTAATGATCTCTTATCAACCCAATTCATTTTTCCTATTTCACCAAAAATCTCAATGGCTAAATCAAAAGGCATTTTTTCCAGCTTCATTCTCCCCTTGATTTCTCTGCAATTTCTGATATTGTTGACCTCTCTCTCCCTCTTCCTGGATACTCTCTCCTGCTTTGACTTCCAGAACCCTCTCTCCTGCTGCTTTTGGCTCTGGGCTTTTTCTCTGACTGGCTCTCTCCCATTCCTGGAATGCTCTCCCTCCTCCACTGCCACTAATGACCTCTCTGAATTACTTCAATCCCAGCTAAAATCCCACCTCTTACCAGAAGTCTTCCCCAAACCCTCATATTTCTATTCCCTTTCCTCTATTAATTACTTCCTCTTTATATTGTATACAACTTACCTTGTCTGTTTTTGTTTGCATATTGAGTCTCCTCTTAGATTGTAAGCTTCTTGAGGGCAGGGCCGGTCATTTGCCTCTTTTTGTATCCCCAGAACTTAGAACTGTACCTAGCACACCGTAGGTACTTAATAAATGTTCATTGATAGTTTAATTGATTATTTCACATTAGTCACCTTAACATATTCTATGTTCTCATAAAATTACAAGCTAGCTATTCTCTAAAGTCAATATTAAATCTCCTATTTCTGTGTATTCATATAAATCATCACCTCTACCAAAAATGCACTTCTTGCTCAACTCCACCTCTCAGAATTTCCATGTTCTGTCAATGTTTAGTTCACATACAACATTCTGAAGGGAATATTCTTTCATTCTCATATTTTGAATGCTATCCTTCAAATTATCTTATGGTTGCTTATCTGCTTTCAGACCTTCAATAGTATGTAAACTCATTGTGCTAGGGGACTAGACAGAACATGTTTAACTTTGTATCTCCAATATGTCTTGTATTCTATACTGCCTTCATCATAGTAGATGTTTAATAAATGCTTATTGAATTGAATTGAAGTCAACTTTTGAAGCAATTACAAATGGTGGTTGTAAATGTATTTCATTTGGATATAGTAAGCTTATTACAGTTGCATCAAATTTTAATTTAAATTGTAATTTCCACAAGAACCAGGACTGGTTCTTATGTAATCTGAGACATAACTAGGGCAATGTAAGTGGGACTTTGGTCAGAGTCATAGAATTCAGAGAGTAAATTTTAAATGATATTTAAATGTTGTATAAATTTTAAATTGACTCCTTTTACATCTTGACAACACTTTCACTCTATAATCAGTGCATAAAATAATTTTCAAGAATAATTACTTAATCTAATAAGCAACCAGATGATAATCTTCCTTTCCCAGGTAAACACAGAACTGATGATCTCTTGGACATCACAGTCCAAAGCTATCAGAACCTTTCATGAGCAATGGATTCACTAGCATCCTGATAACATCAACAATGAGCATCTTCTAGTACTATAAGATTTTTAAAGCACTTTGCATATGTTATCTCATTTGATCTTCACAACAACCTTGAAGTAGGCCATGTTATGATCCCAGTTTTATAGGTGAAGAGGCTTAGCCTGAAAGATTAAATGACTTGCTAAGGGTTATACAGCTAAGTGTGAGAAGCTAGATTCAAACTCAGGTCTTTCTGACTTAAATATCATCATTCTACCCTATAATTTCCTGAGTCCTGCTACCCCTGCTTATTATCCAAGGTCAGTGTCCCAGCATCTCCACGTTGCATCTGCTGCTCAGCCTAGTTTCAGCTCCATGGAGCAAATGTTCCTCCCAGAATAATGCTCATCACTTCTAAATTTACTACTATCCTGCTAACTTAAGTCTTGATGGACACCACCCTTGGCCTCCTCTCCCCTCTGATTGGAAGGCTGTAAAGTAGAGCACTAAATTCCTCCCAATGCCTCCCTTTATAGAATGAGGAAACTGGCCTCAGCTTATTCCACTTTGCATCTACGGCCCTGCTTAGCTGGAAAAATTCATGGATAAGATGCCTCCATTCTGGGTATCACTTAGTGTCCCACTGCCCCTTCCTCCTTTTCATCCTCCTTTTGCGTGTTGTCTCTTCCTCTAGATTGTAAGCTCATTTATGGCAGAGACATTTTATAAATTTTTACTCTAGCTCTTAGCGCAGTGCCTGTCATGTCATAAATGTTTAACCAGTATTTATTGGGTGAGATTGAATTGGTCTCTATTTCCATAGGACTAGCACATGGGTCTTCTCCATACATATGACTGAGACAATGTTAAATGCTATTTGCCTCATGTTCCAAAATGACGAGTTTCAGGTCTGAATTATTTTTTAAATGTCCCTGGCACTGAAAAGTGTCCTGCTAATACTGAATGGTTAATACATTTTGTTGAATCAACTTATAGATGG
Source organism: Dromiciops gliroides (assembly GCF_019393635.1). NCBI lineage: Eukaryota > Metazoa > Chordata > Mammalia > Microbiotheria > Microbiotheriidae > Dromiciops > Dromiciops gliroides. Next base: position 274,737,884 of record NC_057861.1, read on the forward strand.
AGCTAGAAGGCACCTTAGAGGTCATTTAGATCACTTTATAAAAGAACAGAGGCCCAGAGAGAAGTACTTTGACCAAGGTCACATACATTGGAAAGGGAAGAATTAAGATTCAAATTGAGGCCATTTGACTCAAAATCTAGCATTTTTTTTCCCTGTTCACTGTATCATGGTTCCTGAGAATGAATGGACTTCCTAGACTAAGTACTCTTTACCCACCCCTTTCCAAAGAAGAATCCCAAGTGTAAAAATATGAAAGTTTTTTGATGTGAAAATATTTGCTCCATTTAGTCTCTTCTTTTCAATAGATCTAGGTCTGCCAGAATTAAAGATAATTTAGTTATGAAGACAATATGGTAATATTCCTGACAATGAGAAAAGAGTAAGCATTAAAAGACAAACTAAATAAGTGGGTGGAATTTACATCTTGAGAAAGTGTACTTATGAAGGTATGGCCTACTTTTAAGGCAGAGGAATGGACTGAAGGCCCTCTCATAATTCCTGCCAAACCTATAATTTTCTGCTATTAACAATTAAGTTTGGACACACCATAGTCAAGCATTTTAATACTCTCTACTAACAAGGCACTAGGTTGCAGTTTATTTGCCTCTGAAAATAGAAATAAACACCAGAGATGTAGCCTTATCACCTAAAAAGCTGAGGTCTTAATCTCAAACCACCAGTTCAGTAACACAAACCTGAGCCCTCCCCAGCCTCATTCAATTTTCACTTTAGTGCAGTTATGTTAACCCATTGGAAATGTCAGGGTATGCTGCTCAGCATATTTGGCACACGAAGAGATGTTTTGAGTGAAGACCATGAATTTTCAAACTAGTTGCAAAGTAATTGAAAATAGAATTTTGAGAAATCCTAACATGTAGCCTTATCTCCACATAAACACATCAATACTCATTTTAAAGCTTGCCAGCTATCTCTCTGCTAGAAAACACTCAATACTGCTTCTTGTACACTGAGCAGATCATTGAGTTTCCTCTCAAAAAACTAATAGTACAATCATCTACAACAAGAAATTCTTCTTTGTAAGATGAAATAGTGTCATCCATGTACTGCTGCTTTGTATTTTCAGGAAAGAAGGGAGCTCATACTGCTTATTTCATACTACCAGGGGCTTAAAATCTGAGACATACAGAATTACTACATTTTAGAACTGTGACAGGCTGTAGAGATTGTTTTGCCCATTTCAATTCAATAAACATTTATTAACCTTCTACTATGTGTAAGAAACTGGGGCTCTAAAGATTAAGCAAAACAACATGATGACAACAGCAGCAACAACAACAATAACAAGCAGTCTGCCCAGAAAGAACTTATAGTATGTTACAACCCCTTCAATCAACAGGGGAGGCAGCCAAGCTCACAAAACCTAAAATTAGTATTGAACTTTTATTAGTTTATAAGCAATGACTCCTAAAGTAAAAACAAAAACAAAAACAAATTGTGATATATCATTCTAGAAAAATCGTCCTCAAGGGCAATAGGGAAAGTGTTTTAGGTAGTCTAAGTGGAGAGGAGATTGAACTCATTGAAGATGAGGATGGTAAGTAACAAGTAGGCCAAAGTGTAACATAGCTTATCAGCATAATTGTTAACATCATTAAAGAGAGCATAAAGAGAGAATATTAGTGATGAAGTCATTGGGAAATTCATTGTGTTGCAAAAGTTGGTAGGTAATATAACAATAAAGATATGTCTAAAATGCTGTTCTAATATTCTAGATTTTTTAAAAAAGGAAAATTCCTGTAGGATGCTGGGGAAGTAATTGTCTACATGTGGGTATTTGGGTATCAGAAATAGCCCAGTCTTTAAGCTCTCTCAATGAATTGCGAATAGGGAAAAGAAAATAGCCAGAACTGTAGAGGGCTGGACAATATCATGTTTCACTTAAAGTGAGATCACAGAAGAAGAGGCCATGAAAAAGTTCACAATTTTATGACTTTTTTAGATCTCATGTTCCTTTGAAACTTTTTTTGTGGGGTGGGGCATATTTTGCCTTATCACTTGAGTTTCTTTGTAAATCTCAGGTTCATGGAATCAGGATATCATAAACTTATACCTCAACAAATTACAATATAAAATAATTGCATATCAGATTAGATAATAAGGCCTTTTACAAATTTTAATTATATATATGTATATATATACATATGTCATAGTTATTGTTATTTTTATTCCTATTATTAATCATCTTTGTTTCTCAATGATGGCAAGCATTACAAAGTCATACTATAGACATTCACATAAAGGGAGCTTACAAATTAAAGAAGCCTTCAGATATGGCTCCATCCTTAATGCTAGTGGACAATGGAGTACCTATCAAAAAGGGAATAAGAGTAATAGGGATTATACAAAAAAGGGTAAAGTGCTAATTCTCTGGTCCAGCCTACTGCCTCCAAGAAAGAGCTAACTAAATAAATCTTACAAACATGTTCAATAAATCTATCAATAAAAATATTTACTAGCCTAAAAACATCCTCAACTCCATACTTACCAATGCTCTAAGAATGAGGAACAGACATTTCCTAGTGGATGTGTATACATTTTCAGGACAGACAGGTTGGTATAAATTCCTAATCTTAAAAAACCTTAAGGAGGAGTTAGAGAGATCCATCCTGCATGTCTGCCAGATTAATCTTCCCCAAAGGTGACTTTCATCATGTCATGCTTTTGCTCAAAAACTTTTAATGGCTGTTTAGATAATAAAAGCTCAAACTGTTATGCTGGTATTCAAAACCAAATAAATTATGAACAAGTGTTGTGTGTCCCCATCATTTTGGGGAGATGGTTCAAACATTGAAAATCTCATGTTTTGCTCAAGTTATTCTTACTTCCTCAATAGAGAGGTCAATTCTCTGTATCTGTTGAAACTCTACCATTTTTCAAGGCCCTTTTCAAATTCTATCTCCACTGAAATGCCATCCCTGATCACCAAAGTTGCAAGTTCTTTTTCTCCTTTGGAATTTTTATAGCACTTATTAGTAATAGTCACTTGGGGCTTATGATATATCTCTTATATTGTCAATTAGCAATTCATCTGTATATGTTCAACCTTCCCAACTGAACCACAAGCCTCAAGGTCAAAATTCTATTTAGAGTTCTTATTATTTATCATTCTACTTGAATCTTTGAATTATAAAATGTTAGATGAGGAATAATTTAGATCAATGCCCTTATTTTAGAGATGAAGAAAATGATACTTAAAGGATAAAGTGACTTATACTAGGTTACAGAGCTATTTAGGATAGGAGCCCAAAGTAGAAGAACTTATTTCTCTTGATTCTTCAACCATTATTCTTCATACCATACATAGCCTCTCCAACACAATATTTTATACATTTTAGGCATTCCATTAATGTTTGTTGAGTGATTCCAAGTTAAGTCCATCAAATCCCATTTTCAAGTTTTCTCACCAATGATAATGAGAAGTTATAAAATAAACTGGCTGGTGATTTATTTCCTCTTCCATTTGCGTTCTCTAATAGCAGCATTAATTACAAAGGAAATGACTGGTAAGTGATGAGATGATAAAGAAAGACACATTAGTAGTGTCTGGCCAGAAAATTATATGATCCTTGAAAGCAAGTACCAAACACAATCTCAGTGACATCCTGGATTCTTCACTCATACTTTTCCCATAGATCCAATTTGTTGCCAAGTCGTGTGTCTTATCTTAACCACACCTCTCACATATATCCCCATCTCTACATTCACACTGCCACCAACTTTATAGCACCCTCTTTATCACACTACTGGAATACTGAAATAGCTTGCTAGTTGGTATCCCTGCCTCACAATTCCACACTCTGGTCCATTCTCCATTCACATGCAAAAGTATTGTTCATAAAGCAAAGGTCTAGCAATGCATCTCCTCTACTAAGGGAACTTCAGTTCTTCCTTTTTAAATGTATTAAATTTTAAAATTCCTGTTTGGCTTCTAAAGTCCTGCCCTACGTAGCTCTCCTACCTTTCCAGGCTTCATGTTTCTTAGAACCCCCCACATATGTGCATATCTCATCACATCCACATACAATGTGACCTTCACAAAAGCTCAAGGTTTAGCAAGAATTATCTTCAACCATCAGTTAAGGTAGAATGGAAAAAGAATAAAATTTTAGACAGCAAGAAAACCTAGATTGGAGTAACATCTCTGAAACTTACCTGTGTAAGCTTGGAAAGTCACTTCCCTTCCCCTTGACTTGGTTTCCTTTTCTATAAAATTAACAATTATACCTACTTCAAAGTTCCTTTGCAATATTTAAAGCATTTTGTAAATGTTTCAAAATCACATTTTTAAATACAGTACTGATCCATTCCTACCAATACTAATTGATCTTTCTGACTCTACTTGAAGGCTTCCATTGATGAACACATATCCCCATTATCAGAAGAAGAGCTTAGTTACAAGTAGACATCTAAAAATCTTATTCTATTGTATGCTAGCCATATTTATGCATTAATCTACCCAAAATGAGGACATCCAACATTATAGGCATATTCCTTTCACAGAAACGAGACTTTTGGCTGATTGATACTCCTCTTTGCTAATCCTATATAAAGATTCCTCTGTAATAGAAAACATATTTCCTGCTCCTACATAACTGAATAAGTTAGAGTACACAACTTTGTGTAGGAAGGAAGAGGGAAGACAACCCTATTTTATCTGAGGTATAATTTGCTATCGATCTTTGCTATTACTACTCAAAAGACAAACAATCTCATAAAACAATGCACTCTGGTTCTTGGCCATTCCCCTTGTGATTTTCTCTGGTTTTCTTAGTAATACCTATTTCCTCCAAGCAGGCAATAGCAATCCAGCATCCAGAGTTGATTAAGTTGAACAACTAAACTTTAGCATAATGTGAATAATTTGTGGACAACAAATATGTAGGTTCGAAGTTTGGCAACAATAAGTAAATCTTCATAGGATTAAGATATTAAGTCAGTGATGCTAGTCAATGCCTGTTGTCCCACTTTGTTGGCTATAAAGACACCTCATTTAATACCTGGATTTTGGAGTACTGATCTTTATGGAAAGTCTACTCTACTTTGATGCACCTAGTGAAATTCTTTATATTCCTGCTTGGATTTTTTTTTACTTCAAGTCAAAATTTCATTGATTTTATTCTACCTCTTCACTAAAGAACAACACTTATCCCAGGTAGTCACTCAACAAGCATATGTCCCAGAACTAAGTGATAGAAATTCTAGTTTCTATTTCTTCTCTTTAACTTGATTTATAGAACATTGTTTACCCATGAAAACACTTCAGATATTCTGTTCTTTCTGTTATTTTTCCCTTCTGCACTATTCCTAGGCCTTTGTCCTACTACTTAACTTAAGATCTGGTATCTGAGATCCTCTTGTGTTCTAATACCCATCTTTCCCCTATCTCCTTGGATAACCACAAGAGCTCCTCAGACCACCCTCTCATTTTTCTAACTTCTCTCTTTTATCAAGAAGCATAATTTAGCTTGTCATAGCTCCATGCTCTGGGAAGAAGAAAGAAGAAGAAATAAAAGGAGGAGGAGGAGGAGGAGGAGGAGGAGGAGGAGGAGGAAGAAGAAGAAGAAGAAGAAGAAGAAGAAAGAAAGAAAGAAAGAAAGAAAGAAAGAAAGAAAGAAAGAAAGAAAGAAAGAAAGAAAGAAAGAAAGAAAGAAAGAAAGAAAGAAAGAAAGAAAGAAAGAAAGAAAGAAAGAAGAGAAAGAAGAGAAAGAATAAGGAAAAGACAAGAGAAATAGAAAAATAGGAAGGAGATAAAGGAGGAGAGGAGGACATGTTATAATGTTATGTATTCCAAACTTCATTTGAGGTTATATCTACATGAAATACACTTAATAACTATTTGATCTAATAGTAAAGAGAACCCAGAAGAAGACAACTAGCATTATAAAAGAATTAAAGACCAGGTTTTAACAAAAAAAGGTCAAGTAAAAAAAATGGAGAATTCTTAAGAGGGGTATGATAATTGTTTTCAAGCCTTGAAATTTCAGTTCTATAGAAGGAAGAACTAGACATGTTTTGCTTGACACATAGGACAGAACCATGAGGGAGAGTAAAATTTGCAGAGAATCAGTTTAGGCTTAATGTAAGGAAATATTACCTAACAATAAGACCTATCACAAAGTGCAATTGGATGCCTCGAATACTATTTTCTCTATTAATTTACACACTTTAATTTATTTGGCTATTTATTCTCAATGGAAGTCTTCAAGCAAAGACTAATGGACCACTTGTCAAGTGTGTTATGAAGTGAATTTGTTCAGGTATGGATTAGATTGGGTGTCCTCTGAGATCTCTTTGAAGTATCCAAGTTAAAATTTGTCTCTATAGAAATGTAAGAATCAATTTAAGGGCCTGAGGCAATTCAGTTGAGAAGCAGGAGATAGCAATGGAGAAACATCTTCACCCACTCCATCTTTCTATGGGAGGCAGCTGGGGAAGCCTTCTTGATTGTGGGAAAATTAGGGTAGAAAGTAGGGTGAGGTGGGCCATAGAGGGGCTCATTTGAGGTGAAGTGAGGAAGGAGGTAGATTGTAGAAAGTAGGCCCTGGGTAGTTTCTAATTTTAAGGGACCAGTTTTTGCTAATTGGGTGCTAAGATGAGTTTTTTCTACACTGCAGAAGGAGCACAATTGTTATTGTATCCTCTGCAATTTGATCACCTTGAAGCAAAGCTTTTGTTAACCAGTTTCTGCTCTGCCCCTAACTCTTAGATTCTGCAATGAAGTAAGTTATTAAATGTCATATGGCTTCCTAACTTCCTCTCCTACAAGTTTTAACAACTGAATTCAATCTATGGTTTTTACTAAATTCAATCAAATCTTTATAGACACATACTGCAGCACAGGGAAGTTAACCTATTTTCTCAACATCACAAAAATTAAAAATAAACTTGTTCCATAAAACTCTATGCATTACACCATACCACATTGCCTCCTTATCAACAAAGATACTAGTCCCTATATCTTCAACAAAGTTTTTTTTAAAATAACTCTATAAACAGAGCCAAATGGAAAGTTATTTCATTGATTCATAAAATAGATTCTTTTTCAGCCAAATATCCAATATCCTGATAGGAACTTAAGCCTATAAAAACAGGCTCATGTCCATTCTATTCTCTCTGTTCTTCCATGCCAAGGCCTGCAATAAGTGGTTTATGGGCATGAAGAAGATAACATTGATCTTATAAATCAATAAAATGGATGCTTGTAAGTCAACAAAATTAGAAAAATAACAAAGGTCATATTCTGGTCCTCCAACTATCAGGCTGTAGCCTGGGTGTGTCTAACTGTTCGTTTACAATGTTTTCACACACACACACACACACACACACACGCACACACACACACACAAACTGACATTCTCATTTGCACTGAGGTGAAGTTGCTGTCTGATAAGCTCGACAACTTTTCTTCTTCTATACATATCTCAATCTCTGTCTATTCTAACAGATAGTATTTGGGTAACGTTCTCATTAAGTTTGTAGACATTTTGCCTACCATAACATACAACATTCCTCCTCAAAATACACATACCCTTTTGGTTTGATATGTACTGCAAATGCTGGGGACCTACCTAGGCTTTGGTCAGAAATAACTCATAAGAAAATGTTGAATGTACCTTCTGCTAGAGACCAGGGCTACCTGATTTGTACCAAGGTCAGAGGTGTTCAGCAGTTCTTCATGCCATGGTTCAAAGACCTTACCAGTCCTAATCATGAAGGCCTTACTACCCTTGTCAGAGCAGAAGGTCACATATGGCACACAACATATGCAACCAGATTAAAATATAATTAGGAAAGATTTAGTATAATAGATAACAATACAGTAGAAGATAGATAATGATAATAAGTGGTTTTCTAAATCAATATGTAGACCACAGGGGTTTTCATGTATGATTTAGTGGTCACCCTGTCTATTTGAGTTTTACTACACAGGCCGAGTCACTTCCAATATTCCAAACCAAATCACTACCATCAAAATGTCATATATAAGCCAACCCTGAGCATACTACTGTCTCTATTTCCAATCTCTTCTAATCCCAGCCACGTTTGTATAAATAAAAAAAAATTAAAAGAAAAAATTACAAATTCTACAAGGAGTACAAGAAATCAAAATGCCCCACTGATTGCAAAGATGCAAATGGAAAGAACAAATTAAAACCAATAATGTGTACATATACTGTCCAAGTTTGACCTAGAAAAGATCTATGAGAATCCTACTGTATCCCCTTTTTTTGTAGAGGTCAGAGAATGTGCATGTGGAATACCATATGCATTGCCAAATTTGATTGATGTATTGGTTAATTTGGCTGAATTCATATTGTTCCCCCATTTTCATTCATTGTTTGCTCCATAGCTAGGGGAGTGAGAGGGATATATCTGAAAATGAATGTAACATAATAAAAGATATCCACAAAGTTTTTAAAAAATCAACATTCATAAGTTATTTTAAAAATATCATCTAGCTTATTTCAAACTTCCTAATTCTAAACTAATTGTCTTAATCTTTTCTTTCTCACTTTCTCCTCTGATGCCACACCAGTCTAGGTTCCACATGTAGGAAAATGGGATAAGTAGAACCATAGAACTCCCTTTAACTTGGAGTTTTCTTTTTTTTCCAATGAGTGGGGCCAAAGTGGCCAGGGATCTCTCTGAAATTCATCTGAAGGTGAAGCTTCCTGGGTCATCTGAGAAAATTTGGGAAAAAGGTGACCTTTGTTTTGAACATCCTCACAACTCTGTGCCTCCCCATTTTCCAAAATTATCTCTGCCTTTTTTTCTTTTCATAGTAAAAATTTCTTACTATTTCAGGGTAATTGGTCTCAACTAGAAATTTAGTATGTGTCCCCAGACATTGCCCTGGATCTTTAATTGTCCCATTGATTAGGACTCTGTTCTTGTATGAATAATGTCTCTCCATACAAGGTATAAGGTGTTACAAGGTGTTAAGACATGTTAATGTCTTTTCATTTAATAATTCATTCAACAAACTTTTATTAAGTGCTTACTATGTGCCAGGCACTTTTCCCTATAGAAGGTTTCTTAACAGTAGAGTAGTACTATAAGTCTAAAGGATTATATAGGTTAGTGGATAAAGGGGAGTTAGAGTTCATTTTTCCCATTTGGGGAAGGGATGATAACCCAAAAGAGTGCAATGAATCTAGAGGACTAGATATGTAGTTTCACTCAACTCTAGAGTTTGGGTTGTTATAGGGAAGGGTTACTGGATAATCTACCAACCCTGAGCTCTTTTTCCCCATTTGGCAGGCCTAAACCCTAAAATAGGGTTGTCTTTAATTTGCAAAGGAATTTTTTGAACACTTTAATGTATGATTTTTCACCAGATGACTGTATAGGTCACTGGGGAAGGTAAAATTCACTGTATGAGCTGGTTGCTGGACTCAACAACAAACACCATTTTTTTTTCTTATTAGAGAGTGACTTTAAGCCAAGGTAATGTGTAACAGACAGCATTGGTCCCAAGGGAAGGTACAACACACTAGAAAGAGAAACAGGATTGTCTTGACTATTTAGGAATTAAAGTGTCAATTCTATATATATAATATTTGATAACTAATTAGCCTATCTATGCATGGGAATGGAGAGTCTTTTTTGAAGCCTTTCTGAGAGAGAAGCCAAAATCTCAAAATCCAAGCAGCAACCAATTGGGGAAAGAGAAGAGAAACAGAATGAATTTATTGAGGAGCCTCCAAGATTAGCCTTGATTCATTTAAACCCAGAGTGTCAATTCTGGGCCATAGATTGCCAGAGAAAATATTTAATTAAATAATGCATAATATGATGTAAAGAGCTAGCACTCCAACCTTCCAAGAAGTATTTGCACTATATATTTTCATTTCTTCTGCATATTTTATATTTCTTTTGCATATAATGATATTTGTGCATGTTATCTCTTTGGATAGAATGTAAACTTCTTGAGGGGAAAAGACTATCTCTTTGTTTTCTTCCTATCCCTAATGGCTATCACAGGTAGTGGCACATAGTAAGTGTTTAATTAATGCTTGTTGATTTATTGATTGTATTGATAATCAAAATGAAGTTCTAATGGTGAGATCAGTGTGGAGGCAGACCAGTGCTCAGACAGCTCACTTTCGGTACACAGGATAAGAAAAGAGCCAATGAAGTAATAAAAAGCAAAGTATGTGGGGTCTTAATGGTCTACTTCCCAAAAAAGCAATACTGGCCTGTCAGGTTCACAATAAGAGGCAGAACAAATTGTAAATTAAGAGCTGTCCAAGAAGAAGGAGAGAAAGAAGAAGCCAAGGCCAAAATCAAGTTAGGGCTCCAAGAGAAGGGCCAAAATGTAGTAATTTGTGCAGAATCAATCAATCAACATTTTAGAAACACCTGCTATATGGTGTAACAATTGGAGTGATGCCACCTGTTGGAGAGTTACTATAGGAAAGCTCTGCCATGAGGAGAAGATGTTTGAGGGCAAGCCATGTGGCTTGGGAGGTCAGTTTCTCGGCGTCAGGAAATGACATTTGGTGTTTCTGGTTGAGACAAGAGGCTTCTTGGAGGAAGAAGGAAGTGTTGGGTCCTTTTTGTTCCTGACCTTGCCATGGCAGGTTGGATGATGGGATCTCTTAGAAATAGTTAGATTTTTACCTTTCTCTCTGACATTAGATCCTAATGCTCTTTAATAAATGTTTAGAAGTCTAAAATTTTGCTAAAGCTTCTAATTTATTGGTGACCATTCATTAGATTTTTAGATAGCATAGCTAGATAGCAAGTTTACAGAGGCAATCACCAGCTAGGTTCCTAGTTGCTACTCCAGGAACAAACAATTTCTGCAGGGCCCCACACCATCTAAGAGAAAGGGAGGAAATTCCCAAGCACAAAAGCCTTCAGCAAGAAATTGAGGGTGGGGATATGAGTAAATAGAATAAAATGTAAAACACAATGAATAAATCCTATGAAATGAGCGAAACCCAAGAGGTAAATCAGGAAGAAGAAAGTAACTCCACAACAAATCCAAGTAGAGCCTTTGGGAAAAGAATGTCCTGGCAACAAGGACTATGAAAGCACCTGAAAGAAATGAAAGGAGGATAAGCTGACCTGTTAAAGGGAAAAGTAGGGGTATCAACTTTGGTATCAGAAAAAGAAACAGTAAAAATAGACAAAATAAAGATCTGGGTTCGGAGGCTATATTATGTTTAAAGGCAGTTTTGATAATAAATCAATACCAATAATTAATATGTCAATTTGCCTAACTTCTAAATGCTTAGAGGAAAAGCTAATCAACTTGTAAAGAAAAAATAGAAAATAAAATCAGAATAGTGGGGGAAGTCAATGCACCCCTTTTATTCATAGACAAATTAGATTAAAAAATAAACAAGAATTAAAAGACATGAATAGAATGTTAGCCAAGCTAGACATGACAGTTCTCTGACAATTTCTGAATAGGAACAGAAAGATTTTTATATCTTTATAAGCTTTGTATGACATCTTTTTTTTTTCATGGCTATGTCTTGGGGCATAGAATCCTTACAAAGAAATGCAGAAAAGCAAAAATTTAAACACATCCTTTACTGAGCATAGCACAATAAAATCATATTCAATAAAAGACCTTTAAAGAGAGGATTAAAATTAATTGAAAACTAAATAACTTAAGCCTAAGGAATTGTTGGGTCAAAGAACAAATCATAGAAACAATTGGAAACAACTGAGACAACACACACTAAAATTTAGAGAATGAAGCTAACGCAGTAATCAGAGAAAAATGTATATCTCTAAAAGTTTTCACCAACAAAGAGAAAGAAAGAACAGATTAATGCATTGGGCATGCAATTTTTTTAAAAAACTAGAAAAGCTACAAATCAGAAGACTACATTCAACACCAGAGTAAAAATTCTAAAAATCAAAGAAGTCATTTTAAAAATGGAAATAAAAAAGCGAAACTAAGAACTGGGGTTTTTTGAGGGGGTAACTAATAAAATAGATGAACAGTTAATTAATATGATTTTAAAAGATAGTGAGAAAAACAAAATGTTCCTATCAAAAATGAACAAAGGAGCATTCATAATTGAAGAGCAAATAAACAAAACTATCAGAAACTATCATGCCCAATTATAGGCAAACAAAACTAATAAATGAAATGGATGAATATTTTTAACATAAAAGACACTCAGATTAACTCCAAAAGAAATAAATCACTTAAATTACCCAATAACAGGAAAAAAAATGGACAAGTCATAAGAATTTTCTTCTCAAGAAAAAGATGGGCAAGATAAATTTACCAGTGAATTCTATCAAGTATTCTTCAAGGAACAATTAATTCCAATATTACACAAATTATTTGCAAAAAAAGGAAAAGAAAAGATTCTTTCAAACTCTTTCAATAATACAAATATTTTCTTTTATAGTTGATATTAAAACCACGAAAGACAAAACAAGGAGAGAGAATTATAGACTAAAGATTTACAAAAATCTAAAATAACATATCAGTCAAAAGACCACAACAACATATTAAAATATGACCACCTTGAACCTATAACAGCATTGGTCCAATATAAAAAGAGTTACAAAAATAATAGAATATATTCATAAGGGAAAAAACAAATTATTTCAATACATTAAAAAGTCCTTTAACAATTAAAAATATTAGAAAGCAAGGGAATAAATGGATCTTTCTATGATGTAGTACTATTTATCTAAATTCAAAACTCAACATTATACATATTGAAAAAAAGGATAGAGGTCTTTTTAAAAACAGAGGTAAAGAGGGGCAGCTAGATGGCACAGTGGATGGAGCACCGGCCCTGGGGTCAGGAGTGCCTGGGTTCCGATCCGGCCTCTCGGACACTTAACACTTACTAGCTGTGTGACCCTGGGCAAGTCACTTAACCCCAATTGCCTCACTAAAACACACACACACACACACACACACACACACACACACACACACACACACACACACAAAACAAAACAGAGGTAAAGAAAGGATGCTTATTATCATCACTATTAATCATAGGGTTCGCAATATAAGCTATAACAAGATAAAGAAATGTTTATATATACAGAGAGAAAACTAATTGATCACTTTTTGCAGATTATATGATGGCCTATCTACAGAACTTGAGTCAAATGAAATATTAATTGAAATAATAATTGTAGTAAAGTTATAGTCTATAAGATAAATCCACATATAATTTCTATATTTCTCTACGTAATCAATAACATGCAAAAAGAAGAGATAAAAAAATCCATTCAACTATAGAATTTATAAAATATAAATTGGAGTCTACCTACCAAGACAAACAAAAACTATTTGAATACAACTACAAAACACCCCACAGATATACAGACCAAAATATTTAGAGAACTGTTCATCACTTATTGGCAGGCCATGTATATGTTTATCTCTATCTCTACATAGAGAATATATAGACATTAAGGATAATATTACTACATAAATTGATTTACTTATCAGTGTCACACAAAACTATAAAAGGATTACTTTATAGAGATAGAAATAATAATAATGAAATTCATCTGGAAGAACAAAAAGGCAAAATTCTTAAGAAAATGAAATGAAAAGAAATAGGATGGGGAACAGCTAGGTGGTGCAGTGGATACAGCACTGGCCCTGGATTCAGGAGGACCTGAGTTCAAACTTGGCCTCAGACCTTTGACACTTATTAGCTGTGTGACCCTGGGCAAGTCACTTAACCTCAATTACCTCACCAAAAAAAAGAAAAGAAAAGAAATGGGATGGATCTTACCAGACCTTACCAGATCTTAAAACTATCCTACTCTAACAAACATAAGTGATGGAGTTCCATATCTCAAACCCTAATCACCCTAACTGTTCAGGTCTATAGAAGGTGGCTCCTACATTCCTTCAGGGTTCTGAGATCTGCTCTGAGGGGTTGCAGTTATCTTTCTAGTGCTGTAGATCATAAGCCCACACTACTGTGTTTCCTGCCATAATTATTTATGGATAACAATTAGACAGACAAATTTTAGAAAGAAGTATTGACTACATAAAATATACAATTATTCCCCTAAAGGTCTCAATATACAGTCCCACAAGTGGATATATAGAAACCAAGAGAAAGGTGATTTTTGGAAATGTGTTTGCTAGAGTCATCAAAAGGTTCCCCTTAGGTATGATGCAACTTTTCTTCTGAGCTGATTTTGTTCCCTCTTTCCTTAGCTTCTAATATGACCATTTTCCCTTCTAGAGACCCTGCTACAAAGCAAAGAAAAATGCCAAATTCTCTGTACTCTTCAAATATTGTGAGTCTCTTTTGGTTAAATGAGAAATAGGGAGAAAGGAGACAGAGAACAAACCGTAGATCTGATACTTGAGATTCTAGTCCTCCCTCCCCCATCAATTCCTTGAGGGGGAGGGGGTAATTGCATCATTCTCTTCTTTCCACTCCTGAACATTTGAATCCCTGGATTCCAAAGAGCTTCATTATTTTATACAGCCTCCAGAAGCCATTGTCCAACCAGCCAAACCAAATAGATTTTCTTTTACAACTAGTGAAGTTTCTCAGTCTTATTCACACTGTGAATAATCCAGATGTCTTCTCACCACAGAAATGTATAAGGATTTAGCAACTTATCATTTGTTTTAAGTAGGAGATGGGTGGCTTGTTTTATTTACACAATCAATCTCTAAGAAGCAGTAATTACCACAATTATTTGATACTAGATGGAAAGTACAAAAATCAAACAGTTGAACAGATTAAGTACACGACATAAAGAAGTAAAAGTATATAGTAGAATGGTATCAGATATTTACAATGGCCTAGATTCTGGGTAAAAAGTAACAAAAATTTCAGGGAAAATGATAAATAGTCTGGTATAAATCATATGTAGACCAATACCTCATATCATATACCAAGATAAACTGAGCTATCTAGGTAGCACAGTGGATAAAGCACTAGCCCTGGAGTCTGGAGGATTGAGTTAAATTCTGACTTTAGACAAGTGACATTACTAGTTGTGTGACCCCAGGCAAGTCAGTTAACCTGATTGCCTCAAACATTTGAGGCCATCTCTAATCCTCCTCTTGTATATCTTGCCACTGGAACCAAGTGGCTCTGGAGGAGACAGTGTGGCTGATGGCATTGCACAACCCTTCTCTAGCTTAAATCCAATTCACTGCAAGTCATGACATCAACTCCCAATGTTCTTTGAGAAGGAAGGACAAACAACAATAAACAAGATAAACTCCAAATGGATAAAGGACTTTGATAAGTTTATATCATGAACAAATTTGAAAGAAAAGGAAGATAATACCTTTAGCTAAAGAAAATAAAAGGGAAATTCTAATGACATTAAATTTAAAAGGGTTTACAAAAATAAAACCAGTCCAGGTAAACTGATTAAAAAGTTAAATTGGGAAAAATATTTGCAACAAATTTCTGTGTGTATACACACATGCACATACACATACACACATAAATAAACTCCTACGTTTCTGGGGTTGTGTAAAAATTTCTTGGATGAAAAGAGTGAAAATGTCTTCAGTGGAAAAAGTTTAAGAAGCTCTGAACTAGAGAAATGTATATTAAATCAACTCTGAGATTCTACTTCCACCCATTGGTTTATCACAGACTACAAAAAAAGAGAAAATGAGGCTAAGGGAAAACAAGAATACTAATATACTGTTGTTGGAACTGTGAATTAATATAACCATTCTAGAAAACTATTTGGAACTCTGCCTCAAAAGACATTAAATGGTTCCAACCTTGTTCCTAATAGACCTGTACTTTAAAGAGATCAAAGTAAGAAAAAAATTGGTCACATGTATGTATGTATGTGTATATATATGTATATATATATATAAACTCATTTACTAGTGCTAAAGAAATGGAAATTAGGGTGTGTTTATTGTTTTTTATCTTTGTCCTTCATTTTTTAAGAGGATCAATGGCATCATCAGATGATGTCTTGATTCATAGAATTGAATTTAAGTGAGGCAGAGTTGCACAAAGTCATCAGCTTTTACTCTCTCTTCCAGAGTGATCAAAATCCAAAGACAAGACAAAAGTCAGGAGTCCACTTATTGAAATGTTTTCTTCCCTTCAAAGTCTTCAGAATGACCCTTCCTCTACAAATCTTGCACCGATTCTTTCTAAATAAAAATAATCTCTTCTTCTTTAAATTTTCCTGGTACACAAATCTAGATCCTTATTTTACCCAATCACAATCTAACATTTATCACATTTATTTCTATCATTTCCATATTCTTCCTATTGAAATGCAAACTCCTTGATGGCAGGGACATTTGTTAGATATTTACCATATGCAAAATACTTCATTAGGCATTGGGGATACAGAGCAGAAAAAAATATATGAATTGCAAGGGAGACATCTGGCAATGAGAACTATAAATAATAATTATTATTAATAATAATAATTCATATATTGATAGCACATTAAGGTATATAAACCAGTACTGGTCATCATACAATAACTATAGGACAGTCCCTCCTCATGGATGACTTCTTTCAGGAAATTATACTATTAAATTATATATATACAAGTTGTTGTTGTTGTTCAGTTGTGTCTGATCTTCATGGCCCCATGGACCATAGTGTCCATTGGATTTTCTTGGCAAAGATACTGGAATGGCTTTCCATTTCCTTCTCCAGTGGATTAAGACAAAGGTACATGTGAGTGTGTACATACGTATGTATGTATGTGTATGTATGTGTTTATACTTATATGTACTAGTTCTTTATATATATATATATATATATATATAGACAGTCATATCTATAGCTATATATCACAGAAGAACTAGTACTGACTCTCTTCACAGTATAGTTGCTCTTTTAGGGATAAGTTGTCTCATGAAAATATTCTACAAAATAACATAGAATCAAGGCAAAAGTAGATTTATAATCTACTGCCATTCTCCACTCTAGGGATATTGCCATCTAAAGAACCAAGACAGTAAATAGGGGTAAATACAGAACATTGCTGTGTTATTGTAACATTAGGGTCAAGAAAGACTTAAAGATTGCTATTTATGGCAATGAACACAAAAAAGGTGCTTAAAAAAAGTCTAGGGGTAGCTAAGTGGTCCCGTGCATAAAGCACTGGGCCTGTATTCAGGAGAGGACCTGAGTTCAAATCCAGCCTCAGACACCTGACACTTACTAGCTGTGTGACACTGAGCAAGTCACTTAACCCTCATTCCTCATTCCTCCCCAACCCCCCCCCAAAAAAAAAAAAGAAAAGGAAAAAAGGTATATCAGGAGCAAGATAGAAATCTAAGAAATAGAAGCCTTCTGTTTGGTATACAAGCTATAAGAATAATGAACAGGAAAAAGGTGGCAGAACTACTCAATTCTCTAGAGGCTTTTTTAGATGTTTTCCTTATGAAGGAGAATAATCTTGAGTCTGGGGAGAACAAACATGTATTAAACAAAAATGCATTAAAACCAAAATACTGAAACCATTGCATGCCTGATACATAGCAGAAGCTTAATTAGTATTTTTAAAATTAAATTAAATTAAAATACAAGTAAGAAGATACTAAGAGTTCATTTGGGGGCCTTCAATGAGTTCAACTAATCAGTCCTAAATAAAATGCATCCCAGAGTCTGAATATTGTTTTTAGAAATGACTGCTGAGATACTGTCAGTGATGCTGAGAAAATTTGTGTAAAATGAGAAAGGTACCACAAAACTGGAGACAAGCAAATGCCATTCTAACTTTCAAAATGGGAGAGAATATTGATTCTTCAAAGTTTAGACCATAAAATTGATTTCAATTCTTGGCAAATATATAAAATGCATTATTAAAGGGGTATGTTCATGAGTATTTAGAAAGTGGTGATCCCAACAGGACATCATGGGTTAATCAAAAATGAGTCATACTAGGTTCATCTCATTTCCTTTTGTAGACAAGGTTATTCTTCTAGAAAACCAGGGGAATAGGCACAGTATAACTAGATCTCAGAAAGGTATTTAACAAATTTTGTCTTTCAGGACAAAGAATGGAGAAATATCAGATGCTATTAGAAGGTCTCAGAATAAATTGAGTGACCAAATCCAAAGAATGAAGATTTTGAAGGAGACAGTGTGATAAAGTGGAATGCATGCTGAACTTGGAGAAAAGAAAGATCTTGGTTCAAATCCCAACTCTGACACATCTCAGGCATGTGACCATGGGCAATTCACTAAAAATATCTGAGCTTCATTTTACTCATCTCTAAAATGGAAAAAGGTAATGTACCTACTTGACAGAGCTGTTATAAAGATCAAATGAGAAATAAATAAAAATATTTTCTAAACCTTATTCAACAATTTTTTGTGGATCAATGTTACCATGGAGGGAGGCCTCTAATGGAGTACCTGAGGAATCTGTTTTTATTACTATTCTATATTTTTAAAGTAATAACTTAGATGAAGGTTAAGATAACATTTTTTAAAAATTATTTATGAGGCAGCTAGGTGGCGCAGTGGATAAGGCATTGGCTCTTGATTCAGGAGGACCTGAGTTCAAATCCAACCTCAGACACTTGACACGTTCTAGCTGTGTGACCCTGGGCAAGTCACTTAACCCCCATTGCCCCGAAAAAAAATTTTTTTTTAATTATTTATAGGACAAAACTGGAAGGGGTAGTTAATATAGGTATATGTGTAATAAATTGAGACCAAGAAATAAACTATCACTCTAGGAATGTGATTCAAATTACATGAAATATAAGAATTAAAAGTCTAAAGATTTATTGGACATTTTTAAAATAAGAATAATGAAAAGCTTATAATCCTCCTACTATATTTATTGCAAGATTCTTGCCCCAACTGATATCAAATTTGTCTCAAGTTCTTTGTTGTTTTAATTTTGGGCTTTAGTAAATATATTCTCTGAAGTCTTCCTGATTTTAGATGTGTTCCTGCTTTCAAATAAAGTGGTCCAATTTATGGGGAAGGGGGGGAATGAAAAGAAATGAAATGTAATACATTGCAGAAGTTAAGTGTGTTGGAAAGATGGTGAAAAAGAAGTTGAGATGATTGAAAAACATTTTACAAAAAAATCCTTGAAGAAGATAATGTTTACGGGAAGCATGATAGTTATATTCAAACAACATGATGGAATATTAGGAAGACCTGGACTCAGATCTCACCACAGACCCTTGCTACCTATATGATTTAACTCTCTGGGAATCTGTTACCTCACCTATAAAATGGGGTGGGGGAGAGTGGTTCAGCACAGTGTGGTTCTTAAGGTTCCTTCCAAGCCTAAATCTATGATACCACAATGCTCTGTGAAGGATTGAAAGAGGAAGTAGACTTGTTTACTTCACCCCAAATGGAAAAAGAGGGGCCCTGGTCACATGTTTCAGAGACACATACTTCAATTTAATATAAGGAGGAACTTCCCACAATTAATTTGAGCTAGCTAAAGTGGAAGAGGCTACCTTGGAATGAAATCAGTTCCTTATCACTACAAGGCTTCAAACAAAGACAGGAAGATTACGTGAAGGGAATCTAGTAGAAGGGATTCCTGCTCACTATGAACTCATTGATGGCAGAGCCCAGGTGGATGCCTCTTTGTATTCCCAGCACTTAGCAGAATTATTGCCAACAATAGGCACTTAATAAATGCTTGTTGTCTTGACATGATTTATGGCCTTGACTAGATGACCTCTATGGCCTTTCTAAACTGGAGCTTCTGAGAGTTTGTGTTTACAGCACTTTATTCGTGTTTGTTTCTCCTTTTCCTAGACCCTATGCAGACTACCCACTTATATTATTACAAAAGTACCTTATGCACATTATAATTGATTAAATTCCATCTTATTTTATATTAATTATAATGTGGATTGGTATCTCTCTTTAGTGGTTTCTGGAAACAATCGTATCTCTGAGTGATTCATGGACAAGCTAGTTTCCTTTTTTTATATTTGGAAATTACCCTACTTGTCAAAAATATAGTCACGTGTCATCTCTTCAATTGAATTGTTTCTACAGATGGGCTAATCTCACCCAAATTTTTTAATTCTTATAGGCTACCATTTCAGAAGATAGCATTTTCAGGTTTTGTCTTTAACTCCTCTGGGTAGACCTGAGCTACAGCTTACGGGTATCTTTCTGCTAGGAGTATTTATTCCAACTATAAGTACCAAAACTGAAAATAAAGAATAGTTCATTCTACTGGAAGCATCCTTTTTCATTATCACCAAAATTCTAAAACATGGTTATTCTATTATTTCATAAGAGGCTATTCTGTATTAGCTATTCAGGATGAAAGGGAAGCAACTAATAATATCATAGATTGAGAGGCCAACCCTGTAATTTAACAGTTGAGGAAACTAAGATCTAATCAAGTGAAGAGAATTTCTCAAGATCATATAAGTAGGGGGCAGCTAGGTGACGCAGTGGATAGAACACTGGCCCTGGATTCAGGAGGACCTGAGTTCAAATCCATCCTCAGACACTTGATACTTGCTAGCTATGTGACCCTTGGCAAGTCACTTAACCCCAATTGCCTCACCAAAAAAAAAAAAAAGATCATATAAGTAGTAAGTTGGTCAGATTTAGGATTCAATCTCAAATCCTCTGACTCTAGAGACTGCTGGGGGCAGAGTCAAGATGGTGGAGAGAAGCTAGGAAGTTGCCTGTGTTTTCCCATGTTTTCCCTCAAAAACAACATTAAATCAAGCCTCTAAACAGATTCCGGAACTATAGAACCAACAAAAAGATTGAGAGACACAATCCTCGTACTTAAGATAATTTTGAGGAATTCAAGAAAGGTCTGTCTTACCTGGGTGAAAAGGGAGGGCAGCTCAGCACTACTCAACTCAGCACTAATAAGCCCAGTACTGTTCAACTAAGCAGGCAGCTCAACACAGCTGCTTCTCAACAAAGCTGAGAGTGGGGCAGCTCAGAGCTGTAAGAAACTAGCAACAGTGAACTCTGTGCCCCAGGAGCTGACTTCAACTGTATAAGTTTAAAAATAGCCCACAATATGAGTAAGAAATAAAGAGGATCTTTAACATTGACAGCTTCTTTGGTGAAAGGAAAGACCAAAACTCAAACTCAGATGAGCTCATCAAAATGGCTACAAGTGAAAATTCATGTGGGAAGAGGATATTGTCTCAAGACCTAAAAGTCTTCTTTAAATACCTCAAAAATGCTATCGAAAACCAAATGAGAGATGTAGAAGAAAAATGGAGAGAGAAATGAGAGTTATACTGGGAAAAGAAGCACAAAAATTGACTGAGGAAAACAATTCCTTAAAAAAATACAATTAGTCAAATGACAGAAAAATTTGGCCAAATGAGAGAAAAATTGGCCAAATAGAAAAAGAGGTGCAAAAGCTTACTGAGGAAAATAAGGCATTGAAAATTAAAATTGGGCAGATGGAGGCTAATACCTCCATGAAACACCAAGAATCTGTCTAGCAGAATCAAAGGACTGAAAAATAAAAGAAACTATAAAATACCTCATTGGAAAAACAACTGACCTGGAAAAGAGATACAGGAGAGATAATATAAGAATTGTTGGACTACCTGAAAGCCATGATCAAGAAAAGAGTCTAGAAACCATATTCCAGGAAATTATCAAGGAGAAATGCCCTGACATTATAGAATCAGAGGATAAAATCATCATTGGAAAAAATCCACCAATCACCTCCTGAAAGAGACTTCAAAAAGAAAACTTCAGAGAATATTGCAGCCAATCTCCAGCATTATCAGGTGAAGGAGAAAATACTCCAAGCAGCCAGAAAGAAACCATTTAAATATCATGGAGCCACAGTCAGGATTGCACAGGACCTAGCAGCTTCAACATTAAAATATCATAGGGCTTGGAATATGATATTTAGGAAGGCAAAGGTGCATTGATTACAACCAATAACCAACTTCCCATCAAAACTGAGGATTCTATTTCATTGGAAAAGATGGGCATTAAATGAAATAGAGGACTTCCAAGGTTTCCTGAGAAAAAGACCAGAACTGAACAGAAAATTTGATCTTGAAATACATGATTAAAGAGAAGTATAAAGGGGTAAACAAGGGGGAGGAGAAAAGGTCATTCAAAGGTTTTTGTTTACATCCCTATGAGGGAGGATAATACTTTTAACTCTTGGGATCTGTATCTCTATTAAGGTAGAGTTATTAAATTGACTTTGATGTGATGATATAAAGAAATTTAAGGGGCAGAATAAAAGGAGACTTAGGGGGAGGAGAGAAAGGGAGAGGTGAAATGGGGTTAATTACAACATATGAAGAGGCACAAAAAGAACCCATTGCAATAGAGGGAAAGAAGGGTGGGGTAAGCATTGTTTCAACCTTACTCTCATCAGATTTGGTTCAAGGAGGAAATAACATACATTCCCATTTGTATAAAGGAACTTATCTTACTCTTTAAGGAAACAAGAGGGGAAGGTGAAAAGGGTGCTATTGATAGAAGGGAGGGCAGAAGCAGGGGGAAAAAGGGGGCAAGAAAAGGAAGGGCAGGGCAGCTAGGTGGCACAATGGATAAAGCACTGGCCTTGGATTCAGGAGAACCTGAGTTCAAATCCAGCCTCAGATACTTGACACTTAACTGGCTGTGTGAACTTGGGCAAGTCACTTAACCCTCATTGCCCAGCAAAAAAAAAAGAAAAGAAAAGAAAAGAAAAGAAAAGAAAAGAAAAGAAAAGAAAAGAAAAGAAAAGAAAAGGAAAGGAAAGGAAAGGAAAGGAAAGGAAAGGAAAGGAAAGGAAAGGAAAGGAAAGGAAAGGAAAGGAAAGGAAAGGAAAGGAAAGGAAAGGAAAGGAAAGGAAAGGAAAGGAAAGGAAAGGAAAGGAAAGAAAGGGCAGCTGAGAAAAGAAAGGGCATATTGAGGGATGCAGTTGTCAGAAGCAAAACACTGGTCAGGAGGAATAGGGTTAAAGAAGGGAAAAAAGAGTATAAACAAAGGGGAAAAGAAGATGGAGGGAAATAAACAGTTAATAATGTTAACTATGAATGTGAACGGGATGAACTCTCCCCACCCCACCCCCCAAAAAACATAAAAAATAGCAGAGTGGATTAAAAATCAAAATCCTACAAGATATTGTTTACAAGAAAAACATCTGAAGCAGAGAAATACACACAGAGTAAAGGTAAAAGGTTGGAGAATTATGCTTCAGCTGAAGTCAAAAAAGCAGGGGTAGCAATTCTTATCTCAAATAAAAAGCAAAAATAGATCTAATTAAAAGAGATAATGAAGGAAACTATATCTTGCTAAAAAATACAATAGATAATGAATTAATATCAATACTAAATATATATGCACCAAGTGGTATAGCATCCAAATTCTTAGGGGAGAAGCTAAATGAGTTACAAGAGGAAATAGACAGCAAAACTATACTAGTGGAGGATCTGAACCTTCCCCTCTCAGAATTAGATAAATCTAGCCACAAAATAAATAAGAAAAAAATTAAAGAAGTGAATAGAATGTAAGAAAAGCTAGATATGATAGATATCTGGAGAAAATTGAATGGGGTTAGAAAGGTACATGCCTTTTTCTCAGCTGTAAATGGCACATGCTCAAAAACTGACCATGTATTAGGGCATAAAAACCTCATAATCAAATGTAGAAAAGCAGAAATAGTTAATGCATCCTGTTTAAATCATGATGCAATAAAATTACATGTAATAAAAAACCATGGAAAGGTGGACAGAAAATTAATTGAAAATTAAATAATCTTATCCTAAAGAATGAGTGGGTCAAACAACAAATCATAGAAACAATAAATAACTTCATCCAAGAGAATGACAATAATGAGACAAGATACCAAAATCTATGGGATGCAGCCAAAGCAGTGCTTAGGGGAAATTTTATACCTCTAACTGCTAACATGAATAAAAAGGAGAAAGAGGAGATCAATGAATTGGGCATGCAACTAAAAAAGCTAGAAAAAAACAAATTAACAATCCCCAATTAAATACTGAATTAGAAATCCTGAAAATTAAAGGGGAAATTAATAAAACTGAAAGTAAGAAAACTATAGAATTAATAAAACTAAGAGCTGGTTTTATGAAAAAACAATAAAATAAACTCTTGGTTATTTTGATAACCAAAGAAAACCAAATTACCAGTATAAAAAATGAAAAGGGTGAATTCACCACCAATGAAATGGAAATTAAAGCAATAATTAGGAACAATTTTGCACAACTGTATGCCAATAAATTGGAAAATCTAAATGAAATGGATGAATATTTACAAAAATACAAATTGCCCAAGTTTACTGGAGAGGAAATAAAATCCTTAAATAGGCTCATTTTAGAAAAAAGAAATTGAACAAGCCATCAATGAACTCCCTAAGGAAAAATCTCCAGGGCTAGATGAGTTTACAAGGGAATTCTACCAAACATTTAAAGAACAGTTAATTCCAATAATAAACAAACTATTTGAAAAATAGGTGCAGGAGTTCTACCAAATTCCTTTTATAACATAAATATGGTGTTGATACCTATACCAGGCAGAGCCAAAATAGAGAAAGAAAATTACAGACCAATTTCACTAATGAATATCAATGCAAAAATCTTAAATAAAATATTAGCAAGGAGATCACAACAAGTGATCACCAGTGTAATACACTATGACCAGGTGGGATTTATACAAGCAATGCAAGGCTGCTTCAAGATTAGAAAAACTATCAACATAATAAACCACATCAATAACAAAACAAACAAAAATCATATGATTATCTCAGTAGATGCAGAGAAAGCGTTTGAGAAAATACAACACTCATTCCTATTAAAAACACTAGAGAATATAGGAATAGGTGGAGCTTTCCTTAAAATAATAAGCAGTATCCACCTAAAACCATCAGGAAACATTGTATGTAATGGGGATAAGTTAGAGGCATTCCCAATAAGATCAGGGGTGAAATAGGGATGTCCATTATTACCTTTATTATTTGATATTGTACTAGAAATGTTAGCTATAGCACAAAGAGAAGAAAAAGGAATTAAAGGAATTAGAATAGGCAAGGAGGAAACAACTTTCACTCTTTGCAGATGATATGATGGTATACTTAGAGAATCTTAAAGAATCAACTAAAAAACTGCTTGAAACAAGTAAAAACTTTAGCCAACTTGCAGGATATGAAATAAACCCAAATAAATCATCAGCATTTCTATACATGAGCAACAAAGCTCAGCAGCAAGAGATAGAAAGAGAAATTCCATTTAAAGTAACGTAGATAATATAAAACACCTTGGTGTCTACCTGCCAAGACAAACCCAGGAACTCTATGAACACAGTTACAAAATACTTTTCACACAAATCAAACCAGATCTAAATAATTGGAAATATCAATTGCTTATGGATAGACCAAGCTAATACAATAAAAATTACAGTCATACCTAAATTAATTTACTTATTCAGTGCCATACCAATCAGACTACCTAACAATTATTTTATAGAGTTAAAAACAATAATAACAAAATTCATCTGGAAGAACAAAAAGTCAAGAATATCAAGGGAAGTAATGAAAAAAAATGTACTGGAAGGTAGGCTAGCCCACCAAATTTGAAGCTATACTATAAAGTGGCAGTCATCAAAACTATTTGTTACTGACTAAGAAATAGAGTGGTGGAACAATGGAATAGGCTAGGCACAGGAGACACAGTAGTAAATGACAATAGTAATCTACTGTTTGATAAACCCAAAGACTCCAGCTTCTGGGATAGGAATTCAGTATTTGACAAAAACTTCTGGGAAAACTGGAAGATATTATGGCAGAAACTAGGCATAGCCAAACATCTTATACCTTATACAAAAATAAGGTCAAAATGGGTTGAAGATTTAGACATAAAGGGTGATACCATAGATAAATTAGGAAGGAATAGTTTACCTCTCAGATCTATGGAGAGGAAAACAATTTGTGTCCAAATAAGAGATAGAAGGGCCAGCTAGGTGGAGAAGTGGATAAAATACCAGCCCTGGATTCAGGAAGACCTGAGTTCAAATCTGGCCTCAGACACTTGACCCTGAGCAAGTTACTTAACCCTCATTGCCTTGCAAAAGAGAGACAGAGAGAGAGAGAGAGAGAGAGAGAGACAGAGACAGAGACAGAGAGACAGAGAGAGACAGAGAGAGAAGACTTTGATTACATTAAACTTAAAAGGTTTTGTACAAACAGAAGTAATGCAGCCAAAATTAAAAGAGAGACAGAAAGCTGGGGAACAATTTTTACAGCCAGTATTTCTGATAAAGACCTCATTTCTAAAATACAAGTCATTCCCCAATTGAGAAATGGTCAAAGGATATGAACAGGCAGTTTTCTGATGAAGAAATCAAAGCTATCTATTCCCATATGAAAAAAAAATGCTCTAAATCACTACTGATCAGAGAAATGCAAATTAAAACAACTCTGAGCTACCACATCACATATATCAGATTGGCTAATATGACAAAAAAGGAAAATAACAAATGTTGGAGAAGCTGTGGGAAAAAAATGGAACACTAATACATTGTTGGTGAAGCTGTAAAGTGATCCAACCATTCTGTAGAGCAAATTGGAACTATGCCCAAGGGTCTATGGGGCTGTTCATACCCTTTGACCCAGTGGTACCACTGCTAGGTTTGTATCCCTAAGTGATCATAGAAGAGGGAAAAGGACCCATATGTACAAAAATATTTATAGCAGCTCTCTTTGTGGTGGTAAAGAATTGAGGGAATGCCCATCAATTGGGGAATGGCTAAACAAGTTGTGATATAAGAATGTAATGGAATACTATTGTACTGTAAGAAACGATGAGCAGGAAGAATTCAGAGAAACCTGGAAGGACTTATATGAACTGATGCTGACTGAGAGGAGCATGACCAGGAGTACATTGTACACAGTAACAGCAACATTTTGTGATTAACAATGGTGATAGACTTGGTTCTTCTTAGCAGTGCAACAATACAAAACAGTTTCAAAGAATTCATGATAGAAAATGCTCTCAACATCCAGAAAAAAAGAACTGTGGATTATGAATGCAGCTTGAAACATACTGTTTCCACTTTCGGACTTTTTCCTTTTTTTTTTTTTTTGAGGTTTTTCCTTGTGTTCTGATTCTTCTGTCACAAGAAGACTAATGCAGAAATATATTTGATGTGATTGTACATATATAACCTATATCAGACTGCTTTCTGTCTTGGGGAGGAGGGAGGGAAGGGAGGGTGGGAGCAAAATTTGCAACTAAAAATCCTATGAAAACAAATGTTAAAAACTATCCTTATATGTAACTAGAAAATAAGAAAATACTTTTATTTATTTTTAAAAATCCTCTGACTCTGAATCCAGAGTTCTTTCCCTTGTACCACACTCTGAACTTGTGGTAATGGTACTACTTTCTGGTGGATATTTATTGAAATATCAATTTATGACAACTTGACACATTGGATAGAGAGCTGCATTCATTATAAGGATCACCTAGGTTCAAGGGCTTTCTCTGATATGTACTGTCTATGTAATCTTGGATAAGTCATTTCGCCCATTAATGCCCTAGGAAACTTCCAGAATAATTACCAATTTGCAATGGTTAAGGAATTGTCCCTGTTGGGGATTCCCTATAACAAAGAAATCATAGATCCAGTGGGAACAAGAAATACATGCTTAGAATTCTCCAAATGATATCTTCAAAATAAATGGCACTTACATTCATAAATTACCACTGCTAAAAATACAAAGAATCATTACAGAACTTAATGAAAATTATTCAACATGGTGTTTCCACTAATTTTAAAGCTAAAGGGTAAGGAGAGAGAGAACTATATATAATAACATTAACATTTTTGTTGTTTGAATTATTTTGTTGCTGTTATTTGTCCTTAGCTTTTTGGAAGAGGACTATGACATCAGTGTGATGTCATGACTTATACTGAATTGTGATTTAAGTGAGGAAAGACTGTGCAAGGTCACCAATCTCATTTTCTCCTCCAGAGACTTCTGGGTCCAGTGGAAAGATACATATCAGAATGACAAGAGGTGGCCCAAGATATATTTTTGTTTGTTTTCTTTTCATTTTTTTTAAGGTAGTTGGGTTTAAGAGACTTGCCCAGGGTCACACAGATAAGAAGTATCTGAGATGAGATTTGAACTCAGGTCCTCCTGACTTCAGGGTCAATGCTCTATCCACTGTGCTACCTAGCTGGCCAATTAAATTATTTTAATAAATTATTAAATGACAATGAAAATATAGAATATACAATATTAACAATTAATGTATATTTCAAGTGGGAAAAGCTGTTTGTGATCATCCTAATCAATTAACTATAACACTCATAGAAGCTTGTCTCCTGGTTATAAGTCACAAAATGTGTGATACAGCTACATATCATTGATACAGGACAAGTGTGGAACAGAATTATATACTAAAAGTACACATTGGAATAGCTTTTAAAATAGAACTTCAATATCAGTGAACAAAATAATATACCAAGGGTCATACATTCCTGAGTTGAATAAGAAGCCTTGGCAAAGAAATACAGGTGAGCTCTTTGACCTTGCTTCAATTTCCTTATCCCTAAAAAAGGGATTAAAGTGCTTACTCTCAAGAGAAATAGTGAATACTAATCAATTAATGGACTTGAGGAAAAAAAGACAGGATATCAACTTTAGGCATTGCTAATAAGAAATTCCTTTTTCATGAACTCTGTCCTTGAAAGATTCAAACTCATACTCAAGATAACAAGTGTTGCTGATTATATATAATGTATGCGGGATATTTATCTCTCTGTGTGTCACTCTGTCTCTATCTCTCTCTCTGTGTCTTTGTTTCTTTGTCTCTGTCCCTGTCTCTCTCTGTCCCTTTTTCTCTCTCTCTCTCTGTCTCTCTTTCTCTCTCTGTCTCTCTGTCTGTTTCTGTCTTTCCCTTCTCTCTCTCTCTCTCTCTCTCTCTCTCTCTCTCTCTCTCTCTCTCTCTCTCTCACACACACACACACACACACACACACACACACACACACAGAGAAAATTGAAATAACATAGACCTGTGAATAACCATGGATGGTAGGCCAAAGAGAAACTCCAACTTGAAATTAATCCAGTAGTTGTGCTAATCTTCCTAATTGCAGTTGGGCTGCCTGCCCAGGTGCTTTTTGGGGTAAACAACCAATCCTGGTGAAGAACTTAACTTTAGGTTTAAAGTAAACCTGCCCACAATAGGACTTTTGGTGGAAAACACAGAAAGCAAGTGATTTCTCTTAAGATTTGTGGTTTCTTTGATTGTTAAGTGGGAATTTGGCAAAAGTAAGTTCTAAATGAGCAAAAAAGAAAAGTAAGATTTATGACATTGTAAAACCTAATGAATCCAGTTAATCTCAAAACTTGTATTTATGATCTGTGGAGAGCTACACTTGGCAAAAGGCCAAAATCTGCCTAAAAGGAAAAGAATCTACCACTAAATGTGACTCTTAATATTTAACCCAGTTGCCTAGTTGTCCTTTTTATATGGAGAATTTTCTTTTCATTTATAAGGAAGTCATAGCATCATTACATTATCCAAATGGTAGGTTTCTAGGGCAAATGGGTCAAACAGTTAGTTACATAGTTTGCTGATGTGGTGTGCCCACAAATTGTATTCACAATTCTAATAATAATTTGTTGTGGCTGAGGCATAGCAAAGGTTGTTGTTGTCAAATGGATTTGATACTGTTCACATTACTAGTCAATATTTCATTAGAAAAGAATATTTTCTCCTTGACTGAACCAAATGGATTGGTAAAATGGTTAAACACTCAAGTGGAAATTTGAGCTCATCACTGTGAGTAAACTCTCCAACAATGCACATGACAACCAACTTCCTCTTTGGAACTCTTGTCTATATCTTCCCCATAATTTGGCCAATCCAATATTCTTAGGGCCTTCATTTTCTACCAATACTATGAAAATAGAAATGGAATGGTTCTTTCTTGACCAGTCTATCTCTTTTGGATCATGCATCTGCAATCTGTATCCATGCTTGCCCAATTTATCTCTTTGAATTTGAGTGTAGGGAAATGGTTCATAAAGAGATAAAGTGATAGCAAAGCAATATCTTATGAGTTTGCCATGTAAAATCCACAGAAGTCAACATGCATCCATTAAGTGCTAACTACATGGCAGGTATGTTTTAAGGTCTGGGAATACAAATAGAAGCAAAAAGAAAGATAGTCCCTGCCCTTAAGGGGCTTATATTCTAATGGGAAAAACAAACCATAAGAGGAAATTGGGGGAAAGGTGGGCATAAGGAGGAAAAGGCAACTGCATGGAGAAATGATGGAGAGAGAAATCAGTAGGATCAGGAGGGGGGCCTAGAAGGGAATGAAAAAGTCAACATGGCTGGTCTGGGCCCTTCCTTATAAGGAACGTTCTGGATGAAACCAGTTTAGGAGAAGGAAGGGCCACAGAGGCAGAGTGATAGTCCAAGGTGTAAATTTTGTACACAGAAAAGATTTTCCAGGGTGGGAAGGCTGCTAGATCAAGGTAGTGGAAGCATATTCCAGAGTTAAAGGCTATTGGATCAGAAGCCACACTATAAAATCAAAGGACATGATCTATACACTGAATGTCTTCTTTTCAATTAGTGTCTTCTCTCCTTTGCACTCATAGTTCAGACTTCTGGGAGTGAGAGAGACTTGGGTACATGGATAGTCCATGTTGACATGAAGCCACAGTGCTATGAGGATAGCTTCATGGCCTGGAGCACAGAACAAGATGACTGGAGCACAGTACAGCCAGGAGAGAGGAGGCTTAGGAACCAAGAGAAAAGATCCAGAATGTCTAAGCCTTCTACTTATGGTGCATCCCCCTGGGCCAGTGAGCTGAAAAAGGCAATTTCCCTTTTAGTTTGTAAGTGAGTACCTCAGATTGGAAGACTTTCACCTTCTTCCATGCTTTTCTTGGTTTTTACTGCATGATCTTGGGCCAGGAAATGGAAGCCCTTTCCAGGAATTTCTTCCCTATGAGCCATGGTTATATGTTGTCTGGATTATCCTTTCTTAACCTAAACATCTGAGAAGGCAATAGAGAATAGGATTCAAAATGATTGGAGGTAAATGTCTCTATACAAGAGGGTTTGGTCTAGATTCCTTTTCCCCACACTCTATTCTATAGAAATTACAATAAACTATATCACCACATACTAAGTCTCTCTGAATCTACTAATGCAGCAAATGGAAAAAATGAAACCCAGGTGAGGTGGTGGCTCTGAGTTAATTCTAGATACCATGTTTTATGTTTTAATGTTTTGAGCAAATTTCTATTTAATTTTCTTAATTAATTTTGGATCTCACCAGTTAGTGATTAATCAAAAATCCTTGTGGGTGATGCTAGTGAGCATCCTAAATATTGAAGGCTAGGCACCTTCTGGTGGCCAAAAGCAATACTGAAGCCTCATAGGAGAAAGCTAGCTCCAGTATCCTACAAAGAAAGCAATTTACAAGGGTGAGAACAATGGTTCTAATGGAGTGTCACCTTCTGGATAATTCAAGATCTTGCACTCAGATTGCTAGATAATTGACAAAGTGCCATGATGTTTTTCTATAAGCTTCTGAAAGGTAGCACTCGATTGGGACAATCAAATGGCGCCATGTAGGGGTGGGTAGTGCCACATATTTCTTTAATGACATCACTTGTTCCAATTCCCTTTTGTCCTTCTCAATTCAAATTTTCTGCAAAACCCACCTCTCTTTTTAACTCCCGTGTTACTTTTAAGTACCTTTCTTTCAGTCAGTCAGGATCACAACTTCATTGCCATCCTCAGCATCTCAATCTCAATCACCCCACACACAGAGTTGGAAGATCTTTCCATTTCTATCTGCAAAATATCTTTCACATGTCTCATCTCCAATCATACCAGCCTCCATCATCCTTCCCACAGACTATTACAATAGCCTCCTTTTGTCTCTCCCTGCCTCAAAGTTCTCCCTACACTAATCTAGCTTCCACAAAGCCATCATAATGATTTTTCTAAAAGGCAAATCTGACCATGTCACCTTCCCACTCAATAAAATTCAGTGGCTCCCTATTACCTCTAGGAGCAAATATAAAGTATTTTCTTTGGCATTTGAAGGGTTTTTTGTTTGTTTTGCACAACTTGCACCCTTTCTACCTTTCCTCCTTATTCCACTCCACACATTATATGGCCTACTCATGCTGGCCTATTTTGTATTCCACTTACACAAGACTCCATCTCCTATCTCTCTTTTGCTGAAGCTATTCCCCATACCTAGGCTGTTTTCTTTCCTGATTACTACCTCTTGGAATTTCTGGATTCCTTCAATACAGCTCGATTCCCACGTTCCACATGAAGTTCCTCCTGATCCCTTTCCCAGTTATTAGTTCTTCCTTCTCAAAACTACCTTATATTAATTTCATTTATATTCTGTGTGTATCTATTATGTGCATGTTATCTCCCTCAGTATAATGTAGACTCTTTTAGGAAAGGACTGGCTTTATCTCTTAGTATCTCCTTCACCAAGCTCAATGTCTGGCACATAGCAGGTACGTAAATGAATGCTTGTTGATTCATTGATCAATTGATTAACTGATAATGTGTAGTGGCCTCCTCACACCTGCCATGTACCTCTCTACTGCTTTCTGGAAATAGAGGCTAGTGACTAAATAGCATGACTTTTCTGTGGTGAGTTTTGATTTCAAGAGGAAAAATAAATGGGTATTTTTACTGAGGCTTTATTTTAAAAAAGAATAGCCTTTCTCAGATCATGCATCCTTATTTTTGTTTTGGAAAATGTAACAATATATGACAAAACAGGACACGTACATATCCCTGCATTTTTTAGTCTGCATAAGGATTGATCACAAAATCAGGTAGTTGACTCTGGTTTCTTAAAGGTTATGTTGATGAAACCCAAGCTTCAGCAAATTCTAGTAAGTTAAGAAGGTTAGGGGGCAGCTAGGCGATGCAGTGGATAAATCGCTGGCCCTGGATTCAGGAGGACCTGACTTCAAATCCAACCTCAGACACTTGACACTTACTAGCTGTGTGACCCTGGGCAAGTCATTTAACCCTCATTGTTCTGCTAAAAAAACTTTAAAAGCCTATACATAGAAGCTCAGTGAAAGATTTTATGTCTGTCATTCTTGGTTCAGCCTCTTAGGGTTAGCCACTGTATTATGAATTTGAGACCCATAACAATTTGAAAAGACAATCTACCAAGGCTATAGGGGTTTTAAATGTAATGAACACCTGTACTGAGAAACGAAAAATGCTTGGAGGATTGAATTAAATACTATAAACAAAATTTAGCCAATTTAAAGTCACAATCACTGTGAATCACAAGGTTTTTTGTTTGTTTTGTTTCTTCAGTAGTTTTCAGTCATGCCAGACTTTTTAGGACCCCCATTTGTGGTTTTATTGGCAGAGTTACTGGAGTAGTGTGCCATTTCCTTCTGCAGATCATTTCACAGATGAGAGACCTGAAGCAAACAAGATAAAGTAACTTGCCCAAGTTTACATAAATAGTAGTCTGAGGCCAGATTTGAACTCAGAAAGATGAGTGCTCCTAATCCCAGGCTCAGCGCTCTATCCACTTTGCTACCTAACTATCTGAATCACTAGGTTGAAACAACTAAATAATCTCATCAGTGTTTCCTGAGATCTAGTCTAAATTCCCCACTTTGCACTCCTGACTTCTGTCCTGTGGAGTAAAATAAAACAAGTCCAGTTCCCCTTCAATATGCCAGTCTTTAAGTACTTGAAGATAGTTATCATGTGTTTCCTAAGCCTTCTCTTCTCCAGGCTAAACATATCCACTTATTTCAATCTTTCATTAAAGTGAATGTGCTAGTTCCCATTCTAGTTATCCTCCTCTGGATACTTCCCAGCTTATCAATATCCTTTTTGAACTGTAGCCCCCAGAACTGGACCCAGTAGTTTGAATGTGGTCTGACCTAGAAAAAGTAGAGTGGTACCACTGCCTGCTTATTTCTATGGCCATCTCTTCTTTTAATGCAACCTGAGATCACATCAGCTTTTTTTGTCTCCCATATCATAATTCCAACTCTTCTAGAGTGACTTCTCTCTTGCCCAAATGGAAATGATCTCTTTCTCCATCCTTTGGATCTCCAAAAGCATTTATTTGTACTAGTCATTTGCTACTTGTCATTTACTACATTAAATTAATCCTCAACTACACTTCAATAAATACATGTTTGAAATGTTTTAATTGATTAATCTTAGAGTAAGAAAAGGCCCAAGTTTGAAAACTGAGACATAATTATAGAATCTTAAAAATCACAGAATCATGACTTTAGAAGGGACCATGGGGATCATCTAATCCAATTCCCTCGTAAGAAATTCCTTTTCATAAACTCATTCATTGAAAATTCATATTCCAACATGATTAAATGGCAAAGCTCTGTGCCTTTCTTTCAGAAAGAAAAACAAACAATCTCTCAGGAGATAACCAACATCAGCATCAATGTCCATTCACTGGAAGAAATGTTTCTTCTCTGCTGGGATGTGCTTAGTGCCTCCCATATGACATCATTTGTGAGGCCCTAATAAGCAAAATGGAGTTTATGGCTTTGCATTGAAAGAAAGGGAGGCTTAGTATGAGACCCAAATCTCAAAAATGAAATGCTCTTTTTTGGCACAAATTGCACCCTGAATGGCTGAAGCATTAGGAAAGTTGGAACTCTTTCCTGGTCTCAGTAGCGAGGCAAAAGGTTCTCCTCCTTGTGTTTCGTGTAGCTGCCAGCTAGGCAGCCAGGAAAAAAAAAAGCTGAATGAAACTTTCATCTCTTAACTTCTGTTGTTTCCAGCTTCAGCACATAATTCTCTGAGGTAGAAATAAATTCTGTTTTTATCCCTCTCCCACATTTCTAACTTCCTAAGGGGATTGATCCTTTTGTAGACTCGGAAGCCAGGCTTCTCCTTTTCTTAGCCCTAGCTCAATATTCAGTTAGCCAGGTGGATGTAGCCAGATTTAGATTTTCAGAGAGCTTTCTCTGGATACACAGTGGTTTCCAACACCTTTTCAATCTTATGGAACATTACTCCCCTTCACTTACCAAATGAGACTATTCACCATCCTGAAAACACTCCACATGCCCTTGCCTCTGAATGGTTGCTCAGAATGTTTCCTATATATGTAATACTCCACCTTACCCAATCTTTACATGTCAAAATTCTTCCTATCCTTTAAGATTCAATTCAGTTGCTAAAACTATTATCTATTTCTTCAGAGCCTCACAACAATCCTGTGAAGTAGGAGCCCAATCTACTGAATAGAGGACCAGCCTTGGAGTCAGGAATGCTTTCATTTAAATTTTACTTCTGACACATACAAGCTCTATGTCCCTGGGCAAGTCACTCAACCTTTCACTGCCCCTTGTCAACTCTATATGGCTATATAAATTACAGAATAGTGGTTTAGAAGGGAGTTTCTGCACTGGAAATCCCCATGTGGATGAAATCAGAGTAACAGTTTTATTTGCTTTTTTAAAATACGTGTGATGCCTCTGATTTGTTTATTTCATATCCTATTTTATCAAAACTGATTTGAATTATTTTTTCCACTGAATTATAGTGGTTCTACCTACCTCTAATCCAGCATTCCAACTCCTGCCTTGGAGCTGTGGATTTCTTATTGGCAAATGTTCACCATATCTAGCCTATCATGCGTTCCATCATACTTGCTCTTTAGTGATCTTCATGCAAAGCTACCAGGCTTATGTTCCATCTCCTGACTCCCACCCCCACTCTCATACTTTCCATTTTAAGTTCTGGGAACAACCACTAAATCCACACCACAATTACTGAAAAGGACCTGTCAATTTCATTCACCATGACTTCCTTGACCAAAATACTAGTCCCTGGAACTAGTAAGAAGATGACTCTCCATGAGTCAAAGGTTCTTAAAGGGGACAATCAAAAAGAGAGTTAGATAGAGGCTGAGAAGAAATACTATGGTAGATTTTGAAGCCCTGTCTAACAATACATTTGTGAGCTATTGTCACTATTGAGTTATTTTTCATACCATATTTAAATATATATGCACGTATGTGAGCATTTTCTTACTGATTTCCTTGCAGCCTTGATGAAATTTAAAACTATCTTTCTAGAAAGAAATATTTTAAATCAATAAATATAATTGTTTAAAGATGTTTTTTCTACTGGGAAAACTGGAAAGCAGTCTGGCAGAAACTAGGTATAAACCAATACTTTACACCATTTAGCAAGACACAATCAAAATGAATACAAGAACTAGATATAAAGAGAGATATCATGGGTAAATTAGAAGAATGTGGAACGTAATACTTGTGAGATTTATGAAAAGGAATAGACTTTATTAATAAATAAAAGAGAGCACTATGGGATATAAAATGGATAATTTTGATTATTTTCAATTCAAAGGGTTTTGTAAAATAAAACCAATGTAGCCAAGATCATAAAGAAAGCAGAAAATTGGGGAAATATTTACAGACAGTTTCTCTGATAAAAGCCTTATACCTTAAATATGGAGAGGACTGAGTCAAATTTATAAGAATATGAATCATTCCCCAATTGATAAATGGTCAAAGGTTATTAACAGGCTGTTTTTGGAAGAAAGCATCAAATCTATATATAATCATATAAATGCTCTAAATCATTATTTATTAGAGAAATGGATATTAAAACATTGAGGTACTATCTCATACTTATCAGATTGGCTCAAATTATAGAAGAAGAAAATTATTAATATTAGAAGAAATGAGGAAAAATTGGGCTAATAATACACTGTTGGTGGAATTGCGAACTGATCCAAACATTTTGGAGAGCGCAAAGAGTTATAAAACTGTGAATACCCTTTGAAACAGCACTCTAAGGTCTGTTCTCCAAGATAATCAGGGGAAAAGGAAAAGAACCTTTATGCTCTAATATATATATGTGTGTGTGTGTGTGTGTGTGTGTGTGTGTGTGTGTGTATATATGTATGTGTGTGTGTATATATATATATACACATACATATACATATATATACATATATATGTATGTGTGTGTGTGTATATATATCAGCTCTCTTTGTGGTATCAAAGCACTCAAAATTGAGGGGATGCCCAACAACTGGTGAATGACTCAATAAGTTGAGCTATATGATTGTGATGGAATACTATGAGAAACGACAAGCAAGTTGATTAAGAAATACATGGAGAGACTTGCATGAAATGATGCAAAGTGAAATGAGCAGAACAAAAAAAAAAAACCATTGTATACAGTGATGGCAATATCATATGAAGAATAACTATGAATGACTAAGCTATTCTGAGCGATGTTAATATTAAAATAAAATATGAAGGTATTATGAATAAAAATGCTGTCTATCCCCAGAGAAAGAACTAATATATAAGAGTAAGTATTATAGACTAACACATACACACATACATATGTGCATATGTGTGTATGTGTATATCTGTATAGATACAGATTTAGACATATATGTGATGTTGTTCTCTAATGCAGAGTTAGAAGGAAGGGAGAAAACTCAAAACTCAAAATTTAACAAAAAATAAATGAAATAAATATTAAAAAATAAAATTGTTTCTGCTGTTCTTAAATAAAAGTTTTGACTAAAGTAAAATAAACTGAAATCCAAAAATAGTCCACATCATTGTTTCCAATATCTTCATGCAAAGCTTTTTATCAGAGGTACCATACTACAATATTCTAATGAAGTTGCCTTCCCATCAACATCAATATTGCCTCCAAAGATGATTGAGACCCATTAAGGTCTGTGTATGAGTATATGCCCATGCATATACACATATACACATCTCTCTATACATTTACATATGTATATGTGATGCATGTGTATGTGTACATGTATTATGTACACAAATAAATGTGAATCCCAATCAATGTAGAGTTTATCCATTGGATTATACATGTATATATGTTTGTATCTGCCTATACAACAACAAATACTTATAATAACCCTTCAAGGTTTGTGAAGCAAACATTAGTTCCATTTATACTTACAACAACTCTGAGAGGTAGTTATTATTATTCATCCGATTTTACAGATGCTGGAACTGAGGCAAACAAAGATGAAGTGACTTGTTCAGAGTCAATCAGCTAGTAAATGCCAGACTTGAACTCAGGGACTCAGTTCTTGACTCCAGGCCCAGTTATTTGTCCAATGCCCTGCCTACATGTCTTTAGTGTATGTGTATATGTGTCTGAATGCACGTATACATACACACATGCACATGTGTCTATATACACAAGTTGATATACATGTATATAACTATGTGCATTGTGCACACGTGTGCACATATAT
Organism: Dromiciops gliroides; assembly: GCF_019393635.1. Classification (NCBI taxonomy): domain Eukaryota; kingdom Metazoa; phylum Chordata; class Mammalia; order Microbiotheria; family Microbiotheriidae; genus Dromiciops; species Dromiciops gliroides. Next base: position 274,776,121 of record NC_057861.1, read on the forward strand.
GCACATGTGTGTATATATGTACACAACCCACTTGATTGTATATAGAGTCTACACACATATACACATTTATATTCATCCATATAGGTGATAGATATGCATGGATTTATGTCCACATAGCTACATATATACAATGTATGTATATGGATATGAGTGTGTATGTGTATGTATATGTGCATACATATATACACATGTATACACAGATCTATGACTCATATTGATGAATTCTAAGTCTATGTGTGACATATATGCATTGTAGCTAAACAATGAGCATATATATCTATTATATATGTATATGTGTATGGTTTAATATATAAACACATATACACATATATAATATATATGCGTATGTATATTATATATTATATATGTGTATATCATATGCATCTATTATACATATGGATGAACTATCTCTGTGTGTGTTTGTGACTAACACTACATATTATAACTAAACAATGAGCTTGGTCCAGAATTCGTGAGGGAGACAAGCCTTCTTCTATTGATGCCCCATTTTTTTCCAATAACAAAGGCCTATCTTTTTAATATCAGCATTCTTATGCTTATGTTGTATTACTCTGGATCAGAATACTAAAATTTCCAGAGAAATGAAGTTGGCAACCACCTAGCATTCAATAGAGAAGCAATAGAGAAGGACATGAACAGCATGGAAGATGTTATAACCAAATAATTTAAAGAATGACTAACAGTTTATAAACTGGATTGACATGACTTTCTACATTTTTCCTTCCCTTGAACACCCTGCCAACGTGTCCCACAAGCTATAAAATGAGCTAAAACTGGTAGTGGCTATGTTGATAGTATGGGCTGTAGTAGTGGTGGTGGTGGTGATAATGGTTGAATTAACTACAGAACCTGCAATAGTAGTATAATGTGAATGTGGGAAAAATAATACTGAAGTCTGAGGTAATGCAGAAATTAGACATCTGTACCTGGATAATCAGATGGTGGTTATCTAGATGAGTGGCATCAAACTCAAATAGAAACAGGGCCATCAAACCTTACATAAGGATAAAAGGTATCATATTGACTTAGAAAACCACATATCAACATAACCTATATTCTATTGACACAGCAGATAGATGACACAGTGAATATAGCACCAGTCCTAGAGTCAGGAAAACGTGACTTCAAATCTGGCCCCAAACACTAACTAGTTGTGTGACTGTGGGCAACACACTAAACCCTGTTTGCCTCAGTTTCCTCATTTATAAAATGAGGTCTAGAAGGAAATGGTAAGCCACTCAGGGGTCATATACAGTTGGACATGACTGAAAACAACTGAACAACCAACACATTTCCCTGGGGAAATTTACCCCCTTTACACAGACAGATATAAGAAAAAGACATCTTGATAGTGGCAGCTAGGTGGCAGAGTAGAGTGCTGGGCTTGAAGTCAGAAAGACCCCCTCTTCCTGAGTTAAAATCTGGCCTCAGATACTTACTAGCCATGTGACCCTAGGCAAGTCACTTAACTCTGCTTCATGTTCCTCGTTTATAAAATGAGCTGGAAAAGGAAATGGCAAACCACTCCAGTATCTTTGCCAAGAAAACAGCAAATGGGGTCATGAACAGTCAGTCATGACTAAAAAAATATTGAACAACAAAATATTCTATTGAAATTTTATTTATCATGTTAAACATTTCCCAATGACATTTTAATCTGGTTCAGAACTCACCCAAAGTGTTATAGGCCTCATGTTTGACACCTGAGATCTAATATAATTTTCCCTCTAAAAACTTTAAGTTATTAACAGAAGACCCTGCTACATAAGCAATAAACTAAGAAGACTGAGCAGATAGAAATGGAGCTTAATTACTGGACATGTTCTGAGACCTCTGATCTTAACCTTCACAAAAATATTTTTTTTAAACTAATTCAATTCAATTAAATAAACATTTATTACACAACTACTATATGCAAGGCACAGGGGATCTTTTCCTTTGAGGAACATAAGTTTTACGGAGATAAGTAGCTACTTAAATACACATAAGCAATAATGGAAAAGCACAAAAAAGTGCAGGTGAACAAATTCGAAATACAAAGCAAATATAAAATAATGTCACGGGGTTGAGGGAAAACACTAACAACTGAGAAGATCAGAAAAAATATGTGTGAAAAAGGAAGCCCATAAACTGAGCCTTGAGGGCATCTAGAAATTATAAGAAGTAAAGGTTAGGAGGGAAAACATACAGGCTTGGGGGACATGTCATCTATTCAAAGGCACAGAGGTACTAGATAGAAGGTAGTATATGAGGAACAGTAGGTAAGACAGTTTGGCTGGAATATATAAAATATATATGTAGAACATGAAGGGGTGAGAACATGGAGTAGTGTGAAATAATCCCAGAAAGATAAGCAGGAGAGTGACTGTGAAGAACTTTAAATGGTGAACTCAGAGTTTGTATTTTATTCTAGAGGGAGGGTGAGGAGGGTAAAGGGAATTAGTAAGGATTTTAGAGTAGAAGAATGACAGAAAAAGACTTGTATTTTAGTAATTTCAATTTGCCAGCTGTGGGGCAGAGAGATTGGAGAAGGTAGGGTCAATGAGTATAGATCCCACAATGAGGAGGCTATTGTAAGAGTCCAGGGGAGAGATTGTGATAGATTGAACCAGGGTGGTGGCTATGTGAATAATTTTTTAAAAGGAAATTATTTTAGAAATATGGTGGAAACAGGCTAGACAAGACTTGGAATTGCTTGGATATAAATGTTCACATAGAAGGAAGAATAAAGAGTAATCAACTAGAATTTTTAACATAAGCCACTAGAATGATGGATGTTCCAACAACAAAAAATGATGTGTCTAGGAGGAAGGATAGGGTTAGGAATAAATATAATGAATTCTAATTTAGACTTCTAAAGTTTGAGACTCCTTTGGTACATTTAGAAGGAAATGTCCGATAAGTGCATGGTAATGTGGAAGTAGAGTTCAAAAGTGATTGTCTAAATATCTAGATTCAGGAGTCATCTGCATAAAAATGAAATTTTAACCTATGGAAGCTTATGAGATACCCTAGTGAGAAAGTATAAAGAGAAAAGAGAAGAGTGCCCAACAGAGTTATGGAGGAAACCCACACCTGTTGGGAAGAAGGAATATAAAGACCTAGCAAAGGCAACTGAGAAGTGGTTAGGAAAATGGGGGGAAACCAAGAGAGAGCATTCTGAAAGAAATGAATGAGTCTAGTATGTCTAGGAGGTAGGTGTAGCTGACTTTGTCGAAATCTATAGAGATGCCAAGTAGAATAAGGAATAAAGAAAGACCATTAGATTTGTCACTTAAGAGATAAGCACTGGCCCTGGATTCAGGAGGACCTGAGTTCAAATCCGGCCTCTGACACTTGACACTTACTAGCTGTGCAAGTCACTTAACCCCCACTGCCCTTCACAAAAAAAAAAAAAAGAGAGAGAGAGAGAGATAAGTGTTAACTTTGGAAAGAACTATTTAAATCTAGTAGTGCACTTATATTACAAAGGATGGAAAAAGTAGAGGGATGTTGGGGGCAGTTAGATGGTGCAGTGGATAAAGCAAGGACACTAGATTCAGGAGGACCTGAGTTGAAATCCAAATTCAGACACTTGGCACTTATTAGGTGTGTGACACTGGGCAAGTCACTTAAAGAAAGAAAGAAAAACTAGAGGGATGTAAGAATATGAATGCAGCCAGTTTAGGGACCTTTGAGAGAAGTTTGGTTATGAAAGGGAGAGCAGATAAAAGACGACAGATTGAGGGGATGTTAGAGCACAGTATCTAGCATCTAAAACATACATAAACAGTTTCCTCCACCAACTGCCTTCCTAGGCCATATTTCAGCTCTGGATCCCACCCCATAAGATCTCAGAAATAAAATTAGTGTCCTTGTTTCAGAATTTCCAGTTTGTTATGTATTTATATATACATGTCTGAGATTATGGGATGTCCATTTAGATATATTATTTTTCAAAGTCTTTTTTTTATCAAAATTAAAGACAGAGCAAAAATATCCTACCAGCCCTTGTTAGATCAGAGTCTGTTAGTAGGCCTCCACCAGTCACAGACAACCATGGATCAGCGCCTTGAAGAGCCACAGGCCACAGTGTGACTGTGCAGTCCGATACGGGAGCCGCAGCTCCTGAGTGATTTATAACCGGTAACTGCTGCATCCCGTGTTGTATCTACCCCTTGAGGAGTAGCTGGAGTGTCCTCTCCAGGGTGCAGGCCTGGGTGGATCAATATGAAAAACAAGCTGTTGCCCATGCAGCAGGTTTTCCCTCTATGTGACACTGGTGGATTCAAAGGAGAGGCAGAGCCAATACAGTTTGGCACTGGTGCCACCGCAGGAGTTGCCAGAGGGATGTGATGTCCAACATCCAACTGCCTAAGGGACTCCGACTCCTGATTCTTCCTCGGGGTTAACTCCCGAAGTCTTTCCCATATATGGGTATAGCCGCAAGGCAGCAGAGGTTTAAAATCAGGGTTTCCTTCACCTAGGCGGGTTGCCTGCCAAGGCTAAGGAGCCCCACCTGCCCGAAGTGACTGGTTTTAAGGCGCCAGTGACTCGCCTTAGCCCCTTCTCCTGTTACTGGAAGCAGTTCCACCACAAGAAGACCAGGAGTTGGGCTTCAGTTGTTAGAGGCTATTTGAGAAGCACACTATTGGAGCATTTTATAGAGTGGGAGCTTATCCTCTCTCCCACCCCAGTATGACAAACCTTTGGAGTCTGTTATTACTGTATTAAAGTTATGACTCACAAATCCCAAGCTAGAGATTCATAAATTTTTTGTGCCATGAAACCCTTTGGCAATCTGGTATAGCCTGTGGATCACTTCTCAGAATAACATTTTTAAACGCATAGGAATTAAGAAAAAAACAAATTATATCAAAATATGTTGACTTATTTAAAAAACACAAGATAATATTGTTGCTGGCCTCAGTTTGAGAACCTCTACTCGAAACCCATTATTATCTGCTGTAACCAAATGAGAAAAAGTCTCAGGTTTTTATTTTAAAAAATAATAACAATTACAACAACCATAATAATAGCTACCTTTTACAGAATGCTTTAAAGTTTGCAAAGCGCTTAACAATTATCTCATTTTTCCTCACAATTAACATGGGAGAAAAGTGATATTATTATTCCTATTTTTCAGATGAAATTACCAAGACAGAGAGAACTTAAATGACTTTCCCAGGGTCACTCAGCTAGGAACTATCTCATGCTGGATTTGATCTCAGGTCTTCCTGATGCCATGTCCAGTGCTCTTTCTGCTGTAGAACCTACTTGTATTGAGTAAATATAAATACATTTATTTTGACTTCTTTGCTCCCCACCAAATATTTAGGTGATTCTGTATTTTTTTTAATTTAACTGATAGCTGCTGTCCTCATTGTGAGCTATTACCACACACAAATTGTGTACTATGAGACTGACATGATGTTGCTACTTTTTAGGAAAAGGTTGATTGCTGGAGTTTAGCAATAATATGTATAGGAAGCAAAGCACGTCAGAACAACATGAACAAGATAGTAGAAGATTTGCCCAAATTCTGTGAGTTTGGAGGGGGGGTGGTTATAGTTAGGGTATCCCTTAGAATTAACTAGGAAGTTAAATTAACACTTCCAAAATAAGTGATGGATATTTGTATTATCAGAAATTGTTTGTCTATTAATCATAAATTCCATTCATTAGAGAGAAATATGGCAGTTCAAAGCTCAATAAATGAAATGCAAAGGTTTCTGGGTATGGTAGCATTACTGTATTTTAGTTCTTGGGAAAATGACTTAATCTCTCTTCACCTCAGTTATTTGTTTTGTGTTGTAGAGATAAAAGTGACGTTAATAACAGGGTGCATATATCAACCAATTAAACAACAAACATTTATTAAATACTTAATTTATGCTAGACACTGTTAAATGCTGAGGAACCAAATATAATGAAAAAAGCATGTGGCATAAAGGACAGAATAACTTTCTTACCTAAAAAGGGTAGTATGGTTCAGAGGCAAGGCTATAAACTAGATGAATTCCCTTGGAAGCCAATGATACTCTTCTTTTTGATAATTGAAAGATTTGAGTACACTGGATCTCTTGACCTAGCTATAGAACTGTCTCAATTTCTGTGTGTTCAAACTACAAGTATTACCATACTGAATAATACTTTGACACAATTTACTTGACCTGTTTTGATGCTCTCTAAACCAAAAGTGTCAATCATAGGGCAAGCAGGCCACATGTAATCCACAACACCCTTGGGTACGGCCTGAAACAGATTAAAATGCAATTGAGAGGGGCATCTAGGTGGAGAAGTGGATAGAGCACCTGCCCTTGATTCAGGAGGACCTGAGTTCAAATCCGGCCTCAGACACTTGACACTTACTAGCTGTGTGAGCCTGGACAAGTCACTTAACACCAATTGCCTCACCAAAAAAATAAATACATAAAAATGCAATTGAGAAATATTTAACAAAATAATGAAAGATAGAATAAAACATGTAAAATGTTCATATGTAGTTTTCTAAATTATTATGTTCCCGGGATAGGTAGGTGGCACAGTGGATAAAGCACTGACCCTGGATTCAGGAGGACTTGAGTTCAAATCTGGAATCAGACACTTGACACTTACTAGCTGTGTGACCCTGGACTATTGTGCTCCCCCCAGGGATCCTTATGTATGGTTTAGTGGCTCCCATTTCTATTTATGTAACACCACTGCTCTAAACTATGTAACATTCCTTGTAAGGCCTGCATTGCCCTATATATTACAACCTTCAGCTATAGACAAGAAGACTCCTACATGTCTCTAGGACCCTGAAATAAAAATCATTATGGCTAATTATTCATTTGAGCTATTATCCCCTGAAATTGCCCCACTCATCTCCATACTAAAGGGTGGCCTTTTACAACCTAAGAGGTATATGGATATACAAAATAAAGTAACCCTTGACCCTAAGAAGCAGTGTGTTGTAGAAAATAGTGTGTCACTTACTACCTATGTGACCTTAACCAAGTCACTTAACCTCTCTTGGCCTCACTGTAACATCAAGTGGTTGAACTATGGTCCCTATGATTCCCTTCTAGCTCTCCAATCTGTGATCCTATAATTCCTGACATTCAAATTCAAGCTTATACCCTTTATACCATGAAAATTTTAAGACAGGAGTTCTTAACTTAGGGTCTATAGATTGATTGACTTCAGGTAATCCATTAATTCAGATGAGAGAAAAAAATTACATTTTTTATTCTCATTAATCTTTTGTTTCCTTCATAGTCCTATGTATTTTATTTTGTGTATTTAAAAATGTATTCTTCTGAGAAGAGGTCCACAGCCTTCAAAAGTTGCCCCAAAGGGTCACACACACACACACACACACACACACACACACACACACACACACACTCCTGTTCTAAAGCCATCCTAGGAGTATGAATCTGTTTGGAAGAAATCCAAGGGGTCAAAGTTACTCTTAGAATTTCCAGCTGCATTCTCTCATCACCTTTGACTAGGACTAAGTTTTGGAATGAGACATCTTGATCAGTACTAGTTCGCATTCCCCAAACTCCAGTTTGGCTAGAATTAGATCAAATTCAAGGGGTGAATAATCAGACATTTATCCAAAGGAAAGCATTTTTTCTTAGTCTTAACTCATTTGATACCTCCTATCACCAGCGGTACATGACCTAAGATATGCTGCAAACTGCATATCTTCATTTGAAGACAATCTCAACAGCAGTCATATCTGTACTTCTTCCCCTATAGATGGTACCACCCATTCAAATCATCAGGTCAATGATATCAGCTAGCTCAGGAATTAACACAAGGATATATGTTGTTTCCCTAAGAGGGTCAAAGATTCAAGAAAATGGGGAAGAGGTTTACTTTCTAAACCTTAGGTATCAGCATATGAGCTTTGAAGACACACGAATAAAAATCAGGCAACCAGCAAAACCCTCGAATATTCATAGTAAAAAACAATGGATCCCAGTCCACAGGCTTAGTTCAGAGACTTTTGCCTGAATAAGGGAAGAGAGAAATGAGGATGAAGTGTGGTTTTGAAGCATATTTTCTTTAAAGCTGCCAGGATGCTTAGGGCTGAAGCAAAGCAAATCCAGGGTCCCCATCAAAGCATGAAATTGGCATTACCCTTCTACTTTGGGGAAACTGTGGCTCTGCCCCTGGGGGCAAAACCCTTCACCAAGGCCCAGGGGCACCTGTCATGTCAAGTTTGGCAGCCTTTCTGATCCAGCCCTACAGCCCCCAATTTTGAATCTTCCCAGGTGGCCCCAGAATGACTTGTACAGACTCAGCACTGCTGTGATATAGAGTGTGTACAAAATAACCCTGTTTATCACTGGGTCTCAGGGGATCACTGAACCACCTTGGGATAAATAGGGGTTGGAGATGAAGAGGAGACCCAGCTGGCTGGTTTTAAAAGAGCTGCCCTTCACAAGAACTTGAAGTATCTGGAAAAAGCCCTTGGGATGTAAGTGAACTTCAGTTAACTGTGGACCTCAGATAACTGGAGTTTGATTAGCACTGGTTGTAAATAACATAATTATATATTTTTATGGTAAAAGTGTGTGTGTGTGTGTGTGTGTGTGTGTTTGTGTAAGATCCATGGTCAAAGCATCTTTCTTTTCATTGCTGTTCTATTTTACAAAATATGTTTAAATAAATGCTTTCCTTTTTAGTGTTTGATCTTAAATATGATACCTATGCATTTGCTATGTACATGCTACTTAGGGGAAATAAAACACTGCACACATGCATAAAACATTGCATTCTATTGCTACTGATTAACAGGAACTCCAAAGGACCAATCTAGGTCTGAGGCTCACGCCATCCCCTTGCCACTCAATACTTTGTAGTTAGGGGCTGAACAAATGCTTTTTAGCCAGGGCTCAATTTTCACCAGATCTCTTAGGATCTCAGATCTGGCACATTTAGAGTGAAGGAGCAGGAAGCTTAAGAGGTGGATCCTTTCCTGGCACAGGGGAGGGCTATTCATACTACCTTTTGTGTTAGCATCAAAGTCTTGCTTGGACTCATTCATTGATGCACCTCCCTTCCCCATCAATGCTCTAAAAGCAGTAATACACTGGAGGGGCACAAGACAGGTTAGGGTAAGTGAACTACACTATAACCCACAGAAAGAAGCTGTCTTCTTGCAATAGCCTTATCATAACCAGCTTCTTACAAGCATTGCAGGCAGACTCCTAAATGGAACTCATGGAGACTAATAAGGTCAGTCCTCAATTACAAGCAAAAACAACTCAAATACAAGAATTCTTTACTTTTTAAATTTATTTTTATAGACATTTCCAAAACCCATCTTTGCTTTCAAGGAGTGGAGGAAAGGATACTTTCATTCAAGAATATATTTATTAATTTCTAAATCAATGGCAACCTGAATTTTGGTAGGCAAAAGAAACCTGTCATTTGCACTTTATGTATATATGTATAAAAACCCTCTTTAATAAGCTGTGCTGTGACAAATGGTTAAGTAAGCAGATAGATTTCTAGGTGAAAAATTAATGTTCAAGCCAAAATGGATTGGATAGCATATGCATCAGAATTTAATTAGTTGAAAAAAAATTATTAAAGTGAGGTCGCCAGTAAAAATAGGGAGGGCTTTTTTGCGGGGAGGGAGAGTTTCAGTTAGAATCTTGAATTTCTTTCCCCCTTTAACGTGAAGGGGTTTATTATTATCTATTGAGGTGCCTTGGTTGTATCTAAATGTGACCATCCAATTTACCATAAAAAATGACAGCTGTTGTACTCCTGAAACCATGACTATTTATAAAGTATTTAAATGCAAAGACTCAAGTAAACACTTATTGTTTGAGGTGCTTGTTTCCCAAAGAGAGCACACCAATCTCTCATGAAGTGCAGGTTTATAAATAAATAAGCACCACATTGCAGCTCTGCACAGAAAGAAGTCTTAGATCTGTACAATCTAACCAGAATCCACTGTCGATGGGGCAAATCATAGGGGGCAAGTCAAATTCCTATCAATGCCTTTTTACCTCCTTTCTATCATAGAGAAGCACATTGATTGGTTTTAGATGAAAGAAAAGGGGTTGGGATTAAGGAAACATTCAGTGGAGTTTACATTCATGCTTCATGATAACCTACTGATACTTTATTTTGTCAGCTCACGATGCTATAAATTTGAACTAAATTTGACAAAGTCTGACAAGATGGCCAAAAAAAAAAAGGGCTGAATAATGTACATCTGCCAGGAAAAGGAAAAATAGATGCAAAAATCAAACTATGTAGCAAAATAAATTTGGTGGCTGGTATGGATTTTTGATTTCAAAACAATACCCTTTGCTGTCTAAGCATCACTGATACCAGGAAATACACCTTGTATCAAGGAGCCATTTTTTTTTCCTTCCATGGTGAGATTTATGAACATTTGGCCCCTTATTAAAATCTTACATGTAGTGCTTTTTAAAAAGACTTGGCTAATTATATTCCAGGACACAGGAATCTTAGAAACCCTTAAAGTAACCTTCATGATGTGCTGAGCCTGTCATGCAACTTTTAGGCTATTGTTCCAGCTTTGAATGGTTCCTTACTCTAAGAAAACACTTTAAACAACAGATGTAAGATTTCTCAGTATAAATCTTCTTTGGTGTAACTGCAATCTCATTTCAAAAATCTTCTTGTTTAATAAGTATGACTTCTTGGAGAAACAGTTTAAACAAATAATTTCCTCATTTTAAAATATTTCTGAAAATAAGGTTTTTATATTATTCTTTCCCCTTTTCAAATGGGAAAGCTATCCTGATTTCCCTGAGAAACATTAGATCTCACGGCTAGATATATGGGTATGCCATTACAATGCTATTTACCTAATTTCTGAGCAAGAAATGACAAGTATTTGGATTCTATAAACATATGAGAAAATGATCCATTCTACAATGACATATGTGTATATACCTATGTGTTTGTGGATGTATACAAAGTATATTGAATATGATGATTAAAGCTTTCTTCCCCTATTTGTTTATTTTCCCACCATCACTGCTCACTCAGTTGAGTTCACTCAGAAGATAATCTGTTAAAGATCAGCCCCATTTAAGGTATATATTTTCAGTTCAAAAGTAAAACTACATAAATAAATGGAAATATAGCTGCCTTTAAACAAATTAGAAAGTCATCTAACATACCAAAAGAAAAATATGACATAAAATTGTCATGTCACATAAATGGATTTGTGGAATGAATACATTCTGTATACTCACATCCTAAACAGATTTTTCAAACAGTGGAGCTCTCTAAACCAAATGCCTGCTAAATAGGCCTTTTAAAACAATACATTTTTTAGGTGCCACAATATTATACATTGAACAGGCTCCTACTATATTTTGAGTAATCTTATTAGTTCCTTTGGAAAACAACTTGTAAAAGAACTATTCATTTCTCCCTGTGCCTAAATTTTAAAAGGAAATAATAATTCACTACATTTGGTGAAATTATTTTCAAAGCATATACATATAGAAAAGAATACAAAACTTTCCCCAGCCTGCATTTGAGAGCTTGTCAGCACTCAGCACTAAGGCCTTTAATCCCAGGCTTTAAATAATTCAGATAACACTTGATTACTCCATTGCAAGAACGTTGAGCTTTGCAGAATCTGAGTAACACAATATTTTCTATAAAAAAACCTGAATCTCTAAATGTAGCCATCTAAGTAAAACACATTTCATGGGAACAAACCCAGCAACCCCCTCTTGCATTTACTATAGTAGCCCTGGTAAATACTCGTGTAGTTTACTACCAAGCAATTCTACATTCTTGCTTTCATTACCAAGCCGTCTAGTTCTACAACTTAATTTGCTGAACTCAACAATAAGCAGTACATTTTCTAGATGTACAAGGATTCTTTGGATCATAATAAGTGAAGTATAAAATGATTTTACCCAGGGATCCAGTTATACATACAATGCTTAAAGAATATACCTTTGACATTCACTTATTTTCTTTTGGGAAAAATAATTCTCTTTAATAATTTGACAGACAAGATTCAATATCTGTGGCTTCTGTTCACTTGTAAACACAAGCTATTACCAAGGAGCTTTTATCACTTGGCTAAATTATAACCATTACAACCTGAGTAGTTTAATACATCCAGGATAACCAAGAAATATCTTATGACCCCACATCAAAATAGTGACATCTTGCCTTCCAAAATGTCTCACTGAGTTGCAGATGGATTAAATTTCTCCATAAAGCTGATGCATAGAGCATATCCCTTTGATGCATAGGGATGCATATATATATATATATATATATATATATATATACACACATATATGTATATGTATGTGTATATATACATATATATGACATGTGTGCATAATTATCATGCACCTATAATAATTAAAGACATACAATTAGGTTACAGTCATCAGACAAGCATTGTAAAAATAATCAAAGTGTAACAAAGAATCAAAAATCATTTAGTAGTGGTATGGGACATTTTGATTCTCTCTCTCTCTCTCTCTCTCTCTCTCTCTCTCTCTCTCTCTCTCTCTCTCTCTCTCTTTCCCCCTTTCTCTCAAGACTACTTATCACAAGCCTTCTCTTAAATCCTTCTCTAGGCAAAGGAATAAATAAACTGCTACTCTTCATCCTAGCAAGAAAATATAGCCCTTTAATGTAGCCTGGCTGAAACAACATGAAGCAGCAAATCTAGAGACAGCATTCAGTACAGCCAATAAGTAGCACATTGGACTACTGCTCCTACCATTTTGAAACAAGTCCTCAAACAAACAACTCCTGGCCTGACACCTCATCCATCAGCTGTATGCGCACAGCAGTGCCTGGAAAGTCGTCTCAGCACCATCTCCAGAGTGGAGGCCCATCTGGGAAACAGGCTCCTCTTCCAATAGCAATTAGATCTTTCAAATCATGCCTTACCAATTTGACCTAAAGCCATCCTTCCTTGCAACAAAGTCTCCATCGTCTTCAGCGTGAGAGACACGGAAGGAACAGAGAGTAAGGCATATGGGGTGGGGGGACTCCAGTTCTCCGTGGCCTGATTAGAAACTTTGTTGTGTCAAATAAACTTTGCCCACAGGAGAAAGTACTCTAGGATTGCTCTGGCTTTAGAAGGATCTGTTCAGAGTTTCTCAATCCTTCTTTTCTCTTGCCCCCCCTCCCCCTTTCCCCTTCTCTTGTTTCAAAAGGGGCCTATGGTCAGCGCTGATTAATAAGTGTTTTTTGTTGTGAAGTGTTGAATAATAGAAGATGGCCGGTGACCCAGCAAAGACTAAACCTTGTGCTGGTTTATTGTGGCAAGCTGAGAAAGGGGCTTTAGGACAGGGACCCCAAGCACTGACCCGCACACATCCTGCCGATTGTCTATTCACTCTCACAGCCCCACAGTCGCCCAGAGCTTCCATTGTTTGCCAAACAACAATGGAGATTTTGCAGGGAAAGTAAAGCTCTTTTCAGATTCTTCTCTGATGTTTTGCATTTAGGGAAACACCATTCTCACTTTTTTTTTTTTTACCCCTCTCATCATGGCAAATAGGGATTTTTTTTTTTAAAGGAAAATTCTTAGAGTTTTGAATCTGGATTCTCAATGAAATCATGAAGTGGAGTGTGAGGTGGTAAAGGAAAGGGTGAGGGGAGAGAACCCAAAAAGATTTACTTTATTTGAAATGCATTTATAGAGCAGTGGAAGATGTTACTGGGGAGAAAAGAAAGGGGAAAAATTGTGTTTCTCGTAAGTGGGAATGCTGAAGAGAAATGCGTGCTGGGGTTGGTGAGTTGAGTTCGACTGATGAACGTTGGACTTGAAGGTAGCGGACAGTGTAGTAAGCCATCTCGGAGGCTCTGTGGACTTCCCCTCCCCTAACTTGGGCTGCAGCGATTGTAGCAGAAAAAGCAGCAGTAGCAACTGCGGCGGAGGCAGTAGCGACAAGCGGCGGTAGAAGCACCACGGTGATAGGAGTATAGCTGGAACGCAGCATCTCTCTGGTGTAGCCCCAAAACAGGAGCAAGCCAGGGACTTCCTTCACCTTTCTTCCTCACCCCAGCTCTTATCCTTCCCTCCCACCCCCACCCCCACCCCCCTCACCTCATGACCAGAATGTGGATCAGTGTGGACGAAGAGATCTCATACCCAGGCTCCCAAGAACTGGCACACTCTCAGGCCCCAAATCCCTGTGACAGCTTCTCTGGTCCCATTTGGATTCCACATTCCAACCAAACACCAAGGAATTGACTCTCTTGTAGTGCTGGGGTCCGGGTGCTGGCCCAAGGATATCTATATCTAGTCAGTTTGATTTTGGAGGGTCGGTTCGTTATTTTCCTTTGCCTGCGTAATACAGTGATGATTTTACATTTCTGGGTACATCGTTGCAAGCTATTAGCAAGAGGCAGCCAGGATTGGGACACACAGTCAGTGACCAGAGTGTAGAAGGAGCCGGTCACTGTGTAATTTTGGCCTTACTCACAGATTAATTCCTATTAGTTCTGGGACAAAGCCACGGGAGCAGCTGGAGATCTCGCGGAGATTTTTTAGGCCTTCTTGAGCATGCTTCCAGCATTTTTCCCTCGCCTCTCATGCCATGTACCAGTATCTGGTGCAGACACTGTCATCCTACTAAGAAGGAACTCAGAACCACATGGACACCTGGGGCAGAGCTGAGATTGGGCAGGAAAACCTCTGATCTTTTGTTTCTCACACCTCAACTGCTCCCACCTCAGCAAGGCATTGGGAGTGAAAGGAACGGTAAAGGACAGAGAAATAGCTGCACTTTTTAATATCAAAAAGTCAAATAGTAAATTCAAGCCTCTCTAGGATAACCCAGAAGAGAGAGGTTGGATCAGTAGACCCAACTGTGCAATCTAGGAAGGAGCTCAGAGTACTATAAACAGAGTCACTGGAGTGGTGGGTGTGGGGGCTATGTCCTAAATGATTGCTAGATACAAAAGTCCAGGTCAGGATCATCCCAAAATACCCCCATCTTTTTTTTTTTTCTAGTGGGTCACGGTCTCCAAAAAGGTGAGTCTGATAATTTCAATTAAATCATAGTGGACAGCTAGCCCCATAGAAGCAATCCCATAGCTACCATCTCCTGCCCATCCCCCATATATACAGCCTTCTCCTTCTCTTCCTTCTCTTCTTCTTCCTCCATTCATTCCCTCAGCAAAAGAGGGGCCCATCATCGGGAGGCAGAAGGTCTACAGGTCCACATCATGGTGTGTGAGGGCAAAATAAAGCTTATACTGTGGTTGTCTGCTTTGCCCGGAGACCACAGCCTTTCTATTTCAGGAAGGCTAAATTCAGTTAAAACTTTAAGAAATAGGGAGGAGTTAGGGAGGAGGAGGAGGAGGGAGTACCAGGGGGAGAGAAGGGGGGAGGAGGGGGCTTTGTCAGGTCTCCTAGTCCAATTGATATGCTAATCCTTCTTCTGATGCCATAACAAAGAACACCTTTGCACTTTTAAAAGACTTTTGTGCCCTGGCTACAGAAGTTTATTATCCACTAATTAGCAACAACTTCTGGCAATGAGTTGGGTTACATTTTCATAAGCTCTGGGCCAAGGCTCTGAGCTGATGCTCTTGGAGCTAAAGCTTTGTAGTGCGAGGGCAAAAGAGTCTGAAATCAATGGCCTGAGAAAGAAAGTCCAAAATTAGTGGCTAGTCTAGGAGTGAGTTTCTTGTGTTTTGTCTAGATGAGTGTTTGGCCTCCACAGGCCGGGCAGCTCGGCTGCAGCCGGGTTTGAGGGCTGAGTGCTTCGAGCATGACACCTATGCTGCAGAATCCAATCTGGCTGTTCTCTGGTTGGAATGTATTAAGGGAGACGCTTGGGAACCTAAACTGGGTGGGGTTGGAGGCCCAGGATGGTTTGAGAAGATAACAGGAGATACAGTTATTTGTTAAACCCAACTCTCAGGCCAGCTCTACATCCCTCCCTCTCACAGGTCACACAAGGCTATTTAGTTCGGAGGGCTTTGGGCTACATTACAGATGTTTCATGAAGCCATCTGCTTGGTAAAGGGATGGGCTTGAAGAAAGAAAGCCAAATTTATGTCCTCAGACATTTTCTTGTTCCTTGTCTTCCAACCTCATGCTATTTTTCTTTACCATCTTCTCCTAAAGTAGAACCTGATATAGGGTAACAGGCCAGCTTAGTGGAAATATGTTCCCTGTCTATATTTCTTCTTTGTGATTCCTTATCAATTTTATCAGGTGAAGCTGATTTTCTTCTTCCTAAAGTTAAACCTAAAGAGGAGATGAAGTGAAGATTGTCACTGCCCTGAAAAGGGGGGGGGGTGAGGGAAGAAGGGATAAAGGGTGCACACAGGGTCACCTAAAGCCCTTAAGCCCATATAGCCATGCATGCCCTTCTAGCTGAATCTGAGGGCATTGTCTTGCTTAAGCACACAAAATGCTCTCCAGCACGGGGAAGATGGGGTGCTAGACAAATGACCTTTCTTCATCCAGGCATTGAAAAGATCTTGCGAGAGCTCTACAGTAACATACCCTGGTTCAATAAGCGAAAAACTGACAAACTAAATTCAGTGAAAGATACGGGCAGGTGGACAATACAGACTCCTTCTGGCCCCAAAGAAATCATTGTCTCTTTCTGATAATAAAACTGGGACAGCCCTGGGCCTTAGCCTCCCCCACAACTGCAGAATGAGCAGCAGTGTTTGGGTCTGGGAAATATGGATCACAAAGACCGAAATCATGGATTATTACTACCCTTTTTACACTTGCTGGTGACTATTTTGTTCGTGGTAATAGTTGTTGTTTGTTTGTGGTTATCATTCCTTTATGTTTATTATTATTATTTTTGGCTTTTGCAAATAGACTTCTCATCTCTGTATTGCTGAATTTCTCGAACAGATGCCTCTGACCAGGGAAGCAACAAGATCTGCAGAGTACAGCATCACTGCTGCTGTATTGCCTACATTGCTCAAGGTGAAGCAAGGCCTCAGGAAACACTGCCTTAGTATGGAGCCAGGGAACTTAGGGTAGCAGGTGGGGGTGAGTTACATGTCTTCATTTCCTTTTGGTGATCCTAACTGCAGCTATCTTGCGTTTTTTAATCTCTTGCAGTAGGATTACAGCCTATTTGAGGAAGTATAGTTGGCTTTAGGAGATTGGGATTGGGGGGTGGGGAGTTAGAGTAGGGAATGGGCGATAGGTTTGAAACAAACACAAAGAGAAAAACAATGTCAGTCTGATAGATTCCCAAGCCATTAGGAACATGGCACTTGATCAGCTCCTTAAATTGGAGAGGAGCGGGCCTTATTAAGGAAACATTTCCACATTGTTCCCCCAAATTCTGAAACTGCTTGGGGGCAAGGTGCATTAGAATGCTGTTTAGCCATGAGATTGGTTCTCACTCTATCAGAACCCGGACCCCATTTCTTGAAAACTTTTCCTCTTATATGGTTTAGTCTGGGTTTCCTTTCTGAGAAGGAACCCGAAAGAAGTCAATGCATCTTTTTGTTGACTATCTTCTTCAGATCCTGAGGAATAGAGGTGAGAGAGGGGTAGAGCAAATCCATATGTATACACACACAAACACACACACACACACAATATTGAGGAGCATTTTTTTGATCCTCTCCTTGGTTAGGAGGTAGCACTTCTAGGCCTCAGACATGGGGCTGAGAGTAAGGAAGGCCAGCCGGACAATTTTGCCCAATAAGGCACACATCCTCCTGAAGAAACCAAATAGAAAAGCATTAAAAATAGCCAGTCTTTTTCAGGTAGGTGAAAGACTGGAGTTGGGGAGGAAAAGGTTGAAGGGGAAATCCCACACCAAAGCTTTTGATTTTAGCAGACCCCCAAAGTCTATTATTGACCATGTTCATATATGTTTCAGAGACATAGCATGTACATATATAAGTATAAAAGCTTGTAATCCTTTTCCAAGGTAGGGTGTTGATATAAGGCTTCATTGGAAAACAATTGTGGATTGTTTTAATGTGACCTTGATATGAGGAGGGGGAAGGTCGTGATGGGAGCAAAACCTGGACTTGTCCATTGTGGAGTTTCAGGCTCTGGCTAAGGAGAGGAGCAGACTAAGGTATTTATTTAAAAGGTTACAATTAGTAGTTCAATTGCTAAAGTTAGTGATGTGGTATTTTTATATTGGTCGGAATACATGATTTAATTATACTCCAAAAACAAATTAAGGACAAGCCTTCTACACAAATCTGAGGCAGCTCAATGCTCTTTTGTGCCTTCAGCCCCCGGGTTGTTAAAGGGGCTGATGATGCATGAGCAGGAAAGTGACTGATTTAACTCATTGGGATGCAGGAAGCGACCTGCCCTCTTTTGAAAAAAAAGGGGGGGGGGAGTTCGAGCAAGGGAGAAGAGAGAGGGAGGGGAAAGGGAAAACGAAAGGGAAAGGGAGGGAGGAAGGGGGAGAGAAAGAGAGAGAGAGAGAGAGAGAGAGAGAGAGAGAGAGAGAGAGAGAGAGAGAGAGAGAGAGAGAAGGAGGGAGAGAGGAGGAAGAGAAGGAGAGAGAGAGAGAGAGAGAGAGGAGAGAGAGAGAGAGAGAGAGAGAGAGAGAGAGAGAGAGAGAGAGAGAGAGAGCGCAGTAGCTCTGCTTTACTGAGCTGAGAGCTTCTGAATTCCAAGCAGAAAGTACGAGAAGACACACAGCAATGCGCGTCTTCCCCTCGGCTGCTTGTGTCGAGCTTAGACAATGAAAAACTAGATTCCCCACCTACCCCAAACCCCTCCCGCGACAAGATTTTTGTTTCCGTTCCTTCTGAACCGTGGAGGATGTGCAAAAACAAATCATTTTTAAACAAAAAACAAACTGGGATGAGGATTAACCCAAATTAACACTGGCTGTAAGTACAATCTTCTCCTGCATTACCGCTGTTCTGAGCCGCAAGATGGGGTTTGTGTTCGTTTGTTTTTTTCTTCTGTACATAATTGTGTCTTAGGAATTTTTATTTACAGGGACTTGTACTTTTTGCCAGCGATGGGCTAATCGTTCCTTTCAGTTGAATGCATGCTGAACAGAGCACTCGCTTTCTTGGACAGTAGGAGAAATGGTCCTCTTTGCGCAGGTCTCTTACTGCGGTGGGCAAGCTGAATACAATGCCAGGATATTCCCGGGGTCCAGAGCATCCACGTAGAGCCCCTTACATTTTCTCTGCTCTGCAAGGTTGGTTTCTGGCAATGGGAGGATTTCGGAGACAAAAATCGCTCCGCTCTCGTCTCTAAGCTCTTGACTTCCCTGGCTCCAACTGGAAGAAAGCGGGAGAGTAGGAGGGGAGGGGACATAGAAGGGGGGGGGGGCAAAGTTCAGACTCTTCCAGCCTGAAGTGGACCTCGGGTCGTGTCCTATTACTAGTTTCTTTGCATTTGGTCGGACTTTGCTTTGCAATGTTTAGGTTGAATAGAAGCTTTCCTTAGTGGATTTCTTCCTACCCCTGGTGAATGCTTTTTTTTTGGGGGGGGGCAGTTGGAAGCAATGGCATGGGGTGGGGGGGTGCGAGCGTGGGTCTGGGAACCCAAGAAGGCTGACTCTTTTTCTGAGAAGATCATTTTTGCCTCCTGAAAATGTGAAAGAATTCCTCCGGCCCACGCTCTCTTTGTGTGGTGCTGAAGCTGTGCAGGGCTTTGTGCTTCGCAAAGAGAAAATGGCGAGTCCTATTGTGTTTAGGCCATTTTCTTCCGGTACAAGGGTTTTCCCCAAGTCCTAAATACTTCTGGGCTCTTTTGAAAGGAGCCTCCTACTGCCTAGAAAAGTGTGAATTGCTGAGGCTCAGTCCCGTGGCCTGGCGTTGGGACCTCACTTTTTGAATGAACCCATTTTCTTCTCTTTCTGCTATTGTTATCAACCTCTACTAGAAGGCACTTATGCAAAACTTGGAATCTAACCATTCTCGGGCTGTTCCAAACCTTTCCCCCCTCCCCCCAAGAGAACTCACAAAGGGCTCCCAGCTCTTTGGTGATTAAAAGTATACATAACATAACATGTGTGTTTATACACACATACATATATTCCATTCCTTTCATAATCATCGACGGTGAAATATAAAGCTGCTAAAAGACTGATCAGCAATTAAACGCTTCAGAGGTTTCTTTCCTTCCTCTTTCCCTCCCCTTTTAGGAAACACCCGGGAAGCTTAAATTCCACTCTTGTGATTATTCTTTTGTTTTTAAACAGAGGGTGAAGCCTTATTTCAGATAGACTGCATTATTAAGTAGCACTCTGGACCACAATACATGCCTTCTTTATTTGGCTATAAAAGGAATTGCAGGGTGTGTGTTGGGGGATGGAGTATTAATGATGTTGATGCTTTGTTGATTTAAAAATAAAGATTATCTTGTACTTCTTATTCTGTTATCTTTTATAAAAATAAGTCACAGAATGATAAATCATGTGCAAAACTAGTAAGAAAGGTATAAATATATTATATGAGGGGGGAAAGGATTTGTCCTTAGAAGTACTGTCCCTGTTAACCACATAACACTGCATTCTTGAATAGTTGGGGGTGCAGTTCCGTGGGCGTTAAAATAATGCATTACCAACAAGTTCAAACTTTTCACATCTGTTTTCAGGGTTCTCAATTTGAAAGTAAATATCGTAAAATGGAAAAAAAAAACAACGGGGAGGGATCTTCTAGAATGTGCCCCCCCACACACACACACCCTCGACAACACGTTAAAATGTTGGGTAATAGAAATCGTGCAGAAGCATTGTGATTTACATTTTATAAGATGTACCACTAGCATCTTCCCCCAAGAGGATCAAAACCATGGACAGCGAACTAATATTAGCTAGACTCGCTGTAGAATGCTCTGAGAAATTTGAAAATGAGTTTGACATTCAAAACATTTCATGAGTACAGAACAATCTTTTAAAAATTATATTAAAATAAATCCCATATAACTCTACCATGTGCCGCATGCA
Organism: Dromiciops gliroides; assembly: GCF_019393635.1. Taxonomy (NCBI): domain Eukaryota; kingdom Metazoa; phylum Chordata; class Mammalia; order Microbiotheria; family Microbiotheriidae; genus Dromiciops; species Dromiciops gliroides. The sequence goes on from NC_057861.1 coordinate 274,797,030, forward strand.
ACAGGAGTATGTCAGGTTTCTAAGAAACTATTAATATTCCATTTTTCCTAAATAACACATCTTATTAAACATAATAATGCTTTCCTTTGTTATTGGTAAACAAAGAATAAAATTAAGTTCCCTTCATTTAAGTTATAGACATTCTCTTATTAAGCTTTAAGGGAGAAAAAAAATCTACTGTTCTGGGCTTACGTTAGCTGAATGACACTCATTCAGATTAAATTGATTTTTATCAGTGACTAAATTTTATAATGCATAGAATTGGAAAAATTAAATGCCACTTTGACAGACAAGGATAATATGAACCAGATATATAAAACTGCTTCTCTTTTATAGCACTTTGGATGTTACACATCTGGGTTATCTTTTATCTTCCACTTGGTGTTGTATGGTATCAGTTTCCCCACCCGCCCAAAGTCACTGGTTGGTTTGGGGTTTTTTGTTTGTTTGTTGGGTTGTTTTTTTGGTTGTTGTTTTTTAAAAATATATATATACTATAGGAATTTTTCTTGAATCATAGACTCGAGTCAATAGCAGGTCTTCTTGGAAGGCCAGTTTTCTGTATTTTGGTCAGCATCTAAATTGCTTGTTTTCATTTTCTCATCTACATATATTTATTCCATTTCTTGAGTGTGTAATAGTTAAAAATACTCATTTGAATTTCTAATTTCATGTGTCTCTTAGTTAATTCTGTTGGCTTGCATGAGAACTGTCTGAAAGGGCCTTAATATTTTTTTGGAGCGGCACGGGATAGGGATAATACTCCTGTCAAAGCAGTTTAAATATAAATTCCTGAAGCTGTTTTTCATTTAATATAAAAACAGAAGCAAGTTTGGGGAGACCGGGGGTTTAAAATGTTCGTTTCTCTCACAACAGTTATCCTTAGAATTAAACTGTAGTTCTCTCAATACCCAAGGTCTTAAACATAATTACACCTTATACTATATCCATCTTTGGAAATATGGTTTACACACATCTGTAATATGTCTATGTATGTGCACATGCATGTATTTAAGTAATTTGAATGGAAACAGCTAGCATTTTGCCGCATGATGTTGAAGGCTTGGTGAGGTGTAGTAAGATACTATGTTTTGCCTAGTAATTCCCCTTTTTGAAGTCTAATATATTGGAATATGGAGTTTAAGTTGGAAAACAGATTCTAAGAGGGTGATATTCGTGAATGATTTGAAATAAAATAAGTCCAAATACTAGACAAGGAAGTTTGTGGCAGATAAATTTCAAGGTTCAAATTATTAGCTGATTTGGGGACATAGCTACAAGGACAGTTATCTTTGTTGTATTTTGAATTTTGCCTGGACTGAAGGTGTGTGTGTGTGTGTGTGTGTGTGTGTGTGTGTGTGTGTGTGTTACTCTGTTTGGTAGTCCGCCAGTAAGGAATAATAGCTCTGTTCTCAGCAGTTTGCTCACTGAGGCAAGGAGAGAGCTAAGACTGCTTGCAGAAGAGATGTCTTCTATGGTCTACTTGGAAACCAGGCAGCTCAGAGAGGTGACTTTCCCCTGCCTTAAGTCAGTCCCTGGGTTGTCATGGAGGATTAGAGGGCATGCAAGAGGACAGTTGGAACTGCTGCATTTACTTTAGCGGATATGATGGCCCAAGACTGCTGTGAGGGTCAGATCTTTGCCCTTTAGTAGATCGAGATGTAGCTGTTTGGGGCTGAGATCGTTCTGTGATTCTCTTTGGTTTCAAGGACACAGAGGGAGCTGATCAGGACTTTGGGAGCCAACATCTGCCTGACTGGTGACGTCAGCAGCCCCGTGTAATCCTCTTGTGCTGAAGGCAGATGCCTTATTTGTTTGGCTGGAGAGAGCCATTAATCCCTAATTCTGGATCAGCAAGCGAGGGGGAAAGACCGGACTGCTCCAATCGACCCCTCCCCCACCCCACCTCCCACCCCTAAAGCACCTATTACCCAGGAAGGCTTTCATCGTTCTCTTTTCTGCGAGACATGCCGAGCTGTTGTGGAATACGCTTTCCTTCTCTTGCAGGTTTGAGCAGGGTTCGGGTTTTTTGTTTTTGTTTTTGTTTTTTCCCCCCCAACCTCGGTGTTTCTCCCCTTCCACTGATCGATCCTTTCGATCTTCTTACCGGGATGCGTAGGTCCCGCAGTTTACAGGGTCCTAGTGAGAAAAGGGGTGCCATGGGTAGGGCTGAGAGTTGGTGGGGGCGGGGGTCAAGCTGAGGAAGGGGGTGATGCTAGAGATGGAGAGAGTGAGGGTTAGAGGGGAGAACCATTGCTCCTGGGATCCCGTTTGCGGTCGAGTTTCAGAGGTCCAAGACCAGAAACTCATTTGTTTAGCTGCAACTCTGTCATTGATCGCCCACACCCCACGGTTTCTGCAGCCCAGCTTGGTGCTCATTTTCACCACACCAGATCCCCCTGCCCTAGCAGAACGCCGGGCTCCGCGTGTCTTGCATTGAACCCCGCTTCGTTCCTTTTCCTGAGCCACTTGGAAGGTGAACTGTCCGCTCGCGGCAAGTCCCCTTTCTCTCTCCCCAAGAAGGGTTGCCTCCAGATCTCTTTAGCTCAGGCGTAGCCAGCGGAGGTAAAGAGGCCGAGTGGAGTTACCTTCTCCCTACACCATTTCTCCACCTCCCCCCACCCAAGTCTCGTTTTCCCTTCCTTCCCAGTATGCCCCCCTCCCCCCGCCCCCGGCTGTATTCAATGTCCCTTTCTAATTCTGCTGCTTTTGTTTCTGTTTTTTTTTTAGGAGCATACTAAGGGGATCTAGGATGCTCTAAACAGGAGTGGTTGTAAGCCGCATTCGGTCCCCAATCCCATACTCCATAAACGTTACTGCTGTTGCCGCCGCCGCTGCCACCACTACTGCTGGTGTTACTACTACTACCGCTACAGGGTGGGGAAAACCTCTGGATACCGAAAACCCGGAGAAGTCAATTTCCTGAGCCTGGATGGAGCCGCAGCGGACAAAATGAAAATAGCCGCGCATCCTCCTCCACCCGCCTGAAGCGCAACTCCAGCTCCGCCTGTAGAGGTCAAGTCACTTACACACACCCTCCCTCCATCCCAGAGCTCTTTCCTCTTGACTGTTGCCGCAGTCAGAGTAGGTGCGCGCCCTGCAAGGCCGCCCTTCTTTGCACCAGCCCTAGACCCCCGAGGTGGCGCCAGGACCTGAGGTTTATTTATGCGGGGAATAGAGAACCTTTACTATCCTCAACACCTTTTTCTTTCTCCTCAACATAACCGTAGCCAGGCCAGATGGGCTATCCATATTCTCTGGGGCATTGGCAGGTGCGATTAAGTTATTTTTTTCCGCATTACAAAGAAAGATGACCCAGCCCGCTCGTTTATTTTCACATCTCTCGAAAGTCTTCAACCAAAAAAATCTTACTAACCCAGAGGACATGACTGCATGCACATATATATGTTTGGGTTTTTTTTTCCCCTTCAATCTCTTTCTCCCCCTTCCCAGATGCCATATCTTTTCCGTTGGAGCAGCAAACAAGATTGTCAGAAGTATTTTGCAAGAGAAATGGCAGTCATCTAAAAATCGCCATTCCTCAAAAATAACTTAGAATTGATCTAATTGGAACAGATTCATTTAATTCTAAGTCGTAGGATAACACGATTTTGAAATTAGAGTAGCTATAGAAGGCTAATTGAATCCCACTGAAGTAATCATCTGAAACTAGACTTAGACCAGTAAATTTACTCTCCTAGATTTAATATTTGTGTATTACATGCATAGAGACATACATCCGTAAACAAATACTTATACATATATACAGTCTACATTTCCCCTCAATAGACTAATTAACAATGAAACTAACAGATGTGGTAACTAACAGAGGCGAGCTCTGACAAGAGCAGCTTCCCTGATTTACACTCTCTCGGGAGCTGTGGGGAATCCAGAACGAGGGTATCCACTACTTTGAGGGGAGGGAAAGATGAGGAGAGGCAAACTCAGTGTATCATTTCCTATCCGGACAAAGATCAGAGACTCTGTCTCTCCGTGTTCACAGCGGACCTTGATTTAATGTCATACAATTAAGGCACGCGGTGAATGCCAAGAGCGGAGCCTGAAAGACTGCAATTTGAAGGACACCAGCACATCTTAGAGGCAGAGAGGAAAAATTCACCACGAACGATGGACTCGCTCGCTTTGTGGGGAAGATCCACAATCAAATCTTGAAACCCAGGTAGAGGTCATGAGACTTTGACATCTGTATACCTGCAAATCTTTCTTCGAGCTGTTAGAAAGAAGAACTTTCCGTGACAGCTTGATAGGAAAGCAATAGATGCAGGATATGAGAATGTCCAGTCAACTATTAGCTATCAGGGATGAATTCCCCGCCCCCCCCCCCCAGCATAGGGAATGTTTCCCGCTCCATGATCCAAGAGTGGGTAAGTGGGGCAAAATAAACCAATAAATAAACTAATAAGAACCCGTATAATAAGTGTAACCCATAGAAGACACAGTATTTACTTACCATATCCCTCTACTCCTTTAAAATGGATTGATGCAAGGGAATCAAAGAAATCGCTCATAGGGTGAAACTTTTGCTGGTTCGTTTTCTTTGTAGAATAGACCTTGCCTAACTTAAAATCAAGAGGACCTTCCCTCTTTTTTGCAGTCAAACGCAAGGCGCCGGACCGCTTAATTTAATAGAGTGGGACAAACGGGTGGAAAATTGTAGGTCAGAAAGCTTAGAAGAACTCGGAAAATTAATTTATTTGGAAGACAGTGAGGTGGATTGTGAGAAGGTAGTAGTTCCGCACCAGGGCACTGGAGCCAAAGGAAAATCTAGGGCTGAGAATGGGAGACTTGATAGATGTCTTTGTTCAGTCTAGGCCTGTAAGGAACAAAGGAGAGAAGCAGAGATGATCTGCAAAAGGTGACAGCAGTCTCCCCCTCCCTCCCAGCCCTCCCCCAGAGCTGTCCGTGGTCCTGACCACAGCCCCTTTCTCTTTGGCTCGCAATTAAAAGAACAATCAGACAGATCCTTTCTGTGGAGCAGGAGTTTGCCCCAGGACATAACAATAAATTAGATTATTCAGGAAATAAAGATTTTAAAAAAGAGAGACAAGAAGCTTGCAACCCCCTCCTCCCCCAACACATTCTAAGCATCACATTAGGTTATCCAAACTGCCTTGAACCCCATAATTATAAATACTTCCATGAAAACAATTTCTTGCCTCAGCAGTTCTCAGCATTTATAATTTTGTCCTTTTCAAATCTATCTATACACCCGTATACATATATTTAACCTATATATGTATATATGTATTTGAAGAGGACTTGTATGTATATATGCACCACATGCATATGCATATACATACGTGCGTGTATGGATGCCTGCGAATTTACACGTGTTGTGTGTATATATGTATATAACGTGAATATGTGTACTGTGTATGCAAATACTGCCCTGTTGCAGAATTAATGCCTTCAGTTCGCTTCACTATATGTGAAAATCGCCCCCCCCCCCCCCCCGCAAAAAAAAAATAGGAATTGAGGAAAGGGTAAAGAAGACTATTTCCTTACATGTATATGCATATTCTTTTTATATATAAATAAATTGTTTATGGATTTATCCCCGAGTTAAAGGTAGAAAAACTAAGACCCCAAGGCCAGACCAATTGTGTTCATAAAGTAAGGAAAATAATTTATATTTTAAAATGTAAATCTCCCTAAAATTGCTCACCCTTTCCATCTTCCAGTACCGCCCCCCCCCCACGCAGGTTTCATCTACTTATGCGCATAAAGGATGATAATGTTTTAGGGAGGGAGGTAGAAGAGGATGCGCCAAGAGCCAGTCCCTGCACGCAGGCGCACCACACATTCACATGCAGAAGAAATACTGCAGAAAGGTATTTCTAGAAACCCCCATGACATTCTGATTGCAATTTAATGCATATGAAAGGGAGCGGCCTTTTCCAAACATTGATTGCCAGCATCACTGCAGTGCGGTATGTTTGAAAATCCGACATCATCATGGCAGGGATTCTGTGGATTGCATCAACACTCTGGAAAGAATTTAGGAGTGAAAGTGAGGGTACGAGCTCTGTAATATATAGGGACTAAGAAATGTTTTATAACTTGCCCAGAAGATTAAGATAAAAGCAGGGATCCAGGGTGAATGAGGGGAGTGTTTAAAGCTCCTTTTTCGATCTTTCAGGGAAATTCAATACTCCTGAACTTTTATATATATATGTGTGTGTGTGTGTGTGTGTGTGTGTATGTATACATACATATATGTATATATACACATATATAATATGTATATATACACAATTTATATATTCAAAACTTATATAATAAAAAAGTTCCTTTTCTCCCCCCCCCCGCCCAAAAAAAGAAAAAAACACGATCTAACTAAACAAAGAACCGGTAGAGGTAATATCTATTTTTTTTAACGACCTTAATGACATAGCATACATTTTAAAAGACATGTAAACCTATGTATTGCTAAGAGGCAAATAAAGTAATAGTCTACAATGCCTACCTCAAAGCACTATGTAAGGATAGATGCAGATTGTGAGTATCCATGAACTGGACAGAAAGAGAATATCTCTCGCACATTGCATATGCTAGCTACCCTTCGATATCTGGGCTCATCTTTCAATTACCTTTTCATTGATCAAAGGGGTTCTTGCTTTTTTCCCTAACGTAGATTTTCTTTCATGGTCGCCTTCATACTTTTTAAAGTCAGATTGTTTAGAGTCCCGATATCGATGATTGTACTTATTTTTCTATTTAATTATAAAAAATCACTTTTTTTAGGAAGACCAAGGGTAAGGAAAGGAGATAACCAGGAAACTAACCAAAGGGAAGACTATGATTCTGTGGTGCTTTAGGTTGCAGAGGAGAATCTTTAAATCAACTGAAACTAGAGTGGATAGATTTGCTTCAAGATTTGCTCTGCACTGCTGTGCAACCCATATCTGGAATTTGGTTAAATCAAATTCATTGTCACTTTTGATGGAAGTAATTTTAAGCCAACTCATATTCCTCCATGGTCCTCTTCCAGGTGGCTTTAACAACCGCTATATATCAATCACCCATTGCTTATTCTCAAACCAAATAAGAACTCTAAAACGAAGCCTAGGTTGCGCAGTAATAATGTTACATAACATAGACAGGCTCAATCTTTCTCATTTATCCATACTTTTATAACAACTTGAGTAGGGTCTTCAGAAAACTTTATTAGTTAAAATAACAATGATGACCTCAACCTTGTTTGCTAAATAGAAAAGTAAATTATGGTGTAGGATTGAGATAGGTCTAATTTTTGTTACCTAAAAGGGAAGTAATTCGATCATTTGATTACAGGATGAAATTCTGAATAGTTATTGTTCTGAAGTGTTCTAAAGTTTGAAACTATTTTTTTTTTCTTTCTTTAAAATATTTTCGGACTTAATGTCCAGCGCCGGTTTTTTTTTTCCTTCTCACTAATGAGATTCTATCTTCACCAGTCTTGCAAAAACAATCCAAGTTTCATTTTCAATGCGAGAACTTTGTTGAGGTTTGCCTTGGAACCCCTTCTGCAATCACCACGCTCGTTTAGTGGCCTGAAATTAAAGCTTATCTGAACAATTTGGGGACAGTTTAAGCCACTGAGCTACTTCACCCTCCATCCCCAACCCCACCCCACCCCACCCCCATCGAGGTGAAATCGTAATGGCACTACCGGGGAATTACAAATAGGGTTTGGTTTTGCTACAAGTCAACAACTGCCAGGGGAGAAGAGGAGACCCGCGCGATGGGCTTATGAGGACACCGGAGTCGTCAATGTCATAGCGCCCTCTGCTGCCTCACAAAAGCTGGACATCTCCTATAAAGGCAAGAGTCCCCGAGGAATCAGAATACAATAAACATTAAAATAAGGGAACGAGAAATTCTTTAAACTTAAAAAAATCTCACTCTCATAAGTTAAAAATCCCATTGTATGTTGTTTTTAAAAAGTTAAACGAACGAATAACCAACCTAAAATGTATTTTTGGGGGGGTGGGGGTGAGGGAGGGAATATGGCTATGACGATTTTTTTTTCATCCTCTGGTGTGGGGGTGGCGGTGACACGTCGTTGGCCGGTGCATAGAATTTTCAGTCTTTTCTGGGGGCTTCAGTCAAGTCCAACATGTATCTCCCCTTCCCCCTCCAGTCGTTTCCCGGGGCTCGCACGGGGCCGGGAATGAGCAGGCCATCGGGGAACAGGACGCGTTTCATCGAATTGCAGGTGAGTACAACAAGAAAATTTCCCTAGAAGTTTCCCCAGATCCTTTGGGAAGAAACCGGAGGGTAAGGTTGAGGAGGCAGAGAGTCAATAAGGTAATCGGGTTTGAGTCCATCTAAACCCAGTGAGCTTGTGTCCTTGATGCTGAAAAGCATTGCAATAAAGATACCAAACTCAGGTAGTGTGCTTCTTTTCGGGGGGGTGGGGGTGGGGGTAGGGGATTTAGGGGGAGGGAGACAGAGACAGAGACCGAGACAGAGACAGAGATTTCCATAGACTTTATTCTAAAGACGAAAGAAACCCAAAATGGTAAAAAGAGACCGCGGAGGATGAACTGTGTTGATATAGTTTAAATTAGTTAGTATTCACTCTTTTAAACCGTGCGTCCTTTCACCTGTGGAGGCAGTAAATTTCAGCTACACTAATAAAACACAGCTGGACAAGGACCTTCTTTAGCAACCATGAGAGAAAGTAATGAATGAGATCCACCAGAATTATTGATGAAATAGATGGCAATATCGTAGGCATAAGAATAAATTCTACCTCTAGGTTTGGAATAATGTTTTATTTAAAACATCTAATTGAGGGAGCTAAACATTAAGGGGGGAAGTATTAGTGTTTTATTTGTGCATGTTTAAAATTCTCTATCTAAATAGGTATATAGGTATAGACGTAGCACCTTTATGTTGTATAATTCAATTTGAGTAGTGCTCTAAACACATCATCTCTGAAATAAATAACTGCATCTTGGTAAATATATCATTGCTGATGTAATGAAGTGCCTTTATTGAGTATATATTTAAAATTCATTAGTTTATATAAATCTTGTAAAAATAAAGTTTGCTTGTTAGTGTCAGCATGAATATTGATCTAATAATAGTATAACTAAAATACTTACCGGAAAATTAAATCTAGAGTTTTTTATAAAACCCAATTCCCCTGTTATTTTAAATACACAAATATGAATATATAACATATATGTGTACATATAATATCATGATTTTAAAAACTTATGGCAATAAAATGGCATTGATTAGAAATGAATAATAACAAATACTGAAGATAAAATTAGAAAATAAACTAATGATAAACATGAACTAGTTTATCTCTAATGTGCAATACAGTTAATGTAAAAATGATCCAAATTTCATTTGTCTCTTTACCTTTTCCTTCAAGAACATGTACATTTACTTTTCTCTTTGTTAACTTTATTTTTTTCCCCCAAGAGAATCCATAATTATCCAAACAAGAAATAAAGATATCCACTTAGGCTTAAGATCTTAACCCTAAAGTCATAGTACTTTTAAAAGAAATCAACAAACAAAAACAACACTATTACAATCCAACAAAAAAAGGTACAAATAATAGCTATGTTACCTAGAAAAACTGGGTTTTTGCCTTATCTAGTCACTTCCCTCACTTCATGAGAATGAAAAAAAAACCCTAAATCTAGAAAATTAACTCACTGAAATGTACAATTCAATGCCCACCTTTGCACACTTTAGCTTCCTTCCTGTCTCAGGCATTTGCTATTTGAGTGACTTTGGGGCAAGTCACTTAACCTGTCTCAGCCTCAATTTCCTTATCCATAAAATAGGGATAATAGTGGCACCTACCTCACAATGTTGTGAGAAAATGTATGCAAAGCATTTTATAAGTGCTAAAGTGCCACATAAGTGCTAGCTATTCCAAGTAACAGAGTAGGAACTTTGCCTATTTTTAATAGATAGGTGTATTTAATGTTGCTAACAGCCCTACAAAGGACCTAAGAAAAGCATAATGCACTGGAAGCCATCTAACTTTCTCTGACCATCTAGAAACCTGTAATATGTTCACTTGTGATTTCTCTCCAAAGGCATTGTGGTGTTTGGGAAAGTGCATTTGATTTGGGGCCATTGGACAACAATTTATTATGTAAAATTTTATTCTTCACATATACGTATATTCGTGTATATATATCTAATCGTTTAGATTATTTGTTTTTGAAGAATTATCTAATATATATATATATATGCCTTTATTTCTTCTATTACCTAAAGTTAAATGGTAAAGAATTATATTTATCATCAAATCATAGATTCAGAGCTGGAATGAATTATCCAACTCCATTTTTTTGGTGAGAAAATTGAGATACAGAAATTAAGTGATCTTCAGGGTTACAGAACTATTCTGTGAGGCAATATTTGATACATGTATACAATATGCAATATGCTGCCAATTCTTCAGAAAAGTTTGACTAGCAGGCAAATAAGAATCCAGGTCCCATAAACAGTTGTGACATCATTTATGATTAATAAAAATAATAAGCCAATAGTAAATGATTGGAACTCCCCATTACTTATAGCCTATGGTTTACTGCAACATAATTTTATGGTTTGGTAACTAGCAATATTGACAAAATCATGTTGAGTAGCAAATCTCTACAGAAAATCAAAGTTTTATGGAAAGGAAAATATCTTGGAATCTGAAAGCTTTACCCTACTGCTTGAATAAAAGAGTGAAGGTAATTTTAGATTCACATAAGCTAGAGAATGGCCCAAGGAGAGACTGGTCAAAGAAAGGCCTGGTTTTTAAATGGCAGGAGAGATTTTAGTATAGACAACAGGTGATGTAAATCTTTAAGTTAATTAGATTATGAAAGGTTTTGAAACTGGTGTTTTGCCCCCCTCCCCCAAAAAATAGTACACTTATTTTATGCAGTATTAACTCTTCAACACACAATAAAAGACAGTTCATTTTTTAATTTATTAGAGTAATTTTATCAAATAATTATTTCAATTAGTCTTTATCCATAGATGTTTTAGAAATAACACACAATAGCTGAATAAAATGTCTTTAAAAACTAAGAAGTGTGTTAAAGATGCCCTTTTCCTTAATTTTAAATGGCAAATTTCAGATGTGAAACACCCTGGATAAGTAAGATTAAAAAACACTACTGAAAGAAATCCAACCATGCTACTACTTAGTGGTCCCAAATTGTCTTCTCATAATAATTTGAAGATAGTTCAATTGATACATGTTGGGAAAACTTAGCAAAAAAAGCATGCATAGATCACCTGACGCAGCTAGGGGGCACATTGATAGAATACTGGGACCTGGAATGAGGAAGACTAATCTTCCTGAGTTCAAATCTTCCTTTAAAGGCTGTGTGACTCTGGGCAAGTCACTTAACCCTGTTTGTCTCAGTTCCTTTTCTATAAAATGAGCTAGAGAAGGAAATGGAAAACTCACTCCAGTGTCTTTTCAAGAAAATCCAAAAATGGGCTCATGAGAACCAGAAATAACAATAAAATCATAGGTCTCCAGATAATAATGATTTCTAGGCATGAGTAGGTGTACAAAAAAAAATTAGACTACCACTAGCATCTCGATTTGGATGATAAATAGGTCAAACTGAGAATCAATTAGAAATCTCTTTAGTTTCTGATGCATCCATCCTTCCAAGCACCAGCCTAGAGAGTTCTATTTATGAAGATCACCTTAGTCTTATAAAAATTACATTGTTCCAGATATAATTCATTTAAGGAGCAGCTTTAAGACTGACAAAAAAAAATGTTACATCCATGTCAGCCATGGGGCAGCTAGGTGATACACTGGATAGAATGCCAGGATTGATGATTTCTCTTCCTTAGTTCAAATTTGGCCACAGACACTTCCTAGCTGTGTAACCCTAGGAAAGTCAGTTAACCCTGTTTGGCTTAGCTCCTCATATGTAAAATGAGATGGGGAAACCACTCTAGTATCTTTGTCAAGAAAACCCCAAATGAGGTGACAAAGAGTTGGACACAACTGAAATGAGTGAACAAAATAATGTTAGCAATTGGAGGGACGGAACATAGGTGGATGATATTTCTATCTGAAGACATATTGTATAGGGTCATAGCACAAAGAAATAAATGACTATTACAATTATTTTCATAATTTCAGCTTTTAAAAGAGTAAAATTTTTGTTCAACCCCATTCCCAGCCCTCCAATTTAAATTTAAATTTAAAGATAAAGTGCTTTGGTACCTTGGTGTGCCAGGATTTCATCAGTGTTAGTTGCTATTTCCTTGATACAGATCACATCACCTCTATGACTTCATCTTATCAGATCTGATTCTGGTACCAGTGACCATAAATGCCCCAGAGACAGTACCTTATGTACAATAGGAATGTTTGTTGTTGTTGTTGTTGTTGTTGTTGTTTAAATATCTTCCTCAGGAGTAACAACTCAGACTATACATCTTTGTCTTCATCTATGAGAGATGTAGCATCGTGTAGCAGATTAACCTGTTGTATTTGGAGTCAGGAAGACATGATTCAAATTCTGTTTCTGATACTTCCTAGCTATGTGGCAATGAATGAGTCACTTTTCGCTCTCTGAAATTCCTTTTTTCTTCTATAAAATGAGGGTGATAATATCTGTTCATAATGACTGCCTCATAGGGATGTTTGAGGCTCACATGGGATAATTCACATAAAGCACTTTAGAAAACTTCGGTAAAGTAAAAATGACAGCCAGGTATTATTATTAATTATATGTGACCAGCTATCCCTTTTTAATTCTTTAGGATTGAATTACAAATGATCTTTTGAAAAAATAAATATGTACCCACAAAAGTATTTTTGTAAATCCTAGAGGAACGTATTATGCACATTGGTTATAGTGTCTGGAAAACCAAAAGGGAAAAACATTCACATTAATAGCATGCCAGGTATGGATGATTGTGACCCTTAAAATGATAGAGGGATGAGATAAAACACATTGAAGTATATGATAGAATCTGTAAGCACATAGGAAGTTAAAAAATATTTCCATATCCTCTATTCCCTTTTTTAAAAGTATTTATTTTTTTCCCATTACATGTAAAAGATAGTTCCAACTTTTGTTTATACAAGCTTTCTAATTTCAGATTTTTCTCCCTCCCTCCCCCCCCTCCCCTAGACAGCAGGTAATCTGATATAGGTTACATATATATACACACATAATAACATTAAACATATTTCTGCATTAGTCATGTTATAAGAGAGAAAATCAATAGTAATTGATGAAAAACCTCAAATAGAAAAACAACTGCACCCAAACAAAAGAAATAGTATGGTTCATTCAGCTTCTATACTCAACAGTTCTTTTTTTTTTTTTTCCTGGATTTGGAGATCCTTTTCTATCATGAGTTCCCTGAAACCCTTCTAGTACCATTGCATTGGTAGAGAAGAATATAGTCCATCACAGTAGATCAACACACAATGTTGATGATTACTGATCTCTATTCTTTAGGGAAAAAATAAACCCTCTTGGCCTGTCATAGTTACTTTATCACCTAGAGAGAGAGGAATGACAATGAATTGTACAAACTCAATCTTACCAACTTTTCTCTAATTTTATGTTATTTCTTCTTTGGTACATTGTCACAAAGAATTCTCTTCAAAAGGACAATAAAGCAATTCTAAGGAATTCTGAAAATTTTCCTTACATCCCTGGGAGGTACAAGCAGTCAGAGCTAATATATATATTTTTTCCTTTTAGAATTTCTATTCTCTAATGGAAATATAAGACACAGGAAGATATGGTGTAACAGATAATGAAATGAAAGTGTCTGGTACCAGCAATTAGGTTAATTTGTCTGTATTGATCCATGATCCAATACATTGGAATTGCTCTTACTTTGAGATACACATCATTAAATTTATTCAATCTGTAGTTACGGTGACCAAGTTGTTAGAACTAACTCTAAAGAAAAGTGTGGCATATCATGAAGAATTCTCCTCTCCTTCCTTACCCCCGGTCTAATACTTTGGCATACTTACCATAACAAGAGTTACAGAATACATGTAAGTACATATAGAATCAGAATCCATGAAGAAATTTTTAAAATTAAATTTAAAAAAGAATTATGTCTGCTAAGCTTTTATCCCATTTTAAACCATTTAAAAAAACAATACTTCATATGGATTACTGTCACAAGAACCATGTTGTGACACACCATATTTTCTAAATGATATTTTCTATATCATTTTCATGTTGTCTGCTGTAAATTCATTGGTGGTATCATCAAATAAAAAGACGGTGCCTTCTTTCCTGTTCTTATTGAAGAAACACAGCAATGTACCACATTACAGGCTATGATAGCCAGGGAATTATATAGCAAATAATACCCAAGCTACTGGAAATAAATTTTATATTTCAGTTGTACCACAGAGAGAACTGTGATGCCCTAGATCCACTTTTTATGTTTCTAGTCATTCTACTTACTATTCACTGGAGGAGTAAGGGTCAGAAATATGAAGGGGGGTTCAAGTACATTAACTTCCTTTTAGGAATACATGGGTACAACTTATGGCTATGCTGGTAGTCTTGAGGGAAGGCACATATTTAGGCAGAAAGCATTAAGAATAAGACTATAGTCTGATTTTAAAGTGAATTATCACATGGAATTTGTTGAAATGGTATTTGTCCTTTGGTATGTTATTAAATGTAATTATAAAGCATGGAGTAAGTGCTATATAATTTAATGCATAATAAAATACTTATAAATAGAATATTTGTGAAATGAGTTTCCAGCTTTGGGGAAAGACTCTTAGCCTTTGTAAAAAATGGTTCTATACAATTATTTCTCTCTCAAACAATGGTAGGATTGCAGAAAAAATGCAATTTCTTAAATTTGTAAAAGACATCACAATATTGAACCTGACAAGTATGGCAACCAATAGCTATGTGGATGCTGTGGAAGACTCTTGAGAGTCAGTTGGTGATATGACAGATGTCATTTTTTAAAAAAGAAAAACAACCTCCCAAAAAGGAACATTTGATTTTTTTTCTTATGTAGGCTCCCTTGCTGTTTACTGCCTCTGTGAAGAACATACACTCATATAATTATAAGGAAAAATCTGAGGTCATTCAGGCAGCCCCACCTCTGTCCAAATCATTATTCCTATCTATAAAATCCAAAATCCACTTGAACTTCTCAGTGAAAACCTCTATTTGAGAACTTCCCTAGAGACAGCCTGCACCATTTTAGATAGTTCTTTTCTGTTAAGAAAATTTCCCTTATATTGAGCAATCTTTCTCTTGTGTAATTCTACTCGTTCATTCCAGGATTTTTCTTTTTTTAATTTGGGGACTAAGAGAACAAATATGATCTTCTCTCCCATAAACCCTTCAAATTATTTCAAAGACAGCTATCACATCACCTTGTTTCTTTTTTTTCAGTTCCTTCAATCAATCCTTTTTATTACACAGTTTTATTCCATAATCTCCATCTACAGACTCTCTTCTCAAATACTACGAATTATGAATATCGCTTGTCAAATATGATAACTTTAACTACAATTAATACTCCCATGTGGTTCTGCCAGCACAGAGTTGGACTAGTCCCCCTCTTATAGTTGTATTCTACCATTTTGGATGATGCAGTCCATTTTATAATAGATTTCTTCTTCTTCTTCTTCTTCTTCTTCTTCTTCTTCTTCTTCTTCTTCTTCTTTCTTCTTTCTTCTTCTTCTCCTTCTCCTTCTCCTCCTCCTCCTCCTCTTATCCCTCTTCCTCCTCCTCTTTCTCCTTTTCCTCCCTTTCTGTTTTGCATTGATGCCTAAACCTTAATTATAAGCCCTCTAAAACTTCCACTTGTTTCTGCATTAATTGCTCTCTATCAATATCTTCCTCCCTGCACCATATCCTGCACAACTATAGTTGGCAGTTTGTTTTTTAACCTGAGTGCAAGACTTTACATGTACCTCTGTTAAACCTAATTTTGTTAGCTTCTGCCCACTGTTGCAGTTATTCATGTCTTTTTTGTTTCTCAGTTCTGTTCTCTGGTATATTATTTATACTTTCCAATTTCATGCCAACCACAAACTCCTGTTATGCTCCTTGCAAGAATGCTAATTATGTCTACATTTAAATCATTAAAAATATTGAAAAGAGAACAGTAAAAGACAAAGCTCTACAACATGCCACTGGAGACCTCCATCAAGGTTGACATTAAGCTATTAATAGCTAGGCTTTGACTCTAGACAAGTAACCAGCTCTAAAACCACAGAATTGTACCATGATCTAGCTTCATATCTATTTTTTATCAACAAGGATAGCATGATATTTTATTAAATGGTTTGCAGAAGTATGCCTATGTAATTATCATGATTTAACAGACTAACAGTGCTTTCGGGGAAAAAAAGATGTGAGTTTATGGAACAATTTTTAATTAATGAATCTATTTATGCCCACTTTTTCCTCTTTGAATTATTTGTTTAATGTTTCCTTAATTATTCATTCTAGAATTTTGTCAAGAAGCATGACATATCCATCGTCTTGCCCTTTTAAAATTCAAGGCAGGGGCAGCTAGATGGTGCAGTGGATAAGGCACCGGCCCTGGATTCAGGAGTACCTGAGTTCAAATCCGATCTCCGACACTTAACACTTACTAGCTGTGTGACCCTCACTTAACTCCAAATGCCTCACCAAAAAAAAAAAAAAAATCAAGGCAATGTAGATCAGTTCTAGTCCTATATTGCTCGTGAATACTCAAAGACTAATAACAGCCTATACAATATTATCACCAATACTTCAGTGATATCGGATATTTTAATCTGAGTCATATGACTTAAATTTAATTCATTAAATACTTATCAAGTGCCTACTATATACCAAGTGCTGGAGATACAAACACAAAAATACAATACCCCCTCTCTCAGAAGCTTAAATTCTACATTCAATGAAGTTAGTTACATTGTTTCCTTATCAGACTCTTTTAACAAGTTTTATTAGCCTTGTTTTCCCATCTACAAGCTGCATATAATTTTTCCTACCTTAGAAGAAACAGAAAAAGAAAAGTACTGTCTTCTCTCCAATGTGATGACTTACCATTTTTCCCATCCACACCAAGAAGGGATTATATCCTGTTCCTTACTCTTTTCCATAGCTCAAACTCTGTCCTGGCGGCCCCTTCTTTTTTCAGTTTTCACTAGATTCAGTTATCTTTATACAGATAATTCCAAGATCTATATATCTAACCCCACTCTCTCTCTTGAGTTCCAGTGCCCCTTCACCAGGTGCCTATTGTATATATCAAAATGAATTTCCCACAGACAACTCAAACTCAACATATAAAAAACAGAACTTGTTACCTCCCCTAAAACCCCCACATGTTTCTCATATGCCCAATTCCTGTTGAATGTCTCATCCTTTCTTGCATTTGGGTCCACAGCTTCAGAGCCATTCTTGATGTCATGTTATCCCACATATCCAATAAATTGTCAATTTGTCCTTACCTCCACAATTTATCTGGTAACCATTTCCTTCTCTGCATTCAGATGGCCACACTGAAATTTAGACTGTCATCACCTTTAAACTGGACCATACAATAGCTTCCTGCCTCAAGTCTCTCTTCTCTCCACTACACCTTTTATATGGCTACCATATGATATTTATAAAACACAGGTCAAACTATGTCATTTGCCCAGTCAGTTGCCTCTTATTATGTCTAGAATCCAATACAAACTCCTCCACCACTGACTGAGGCCTTCTTTTCCCGGTTTAGTTTACATATTTATTTGCCTTTTGCACTCAACAATCTCATCAAATCTGTATTTTTTTTTTCTTTTCTTGCACAGACTTCGAATACTATCATCCATCTCCATGTCTCACACAATGACTCTATGTCCTGAATTGCACTCATCTCTGCCACTTGAATCCCAAGTTTTATTAAAAGGTTCAGTTTTGGTGATCTGACATGAGAGCTTCCTCATTCCTCACCAGGTGCTAATACCTCCTGCCTCCAAATTACCTAGTGTTTACATTTTATTGTGTTTTTGTATATGCTTCCATGGGTCCACTATTTTCCTCTTATATCTCTAAGCTCCTTAGAGGTAGGGAAACTTTTGTTTTTGTTTTTATATCTCCAGCACTAGCCTCAAGGTAGCACACTGCCTTGTTTGTCAATTGATCAATTACCCTCAAAATTACTCAAAAATGCTTTTTTCTTGGTTTAGCTCTCATTATAAGCCTCTCTGTAAGGGCTTTTGCCCTACCTGATTTTTATCCTTATAGCATCTTGCTACCATTTTATGTCTGCCCTTTTAATTCCATCTCCGATGTAGCTCTTTTTAAATTTGTATTCAGTGATAAACTACCCTGTATATGCACATTGATATTCTTTGCTGTTTACCCCCTTTTTCCCCTCATCACAATCAATCTTGTTGTCACAAGAATAATTATCTTGAGAGCCATTTCTCTTTTAATGTATTAGGATATGGTATCTTACTTATTTATGAACTTGCTGAACTCCATTTAAAAATAGAGTACTTAAAGTAGTATAGCTAGTGTTCCCCTTTCTTGTCTAATGAACTCTAAAATGTCATGGGCACAGTCTCCCAAGTCTCTGTCATTTTCATTTCACTAATCAGTTCTTCTTATTAATCAGAATCAATTTCCAGAATAATAGTTCCCTTCTTCATTCTCCCTTTGGAAAATGATGAAATAATCAGCTGTCACGTCAAGAATGTATCAGTGTTCTGTGCTTTTATATGTGGGTTGGAGGTGGGGAGGGAAAAAGAGACAAAAGGCCAGAGGGAGACAGGGACGAGAGAGAGAAGAGAGAGAGAGAGAGAGAGAGAGAGAGAGAGAGAGAGAGAGAGAGAGAGAGAGAGAGAGAGAGAGATTGGGGAGGGAGGGAGGAGGAGGAGGAGGAAAGGGGAAGGGAGAGACAGAGAGAAAGAGAGAGAAAAAAGAGATAGTGGAGGGAGGGGGAGGAGGAGGGAATGGAAAGGGAGAGAGATAGAAAGACACAGAGACAGAGAGAGGGAGAGACAGACAGAGAAACACACATACATACATGAGAGAGAGAGAGAGAGAGAGTAGGAGAGAGAGAGAGAGAGAGAGAGGATGATTGATTTAGTTCTTTGTGCAAATAGATGAATTCTCCAACAGAACTCTAGGCTTCATCTTGCCAGCTTTATGTTCTTTGTCCAGAGTTATTCATTTCATCCAAATGACTTGTGGCCTGGATGTCTATCATAACTTCCCCTATGAGATCACCTTTGGTTTTTGTTGTTGTTTTGTTTTTTTACTTTCTTTCATTGACCCTTACTCAAATGTAATTCATCATATTTCCCTCCTCAGATTCATGAATTTCCACATAAATATACAGTGTGTTTGTACCACTGCCACTCCTTCTATTTAATGTTCTTTTTGGACAACACATTCTGTATTTCAGTCATGTCTTGCCAAATCTCTGTGATATTCCTTAGGTCAGATTTATCTCCACAGGATAAGATCTGCGCTTTGTTTTATTACCCCTATACTGGGTACTGCTATATAGACATCAGATTCCACAAACATTGCTTCTACAACCTTCCCTAGCATTGTTTGCTGTAAATCACATGCTCTTTTCCTCCTGAGAGACATGTCTGTTGCTACTGACCCTATTTTATTTAGTATTTGCATTTGAGTACTTTTTCCTCCTTTTTCTCTCCTTTTTTTAGGTCTCTTTAATCAGATTAGCCATTCCCTTGGCAAACATGTTTTTTTCTGTCTTCTCACACTCTCAGTAACCCCACATTTCCACTCAGTGTGCCAAATCTTTAAATTTCCATAACAGCTCACAAATCTGTCCCTTTTCACCACTCACACAGCTGCAACTCGAGTTTAGGGCATCATCACCTATCACCTGGATTACAGTATTAGGAAGTCTCTTAATTGGTCACCTTGCCTCAAATCATCTCCTTCAATCCATCCTTCACACAGCTATTGATCTTATTTTCCTGAAGCATAAATTACCTCAGTCCTCTATTCAATCAATTTTTCCAGCTCTTTACTACCTCCAAGGTCAAATATAAACCCTGTGTTATTTAAAGTCCTTTATGGCTGGCCCTAGATCACCTCTCCAGCCTTAATGCCCTCTATATACACACTATTGTCCACCCAAACCGGCCTTCTTGTTTCTCCTCACAAGTGCCACTTTATCTTCTGCTTCCATGACATTGTAATTATTTCCAATGCCTGTGATGTGATGTATTCCCTCTTCACTCTGCTTCTCAGAATCTCTAGGCTCAGCTAAAGCCCAACCTTCTACATATGACCTTTTGTGGTGTTTCCTGCTACTAAAGCTGTATCTTCAAAGTCAGCTTGCATCTATTTTCAATTTACATATATGTATGTATGTATATATGTATAATGTATGTATGTATAATGCATGTATGTTTTCTGTTGTCTCCTCTATCTAAACTGTAAGCTTCTTGAATGCAGGGACTATTTTTTTCTTTAAATTTTGTCTTTGTATCTTCAGTGCCTAGTTCAGTTTCTGAGACTGTAAGTACTTAAGGAATACCTGTTTTTTTTATTTATTAATTATTTGGCTTGTTAGATATATTCCATCTGTAGCAAATAGCTCATCATTGCTATATTTTACACTATAGTCCAGAGAACAAAATGCTCTTCTCTCCTACCATCTTCCCAGCTAGCTCTTTAATTCTCCCATCCTACTTTCTTTTCTAATGTCCCTGTCTTCAAAGAGCAGCAGTGAAGAAAACAGTGTCTATGTTTCCAAGTCCTTCAGTTTCCTAACCAGGCCTCTATCATCCTAGAGATTTTTCCTACATACTTTGTAGCAATATCAATTGTTCCCATATGCAGTACAAGTTCTGG
Source organism: Dromiciops gliroides (assembly GCF_019393635.1). Classification (NCBI taxonomy): domain Eukaryota; kingdom Metazoa; phylum Chordata; class Mammalia; order Microbiotheria; family Microbiotheriidae; genus Dromiciops; species Dromiciops gliroides. The sequence goes on from NC_057861.1 coordinate 274,817,867, forward strand.
GTAGCACTTTTGAGATTTGACAAGCCTCTTTGTGATATGTAAAATGTAATTCCTAGGAATATGGCACATCTACCATTGTTCATTTCTGTTCAAAATATGACCACCACTTACATTTCAGTTGGTAATTGATACTGCCTTATACTGGCATTTGGAGACAATATCAGATAATTTGATTCTTGATGGCATCTATAGAGTCCCTTTTTCCTTCTTCAGAGAATTATCTGGTATAATTGGAGGCTGGCTATTGAGGAAAAAAAGCCCTTGATCTAATGACTTTGACTTCTTTAAATTTAGGGTAATTCAAGGAGATAGCTGGTCAACCAGCCTTCAGGTTGGTAAATTACAAGTGATTGTATGTTGGGAACTATTTAACCATTTTTCTATTGGAAGCCATAATAATAACACATAAAGCAAAAGACTAAGAGTCCACATTGGTATTTGTATAACTTTTCCCCAGAAACATAGCCCTATTCACATATCTCATTGCAACATGAAAGTAACTCTAGCTCACCAAAACCTCTCTCAGCAGAGGTTCAGCCAAGATTTAAAAGTTTTAGATACATACATAGTGACAGGCTGTGTGTCTGTCTAACTGCTTTAGAAAAGCATATCACGGAGCCAAGATGGTGGAGGAAAGACATTAAATGCACAGAGCTCCTGATACAATTACCCCAAAAATAGAAATAAAAGAATCTCTGGAGCAGATAAACACACAAAAATACGGACAGAGATTATTCTCCAGTTGTAGATAGATTTGATTACAGGGGCTGTGAGTAAAGTCCAACCCTGCAATCACACTGACAGAGACCCCATTTACACCACCAGAGGAATTTACCCCAGGGCCTCTGAATCAGCTACAGCACCAGTGTCTTCTACAACTTTGTGTGCGGTCGGGTGAGAGGGCTGAACGGCTGGTGGGGGGCGGGGAGTGTGGGGGGAATGCAGGGGTACCAGCAGGACCGAGGGAGAAATTTGGCTGTCCCGCCCCAGTTGGGAACCAGGAAGAAATCCTGAGAGGCAGGAGGCCCAGTGGGGGAGGGGTACAGGTTCCTTGAAGCTAAGAACAATACCACAGAAAGCTTTGCTGGTTGGTTGTTTAGTATGTAGGTGTAAAGAAATAATTGTTATTTGAGGTTATTATGACCCCATCTTTTGGCTAGAATTTAAAAAGCAAAAAACCTTGGGGCTCGCTCTGGCCTCTGGGGCTCTGCAAACCGCATGGTGCTCCACCCACTAGTTGTAGCCATCACCATGGTGCTGGCACCTCATATCATCACCACTCACCTAAGCCTACATGGGCCTGGCAAAATTATAATGATTGGAAGCCTAGTGAGGGCAGTCATGTGACTGTCAGAGCGGCCAGCCAATTGGCTGGGGGCTGCCTGGGGTTTGCTGGGAAGAGGGAGGAGATTTTCGCCATTCTAGCTGGAAGCTGTAAATCAAGAGGACACTGCTATGTATTCTCAGCTGATTCCTGGGAAGTGGTATTATTCAAGTTGTATAATTTCCCTTTCCCCATTTTATTTCCTTTCCCTTGATCCTATTGATCCTATTTGTGTGTGTGTGTGTGTGGTTTTTTAAGTTCGTTCTTGTTAAAATAAATCTTGTTCTGTTTTGAGGGAGGCTGCCGGTCTCCTTCCTTGCACCAATATTTCGGCGAGCCTCTTAGCTAACACTCCCCAATTAAAAATTGGTCCCCACATAGGCTTGAGGTTATCTTCTGATCAGAGAACAGGCCAGGTGAGAGTAAAACCTGCCTTCCCTCAAATCAAAATACCTGGAACCCTCTGAAGCTGGGAACAGTCGTAGAATCGAAAAACAGGGCCCCCTAGTGGAGAGTTTAAAGTCAAGTAAAAGATGAGCAAGCAAAGAAAGTTCAGAATTAAAGAAAGCTTCTTCAGTGACAAGGAAGATCAAGGGGCACCATCAGATCAGGAATTCAACCACAGGGCCCCTATATCCAAAGCTTCCAAGGAAAATATGAACTGGTCTCAGGCCCTGGAAACTCTCAAAAAGGACTTTGAAGAGAAAGTAGGAGAAATAGAAGGAAGATGTATAGAGAAAGAAGAAAGAATGGAAAGAGAAATGAGAGTCATGAAGCAGAGTCATGAGAAAAAAGTCAACAGCTTGAAAAGCCAAATGGAAAAGGAGATTAAAAAAAATTTTCTGCTGAAAATAATTGCCTAAGAATTAGGATTGAACAAATGGAAGTTAGTGACCTTATGAGAAACCAAGACATAGTAAAACAAATCCAATTGAATGAAAAAATAGAGGGCAATGTGAAATATCTCCTTGGGAAAACAGCTGACCTGGCAAATAAATCCAGGAGAGAAAATTTGAAAATCATTGGACTACCTGAAAATCATGACCAAAGCAAGAGCTTAGACACTATCCTCCAAGAGATTGTGAGGGAAAATTGCCCTGATATTCTAGAAGCAGAAGCTAAAATAGAAATTGAAAGAATCCACTAATCTCCTCCTGAAAAAAATCCCAAAAGAAAAACCTCCAGGAATATTATACCCAAATTCCAGAACTCCTGAGTCAAGGAGAAAATATTGCAAGCAGCTAGAAAAAAAGGATTTCAAATACTGTGGAGCACCAGTAAGGATAAAGCAAGACCTGGCAGCTTCTACATTAAAGGACTGGAGGGCATGGAATATGATATTCCAGAGGACAACAGAATTGGGACTATAGCCAAAATTCATGTACCCAGGAAAACTGTTTATAATCTTTCGGATTTTCAGGCATTTGTGATGAAAAGACCTGAACTGAATAGAAAATTTGACTTTCAAATACAAGACCCTGGAGAATCATAAAAAGGTAAACAGGGAAAAGAAATCATGAGGGACATTAAAAGGTTAAACTTTTTACATTTATACATGACAAAATAATACTTCCAACTCATAAAAACTTTTTCAGTTAGGGGTACACAGAGGACACAGATCTGAAATGAATATGAAGAGATAGTATTTGTAAAGCATTTATTTTTTGCATATCCTTTTCTTTTGTGGAGCAAACAGGGTGGGTTGCCTGGTGTCTGGGGCTGGATTTGGGCTCTGGGATTCCTGGGCCCAGGGCTGGTAATTTGTCTACTGTGCCACCTAGCTAACCCATGATGATATCTTTCAAATAGGGGTGAGGGATAGGAGGAATAAATTGGAGGGGGAGGGGAAAGGTGGAATGGGGAGAGGTAGTTAACATGAAGGAAACAAGAAAAAAGCCTATGGAGGGGAGGGGAAGAGGGAGAAGGAAAGGGGGAGTGAGTGAACCTCACTATCATCAGAATTGGTTCAAAGAGGGAATAACATACATACTCAAGTTGTTATAGTAATATATTTTTGCCCCTGAGGAAAAGTGGGAGGAGAAGGAGATGGGGGGGGTGGGGAGAAGAGGGGAAGGAGGGAAGGGAAGTTTGGGCAAGGGAGCTGAAAAAACAAAACACTTTTGAGGAAGGTGAAGATGTTCTGCATAACAACACATGTATGACATATATTGAATTGCTTGATTTCATAGGGAGAGTTGAGGAGGGAGGGAGGAAGAAAAATTTAGAAAACAGAATTAGCTCAAAGGCTTTAACCTCATCAGAGTGGGCTCAAGGAAGGAATAACACACACACCCAGTTGGGAAGAGTAATCTATTTAACCCTACAGGTAAGTAGGAGGGGAAGAGGATAAGGAGGGAAGGGTGAATGAAGAAAGGGTAGAGCAGGGTATAGGGCAGTCAGTAACAAAACACTTTTGAGGAGGATTAGGGAAAAATAAGATAGAAAACAGAGTAAATATCATTGAAAGGGAATGCGATGGAGGGAAATAGTTATGTATGGTACCTGCTCTGCTAGGCTATTGTGAAGAAAATTCTCTGCCAAGTTCAAGGTACTATATAAAAATTATGATGAACAGGGTGCTATCAGAAAATCCTGGAAAGACTCACATGAACTGAAGCAGAGAGATATGTACTGTATACAAAATAACAGCATTAGTGTAAGATGATCTGCTGGGAAGCACATGGTTATTTTCAGAAAGGCAATGATTCAATATAACTCTGAAGAATTTATGAAAATTGCAGTCTATCTACAGAGAAAGAAGTGTTGTTATCTGAAAACAGACTGAAACACAATTTCTTTTGACAATTCTTTAATCTGAAGTTTTTTTGTTTTGTTTTGTTTTTGTTTTTATTTTAAGTGAGGCAATTGGGGTTAATTGATTTGCCCAGGGTTACACAGCTAGTAAGTGTTAAGTGTCTGAGACTGGATTTGAACTCAGGTACTCCTGACTTCAGGTCCAGTGCTCTATCCACTGCGCCACCTAGCTGCCCCTGAAGTTTTGTTTTTATCTGTTTTCTCTCACAACCTAGATAATGTAGAATTGTTTTCCATGACTACTCATGTATAATTTATTTTGAATTGTTTGAGTGGGGTTGAATTGCTTGGGGTAGGGGTGGAAGGGGAGGGAGGAAGAGAAGTTGGAACACAATTTTTTTTTTAAATTGATGTCAAAATTAACTTTTACATGTAATTTGGAAAATAAAAGTCTAAAAAAAAAAAGAAAAGAAAAGCATATCACTAAAGGATTGTGACCCAAATCCAACCATAGCAGTAACTATAGCAATCTATAAAGACCACTTACTAAATGAGGAGATTTTATAAGCTGAATCAGTAGAGAGATGTATACTTACATCAATGGAGGGGGGTAGGGATGGAGAGAGATAGAAAGAGAGCAGGAAGGGAAGAGGGAAAATGGAGGAAAAGAAGGAAGGAAACCAAGGGAGGGAGGAAAAAATGAAGGGAAGATGGGAGGGAAGAAAGAAGGAAGGAAGGAAGGAAGGAAGGAAGGAAGGAAGGAAGGAAGGAAGGAAGGAAGGAAGGAAGGAAGGAAGGAAGGAAGGAAGGAAGGAAGGAAGGAGGGAAGGAAGGAAGGAAGGAAGGAAGGAAGGAAGGAAGGAAGGAAGGAAGGAAGGAAGGAAGGAAGGAAGGAAGGAAGAAAGGAAGAAATAAGAAAGGAAGAAAGGAAGAAAGGAAGGAAGGAAGGAAAAGGACAACTTTATTCTTCAGAGTTCATGGGACTTAATGAAGAGAAATGTGAATAAACTATACAAAACCGTATAAATTTTTAAGTGGTCTACATGTGTGTTTATACAAATTAATCAATCAATAGAAATTATATATTTCAACAATTTTTAGATAATGTTCTTTAGCCAAAAACTGTTTTAGGTACTCTACAAATAATAAAATCCATGAATGAACCTCAGTTTTGTTGAGTCTTCAGGGGCTCAAAACTTATTGAAATGTCCCTCAAGTTGAACGGTTAGACATTGCGTATCTTCAAGTGCCAAGACTGGTTCAAGTACACCCAAGTTAAAGGAATCTGCTCTTTTTTATTCCCAAATGAAAGCATTAACAAGCTTCTTTTATTAACTTACATATGGGTAGATCTAAATCCACCTAGTCATGCTCAGGAACAAATCAACTAATTATGTGTGTTTGGGGGTGGGTATAATAGAAAATGAGTAAAAACTAATATTGCTTTTGCCCCTGGTCTATGTATTGAGTTCAGTGTTTAAAATGGTAACTTATTTCAATAAGATTTTAACATTTCCCTGACACTCAATCACATTTTTGGAGATAGTTTCTGAACTTTCATCCAGCAGGAAATTAGTGAATGAATTTTTTTTTTACATATAAGGTATTTTATTTTTTTCTGTTACATGTAAAGATAGTTCTCAACTTTTGTTTATACAAGCTTTACAATTTCAGATTTTTCTCCCTCCCTCCCCTCCCTCCCCCCCCCTCCCCTAGACAGCAGGTTATCTGATATAGGTTATATCTATATATCTCTATACATATACATATAGATATATAAACACACATATATATACACATAATAACATTAATCCTATTTCTGCATTAATCCTGTTACAAGAGAAAAAATCAGAGCAGTGATGCAAAACCTCAAAATAGAAAAAAAAAACAACAGCACCCAAAACAAAAGAAATAGTATGGTTCAATCAGCATCTATACTCCACAGTTCTTTTTTTTTTTTTTTTCTTGGATTTGGAGATCCTCTTCTATCATGAGTTCCCTGGAATTCTCATGTACCATTGCATTGGTGAGAAGAATATAGTCCATCACAGTAGGTCAACACTCAATGTTGATGATACTGTGTATAATGTTCTTCTGGTTCTGCTCATCTCACTCATTATCAGCTCACGTAAGACCCTCCAGGTTTCTCTGAACTCCTCCTGCTCATCTTTTCTTACAGCACAATAGTATTCCATTGTATTCATATACCACAACTTGTCCAGCCATTACCCAATTGATGGGCACCCCCTCAAATTCCAGTTCCTTGCTACCACGTAAAGAGCAGCTATAAATATTTTTGTACACGTGGGTCTCTTTCCCCCTTCCATGATTTCTTTGGGAAAAAGACCTAAAAGTGGAATTGCTGGGTCAAAGGGTATGCACAGCTTTATCACTCTTTGGGCATAATTCCAAATTGCTCTCCAGAATGGTTGGATCAGTTCACAGCTCCACCAACAATGCATTAGTGCTCCAATTTTCCCACAGCTTCTCCAACATTTATTATCTTCCTTTTTTGTCATTTTAGTCAATCTGATAGGTGTCAGGTGGTACCTCAGAGTTGTTTTAATTTGCATCTCTCTAATCATTAGAGATTTAGAGCATTTTTTCATATGGGAATAGATAGCTTTGGTTTCTTCATCAGAAAACTGCCTGTTCATATCCTTTGACCATTTCTCAATTGGGGAATGACTTGGATTCATATAAATTTGATTTAGTTCCCTATATATTTTAGAGATGAAGCCTTTATCAGAAGTACTGGTCTCAAAAATTGTTTCCCAGCTTTCTGCCTCCCTTCTAATTTTGGATGCATTGCTTCTGTTTGTACAAAAATTTTTTAATTTAATATAATCAAAATCATCCATTTTGCATTTTATAATATACTCTATCTCTTGTTTGGTCAAAAACTGTTTTCCTTTCCAAAGATCTGATAGGTACACTATTCCTTTCTCTCCTAATTTACCTATGGTATCACCTCTTATGTCTAAATCATGTATCCATTTTGACCTTATTTTAGTATAAGGTATAAGATGTTGGTCTATGCCTAATTTCCGCTATACTATCTTCCAGTTTTCCTAGCAGTTTTTGTCAAATACTGAGTTCCTATCCCAGAAGCTGGAGTCTTTGGGTTTATCAAACACTACATTACTAGTGTCATTTCCTACTGCATTTCCTGAGCCTAGCCTATTCCATTGATCTACCACTCTATTTTTTAGCCAGTACCAGATAGTTTTGATGACTGCCGCTTTATAGTAAAGCTCCAGGTTTGGTACCGCTAACCCACCTTCCTGTGAATTTTTTTTCATTATTTCCCTGGATATTCTTGATTTTTTGTTTTTCCAGACGAATTTTAAAAATATGGAACGCTTCACAAATTTGCGTGTCATCCTTGCGCAGGGGCAATGCTAATCTTCTCTGTATCGTTCCAATTTTAGTATATGTGCTGCCGAAGCGAGCACGAATGAAATTTTAAAATACCTGTTTCCTACCCCCATAAGACCTATTGTGTTCTTTGGGGAAATGATATTTTAGGAAACTTGAAGTGAAATCAGAAATATCATCAGAAAAGATATTGGATAATCATTTATTTCAGCCATAAATTTATTTATGGATAACAAAATTAATAGAATATGAAAATCTTAGAGTTGGAAAGGATATTATATGTCTTCTCATTTAGATCCAATTCAGGAATCTTTATTAACTATATCACTGACAGATCACCTGACTTCTAATCTGAATATTGCCAATGGTGTGGAATTGACTTCATTACACAGAGACCCATTCCATTCTTAGATAACTTTAATTATTAGGAACTCCATCGTTATACTGAACTCAAACTCCCTGAAACCTTCACTTGTTTGTTTCTTACTTCTCTCTATAGCCACAGATGATGTCTGTTGGTATTTTAGATTACTATTCAATATTTGAGTCCCATTATTATATATCCATTCTCAAATTGTCTCTTTTTTAGGAAAAATATTAATTCAATTCAATTCAATTAGTCAAATAATTATTGATTCCCTGTTATACACAAAAGAGTGTGGTAGGCACTACAAGTGTTACAAGTATGTAAAATGTATAGTTTCTACATTAAAATAGCTTACTTTCCAATGGATGGGGGGGGGGGAATTAAGGAATGTAGAAAAACAATCAGTAATCAGTATGCTTTTTTAAGTCTTTCACCATCCTGGTCATGATTCTTTAGATGTCTCCTAAAATGTGGTAAGGGAAGCTTAGGAATTCTACAATAGAACTATTATGTCTCTTATTCAATGTAATATTCTTCCACTAATGAAGCTAGAAACCACAATATTTTTTTTTGTTTGTCACATTAAATTGGTCTCATATTGAGCTTACAGTCAACAAAATCCCCAAAGTCTTTTTTTTTTCCCCACAAATTGGTCAAAGCCATCTCTTTCTCTCGCCAAGGTCTTTTGCAATTAAGTTTTTAATTCTGTATCTAGGACTTTACAAATTCTTCTATTAAATTTTACATTATGTTTGGTCTATCATTACTGTATGTAAACCTCTTTTGGATATGGATTCTATCTTATAGCAAACTGTATATTCCTTCTATTTTCATGCTGCCCACAAATTTGATAAGCATGCCATTTGTATCTTCAACTCATTGTCCACATTATTAAATAGTTGAGTACTAACAACACCAAAGGTTAATACGGATTGATCAACATTATTTCACACCACCTTCAAATTCACCTAACTATATTGTCATCCAGTCTATATTCTATTTGTTCCACAAGGAAGAGCACGAGTATTTTATCAAGTGTTCGATATATTTTTCCATTTCCTTGATATACCAATAGTGGTAAATCCCACTCTAAAGAAAAAAGAAAATGAGGTTGTTTTGGCATTATTTGTTCTGTAATATATGCTGATTTCTAATGATCTAATGCTCACAAAGTGTATATTTAATAATTTGTTAAAGATTTTGTTTACTAGATTTTGGTATTAATTTTGTTGATTTATAACTTTTGCAATACACACCACCCAACTATGGCCTTTTTGGAAAATTAAGATCTTTGCTCATCTACAATCTTTTGGCATCTTACTTGTGTGTGTGTGTGTGTGTGTGTGTGTGTGTGTGTGTGATTCTTCAAGGATTACTAAAACAATTCACTGATCACAAATGCATTTATCCCCAATAATCTGAGATGTAATTCTGCTCCCATATTATTAACTTTTGGGATATTTTTTTTTTTACTTTTTCCTCTCCTTTCTCTTTTTCTCTCTTGTCTATGTGTCTGTGTCTGTATTTGATTCTCTGTCTTTATCTCTCCCTCTCTTTGTCTCTGTCTCTGTCCCACGTTGGGTCTGTCTATATTTCTTTTTCTCGCTTTCCTTGGACATGTGGCTTCATAGGCATAAGGAGGTCCTTCTAAGAAATTTCTTCTACCAATGTAGACTGACACATTCTATATAATTTTCAGTCTTAGGGGGCACTGAGAGATTAAATGACTTTACAGGGTCACCCAGTCAATATGTATCAGGTCTTCCTGACACCAGCTCACTGTCTACTACACATGCTTCCTATGTTCTTAGCTCTTTTTCCAAATCTGTTACTAAGTCTTGTTGACTGTAAAATCTCTTTCATCTTTTCCCTCTTTTTATTCCTAGTACCACCACCCTAGTACAAAACCTCATTCCTACCCACCTGGACTATTATAATGGTATACTAACACTTTTAATAGCCTCTATTCTCTTATCCTTCCAGAATGATCCTTCTTATTCAAAATCCATTTGCATCATCAACAGCCACAAAATCAGTTGCTCTACTAATTCCTAAATAAAGTTCAGGCTCTGTTGCCTCATATTCAAAATTATCCACCATCTGTGACTGCACTCCCTTTTTGTCCTTATCTGGTCATACTATCCTTCATATTGCCAGTCAAACTGGACTCTCCCTTGAATAGGTCATGTGTTTTTCTACTTCCATGTATTTGATCAAGTTCTGATACCTGAAATGGCCTCTACCCTACTCTTTACCTACTTAATCCCTATGTAAATGTCATCTTCTTTCCTGGGGAGAAATTGCCTTTGCCTTCAGACTGCACACATTTTATTTTGTAACTCTCTAAGATCTCCTATTATGTAATATTCTTTACTGTATGTCTTTCTGTCTTATCTACCTAAGAGATCACTAACTCCAAGAAGGGAAGAACCATGTGTAATCTAAACATTGTAGCTATGTCAATGGTCTGCACATAGTAGGTACTTAATGTTTATTGAATTAAAAATGTCTAAGTTTCACAAAAGAATGGTAGTCACTAGTTAAATGTTTTGTTATGAAAATCAGTATTGAGAAAGATACATAAAGGCACATGGTTCCTTCCTGTATGTAGCTTATACCCTCATTTTAGAATTGCAATCTTGTCAATTTAATTAAGACATTCTATACATGTTGTCCAAGAGGTCTTAGGGAAGTTTTAAGCTATGACATTTTTAAGCTACTAAAACTTCACTGGGACTTTTAGGATACCCTATATTTTGTTTTGAAGTATAAGTAATCTCAAAAATCAGTAAAATCTACAAGGTCCCAGTTGCCTGTCATAAATCTACAACAAAGAGGGACAGCTAGGTGTCACAGTGAATAGAGGACTGGCCCTGGAGTCAGGAGGACCTGAGTTCAAATGGGGCCTCAGACACTTGACACTTACTAGCTGTGTGACCTTGGGCAAGTCACTTAACCTCAGTTGCCTCACCAAAAACCAAACGAAACCAAAACAAAACAAAAACATAAATCTACAACAAAGAAACAATAGGTGACACTTTGAGTTTCTAACTTAATATGTATTTAAATTAAGCCTTATGTCCTGTCCCTCAATCACTTGTCCATGGTAATTCCTCTCACATGGCTATTTCTTTTTTTATTTTTTTTTTCTTTTTTGCGGGGCAATGAGGGTTAAGTGACTTGCCCAGGGTCACACAGCTAGTGCCAAATGTCTGAGGCTGGATTTTGAACTCAGGTCCTCAGTGCTTTATCCACTGTGACACCTAGCTGTCCACCACAAGGCTATTTCTAATTTCAAAAACACCCCACACTCATCCTCACCTCAGTGCCATTACACTTGATATTTCCTGACCCCAAATGGGGTTCCCTTTTGTACCTACTCAAATTATACTCATAATACAATAATAATTGTAACAAATCACATTCATATAGCGTAGTGTCTTGGGATTTGCAGAGCACCTTTTCTTTTTCAAACTGAGGTACTATGTACCATGTATTATTATCCCAGTTTTACAATGAGTAAGTGGACCTAGAGATGAAGTGACTTGCCCATGGTCATCCATATATTAAATGTTTGAGGAGGGATTTGAAGTAGGCCTACTTTCTGCTACCTAACAATACATCTTCAAGGCCCAATTGAAGTCTCAATTCCTTCAAAAAGTCTTAATCAACTGCTTCATCCAGCATTGATACCTCTCTCCCCTTGAGACATAAAGTACTTACTCTTTGGCAATGTGTGAAAATAAAACAAAACAGAACAAAATAGCAACAACGATGACAACAAAACTCTTCTCAGTCCAACATCAAAGAAGTGAAAAAGAACAGAGTTGGAGTATGGCAGACTGGTGCCATTTATCATCTGTGTTAACATAGACAAATCAATGAAGATCTCTAGGCCTAAGTTTCCTCAGCTGATCTAAATTTCCTATAAAATGAGGAATTTGACTGGGATTCTAACTCTAAATCGAAAGCTCTGCTCAAGCAACCCATGAACTTCTCTCTAATCTGTAGTGCATGCACACACATCCACATACACTCCTCATCACAAAAATGGTCCTGTTGAATGAAACCACAAACTAAGCACTTGGAAGCGTACCCCCTCATCCTTTAAATTAAGTATGAAGAGAATGCCTCCATCATTCCCAGGCCCCTTCCCATTAATATTTACCTTATCATGCTGCATGTACCTCAACAACAATTGCTTTTAATGCCATATCTAAGACCCCCACCTTAATGTAACTGGGAAAGGAAGATGCTGTGCATCTGACCGGTAACCATGGAAATGTTTCAGAAAAGAGTAGGAGAGGAGAATAGACTCACCCCATCATGAAAGGCTGAAGCATTTGGGAGGCAAGTTGCACTTGGTAACAAACTCATCATCATTCCTGTAACTGCCTCTTGATCTATATTGATCTCCTAAGTCCAACTTAAAATCTCCATTTCTTTATCCTCTATTATGTCTCATGCCCTTTGATCTTGGTACCAGAGAAAAGACCTTGGTTCTTGATTCTGCCTGGATGTTGGTTTTTGCTGGTTTTGATAAGGATTCAGACCCCAGCCCTCTCACCTCACCCTTCCCAAGTGATTGTACTCATTGAAGGCACATTGGTCTTCCGATTTCCTTCCATTTGAAGATAATATAACATTTCACCTTTGACTAGATGGTATTTTTTCTGTGTCTTTATACATTTTTATTTGAGCACCCTTACACTGAATTTTAATGCACTTTCTTCTACCTCTAAGGTCACTGACAGCACATATGATTATGCAAATCACACAAACGTAAACACACACACACATACAGACAGAGTGAGCAATAGAGGAGGAGTAGAATCTTGTTTAATTTGTGCTTATGAATTGAACTCTCTCCCATGCTATGATTTTTTTTTAATTTAGTGAGGCAATTGGGGTTAAGTGACTTGCCCAGGGTCACACAGCTAGTTAAGTATTAAGTGTCTGAGGCCGGATTTGAACTCAGGTACTCCTGACTCCAGGGCTGGTGCTCTATCCACTGCGCCATCTAGCTGCCCCCCATGCTATGATTTAACCATCGTCTTTGTCAATATGTTTTGAATAACTTTGAATTTGAATCATAAATCATTTTCCAACCCTTCCATTGTCATGGTAGGGATGGTTGGGTCCATATTAGCCTCAAAGAAGCAAGGAACTGATGTGAATAACTGTGGGTAGCAAAACTATGGCAAGAGGTTAAGCGTTGGGAGAGAAAGAGGCTCAAGACATTTTTTTTCCTTGGGAATGAGTGAAGTGCCTCTGGTAGCAAGTGATTCATTCCTTGTCCTGCCTGGGCTTGTTTGTTGAAGGCAGGTGCATGTATTACATATATTACTTATGGTTGGCAATTCCAAGATCGTTTGGGTTTATATGATATTGATGTGAAAAAGAAATTGGGATACAACATTTGTCTAAAACACCACACACACCCCAGTCTAGCACAGTTATTGTCGATGATGACATTTAAAACCAGAGAAATCAATATGTAGAAATATTAAAGCATTTAAATACAGAGCTTACTACATTTGCATTACTACATTATCATACTTGGTAGTTTTCAGAATATAGAGCTAAGAAGAAAGAAATCAAAAACCTTCATACTCAACGAGCAGAAGTTCTGACATACAAACAAGGACAGATGGATAAATTAGTATAGCTAAACATCAGTCTCTGACATGCAGTAATAACAATTTTAAAAATCCACAACAGATGAAAAAGTACAGAGTATCTGAAAATGACCCAAATTATGGTCGATAGTTATATAAGGTATCCCACACTATGTTGGGAATGCTCTCTCCCTGATCATCTCTGCCTCCTAATCTCCCTGGCTTCCTTCGAGACTCAGATCAAGGTCCATCTTCTGCAAGCTGCCTTTCCTGGTTCCCTCAGTAGCTAGTGCCTGCACCTCCAAAATTACCTCCCATCTAGGGAATATGTGTCTTATATGCATTTCTTTATTTACCTATTGTTCCCCCAATTTTAACATGACTTCCTTGATGGCAAGGACTGGGCGGTTATGATTTTGTTGTTGTTCTTTTCTTTGTTATTTTTTTACCTTCCTTTATATTCACAGTGCTTAGACAAAGAGACATTCAAAATGTCCAGGTTCTATCCCTTGCATTTAAGGATATTTTAATATTTCTATTTCTTTTCACAAAAACATCCTTACAGGCCACTGTCAGATACAGACTGCTAGCCTGAAGGGAGCAGCATGGTATTTCTTACATTCTTTTTTTTTTTTTTTTTAGTGAGGCAATAGGGGTTAAGTGACTTGCCCAGGGTCACACAGCTAGTAAGTGTTAAGTGTCTGAGGCTGGATTTGAACTCAGGTACTCCTGACTCCAGGGCTGGTGCTCTAACCACTGTACCACCTAGCTGCCCCTCTATTTCTTACATTCTTAAAGAACCTTCTGCCCCTCAGATGAACTGAGCTAGCCTTGGTGAAATCATCACATAAAGAAACTAAAGAATCTAGTTTGATTTTCAATAGGTGCTACTATACATTACCAAAATAGGTTTTATTAATCAATAATTTTGATAGCACAAGTGAAATATTCAGCCGTTTGTGATCAATTTTTAAAATCCTGTTAACTCCACAAATGACTATCTAACAATCTCTTGAAATACATGATCCTTGCTTTTTCAATCTTCAAAATATTATGTCAAATGTGTGGATTTCCCATTCACATCCTGGGCTAAAATAAGCATTTACCCAGTGGTCTATGGAATAACCTGTATTTTAAATAAGTTCTCAAGATAAGGATATGGATGAGGAAGAAAAGTAGCCAGGAGATATTTAACTTATGGTCTGGAAGGTGTCCAGTCTGATTTAGGGAAAGAATCTAATATTATTTCTCAATGTTTCCTTCTGCATGGATCATGGAGGGGGAAATGGTGATGGAGTTAAAAATGGGATGGAACTAAGTCTTGCTAGTTTGATTGCTCCATCTAGCCTACTCTCATGAAAATAAGAGAACTCCTGAGAACTCACAAAGGAGAGCAATTTGTAATAGGTAGCTACAGCATAATGAAGTGGGAAGAACAATGGAAAGACAGAAACCCAGCATGCAGGTGCTCACTTCACCAATTGCTAGTACTCTGGACTTATTCAGTAGGTGACCTTAGGCAAACCATGTAGCATTTCAACTATCAAAGAGTAGTTGAAAGAACTTAATGTAAAGTTCTTGGCAACTTTTAGGTGTTATATGGATGTTAGTTGATTTTATTATGAATGTTGACTAGAAAAATTTGTTTTGCTCTTTTACCTTAGAATTATTGTTTCTGTTTTGGTCTAGAGAGATAATTCAGAACCACAACAATGGAAGAGTGATTTCTAAAGATCCTGGCACAAGAAAGTGATTGACCTTCTTACTTTATCTGGTGTCTCCAATGAGCTTTCACTTACAATATGAAAGAAATCACCCTTTAAAATAAAAGAATGTTATCTCTATATCAAGGGCTCCTCTTTTCACTTTCAATCTTCCTTCCCCTTCCCCAAATAAATGAAAGTTACTGGAAGCATGCTTGGTGACCACATGGAAAAGCAAGGAAGCAATCACCAGCACTACCCCAAAGTAAGGTGATCCAAAGCCCAAACTGCCAAAAGTATTAGTTGCCATGAATCCTCTTAGCCTGATGATTTAGGAAAACTGATTTCTCTTTGAGGGAGAGAAACCCTTCTCTGTCTTCCCTACTACTCCCTCTCTTTAAAAAAAATCTGGGGCAGCTAGGTGGCACAGTGGATAGAGCGCCAGCCCTGGAGTCATGAGGATGTGAGTTCAAATCTGGCCTCAGACACTTAACACTTACTAGCTGTGTGACCCTGGGCAAGTCACTTCACTCCAATTGCTTCACAAAAAAATCAAAAACCAAAAACAACAAAAATAAATCTATGATTCTAAAACAGATTAAGTAATATGCTTCTTCCATTCCCTTTTCCAAGAATTGTGGGGAAGGGGTAAGGGGGGAAGTGTGTGAGTGTGTGTGTGTGTGTGTGTGTGTGTGTGTGTGTGTGTGTGTGTGTGGTGGCAGCATGGGGGTGGTGGTTGTTGGTGTGTTTAAATGTTACATACTCACATATGGGTATTCACCTAAAGATCTAGAAAGACAGTTGGAGGAGAGCTTGAAGATAATCTCAGGATAAGAGCATTTGGTCTACTTTTCTTTTCATTTCATTCTATGTACAATACACATATATGATTGCAGAAAACATTCTGAATCTAGAAATGAATCAAGTAGTAAAATGTGAGAGTAGACACCATTAATAGGTAGGTGTTCTGAGCTAACTAGCTCAGAGAATGGATTTAATATTTTCAGCAATATTCCATTTTATCACCCAGATTGATTTCAGACCCAACCAATTTCAAGTCTCTAATTAGAACTGTTTAAGTCAGTTATGTGGAGTTTCTAGTAAGGGAGCAGCCTGTGTGTTTTGTAGGCCAAGTGCTCTCTGGTGGCCACCAGGTATACTGCAACCCCTTAGAAAAGAGTTCTCTTGTATGTACCAAAGACTTACTGATAGGGTTGGGCTGATGATAAGAGCATCACCTGGTGAGCTGTTCAGAAATTACACTCCCTCATTGGATAATAAATATCAAAACATACTCTCTTTTGTAGGCTTAAAAAAGACAACACTCAAATGATACAACCAAAGGGGCCTCATGTGGGATCCAGTATCATGTATTATTAATATCTAAACTTCCAGTAAAAATTATCCCTACATGGAAAACATGAAAAACTTCATTCTGTGAGAAATTATTTTTATAATTAATGTCTTGGAGATATAATCCTTATCCCCCCATTCCAAATTCCTTCTTGATAAAATAAAATCAACTCTTCTTGGCCCTGATCATGGTGATAAACTTTTAGGAACCTTGTTAAGAATGACCTTTCTAAATTCTTGTTAGAGCAAAAAGAAATTGTTCTAGGTTGGCGGTGGTCTTTGTTCAGTTCTTCATTTTAATATAGCCTACCTCCAAATTAACCAATGAGAAGTAATTAGGCATTCCTCAGGAACATCTCCTCTTCGAAGGACTTATAATCTGTGGCCCCATTGCCATTAGGGGTCGTTGGTCTGAGGAAGCCTGACTATAGACCTCTTTTTATTGATAAACTTCCAGCCATATTAATAAAATGATTAAATTACCCAGATACTATGTCTCTCATATATTTAATTGCCACAGTCCTATAATTTTTAAACCACATACACACATACATATATATATACATATAAATATTCACATTATTAATATATCCATATGAAAAAAAATTCATGGGGCAGCTAGGTGGCACAGTAGATAGAGCACCAGCCCTGGATTCAGGAGGATCTGAGTTCAAATCCGGCCTAAGACACTTAACATTTACTAGCTGTGTGACCCCAGGGCAAGTCACTTAACCCCAATTGCCTCAGCAAAAAAAAAAAAAATTGCATTCTCTGCTTATCATGAAGAGGAAAAAACTTAATGGATTCAGATAAAGTAAGTGAGAAATTAAGTGATTTAACTAAGTACCACAGGTAGTATCAAAGTAGTAACTACAATTCAACTCATCTGGAATATCAGCTAAGGATATTTCTATCACATTTTATGCTGGCATATAGTCTCCTTTGTCATGATGAATCCTTAAATGGGCTTGATTTGGTCTAGAGGACAAAACTAGGAACAATGGGTGGTGCTACAAAGAGATCAATTTATTGCAATATAAGGAAAACTTCCTAATTAGTAGAAATATCCAGAGATTCTGTGATAATATCATGAAGAGGGACAGATTGAGCAATGGGCCTGGCAAAGGGTTGCATTAAAGAGAGAAAGAGTTCAAATAAAGAAGGGGAAAAGCTGGGTTGACTTGCACCATTATACACTTTACATACCAAGCATAGCTGGCTACTTTTATTCTACTCAATGTTTCTCAGACCAGGCAAAAGTATATTCAACTGGTTGAAGTGTCTTATCTTCCAAGTATGGTATGTTAAACATGTTAATTTGTTAACCATCATCCACCCTCTCCCACTTATTTAATTAATAAATAAATTTAAATAATGAATACAATTATAATAATATTATATAGTATAACATAATATAATATATAACTATATTGTAATAATTAATTTAATAAAATTTATAATGGAACTTACCAATGCTTTCTGATGTCATAGAACAAAGCAAAATCCTTAGTAGTCTGAGGTAGATAAAAATTATATTTTGATTTTTCATTAAACATTACTTTTCTAATGCCTGATTTCTTTCCACTCACACCAACCTTCTTTGAAACCTTAGTCCTAAGGGACTTTTATTATCTATAAATCAGCCATTTTGGTTAGTAAAGAGTTCACCAAAGCTGGAAATCTTGAAGAAAAGATTAGATGACCACTTCTCAGGGACCAAATATGGGCTAAAGTAGATGACATCTCACATTCCAACTCTGAAATTCTGTGATTTGGTTCAATGATTACCTAAAACAATAAAAGAAGAGATAGAACCCATCCATTTATTTTCTCACATTTGGAAGATCTCTCTCTCTCTGTCTGTCTCTCTCTGTCTCTCCCTCTCTCTCTGTCTCTCCCTCTCTCTCTGTCTCTGTCTCTCCCTCTGTCTCTGTCTCTCTGTCTCTGTCTCTGTCTCTGTCTCTCTGTCTCTGTCTCTGTCTCTGTCTGTCTGTCTGTCTCTCTCTCTCTCTCACACACACACACACACACACACACACACCCCACAAGAACATTCAAACAAAACTTAACTTGGAAGACAGTTTCCTAAAAAAGTGGATGATGAGACCAGGAATATCATGGACCACCCCTTTACTTTATCACATTCTACCTGGTATTTTATTTATTTCCATGCATATCATATCCTCCCCAATCAGATTATTAGTGCCTCAAAGAAAGGAGTTATGTCCTTTAAAAAAAAAAAAACATTGCCAACTCCTTTGTTGTGGTTTATACATGGAAGTCATTTAATAAATATTTTAATTGATTTAATTTGAACTGAATTATAGAATATGGAATAATAGATTTCAAAGGAATCTCAAAAGTACAAACCTTAGGTGAAATGGCAGTTCTCTCTTGATTATTCTTGACAAGTATGGTATCTATCCTTCATTAGGAGATCTCTAGTAACGGGGAACTCACTACCTATCCGGGCAGTATATTCCATTTTGGAAATTAGCATAAAGTTGTTAACATAGCCTATTAAAGCTCACAAAGACTCTTAGAAATCATCTCATTCAATGCCCTCATTCCCAAATGTGGAAGCTAAGGCTTATCATTGTCTGGATTTCAAATCTATTTGACTCTACAAGTCTGATAGGATGGCAACTTTAGATTCAGGACTAACTTATTCAGATGCATGAAGTCAAATAAATTGTCTAGAGAGACATAAAAGCAATACTCCCCCACTGGAGAATTAACTAGAGTTAATTTTAGTCTTCTTAATGCCAATATCTATTGTGGAAAATGAAAAAAAAAACTTGAGAGCCTCACTTTACTCATTTTGTTTGCTCTTTTCAAAATATGCTCAGGCTAGTTGGAGCATTTGTTACTTAATTCGACTTATGTTTCTTGGGCTGCATGGGGGGCAGTGATGATTTTGGCTTCCCTAGGTACAAATCAACATCTTAGAGGATCTCAAGTTCTCTTAAGAAATCTAACACATTTGAGACTTCTGCCTTCATTTGCAGTTAATTTGTCACCTGCTTGAAAGGTTCTAATTACAGAAATTCTCTAAAGGACTGAAGTTGAGCTTTTGAAGAACTTTGATCACTTAAGAGTTTCTTAAAATTGCTTTTTTTAAACCAAGAAGAGTACAGAAAAATGTAAGGAGATAATAATGTATTGTACATAATGTACTGTCCATAATTCTCGAGCACCTGAAGAAGAAGGAATTGAATCCATATTATTGGGCAGATTTTTGTGTGCTGGCCCTAAAGTGGTCCCTTTTCTTAGAGAATAATGCTTTCTTTAGCATCAGGGAGCCATCTATACCACATCACCTAATTTGACTGGAAGGCATGGCTGACCTCATCCAATCATGAATAAAATATACCATCAAGAAGACGAGTACTACAAAATTTGTACCTAACTTGTGACCCATTATTCGAGCTGTAAGCCTCACATAGACACCAAGATCATTCAGTCAATCAACAAGCATTTACTAACCATACACTATGTAACAGGCCCAGAGGATTCAAAGACAAAAATGAAACCATCCCTGCTCTCAAGGAGCTTATCTTTTATCAACACGGACAATTATGCATATATAAGTATTTGTAAAATATATTCACAATAAATACAAAGTATTTGGATGAGAGAGCATTAGTAGCTGGTTGGTTCAAGAGAAGCCATATGTAGTAAGTTGTGTTTGGAGGAAATTAAGGGATTTATTTATCCTTAATTTTTAGTTTTAATATAATTATTATCATATTTTGTTTTTCTATTTACTTCATTTCATAACTATCCCTCCCATCACAACCTACCCAGTAAGCCATGCCTTCAATCAAGACAGATAGACATACACACAGACAGAGAGATGGAAAGATGGATGGACAGAGAGAGATGTGAGACACAGAGCGAGAGACAGCAACAGACAGATACAAAGAGACAGAGACAGAGAGACAGAGAAAGACAGGGAGACAGAGAGAGAAAAGAAAGGAGGCAGTTCTGGAAAACTAACCAATTTATCAACTGATTCTGACAGTATATGCTATATTCTACATCCACCTTTACGGCAGCCTTTGTCTACCTCAGGATCCTATATCATTGTTCCAGGCTTACACCATTATCCTTGATCCACCAAGAGGGAAAGAATTTAAGTTTGATAGAGAATTGTACTCTGACCTCCTCCTGTCAAACTGTACAGTCCCTATGACTCAGGATTGATGAAGGGCAAGGCCTAGCTTTGCTCCTCCAAAATGTGGTTTTATGTCTTTCTTGTCTTTGCTTCCAGATCTGAAGCTCCCAGACTGAACAGAAACTCCTCCATTGCCTCCACCTCAACAGGTGAATTTGTGCATCTCCCAGTTGGCCCAGAAACCCTGAACCATTCCAAGGCTCCTGTTGCGCTCAGCATCCATTTCCTCCATCCAACCACCATGATAGTTACCTCTGTCCACTACTCCTATTTCCCCTTCCTCAGGGAAGCATTACAGTTCTAATAGTGTCACAGGCCATGGCCAGACCATAGTGATTCAGAATCAGTTAATACTTTTCCAGCTGTCTAAGTAGTCTTTTTAGTCAGGCCAACAGCTCCCCCAGGCTGAGAAGGAATCCTACTAGGTAATTGTGAACATCTCTAAAACTGCAGAATTGTCCTTCTTATCCTGAGAACTTCAGTCCTTACTCGTGGCCCATGTTTTGGGGTAGTAGGAGTCTACCATCAGCTGGCAGCAGCAGGCCAAAGCACCATTTCTGGCTATATCTGGCTCTATCAAGGGTGAGCAAAGGGACCAATCTGTTCTACTTTTGAAGTCTATATTGCAATGAGATGTTGTGCTAAGGACAAAAATGTCATGCTGTATGCACAGGTCCTTGGTTTCATTTTATTCAACAATAAATGAACAAAAGAAAAATAAATGTTCAGAACATGACAGAAATTGAGCAATTTTGTTGCTACCTTATTTTGTGTACAAATGTATATTATAAATGTATAATTATATTTGTTTTTATTATATATACATAACAACAAAGTAATAAAATATATTTAGCTTTATTAAAAATAAAAACTAGGGGCAGCTAGCTGGCACAGTGGATAGAGCACTGGCCCTGGAATCAGGAGAACCTGAGTTCAAATCCGGCCTCAGACACTTGACCCTTATTAGCTGTGTGACCCTGGGCAAGTCACTTAACCCCAATTGCCTCACCAAAAAAAAACAAAAAACAAAAAACCCCCACTAAACTATGTAAGGTTTACAAATTTTTATACAATTTCTTGAATATTGAATATTCTTTGTATGCTGAAATGTGGTTTTGACTATTTTAAAGAAAATTTTCAATGCATATACTGCCATAAAGGTATACATATTTCTCAGTCAGTGGTCAGTCCTAAGGGTGAGATGGAGTGGATTTCGCCTCTTGTCACCCAAAACACACAAAAACACGAACACTCACTCACTCACTGGAATTGGGGAAAGGGGGAAAGGGGGTTGTTTAAATTTCCCAGTAGGTATGTCTTCCAGACCTTTTTAGTCACACCCTGATTCAAAGCATGTATAGTCACTCACTTTCTGAAGCAGAAAAATCTGACTGCCCCATCTCTACCTTTTTTGTGCTTTGCATCTGCAATACTATCTGTGCTTCCTAGCTCTTGAGCTGTGAGCTTTGGAGCTTCTTGGTGTCTCAGTTGGCTAGAATGGAGCAGCCTTGCCTGTGGTTGATTCCTTGGGGTTGTCTTACAGTTATCATGTCCACCATATATACTCTTCCTGAATAGGTTTCATAGCATCCCTTATCTCCCCTACTCATAATGGGGTCTCATAGAGCAAAGCTTCTCACAAAGTTCAGACATATGAGAGGGATGCCAAAGTTCACCAGGATTTTTCCCTTTGTGATACACAAACATCTCTTACCAGGGATTGCATTGACAGATAAAGCCAAAGGTCTTCCCATGATTTTCCAGTGAGTTTTACATGACTTGCTTTTCTGGGTCATAATTTGCCCATTCTGATACATTCCAACCCTCCCTTGTATTGTTCTCAAGTCCTCCATTTTACAATAACTTTGTAAAAGGCGGCAACAATGATGCTATTGTTTTGGCTTTATGACAGACAGTAAGTGGAACCATTAGGAGTAGGGTGCCAATAATTATTCAAATCCATAGGATGGTCATTCCTGAGTCACCCCCACCCTGAAGCTGTTTCCCTTCTTCTTTAATCTCTTTGACACATCTTATATTCTGGTTTTCCATGCTAGAGATTCTCACTTTCCATTAATTCTAGTAGTTTACTAGGTTTCCACAAGAGTCCTTCAATTGTTGGGTGAAATTTGTTAAGCCTGGGGGTGCTGTCAGGCATCCAATTCACCCCATTCATCTTATACCTTAGATATCAATTACTGATGGGTAGAGCATCCCCTCTCTAGAAGGAATTGCCTTGATAACCAGAAAATAACTGTGATAACTCTCTATGATACTATTGTGGGAAGTCACCTATTTGTGCAGTCAGGGTAGGTGACTCCATGTTAAAACCATGTTTTTAACTTTGAATGCACAGCAGGTAGCCTGCATAAGATGATAGTGGCACATGCTCACTAATTCCATCTCCCCATGATACTGTAACGAGGGAGGAGCTGAAGCAACCCTAATCCCATTTCCTCATAAATGACATGGCCCAATCAAGTACTGAGACAACACTAACCCCATCTCTTCATTTGAAACATGGACTAATCAAAATTGTCTTTCTGTTATATGGAAATTGCTTACTCTAGTCTATAAAAAGCAGTACAGAGATTGAATCAAGGGCAGCCAACCCAATATGTTTCTGCTCAGTTTAATCCTTTTAACTTTCTGAGTTGGCTTCTCTTTTCAGGGTGAAGTCCCAAACAAGAATTTCTTTTAACGATCTATCCTAGTTTATGCCTGGATGAATATTGTCAAATTGTTCCTTAGGCAGTCATAGATTGTGATTAGTAATAATGATAAGAATCCTCTCAGTTAATTAATCAACAAACACTTAACTGCCCACTCTGTACCAGGCACTGTGCTAAGCACTGGGATTACAGAAAGAGGCAAAAGGCAGTCCCTGCCCTCAAGGAGTTTACAATGTAATGTGTGTGCAAAGAACTTTATATAAATCAATATACATTCAAACCTTAAAACAACTTTGTGAGGAAATCATTATTGGCCCCATTTTACAGATGGGGAAACTGGAGATGAGATAGGTTTAGTGCCTTGTTTAAGGTCACACAGCTAGTGTCTGAGGCTGGATTTGAACCTGACCTCAAATCCAGGGCACGAATGGTCAAGCAAGCCCAAGAGTCTTGGGAACAGTATTCCCCTCCAACCTCCAGATCATTGACTTTGTTTCTAACATGATTCCTTCAGCCATCATCAGAAAGCATGGTAGAGTTTTGACCTGGCAACTGCTTCTAAAGGTAGATGCTATAGCCCTGCTTCCTCAGCAACCACAGTTATTGATGAAAAATAAAGTTCTCACCACCAAAATCCTTGATAGTGCCAAATGGTTCAACATCCGAAACTGATAGGGTTTAAAAATGGAAATTCCAATAAAGAAAATGCATTACCATCAGCCTTGCTACTGTACCGGAAGGACTAAAGGGGCCTTTCTTTCTATCTGACTTCTAACTAAAACCTACACTTTTATGTTGTTTCCACCATTATAATGTGTGCTCTTTGAATTCAAGGACATCATTTTTCCAATTTTATCCTCAGTAATTACTTCAGTACTTTGTACATAATACATTCTTTTTTGTTTGGTTTTTTTTGTTTTTGTTTTTACAGGGCAATGAGGGTTAAGTAACTTGCCCAGGGTCACACAGCTAGTAAGTGTCAAGTGTCTAAGGCCAAATTTGAACTCACGTCCTCCTGAATCCAGGGCCAGTGCTTTATCCACTGCTCCACCTAGCTGCCCCAGTAAGTCAGTAAGTTCTTAATAATTTTTTTCTCATTCATTTATTACTGAAACATCCAATTGCTGGTTCAATGTCTTGAACTAGGCATCACCTTTGTTCTTTGAGGATCACCTAAGAATAAAGAAATAGATATTCCAGGTGGGTTCCCAATGGCCATCCCAGCAGGTTTGGCAAGAGAAGGGTTGTCCTATTGACCCATAACTCTGAATTAATGGTGTTGCCACCTAACCAATGAAGATTATGACAGATCAGGAATCTCTTGCATACGCGCGCGCGCACACACACACACACACACACACACACACACACACACACACACACATTCCCTCCTTTCAAACTCTATTCCCATTCCTAAACTGTTCCTATGTCATTTTGCAGAACTATTAAGGCCTCCTCTCATAGATTTCCTTAAATAATATCAGGAGTCTAGTACAGTACATTGTATAGGTGAACATGGGACCTTGAAGGTTATGACAATAGAGTATAAGCTCTGGCAAATCTCAGCAAACCTTTAGGTATGGGTCTGGTGAGGATGGCATTGTTGCCATCCAAACAACTGTCTAATTCAGTTTGGAGGAGCTTGTTTCCAAAAGTTTGACTATACATCAAGTACTTTTTTAAAAATGGCCAGAAAATCTACTTAGGGAAGAGTTCTTGAACTTTTCTTGTACCAGAAATCCCTTTGGCACACTGGTGAAGCCTAAGGACCCTTAGTGAAAATAAAGTTGTATTTTCTGAAATTTATCTATAGACTTTATGGGAGGCACAGATCCCAGACAAAGAATCCATCTACAAAGGCATGGAGGAGTTGGGACCTACATTGCTAGTGAGAATGCCTCTATGCATGAAATCATCACTCCATGGATTGATCATGTGGTTATTCTATATTGGCAGAAGTTACATTGCATAGGGTAACTTTTTTTTTAATCAAATAGTAAAATAGAATAAAACTTCATATTTTTAATTTAAAAGGGAAAATGTTAATTTGGGACTTTGATCTCCACAAAGTATTTTTTTCTTATTGGCTAGTTGTTAAATTAATAACTAGCAGGTACTCTAGAAACACATTTAAAAAAATTTTTTTTGATCCTTGAAATGGTGGCATCTAATGTGTCAGAGTAGCTGAGTAACTGCAACTTGATTAAAGAAGATAAATATCCTACAGCATTTATTTTAGATTTTTTAAGAATATGTCATTTATTTTTGTGAAGTAAAATAACAATTTTAATAATTTTATTCTAATTGACCATGCTACTTCCTGAATCCTACATGTGTTATTCTATAGCTACTACTGGTTATAAAAGGTCTTTGTCTAGAAATCCTTTCTTATAATGATCAGACCTAGAAATACTCTAGCAGTGTTCTCAGGCTGTGAAAAGAAAAATAAGATGGGTGTTGGGTTGCAATTGACTTACTTGTGGACAAAATATTATTGAAAATAATATTCTCATTCCTTCTAATACTGGACTAATTTGACCAGTAACATTCCCCTAAATTTTCATAGTATCATCCCTTGCTACTCTGCATTTATGAACTGTTCTCCTAGTTTAAAATTTTGTTACTCCACATGGTCCAATGCTTCTGAAGCTACTGGGATATCTCCTCTCTCAAGGACGTGCACTGGAGAAGTTGATTCTTCCCAACCCTCCAATCAGAGCGGGAGCAAGCAATTGATGGAGTTGACAAGGAACTGAGTATCAAAAACTGAGTCAACCGGCATAGTCGATGAAATCTCAGGTTATTGGCTTATCTTTGGAACATATGTTCTGTGGAGTACAACCAGTATAGTCACTATGGAACCTGTGAGAGCAATAAAGAGGCCCTGGAGTCACCTCTCTCACAGGATTAATTATTAAGGACCACGTGCTTTCTAAATGTAAGTTATTTGGCCTGGGCCCTCTTCCCAGGGGAAAAAAAAACTTAAAAACTGTATTTATTTTATATGTGCTTATTTATGTATATGTTTTCTCTTCCTAATCAAATGTAAGCTTCTTAAGGTCAGGGACTATTATATTTTTGTCTTTGTGTTCCCAGTACCTTGAAAAGTATACACAGGTGCCTAAAAAATGCTTGTTGATTTGATTTGCAAATGAGAAGGTGGAGGCCCATATAATAATAATAATAATGAGGAGGAGGAGGAGGAGGAGGAGGAGGAGAAGTTAATAGCAGATTTAGTTTTGCAAAGTACTTTACAATGTTAATTAGTTGTATAATAGCAACAACCAGGGGAGGAGCTAGTACTATTTTATAGATAAGGAAACTGAGGCAGACAGATATCAAGTGACTTGACCAGAGTCACACAGCTAGTAAATGTCTGAGGCTGGATTTGAACTCTGGTCTTACTGTCTCCAAGTCCAGCACTCTATAAACTGTGCCACTTAGCTGCCTAACCTAGCACAATTAATGGGCAGTGTTGGGATTCAAACCCAAGTGTTCTGACTCTCAGTCCATTTCCATTTTCACTGTACCATGTTGATCTCCAGCATGATGCTGTGAGGAAAGTGCTTTGTAGAGCTTTAAAGTTCTATAGCAACATAACTACAATTATTCTTTAAGGATCATTAACATCCACAAATGTCCCTTCAAGGTAGCCAGTAATATATACAAATAAAATGTGGCATTAGTGAGGATTTTAACCCCATTATGGAAATGATTCCACTTTGGACCCTGAGCCTCTTTGCTCTTAAATCATTTGCACACTGCTGAATGATAGATGTACTAGGATCCAGAGGATTGCTAGCTACAACATCTTCTGCTACCCCTGCCTTTACAACCTTGTATACTTTTACTAGTAAGCATGGCTGAGTACGACACAAATCTGACATAACTTAGCTTTTTTTTTCATTGTTTCTGTTAAAAATCCTTCTTCAGGTCTTTCAATTTCAGAGCATTTTCTCCAATAAGTCTCTGTCCTTCTCTCCTCTCCTCTTCCTCCCTTCCCCCCATCTCTGTCACATTTTGGAAGGTAAATGGAATTTTCCTAGAATCACAGGGCTGGAAGAGAGCTCCTTATCTCATCCTGCCCATCTCTCTTCCCCTAGGCTTAAAACACACTTAAAACACCCTAGACAGTTGGGCAGCTGCCCTAGTTTTAAAGACTTCTAGGGAAAGAAATTGTGTAACATCCCTGTGTGGGAGTAATAAAGCGATCCCTTTTTATTTCTTGCTGTTTTTATTCTCAGTCTTCTGTTGACCCGGGACTAAAACTTCAATTTCAATTTATTCAAGAAGAGCAATATTGTTCAAAAAGAAGCAATTACTGTGGTAGAAAACATAACCTGTGGCTCCGGTGGCTGGGTGATTGAGGCAGTAAAGTGTGATTTGGCTGTAACTGGCAGCCATTAGTGGCCTGGCCGAGGCTTCTCATGGACCTCAATTTCCCTTTGTTCCCTTCCTCTGGCCCAGTGTCTTTTCTTACTTGCTATTATACATTGTGAATTCAGGACACTTAGGTCAGTGATGGAGAAAACAGAGAAGAGCAGGGAAAAAACAAACAAAACCCCAACAACCTTCTCTCGTACAACTCAAGGGTGTTAGTAATATGATTTTTCAGGTTAAAAAAAAAAATTGCCTAAAAAGAGTCAGCAGAGACCCACTTCATTCAAGAGACATTTTTTAAGAGGTTACTATGTTCAGAGCTCATAGCATACATATATATCAATCCACAAGCCCCTATTAAACACCTAATTTTTGCCAGGCACTTTGATAAGGGGTGTAAATACAAAGAAATGAAAAAAACATCATTTCTGTTCTCGGGGATCTTACAGTCTAATAGGAGAGAACATCATGTATGCATGTAAGTATGTATATCCACACATTCATATATATGAATGCATGCATATATGAATATGCACATGTGTATGCATGGGTATATATGCACATGTGTGAATATGCATATGTACACGTACATATTTACGCACATACACATATATACATATATTTTCTATGTAGGCATACACAAGATACATGAAGAGTAGATGGAAAACAATTTTAGATGGGAAGACTCTTGCAAAAAACCAAGAGACTGGAGCTTGTTGAGCAGTGGAATAACATGGTCAGGCCTGACTGTAGGAAGACTGCTTTGGGGAAATCAAGTGGTATGTAATAGAGAACCATAGTTTCATATACAACATCCTTTTTATAATCTAATTTGTAATGGGCAGCTAGGTGGCACAATGGATAGAGCTCTGGGCTTGGAATCAAGAAGATTCATCTTCTTTAGTTCAAATTGGCCTCAGACAATTAATAGCTGTGTGACCCTGGGCAAGGTCACTTAATCCTGTTTCCCTTAGTTCCTCATCTGTAAAAGTGTGCTGGAAAAAGAAATGACAAACCACTGCAGTATCAAGAAAACCCCACCAAATGGATCATTTCAGTTGTGTCTGACTCGTCATGATTCTCATTTTGATTCCAAGCCCAGAGTTCTAATCCATTGTGCCACCTAGTTGTCCATTTCTAAAGGTATACCAGTGGCTGAGACATTTTTTTACCCTATTACTATAATAGAAAAAAATTAGTTAAAAGAAGGCACAAGAAATAATAATCTAATAGGATTTTGTAAAGTGTCATACCCAGGTTCATGAAGAATAGAGGGACATTCACATCTGTTTATATGTTTTTAATTTAATTTTAAATTCTGAATTTAAACATCCAGTAAAAGGAGCATTTCTATAAAGTTTCACAATGATTCTCATAGAAATTGTTAGGAGAAACGCCAATAAATGTCACTATATTTCTAACAGTTTGGATGCCAATTGCAAACAATAAGTAAGTATTAGTGGCAGGATTCAGACTCGGGAAGCAGTCTTTTTTTTCCCCCTGTGTCTCACATAGGCAGAAGTACAGTTGCCCATTCATGGACTTTACCCAAAAGCTGATCATCATAAATGTTTTAATCTGTTCAGTTTTTTCAAACTTAAATGGTTTGCTGCTTCTTAAGCAGCCTGTTGGCTCCCCAATTTTTGATGGGCTAACTATATTGGTGCTAAATTTAGTGTATACAGTAGAGTGAGCTAGCTCCTTGCAGTCAGAACTCCCAAACTCAAGATATCCACCAGCCTCTACTTCCTGGTAACAGGGGAATTCCAGGTGTGCATCATATTCCTCACTTCCTTTTTCGTCCCAAATTTTGTTCATGATACCAAACTTCAAGGTAAAGTAGAGTAAGCAGCATCTAGTCAGAAAGCATTTTCACCTCATATAAACCAAAAGGATAGTATGGAAAAGACGTTAATGGTCATCAGGTACAAACCCCTATCCAAATCACGAATGCTATCTCAAAGATTCCTGAAAAATGATCATTTGGCTTCTGCTTAAAGACCCTCAGTGATGAAGAATCACTCAGGAATATCCTTTGCATTTTTTGAATACACATTTTATTTTGGAGAACACAGCTTTCTATTTTATTAAAACCTGTCACTGTAACTTCACCCCGTTGGTCCCACTTTTTCTTCTAGAGTCCAAGCTGAAAAAATATAATCCCCTTTTTCATATGATAATCTTCCATGTGTTTAGGTTGGCCTGAAGAAAATTATTAAGAGTCTACTATATGGGTGCAGCTAGGTGGTACACTAGCTCTGGATTCAGGAGGACTGAGTTCAAATCTGGCCTCAGACACTTGACACTTACTAGCTGTGTGAACCTGGGCAAGTCACTTAACCCCTCATTGCCAGCCAAAAAAAATAAAAAGAATGTGCTATATGCCAGTTACTATGCTAGGTGGGGAAAATACCAAATTATGAAAGAAGGAAGGAAGGAAGGGAAGAAAAGGGAAGAAAGAAAAAAGAAAGGAGGAAAGAAGGAATAAAAGAGCCTTTGCCCTCAAGAAGTTTATGTATATATGTAAATATGATATAAATACACAAGGCATTTAGGGAATGACCAGCTCTAGCAGTCAGGGCAAATCAGGAAAGGCTTTCCACACAACATGGCTCTTCAGCTAAGTCTTGGATGAAGTGAGGGATTCCATGAGATAGTGCTGAATAGGGAGTGCATTCCAAGCCCAGAGGATTACCAGGACCAAAGAAATGGAAATGGGATGTGGAGTGCTATATGTGAGGAAGAGAGAACAGTTAGTTCAGTAAGTACAGTGAGATAGATAATTTATAATGAGATCCTAGGTTGGGTTCAGGTTATGAAATACTTTATTGTTGTAATTTTTTTGGGAAGGAAATAAGCATTTATAAGCACCTGCTATATGTCAGGCACTGGGCTTGGCTCTTTACAAATCTATCATTTAATTCTCACAACAATCTGGGGGTGGGGTAGGTACTATCATTATTCCCATTTTACAGTTGAGGATACTGAGGCAGATAGAGATTAAGTGACTTGCCCAGAGTCACAAGCCTGCAAATATCTGAGGTTAGATTTGAATCCGTGTCTTCCTGAGAGGCAATGGGGGTTAAGTGACTTGCTCAGGGTCACACAGCTAATAAGTGTTAAGTGTCTGAGGCCAGCTTTGAACTCGGATCCTCCTAAATCCAGGATGGTACTTTATCCATGCCACCCACCTAGCTGCCCCCTTATGAAATACTTTAAAAGAAAACCAGATATCTTTATATTATATCTAAAGGCAACTGAGAGTTCACTGGAGTTGAATGATAGGAAAATGATAGAGTTCAAATTTCACTGAAGGAAAGTATCTTTTGAGTAGAGGATGAACTGGGGTGACTTTGGGCAGGAAGATCAACTCAGGCCATTATAGCAATCCATACCATGGGTGATGAGGGCTTGACCATTGATGGCAGTTGGGTGAGCAGTAAGAAGAGATGAATGCTAGAAATGTGCTGAAACATAAGCAAGAAAATGACAATTGCTTAAGAAGATATGAGTAGGCCGTCCTACTAATATACTGGATTTAAATTTTTTTTTGTTTTTTTTTTTTCAAGATTTGAATTCGTGTAGCCATTTTGGAAAGCAATTTGTAACTATACCCCAAATTTCACTAAATTCTGTAGACCCTTTGATGCAGGCATACAACTATTATGCATATGTGCCCCAAAAATGTCAAGGAAGAGAGAGGGGGCCCATATCTACAAAAATTATATATATACCACTACTTTCTTTGGTTGGAGCAAATATTAGAAACCAAAAGGTTGATGACCAATTGGAGAACACCAAACAAATTATGTAATTTGAACATAATAGGGCATTATTGCTTCATAAGAAATAGTGAAGGCCTGGATTCAGAAATATCTGAGACTTATATGAACTGATGCAGAGGGAAGTGAGCACAACCAGGAGACAAATGTCCGTAATTACTTCAGCATTGTTAAGAAAAACAGTTTGAAAGATCTGAAAGCTCCAATTAAATGATGAATCCCTGCTCAGAGAATAACTTACCAAACATGCTTTCTATATCTTGACAGAGCAGTCATGGACTAGAGGTGCAGGATGAGTTAAACATTTTCAGACATGACAACGTATGAATTTATTGGTGCATGATTGCTTATCTGTTACAATAGCAGTATTTATTCACACTGGGAACAGAAATTAGGGGGAGGGTTAATCATAGTGATGCCAAAAAGAAAAAAAAAAAGGAAACAGATCATGTGAAACCTTTACAAAATGTATAGAAGGGTACAGAAGTTGTTTGTCCTTCATTGTCAAAGAGGACCATGACAGATATCATGACTTGCAACGAATAGATTTAAGTGAGGGAGGGCTGGGAAGATCACCAACCTCACTCTCTCCTCCTGAACCCATCTGGGTCCAGTGGCAAGATATACATCAGGAGTATTGAGATAGCCCCAGATGTTTATGGCAATTGGGCTTAAGTGACTTCCCCAGGGTTACACAGTTAGTAAGTGTCTGAGGTGGGATTTGAACTCAGGTCCTCCTGACTCCAGGGTCAGTGCGTTATCTGCTGTGCCACTGAGCTGCCCAGAAGGGTTACAGGAGAAAGTTCAGAGGAAGACAGAGACAAATAGGTCCACTTAGGGACTAATATGTTGAATTTCCTTATGTGCTTTAAAATAAAAGAAGTATGCCTAATAAAGATTTGAGGTTTCATAACAATTATTTTCCTCCATTCTTCTTTGTTTGTTGAAATATGCATGTTAGTGTTCTCAAATCAGAAAAAGAATAAAATCAAACAAAATTGGATGCTTTAATTTTTCTCTGAAGCCCTAACTCTGATTTATTCAGGAGAGAACTTACTATTTCTTTCCCCGCCTGAATTCCTTCCTGAGTGAAAACCTAGGCGTGTATTGTGATAACCAGCGATGGTAGCATGAAGTCTAGAAGAATCAAAGGGTACTGTCTCCCTCATATCTTTTGGTAACCTCTGTCTGCTACTTTAGCAGTTCTCAATACCATACCCAGCAATTGCAGACAGAAAATCATGGGAGCAAACTGAGCCTTCTTTCAGAGACTCAGTCAGGTCTAGGGGAAGAAGAAAGATTTAAAGAACTTTCCCTCCTTGCCTTCATTAGTTAAAGTAATGGCCACTTGCAGAAAAGCAGGAGATATGTCTGTTTCCCTATGTATTTCTATACCAGTGATAGAGCAGAAACCAAAGCCAGCAGTGAAAGATCAGGGGTTTATTTTGCAACATGAGAATTCATTGACCAGAATAGAACAGAAAATGAGCATAAACTTGGGGATTGCTGCATGATCCACGTTCCTACATACCATATTGCACGTACTTGTATAAGCCCAAATACACACAACACACACACCACACACACACACACACACACAGAGTTAAAATTTATTTTACCATGACAGCTATTTTTTTCACCTGATATCTAATATAGGGATATTGTACTTTTACATTCCAGGCAATATTAAATTCAAATTAAAACATGAGAGCAGCTATCTATCTTGGACATGAGGCATCTCTTCCATTTGACCTAACAGTGTCCTCCTCTCCACCTTTAGTGTAAACTCACCCAGTTTAATATATGGAGCAAACCCCAGGCATGCATCACATCTATGCCAAACCAGATATTTTGCCATCTGCCCTGCTGCCATGTACTTACCCCTCCCCTCTAAAGTGACCCCAATTCTGCCTTATGTTCAAAACTCTATTTCCTGTTCCCACTTCACCTATTAGAATGTAAATTCCTTGAGGGCAAAAAATATCTTGCTTTTTAATTGTACTCCAAGTACCTAGTATGGTGCCTGGCATACAGTAAGTGCTTAATAAATGTCTTTTCATTCAATAAGAAAGGAAGACTGAAAAAATAAAAAGAAAGAAAAAGAAAGGAAGATAAATGAAGAAAAGCAGGGGGAAGGGGAAAATACTCACCTTTTTTTTCCTCATTTGAGTTAAATCTAGTTGAGTAATTTTGGCGATAAATGAAGAGATCTTACCTCACAAGATGAGATGCTTTTTGGGTTATATTTTGACCTTGACTGCTGTTGAGATGCTTTAGAGCACTGAATGCAATGTTTCTGTTTTCTCTAAACACATTAACTCATGGGTCCCTAGCCATGAGAATGGATTCAATGATGACCTTTTCCAGGACTCCATGACCTAAAAGGTTCAGACTTGTCCTGAAAAATGAGGTGAGGCCCAGGTCAAGCCAGGATTAACCAAAGGAAGAGAAAGAGACTATTTTGGCCTCCTCATCACCAATGTTGAAAAAAATATGATAGTAAAGTTCAAATCATCAAGTTACCAAGCATTTATTGTGTCCCTATTCTGCCTGTGGCAATGTGTATCTAAGCACATTGGAAATTTTTTTTTTTTAAGTTGGAAATGAGGTTGCTACCCTTCAAGGGTTTATGGTCTAATTTTGGGGAAATAATAAATAGCTATGAAATGATTCAAGGAGATATAGTGATATATAATGTAGTTGAAACACTATAAGTGGGAAGAACGAGACGAATTTACACCTTTATAATTCAAAGCAATCATGGAGGGCTTAATAGAGAGGGTGGATCTTGAAGTAATTTTGTATTTGGATTGATGAAGAGAAGGGATGAAAAGACATTGCAGATAAAAGGAATGGCTCAAGTAAAAAAAAAAGGAGAGTGGGACTGACTCTAGTGGCAGGTTCTTGCGACATAATAGAAGGTATGATTAGCATATGGTCTATGGATGGCAGGCTCTAGTGGTCAAGTGACTTCACTTAAGAAGCTTCTGATAATAGTTACCTAAAATAGTCTAAGAATTCTTAGGTGCTGATTGAGGCAACTCTTGGGAAAAAAGGGAGGCCATTCATGAATATGGAGAGGCTGGGCCTCTTATAGATTTCCAGAAGTAATTAATTCTAGCCTAAGGCGCTCTCAGACTAGTTCCCACATCTGAGTTCAAAAGATCTTCTGGTCACAATGACCAAGGAGCCCTTGGCTATAGAATGGATCCATAATAAGTGTGTATCACATCCATCATCCTGAAGTTTGGGTGTCCCATAGCTCAATAATGTCAGGTCCTTTTCTCTTTATCTCAAGTACTGGAAAAGATAGCAAATTCTATGTGTCTCCAGCTCTGCTGAATCAAGGTTAAAGCCATTAGACTACAGTAACTTACTTTTAAAAATTATTATCTCGTATATAATTATGATAATCATATTGATACTAATATATGATAGCAAGAATAATAATTATAGATAGCATTTACATTTGTACTTGAAGGTTTTCAAAGTACTTTTCATGTGTTATCTCATTTGATCCTCAAGGACAACCACTTTGATCAGGTGCTATTATTAACCTAATTTAGTAGATGAAGAAACTGAGGCTGAGAGAAACTGACTTGTCCAAGGTTACACAGCTAATAAATGGCAGAGAGAATTTGACTGAAGTTTTCCTGACTCCAAGTTCAACACTCTATACCATTGTACCATCTGGCAGACCGGTGTACTTTATGGTTGTAATTTCTTTTTTTTCCTTCTTTTTCTGCATTTATGATCCCATTTGATGCTGGCAAACAACCATGCACTGCAGGTATTATTACTAATATCCCACAGATGAAGAAATTGAAAGTCAGAGAGATGTCATATGCCTATTAAATGTCAGAACCAGCATTTGAACTCAAGGCCCCTGCCTCTAGGTTTACGAGCTCTCCCTACTGCTCATGGGTGACAAAGCTACTAAGTGTTATGTGTCTGAGGCTGTATTTGACCTCAGGTCCTCCTGAATCCAGGGTCCCTGCTCTATCCCCCTGTGCCCACCTAGCTGCCCCTCCACTGCTGTCTTAATACTGGAGTAGGTCTATCAAACTAGAAAGTAGGATTACTAAAGAAAACCTGTTTACCTCCTGAGAGGACGGCCCTGTTTTCCTTTACATACACTCAAATTTATATCTATTTATTGAAATGTAGAGTCCTGACTTTATTTATGCTACCCCTATTATAGTACCCACAGCTGGAGAGGCAGCTAATTTTTCTAACATGTTTGTAATTGCTCGCAAAGAAACAGAGTCTACCAATATATAATAATGTTAAAAATAGGCCAATAATTCACCTTAAAATATGTATAATTGCATGCAAATTCAGGCAAGAGAATTGTTTTTTTCCTAGTTATTGCTTTTGTCAAGAAATATTGCTTAAGAGTTCATGACAACCTTGGACAACAGGCTGGTGAACCACGTTTTAATGAAAAAGGATTTTCAAATGCCAACTTAGCCATTGGCGCCACCTAGTGACCAATTTATCAGCTAAAAGAAAATGTATTCAAGGTTTTAAATATGATTTTTGCCACCACACTGGGAAATATCAATATTTTTAGCACTGTCACTGAAATTTGAAGTATTTATTCTTGGGGGGGGGGATAATCCGGTTTTCTAAGGGAGGACCTGAAAAGATTAACCCTTACAATAGAGAAAAGGTAAGGAAATATGCATAAAATGTACTTTAGTTGACTTTGAGAATATACAGCTGTTAAAGAAATATTTCAAGCTAAAGATAAGACTCATGGGTTCACTTAGTTTATTCCTAACATACTGGAACTAAGCTGGTGACTTCATTATAAAACATTTTATCTTTTCATCTGGTGGCCCTGGGATTCCCATAGAAAACAGATCAAGGGCATTTTTGAGTTTTAAACACACATACACACACACACACCACACACACACATATAAAAAAAAGGCAGTCTTTTTACAGGACACTCATGTTTCACCATCTTCAGGGACTTGAGCAACCATGAGCAGCACCAAGAACATGTAGTTCTAGAAGCTAAAACAAAAAAGAGGTAGTCTCAATCCCTTTACTTCTTTTAAAATACTCTTGCTAGGTTTTAGAGTGAGATAACAGGGAGACTATGCTATGAACCAACATTGCATTTAAATCCCCTCCTGAATTTGTTTGCTGATGCGGTCATCAGAACTGGCCTCATAGAATTTCTAGCCACATGGAACATTATTATTTGTCTGTAAAGAAAGAAGGTGAAATTTAATGAATGAACTACTAATGTATACTCAAAATCATTATGGGAAAATAGTGAGTCCTAGATAAATTGTGTCCTATAGGTGATTAGGAGCTTTAGAGTTCAAACTTTTCAGTGGAGCATACATAATTTATGAATGCTTTCATCAAGTCTGACTTTGCATCAAATGATAAAACACACACACACACACACACACAGAGCTCTTTCCTTCCTAGTGTGTTAAGCTCTCAGCTAACTTTGGAGGGAAGGAGGGTCAAGGTACATTAAGTCAAGTCACAGAAGGAAACTTTTAGGGAATTGATAAGCTGTTCCAAAAACACAAGAGTTTTTTTTTTTCCATTCCCTCAGGAGCAATATAGGTCAATATACCAGTAATGGTGTAAAGTCCAGACTTTGCACTCTATTACTTGGAGCTCTGTGCTAATGAGTTTGTTGGCACCATTCCAATCCCTAACTAGGGCAAGTTAAATCATCCTGACCTTCATCAGTAGAACACTTATTTTGAGTTGTTTATCTGGTAGCAATGATGGTTGCCCTTGTGAATATGTCTTATGACCAGTAGAAAACCAATTATATAGCATTGGGACTATCCCCAGAGAAGTGGGGGTCCCAGACCAAATCCCACTATGCATCTCTTTTCTTTCCCCTACCTTCAAACTTCTATAAAGGTGAAATTTGGTGGCAATTAGTATTGAGTGTTAAAGGCAGCTAGGTGGCGCAGTGGATAGAGCACTGAGCTTGGAATCAGGAAGAGTTGTCCTCTGAGTTCCAATCTGACTTAGAGACTTACTGTGTGACCTGGACAGTCACTTAACCCTGTTTGCCTCAGTCTTTTTTCTGTAAAAAATGAGCTGGAGAAAGTATTGGCAAACCACTCTAGTATCTTTGCCAAGAAACCCCCAAACAGGGTCATTAAGAGTTGGACACAATTGAACAACCAAGTATTGAGGGTAGCCTAGATAAAGTCAACACACACCCTGAGCATATAGTGTGTGGAAAAGGAAAAGTAATCATTACTGCTTCATTGCAGCTAGCCTTGTTTCTCCTTGCTCTGAACCCCTGTAATGCTATCTTCATGCCCTCTCAGGGAAGTGTTTGTCCATCTTTTTTACATTGCATTTATATAGTGCTTGAAGTTTCCCAAAGCCCTTATAGATATTATCTCATTTAATCTTCACAACAACTCCTGTAAGGGAGGTACTATAATTATATTCCCATTGTAGATAAGGAAACTGAGGCTTAGAGGTCATATTCCTAATCCTGGGCCATAGAATTAGGAAGCTTGTCACAATTATCAACCTCACCATCTATATTTTCTTTCTCCTCATCACTGACATTTATATTAATTTAAGAGTGATTTATATACACTATCTCAGTTGATCTTCACAATTTGAACCCAGATCTTCCTAATTCCAAGGCAAGCACTTAATTGCTTATTTTACCCCAGTTTGCTTCCAAGTATATTTCCCAGTTTATAGTAAATTGTCTCCTTGTTGTATCCACTTTCCCAGGTCATAGATATAGGATGCTAGACTCAAAAATTTATATTTTTTATCTAAATGACCTCTAGAGAACTTCATTTTACAGATAAGGAAACTGAGGTCCAAAGAGTCTAAGTTACTCCCAAAGATTACTCAGGTAACTAATGGCAGAACTAGAATTTAAACTCCAGCCCTCTAACTAAAAACACACTGTTCTTTTCCACAAAGCATCTTTGGATTAAGGTTTGATTTTTCATTATATCCACATCCAAAGCTTCTAATATTTCTGTTCTTCAATTGTGTCTGAATCTTTGAGACTTATTTGGAGTTTTTGTGGCAAGATACTAGAGTGGTTTGTCATTTCCTTCTCTAGCTCATTTTACAGAAGAGGAAAGTGAGGTAAACAGTTAAGTGACTTGCTCAGGGTCACACAGCTAGTAAGTTTCTGAGGCTAGATATGAACTCATATAGTATTTTGCCAACAATAGGTGTTCAATAAACATTCAACAAGTGTTCGATAAATATTTGTTGAATGAATGAATCTTCCCCCTTCCTTCCCTCTCCTACATTGACTCTATATATTGACAATGTATTTGTGATCATTAAATCTTCCTTTCTTCCCTCTCCTCCCCTCAAGAGGGATCTTTGGAATAATGGCTCAAAGCAAAAAGGCCTACATTTGAGTCCTATTTCTAGTACTTACTAATGACATGTCCTTTACCAAGTCATGTCACTTTTATCTGTCTTTTTTTTCCTCTGCCAAGAAATGGAAATAATGCTTGAATTACCTGCCTCACAGAGTAATAGTGGAGATCATAGAAGATAATGTATAGAAAGTGTTATATAACCATAAATTGCTATATAAATATAAGCAACTATTACTATCAACAATTCAATGGGGTATCTTTTCCCCCATTTATTGCCTCCCTGCCCACAACCAAAGCCCCTGGTCCTCAAAGTACCATGCAGAGCCCAAAGATTGTTGTTCCAATTTGTCCATCCTCCAGGGAGAGCTCTGATTATGGGGACTCTGCAACCACAGAGCAGATGGTTATCCCTGCAACGCCTACAGGGGGAGCGAGACCAAACCTGTGACAGTAACCCCTCATTAGCAAACAGCTCTAAGTGACTAAACCAATAGTCCCAGACTTTACAGCTATGATGCTGCAATGAATTCAATTATTCCCTGATGGTTTGAGGAAAATTAATGTGCCTTCCTAAAGGCCTGATTTGGCTGCCAGGAATCATCAGCCTGCTTTAGCTACAGCATTCACTGAAGATCTATGGCTATCCCAAGAGCACTGAGCAATATTGTCACCATCCATTCTGGACCCAGCTGTGAGTGGGTGAGGAAGTCCCCGTAGAAAATTAAAACTCATTATGTTGGGCACCACTGCTGTGATAATGCTTCAGTGATATCCTGCAGGTCCCAGACAATCCGCTTACCTCTCTGAAGCACATAGCCTACTACTATTTATTTTATGCCCAAGTAAACTGGAAACTGGAGGTGGAAATGGGGGGCTCTAACCATTTTTTTTTATCCAGGTCCAGCAATGCTTGTCAGAGCTCATCAGGGAACATGTTTAATGAAGCAATACTTTTAAAAGTCACTGGAGTAAACATTCCTTGGTATGACCATACAACAATTTTATTTTCCCCCAAAAGACTTGCTGATACAAATATACAACCTGAAATTGGACTGAAATTCTTGACCTGGGGTGGAAGGGTTAGGGAAAATGATCTCTTAAAAATACTACATACCTTTTGATAATAGTATTTTAACATAATGGGTTTTCTTTGTAATCCTATGTGTCTGATCTTATGCATTTCAACAATTTATTCTCAGAAGGGATCAATAGGTTTCACCTGACTGCCAAAGGGTTCCATGCTACAATGTAAAGTTTAAGAACCCCAAATAGCCTCAATGAACCATATCTGCTCATTATTTCCCTTCAGATACATGAAGTTCAAACCTCCGCTAGAGTCCAGTTTGAGGACAGTTGGGAAAGAGAATTAGGCCAGAGGCCAGATGGCTTTACTAAGCCTGTGATCTTGCCATGAAATGAGCAGAGGTTCTTTGGCCTGGGTTCAATAATACATGCTGACATTTTCATAGTGTTTTGCTTCTTTTTTTCTTATTTCATTCTTAGAACAATTCTGCTGGTGATTATTACAAGTATCATTATTGCTCTTCTTAGGGAAATTCCTAGAGTTGAAGGGAGTTTCCTGATATCACACAAGAGCTAAAACTCAGGTCTTTGTCTTTGCCAAGTTGCCTTTGGAATGCAGACATGAAGGAAATAATGTATAGATGTTTTCCTTTTTATTCCTTTTTATTTGCTTTTCACGAGTGGGAAGGGACAGCAAATTTCTAGGTATATGGACAGTAGCAAACATAAGCAGCATGGGACACTGGAAAGAATACCTAAATTCAAATCCTACCTCTGTCAAATTCCTATAGGCATGAACTTCAGAAAGCCACCTAAAGTTTTCAGATCTCAATTTCCTTATCCGGAAAACAAGGAGGTAGAATTAGGTGACCTTTAAGTTTCCTTGTCATTTTACAGCTCTGATTGTGATGATATAAAGAACAGTAAAATGGGGCAAGGATGATTAACAGGTTAGAAAAATAGCTTAGGTAAATTGAGGCAGGCCTAATGCATATTTTCTGGGCAATTAGAATGGGGATCTAATGATTTTTTTCAATGATTTTTAAGATTGGTTATGCTTTATGGCTCCATTAAGTCCTACACTTGCCAATCAATACCTGAAATCTTAAACAAAATTGGCATCTCCTCAGGAGTGTGAATATAATAAAACCCATTATAAAATGTCTGACTATACCATAGATTAATTTATACTGAAGGTCAAATTGTGAGCCCTAGATGCTTAGTGATGCATACATAATTATGTACAAGGATACACACACACACACACCACAGTCATAATGGGATTCTCTTGCCCAGTATTGCTAGGCAAGCATTTAAAAATACCTACTAAGCAAGGCATTACCCTGAAGTAAAACAGCGTTCTTATATTAAAGCTGGCAGGGAAATAAGAGACTGTCTACCAGGGGTTCTTAAGCTGAGGTCCAGGAACTTGGTTTGTTTCTTTGTTTTTTATATTTTGATAATTGTATTTCAATATAATTGTTTTCCTCTGTAATCTTATGCATTTTATTATATTCCCACAAATACATGACTCTGAGAAGGGGTCCCTCAGTTTCATTAGATTTTCAATGGGGTCCATGCTCAAAAGTTTAAGAATCCCTAACCCAACTCTACTATTTAAAAATCAGGAAACAAAGCTCAACAAGGGGGTGTGGTTCCTGCTCTCACCCCCCCAACCAGGGGGGTAGTTAGTGACAGAGTGAAGAATAAAATTCAGGTCTCCTGACTCAGCGGAATACTTTCATTTGTTTTACCCTTAGCTTTTGGAGGGGGAGGGCCACATAATCTTGAGAACTCTTTTGGGTCAATCTTACATTCTGTATTTCTTCAGTGAGATAGCTATCCTTGGAAGATTCCATGTAATCAGTGTAGCCAGATTGAATATTCCCTCATGCAAGCTGGCTGTTTGTTTATGGGTGTAAAGTAATCTATATACTCACATAGAGTTGATGATTTTGTTATAAATTGAAGAGCACAAATAAAGTTATCCAACGATTATTATAGTGGCCACTAGATGGCAGACATTAGTATTTGGTATGACAGGCTCAAAAAGTACATCTTGCAATATAGTTCATTCCTCTCTTCTGCCTATACATCTTTGAATTTGTAAGTGTATTGTAGTCCTTAGGCCCATACTTCTTCAGCAAGTAACACCTAGCATCATATGGTAAAGTCTGTGACACAGCCTATACTGGGTATTTGTTCTCTGTTCTGTCCTGCCTTCTCTATAAGATTAAGCGACTTGGAAAGATATTGATTTCTACGAACACAATGTACCCTCTAGCTTTCTCCACTAACCAACAGAACCAAGACTTCTTGGGACTCTTCAGTGGGATTATGGGTTAAATGCTCTTTTCACTTAATGAGTTGGTCAGTGTGTTTAATTAAACAGTGTAAATAAATAAAAGCAACAAATCCTGGCTGCCAGGGAAAAGCATTGCTTGGTGGTTATCATCTAAAAGGGCCAGTTCTCCCTGAAGCAACTTGGATTACTGTCACTACTCATTCTGGAACTT
Organism: Dromiciops gliroides; assembly: GCF_019393635.1. Taxonomy (NCBI): domain Eukaryota; kingdom Metazoa; phylum Chordata; class Mammalia; order Microbiotheria; family Microbiotheriidae; genus Dromiciops; species Dromiciops gliroides. Next base: position 274,860,275 of record NC_057861.1, read on the forward strand.
GTCTACAGGAAGTGACAGAGAATTCTGTTAACATTTACCCTCCTCCTCTGACACAGTGAGAATTAGAACCCACTTGGTTTATTCTCCTTCTTAAGTCAAGTCCTGTGGAGACCTAGGATATCCTAATAGGTCATTGTGACCTATTAGGTCACAGTAGATGAGGTTTAAACATTTTCACCATAATTAATTCACAATAGCCTAAAAGCCTATGCTGTATTTCATTTCCAATTTTGTTTGTCATCCTCTCTTCTCTGGAAAACAATATAAAAATGTTCTACTTTTAAACCTACTTTGAGGTTTAATGAACTCAGTGACAAAAGGTAATGGTTTAGTCCCATTACTGACAGACAGCTTAAACAAAGGGAAAGTCCTTGGAATTGTTGGTAAGTAGGCAAGCAATCCAGTTTCTTAGGAACTATCACCCATTGCAATCCCAAGTAATGAATGTAATCAAGTACATTTTCCCTATCGTAGATTGCCCAGGAAGGGCAGTCCTTCAGGAACGTAGCTGACAATTTGTACAGAAGGGATATCCGAGCACCTTAATGGGAAACTGTACAAGCCCTATAATACTGTTTTCAGTGTTGACATTGTATTGGACCCTGGAATGGCAATTTCAAAGTTTGAAAATCACTGTCAGAGAAAACTGCAGCTACTCTAAGTCCCACAAAGTCCAAAAGTGATTCCAAGCGACTAGCTTGGCAATAATCAGGTTCTTTTCTTCCCTTTGCTCTGAAATGACTTTATAGCCAATTCTCCAGACCGGTTTCCAGAACAGTCAACGATGGCACCACTGCAGGAAGTCATTAAAATCCAAGTTGCCTCTTTTATTAAGGACATTTCCACTAGAGTTAGAAAATCAGGCAAATTCAAGTGCCAGTTAGAAGTTTCACACTGGGAGCTCTCTATTGTCAACTTGACAGCTGAGTCTTAAGCATCTTTATGGCCCTGAATTTGCAGCTATTCCTTTTGACCTACTGTGCTTAGCCAAGTGATTGAAATGACCATGTCTGCAGTATGGCTCCTCCCTGGAAACTTGGTCTCCAGTGCCAGATCCCTGGCAAAGGGAACCATATTGAATGGAGTCTAGCATAACCAAGTCTGTTTGCTGTAATGCAATGTCCACAGCCTCTCACGGGCCCTGCCCCTAGAGCGACAGGCTGCTTTGTCTCTGCAGCCAACTCCATTTGGCAAGCAATGCCTGTGACACAGCAGTGAGCCCAGCTCCATTAATGCTCTTGCCTCGAGGTCTGAGCTACTCCTCCTTTCAATTAATTGGTCCCAGATCGTTTCATTCTGCAGGGCTCTGAATGTCCAGGACAGCTAGCAGGGCTCAGAGGGCTGCATACTCTCAGATGGCCACTGCCATCAGTGCCAAAATGGGCATGGTTCCATGAAGGGTTTAGGGCTAGCATGTCCAAGCATCTTAAGAAATGGCGTCCACCCATCTCCCCTTGCCCAGCATGAAGAAAATCCCAGGAACTTCTCCCAGATGATACAGCAGCAGATGGACATCCTATCAGTGGCACTGACTTTCTCAAAGCTAAGGGGATATCTTGAAAGTAGCTTATATTCAAGTGCATTTTAATTTCATCTGGTAGCTGAAGAAAGGTACCTCTTATGTCTGCCACCATGTCAAGTAGAAAAATACATGAACAATCTGTTTGTGCTCTCTTCTTCATTTCTTTCCATCCTCTCTCTCTCTCTCTCTCTCTCTCTCTCTCTCTCTCTCTCTCTCTCTCTCTCTCTCTCTCTCTGTCTCTCTCTCTCTCTCTGTCTCTCTGTCTCTTTCTCTTTGTCTGTCTCTGTCTCTCTGTCTCTGTGTATGTCTCTCTGTCCTCTCTTATACACACACCCTTCAGCCCACTGCCAATTTGAAACTTGTGAGGAGGCAAGAGTAGAGATTCCTACATTTCCAGAGGTCTCTTTCTAATCTCTGAACCTATAATTTAAGAAGAAAAAACATTCTAGCGTATGGTTTGGTAAATGACTGGCAAAGCTTCACAAATGATATTTTTAATGAAGCAAAGCTACTTAGGCTTTGGCAAAATTATCTCAAGCTGCCTCTAAACAAGGCCAAAACAACAGGTCAATTTGGACAATTTAGCGGGGGAAAAATCAGTCAAAGCAGACATTTACCATTGTATGGCCCATCAGAAGCAGTTGTTTTAAATGACTTTTTAAACAGTTGTGTGTGCTATTTTATAGCAGGCCTAATTTCATTTTGTGTTGGGTGACAAGGCAATTAGCAAAAGTAGTTTTGTGCTCCTATAATGTATATGTATTTACATATATAGTTATTGATCTAATTTTTAATACTCTAAGAATAGGTGAGTTATGTATATTATATATAAATGTATGTGCATGTTTGTGTATTATAAATGTGTATGTGTACACCTATAAATAGAAGTTTACACAGCAACATATCTAAGTCCATGAACCTTTTTTTTTTTTTTTAATTATTGCAGGGCAATGAGGGGTAAGTGACTTGCCCACAGTCACACAGCTAGTAAGTGTCAAGTGTCTAAGGCCAGATTTGAACTCAGGTCCTCCTGAATCCAGGGCCAGTGCTTTATCCACTGCACCACCTAGCTGCCCCCCCAACCCCATGAACCTTTTTTTATTTGGGGAGGTAAGGAAAGTAGGGAGGGACATTCATAATTAATAGTTAGAATTTTCCTTCCTTGATTTCTTCAGAAGTAACATCAAGTTCTACTTTAGCTGTCTTTCTAGCCTGACTTTACTTTATTACCTCTCTATACCTGACAAATGAACCTACTTACATTTGCCCCAAAAGTCATTCCATTTCTAAACTGTGTGCCTTCCCACAAGTCATCTGCTGTGTCTAGAATATTCGTCCTCTCCACTTACACATCTTGCTATACTTTGTGATGGTCTTTACGGTTCAGGTCAAGGTCCACCAACTATACCAAGCCTTTGCTGTATCTAGTTGTTTGTGCTTTACCTCAACAAAAAGAAAAATTCTTTTGCTTACATAACCCCAGATCTTCCTGATCCGAAATAGAAATGATGGGCTACTCTATAATTCTTTAAGTTTTTACATTGAGGAGTCTTTTTTCTTAAGTATTTCTTTTCAGTGGGGAAAATAAACAGTACTCACTGTTCTGTAGTGAATATTTTTCCTCTCTCTCCTTTTTTAGGAGCCCATAGACATGAGCCATACTTAAGTACCGAGTGATATTCTTTGGGATTCTGGGTCGAGGCATAAAGATCCTGAGACAATAAGACTACTCTTTTTTTCAGGGGAGAGACTTCTCCAAAATGATATGATCTGCAGAAGTCCAGAACTAGGGTAATATTAGTAGGAAAGGGCAACTGACCTTGTCCCCCTTGGAAAAGTGAGATCTGTTGCTACTTAGACTTAATAATTTGGGTGAGAGAAGGCAGCACTAAGAGAAAAGATTAGGTAAACTCTTTATGTAGATGTCACTTGAACTGAGGTTTAAAGGGTATAGCAAGAAGAAGATGAAGTGAAGAAGAGGAGCATTCTAGAAATAGGAGATAACTTGGGCAAAGACACAGAAGTGAAAAATAGAATGTCATGTATGGGGCAAAAGCAAGAAGGTCATTTCAGCTGGGACATGAAGGGAAGTAATGTGAAATCAGTCTAGAAAGCCTAACTGGAACTATATCTTAGTTCTGTAGAAAACGAGTGTCATGGGGAATAGGGGTAGGGAGAGGTAGTAAGCAAGCCCAACTCACAATCCACCATGAAAGAGGCTGGGGAGCTGGAAAGGCATGAAGGCAAGCAACAGAAGTTCCTATTTCCTCATCTGGAATAAGAACAGACATCCTATAACTCATTCTGGTCAGCTAAAAGGTTGTTGAAGAGATGGATTGTTGATTGAATTCATACCCAGAACTAGGGTCTGTTCAAAAGATATTAATTAGGGGCAGCTAGGTGGCGCAGTGGATAGAGCACTGGCCTGGATTCAGGAGGACCTGAGTTCAAATCTGGCCTCAGACTAACACTTACTAGCTGGTGTGACCCTGGGCAAGTCACTTAACCCCAATTGCCTCACCAAAAACCAAAACAAACCAAAAAAAAGATACTAACTAACAAGACAAACCTCTTTCAACTCCCTGCCTGGCATGTTCAATTGTGGGCAGGGAGAGAGATAATAAGAATGTGTAAAGATGTTTTCTAAGCGCTGGGCACTGTGCTAAGTGCTTTACAAATGTGATCTCATTTGATCCTCAAAACAACCCTGGAGATAGGTACTGCTGTTATCCCTATATTACAGTTGAGGAGAACATGCAAAAAGAGGTTAAATGACTGATTCAAGGTTTACAGCTAGTAGATGTTTGAGTCTGGAATTGAACTCAGGTGCATCTGATTCTAGGCAAAGCAATCCATCCATTGTAAGACCCAGATGCCTTAAATGAGGAGGCAAAAATTACACCCTCAGTGGGGAAATTTATCTTAGGAATTCCCCACTGGAACTATCACATGAAGCTGAGAAAATATGGTTCTGGTGTTCCTTCTCTCACAGGACAGCAAGCTCCCAGAAGAACTGCCAATGTGACCTGCCAGCTTTTGTAGCAGCAAGGCACTGCAGAATGACCAAAAACCCATTAAGTTCTGAGAAAAAGCATCATCCAGAGGCCATACTGCATTAGGAAGTGAACCTAATAAGCTAAAAAAGTGGAAAACAGGTGGAAGCTATTTAGAATTACTATGTAGAAAGATTGCTAAGTCTGAGGGACTGCCCCCAGGGACTGAGATGGTAATAGTCCAAATCTCTCATTTTACAGATGAGAAGCTTGTGGCCTGAAGAGATAAAGTGACTTACATAGGCAGAATTCGAACTCTGGGCTTATGTCTTCAGAATGAGTCTTTCATTGCTCCATTTCCATGATGTTTTAGCTCATAAACATGTTTTCAACATTAACAGGATTTTTTGTTTGTTTGGATTTTTTTTTTTGGTCTACCTGTTTCTGTCTCTCCCTTCCCCAACCCCTTCCCTCAGGTAAGCATTACGGTTTTGTGGCTTACAGGAGTTTGGTTGGTCACAGGAAGTTAGCACTTCCTGGAGTCCATGTTATTCATGGAGATCAATCCAGAAAGTAAGCAAATGGCCAAGACTAATATTCAAACAGGGAGATTAAAAGACCAAGAACAAGAAGCAGAGCCAAGGAATCAAGACAGAGTGAAGAAAGATCTAGTAACTTCAGAAAAGGGGGTTCTAACAGCTTATTTTATGTGCCCAATGTTCCAGAGTTTGCATGGCCATTCTCATGTAGAAGCATTGCCCCTGAATTCTCGTACCTATGAAGTCTTCTGTTGCCATATATTGTTGATGTTGTTGGCCCATCATTCTTAAAGAGGACTATGGCATCAGGCTGATGTCATGATTTGCAGTGACTAGATTTAAGTGGGGGAGGGCTCTGCAAAATCACCAACCTCACTCTCTCCTCCAGAGTCATCTGTGTCCAGTGGCAAGATATACATCAGGTCAACTGGAGATGGTCCCGGATGTTTAAGGCAATTGGGGTTAAGTGGCTTGCCCAGGGTCACACAGCTAGTAAGTGTCTGAGGTGAGATTTTTAGCTCAGGTCCTCCCAACTTCAAGATCAGTGCTCTATCCACTGTGCCAAATAGTCGCCCCTATGTTACCATACATATGATGGGATCCAAGCAAGATCCAACTCCTGACTAAGCCAATAAGTAACTTTGGTCTACTGTCCTAAATTTTGTACCTAAAAGGAAAGAGGAACTGGGGCAGCTAGATGGTGCAGTGGTTAAAGCACCGGCCCTGGATTCAGGAGTACCTGAGTTCAAATCCAGCCTCAGACACTTGACACTTACTACCTGTGTGACCCTGGGCAAGTCACTTAACCACCATTGCCTGCAAAAACAAAAACAAAAAACAAAAAACTAAAAGGAAAGAGGAACTGACAGTAATGACCCTGAGTGGAGTAGAGGAGGGTGTATTGATATTGAAAGTATTCCCTAATCAACTAGAATCATGGGAGTCCTTAGAGAAGGGATAAGGCACAGTGTAAAGAACTCTGACCTCAGAGTCAAATCTTGCCTTAGACACTTCCTAATTGTGTGATCATGTGTAAGTCAACTAACCTCTCTGATTCCTGTGGTAGTCACTTAATAAATGTTTATTGATTGATTGATTATCAGTTTTCCTCATCTATAACATGGAGATGATGCCTGTGGTAAGAAAGAGAGGGAGAGTAAACAGAGAGTCGATCTCAGAGTCCATAAGACATCAGTTCAAGCCCTGCTTATGACACAATGGCTATGAGACCCTGGGCAAGTAAATTACTATCTATTTATGTGCCCCTAGCAACTTTCTAAGGCTATAAATTACAGAGAAGATGATGATCTTGTAGAGAGAATAACTTATAGTGATGAAATAACACATCTAATAAAAAATGCTAGTCGTAACTAACTTATAGCATTTTTGCTAGGACAGAATCAAATGAAATACTCTATGCTAAGGATTTTGTTTAAATAAAATTAGGTGAAAGTCATCAGGTTAGTAATCTACCAGGGAAGTTTCTAAAACCTACAATGGATCCTAATCAATTCATTGGGGGGAAGGCAAGTCCCATCATAGAGCAACTAGTTTACGTGATTTCCATGCACCTAGGATTTGAACAGATATGATTAGTCACATAAGTGCCAAAGTTTGAAAAAAATGTTTTCCAAGCTTTGCTATGCTATTTCACATTGAGTTATGAAACAGTTACATAATTGAGACTCCCTACAAGGCATTCTACATGAACCCAATTTTGTTCTATTCAGATGAGACCCAAACACTCGATGTATGATGATGGGCCCCCCTCTCTTGTCTGTGTGGACAGTGCCTTTTGTGTTAGTAATAAGAGAAATGTTTAAGCATAGTCCATTCACCTAAGTTCAGCATTGTTCTGACCCAGAGTACCTGGCTGGGAATTTTTACAGGTAGATGGTAGATAGGTAGATAGATAGATGACAGATAGATGACAGATAGATGATAGATAAATAGATGAGAGATGATAGATATATACATATAAACAAACACACATGCATGCATACATACATGCATACACACATACATATATGCATATAAAACATTTCCTCCCTTTTAGTTCCTTTTAGTATTCTTGGGTCAAGAGTGAGGTTCCATTCTTGGCTTTCTACTTACAGCTTATCTGAGCTAAACCCTTCTGTTTGCCTTTCTCTTCCCCAGTTGCGCTTTCAAAAAGACAGGCCTTGGGACCACTCCATGTTCTGTCCCAGAAAAATTTCTTTGCTATCAAGTCTGTAAAAGGAATGTTCAAAACGTGATAACTAGATTCCTTTTGGTCACACCCCACCCAGCCATATGTTGTTGTTTTTTTCAGCACACTTAGGATTTTTGCAGGATGGCAATATGTTGTTTTTTTTGTTGTCGCTTGTTTTGAAGTGCTGTTTTTTTAGTCCTCTGGTCGTGAGAAACATGCCACATTTCCTGGGGCAGCCCCCTGACCAGCCACCATGATTTCTGGGACAAGGCTGGTATCTGTCCAGCATCTTTCAAGACAAGGGAAGATATGCCCAGGCCACGTTAGATAACATAATCCTTCTCTGGAGTCACATAAGCAGTTAGACAATCAGCTGTCATTTTGATTCCCCAAAGTAAAATGAATTTGGCCAAGGCCCTGATTCCTAACTATAGCCCTTCAAAACGTGGGTGGAAAAGTCTCTCTTGTGTGTTTGCCTTAATGTTTTTATCTAGTCCTCTTCAAAGTCAAATTATTCCTTGAATCCCAGAGCTAAACAGCCCATTTTAAAAACAAAAGTTTATCTTCTCTTGGATTAATCTATAAAGAGAATTATTTCTATATGTTCACATTGGAGATCTTTTACCTTCAAGGCATGGGAGATCAAGAGACAGTTGAGCATAGTGTATAAAAGACCAAACTTGGAGCCAAGAAGATTATAGGTTTAAGCCCTAATTCTGACACATTCGAGCTGTGAGGACTTAGACAAGTAATCTAACTTCCCAGTGCCCCCTGTGCAATTCCTTTTGATGATGAGTTACAGGAGAATTCATGACCCCCATCAATAACGAGAGTTTCATGGATTATGACTAAGAAAAAAAAAGAAAGTAGAATAGCATAGTTCATTACTCTCTAGAAATGCATTGGAGTGTTAGACTTGGCATAGAAAGCTTGTTTCTGCATTGGATGATCCTTGTATTACTTACTGCATATGTGACCTTGGGTGAGCTAATTCACCACTCTGGTTTTTTAGTTTCCATCTATAAAATGAGGAACTTGAATTAGATGATCTCCTAAGTCCCTTGTGGAACTAGATCAGTATCCTACTATCACTGTCCTGATGGTTCTTACTACAGTTGGTCCTTACCATAAGTTGGTCTTATATAGCCTACTGCTGGAATTAAGAAATCTGACCCATTCTACTCTAAATTTGGGGTGCTAGGGAAGCTATATCATGGTTAGTCTATATGAGTGGGAGAAGATTCAGTCAGTGAATCAATTAACAAACATTTTAAGGGTCTACCGTGTACCAGCAGCTGTTCCTTCAGTCACATATTTCTCAGGAGTAATACTTATTTGTCATACCTGGTGGAGAGTCAGGTTGGGCATTGAGAGGGAAAGTGGGCCTGGGAAGATGTTCAATCCCCAAACCTCTCTATCTCTGGTTTATTAGTACTATCTTGTTAGGAATTTAATACGATTTTAGGAAGGATATTGTTGTTAGTCCATTCAAAGGCAGAAGACCCAGAGGGTAAAGGTACATAAAACCATATCATACATTTGAAGGAACTAGGAGTGTTTATCCTAGATGAATGGCAACATTTAACAACAGGCCAAGAGTAAAGAAGTTGTGCAGTCATTTTAGTCATGTCTGACTCTTCATGACCCCAGTTAGGGTTTTCTTGGCAAAGATACTGGAGTCATTTGCCATTTGCTTCTCCAGCTCATTTTACAGATGAGGAAACAAGCAGAGTTAAATGACTTGCCCAGGGTCACACAGGTAGTGAGTGTCTGAGGATGGATTTGAACTGAGGAAGGTGAGTATTTCTGATTCCAAGCCCAGTGCTCAATCTACTACAGCACCTAGCTGTCCTGGAGTCAGGAAGATGAGGTCAAATATGGCTTCAGATACTCATATGCTGAGTGATCTTGGACAAGTCATTTAACTTCTGTCAGTCTCCTCAGTTTCCTTATCTGCAAAATGGGGGTAATAATAGCACCTAACTCCCAGGTTTTTGTGAGGATCAAATGAGATGATAATCGTAAAGCAATTAGAACAATGTCTGGGAGATAGTAAGTGCTAGAGAAATGTTAGTTGTTTATCATCACATCATCATTTTCATCATTGTTAAGGAGAAGAAGCATTAGATATGCTCTACCTTGTCCAAATAAATGGGTAGAAGGTAGGCAGAAAGAAAGCAGATTCTAAGTCAAGATAAAGCAAAACCTCATAAACAATTAGAATTACGCAGACATGGGATGAACTGCTTCTAGGGGAAGTGAATATGCTTTTGTTAGAGGTTTTCAAGTAGAGTCTGAATAATCACTTAGAGATATTGTAGAAAGGGAATGTTGTAGGTATATGCTTTAGGCAGAAGATGTGTTAAATGATTTTGCAGGGCCCTTTAATAACTAGCATTCTATGATTTTATTATTATTTATCCTCTACCCTCCAACAACATTATAAAGGAGTTGGTATTAGAGACCCCAATTATATGAGATAATGATTTAAAAGGTAGCTGGAACCTAGATTTTGATGGGCTTCAAGTGCCCTATAGGCAATAGGAAGCTACTGGAGATTTGGAAGCAGTAATCATGTGGTCAGTTTTGTGCTTTGCAAAGATTATTCTGGTAGCTGATGGTATATATGAGACTTTAAGCAAGTTGTTTTGTGTATCTGGTACTTAGTTCCATGTGTGTAAAATGAGGAACACTCATCATTTGATGCACTCCAAGTTCCCTTGGGGCATTTAGGTCAATGATGCTATAGCAATGTGCCCTACTCTAATCGCCCAGTAGGAACAAGAAAAGTTTGGAACCCAGGAGACCAATTAGAAGGGAATTATAATAGTCCAGGAGAGATGTGATGGAGAGATGGCCATGTAAGTGGAAAGATACATGTGATAAAGTCTCAAAGCACCTAATAAATGAAATTGGAATAATAGAAATAATGATGAAGTATGATAGGTACTATAGGCAGAATTTTACAGTGTAAATAACATTGAAGTTAGAGTCACAAGACCTTAGGTTGAATCATGGCTCTGCCTGTGTGTAGCCCTCAGCAAGCCATTTAACCTCCCTGGGTCTCAGTCCTAAAATAAAACATTCAGACTACGTGAACTATAATGTCCCTTCTAGCTCAAAATCTGTGATCTTGTGTGGTAGAAGCTGCAATACTTAATTAAATAGATATGGAAGATGAGGAAATAGCAAAAGTCAAGTTGAGACTGAAGATGTGAAGCTGGGCATATAGAGAAGTTAAAGTTGAGTAGGGGATAATGAGAAGCAAAACAACCTCAGTTTTAGAGAGTGGAAGAAGAGTTAAAAGGAAAGAAAGAAAGGGCAAGAAATGACAATCATGGTCTGAGAGGAAGAAAGGTGGGGTGGTAGAGTAGAAACAGACCTTTGCAATTATATAATTATATGTCACCAGCATTGATTATATTCCTCTTACCACCAGAGAGAGAGAGAGAGAGAGAGAGAGAGAGAGAGAGAGAGAGAGAGAGAGAGAGATAGATTGCTGAGGAGTAAAGAGTAAAAAGTATGAAAAGGAATATTAAAAGGAAATGCACGGGGGCAGCTAGGTGGCATAGTGGATAAAACACTGGCCCCGAATTCAGGAGGATCTGAGTTCAAATCAAACCTCAGACACTTGACACTAGCTGTGTGACCTTGGGCAAGTCACTTAACCCTCATTACCCCACAAACAAAAAAACAAAACAAACAGAAAAAAGGAAATGCACAATTAACAATTATAAATGAAAATATGAATGAGATGAACTCACCCATAAAAAAGAAAAGTATATCCATGTGGTTTAGAAAGCAGAATCCAACAGTATGTTGTTTACAAGAAAAAGCACTTGAAACATAAATATTCACACAGAGTTATTATGGGAGTCTAGGGAAGAGTTTATTAATGCTTCATTTGAATTCAAAAAGGGGGAGACAGTAATCATGATCTCAGATAAGTAACAGTAAAATGAGATTAAAAGAGTAGAGATAGAAAGCAAATCACACTATGCTAAAAGGTACAATAGACAATGAAAAAATTAATATTTTTGACATAGCATCTAAATATTTAAATGAAAAAATTAATCAAATTGCACGGAGAAATCAATGGCAAAATTAAAATATTTTGGACTCTCAATGTACCCTATTCAGACCTAAATAAACCTTTAAAGATTTATATAAGAAATTAAGGATCTAAATAGAATTTTAGAAAATTAAATATGATTAGTGCTAATTACTAAAAAGGAATTCAAATAATTTTATATAATAACTATAAAAATTGACAGTTTGATAGGGTATAAAAATGTCATATACAAATACAGAAAACCAGAAATAATAAAACAAATCCTTCACTTAACACAACAGAATAAAAATTAAAATAAATAAAGCACATTTGAAGAAAGGATTCAAATTTAAGTGGAGACTAAATAATCTAATCCTAAATATTTGGTGGCTCAAAGAACAAATAATATTTTAACAAAATTAAATGTTAAAAAATGAATTGATAAAATGAGGAACTGCTTAAAAACTGTTTAATAAACAGTTTGATAAACTGTTAGGGGATCTGATTTTTAATAAAAGAAAAAACAACAAAATGCCAATATCAAAATTAAAAAATACAATGAATGAAAAGGAAATTAATGAATGAATAAGTTAACAAAGAAGTGGAAAACATTTATTAAGTATTTCCTAGGTGTCAGACATTGCTTAGAGCTAGGTATATAAATACAAAAACAAAAACATAAACAAAAAAAACCCCTTTTTTTAAGGAGCTTAAATTATAATAAGGAAAGACAACACATAAAGAATGGCAACCAGAGAAAAGTATCTTGGACTGGAAAGTCACAGCACTTTATGGACAGAACAGGACAACTGACAAATATGTCCTTTATAAGAATGACAGTCTAAGAATGGAGTGTACTACTTCCAAAAAGGAGCAAGGAACCTAGTGAGACTGAGTCAAGTTTATAATGGAGAACTCTCAACAACTAGGATCTAGTAGGTAAGATCTGGAGAGTTGGGTCATAAGTGGCATAGGAAAAGTTTCATATGGATAACATATGAAACAAGAAATAGAGAAATTAAATAAATCAAACTCCAGAAAAATGTTTAAACTAACACCAAAAGGAAAAAAAAAACCTAGGATGAGATATATTTATAAGTGATTTGTACAAAACATTCACGGTTACAATTGATTTCAATATTGTATAAACTGATTGCAAAAATTAAGAACGGAGAAGATTCTACTAAATCCATTCTATGACACAAACACAATTTATATACCTAAACTGGGATGAAACAAAACAATGAAAACCACAGGCCAATAACCCTAATTAATATTGAAGCAAAAATATAGAATAAAATATTACTAAATGGGCTACTACAACATAATTAAAAGATTATATACAATGATCGAGATTAATTAATACCAGAGATAATACTAATGGTAAGATTATCATGTAGTCAAGTCTTTCCCCTGGTTTTAGTTTCTAATTTCTTCCATGTGAACAATTCAGAAAGTTTAAGACCTCCAAGAAGAAATATCCAGAGCTCCCATCCAATGTACACCTGGAACCTTGGGAACTCCAAACACTTTTGTGTTTTTAACACTGGTTTCCTATATATTTTTTTTAGAAAATGGACATGTTAAGTACCAGGAAAAGAAAAAAAAAATCTTCCCCAAAAGGTTTTGGTAAAATCATTAAATTTGCATTAAAAAAAGAGACAAAAGCAACATATAGTTTTATTGCTTTTTTCTATGATATAAGAGAAGGTTTCATATCAGAAAAGCTAATGATTTCAGGTCTAATTTATTCATTGGCATTGTCGTTAGTTGTCTGTTTATGGTCTTAAGGATGTTCAACTATATACCCATGACCCAGCGAAGTCTTAAAGTAGGAAAATCACTTGGTAACCTCATCAGCTCACATGAGTTTAATTAACCTCTATTCAAGATGTTTCCAGCTCCATATGACCAGTCTCTCTCCTGAGCTCCAGTTTACCAAATGTTTATTGGACTCTCAGCTGGATATCCTATAGACATCAATTCAATACATATAAAACTAAGCCTCATTGTCCACCCCAAATTTACTCTTCTTCTGAATTTCCCTGTTTCTTTTGAGGGTATTACCATCCTTCATTTGCCTATGTTCTCATAGTCAAACAACTGTTAATTAAACTGTTAACTAAAAATACACTAAACAAAATTCCTTTATTTTAAACTATTGACCATGTAAGCTTTATTGATATACTTTTAAGTCAAAGTGTCACTGTTTTAAGGAATCTGGATTTTTTTTTCTTTTGAAAATTTTATGAAAGCAGGGGAAAATATGAAAAGATATGACCACCTTTATAGTAAAACAGAGGTAATTATGTTGAATGTGTTTTTGTGCTCTCCATAGTTGGTCATGTGCACAGCATGCAAGATGGGCGCATTCCTAAAGACCTGCTCTATGTCGAGTTAGCCTCAGGCCAAAGACCTGCAGAACGCCCCCAGCTTCGCTACAGAGATGTATGCAAGCAAGATTTGAGGGTTCTGGGAATAGACATCAGCAGCTGGGAGGAGATGGCCAAGGACCATGCCTGACGGAGTTCAGTACTCAGGGAGCAGCTTGCACACACCTTAGATGGGCCTTCAAGCTCGGGAGGACGAAAAACGAATGAGACGCAAGAACTGATGGGCAACAGAGAGTGCAGTTTTCAGATGTCCTCATTGCAGCAGGAGCTTCAGCTCCTGTATTGGACTACACAGCCACACTGTGGCCTGTGGCTCTTCAAGGTGCTGATCCATAGTCATCTGTGACTACATAGTTACATGTACAATATCAAACACTTAATTCTCCCTTCATTCTCCATCTTTATCCCCTCACCTCCATCCCCATGATATAAGTAGCAAAAGAAAACCACAAACAAGATAACTCCTCATAATTCACTAATTACTCATGCTTCATTGAACTTTGTCACGAGTTTCTTTTTTTTTTTACATCTTTAGCAATTCCTTAATCCTTGTGAATGCTAATTTATATATCTGTGTATTTGATTCTATTTCCTCTGTCTTCCTCCAGTCCCTTGTTCCAACAATATTTTCTTTCATACAACTTTAATCTCTCCCTTTTCATTGTTCATAAACATATCTGAAATTCAATATTGCCTCCTCTTCTGCCAAAACTCTTTCCTTCACTCTCGTGCCCGATGAATCTACTTTCTCTCTCTCCTCCCCTTCGTAGTAAACTTCTATGAAAAGTTATTTATATTTGATGCCACAACTTCCTTGCAATTTAACTTCTGTCCTCACATTACAAAACTCTTCTGTCAATGAAGAATGATGATAACAATGACGATGGTGGCGGTGGTGATGATGATGATGCAGCAAGGGAATGAATGATGGGAAACAGTATGTTGCATCATGCTGTCTTTTAAAACCCATCATAAACCTGTCCCTTCCTACTTTTCCAGGCTTTTTAAAGCTTATTGTCCTCCATCCTGTTTCTAGGACAAGACACTGCATTCCTAGGTCTCACAAGTCTCAGCTAAAACCTGACCTTTTACAAGCTTTTTGCATTTCCTTTCAACGTTAGTGCCTTTTTTTGGATATTATTATATCCAAATGAGGTCATATATATGTTGTCTGTAAATAGTTGTTTGCATGTAGTAGCTTCACATTAGATGGATCCTTGAAGACAGGGAATATTTTTTTAAATTTTGCCTTTCTTTGAATCACTAATCCTTAGCATGGTGCCTGGCTTTTTGACTTGACTCAAATTCAAGGCAATTAAAATGTAGTATCTGGGCAGCTAGGTGGCACAGTGGATAAAGCACTCACCTTGGATTCAGGAGGACCTGAATTCAAATCCGGCCTCTGACACTTGACATTTACTAGCTGTGTGACCCTGGGCAAGTCACTTAACCCTCACTGCCCCACCAAAAAAAAAAAAAAAAAAACCAAAAAGGAAAAAAATGTAGTATCTATTGAATACATAGGAAGATATGATCTGATGGCTAGGATTATATATCAGAAGCTTATTATCTGTCATGGACTGAAAAACAACAAATCACCAAGATACAACTGTCGACTTCAAAATATTTATCTTGAGGAACTCAATCAACTGTGCAGAAATTGGACCATTAGCACAGATGGACCTGTTGCCCCAAATCATACAGACATAACATTAAGTAATAAAATCTTAATAAAATATTTAATAGATGTTGCTATATCAAATATTCATAATATCCAAGCTATGTGGAATGAAAAATATTCGAAATAGAGTGCCCTAGAAGAGAACTTTTTCTGTGGGAACAGGATTCCTTCTACTAATGGAGTTATGCAGAAGATGCTTTCAGTGAGTCTACAGAGGTTGTGCTTATCTCCAAATATTTTTATTTAATTTTTAAAGTGTTTATTTTAGCCACTTGTGTAGTATCCCATAGCATATTAAATATAAAATAGATAACAGAAGGTTAGTGATTTGTCCGAGGACTCTTTCTGTCTGAACCCTATGAAAAACTGAAAATGAGATAATTATAAAATAATAACTACTAGCACTTTTTAGCATTTGCAAAACATTTCAGAAATATTATCTTTTTTGATCCTCACAACAATCTTATGAGGTAAGCACTTAGAAGTATTATCATCCTGTTTTACAGATGAGGAAACTGAGTCTCAGAGAGGTTAAGTAATTTACTCATGGTCATGTAGCTGTCAATGCTGGACTAGGATTCAAACCTTAGCTCTCTTGACTCCAAATTCAGCACCTCACTACATCATGCTGCCTTAATGTAACAGAACAGTTGTGTGAACCATCCTGTAATTTCCCATTTCACCTAGTCCTCTGGGTTAAGGAAACAAGTTTCAGATAGTCAGACTTTTGGCAGATGGTGCTGCCTAGGGCCGGTGTTTTAAAAGAATTAACAGTGCTAGAGAGAAGAACCTTCTTGGTGAAAAATCCATCGCCCACGTCTGATTTTAGAATTTTTTATGGTTGAAGGGTACCTGAAGGGTCATTTAATTGAGCCCCTCTCATTTTATCAATAATGAAACCAAGGCAAAAAAATTGATATTTTTGTCTTTGTATTTCTGAAACAAAGTACCTTACACATGAGGCATTTAATAAATGTTTGTGCAAAGGTAAAGTGATTTGCCTAAGATCAAACAGTCTGTAAATACGAGGATTAGCATTTGAACACAGGCCTTCTGACTCCAAGTTTATTGCTCTTACCAATATATCAAATGGTTCAGAGAAGTAAGCCATTAAGTCAGACTGAGTGAAGACAGCATTTGGAAAATCAAATCTAGAGGGTAAGGTAGAAAATTGAGTTCTTAAAAGAAATTTCAAAATCACGGAGTCAGTATGAAGACTGACATAAGTTCCTCTTTGTAGAGCAACCTTCAACAAGAGTGTTGTCCCATGGACCTCCCTAGCTCAATCAGAATTCTTCTTAGGCTCCTGGAAAAAATTGTGAAAATGCACAGAATTAAGAAACAGAGTGTCCTGGGAGAGGAAAAACAAGGAGGTCAGTGTCCTTGGACACTGGACACTAAAGAGAAATAAAAGACAAAACGAATAGAAAAGTTGGAAGGGGCTAGGTCAAAAGAAAAAGCATTTTGTATTTGATTCTGGAGGCAATAGGGAGCCACAGAAATTTATTGCATATGGAAAAGACGTCAAATTTGTGAGCTTCAGAAAGTTCAAATTGACAGCTGAGCAGAAGATAGACTGAAGTGAAGATTATTAATAGCTTGATGTCAGTTTGAAAGGAGATATTTAATATAGTGACGCAAAGTTCTATCCTTCGACTTATGCTTTTAAAAGGTCTTTATCAATGACTTGGAATAAGATAAGGAGAGAATAACAAACACATTAGATGAGAGAATCTGATTGGTTAAGGTTCTGGCTTGTGAGTTGGGGAGATGGTCTCTAAGAATCAATTCTTACTAAACTCAAAATCAGTATAAAATTTCAACCTCTTTGAGGTCAGAGCTTGAAGAGAGCTTTCTTATTTGCTTAACCCTTTAAGTCTTGCCTCAAATGCCTTCTCCTCCAGGAAGCCTTTCCTAAAGCTAGGTGGGAAGTCTGAGTGAGCTGATTGCCATAAGATAAATTTCCTGTATTAAAAAACACATCAAGTTTAGAAGTATGTGATTTCATTCCAGAGGACAAATAATAAAGATAGATAGTACCCACTTCAAGATTGGTTGGTTTTTATCCTTCATTATCAAAGAGGACCAAAATGACATCACTATGTTGGGGTCAAGGTACAGTGTATCTAAATGTGGCTAATCAAACCAATATGAGGTTGGAAGGCTCTACCACAGGTTGGGTACAGATAGCCCATATTAACAATTGGAGGGGATATATCTCCACGTTTTCACATCTCACATTTTTTTTTTGGCAGGGCAATGAGGGTTTAGTGACTTGCCCAGGGTCACAAAGCTAGTAAGTGCCAAGTGTCTGAGGTCAGATTTGAACTCAGTTCCTCCTGCATCTAGGGCTTGTGCTTTATCCACTGTGCCACCTAGCTGCCCCTCACATTTCTTTTGAACTAATGCAATTTGCTATGCTCATGAAGTACAGCACCTTCTTTGACGTGGGCATGCCATGCTGGGCAGTCCTGTGCCAATGTCTCCCCTCTCTCATAATTGACTCCAAAGTTCTTCAGAGAAACCTTGAAAGTGTCCTTGTATTGCTTCTTCTAACCTCCATGTGAGTGCTTGCCTTATGTGAATTTTCCATATAATAATCTTTTAGGCAAACATATGTTTCTGATTTGAACAATATGACCAAACCATCAGAGTTGCACTCTCTGCAGCGGAGTTTGAATGCTTGGGACTTCAGCTTGAGAAAAGACCTCAGTGTCAGGTACTTTATCTTGTCAAAGATGAATTTCAGAATCTTCCTAAAACAATTCAAATGGAATCAATTCAGTTTCCTGGCCTGGTTCTGATATACTGTCCAAGGTCCACAGGCCTACAAAAAGGTCAGCACAATGGCTTCTGTAGACCTTAAGTTTGGTAGGTTGGTAGGTTATCTCCCACACTTTCCTTTGGAACCTCCTAAACATTGAGCTAACTGACAATGCACAAGTCAACTTCATCATTTTTGTGTTCATATCTGTATAGTATACTACCAACGTAAGTGAACTTATCCACAGCATTCAAAATTTCCCCACTTGCTGTAACCGATGGTTCCATGTATGAATGGTGTGGTGGTGGCTGGTGAATAACCTCTGTCTTCTTGGTGGTATTAGTTACACCAAAATTAGCACAAGCAGCAGAGCTGCATTGATCAATTCAAGGTACAGAATTATTTATATACACATGTACACATATATGTATGTATATATATGAATATATATGTATATACATAGACATTTATGTATATGTGTGAATTTCCACATTAGACATGCATATATATACATATATATGGACATGTCCAATGTGAAAATACATTGTATTTTATTATATATGTTTTTACAAGGGTTTTGTATTTCTTTTTTCAGTAGGGAAGGAGTTAAGAAGGGGAGTCAATAAAAGGTTTTCCCCTTCCCTGAAAAAGAAGATAAAATAAAGAGGATCATTTAAAATGGGATATGTTCGGGGAAGCATGACTATACAACAATTTGTTTTGGGAAAAAAATCTCAGGGGTTTAATGAAAACACCTCATGGGTCAGTGGTATCACATAGCACACACACATACACATACAAACACACACATACACACATACAGCAAAAGCAGCCTTAGGCTATAATAAGAGATACAGAGTATCCATGGAGGTCATGGTCCTGTTGAACTCTGCCTTAATCACACTACATTTGGAGCACTATGTTCAATACATCTTAGGAAAGCCTGTAAATTATAACCAGGATGATAAGAAACTGGAGCCACAACAGTCGTCAATATTGGAAACACTGTCAGGTGGTGAGGGACTAGACTTAATCTGCTTGGCCATAGACAGCAGGAACAATGGATGGTCTGATGTATCATAGAACTTCCACAATTAGTTGTCGAAAAGTAGCAGGGTAGAGCAGTGAATGGAATTCAAATCCAGCCTCAAACACTTACTCACTGTGTGACCCTGGGCAAGTCACTTAACCCTGTTTGCCTCAGTTTTCTCACCTATAAAATGAACTTGAGAAGGAAATGGCAAACTAGTATCTTGGCCAAGAAAATCCCAAATGGGGTTACAAAGAGTTGGACATGACTGAACCAATAAATAACAACAACAAAATATTTCACCACCTCATGAGGGACTGGGTTTCCCACTCACTGATTTTCTTCAAGCAGAGGTTGGACCAGGGATCTTGCTATGGAGACTTCTTAGTCAGAAATAGGTTTGACTGGGGGCAACTAGGTGGCACAGTGGATAAAGCACTGGCCCTGGATTCAGGAGTACCTGAGTTCAAATCCGGCCTCAGACACTTGAAACTTACTAGCTGTGTGACCCTGGGCAAGTCACTTAACCCCCATTGCCCACCCCCCCACTCCCAAATATAAAAAAGAATAGGTTTGACTGGTTGGTGTTTGAGGTTTTCTTTATGAATAACCTCTCAGAGAACTCCGATGCTTCTAAAATCCCAAAGATAATAGTTCCTCATAAATTAGAAAATGACATCTCTCCCACAAGTTCCCTCATTTTTTTAACTCCTTGAGCTCATACTAGCACATTAGCAAAAGGCATGCTCTTAGTAGGACTACCTGAATGGTCCATAAGGAAGCATTGGGTGCATTCTTTCACTATCTATCAAGAGAAAATATTTTCTGCTGAGGACATTAGTAGTTTTGTTCTGAATATCTGAAAAATGGTCCTCTTGGAGGCTTCTTTTTTCAGCCTGTATCCTTCTTGGTTGCATGGGCAACTGATCCGAAATAGAAAACTTTCCCTCTCCTTTCTCAATTAAAGCAAATGGCAACCATCCACAGTCCACCTCCCCAGTCAGGTTAAGGGCAGTCTTACGCACAACACAAGGTCCCTTCCTTCCCATCCTCTTCTTCCATTTGCATGTTACAAACTACCCCTGGGCATTAAGACAACATGACATAAGAATATATTTTCTAAATTTGCATAAAATGAGAACTTCACAGATGGGCAACACATGCTTCCCATAAGTCCAGTGTGAAAATGGCTCTATATCACTTGTCGCTATACACATTCTTTCCACATTTCTGGCACATGTACATCTTAAACAAACAGGAATTGCGACAAGCAAAACAGATGGGCAACCAAAAAAAAAAGTTTCCAAGGCACGCATCCCAAAATTCTTCCTTGAACATGGTACTACACCACTTGTCACAATAAAATCTGAAAGAACTTTGGGTATTAAACAGAAAGTCTCTGCTGGAGAGCAGAGCACAAGATATGCATTTCCATAACTCAGCAAGACATGTGGAAACACCTTTGCCTCCCCCAATGGTTGGGTGACAGGCTCCAATCCTTCCTCTGGCATCTCAGCTGCTCTGCTGAGTTCGTGGGGAGGTTGACTGAAATAGTAAAGTAAAGAGATCTGAGTTTTCAAGGTGGAAAGAATAAGAGAGATCATTCTGAGCACTGTTTCTTTCTACTCTTGCACATATACAGAGAAATGTCATAACTAGCAAGTAGCAGTGGTCGAAAACATATTTTATCCTCCACACATTGTCAAGCCTAGTTGTTGATTTTATTCTCAAACCCTACTTCTGTGGGTTATATCCACCAGATAAGGCATCCTCCTATTGATCTGCATTCTGTAGTGATCCTAGCAAAGGTCTCAGTGGCTGAGTCTTCGAAGAAGAATATGAATTATGAGTTTCATCCTGAAGCACAAGGGGATCCACAAGAGATATAATCAGGTATATGAAATAGAAGGGCAGAGTTGTCAGTCAAGAAACATTTATTAAGCACTTAGTATGTGCCAGTCACTGTGCTAAATGCTGGGGTTGTAAATAAGGACCAAAAAGTCCCTGCTTTCAAGAAGTTCATATTCTAATACGGGAGATAGCATGTAAGTATCAGTACGATGGAAGGTGATCTCAAAGCAAAGAGACTAGCAGCTGTGCAGAGGGAAAAAGGCTTCTTATAAAAGGTAGGATTTGCACTGTCTTGAAGAAAGCTGGGAACACTAAAATGCAATAGAAGTATCAATGAAATGAGGATTGGGCAAAAAGGGGATTAAGAAATCTGAGTTTTAGTCTAGATGACTAATTGTTAAATCAAGACCACTTCTCAGGGCTAATAAGATAATCACTGAGCTTTCTTTTGAACTGCAACTTGCTATGATTCAACACATATACTTGTGGGTGATTTATGTGGCCCCACACCACTCATGCAATGTTGTCCCGGTAAAATAAAACCATTATTACCTTTATCTTGACTCTTCCCTTTGGGCCTTCTCTCCCACTGTTCTCATGCATCCTTCTCTCCAGAATTCTACAAAGGAGGGTGGGTGGAGGGAAGGATATAGAAAAATTTTCAATTAAATTTGGTTTAGGAAACATTTATAAAGCATGAAGCTAATATGTGCAAAAGACTTACTAGCTGTGGGATGCTGGAAAAATCATTTAACCACTATGTGCCACAGGCAGTTCTCCAATACTTACCTACAAAGTCATAGATGGGTTGCAATCTGTATTGATGAAGAGTTCCCCATGCTGAGAAAACATGGTCCTATATACTCAAGATCATAGATTCAGAGTTGGACAGGATCTTAGAAGACATCTGGTCTAAATAACTCTCTTCCCCCATTTTGCAGATGAGGAACCTGAGACCAGACAGGTGGCCTGAGTTACCCAATGTCACACAGATACTAAGTAGGAGAGTTGGTATTTGAATCCTAGTTCCCTGACTCCAAATCTAACATGCTTTCCACTGTACCTCTAAGGAATTGTTCTAGGCAGTGAGGATCCCACTGTATGAAATGAAACATATCCTTTATAGGATAATGAAAGTTCTTCAAGTACAGGTAATGTTTCATATGTAATTGTCTATCCCAACTGCATAGTGACTTATGTATAGTAGGCATTTAAATGCTTCCCAAGTTGAATTGCTGCTCTTAACAGATAAGCAAATACCACTCATTATGATGTCAAGAAAGCGTCACTGGAGAAATGAGGGAAGGATTCATTGGGGAGCTAGGAAGAATTTGGAAAGAAGAATAGTTGGAAATATATTTCATGCATGGGGGATGATGGTAGATGCAAACAGAAGTAAGAGAAGAGATGGCAAGTATTAAAAATAGCTTCTGGGCCTTCCTTCTCTCTTTTGCTTCGGCCAGGATGGCAGCAGCATGGGTAAGTGCCGTGGTCTTCATACAGCTAGAAAGCTTCGCAGCCACAGAAGAGACCAAAAGTGGCATGACAAACAATACAAGAAAGGTCATTTGGGCACAGCCTTGAAGGCCAACCCATTTGGAGGAGCATCTCACACAAAAGGGATTGTCTTGGAGAAAGTTGGTGTTAAAGCCAAGCAGCCCAATTCTGCCATCAGGAAGTGTGTGAGAGTCCAGCTGATTAAGAATGGAAAAAAATCACCGCCTTTGTTCCCAGTGATGGTTGCTTGAACTTTATTGAGGAAAATTATGAAGTTTTGGTTGCTGGATTTGGTCGAAAAGGTCATGCTGTTGGTGATATTCCTGGAGTCCGCTTCAAGGTTGTGAAAGTTGCAAATGTTTCTCTTCTGGCCTTGTACAAAGGCAAGAAGGAAAGACCAAGATCATAAAAATTATATGATGTCTTTGTCAGAGTAAACAGTTTTCATGTAAAAAAAATAGCTTCTGGTTTAGTTTGGTTATAACATAATATTTGTGAAGGGTCAGAAAATGTGACATGAGGCTGGAAAAGTGAGTGGGAGTCAAATTCTGAACAAAGCCTTGAAAATCGTGCAGAGGATTTTGCAGTTTGTCTTGAAGGCAACAGGGAGCCACTGAACATTTTTTGAAGAGACAAATGACCACCGATAACTTTGATTCTATGGTATAAAGAAATATATCCATCTGTTAAGGGTACAGAGGCCAGGTATAAAGTATGGAGCTTGAGGAGAGAGGTTTAAAAGAGTTACTGTGAAGTAGGTTAAAAAAAAACAGGAAAAATAATTGTTGTGTAGCAGTGAGGGCACAGGTGATAAGAGTATCAGAGTGTTAGTCAGAAAGGAGATAGAAAGGATGTCAGAAGTCATTTAGTACCACTCCCTGATTTTACAGATTTACTGATTTACAGATTTTACTGAGATCTATGGAGGTTATTTAGTTTGCCAAAAGTCATAGAGTAAGGGGCAGAGCTGGAATCTGAAACCGGGTCATCTGCCTTCAGAACTAAGTAACATGAATTTGTAAAAGACTCTTTTGACATGATTTTGTCCAGTAATAATTCACAGCATTGAGGAAGGAGCAGAAAAGTTCAGTAGAATGGGGGTGGCCCAGGGTGGAGGATTGGTGGTTGTTTGTCCTTCATTCTCAGAGGTCTAATGACATCAGAAGGATGATGTCTTGAATTTCAAGTGAATTGGATTTCAGTAAGGCAGAGCTGTGCAAAGTCATCAGCCTCATTCTTTTCCCCAGAGTCATCCTAGTCCAGTGGCGAGACAAAGGTCAGGATGACTTGTGATGGCCCCCAGATTCATTGGAGACCCTGGCCTTTTTAAACTAAGATTGTGATTGGTTATAGAGACAATTGATTTGAAATTGTAAGATATTAACTACAGAGCCAAGGAAAGAAAGCAGGATCAAAAAAATCTTAATAGGCTATAAATATATTGAGGGATGGAGGGAGCAGAGGTTATGTTGAGAATAAAAATAATTTTAGGAGACAGAGGCAGATATGAAAATACAGGAGATTTGTGATAACGTGGAATAAGGATTTACAGAATATGCTATGTCATGCCACATTATGTCAGGTTATATTGTATTAGGTAACAGCAATAGCAATTGGATGTAAGAGGAACACAGAATATTCTGGAATGTTTTATAAGATAGTTTATAGGCTGAGAGAATCATAGATTCAGAAATCAAAGAAACCTAAGAAAACATTTTGTACAATCCCATCGTTTTACAAATAAGGAAACTGAGTTCCAGAGAAGTTTAATTACTTTCCCAAGATCATTCAAGTAGTAAGTAAGAGAACCTGTACTCAAACCCAGGACCTCTGACTTCACACACCCCACCTTTTTTCCTGTATCAGGAGGAGTGCTAATCAACAAACATTTATTAAATGTCTTGCTATACTTTAGGGTACTGTGCTGAGCACAAAAACACAGAATATAATCCCAGTCCTCACAAAGTGTATATGCTAATTAGGGAGAAAACATGTAAATAAATAAACACATATGAAAAACACAAAGAGCAAAGGCTCATCAAGTGGAGAAATAGGGAAACCTGCTACTTGTCATCTTCTGTGGATCCAAGTTACTTTGTATAGATGGAACCATGATTAGATTGGAAATTATGGATAAGAAGTAAGTAGTCAGGGGCAGCTAGGTGGTGCAGTGGATAAAACACTGGCCCTGGATTCGGGAGGACCTGAGTTCATATCTGACCTCAGACACTTGACACTTACTAGCGGTGTGACTCTGGGCAAGTCACTTAAACCTCATTGCCCTGGCAAAAAAAAAAAAAGTAGTCCAAGCCTAATCAAAATCACTGGAATGTATCTAATATTTACAAGGATTTGACAGAGAGATTTTAGCAAACATCTAGCGCACACCTTTTATTTGGCATAAGAAGGCACATGCAGCCAGAATAGAAATGTAATCTACTCAAGGTCAGTAAAGCCAAGATTAAGTACTCAGGTCTTCTTCTTTACAGGGCCATGTCTTCTCTCTGTCTCTGGGATTAAACACAGGAAAATGCTGACCCAGTTTGATATATGAAGACTTCCTAATATATTTCATACCAGCCATGATGGAATTAACTTCAGGGCTGATATTTGGGGTAGGGGGAGTTGATAGACAGGGTGGGACAATGGCTAGAGTGGCAGACCCAGAGTCAGGAAGACCTGAGTTCAAATCTGGCCTCAGACACTTACTTGCTGTGTAATCCTGGACAAGTCACTTAATCCTGTTTGCCTCAGTTTCCTCAATCATAAAATCAGCTGGAGAAGAAAATGGCAAACCACTCCAGCATCTTTGCCAAGAAAACCCTACCTAGGGTCATGAAGAGTTGTACATGATTGAAAAATTAGGCAGACACCTCTTTAATCATATTTCAGGGTCATACAGAGCCTGTTCTTTTACCGTTGCTTCAAATTCCCTCAATAGAAAATAATATTTTTGCGGAATAACTTCCCCAGGGTGACACAACTTTTTATATAAGGCTATACACACACACACACACACACACACACACACACACACACACACACCCCTACATACATACACACATATTTCCCATGAAGGAGGTAGATAACAGTAATTTAATCACATCTGCATTAATAAAAGAGTGCAAGAGATCGGTATGAGAGTCTTTCTTGAAAGCTGGTTTTGATAGGAAGAAGAATACTTAAACACAAGATGGGGGTAGGAGAGGGGAAACTAATAAAGGTGAAATGGGCACCAAAAGGGGAGGAAGGGGTGCCAAAGACAACAGTTGCCCACATTACCTATCTACTTTCTGTATAAGACCAGCTACCCAAAAAGCTATCATGAACTCAGTAACTTCTGTAATATAGTATCTAACAAAATAAGAATCACCAAAGATTTCCTGGACAAGTGAATGCTACGTGATTTTGTCTCCTTTCATACAAGGGGAAGAAGCAAAGGCAGAAAGCAAGGGATATATCCCATTTGGAAATTAGGGGTGGGGTATGGAAGAAGCTAACTATTTCTATGGGGAGAGCCTTGTGCTGAATTGCATGCTAATGAAGCAGGAAATAAATGGTCAGGAGAGATTAATAATAGTATCATTCAGAGCAAGGGAACTCTGAAATTCAAGTGTATGAGGCGAGGCTAGAAAATATTTTGTGAGCCTTAGACTAAGAAGCTTGGGTGAATAGGCAAGATCTCAGGAGGACTGGGATGAAGATAGTGTGTCTGCTTTAACATTTCCCCAAAATGCTATCTTTATGACAACAGTTTGTGTTCTTCATCTCTACCTTAACTTAACGTGCTGGTGTGATCATAAGTTGGGACCACACAGCTGTGTACCAGCATGTTTAAACAGAAAAATAAAATAACATTTTATGGGGGCAGCTAGGTGGTGCAGTGGATAAAGCATTGGCCCTGGATTCAGGAGGACCTGAGTTCAAATCAGGCCTCAGACACGACACTTACTAGCTATGTGACCCTGGGCAAGTCACTTAACCCCCATAGCCCTGCCCAAGATAAATAAATAAATAAATAAAATTTTACTATATAGGTCAAGAATGTTTATCCACACTCTTAAAGAAATCACATCAATGGTCATTTTTATAATAGAGAAAAAAATCCTTATAGTGTCACGTGAAGAAAGCTTTTAGTCTTATTGTCCTCCTCATGTGCAAAGAAAATTCTAAAGGCCCATCAGGCACCATTTCAATGGCTACAGCAGTGCCCCACTTTAAGTAGTCAAAAGACAAAGAAATATGCTGTCAAGATGAGCAGGCAGAAAAAGGTGCAGACCATAGAAAGTTTCTTTGGTGACAATGAAGCTCAGAATACACCCGCAGAAGAGGATAGCAATGTTAGGGCTCCTATATCCAAAGCTTCCAAGAAAAAATAGGAATTGGTCTCAGGCCATAGAAGTGCTCAAAAAGAAGAGAAAGTAAGAGAGGTAGAGGAAAAAAATGGAAAGAGAAATGAGAGTGATGTAGGAAAGTCATGAAAAAAGTCAATAGCTTGAAAAGCCAAATGGAAAAACTCTCTGAAGAAAATAATTGCCTAAGAATTAGGATTGAACGAATGAAAGCTAGTGACTTTATGAGGAAACAAGACACAATAAAGCAAATACAAATGAATAAAAGAATAAAGGGCAATGTGAAATATTTTCTTCAAAAAACAGCTGACCTGGAAAATAGATCTAGGAGAGTTAAATTGAAAATTATTGGACTACCTGAAAACCATGATCAAAAAAAAAGAGCTTAAACATCATTTTCTCAGAGATTGTCAGGGAAAATTGCCCTGATACTCTAGAAATAGAGGGTAAAACAGAAATTGAAAGAATCCACAGATCACTTCCTGAAAGAGATCCCCAAATGAAAACTTCCAGGAAGTTTATAGTAAAATTCCAGAGCTCCCAAGTCAAGGAGAAAATATTGCAAGCAGCCAGAAAGGAAGAATTCAGGTACAGTGGAGCCACAGATCTGATAGCAAAAAACCTAGCAGCTTCTACTTTAAAGGATCAAAGGGAATGGAATAAGATAATCAAGAGGGCAAAGGAATTGGGATTGCAACCAAGAAACACCTACCCAGTAAAGCTTTGTATAATCTTTCAGGGGGAAAAAAAGGACTTCAATGAAAAAGAGAAGTTTCAGGCATTCATGAATAAAAGATCTTAACTGAATGAATAGAAAATTTGACTTTCAAATACAAGACCCTAGAGAAGCATAAAAAGGTTAACAGGAAAAAGAAATCATGAGGTGTGTTAAAAGGTTAAATTGTTTACATTCCTACATGGAAAGGTCTAACTCATAAGAACTTTCTTAGTATTAGGGCAAATGATAGGAATAAATTTAGACAGGGGGAACATGTGGGAATTGATTATGAAGGGAAGATACCTGTAAAGCATTTATTTTTTGTTTATTGTTTTTTTTGTGGGGCAGTCAGGCTTGGGTGGCATACCCGGCATTGCACAGTGGGTGAGTGTCTTGTGTCTGAGGCCAGATTTGGGTTTAGGTCATCCAGGACAGGTACAGTGTTCACTGTGTCACCTAGCTGCCCCATGTTGACATCTTTAGGGTAAAATTGAGGGGGAGAGGATTGCACTGGAGGAGGGGGAAGAGGACAGGTAGAACGGGGTGAAATTTCACTTGAAAGAAGCAGGAAAGGGCTTATGGAGTGGGGGGAGAGAGAGGGAGGAATGGGGCAGTGAATGAGCCCTACACTCATCAGAATTGACTCAAAGACCTTAATCTCATCAGAGTTGACTCAAGGAGGGAATAACATACACACTCAATTGGGTGGAGTAATCTATCTATCTCTGCAGGAAAGTAGAAGGGGAAAGGGATAAGAAGGGAGGGCTGAAAGAAGGGAGGGCAGAGTGGAGGAGGGGAAATCAGAAGCAAAACAATTTTGAGGAGGGATAAAATAAAAGAAGATCGAAAATAGAGTAAATATCATGAGGAGGGAATATGATGGAGGGAAACAGTTAATGGTTACTGAAAAAAAAATTGAAGCAGAGGCAAGAGTAATATAAGATGATCATGATGATGATGATGATTGATTGATGGATTGATTATTGGATGGAGATGAGGATTAATTGAGGATGAAAACTGATTGATGATGATGATGACAAAACATATGCTATTTACTTTGCTGGGCTATTGTGAAGAAAATTATTTGTCAGGTATAACATACTATATAAATGTTATCATTACTGTTTTGGCTATAATCAAACTCATGGGTTTATTGTAAGGAAATTTCTCTTTAAAGTGCCATATAAATGTAGTTTACTATAAAAAATGATGAGCAGGATGCTATCAGAAAATCCTGGAAGTACCTGCATGAGCTGATACAAAGTGAAATGTACTATATACAAAATAACAGCAATATTGTGAGATGTTCTCCTGTGAATGACTTGGTTATTTTCAGCAATGCAATGATTCAAGACAACTCCAAAGGTCTTATGAAAAATGCAATTCATCTACAAAGAGAGAACTGATGCTTTCTGTATACAGATTGAAGAATGATATTTTTTTGTTAGTTCCTTTATCTGAAGTTTTGTTTTTGTCTGTTTTCTTTCAAAACCTGGCTAATGTGGAATTGTTTTGTGTGACTGCTCAGGTACACCCTATATTGATTTGCTTGAGTTCTTGGTGAGGGGGGAAGGAGGAAGAGAATTTGGAATACAAAGTTTTTTTAAAAAATTGATGTCAAAATTTGTATTTTATGGGGCAGCTAGATGGCACAGTGCATAGAGCACTGGCCCTGGAGTCAGGAGTACCTGAGTTCAAATCCAGCCTCAGACACTTAACACTTACTAGCTGTGTGACCCTGGGCAAGTCACTTAACCCCAATTGCCTCACTAAAAAAAATTGTATTTTACATGTAATTTGGGAAAATAAAATTCTAAATAAAAACAGAGAGAGAGAGAGAGAGAGAGAGAGAGAGAGAGAGAGAGAGAGAGAGAGAGAAAGTAGAAGCTCTGAGGGACAGAATCATGTCCAGCTCCAAGGGATCAGGGACCCTGAGAAACAGTGTTGTTTCCAGTCCCAAGGGAATACGACCCCTGAGGAAAGTATTGATTGTAAACAAAATGGATCAGGTGCCCTTCCTTGGTAAGATACTGAGTGCAGACCAGGAAAACAGTAGACACACCTCTCTAGAGATCAAAACTTGGAAGCACCAAAAACTTCCAAACTCTCAGAATCAGTTCTGAAAACAGCAGTATGAAAAAGCCTAATGCTTGAGAGAGTTCACATACATATCCACACATATATACACACTGGTGACATGGGGATTGGGACTATTAAAGTTTAAACTGGCCAACTAGATATAAGGATGGACACACCTAAGAAGAAAGGGAGTTAAGCTGCCTGATCCACACCAGAGAACAGAGATAACTCCAGAAGTCAGGACCACCACTCCTCATTCATGCCTTTCCCATTCCACACCTCATTGAAGCTTTCTGCACCCACAAAGGGAACTTTCCATAGTCAGGTGGTTACCCCTTCCATTCTCCCACCATCCATCCACTATAAAGACTTTGGCTTCCCTTCATGTCCAGGAAGGTGTCTCAGAGAATGAAGCCATCTCCTCCCCTCTAGGCAAAGTCTTTGACTTCCCTCTTAGTCACTTTCTCTTGCACCCAAATAAAAGACCATTTTATTATAATTGGATTTTGTTTGATAGTTATAATTCTTTTTTCCCTTGTTTCTTCTTTTTGGGGGGTTGTGTGCAATGAGGGTTAAGTGACTTGCCCAGGGTCGCACAGCTAGTAAGTGTCAAGGTGGTGCAGTGGATAAAGCACTGGTCCCAGATTCAGGAGGACCTGAGTTCAAATCTGGCCTTAGACACTTGACACTGCAACAAACCGAGAAATAAGTTGGAAAAATAAGGGGAAAACTCCTCAAACCCTGACCATAAAAAGCTACTATGGTGACAGGGGAGGTCAAGACACAAATTCAAAAGAAGACAATGAAATGAAAACAGCACAAGCAATGCCTCAAGGGGAAAAAATGAGCCCAACTAGAATTCCTGGAAGAGCTAAAAATGATTTTCAAAATCAAATAAGGATGCTAGAGGAAAAGTTAGGTGAAGAAATTAAAGGAAAGAAAAGAAAATTATAAAAAGACAATTAACAGCTTGGTAAAAGAGACACAAAAGTACTGAAGAAAATGCCAACTTAAAAACAGAAATAACCAATGAAAAAGAGGTACAAAAATTCAGTGATGAAAATAACTCCTTAAAAAGCAAAAGTAGTCAAGTGGGAAAAGAGGTATAAAATCTCACTGAAGGAAATATTTCTTGGGAGAAGGGGGAAGAGAAAAGAACAATGGGGGAAATTACCTCATATAAAAGAGACACTCAAGGGAGAGTTTTTGCAGTGAAGAGAAAAATGCAGGTGGGGAATTAGGCAGTGTTTGAACTTCATTCACATCTAAATTGGTTCAAACACCCACACACACACACACACACACATATATATATATATATATATATATATGTATGTACGTATGTATGTGTATCTATATATATATACACATAGATACTTAATTATAATAGTGGTTATTTTTACCCAACAAGGAAGTAGGAGGGTAAGGGGGAAAGAGAAAAAAGTTGTGATAAAAGGGAGGGAAGATAAAAGAAGGCTGGCGATTAAAAGCAAAAGTGACTGTAGAGGAAGAACAAGATAAAAAGAAATAGAAGGATAAACAGAAGAAAACAGGATTGAGAGAAAGGCACAACTAGTAATCATAAGTGTGAATGTGAATAGGATGGACTCACCCATAAAATGGAAATGGGTAGCAGAATGGATTAGAAAGCAGAATTATACAATATCTAGTTTACAAGAAACACACTTGAAACAGAGAAACACACACAGAATTAAGGTAAAGGGCTAAGGAGAATGTATAATGCATGAGGTGAAGTAAAAAAGGCAGGGGTAGCAATCATATCAGACAAAAGAAAAGCAAAAAAGAGACCTAATTTAAATGGATAAGCAAGGAAACTAAATTTTGCTAAAAGGAACCAAATGGCAGAGCATCTGAAACCATAGCCAGTATAAAATTATTCTATTGGGAGACTCAAACTTCCCCTTTCAGAGTTGACAATATGACCATAAAAAAGAAAGAAGTAAAGGAGATGAACTGAATATTAGAAAAAGTCAAATATGATAGACATCTGGAGAAAACTGAGTGGTAACAGAAGGGAATACCTTTTTCTGAGTTGTACATGGCACCTTCACCAAAACTGACCTTGTATTAGGTAAATTTTACAACTTTACAGCCAAATGAAGAAAAGCAGACATATTGAATGTACCTTTTTCAGACTACAATGCAATAAAAACTACATTTAATAAAGGGCCATGGAAGCAAAGATTAAAATTTATTTGGAAATTAAGCAATTTAATTCTAAAGAACTACTGGGTTAAAGAGCAAATCACAGAAATAATCAATAATTTCATTAAAGAGAATGGCAACAATAAAACAACATTCCAAAATTTGTGGGATGCAGTCAAAGCAGTACTTAGGAGAATACTTATATCCCCAAATGCAGTTAAAGAGAGAGAAAGCAGGGGATTTTTTATTTCTTCTTTTTCTATTTTTTTAGTTGTATGTCCAATTATAGAGCTAGAAAAAAATAATAACAAAATTCACCTGTAAAAACAAAAGGTCAAGAATATCAAGGGAGTTAGTGAAAAATAATGTAAATTAAGGTGACCTACCAGTTCCATATTTCAAACTATATTTCAAAACGGTAATCTGATTCTAGCTAAGAAATAGAGTGGTGGATTTATGAAATAAGGTACACAATACATAGTAGCAAATCTATTGTTTGATAAACCTAAATATCCATGAATTGGGGTTAAGAATTCAACAACTGACAAAATTGCAGGGAAAACTGGAAAGCAGTTTGGCAGACATTATGTATCAACCAACGTATCACACCATATCCCAAGATAAGTTCAAAATTAATAAATTATTTTAGACACAAAGTGTGATATCATAAATTAGGAGAGCATGGGGAAATATACCTGTCAGATCTGTGGATAAGGAAAGAGTCTATGACCAAAAAAGAGATAGAGAGCATCATAGAATGTAAAATAGATGATTTTGGCTACAGTAAACTAAAAAGCTTTTACACAAATAAAGGTAATGTAGGAAAAATTAGAAAAAAAAAAGAAAATTGGGGGAAATATTTTATAGAATGTTTCTCTGAAAATGGTCTAATTTCTCATATATACATATATATACACATATATACATATATACACATATATACATATATATACACATATATACATATATATACACATATATACATATATACACATATATACATATATATACACATATATACATATATATACACATATATATATATATGTGTGGAACTAAGCCAAATTTATAAAAATAAGAGCCATCCCCAATTGATAAATGGTCAAAAAATATGGACAGAGTTTTCAAAAGAAGAAATTAAAGTGATCAATAGCTCTACAAAAATGTAAGTTAAAACAACTCTGAGATACTACCTTACACCTGTCAGATTGGCTAGTATGACAGAAAAAGAAAATGTCAGGGGCAGCTAGGTGGTGCAGTGGATAGAGCACCAGCCCTGAATTTAGAAGGACCTGAGTTCAAATCCAGTCCCAAACACTTAACACTTACTAGCTGTGTGACCCTGAGAAAGTCACATAACCCCAATTGCCCCACAAAAGAAAAAGAAAAGAAAAGAAAGTGGCAAATGATAGAGGGGATGTGGGAGAATTGGGACATTAATTCATTGTTCATAGAGTTGTGAACTAGTACAATTCTAAAAAACAATTTGGAATGATGCCCAAAGGGCTATAAAACTGTTCATAACTTTTACCCAGCAATACCACTACTAGGTCTGTATTCCATAGAGATAAAATAAAAGGGGAAAGGACCTATTTATACAAAATATATACAGCAAGCTCTTTTTTTGGTAGCAAAAAAAATGGAAATCAAGGGGATGCCCATCAATTGGAGAAATGGAGCAACAAGTTGTGATATGTGATTGTGATGGAATACTATTGTGCAATAAGAAATAACAAGCAAGATTATTTCAGAAAAAAACTGGAAAGACTTATATGAATTCATGCTAATTGAAGTGAGCAGAACCAGAACACTGTACACAGTAACAACAATATTTTAAGGATGATCAACTGTGAAAGACTTAGCTGCTCTGATCAAGACATTGATCCAAAACAACTCCAAAGGACCCATGATGAAAAATGCTATCTACTTCCAGAGAGAGAACTCTATTTTCATTGTTTTATTTTGTTTGTGTTTTCTTTTGTAACATGGATAATATGGAAATAAGTTTTACATTACTTCACATGTATAATTGATATTCAATACCTTGCCTTCTCAAAGTAGAGGGAGGAAGAGGAGTAAGGAATAAAATTTGAAACTTGAAATTTTTTAATTGCTAAATTTTAAATCGGTAATTGGAAAATACTTAACAAAATATCAAAAATTTAAAAAGAAAGAAAGAAAAAAGAAAGGCAGATTATCCAGGAAACAAAGAGGCGATTGTCTCACTGCATCCTAACCTGGTCAGATCACATATTGTGTTAAGTTACAGATACCCCAGTTTTGAAAGGATAGTGATAAGTTGTAGAGCAACCAGAGAAAGGCAAGCACAATGCAGTAGTGTCTTTAGATCATGTAATCAAAAGATTAGGGGGAAATGTAGAT
This sequence comes from Dromiciops gliroides, assembly GCF_019393635.1. NCBI lineage: Eukaryota > Metazoa > Chordata > Mammalia > Microbiotheria > Microbiotheriidae > Dromiciops > Dromiciops gliroides. The sequence goes on from NC_057861.1 coordinate 274,894,484, forward strand.
GTTTATCATAGAAAAGGAAAGACTTGAGAAGGCATAAAAGTTGTATTAAAGTACTTAAAGTGATATTTAATGAAAAAACAGGGGCCAGCTAGGTGGTGCAGTGGATAGAGCACTGGCCCTGGAGTCAGGAGTACCTGAGTTCAAATCCAGCCTCAGATAATTGACACTTACTAGCTGCGTGACCCTAGGCAATTTGCTTAACCCCAATTGTCTCACTAAAAAAAAAAAAGAAAGAAAGAAAAAACAAAGATACTATTCTTAGTCTCAGAGGTCAGAACTAGGAATAAGAGGCTGAAGTTTCTTTTTTCTTAATATTGTATTCTTTTCCTCAATTACATGTAAAAATAATTTTTAACATTCATTTTTTTAAAATTGAGTTCCAAATTCTCTTGCTCTGTCCCCTCCCCATTCCTGAGATAGTAAGCAATTTGATATAGGTTGTGAATGAGCAATCATGTAAAATATGTTTACATATTAATCATGTTGTAAAAGAAAACACAGATCAACAAAAAAAAAAATTGTGAAAAAAAAATGAAAAAGAGTATGCTTAAATCTGCATTCAGATTCCATTAGTTCTTTCTTTGAATGTCAATAGCATTTTTCATCCTGAGTCCATTGGAATTGTCTTGGATTATTGTATTGCTGAGAATAGCTCAGTCATTCACAGTTGATCATCATACAATATTGCTGTTACTTTGTACAATGCTTTCTCTCACTTTACTTTGTACCAATTCATGTAATTTTTCCAGGATTTTTCTGAAATCAACCTACTCATCCTTTCTTATAGCCCAATAGTATTCCGTTACAATCACATACCACCACTTGTTCAGTCACTACCCAATTGATGAATATCTCCTTAATTTCCAATTCTTTGCCATAACGTAAAAAGCTGATATAAATATTTTTGTACAAATAGGTCATTTTCCTTTTTTAAAAATATCTTTGGGATACAGACTTAGTAGTGACATTGCTGGGTTAAGGGGTATACTGTTTTATAGCCCTTTGGGCACAGTTCCAAATTGCTCTCCAGAATGAATGGATCCATTCATAGTTCCATCAACAGTGCATTAGTGTCCCAATTTTCTCACCTCCTCTGTAACATTTATCATTTTCCTTTTCTTTAATCTGTTAGATGTGAGGTGGTTCTTCTAAATTGTTTGAATTTTCATTTTGCTAAGCAATCGTAATTTTAAGCATTTTTAAATGACTATGGATAGCTTTTCTTTCTTCACCTAAAAACTTTCTGTTCATTTGCTCTCACCAATTATCAATTGGATAATGACTTGTATACTTGTACATTTGACTCATTTCTCTATAAATTTGAGAAATGAGGCCTTTAAAGAGGCACTTACTGTAAAATTTTTCCCAGCTTTCTGCTTTCCTTCTAATCTTGGTTGCAATGGTTTTGTTTGTGCAAAACCTTTTACATTTATTATAAACAAAATTAACTTTTGTATATCTCATAATGCTCTCTATATATTGTTGAGTAATAAATTCTTCCTTGATCCACTGAGTGATAGGTAAAATATTCCTTGCTTTACTAATTTGTTTATAATGTCACCTCTTATGTAAAAATCACGTACCCATTTTAGTCATATTTTGGTATACACTTTAAGATATTGGTCTATACATAGCTTCTGCTATCCTAGTTTCCAATTTTCCTAGCAGGTTTTTTTAGCCAAATAGTGAATTCTTATGCAAATAACTTGAGTCTTTGGGTTCATCAAAGACTAGATTATTATGGTCAGTTACTAAGGTTTCTTTTGGACCTAATCTATCCCGCTGATCTACCACTCTATTTTTTATCCAGTACAACATTGTTTTGATGATTGCTATTTTATAATACAGTTGGAGATCTGGTATGGCTACGCCACCTTCCTTCACATTGTTTTAATTGATTACCTTCATTTTCTTGACCTTTTGTTCTTCCAGATGAAATTTGTTATTATTTTTCTAGCTCTATGATATAAGGGTTTTTTTGGTAATATGATTGGCATGCCACTAAATAAGTAAATTGTCAGGTAAAATTGTAATTTTATTATATTGGCTTGGCTTGCCCATGAAAAATTAATATTTCTCCAGTTATTTAGATCTGACTTTATTCATGTGGAAAGTGTCTTGTAATTGTGTTCATGTAGTTCCTGAGTTTATCTTGGCAGATAGACTCCCAAGTATTTTATACTGTCTGTCATTATTTTAAATGGACTTTCTCTTTCTATCTCTTGCTACTTGTCTTTGTTGATAATGTAAAGAAATGCTAATGATTTATATGGGCTTAGTTTTATCCTGCAACTGGTAAAGTTGTTAATTATTTCAAATAGTTTTTAGATGATTATCCAGGATTCTCAAACTATACTGTTATATTATCTGCAAAGAGTGATCATTTTAATTCCTCCTCACATATTTTAATTCCTTGAATTTCTTTTTTTCCTCTTCTGATTGCTATAGCTATCATTTCTAGTACAATATTGAATAACAGTGATGATAATGAACATTCTTTCTTCACTCCTGATCTTAGTTGGAAGACTTCTAGCTTATGCTCATTATAGATAATTCTTGTTGATGGTTTTAGATAGATACTATTTATTGTTTTAAGGAAAGCTCAATTTGTTTCTATGCTCTCTAGAGGTTTTTTTGTTTGTTTTGTTTTGTTTTGTTTGCTTGGTTGGTTTTTTGTGGGGCAATGAGGGTGAAGTGACTGGCCCAGGGTCACTCAGCTAGTAAGTGTTAAGTGTCTGAGGCTGGATTTGAACTCCTGAATCCAGGGCTGGTGCTTTATCCACTGAACCACCTAGCTGACCCCTCTCTAGTGGTCTCAATAGAAATGGGAGTTATATTTTGTCAAACATTTCTTTTCTACATTTATAGAGAAAAGCATATGGTTTCTGTTGGTTTTGTTTTAAAAATCATCAATTATACTAATAGTTTTCCTAATATTGAACCAGCCCTTAAACCCTGGTATAAATCCCACCTGGTCATAATGCATGATCCTTATGATATGTTGCTGTAATGTCTTTGCTAATATTTTATTTCAAGTTTTCATCAATATTCATTAGGGAAAGTGCTCTGTAATTTTTCTCTGTTTTTGCTCTTCCTGATTTAGGCATTAGCACCATTTTTGTGTCATAAAAGGAATATGGTAGGACTATACTTATTTTCCCAAGGAGTTTACATAGTATTAGAAATAATGGTTCTTTCAATATTTGAAAGAATTCACTTGTTAATCCATCTGACCCTAGCACTTTATTTTTGGCAGCTCATTGATGGTATATTCAATTTCTTTTTTCTAAATTGGGGTTAAGTCTTTTATTTCATCTTCTGTTAATCTCAACAATTTATATTTTTGTAATTATTCATTTTTCATGTGAATTGTAAGATTTATTGGCATATGAATAGGCAAAATAGCTCCTAATTATTGTTTTAATTTCCTCTTCATTGGTGATAAATTCACCCTGATCATTTTTTATGTGATTTGGTTTTCTTCTTTTTTAAAATAAAATAAAATTAAATAATGGTTTATCTATTTAACTTTTTTTCATAAAAACAATTTCTAGGATTTTTTTTTATTAGTTCAATGGTTTTCTTATGTTTTATTTTATTAATCTTAACTCTGTATTTCATGATTTCCAATTTGGTATTTAACTGGGATTTTTAATTGATTTTTTTCCAGTTTTTTTCTTTTAGTTGTTCACTCAATCCATGGATATATTCTCTATTTTATTGATGTAAATGTTAAGAGATAAAAATTTTCCCCTAATTACTATTTTGGCTGCCTCCTATAAATTTTGGCATATTGTCTCATTATTATCATTCTCTTTAATGTAATTATTGATTGTTTTTATGATTTGTTCTTCAAGCCATTTATTCTTTCAGATTGGATTATTTAGTTTCCAATTAATTTTTATCAATCTTTCTATGGCCCTTTCTTGAATTTAATTTTTATTGCATTATGATCTAAAAAGTATTTAATATTACTGCTTTTTAACATTTGATTGTGAGCTTTTTATGCCCTAATACATGGTCAGTTTTTGTGTAAGTGCCATGCAGAACTGAGGAAAAGTTATATTCCTTTCTATCCCCATTCAATTTTCTCCAGATGTCTATTTCATCTAACTTTTCTAAAATTCAATTCACCTCCTTAACTTCTTTCTTGTATATTTTGTGGTTTATTTTATCTAATTCTGAGAGGGAAAAGTTGAGGTCCTCAACTAATATAGTTTTACTATACTAGTCATTTCTCCTTCAAAATATCTGATTGCTGTCTTTACCTTCTCTAAAGATGGTGGACAAAAAAAGGCAAAAAACAAAAGGAACCAAAAGAAAAAAGGGTCAAAAAGGAAAAAAGGAAAAGAAGGCCAAAAAGGAATATGTGGACCAAAAAGTGTTGAAAAAGCCTCAAAAGTATTACAGCCACAACTTGGTCCTAACCAGAGGGATCTGCAGATACTCAAAATCTGCCATGTATTCCCAGCGAGCCATGTACAAGCACAAGTACACTGCACCCAAAACCTGGATTGAAAGGAAAAAGAAAGAGAAGGTGCCCGCTACCATGTCAAAGCCATTTGGTAATGATAAGGCTGGAGAAACCCAAATTTTCATGAAGATTCACAAAATGCCTAGGTATTACCCTACTAAGGATGTGCCTAGAAAGCTGCTAAATCATGGCAAAAAGCCATTCAGCCAACATGTGAGGAGACTATAACCTAGCACTACCCCAGGCATGGTTCTCATTATGCTCACTGGCATTATACTCACAGGGGCAAGTGAGTGGTTTTCCTGAAGCAGCTGGCTAGTTTCTTGTTACTGGTGACTGGACCTCTGAGCATCAACTGTGTTCCTCTCTGAAGAACCCATCAGAAATTTGTCATTGCCACCTCTACCAAGGTTAACCTTTCAGGTGTGAAAATTCCAAATCATCTTACTGATGCTTATTTCAAGAAGAAAAAGTTCTAGGGGGCAGTTAGGTGGAGCAGTGGATAAAGCACTGGCCCTGGATTAAGGAGGACCTGAGTTCAAATCTGATCTCAGACACTTGACACTTAGTAACTGTGTGACCCTGGGCAAGTCACTTAACCCTCATTGCCCCATGCAGAAGAAGATGACGAAGGAGGAGGAGGAGGAGGAGGAGGAGGAGGAGGAGGAGGAGGAGGAGAAGGTTCAAGAAAAGGTTCCATAAACCTAGACACCAGAGAGGATTTTGACATAGAAAAAGAGAAATACAAGTTTACAGAGCAGCACGAGGCTGACCAGAAAACAGTGGACTCTCATATCCTGCCCCAAATCAAGAGGATTCCTCAGCTTCATGACTACCTCTGTTCTGTATTCTCCCTCTCTCCAATGGAGTCTATCCTCACAAACTGGTGTTTCAAATGTCTGGCAAAGATCTCTTATAAAAATATTTGGAATAACAACAAAAAATCTGAATGCTATACCTTCTGATGCATTTATGTTTACTACTGATATTGCTTCATTGTCTATAGTATCTTTTAGCAAGGTATAGTTTCCTTATCTCTTTTAATTACTTATAATTTTGTTTTCACTTTGACTAAGATCATGATCGCTACACCTGCTTTTTCACCGCTTCAGCTGAAGCATAATAGAATCTGTTCCAGCCCCTTACCAATACTCTATGTGTGTATTTCTCTGATTTAAATGTGTTTCTAATAAACAATATATTGTAGGAGTCTTGTTTTTAATACATTCTGCTATTCACTTCCATTTTATGGGTAAATTAATTCCATTCACATTTAATTATGATTACTAACTGTATATTTGCTTCCATCCTATTCCCCCCTTTCTTTCTCTTTTTGTCTGTCCTTCCTTCTGACTACCACTTCCCCCAAAACAATCTATGATCCCTTCTATCAGTCCCTGTTTTTCTCTTATCCCCCTCCCCTCCTACTTCCCTATAGGATAAGATAATTTTTTTGATGAAGAATGTTTATTTTTTTCAAATCATGATGTACAATTACACAGACAACCTATAAGGCTTATCTATCTTCCTATATATATTCATGCATACGTACACATATCTCCTTACATAAGATAGATTTCTATACCCAAATGAATGTGTATGGTATACCCTCTTTTAGCTAATTCCAACGAGAGTAAGGTTCAAGCATTTCCCACCTACACCCATCTTTCTCTCCACTGTAATAGGTCTTCCATGTCTTTTCATGTGAGATAATTTATCCCATCCTACCTCTCCCTGCCCTCTCATTCCAGTGAAATTTTATTTCTCACCCATATTAGTTTATTGTTGTTGTTGGTTTTATATCATCTTATTATAGTCAACTTATATCCACATCCTATTACTCCTAACTGCCCTAATAGTGAAAAAGTTCCTAAGAATTACAAGTATTATCTTCCCATGTAGGAATGTAAACAATTTTTGAATCACTTGTTTTCTCTTTCCCTTTTTCCCTTTTTATGCTTCTGTTAAGTCTTATATTTGAAAATCAAAATTTCTGTTCAGCTCTGGTCTTTTCATCAGGATTCCTTGAAAGTCTCGGGGTAGGTAATCCTTAACTATAATCCTAGATCCTTTGCTTTCTAGAAAATACTATCACAAGTTCTCTAGTTCTTTAATGTAGAAGTGGCTAAATCCTGTGTAGTCCTGATTGTGGCTCCATCATATTTGAATTGTTTCTTTCTGGCTGCTTGCAGTATTTTCTCCTTGACCTGGGAGTTCTCAAATTAGGCTGTAATATTCCTGGGAGTTTTCATTTGAAGATCTCTTTGAGGAGGTGATCAGTGAATCCTTTCCCTTTTTTATGTTAACCTCTGATTCTATAATATATTGGCTGTTTTGTTGATAATTTCTTTTTTGTGTGTGTGAGCCAATTGGGGTTAAGTGACTTGCCCAGGGCCACACAGCTAGTAAGTATCAAGGGTCTGAGGCCACATTTGAACTCAGGTCCTCCTGAATCCAGGGCTGGTGCTCTATCCACTGTACCACCTAGCTGCCCCTATTGATAATTGCTTGAAAAATGATGCCCAGGCTCTTTTGTTTGGATCATGGCTTTCAGATATTTCAAAAACTCTTAATTTCATCTGGATCTCTTCCCCAGGTCACTTTTTTGTGGGGAAATGAGGGTTAAGTGACTTGCCCAAGGTCACGCAGTTAGTGTCAAGTGTCTGAGACCATATTTGAACTCAGGTCCTCCTGAATCCAGGGCTAGTGCTTTATACAATGTGCCAACTAGTTGCCCCCTCACTTGTTTTTTTTAACGTGATATTTCACATTTTCTTCTACTTCTTTTCTTCTTTTATTTTGTTTTATTGTTTCTTAACATCTTATGGAGTCATTAGTTTCCACTTGCCCAATTCTAATTTTTTAAGGAATTATTTTCTTCAGTGAGGTTTTGTATCTCTTCTATTTGGCCAATTCTACTTTTTAAGGAAAAGTTTTCTTCTGTAACTTTTTGTACATCTTTTTCCATTTTCTGTGCTTCCTTTACCAAGCTGCTGATACTTTTCATTATTCTCTTGCATCACTCTAATTTATTTTCCCAATTTTGTAGCTCTCTTATTTGATTTTTAAAAACCTTTTTTATGTCCTCCACTTCTTATTTGACCTGATACTAATTCACATTTTTCTTGAGGATTCATATGTAGGCAGTCACATAGTTTTTCTTTTCTCAGTTTGTGTTATGATCTTTTCTATCACTATTGTAACTTTATATGATCAAGTTATTTTTATTTGTTTGTTTTTGCTTATATTTCCAGTCTATTTTTGTAACTTTATTGATAAAGTTGGGTTCTGATCCTCTGTTGGAATGGGCACTACCCAAATCTTCTTGCATGGGGTTGTAGGACCATGCCACAGGGCGTTGCTGGGCTAAGGGTGATTAGGGGCTACTTGGTCTTACCACTGCACTATGCCAGGAGTCTTAGGACCTCATCATTGATCTGTGCTGGGGTCTTCTGGGCTCTCTGCAAGGCTGTTCTGGGGCTCAGGGCCTGGCTGCTGGCTTGCCCATATGCTGCCTATGCTGGAACTTACTCCCCTTTTTGTCCAATGAGAGATACCTATTCCACTGATCTTCTAAGTCGTCTTTGGCTGTAAAAATTGTTTCTCCTCTTGTTCATTCTGCCACTGCAGAATTTATTTTGAGGTGTTATTTTATAGTGTTTTGAAGGTTAATTTGGGAAAATTCAGGTAAGTTCTCTCCTTACTCCACGATCTTAGCTCTACCTCCTTTTTAAGAGGCTGGAGTTTCAAAGGAAGCAAATTTGAGCTTGGCATAAGGAAGAAATTCTAACAAATATAAACTGTATCGAAGGAGACAGGGCCTTAATCTGAGGTAGTAAACTCCCCTTCCCTGAAGACTCAAATAAGAGGATTGAAAGAAAACTTGTCAGGTAAATTGTCAAGGGAAATTCTCGTTGAGATTTAGACTAAACTAGGAGGCATCTCAATTTCCTTTCAGCTCTGTGATCGTGTGATGCTGTGAAAATTAGATAGAGAGGTGGCAGTGAGAAAACACCAGTAGATGGTGCCAGCAAACCAGCTTAGCTAAGTATACAAAAACTGAAACATTATCCCGAAACAAGAGTCCTCTGGGAAGCAAAAATGATTCTGATCTCTGAGACTAGACCCATGACAGAAAACCATTTGCTGTTGTTCAGTCATTTTTCAGTCATGTCTGACTCTTCATGACCCCATTTGAGATTTTCTTGGCAGAGATACTGGAGTGATTTGCTATTTCCTTCTCCAGCTCATTTTACAGATAAGAAAATTGAGGCAAGTGGGATTAAGTGGCTTTCCCAGGGTCACACAGCCAGAAAGTGTCTGAGGAGAGATTTGAATTCACAAAGAGGAGTCTTCCTGACTCAAGGTCTAGTGCTCTATCCAGTGGTCCACCTAGCTGCCAAAACAAAGATACATATTCTTATTGTTATTTAGTCATTTTCAGTTATGCTTGACTCTTTGGGATCTTTTGGGGGATTTTCTTGACAAAGAGACTGGAGTAGTTAGCTATTTTCTTCTCCATTTCATTTTACAGATGAAGAAACTGAAATACACAGGGTTAATTGACTTGCCCAGGATCACAGAACTAGTCAGTGTCTGAGACCAGATTGAACTGATCAAGATAAGTCTTCCTGACTCCAGGCCCAACACTTAAGCCACTGCAACCACCTGGTCTCCCCACCACACCATACTTTTGCCTACTTTTAGCATTTGGGGTGAGGTAAAGGGAAGATGAAAGGGGAATGGAGAGCAAAGTAGTTTATTAAGAAAACAAATTGATATCAGGCCTTTATTTTTTAAAAATCAACAATGACAACAACAAAAATTTACCAGAAAATATGCTGGGCTCCATGGATATTCTATGGTCAATATATGTCATATAGTCAACAAAGATAATAAATTCTCTACATGTACGGTCATGACATTCTACAATGAGAACTAATATTGAAAAGAATGGCCCTGCGTCCCTGTCAGATTCTCAATCACAAAAGAAAATATTTGTCAGATATAGTCCATTTACTAAGTTAGAATGGAGACTAATGCTTTTCGGGAAAAAAAAATCCTACAATCAAGAATGAAACAGAAAGTCTTTTTTTTTTAAACTAACCTTTAATCAGAAAATCCTCTTAACTAGAACCTCTGTATCCTAAACATGCAAAATCTGAGCCTTGTATAAGGTTATGATAACCTCAACCATGAGGTTTACTTTACTGGACTTAAATATAAAATGGTTGGGTTTTGTTTTTGTTTTTGTTTTTTGTTTTTTGTGGGGCAATGGGGATTAAGTGACTTGCCCAGGGTCACACAGCTAATAAGTGTTAAGTGTCTGAGGCCGGATTTGAACTCAGGTATTCCTGAATCCAGGGCCGGTGCTTTATCCACTGCGCTACCTAGCTGCCCCTTCAAATGTATTATTTTTGAAGCTTTTTAAAATTTTTATTCATGTTTGGCTTATGGATCCATCACAGGAAAACCAATTTAATACTCAAAGGGACCTTATGGGCCACTTAGTCAAACTCTCTCCTTTTACAGTTGAGCAAACTCACTTGCCTAAGATCACATAGGTAGTGATAGATAGAAGTGGGCTCTTAACCTAAGTCATCCAAATCCCCATTCAGTGCCCTTTTCCAATGTACCACGCTGCCTCAGTTATTAAAATCAGCTTTCATATCTTAAGAACACACCAACTGATAGAAGAAGAAGGAATGTGTATTGAGAAATAAGAGTGAGTCAACTTTCAGAACAGGCATCATGGTGTAGTGGCCTCAGATTCAGTAACATCTGGGTTCAAGTCCCACCTGGGACAAATACATACTGGATAAACCTGGGCAAATCAACTAACTTCTTAGGGCCCCAAGCAACCAGGAAACTGCAAGTTGCAGCAAAGGTCCCATTCTGCATTGTAGATGGAACATCCAAATTGGGGGTTCACTATATACTAATGAAATTATAGGCGAAATAAAGAGATAGGCAGGGAAACAGTAACACACAGAGACAGAGAAAGACACAGAGAGACAGAAATGAGAAAGACAGAGAAAAGCATAGAAAGAAACAGAGACAGAGATAAATAGACAGATACAGAAAGACAGAAAGACAAAGAGAGATAAGGACATAGAGACAAGGAAACAGAGATAGAGGGGTAGAAATGGAGATGGACAGACAAAGAGAAAGAGACAGAGAATAGAAAAGCAGAGACACAAAGACACAGAAAGACAGACACAGAATCAGAGACAGACACATATAGTGGTTATAGAATTAGCCTCCTAGTCAAGAAGACCTGTGTTCAAACCCTGTCTTTAACACATAGTGCTGTATGACTTGGAGCAAATGACTTAACTACTTGATGTCTCAGGCAATTCTTGAAGGCTCTGATTTGTAGAACAGGTGCATATCTTCATTTCTCGAGAAATTGCCTCAGCCACAAATCTCTGTTACCAATGAAATTTAAAGTCTAGTTTCACTGTGTGTGTGTGTGTGTGTGTGTGTTTTAATATTTAAGTCAGGTCTGGATTAAAAAGAATAATTTCCACTGGTGAATTATAATGGATTTAGCACATGCCAAATCATGTTGGCAATCTCAGAAGAGCCTTTTTAGGGTGGTCAATTGGTCAGTCAGCATCTACTAAATGTTGGCTGCCACTGTGTATAGCACTGCTTAGGGATGGTTCAGAGTTGTCTTTAAAAAGAAAGCAAAAATTTAATAATCTTAGAATAATTTAGAAAAATTAACTCTCCCTAATCAAGAGGTACTTAAATATGGTAATACTGGGAATTTATAGATTCATACTGTTAGAACTTGAAGGAAAATTAAAGATCAATTAGTCAAACTCTCTTATTTTACAGAGAAGGAAACATAGGCCCAGGAAAGTGAAATGGTTTGTTTAGGATTACAAGGTTTGTAGGTAGCTCGGCCAAAACTCTAGTTGGACTAGGCAACTTCAGAGGTCCTCTTCAATACTATCTCTGAGCCAATGATGTCAGTTCTCCTGGTCCCTGGGAATAGTGTATTTTCAATAATAGCACGCTACATTAAGGTAAATGTTTTTGAAAATGTCTTTTAGTATCCTGATATCTAGGGAAGTTGTTTTTTTAAGTAATAAATATTTTTATTTATAGGGAAGTTGTATTTAGTTCCTTGATTCATCCGTTTGGCACATCTTTCAAATACAAATATGCTTTTAAAAAATCATGCATTCTCCTCCATCTCATTGATGGAAAACTCAAGAATAGGTTATTCCAAGGTCATAAGGTATAGAGCTAGAAGTTACCTTTTGAGATTATCTAGATCAACCCCCCCCACACACACACACTTTACAGCTAAGGAATCTGAGGGCTAAACAGGTAAAGTAACATGCACACAGGTCACAGAGATAGCAAATAGCAGAACTGGAATTTGACAGCAGGGCATAAGATCATAGAATTAGATCTGGAAGGGGTTCTAGGGACCATCTAGTACAATTGTTTTCTATTACGGATGAGAAAACTGAGGCCAAGAGAATGTAAAGGACTACTCCAAAGTCAAGTAGGTGGTATAAGGCAGATATGAGTTCTCTGACACCAAATGCATTGTTCTCTTCCTATGCCGTGCTGCCTCAATCTTTTAACTACAAGTCCATGACACTTTTCACTACACAACTTCATCTTTATTTTAAACATTGGGAAACGAGGAAACCTAAGAGCAAGACTGCTAAGCTTGTTCTGTGTTCACCACCAGGATTTTCGAGGAAGCACACATCCAGGTGTATGAAACCGGTAGGCAGGCCATGTGTTCATTTGCATAGATTTGCATCCACTTTGCTAGTTCCTCCCAAGTTTAGGTACTATGCAGACTACTCTCAGGCATTCTTGCCAAGAGAAATGTATGAAGTTACCATCTATTTTTGATGTCATTTTCTCTTCTCTTCCTTCCCACCCACTCTGTTGCTATTGATGATTCCTGACAGTAGGAATGTGTTACAAAGAAGAATAAGAGAAAAACCAGGTTTTGAAAAAGAATGGGGGGTAGGAAAGGGTGGCAAGGACCAATAAAAATCTCTACCAGACCAATTCTGGGCTCAAGCTAGTTTACAGAATGATAGCTTAATATGTTATTGGCATTAATTAGAAGCCAAACAATAATACCATTACAATAATACAATAATGCCTTTAGATATTTCTTCACTTCAGCTTGGGGAAAGCTTCTTGAACTGACTGATCTTAGTTTTGCTGATATGCAAATATACATATGATCTTTTAGCCTGGTTTGCAAGCCTGACCTAGAAGGAAACTGGAAAGGAATTCTTTGGCAAGCCCCTTGTGAGTCCATCAAAAGAGCTAAGAAGCCACAGTTTGAAGCATTTCTGAACTAAAGCAGACCAAAACGAGAGGAACATTTCTTGCCAAGAGCAGCTGTGGAGATGGAATTATAACTTTGCAATGCTGAAAAACAACCCCCACCCCATTCGCACAGACATACACATGGTACGCTGGGAAGAAGAGTTCATGTGGTCCTTTAAAATAGGAAGATGGGTCCCATTGAATTGCAATTTGGTAATAAACCAATATTTGTCAAACACGTGAGAAGTGAACAAGTTGCAGCCACAACTTCTATACATGTGAATCCCTCAGCTAAAACACATTTGAAGGGTGGTTGGGTGTAAGTGTGTGTGTATGTGTGTGTGTGTGTGTGTGTGTGTGTGTGTGTGTGTTGTTAACTACTTTACAGTTTAAAAAAATAGTACTTGACATTTGGAAGTGAAATGATATGTGTAAAGCATTAGTCAGATGGTGTCTCTTGATTTATTGAATGAGCTCTGTGGAGCTTGAATAATTTCATTCTGGAAGTCAGTGTCATTACAGTTTCAGGCAGGAGGACCACAAATAATTTCACTCCTAGAACACCTGAAATTTCTAGATTCTTTTTAAGGATAGAATTGGTGAAACTGATGAGAAAAGCAATGTAAGCCCTTTTGTTAAATGTGAGAGTTTAGAGAAGAGAATGCAATTAACAACCAAAAAAAAAAAAACCCTTCTCAATTCAGAGTATATAATATTGAGGGTTTATATTATACCTTTGTTCCACAAGTTTCCAGGGTTTTTAGATCTCCATGACTTTGTAGGTTGTCATATACCAGAAAGAATGCTAGTCTAGAAGTTAAGAGATGTGGATTTGAATCCTAGGTGTGTCATTTACAAGCTATATGATTTTTTTCAGGAGGGGGGCTGTGTATGGGTTATTCAGGGAGGACAAGCACCTCTGGTGTGAAGGCTTACTGAGCCCTTTTTAGGGCTGCTCATCCACCTTTGGTGTCCACCTGTTGTCCAACTCTCACCAGTGACTTCAAGAAGCTATAGTATAGGGCAGGTAGGTGGCAGAGTAAATAAAGCACTAGCTCTGGATTCAGGAAGACCTGAGTTCAAATGAGGCCTCAGACACTTGACACTAGCTGTGTGACCCTGGGCAAGTCACTTAACCCTCATTGCCCTGCAAAATTTTTTTTTTTAATTTTAAAAAAAGAAGCTATAATATGTGCAGCAGCCACACTGTGGTAAAATTATCATGGCAGACAGGTTAAACCATGTTGAGGGTAACTGACAGGCCTCAGACCCATCAGTGAGTTAAGGAGATATCTACCCCAGCCATATGAAGACTTACTGGTAGAATGGGAGGATGAGAACAATTTCTTTAGCAGAAAGGTGGCTGAATGCTCCATAGAACACATAAAGCTTGGTCAGACATTGAAGATGCAAAGGTCATTCCCTGAATACAGAGTCATTGATAGTCATCCTGACTTTTGTCTTACCACTGGACTGGAAAATGTCTCTGGAAGAGAAAGTGAGGCTGACAATTTTATGCAACTCTGCCTTAGTTTAATCCACTTCACAAGCAAGTCAAGAGATCACCCTGTGATGTGACTGGTCCTCTTCAAAAATGAAAACAAATGATAAAGAACCATCTAACTTTGGGCAAGTTACTATGCAGATGCTTAGTTTCCTTGTCAAATGAAGGACACAAATTAAATGAAATGTAACAACTAAAGGATTGAAAGGAAGTGTGGCACTAGTCTTGGTGTCAGAAAAAGGAGTTCAAATTCTGCCTGGGTTACCAACTAGCTGTGGGTCCCTGAGCAATATATTTTTTAAAAATAAATGTGGAATTGAACCCTCGGTCTGTCATTTACAAGCTATATGATTTTTTTCGGAGGGGGGTGTATGGGTTATTCAGGGAAGACAAGTCTCAATTTTACAGAGTCTCAATTTTCTCATCTGTAAAATGGAGATTATAATATTTGTACTATCTACCTACAAAGTTTTCTATAATCCTTCAAGCAGTTTGGAAATATAAGCTCTCCTTATTTAAAGTCCCTTCTTCCTCTAAGAATTTGTGGTTTTCTGCTGGATAGGAAGGAAGTGTGTCATAGTATTCAGTTCTATGGTATATTCAAATTAGTGAAGCACTACACTACTACTATATTAAATTAAAACTACTACTATATTAAATCTCTGCTCATAATCACACAATTTAGGAGATAAATGGACCTGTGGGCTATATTTAATCACTGATATCAACATTTTGAGAACTTACAGAACATGTTAAATAACATAATAATAGGTAACTTTTTATGCATTTTAGAAGCTATTTATTGTGACAAATTCACTACAAGTCTCCCAACTGAAATCTGGCAATGAGTCAGAAATAATTTTTCTGTAAATGAATCCATTGCTGTCAAAAACTTAGATGAAGGAGTATGGACGGCTTAGAAAAGAACAATCACTGCTAATGAAAAAAACATCTCCAAGGATATATCCTGCTTTGTGGGTCAGGGTCTTTATCTTTGTCACAGAAGAAAAGCCTGCAATTTATTTATTGATCAGTTATAAAAAAGAAGACATACTTTCTATGTAATATATACATAATATATAATATGTGGCTTATGATACAACATATATCATATGATATGTGTAACATATAACATGTAATTTTTGCCAACTCTGATGACCATTATAAATGGGGAAAATGTTTTAAAATATAGAACCTTTTTATTATTATGTAAGTATATCTGGAAATAGTTATACAGGACTGCTTAAATGCAAAGACAATCTCAATTTCCTTATTAAAAGTCATGTTATTTAAAAATAATTATATTGAATTACTGGACAATCCAAGCTTCTTGACAATAGAGAGTGTTACATTATTCCCCTATTCAAATGTAAACTTCCTGTGAGCAGGAACCATTTTGTTTTCTTGTTTTGTATTCACAATGCCTGGCACATAATAAGTTCCCAACAAATGCTTTATCTGTCTAGTATTTTACAATTTAATTTAGTCTAATTTTTGTTACAATTTAAGTTCCAAATTATATCTCTCCCTTCCCAGCTGTCACCAGAGAAGGTCACAATTTCACATACACACATGTATATGTAAAACCATACCATGTATACTTCTATTTATACATTCTTTTTTTTTTCTGGAAATAGCATCTTCCTTAATAAGTCCTTTCTAGTTGATTTGAGTATTTATAATATATAGAATAAGTTAGCTGTTAACATTTGTTCTTTGAACAATATTATTGTTACTATAAAGTGTTCCCTGGGTTCTGCTCATTTCACTCTTCAGAATATTATGCTAATCTTTCTATGTTTTTCTAAACTCAACCGGTTTATCATTTACAGCACTGTAGCATTCCACCACAACCACAAACCACAACTTGTTTAGCCATTCCCCAATTGATTGGCAGCTCCTCAATTTCCAGTTCTTCGCCACCACAAAAAGAGTTGCAATAAATATTTTAGAATATATGAGTTTTTTTTTTCCTTTTCCCCTGATCAAGTTAGGAAACAGACCTAATTAGCAGTTTTGCAGGGTCAAAGAGCATGCAGTGTTGTAACTCTTTGGGCATGGTCCTAGATTGTTTTAAAAAATTGTTCCATCCATTCGCAGTTCCACCAGCAGTGAATTAGTATCCCAATTTTTCTACATCCCTTCCAACATTTGTCACTTTCCCTTTCTATCATTTTAGCCAATCTGATAGGTGTGAGATATCTCAAAGTTGTTTTAATTTGCATTTTCCAATCAATAACAATTTAAGGCATTTTTCATATGACTGTATATAATTTTAATTTCTTCATCAGAAAACTGCCTGTTAATATCCTTTGACCATTTATCAATGAATCATGTTCTTATAAATTTAACAGTTTCCTTACATTTGAAATATGAGAACTTTATCTAAAAAACCACAAAATTTCCCCAATTTTCTGTTTTCCTTTTAATCTTGGCTACATTGGTTTTATTGGTACAAAACCCTTTTAATTTAATTTAATTGAAATTATCCATTTTACATTTCACAATACTCTCTATCTCTTATTTATTCATAATTTTTTCTTACCCATAAGTCAAATAGATAAAATGTCCCATATTCTTCTACTTTTCTTATGATGTCTCACTTTATTTCTAGGTCATGTATCCATTTTGACATCCTCTTAGTAAATGCTATAAGGTGTTGGTGTATAACCAATACACAGTAGTAAATGTTTATAGTATCTATCTAGTATTTATTCTCCTCTCCTATCTCTTCCAGCATTTTACAACCTCAATCATCTCCTCACTTTCTCAAATCTTTTACTTTCCACTGTCTCTTGCTTCTTTCCCTACCTTCAAGTATCACAATTCTTCTCCCCCTCAAAAACAACTTTTCACTAAACTCTACCACCCCTTCAAGTTATCTTATATTTCTCTTCCCTTTCTAGGTCAAACACATGGAAAAAGCTAACTAGACTTCACTGGTTCAATTTCTTCACCTTCATTTCTTTAACTCTCTGAAATCTGACTTTGACATCATGACTCCACTGAAATTGTTCTTTCCAGGGTTATAAATGATGTCATAATTGTCATAACCATCATTAGTACTTCCCGTCAGACTTCTATGGAGATGGTCCAGGACCCAGAAGCTTGGGAAAAATAGTTTACCCAAGGCTACTGGCCTTGCTTCTAGCTCAGTCTTCATAACCAACACTGAGAAAATGAATCACAATGGAGAAGGGGTTAGTTTATTTGTCATCATGAATACCAACTTAACTCCCACGTTTGGGCAAAGAGCTCTGATAGTGGCAGCATCCTCAGACCGATAATTCTTTTGTCAGCTATCATACTGGAAAGAACCTCACTGGAGATACAACCTAGCAACTGCTTCTATGGATACTAGAACTTCTATGTAGTAAACAGTCACTGCTACTGAAGACCCATAAAATAAAATTCTTAACACCAAAATCTAAATAGTCTAACATCAGAAATGGAGAAGTTATCAGGAGAGATGACATTAAAGAATATTCATTACCATATATTTTGACACTGTATTTATTGTAAAGACTATGGGACGATTCTATCCACGTGTCTTGCAATTAAAAAACTTCTAGGGGGCATCTAGGTGTCGCAGTGGTTAAAGCACTGGCCCTGGATTTAGGAGGGCCTGAGTTCAAATCCAGCTGCAGACACTTGACATTTACTAGCTATGTGACTCTTGGCAAGTCATTTAAGCCTCATTGCCCTGCAAAAAACAAAACAAAACAAAACAAAACAAAAACCTTCTATATGTATTGTTTCCACTATTTGAATGTGAACACTTTTGAGGCAGGTCTGTTTTGTTTTTCTTTGTTTATCCAGCACTTAGCACAGTGTCTGGTACATAGTTAATGCTTCATAAAAGTTTATTAACTGCCTTCTACAGGGTTAGTGGCTTAATAAATATTTAATTAACATTTATTTATTTAATACATTCATTTATGGTATTTCCTAATCTTTCTTGACCTAGTTGATGCATACAATCATCTTCCTTCCTCCTAACTGTATGTATTACTGGAGACTGTATACTGTTACCTTTTCTCCCTTTAAGCTCTCTTTCTTGGTAGTTTTATTTGATTTATATGGATTTAAATATCATCTTTATGCACATGATTCACAGATCTATATATTCAGACCATCTCTGGTCTATTGGACATTTCAAAGTCGATATCCAAGAGACATGTCAAAATCAAAATATATCAAACTGAATTAACTTTTTTCCCCAAAATCCATTCCTTTCCCAAACTGCTCAACTTCTATCAATTGCACTACTGGGAAAGTAACTCTTACAGAGGGCAGTCTAGCCATTTCCACCAGCTATTTACCAACTGCAACCACAGGGCAGGCAAGCCAGCCTTGATAAAATAGTAAGGCATCCTGGAGGATAGACAGGAGGTATCATGTTCCAGAAAAGTCAAAATTCCATAATCACCTTAACCACCATCTTCCTTCAGTTCCCAGTGGAAGCAACTCAGGAACCAGAATCTAAGGGCCTGGGAAATAGCTATACTTCTAGCACAATACCTGGAGCCATTATCCTGGGAAGCCACCCCTGTGAAGATACATCTGTGGATGCGACAGCCAGAGCTACTGAAGATGCAGAAAAGAAGTTCTTTCCACCAAAGTCCTTGACACTATTAAATAATTTAACATCAGAAAATTATATATTTTTGTTGGTAGAGATGACAGTAAAGGAGAGGCATTACCATCTACTTTGCCACTATACTGTAAGGACCATGGAACCTTTCTATCTGCCTTTCAGCTGAAACCTTCTATATGCATTATCTCCTCTATTAGAATATAAGATCCTTGAGATCAGAGATTAACTTACTTTTCTTTTCTTTTCTTTTTTTTTTTTTTTTGGTGAGGCAATTGGGGTTAAGTGACTTGCCCAGGGTCACACAGCTAGTAAGTGTTAAGTGTCTGAGGTCAGATTTGAACTCAGGTCCCCCTGACTCCAGGGCCAGTGCTCTATCCACTGTGCCACCTAGCTGCCCCTTAGCTTACTTTTCAAATTGTGTTTCCAGCATTGAGCACTCCTTTGTATACAGTGTGTACTTAACAAATGCTGTTTCACTAATTCATTCATTCATTCATTCATCCAGTTTCCCAAGTTTGTTACCTCAGCATTAATCTTCACTTTCCCTTATCCCTCCATAACAAATATGTTGACAAATCTTGCAATTTATATCTCTATATAAAATATTTTATATCCCCACTTTTCTCTACTCATACAAGCACTACTTTGTTTCAGGTTTTCATCACCTCTCACCTAGATAAGAATCTCCTAATTGGTCTCCTTCCCTGCCTCAAGATTCTTTCCACTCCATCCAACCAACACACTGCTGCCAATCTGAGTTTCACTAAATACAGATATAACTGTCACTACCCTAATAAATAATATTTGAATTGTTCTCTATTGCACCTAGAATAAAATATAAATTTCGCTGTGGTTTTTCAAGCCCTATACAACCTGGTCCTAACTTATATTTCCATTCTCTTTGGACATTACATCCCATTCTACACTCTGCTCTCTGGAGAAAATGACCTTCTCTGTGTTTATCTCACAAAGCCCTCCATCTCCCTTTTCCACAACTTTGCATCAGCCATTCTCCCATCACTGAAATGTACTTTTTTCTTACCTCCATCTCATATGATTTCTCTCTGCCTTCAAGACACAACTCAATGACTAACCTGTCAGATTCTAAAGCTTTTCATAACCTGTCCCTTTCCTACCTCTCTAGTCTTATTACACTTAATTCCTCTCTATATACTCTATGAGTCAGTCACACTGGCTTCCTTGCTCTTCCTTGAATGAGATACCCCATCTCCTAACCCCATGTAATTTCATTCATTGTCCATGCCTGGAATGATCTCCCTCTTCATGCATCTCTTGTCTTTCTTGCTTTCCGTCAAGTATCAGCTAAAATCTCACCTTTTTTTTTTTTAAAAATCCCTTTTTGGTCCCTCCCTTTAATTTAATTAGAATTAATGAATGATAACGCCTTCCTTCTGAGATTACCTGTAATTTATCCTGTATGTAGCTTGTTTCTACATAGTCATTTGAATGTTGTTTCCCCCATTAAAATGTAAGCTCCTTGAGGTCTGGGACTGTTTTTGCCTTAATTTTAATTTTTTTAAATTTTTGGTGGGGCAATGAGGGTTAAATGACTTGCCCAGGGTCACACAGCTAGTAAGTGTCAAGTGGCTGAGGCCAGATTTGAACTCAGGTCCTCCTGAATCTAGGGCTGGTGCTTTATCCACCACACCACCTAGCTACCCTTGTTTTTGCCTTTCTTTGTATCCCTAATGCTGAGCATAATGTGGGGCACATGATAAGCGCTTACTAAATGCCAGCTGACTTGACCTATATGAAGCTTTTCTTGTTCTCCCCAAATGCTAGTGCCTTCCATGCAAAACTTTGTATCTAATTATTCTATTTGTTATATATGTATATGGGTGTATACTTACATATGTATTTATTATCTTTCCCATTAGAATATAAGTTCCTCAAAAGTAGAAATTATTTCATTCTTGATTCTTGCATCTCTAGTGCTTAGCAAAGAGAAGCCCATGATAAATGCTTATTGATTGATTAATTAGAGTATCCAATTTCCTGATATATTGCTGTAGCTCTAGGTTCTCAGAGCTATCATTCCATTCCCCTTCAGCTTTGATGCCATCATTTACAGTCAATTCTACATCATCCATACCTGGATTACCCATTACCTTACCTAGCAAATTTTTAATCTCATACAACCTTCCACAGCTATAAAGAAGCCAAACAGCTATAAATTACTTTTCTCTAACATCAGCAAGTATACACTTAGGAAAACAAGCATATTTTAATATTATTCTGGAAAAGCAGATTGAGGGAGCTAAATCTGTTGTAGCAAATATTCCAATAATGGACTTCTAAAATTTAAAAGAAATGATTTGTTAGATTCCTTGTCAGATTTGGCTTTTCTTTACCATTGGCTGACCATCTCCATTACTTTATACAGTAAACAATCTAGACTGTATTTCAATGGACTCTTTAGCTCTTAAAGTCAGTGGGCATTATTCAAATTATCTGAGCACTTACAGGTATTTTGCTAAGATCAATTCACCATAATAATATAAAATCTCTCTTATCTGAAGGATACAATATATTTAGGTGTTTAGGAGTAGAAAATACACAGAACAAGCAGAGGAAAATCTATTAGAATTCCTCTCATCTTAAAAAGAGTATATTTCATGACAGTGTTCATTGGCTTTTCACAATGAACCTTGCATTTTTAAAAAATTGAGCTCATGTGCTTTGTAAGTCACCTGGGCTAGTCTCTTTTCACTACAGTCTGACAGAGAGTGCCAGTGTGTGGTGAGCTGCAGTTGCTGATGCTGGCCCTGCTCAAATCAGGTTTGACTTTGGTTTTTTTGTTTTTGTTTTTAGTTCCAATTTATTTGGCATATTCTTGGTTTCATTTCCACATAACCACTGTCTCTGGGAATACATTATTTATAAGTGGAAATACTATAGCACTGTCTCTCTATTTAAAAGATTAGTAAATGTACATCACGGTTGAGGAAGGCAGAAGTAATAGGGGACCTTGTGTATAAAGTGGAACAAAATAAATAAATAAGACTGAGATGGAATGGGGCTACAGATATTTCTTCTTTTCTTGGGATCTAGAGATTTGGGTCAGAAAGTTCACTGTGTGCTCATTTAATGCACTCTCTGTGAATAACCACCCAATAAAAAATAGGTTGAAAGCTGAGAGCCTGAAAACAAAACCTTTGCAGATAGACTATTCTGTGGCTGACACTTAGTGGTAACTGAGCAGTACTACAGTTTTTGACCTATGTTCCAGGATTCCTCTGGAACATGGCTTGACAGGTCAGTTTCTAGCCTGGGTTTGAAGTAAACAATGACTCCTCCGTATTGAGGAGCATCTTTTTTGGTAAATGCTACCAGGTTCTCAAGTGCTAACCCTAGGAAAATGAAAAACAGAACTTGGTTTCATTTCTTCCCAAGTTTAAATGTGACTAATTAATTCCTCTGAGATAGTGTCATGGTGAAACCCCAAAGTATGGGGAGAAGCAGGTACATATAGGTTTTATTTCTCAATACAGAGAGAATTCTCTCACCTAATTAAATTGAAGATGATTAATATGAATGGAGACCTTTGTGCTGAGGGGAAAATTTAGGCAAGAAAGGATTTTAAAATCTACCTGAACTTTAAAGCTAATTTAAGAGAAACCAGAAGATCACAAGGTCCCCCAGGGACAGTGCAGGTAGAAAAGATAAGAGAAACTAGTGAATAAAATAGAGGTCTACAATTTTGTAAGGGTTTTGAGCTCAAGTTCAAAGAAAGCAGTTACTATTAAGAAGTATTCAGGGAACACAATTAAAATTTGTGGAGAACTAAGAATTTGTTTTAACTACAAGTTCTAGTTTCCTCTGCCACTCAATTTTTGTTTGTTTTTGTTGTTTCTATATAAGCTACTAATCTGTTATGAGTTTTAGCTCCATTGGAATCCTAGGTCTGGAATGGGCCGAGGTCAATCTTGCCCAATCTAATTATTTTACATATAAGGAAACTTGAGCCCAATGGGATCACAAAAAGTCGGACATGACTGAATGACTGAATAAGAAAAACCAACAACAAAATTGGCATAGCCAGAATTTGAACTCAAGGTCTGTTATTTCAAGTCTAGCCCTCTTTCCACTGTCCCTTTTGCTACAGAAGGCAAAAAGACTGACAGCAAAAGGGTGAACCCAGGGGACTGAATGGTTAAATCCTAGGCTTGTAGGATTCAGAACTCAAAGGAACTTTAGAGATTATCTATACAACTCCCTGAGCTTATAAATGAGGAAAACAAGGCCCAAAAAGATTAAGTGACTCAACCAAGGTCATACAGGCAGTAAGTAGCAAGTAGCAGAACTGGGATTGTAACCCAGATCCTCTCTCTCTAAATCCGATCTTTCTACCAAACTCATGGAAAAACAGAACATCAACTGTGAATTTCATTCAGCAAGCATTAGACTTCTCCCTGTGAACCTTGGCCCAAAGACTTGAGCATCTAATATCAAAGCTGCTCCAAATTCAGTCTTAATTATGACCACACAATTATAACAAAAAAATAAACTTTTGATTTGAAAACACGTAAAATCTGCAATACTCTTCTTATTACAAGCCTTCTAGAATCCTTGCTCAGGTGTTCTGTCATGTCTGACTCTTTGTGAGCCCATTTGTTGTTTTCTTGGCAAAGACACTGAAGTGGTTTGTATTTCCTTCTCCAGCTCATTTTACAGATAAACTGAGTCAAAGAAGCTAAAGTGAATTCCCCAGGGTTACACAGCTATCAAGTGCCCAAAGTCAGATTTGAACGCAGGTCCTCTTGACTCCAGGCTTGATATTGTATCCACTGTGCCACCTTGCTGCCCCTTTAATATCCTTGGCAGAAGTCCAATGGGGCAGGGCAAATCAAAATTGTATTGAAAACAGATTTTATAATTGAGCAGAAATACCCACTACCTTCACTGTCCAGTGCTAGAGTATTTTAGCATCCTCTTCTCCAGTCATAGTCCAGCACAATGACCTTTTCCTTACAGGGAAATTTAGATTTAGAAATTTAGGATTTAAAACTGGAAAGGACCTTGGAAATCATAAAAACAAAGTGCCTGGCACATGGCAAGCACTATGTAAATGCTTGTTGTTAGTATTCTTTAATCCAACCCTTTCATTTTACATTATGAGGAAACTGAGGCCAAGAGGTTAAGTGACTTGCTTTAGGGTAAATAGGTAGTATGTATCAGAGTTGGGATTTGAACTCACATCTTTGGACTCACAAGTTGCATGCTTTCCATCTTCTGCCTTTTTCATCCCTTTACCCAACCCAAGTGAGCAACAAACTAATGCCTATCTGGGCCTTTCAGAGACTAATCTTTACGTAAATATATCAAGGCTTGTCTCCTCCTTTACCCTCAATATCCCAACCCCCATATGAAGAAATTATGTTCAGAAGGCTCTGTTTCCAGGCCCTTTTCATAGAGTAGATAATGCATGCTAGCATGAATAAACAAAATAGATGAGAGTTTTCATGGAGGTTTCTCAGTCAAGTAAAACTTTCAGATTAGTTCATTAATGTCGTGGTTTATTATTTGGAAGTATTCAGTTTGTTTCACTGAAATATGTTTTTTCATTATTAAATATTTCTTAGTCCTCATCATTTTTGACCTTCTGAAGCAGTCAACACTTTTGATTCTCTCTTGCTCTTGGATATACAATCTCACCTTGGCTTCAGTGCTATTGGTTTCTTCCCGTTTACCTAACTTTTTTTTCTTGGTCTCCTTTGAAAAGTCATTACCCTCCTCCTCTTAAGAATGGCTATGCTTGGGGGCAGCTAGGTGGCACAGTGGATAAAGCACTGGCCCTGGATTCAGGAGGACCTGAGTTCAAATCGGGTTTCAGACACTTGCTAGCCGTGTGACCCTGAGCAAGTCACTTAACCCTCATTGCCCACAAAAATAAATAAATAAAATGTGGCGTTTTTTTTTTTTTTTTTAATTGCTATGCTCAAAGGTTCTCTCTTAAGTCTCCTCTGTATATACTATCTTCTTTGGTGATCTCATTAGGCCTATTCTTCCAATGATTACTTCTTGGAGGAAAATTCTCAAATCTATGTGTTCATCCTTAATGTCTCCCATGATTTCAAATCCACCATCCCTAACTCCCTAATGGATATTTCTCTTTTGATGTCCCATCAACATCTGAAATCTGGTCTAACTTAACTTATAATTTTCCTTCCTATACCTAACCCCTAGCACTAAATTCCTTATTTCTCTTGAAAGCTTTGGATGTAGGAGCCCTAACATTGCTATCCTCTTCTGACAGTGCACCTCGACCTTCCTTGTCACTAAAGAAACTTTCTATGGTCCTCATCTTTCTCTTTCTGCTTATCTTGCCTGTCTTTTACTTGACTTTTAACTCCTTCTTAAAGCAGAGCACTGTTTCCAGGCTACACTATCCAAAGCTTCAGAGGGTCCTAGGTGGTACGATGTATGGAGGGGCAGGTTCTTCATTCTCCCAGCCTGTTTCATGGTCTGTAGATAACCCCAGGCCAACTTGATAATTACCCAGGCAGCAAAACTTTGTGTGCTGTGGTTGTTAGCTCTGAGGAGCCTGAACCCCTCCGCTACCTTGGCTACTGCGTTATTTCTAAGAAAAGAACAACCCCCTGGTCTTCAGGCTCAAAAGTGAGGAATAATCTTTGACTGTCCTATTTCCCTCATTTTTCCCTTTCTAGCCAAACAGTTGTCAAATCTCATGGACTCTGCCTCTACAAAGTCATCTATATCTTTTCCCTTCCCTCTCCACACATAGAGCAATTAACCAATTCATTCCTTCAACATGTCACTTCTGGACTATTGCAATAGCCATTTACTTTGTTACCCTTTTACCAAACTCAAACTCTTCCCTTCTCTCTCTCTCTCTCTCTCTCTCTCTCTCTCTCTCTCTCTCTCTCTCACACACACACACACACACACACACACACACACACACACACACACACACACACACACATACACACACACACACACACACCACAAACTAATCTAGAATCACAGATGGCTGGCTAGTAGAGATCTATCCACTTTAACACCTAGAGGAATCAGGGGCTTCTTATCCTATCTCCAGCCCCACTGAGACCTCTGGTGGCTAAAGGAATATTCTTCAACAAAGCTCATTCAGATGTGTAACTTTTGTACATGGAGTCTGTTTCTTTTTTTCTGTGTATGTGGTGAGTTTATCACAGTCATTCAATTGCTACTACATGCAGGAAAGGAGATGGAATAGAGTTATCTGATAAATTCCTTTTTAAAATAATTTCCTATAGAACTCCCAAACAATCCTAATTTTTATTTGATAAAAGAAATAAAGGCTAAATTAAACAAAAGTACAGATTTACACTTAAAGTGTTTTAAAAGGGCACCTTGGTGGCACAGTGGACAGAGCACCAGACCTGGATTCAGGAGGACTTGAGTTCAAATCTGGCCTCAGACACTTGATACTTACTATCTGTGTGACCCTGGGTAAGTCATGTAACCCTCATTACCCCACAAAAAAAGAAAGGAAAAAGTATTTTTAAAGTTTGCAAAGCATTAGACACAAATCTAATTTTAGCTTCATAACAACTCTGTGCAGTAGGTATTCTGATGCTACCTGGACAATAGCTATTAATTCAACCTGATGGTTAAATACAAATGAAACTGGGACTCAGAGACTTGATATAAACCCTATATTCACTGACTCCAAGTCCAGCATTCTATGCATTATGCCATATGTTAAACATATAGGGTTTCCTAGTTTCTTACTATACTATTTTTTCTATCATTTAGGTCTGCAGCTTAAAAATTCATGGCTATTAATCCACTGATTTTTTGGAAGAAGATGAGCTTCTTTTTGTTATTGTTGTTCAGTCATTTCAGTCATGTCTTACTATTCATGACCCTATTTGGAGTTTTTATTTTTGTTTTGGTTTTGGTTTGTTTTGGGGGTTTTTTGCAGATACTGATGTGGTTTTCCATTTTCTTCTCCAGCTCATTTGACAGATAAAGAAACTGAGGCAAATTGAGTTAAGTAACTTGCCCAGGGTCACACAGCTAGAAATTGTCAGAAGACAGATTTGAACTCAGGAAGATGAGTTTTCCTGAGTACAAGGTGCAGTGCTCTATGAAATGTGCCACCTACCTGCCCTGTTAACCAGTATCCAGTGGGAATTAAATGTCAACTGGTGTCTATTAAAATCACAGTGTTTCTGATAGAACTTTTTTAACTCTGCCAGAAGGCTCTCCTTATGCAGAGTATTATTCCCTATGTTTGGTCTTTGTTTCATGCCAGAATCACTCTTGGCTTTTTCCTCTTCACCACAAACCTTTCAGATAGGGATCTTTATTAGTCTCTTTTCTTTAGGGGATTCTTCCATTCACATGTGTTCTCCTATTAATTATACATGATGATTAAAAAATAATTCTTTTCCTAAAACATTTACCTTCAGGAGGCTTTAGTTGTCTTGCTCCTATCTCCAATCATTATATCCAAATCTGTGGTATTTCTTTTTCCCTGAGTCATCTGTCTCCACACTCCACTTGGTTGTTCCCATACCACCCTAACTTATTTCTAGTCCCCCCAAAACGAGTTTATCTTTCATCTTTCTCCCCAACCACTCTCAACAGCAACCTAAGTCACTTGCTGAATTCATCTGCTACTGCCTCAGGAAAAATAATTCATATCTTCCATTACTACCTTCTATGACTCCATCAATACATCCCCAATCCAATAATGACAACACTTCTTCCTTGCTTACCTCTGATTCTCCAGTTTTCTGCCATCTCAAAACCTCCTTATTTTTTACTATGGTTAGAATCACTTTCTACACAGTTTATTCTGACCAGTGTCCATGCCCATTTGGAAGCTTCCAGTTAACTTCTCCTTCAAAAGCAAGGTTCGGGGGCAGTTAGGTGGCACAGTGGATAGAGCACCAGCCCTGGAGTCAGGAGTACCTGAGTTCAAATCCGGCCTCAGACATTTAACACTTACTAGCTGTGTGACCCCGGGCAAGTCACTTAACCCCAATTGCCTCACTAAAAATTAAAAAAAAAAAAAGCTAAGTTCAAATCCATCTTTTGATATATTTCAAACAAATGTCTTTAGCAGGTAGTAGAGCATTTCTTGCTTTATTCTAGCACTTATATTTTAGCCATGATTATCCTAAGCACCTTAATCTGGATAGAGTATGGGCTGGGTATGCCAGCTCCCCTTGGGGGAGTATTTCCATTGGTCCTTTCCCTTCTCTTCTCTGTAAATTCACTTACCTGAGGGAGAAAGGCACTTAAGCAGAAACATCCCCCAACCCTTCTTCTTGGGGAAATGGACAGGAAGAGAGAGAGGAGTAGGTTTTCTGGCTGCTTGCTATCAGTGAATTCGTACAGAGAAGAGAAAAATCTTTCCAGCTTACCTTGAATTTGATCTTTACCTTATTTGTTGGAAAGGTTGATTGATGCCTTCTCAGAACACCAGATATATTCAAATTCACAGAAATAGACATTCATTCATTCAAAAACATTTATTTAGTTCTTAGTCCATGTAAGAGTACCATGCTAAGTTGTGGGTGTCTTCAGCTGAGACACAAAATAGAGTCTGTTTCCATACAAGGAGTCATTTAAGGTCTTAAATAGAGTGGTTTCCATACTGAGGCAGTGGCACAACAGCAAAGAATGATCAGGGCCCCTTACTACTTTCCAATGCCTACAAAGGTTCTGTAACTCCCAGTAGAGGCAATTCTCAGGGAGATAGAAATTTGTTCTTATGTGTCTGAGGAGCCTGCATATGGGCAGTCAGGCCAACTCCTGATTTCTCTAAGAGGCCTGTAACATCAAATGGCCATCCATCTAAAGGCCCATGCTTACATCCACAATCAGGGAGTGGGAGCAGTTTGTTATTAGTTGCTACAAGCTGTATTAGATTTAAGTTAATTCCAGGGGCAGCTAGGTGGAACAGTGGATAAAGCACTGGCCTTGGATTCGGGAGGACCTGAGTTCAAATCCAACCTTGAACACTTGACACTTACTAGCTGTGTGACCCTGGGCAAGTCACTTAACCCGCATTGCCCTGCCAAAAAAAAAAAAGATTTTAAGTTAATCCCAAATATGCTACCATAAGGGATATACAAAGTTTAGATAAATAATAGATGAGTGCCTCCCAAAGCCAAGTATGACTGATACCAAGATTAGCTATTTTAAATTCTTTCTATCATTCCTTACTTTCTCAAGCACAGAGGATTCAGATTATGAACAAAGCATCATATAACTGAGAGAGACCTTCCAGGTCATCTGGTCCAACCTCCTCATTTCATAGATACAAAATTGAAGGACAAAAGAGATTGAATGATTTGTTAAAGGTCATACAGGTTGTGGTAGAGTGAAGATTCAAATTCAGATCCTTTCACTCCAATTCCATAATTCTTTTCATTTCACCATGTTTTCTCCTTAACTATAGTTAACACTCACTAAATATCAGCATGCTAGGCAGCTTAACACATAGAAATTAACTATTCATGATAATAATTAAGATTCTGGAGCCACTTTGATGACTTTCTGTCATTACAAAGTAAACCAAAAACAAAACAAAACAAAAATGGGGCAGCTAGTGCTCTTTTTGTCTTGGCAAGGAATTGGAAATTGAGGGGATGCCCATCAGTTGGGGAATGGCTGAACAAGTTGTGGTATATGAATGTAATGGAATACTATTGTACTATAAAAAATGATGAGCAGGAGGAGTTCAGAGAAACCTGGAAGGACTTGTATGAACTGAGGATGAGTGAGATGAGCAGAACCAGAAGAACATTGTACACAGTATCATCAACATTATGTGTTGATCAACTGTGATAGACTAGATTCTTCTCACCAATCCAACAGTACAAGAAAGTTCCAAAGGACTCATGATGGAAAAGGCTCTCCAAATCCAGAAAAAAATGGAACTGTGGAATATGGACGATGATTGGACCATACTATTTCTTTTGTTTTTGGTGCTGTTTTTTTTTCCTTTTTTGAGGTTTTTCCTTTTTGCTCTGATTCTTCTCATATAACATGACTAAGGCAGAAATATGTTTAATGTTATTATATATTTAAATAACCAATATCAGATTACCTGCTTCTAGGGGAGGGGGGGAGGGAGGGGAGGGAGGGAGAAAAATTTGAAATTGGAAATCTTATCTAAACAAATGTTGAAAACTAAAATAAATAATATTTTTTAAATAGGGCAGCTAGGTGGTGTAGTGGAAAAAGTACTGGCCCTGGATTCAGGAGGACCTGAGTTCAAATTTGACCTCAGATACTAGACACTTATTAGCTGTGTGATGCTAGGCAAGTCATTTAGCCCTCATTGCCCCACCAACAACAAAAAAAAAAACATTGCCCCCCCCAAAAAATAAACCTACACTAGAATCCTTCAACCAGGAGATCATGACATATTAATAGATCTAGAAGATAGCTGCACCCCACAAAACTATTTCTACATTACCTTTCTAGTATGTTCCCCCTTCCATGTTTTCTAATGACTCCAGTGGGTGAAATGACGATGATAATGATGATAGCAGCATTTATATAGCAGTTTAAAATTTGCACTGTTTTATAAATATCTCATTTTATCCTCACAACAACCCTGGGAGAAAAAAATGCTAGTATCCCCATTTTATATATAAGGAAACTGAGGCAGATAGAGGTTAAGTAACTTGCCCAAGATCCCACAACTAGTAAGTTTCTGATGCTGGATTTGAAATAAGGTCTTACTTACTCAAGACCAGCATTCTATATATTGTGCCACATAACTGCCAGGAGGGTGGAGCCAACTAGCCATAGTTTTATGGCTCCTCGGAAAACTTATATTTGTATAATGCTTTAAAGTTTGTCAAAGACTTTACACACACAAGCTTCTTGGATCCTCACAACAGCCCCGTGATCAAAGCAGTATAAATATATTAGTATCCCTCATTTTACAGATAAAGAAACTATGGCTCAGACAAGTAAAGTGACTTGCCCAAGGTCACACATTTGGAACGTATTAGGCCTGGGATCAGAAGTAAAGTCTTCTGGTTGTAAGTCCAGTTTTATTTGCAATATGCCACATTGCCTCTCAAGTAATTTACTGTTCCCATTTATTCTCATATGCCCTTTCCCATGATCTTATTTATTTATTTATTTATTTTTGTGGGGACCATGGGGGTTAAGTGACTTGCCCAGGGTCACACAGCTAATGTCAAGTGTCTGAGGCCGGATTTGAACTCAGGTCCTCCTGAATCCAGGGCCGGTGCTTTATGCACTGCGCCACCTAGCTGCCCCGCTTTCCCATGATCTTAAGACTGCAGTGTAATGAGTGCTTGATGAGTCTGTCAAAGTGGTTTGCTATTAAAATTGTGTTGTCATCATATAAATTGTTCTCTTGGTTCTTCCTTCTTTATTCTGCGTCTATTTTTACATGTCCCCCCAGCTTTCTCTGACATCATCTTTTTGTCATTACTTTTGGCACATTATTATTCCATTATAGTCACTAGTACACTCACAACCATAACTAGATTAACCATTCCCCAATTGATGAGCATCACCTTAGTCCCCAGTTCTTTAACACCAGAAAAAG
Source organism: Dromiciops gliroides (assembly GCF_019393635.1). Classification (NCBI taxonomy): domain Eukaryota; kingdom Metazoa; phylum Chordata; class Mammalia; order Microbiotheria; family Microbiotheriidae; genus Dromiciops; species Dromiciops gliroides. The sequence goes on from NC_057861.1 coordinate 274,925,952, forward strand.
AGTGACTATGAGCATTTCTGTAAAAAAGAAGTTTATCCTAACAAAAAGGTAGAGGACCCATGATGCTATCTTACTGCAATTCTTCAACCTATGAACAGATTGACTATAGCATGAGAATGCAGTTTTAAGCTATACATGGTCATGGATTGGATAAATTTTGTGAGCTGATGAGAATATTTTCAGGCTAATTTTTAACTTGTCTTCAAGAAAGCTTGCAGTATAGTTATCATGCCTGCATAATAATTATGCACTATAATAAGTATCCTTTCATCCCAAAGGGAAATTTCAATTAAAGAGATTATTCTCCTAGGCCCATCTCCACCACTTAGCACTTTATCTCTTTGGGATCTCATTTAGTACAGTAGAGCCTCTAGATGTGATTGGGCATGTCATTGCCAAGTCCGTTCTTTGAGTCCCTTTGCAGCTTAATTACTAGTCTATTTTATTTGTTCATTCAGGCTTCTTTAGTCCATCCTCCTTATTCATATGGGCAATGTAACATATGGTTGCTATTTTAGTTGCACAAGAATATTTTAAAAATTAAATAGCTGAAATATATCTGAATAATACGCTTGAAAAGTTGCACATATATAAAATAGGTGATCATATTCTATAGGTCAAAAGAAAGTATCCTCATGACTTGTACTTTCTCATCATTCTATTTTAATTTAAAATTTTTTTTCATTTGGCAAAAATCAGCCTCATCTCCCTTCCTAACCCAACCCTCCTTCCAACTGATAAGTAAAGAAAAACAAAATCTCTATTATAAACATGTATAGCCAAGCAAAAGTAAATCTGCTTTGACTACATCCTCCCCTCTTCATCCTTCATCTCTATTAGGACGTGGGTAGCATGTTTTATTGTTAGCCCTTGGGAATTGGGGTTGGGCATTATGCTGATCAGAGTCCCTAACTCTTACAAAGTTGCTTATATTTATGATATTGCTGTCATTGTACACGTGGTTCTTTTCACTTCACTCTGCATCAGTTAATCTAAGGATTCCCAGTTTTTTTTTTAAACTATCCCTTTCATCATTTCTTATAATATAATAGTATCGACAAAGGTTCAAGTGTAAGCTGCTCCCGATAACATATGGTGTGCACAAAAAAAACCCAATTTAATATTATTGATAACTAGTGTGATGGAAATATTAATTCGATTCACACTTAGTCCTAGCAATCACATTTTATTAATCAAATGCATGCAAACATTACTTTATATTACGTATGGACAATACAAACATTAACCTTCTAGGAACAAATCATCAACCTGATTTCCTAGGGCTTCCTGGTAAATATGGGTCATACTATTGTTCAATGACAAGGTTCCATCTCTGCCCAGACAGAGGTCATATTTCTCCATCTTAGGTGGTTGTCTGGAAACTCAGTAAATTTCCATCAGTCAATCAGCTTGTGGACACAGGAATGCTTGAGTCTCAAGGGAAGGGTGTAGGGGTGAGAATGCAAGAGATACTCTCATTCATATCCCAAGATCAGGCTGAAGACTGGGGGGCTGTGTTAGGTTTTTTAATAGCTCTATCTGTGGGTATTTCCCTAGTCCTGATTAAAAATTGATTGCCTATATTTATTTCTTTTTCTTTCTTTCTTTTTCTTTTTTTTTGCAGGGCAATGGAGGTTAAGTGACTTGCCCAGGGTCACACAGCTAGTAAGTGTCATGGGACTGAGGCCGGATTTGAACTCAGGTACTCCTGAATCCAGGGCCTGTGCTTTATCCACTGCACCATCTAGCCGCCCTGATTACATTTATCTATCTATCTATCTATCTATTTATTTATTTATTTAATTTTTTTTATGAGGCAGTTGGGGTTAAGTGACTTGCCCAGGGTCACACAGCTAGTAAGTGTTAAGTGTCTGAGGCCAGATTTGAACTCAGGTACTCCTGACTCCAGGGCCGGTGCTCTAGCCACTGCACCACCTAGCCGCCCTGATTACCTATATTTATTAAAAAAGGAAATTACCAATAAAAACAAACATCATCAGCAAGTATTTGTCAGTTGTTCACCAGATTCAGGAGATACATCATTAGCCGTCATTTGCCATGTCAGGGGGACATACATATCATTAATAATTTACCAAATTTGGAGGACACACATCATTAATAGTCATTAACCAAATTTGGGGAAAACACACATGTTAGCAAAACTATTCTACTTTACTTCTTGTATTATAGAAAAACAACTTATATAAAATTTAGTAAGTCTCAGAATGGAAGCTAAAAATATAATGGAGTAGATTATATCAAGGCGATAACCTTTTTTTGGCAGGGATACTAAAGTGGTTTGCCATTTTCTTCTCCAGCTCATTTTACAGATAAGGAAATTGAGGCAAACAGGTTAAATAACTTGTACCCTTCCATCGCCTCATTCTCTTTGTTTGTATAGATGTCTGCTTGTGCACACCGATTATGTGAGACAATTTTACCTGAACCTTTTTCCCTTCTCCCTCTCACCCTCAGTGTATTCGTCTCCTCTTTCCCTTCTCTTAAGATAATTCAGACATAGCAGCATTACTCTCAGATTTTGTCTAACTGGATTCCCTTTTCATGAACTCTGATGAAGAAAGGCTTCAGAGGAGATACATTTCTTACCTCTGTATATTTTTATATAAGCATGTTATCCATGTTTAGTGTCATATAATTATTTATTTGTATTTACCTTTTTATGTTTCTTGACTCCTGCATTTGAACATCAAAGTTTCTACAAAGTTCTGATCTTTTTGTCAAGAATGTTTAGAAGTCTTCTATTTCATTTAAGATCCATGTTTTCTTTTCTAGGATGAGACTGTTTTTCTGGTTAAGTTGGGTTTTGGCAGTAAAACTATATCCTTTCACTCCTGGAATATGGTATTCCAAACTCTCTACTTCTTTATAGTAGTGGCTGCAAAATTGTGTGTGATGCTGACTTTGGCCCATTAGTACTTGAATTCTTTCTTTTTGGTTGATTTTAATATTTTTCCTCTGTACATGGATGTCAACTAGATTTGGGTACTTGTTACATGCATCATTTTGGCTCTATGTATGAAAGTAAATAAAATGGAGCATGGAGAAAATTGTAAGATGGGAAAATAATACTTGTAGTACCAGTTTTATGGGGTTATGGGAGGGATTAAATGGGTTGATGCATGTAATTGTTTTTTAGCAGTAAAGTACTATTTGTTCCAGGAAAAAAAATATTTGACTTGGAAGTGCTGGATTTGGGAAATAATGCTCCTGGAAATTTTCATTTTGGGGTTTCTTTTGAGAGGTACTTTCAAAAAAAATGTTTTTTTCTATTTCTAGTCTTCCCTCTGGCTCAAAGAGATCTCAGAAGTTTTCTCTTAAATTTATTTGAAATATGATGTCTAGGCTCTTTTTTGTCATGGCATTTAGCTAGTTCAATGATGCTTAAATGTTGATACCTTATATTTTAATCTTTTTACTTTGTTTTATTTTTGTTCCCTTATTGAGTCAATGGCTTCTATTTCGTCCACTCTTCTAGCCTACTTTCTGATTTTGGACTTGATGTCAGGGCTGATTTGTGAAGGGAAGGTCTGGACTGGTCATGCCACTTCTTACATGGAGTATTTAGTGTTATATTATTTCATGATCTCAGAAAAGCTCAAACTGAGGAATCAGCAACCTTTCAGTGCTACCAGAGTGATCTGGTCCAGAGCAAAATCTGATTGCTACCTATTTTGTCTGAGTTCTGTGACCTGTGTTAAAGAGTAAGCAACAGTAGACTATAGCTTAATTTCATTTTCACTACAAACTACAGTTTCCCCTTTGGTCTAGGATTCCTGCCCTCATTATTCCTCTGCAAGTATTGGGCTGACGGTTATATAAGAGGTCTTGCTCTGCACCTGAGGTCTGAGCCAAACCACAGTGGTTGCTTCTGAACTTGCTTCTGCAACAATTCTTTATTCCTGAATGCTACCCTTGAACAAAAATCCTCTCCTCAGTCCATACTTGGATCCGTGACTGAGAACTGTATAGTGAGCAACAAAACTGGCAAATGACACACATCCCCGTTGTGGTGGCCCAGTATGGGTCTGGGATCTGCTCTTACTTTTGTGAAAAACCTCTTCTTGGGTGTTGGAATGATTCAAGCAGCTGTTCCTGAATAGACCTCCACCCCAATGTCCACAGACTTCTCTGTCTTCCTTTGCTGACCTCAACTGAAAAAGTAACTCACTTTGACTTTTTCTTGGATTTCCCCATCAGTATTTGTTGTTGTTGTTATTGTTGAGTCATTAAAGTCTTGTTTGACTCTTTGTAACCCCATTTGATCTTTTCTTGGCAGGGATACTAGAGTGGTTTACCATTTTCTTCTCCAGCTCATTTTACAGATGAAGAAACTGAGGCAAACAGGTTACATAACTTGTCCAGATTTACATAACTAGTAAACATCTGAGGCAAGATTTTATCTCAATACTTTCTGATTCCAGGCCTGGCACTCTTTCCACTGTACCACCCAGCTGCCACCATTAGGGGCATCCCATCAGGATTTGGTCTTGTGCATTTTTAGATCTGTTGAGAGGAGGTTTTGTTTATTTGGTTTTGGTTGGAGGTGGGGTTGTGTATGTGTGTGTTTTGGAATAAGGATGGGGAAGGAGGAGGCTCTTTATATTGATTCGTGTTACTCTGTCATCTTGGCTCCACCTCTTCCCACTTATACATCTTTAAAAGCCCAACATAGATGCTGCTTCCTCAATGAAACCATCCCTGATTCCCTGTAAACATAAGTGATCTCTCCCTTCTGTGACTTCTGAGAGCACATGATTTATAGATTTTATATACTTATAATAATTTATTTTGATTACAGTTATTTGTATACATGTCTTATGTCTCTTTACTAGAAAGTACTCAAAGCCTATAATCAGAGGACCAGGATTCGAATTTTGGTTCTACCACTTTATTTTGTGATGTTGGACAAGTCACAACCAATCTAGTCTCAGTGCTCCCCTTTTTAGAATGAGGCAGTTAGTATAAATAAGAAATTCTTAACCTATGTCATAAATACTTTTGGACATCTGCTAAAGTCTATAAAGCCCTTCTCATAATAATGATTTTAAATACATAAAATAGAATGCATAAAATTACAATGGAAAGGAATTGAGATAAAATAAAATTATCAAGATATTTAAAAATTATATATCCCTGAAATCAATATCTCGGTCCGTGGACTTCATCCATGTTAAGAACCCCTAATACAGATGGTCGCTTAGATCTCATTGAGCTTAAAACGTATGTTTTCTCTCATCCTTGATAGCATGGACTGTGTCTTATTTATCTTCGAACTTTAATACCTATCATATTGGCTTGTGCATAATACACTTTATTAACTAAATGAATTAATGGATAAAATGGCATGAATTGATATATGATATTTTGGGGGGAAGCGTGTCCCTTTTTTCTAAGGAATTAGCACAACTATGAGACATAGGTAGAATCAGACTCCCGGTATTTTAAGCACCTAAACAAACCATCTTAGGAAAATAAGTCAGTGACAGAATATATAAGAGGGGACGATGAATCTTCCTTGATCCAGCTCTTCATGTTTCCTTCAGATATTGAGTTGAAAAAAATGTCTTACATCGCCAGGACTCCCAATGATTTCAAAAAAGCTCCTTCTACAAAATGGGGGCTAGATTCTATAATTTCATTGTGTTATTTCTCTCCTTTCCTTCTTGTAAAACTTGAACTCTGGAAAAATTCAAAGATGTTACAGTCGTTTCAATCTTCTCTGGGATGGTAATATTGATGGAGTTTGTGAGGGAAGTTAAATGTACAGAAATAGGAGCTACTCCTCTAACTTCCTGGTATAAAAAAAAGTTAGAGTCCTACATTAGGTATCTCTTTTGTGATACTTATCAGTGACTATTTTTTCATTCTTGATGGAAATCCATCTTCTAGATCTAGGGATGGTGATCCTGCAAATAAGTATTCCTGTCCAACACTTCATACAGATACCTTTTTTCCCTTCCCACCACCCACTTCCCAAGATGGTCCTTTGACTTCACTCCCTCCTTACTCAGGTTTGGAAGGCTCTTGTTCCACATCCTACCTTCTCAGCACTGATCATGATTCTCCTAAGGAGAATGACTAAAGTGCTGATAATGTACATTAATGGCTCAGCTCAACAGAGTATACCTAACCCAACTCCTTCAGTCTCCCTTCACTGGAGGATGGAAGAGCAATGATCTATAAGAGTGTGTGTTTTTTTTTAATCAAGAAAAGCCCCATTAATTTATTCTTTTAAAGAAATATCATTGTAACAGGTGTTGAGGAGATACAAGTTTAGGAGGTAAAAAAAGCTTTCAGTATTGTAGGAAAATAAATGACCATGAAAGAGAACTATCCTATACAAATATAGAACAATAAGTGTAATTGAGAATTATGCAGCATATACTCAGTTAATGTGGAGGAAAAGGCCATTACTGATTACATGGAAGAGATGGCCTTTGAGGTGGCTTTTAAAAATGGGTCAGAATTATAAAGGAAGAAAGGAGAGGAAAGAATATATCAAAAGGGAACAGCTTAATCATGGATGTGAGGAAGATGTGTACCAAGTTTGAGGAAAAGGAAGTATATTAGTTTGGAGCTTTGTATGTGGGTCTGGAGCAGGTAGCAAGTACTATAATGTAAAAGAGAACTGGGGGGCAGTGGTGGATAGAGCATTAGCCCTGGATTCAGGAGAACCTAAGTTCAAATCCTACCTCAGACACTTAACAATTACTAGCTGTGTGACCCTGGGCAAGTCACTTAACCCCAATTGCCTCACCAAAAAAAAAAAAAAAGAAAAGAAAAGAAAAAAGAAAGAAAGAAAGAAAAGAAGAGAAAAGAAAAAAGAAAACTGGAAAGGTTAGGTATAACCAGACCTTGATGGAGAGCTCTAATGTCAGAAAAAAAAAAAGAGTTTAAATTCTGTTTGGGTGGCAATAAGGAACAACTGAACAGGTTTTTGTTTTTTTCAGTCAAGTGATATGTCCATAAAGAACATTTGAATAGTGATATAAAGGATGATTTAAGTAGAAAGAGAGTGGGGGGAAATGACATGTTAACAGGGCAAGAGTGATAATAAGAACTTGTAATGAAGGCTCCAGTAATAGGGAGGCAGTGTGATACAATTTAAGTGATGACATCAGAGGACCCGAGTTTGAATCCCAGCTATGTCACTTGTTATCTGACATTAGGTAAGTCACTTAACTTTTTTAGACCTCAATTTCCCCATCTATAAAATGAACAGGTAGTCTAGATTGATGTCCAAGGTACTTCTGGTTTGAAAATCTATGAACAGGGCAATGGGAATGGGTAGGAGAGATATAATAAAGATTGATAAGACAAATATTTACACATGAGCAAAAGAAAAGATTAAATATAGTTCCAAAGTTTAAAAGAGATAATATGAATGGTGATGCCACAGACAGAAATGGTGAAGTCAGAAGCAGATTTAGGGATGAAGATACTTATTTTGGTACATATCACATTGACTGTGAGAAATCAAGGTCCTATATATAGGCAAAGGTCCGGGTTTGGGTCTCATAAAGTACTAGACACCTCCTTTTCTACTCTGATGCTGTCATCACCCTGGTACAGACTTTCATCAGTTCCAGCCCGGATTATTGCAACAGCACCTTGGTTAGTTTCCCTGATTTAAGTCTCTCCCCAAACTAGTCCATCCTGTAGGTCTAACCATGTCATTCCCTTCATTCCCTATTTAATAAACTCCAGTGGGTTCCTATCACTTCCAAAATAAAATTTAAAAGTCCTCTTCTTGGCTTTAAAAACCTTCTCAACAAGATAGACCCTTCCAATCTCCTACCTTTCCAGGCTCTATACATTTTATAACTCCATTTACTCTGTGACTCTGATTTTTCCTGTGCCTTCACCTCCAGGCTCTGGGCATTTTCTATATCTTCTTTCCTGGAATATTCTCCTTTCCCATTTTAACCTTCTGACTTCCCTGACTTCTTTCATTTCTCACCTTCTGCAAAAAGTCTTTCCTAACCCAGACTTTTCTTTGGGATTATCTCTGGTTTAATGTGAATATATATTGTTTGCATATAGTTGCTCACATATTGTTTCTCCCTATGGGCAGTGAGCCTCTTGAGGAAAGGGACTGTTTTTTTGTTTGTTGGTTGGTTTTGTGTGTGTGTGTGTGTGTGTGTGTGTGTGTGTGTGTGTGTGTGAGACAATGGAAAGAATGCTGAATTTACAGTTGGGAGGTCCTGGGGTAATAGTCTAGATCTGCCTCTTACCACTAATATGACCTTGAGAAAGTAACTTAACCTCTCTGGGGCCTCATTTTCCCTTTCTATAAAGTGAAGATGTTAGATGATGATTTCGAAGGTTCCTTTCAACTCTAGATCCATCATCCTATGATTGGACATATAGATATGGAAATGACAGAGCAACCTAAAATCAAGGAACTAAATGAGTCGGACAAAGTAGAAATATGAACAGAGAAGAGAAGGTCAAGAACAGGCCTTGAGGAATGACATCATCAGAGATGGGGAGCTACAAATGATACATGGATACTAAGAAAGAAGCACTAGAGAAGTAGGGGGAGAACTATCAGGCCATGGTTTGCACATAGAAGTTCAGAGGAAAAGGGAATATTTACCAGGAAGAAGTGGGTCAAAAGCTGAAGAGATCAAAGGTAAAGGTTAAAACAAACGGCCATTTGATTTGATGATTAGTTGATAATTCTAGTTAATTAAGAAAACAGTTTTAGTAGGGTGGTGAAATTTCTATTCAAGTGGTTGGTGAGATAGTGAGGAGTGAGGAAGTGTGGAAATCAGATTTTTTTTTTCAAGAAATGTAGTAGTGAAGGAAAAGAAAGAGATGGCATTACCACTAGATAGACTAGAAAACATTTTTAGGATTGGGAAGATCTGAGGGTGGGGTTAAAGATTGATGAAAGAGATTAGACTATTGGATTCAAGTTCTGGAGGAGGTAAGAAGCAGCATGTTGACCCCGATTTTCTCCGTGAAGAAGGAGGCTCAACTACTGTTGAGCAAAGGAAGTAATAGAAAGATTGGAGTTGAAAGAAGAGAGAACGTAAGGTTTGGAACATACACTGAAGAATAAGGAATTTAGTTGCAATGATTTTTGTTTCAAAGTAGAGACTTTCCATAAACAATGGTGTGATACTTTAGTAATGGGAACTACTACTCAGAAAATTATGCCTTCAGGGCCTAATGATTTCTGGCTGTATAGAGAGGCCTTAACCAGGAATCCTTGCTAGAGGCTCTAGCTCTGAGCTGCAAAAGTGATATTCCAAAAGGATAAGTTTGACTTTATCACTCTGTAACTCAGTTTCCAAAGACTCCTTATTATACCTAGAGTCAAATTCACATTTGAAGTCTTTCATAGCCTTATGCCAACATTTTTCTCCAGCCTTATTACTTTTCATGTACTCTGTAGTCCTAAGGCAGGGCTTCTTAAACTTGTTCCACTTGCAAACCCTTTGCACCTGAGAAACTTGCAAACCCTTTGCACCTGAGAAATTTTTATGTGTCCCTGGGTGTATAGCTATATGAAATAGGTATACATAACCTTTTACTGTTGCCAAATTTTTCATGATCCCCACATTCAGTTATATGACCCCAGATGGGGTCGTGACCCATAGTTTAAGAAACTAGCAAATTAATCTTTGTCCTATTCCTCATACAAGTCTTTCTATGTTCTATCTCTTTAACTTTGCACAGGCTAGCTTCCATACATAAAAGGAACTCCCTAGTCAAATATGCCTGTTAGAATCCCTATTTGCAGGGGAGATAGGTGGTGCAGTGGATACAGAACCTGCCCTGGAGTCAGGAAGGCCTGAGTTCAAATCTGGTCTCAGATACTTGACACTTACTAGCTGTGTGACCCTGGGGAAGTCACTTGACCCCAATTGCCTCACACACAAAAAAAGGAATCCCTATTTTCCTTCAAATATTAGGTCAAAGGCTGACTCTTAATAAGATATTTCTCTTGGTCCCCCATTTCCTAATAGTATCTTTGTCCTACAATTCTCATATTAATTTTTCGTGTGTTTTCTCCCCTGATGGAATGTAAGCCCCTGGAGGCCAGAGGCTGTTTTATTTTTCCCTTGGTATCCCTGGAACAAATGATGCCTGGAACATAGTAAATGCTTAATAAATGCTGTTGATTAATTACACACTATGCAAGAAACTATGCTATTTGATGGTGGTTCAAAGACAATCAGTTCCTGCCCTTCAATTTTCTTCCCACCAAGGAGAGACAACCTGTTCACAGAAAAAGACATTGAGCTATTATATAGGTGGAAAAATAGACATATATTCCAGCAGAAAAAAGAAACAAGCCCTTATTAAATGCCAGGCACTTGCCAAGCACTTTAAAGAGATACCTTATTTTATTGAATCCTCCCAAAGACTTTGAGAGGAAAGTGTCATTGTATAGTTGGAGAAACGGAAGCAGCCATCGATTGAATAACTTGCCCAGAGTTATGCCACGAATACATTTCTTAGGTCGGATTTGAATGTGTGTCTTCCTGACTCCAGACACAGTGCTCTATCTTCTCCACCACCTAGCTGCCTCATTAGGTTTTTGGGGTGTTTTTTTGTTTTGTTTTGTTTGTTTTCTTTCTTTGTTTTCATGGGGCAATGAGGGTTAAGTGACTTGCCCAAGGTCACACAACAAGTAAGCGTCAAGTGTCTGAGACTAGATTTGAACTCACATCTACTGTACCACCTAGCTGCCCCCCTGCCTCAGTAGTTTTCAATGTTCTTACATATCAATCTTTTTATATTAATAAAGCATGATTTGCATGTGTGTGCTTTCTGAGCCATTGATATCATCTTCTCTTTAAGATATTTTGTTAATTAACGTCTCACTGCCCTCATAATTGCATTATGAGCAGGATGTCTCTGGCATTCAGCTGGTGGTACAGTGGATACAGCACTAGGCCTAGAGTCAAAAAACATGAGTTCAAATGTGGCCTCAGACATTTATTAGCTGTGTGACCCTGGGCAAGTCATTTAACCTTTTTTGCCTCAGTCTCCTCAAATATAAAATGGGTATAATAATAGCACCTACCTCTCAAGGTTGTTAAAAGGATCAAATGGGATCATATGTGTAAAAATGATAACACTATACATGACACAAAGTAGGCATTACGTAAATACTAATATACTTATTCCCTTCTTTGCCCTTCCATCTACGTACACTTGGTCTAATCTAGCTGCTTTTCCCATTTTTATTCTCTCTAGTGCCATTCCTACCTCCTCTATAAATGCATCTAGGATTTTGACATTAGAGCTCAAATGCAATAGCCCTAATGTCCCTCATAATGAAAACATGGTCATAAAATTTTGCATAGGTATTGTCCATTTTTCTTCTGTTAGTTGTCTTTTCATTTTCATTCTTAAATGGCCCCAAGAATCTGCTTATATAGTCCCTTTGCCAAGGTTTCTTACCCTGTCTTCATCTCCTACCATTCATTGTACCTACATCAAGTTCTTTGTAAGAATTTCCAAATGAGTTTATATTCCTACCCAGCATTCCAAGTGTGTGCAGTATAATGTAATTTCTAGGCCCTGCAGGGTTCCTTGTTATGGCAATGGATTTAATTATTATAATCAGTGTCCATATAATTTTACCATTCATTACCCATTTTTCATTATCAAATCACTTGTTCAGGATTGAGTTGTTTCCATCTTATGTCATATCTTTTTTATCATTACTATTCTTTCTTCTGTCTCCATACTAATTTTTGCCATTGCTCTATCAGTTTCTTGGTTTAACTGTACAATGATAGCTAATTCAGGAATGATTCCTACATCAACAATGAGGTTTTCTGTGTGATAGAATATGATCAATTTAATATTTTATAATTTTATTTGGTGTTTTTCATTTTCAATGTCTACTTTTTTCCCCAAACAAAGTGTTCACTGAATGAAGGTATGGACCTCCTGTATAACCTACAAGTATTTTCCCCTCTCATTTCTTATTCCTGACCAGTGTTTCCTGATCAATTTATCATCTTTGTCTATTTCCACCTTTTCACTGGAGTTACCTAGCATTAACGTGCATGCTAATTTGGAAAGCCTTATCTGGTTCAAAATAGACTTTCTCTACCTCTTCATCCTCTCCAATAAATGTTGGTCCAAAGTCCAACCTACATCCAGCCAAAAATTCTCATGACAACATACCAGAAAAATAGAGAATGATGACTTTCAGTGAAGGGAAACCCACTACCTCCTAGGGAAGAATGCACTTTGAACTAAGTTAAATAATTCTGATTGTTAGAAAGTTTTTAGTGTTTTGTTGTTTGTTTGTTTTTTTCTGAAATACAGCATAAATTGGCTTCATTGTAACTTCGATTCATTTTTCTACTTCTGACCCCATGGTCAAAAAGAGCAAATCTAATCCATTTTCCAAATGACAGTCCTTCAAAAACTTAGAGACAGCTATCACGTCCCCTTGAATCTTCTTTATTTCAGGCTAAATATCCCCCAGCACCTTCAAATGATGCTTATATGGCATGGACCCCAGCACTTTCACATTTTGGTTAATCTCTTCTGGATATCCTCCAACTTGCCTTTCTCCTTCTTGAACTGTGGTACCCAGGACTGAATGTTGATAAGATCGGGCTGAAGTAGATTATAGAAGGACTATCCAACTCCCCCACCCAACCTCATCCCCACCCCCACCACACACAAACAGGTGGACAGACAGCCAGACACACACTCATATCATGTTAGTGTTTTTGGCTTCTCCATCACTGTTAACTCATAATAAGTTTGAGACATGCTTTCTAAAGCCAAATAATAGAATGATAATTCCATAACAAAGCAGGGTCATTGGAAAGGTACTTTCCAAGGATTGGGCAGAATCAACCCTTAAATAAGGAGCTTTTTAAAAATATGTATGAATTTTATCCATTCTTTCAGTGACATTGGCAATTACACATGAACATGCATCATTCCTTATGCCTCAGTCTGAGTGATTTGACAGGCTTGCCATCGAGGGCACATTTTTCAATTTGACAAACTTCTTTCCTGACCCTACAAAGCCCTAAGCTTGTACTGAATGAAATGATCAGGCCATTAGCCAAAGCTGTTTTCAGTAATAGCACCCTAACTAGACAGAGAGAACTCTCATCTTCATCGAATACCTACTTAATCATCTAAATACAGTACAAGCTGTTTACTTGGTCGCTGATTTTCTTGAAACACTGCAAGACTTCATTAGTTGAATTACTGCCTAAATGTCTATCTTAGAAATAGGCACTGCCGAGCATTATTTATGGGTGTCAAGGCCTTAAGTGATTCAGATGCAGCTCCACTCACATCCTCTATAATTATCAACACCAAAGAGAACATATTTTAGAGAACAAGATGTTAAATTAATGTTCTGAAAAATTTATAAAACAAAATCTGTGCAGCTTTGCTCTTCAACAACCCCCGTCCTCAAAACCTCCCGAGAAAGTTTTCAATGGATCTCAGCAGATTCCTAATGGTTTCATCAGGGGACTTTTTTTTTTAGGGAGGGGGGCCTGGAGGGACAAATTAGGTTAGTCATTGGCAGAACATTAGAAAGATGGTTCAGACATACACAGTTCTGTTTCTTGCGGCAATGGGATTAATCTAGATCGGGGTTCTTTACTTGGGGACTCCCAAGGAGTCTGTGAATAGATTTTAGGGGGTCCTTGAATTTGGATGAGAAAAAATTCATGTTTATTTTCAGTAACATCTAATTGAAATTTTTCATGTCCTTCAATTGTGAATTTAGGCAACAAACTATTACTCAGAAAAGGAGCCCAATTGGCTTCACCAGACTACTGGGTCCAAGACACACAAAAGGTTATGAATCTCTGATTTAAATCATCACTAAAATCTCTTCCTGCCTTCAAAGTCTGTGGTTCTAGGACTTAACTGAACTTCATGTTGGCACATTGAGTTATCACATCTATTTTATGTTTTCTGTATGATGTGGTAACCAGCCCCTCCTCAACTGCATGTTTATTACATGGATTATTTTTTATTGTTGGCAGAGGACATAATAAATATGTTTAATGTGAAAAAGAATTTTTGTAACTGTTAACTGGTGAAGAGCAAGAGATTCAATAAGAACATAACAAAAGGTGAAGGACGAATTGAATCAGGCCTGATAGGAAAGGAGAAGTATGATATACTGTTCAAAGAAGTAGGAACAAGTCAGAGAAAGAAAGAGATTAATGGAGTATTCAGCAAGACTTCGGACTGTTCAAAAGTTATAAGCCATCTAAAACTCAAGGAACATTAATTCAAGGAGATTTCTATGGGGGTAAGGGTGTTTCAAAGGCAGCAGCACTGCACAGTGTGCCAAAGATCTGTCTGCAATTGCATTCATCCTGAATGAGAGGGTAAGATCTGGATAAATAAGACAGAAAGGGCCCTTATTCTTCCAGTGAGCATGGGCTCTGATGAAAAGAGCTCCAACTTAGCCTTAGAATATGAGAATGAAAAGAGAAGGAAGCCAGACTTCTCAAGACTAGAGGCAAGAGGAACAAAATGGACTCCAAAAACACCATGCACCTTTCTATATAATTTAGAGCATAACTAGGTTGAGGTAATGAGAGCTTTGAATCATGGCAAAGGAATTTAGGAGACACTGAGAGCCCTTGTAAGTCTTTATCATGTAAAAACAATTGACAATAGTCCTGAGTTATCGAGAATAATTAATTAAGGGACAGCTAGGTGGAGCAGTGGATAAAGCACAGGCCCTGAATTCAGGAGGACCTGAGTTCAAATCCAACCTCAGACACTTGACACCTGCTAGCTGTGTGACCCTGGGCAAGTCACTTAACCCCTATTGACATGAAAAAAAGAGAATAATTAGTTCAAATAGGAAGCCACTAGATTGCCCATTTCATTCTCCTGCCAATCACAACTCAGTTGAGCTCTTTTCTGGTCCACCTTGGACCCTCCCGAACAATAAGCTATTGGAGTCTTAGTGCTTTGTCCCCACCCAAATAGCGTGGTGTCCAAGTCTCTTCCCTCACAGGGCCCTATGTCTCCAAATCTGAATTCTCTGCCTGAATGAATTTGCTATAGAAAATTAATGTGAGATCATGCTGCTTGCCTGGGGAGTCAGAAATGCTTGTTAGAGTTCTGATATAGTCTGTGACTTGAGGTTTCTAACCCATAAGTACTCTTAATGGCTCAGTGCATCTGAAATTCAGTAATAGGGAAGGAAGCATTAAAAAGGGCAAGACTATAGCCCAAAGAGGAGTCCATCTTTAGATGATGGCTACAGAAAAACAACTGGCCAAAATTTTACTTTTGCCCTTAGAATTTCATCACAGGCTTTCCAATGTAAGATAAATGCTTCAAATGACCTAACTTTGTTGAGAACTGATCCCGTGGAAAATTAACCTTTTGCACAGAGGGGTATGGGACTTTAAGCATAGAATCATATACATTGTCAGACAAATTTTCTGTACTGAATGTTTTAGCTTAATTGGTTTTTCTTCATTTCTGGATAGTTCAATGGGGAGAAGGTGTTGGAAAATGATTGTAAAGACCTTTCTAAATGTACAGACAATGGTATCAATAAAATGTTTTTAAAACATTAACATTGTTGGAAATTGGAAAAATCATTTTATCAAAGGTCCTAGAGTAAGGAATCACAAAATATAAAACTGAAAGACACCTCAGAAATCATCTAATTCAACCCCAACATTTATAGATGAGGAAACTTAGGGTTAGAGAGGTGAAGTAATTTGCCCAAAATTACACATCTTGTTAGTGGTAAATGCTAGAACCTGGATCTCTTGCTGTTTAGCAGAATGTTCTTTCCATTTTACCCACCCAGACTCTCCGTTCTTTTGCCTACAGTGTTTCAATTGTTTCTGCCATTAGCCCTATACTGATGCCAAGAATTTATGACACTGAAATGATGCCCCTCTAAATACAGACACCCTTATCAGATTGCCAACTCGGTTTTGCTGATTCAGAATTACAGGAATTCAGAATAGTTCAAGGAAGCCAAAGGTGTTTTTTGAGCCTCTTGGGGGTTTTCTTCATCTTTACCTTTAAAAAAAATCTTGAAGTAAAAAGAAAAAGGTAGCATTTTGGGGGGGTTAACAGAGAAGAACTTGTTTCCTTCTTTAGCAAAATTGTGTCTGGTTTATCCTTCTTGTGTTCTGTACCTGAAGGGAAAAACAAAGACAACTTCCTTCATAGTCTAGTTCACAGTTGACTAACTTAAAGCATTGGGTTTGAGTTTGTATAGGTGAAATAAAGCCACAATATAATTATTCCATACCTTGTCATATACTGTGTATTTCAGATTCAGAAATGTATATTTCATTCTAGGCTTGTAATTAGCTACTTTAGAACAACTGTAAATGAAAAAAAACCAACTACCTTTGAATGTTCTTAAATCTCTTTAAGGGTGATTTTCAAAAATCAAGATTTGATTGGTTCAATGGAAAGTGTGTTGAATCAAGTCAAATGATCTGACTTCAAGACCTGGCTTTACAGGATGACCTTAGAAAGGCCTGGAAAGACATGTATGAAACAATGTGTTGTGAAGTGAGCAAAACCACTGTTGTTCACAGAGACAGCAATATTGCTTAATGAAGAACTCTGAATGACTTGACTCTTCTCAACAATACAATGATATAAGACAATCCCAAAGGACTATTGATGAAACATAGTATCCACCTCCAAAGAAAGAACTGATATTCATAGAACAGACTGGAGGATGCTATTTTTCACTTTCTTTCATTTATTTTCTTTTAAGCAAGTTTTCTTGTATAAAATGACAAATATGGTAATGTTTTACATAATCATACATGTATAACTCATATCTGATTGTTTGCAGCCTCAGCAATGGAGGAAGGGGAGAGAGGGAGAGAGGGATAAAAATTGGAATCCAAAACTATAAATAAAAATGTTTATTATTTTAAAAAAATTTAATTAAAAAAATAAAGCAAGACCTGGCTTTGCATGTCCCTAAGCAAGTCATTTCATCTCTCTGGGATTCAGTTTCCTCATATTTAAAAATCAGCTCTAAATCTATAATCCTGTGATTTTAAGTCAAATGCCTTGAGAAGAATTAACATCCTCAAGGCACTGAAAGGAAGGCCTGAAACCTTCCATCAGTGTTGCAACATCATCTACTAGTTTTACTTATTGTGTACCAGGCATTGTGCAAAATGTTTGATGATGCAAATACATGCAAAAAAAATAAAAAAGGCAAAACAAAAGGGAGCTGAGCCTACTCTGAGTGCTTCATTCCCCTGCTGGCTCTGCTTGTAACACATCAGACTTTTTCTCTAATGAAGTATCTCCTCCAACCTTCTTTTCAGCTCCTTTTTACATTTTGACTTTTTTTTGCATGTATTTGTATCATTAGCACTTAGCACTGTGCCTGGTATGCAGTAAGCACTTAATAAACTCTTGTTGCCTGTTGCCTAGACTATAGAAATATAATTTTAATTGGACTCCATAACTCCAGTTTCTCCTTTCTCCAATTTGTCATCCACAGAACCTCCAAACTGACATTTCTAAAGCACAGGCTCATGACCATGTCACCTCCCTGCTCAAAATATTCCAGCGGTTCCCTATTGCTACTGCTGGAACAAGCAAGCAAGCATGAATGAAACAGCAAAGCAATCTAAGGGAGATACAAGAGGAGGCATAAGCCAGGTATTGTGAATCAGTACCACCATCTCCCCTCAGACCCTTAAAGAAACAGCCCAGGACTCTGCACTAAAGATTCCAAGAAATAGCAGTTTCCACCCTTTCCTCTCAATGATCCTGCTTTCAGTCTTTCTTTCAAAGCCATTATCCACCTAAGAAATCCTTGTGGAAATTCAACATGGCAACTTTCTTTACTAGTATTATAGTCCTTGCCCCCTTAGCAGCCACAGTTACTGAAGCCCTGAGACCACTGTGGTTGGTCTTCTTCATAAACTGTGTTACCCTAAATTCTAATGAAGGGTTCCAAGAACAGGGCAAGAATTCACGTAGATTAGGTTCTGTTTGTAAGGTCTTATATTCCACCCAAGATTGAGAAGCATAAACCTGGAGGATTTGGGCAATTTAATCTATCATCAATGTCTTCAGAGACTGCTTGAATAGTAGAGGGGCGCTGGAGCCTGAATGAGGAAATAAAGGGGGAAAAACCTCAATCCAAATTCAATAATTGGTTATTAATATAATAGAAAATAATAATTTGTTTCCCTTCCCCCCATATGTTAGCTCATTAAAAATAGGGAATGCATGTTTTTGTTTTCATACCTTCAACATCAGGCATAGTTATAAGATTATAGATGAAGAAACTGAGGCCCAGAAAGGTTAAGTAATTTGCCCAAACTCACATAGGTATCAAATGTCAGGAACAGAATTTGTACCTAGGACTTCTGATTCCAGAACAGAGGCTTCATTCTAGGTGAGTTGTAGAGAAATAAAATTAGAATAGGTAAGACACACTGAGATTCTAAGGGGCCTTGATGTCTAGAACCTTATATGGGGGGAAACACTTCAATGACAATTTAGTTATTGAAGGATAGGTAGACAGAGGAGATGGCAAGAAACCATCTAATATAAAGGAAATGATGACACAAATTAATGAAGCAATGGGCATTATAAGTTGGCTCAAAGAAGATAATGTGTGCAAAGGACTTTATAAACCTCAAAGCACTATATAAATGTAAGTTATTATTTATTATCATTATTATTGTTCCCATTACCAAGTTGGCAGTGCACTCACATCATCTGGACAAATTACAAAGGATTCACCTTAATAATTTTACAATGTGTGGTGCTCAACTGAAAATGTGTTTATCACTATATTTCTCCCCGTGTGGGTCTGGATAGAATCATACATGGCCAACTTCTTGGGTAAGCACATCCTCTGAGTGCATTTGCAAGCTGCTCTTCTTAGCATTGTTCCTGTACTATCATAATGGCTACCGCCTGTTAACAGTGATTTATTAGCTAATGCTTCAAAGGTAGGTGGAAAGTATTTATTTCCTCCATGCTTATGGATAGGAAGAGGACCTACAGATTAGATAAATGTCTTCTCCAAGGTCATTCAGCAAGTTTGAAGGGCAGAACTGGAATGAGAATGTGGATTTTCCTACTTTTCCTGCCTTGTGCAGTCCACTGAGCAACACTGCCTCTCTGCACGATAACATAACATGCCAATAGGGGCAGATGTTGTATGTCACCCTGGTCATCCATCAAGCCCAAAAGAACACCAAGAAGATTCAGTTACAAAGAAAGGGCTATTAAAAGCAAAGAGTTCCCAGTGCAGTTGTTCCCCAAATCTTCTACTGAAATGAGAATCCAGAAGTCAAGGTTTATGTGGTCACCACTTCTTAATCCCATGCTGGTTTTACCTGCTGCTCAGCATATTTCTAGGTCACCTTCTTTTGCCTACCATCAGTGGCTATATATTCAAGGAATGAAAATCCATTTTAATAATACCCTAAGCCAAAACTAGTCAGGACAATGAACCTAGGTGTTGCATGGAATTATTTGTGCCACCATTTCTCTCCATTAGTACAGATAATTAAAAGTTGATTTTAAATCTCCTTAAGACAATTGGATGCAGTTGCATTATCTTCAAGAAACAAATTTTTATTTCAGAGGTTGAACCAAAGTTTGGGTATGACATTACCTGACTGCTGAGAGTTTGTTCCAGGATTAATATCTAATAATGTGGTAAATATTTTCCTTCATAAATGACATATAGTGAAAAGGAGGATTCATCAAGAGTCATAAACCAGTGTCTTTGGCAGCAGGAAGGAATGCAGAATTTTTTTTAGAAACAACCTATCTACATGATCCAAAATGGAGTTGGCTTAGAAATAGAGCCTTCAGAGACCATTGAAACTAAGCTGCCCCATTTTATTGATAAAGAAACTGAGGTAAAAAAGATAGAAGGAAAGCAACACCAACCTAACAATTAGAATCATGGCTGAGTTTAATCTCTCTAATCCATCTCTATCTAATCCATAGAGTCTAATCTCTCTTGTTTTATTGGTAAAGAAATTGAGAGCTGTAATGCAGAAGAAGAAGAAAATCTAACAATCAGAGCTACTGCTGGTGCAAGTGGGTTGGGGAAATCTCTCTCTTCCTTTCCTAAGGAGGGCCTCTCTTTGGTATTAACACATAGCTAGGCAGGGTTAAGTCCTAAAGAATCCTAACCTCTAATGAGAGGGATCAGACTCCTTTGTCCCATATGTTTTGGCTCATTACACCCCCACTATGACATCTCAGGACAATTTGTATAAATTTGACTTTAGGTTCATGCCTAGGATCTCCCCAAATGGAGTGAGGAGGAAGGTAAACAAGTTATAAACTGAATCATATATGGGACAGGTATATATTGGCTACACACAAAAAGAAATGCTTAACCACAAAACACAAGTTTACATTGACAGAAAGACTTAAGTATCAGTATAAAGCTCTGTTTTACTGTCCTAGTAGGGTGATATTTAAAACACCTAAATATAAGGCATTTTGTGGGACCGAGTGGTATCCACTTACATATTTGATGTCTTCTGTAAGGCCAAACCAAGATTTGAGATTAGCCTCTTATTATTGGTCTTCTGTTCCAAGAGTGCTGGAATTATTGTTGCTGAGGGCTCCTCCCCTTGACTCAGGTTACCTCCAACCAAAAGACCTGGGATTGCCAAACCTCTCCAGCTCATAAAATGGCCTCAAAGATCAGACAAATGTATCTTATAGTCAATATTCTATATCTAAGAACAAAATCTAGAAAGAACACATTTAGAAGAGACAGCCTCAGATCCATGATGAGGCTTGCCTAGGCAGGTGTGGTAAAAATTATTGGAATTTAGGTGACTCATTTGGGAGGGGCCACACCTGGCCCACCCTGAAGTTACATATGCTACTGAGGTCAGAAGGAGAACTCTCCATAGGCAGTTTTTGAAGGATCTCCCCTTTTGGGGGAAGGAGATTGAACACTCATTGAGGGGAGTAGTTGCTTCGAGAATGCTTGCTCTGGCCACTCTCTCTCTTCTCAGTTTCCTGGTGATGGAAGAAAGCTAGCAGACTTTCCAGGTGTGGTGAGTGAACACAATAAACTCTGCATTCCTTTGAATTAGCTTAATTGGAAATGATCTGGGGATTGTATAGACTTAGCTTAGAATTAGGAGGATTTATCTGTATTTCCTTTTCCCTATTATCTTATCTTTGATTTTTTATTAATTTCACCTTTGTTGTTTAATTAATCCCGAAGTAATAAAATCTGATCCTTTTGTGGAAAAGAAGCTGTAAGGCTCCTTTCTTATTGGCCTGGGAGAAATATCTAAAAGGGCAGTTTGGAGGGGAGGAAACTATGAACCTAGAGGTTCCTCATTTCGGGGACCCCAATATTTTGGCAAGTCACCCAATTAACGCTCCATATATTAAATTTCAGCCCCTACACAGGACATAGACTTAACTGCCATGTGCTGTTGGTCACATGGAAGACAAAGTTGTAGACAGAGTGAGATGCTCTTCCCCATATTATTCATGGGAAGAAATCTGGACAGCTAGATGATACAGTGGATAGAGCACTGACCCTGAAATCAGGAGGACCTGAGTTCAGATCTCATCTCAGACACTTACTAGCTGTGTGACTCTGGGCAAGTCACTTAATCCCAATTGCCTTAAACATCCAAGGCAATCTCCAGTAGTCTATAAATATAACTTGCCACTGGACCCAGATGGCTCTGGAGGAAAGAGCGAGCTTGATAACCTTGCATAGCCCTCCCTCACTTAAATCCAACTCAGTGCTAGTCATGACATGGTCCTCTTTAAGAATGAAGGGCAAACAACAACATGGGAAGAAGTTCTATGCAGTCCTGACATATCTTTAATTCGAAAGAGAAGAGAGTAGCAGAGAGTGTCACTCAGTTTTAAAGATCTACTAAGATCTTTTCTTTCAGTTGTCAGGAAGGTTTCTCTTTCCCAAGATCTGACAGCTAGTGATGACATGGAGAGACTGATACAAGGCCTCTTGATTTCCAGTGCATTAACTCTACATTATTATCCAATTCTATAAACAGTTATTAAGAATTTTTTCTATGCAAATACATTCTGTTACTAATTAAGGATATAAAGACAAATAAGCAAATAATCTTTATATTCAAGGAGCTTACCATCTGCTGGGTGGTCACCTGGAATCCTACCTCCCAAGCCTAGGGCTTAAACCACTCTTGGTCTAGTTCCAGCTAAGGACAAGAACCATGTCAACGTGGTATAGAACCAATCGTGTGAGATAGTATGATACCACCTGTAGACACTTGATAATTACTTCTTGCTTCCCTTCAGGTGCTCAAATCGTCTAGTAAAAATTGATGGGGTGGGGAAACTGGAATAATATGTGGATAGATACACACAAAGTAATGTGAAGAAGACAGCATTAGCAACTGGGAAGTTTAGAAAAGGTTAATCATGGCAGAGATGGCCACTGAGATAAACCTCAGCTGAAGTTAGGGTTCTGAAGAGGTGGAGGTGAAGAGATCCATTCCATCATTAGGGACAACACACAATAGGAGATGAAATGCCAACTTTGGGCTAGTAGGCCATTTTGGGTGGAAAATATAAGTGGAATGATGTGAAAAAAGTCTGGAAAGTAAGTTAGAAGCACATCGTGGAGGGTTTTAAATAACAGGCTAAGGAACATCTATTTTATGCTAGAAGCAATAGAGTTCCTAGTGGTTCTCAATTGTCATCAGATCAAACTAGTGCTTTTGGAAGATTATTTTGGCAGCTGTGTGGAAGGTAAATTGGAGAAGAGCAAGACTGGAGGCGGGGATACTACTAAATCCATTTAGATTATCTAGGAAAGAAGTAGTGAAAGTCTGAAACAGAGTAGTAGGCTGTGTGGGTGGAGAGAATCAATCGATCTACAAGTATTAATTGAGCTTCTATATGGCAGGTACTGTGCTAGGTACCAGGGACCCAAAGACAAAAAAAGTAAAGAAAAAAAATTCTTGACCACAAACTATTTACATTTTATTGAGGAAGACAATGTCTGCATATGTAAAAATACAAAATATATAAAAATAAATACAAAACACAAGATGTTGAGGCATATGAGCAGCTGGGAGTATCAGAAAAGGCCTCATTTAAGGTGATATGAGCTGAGATTTAAAGGAAACTAGTGATTCTAAGAGGTAGAGGTCAGAAGGGCATGCATTCCAGGCATGGAGGAAAGTCTGTGCAAAGTCATAGAGATGGGAAATAGAGGATTATATTCTAGGACAGCAAGAAGGTCATTATGTGAAAGGGAACAATACATAAATGAGTTTGGAGATCTAATCATTGGATTATAATCATTTTGGAAAGGCCTTTAAATGTCAGAAGGAAGAACTTGTATCTAAGAGAAAAGCAAATTAATGTTACTTCTTCCTTTACCTATCTGTGGGTCTTCATTTAGTCCACAAATGAACCTAATATTCTGGGATTCAAGCAACTTTAACTATAATTCACAAGGTTTTAACTGAAGGAAATTTGAGACTGCATAGCTCCAAAACTGAGTAATGCACCAACATCAAATTTTTGGGGGGGGTGGGGCAATAGGGTTAAGTGACTTGCCCAGGAGTCACACAGGTAGTAAGTGTCAAGTGTCTGAGGCCAGATTTGAAATCAGGTGCTCCTGAATCCAGAGCTGGTGCTTTATCCACTGTGCCACCTAGCTGCCCATTCCCCCCCCACCCCGCCCAACATATCAATTTTCAAGAGACCTTTTGATGAATTGAAGTAAAACAACAAATATTTATGAAATGTCCACAAGTGGCATTATGCTATGCCACATGCTTGGATCTATACAGAGCTGACATGGATCTTTTCCTCTGCTGGAACTAAACCAAGAGTGGTTTAGGCCCTAGGCTTGGGAGGTAGGATTCCAGGTGATTCCATTACACGTTACATTTAACTATGATTTCCTATTACAAAAGAAAGTAGACTTTAGTTAATTGAATTGTAGAAATATAAATTCTAATCCCAATTACAGAAAATTTCTCTCTAATGGAATTTTTCCCATAACCCTTAAACTACCCTGTGCTTCCCTGTCAACATTTGCTGATTTTTAGAATATGCTACAAGCCTCCACTTTTTAAAGAGGTCAGTTCCTAATGAGATTCTACAAATCTGATTGTTTTAATGTGACCTTGTCCTTTTCTGGTTGCAGAAGTTGTCTGCTAATAATTTCTATAAGGAGGATGTTATCCAGGGCTACCAAGATCACCAACCTTCCTTCTTAGACTCCCTGCTACATTTCATTCTGAGTTACCAATATTAACATTGAGAATTTATATTTGGTTCTTTAGTGAATGGTAATTAGGGGCAAATCATTCATGTCATATTTTGTAGACTTTAAAGAGCTATATAAGTGTGAGTGACTTTAATGGTGATTGTTATTCATGCTAAGTGGTCCTTTCTAATCAATGAAATCTTCTTACTGATCTATCAGGAGGACTCCTTCACATTAGCCCCACTCCTCTCTTGAACACTGCTTCAAAGAAGGGATTGGAAGTAGGGACAAAACTCTGGGATATGCCAAAGCTCCTTGGAAAGTCAGTTTCCAGCAGTGATAGACCAGATCAAATATATCCGGCCAGGATTTTCTTAAAAAAAAAAAAGGAAAAAATATATATACTACTTTTTCCCCATTGTGAAAAGGAGTTCTAGAAAAACACCTCCTCAAGGAGATAAATGAAACATCAGCCTGAGAGAGAACACAGGCAATTTGCCAGGGAAAGGAATGAAATGTTAACTGGACCCAAACTGTGTCTTTAATTTCATTGTTACCAAATGACCAGAGACTGGAGGCACCCTGGAAACAAGCAGTTAGTTGTTGGGGTGGACAAGAGGGATTTATGAGAACATTAATGGTATAACATACTGTTGGAAGAGCTTTGGATGGAAAGTGGGCATATTCTCTTCAATTCTAATGTTATAGGGGATCATAGGAAATAATATCATTAACCAAAGTGGAAATTGGTCAGTGTGTGAAAAGTGAGTACCCATCTCCCTGCCTCCCCACAATTTTCTCACAAGCTTTCTTGCTTTAAATGATACAATCTTGGTCAGGTCATTTAACCCACCTAGGCCTCAGCTTTCTCATCTACAAAATGAAGGGATTGAATTAGATGATCCCTGAGGTCCTTTCCACCTATATATCTAAGATGATCCTTTGGTCTTCAGGTTGTACTTTTGTCTGAGTCTTATTGTTATTCTATCTAGTCTTCTCCTTTCTTGAGCCGAACCAAGAACCCTCTAAATTCTGGAATATTTCTGGATGAGGGGGACCCAAACCCATCCAATTAGAATACATCTACAAGATATGCCCAGCATTCCCATAGTCACATTCCCAGGGCACAAAGAGAAATAGGTATTGCCTTCTCACCTGGCCTCTCTTGTCAAAGGTAGAAGAAAGGAGTAACCAGAAGCCATGAGTGTGACTAAGAAGAAAGCTGTGAAGAGGACTGAAAATGAAAACTAACTTGTCACCCTGACTGCCTGATCACCCTTCAGAGGCCTCCCCTTCTTAAATCTCCTCATTTTATTAGTTGGTTCCAGGAAATTCCATTTGAGGAATTATCCAGCCATGCTCACTCCAAACCTGGCCCACACTGTCACTCCCTGACTATTTCTCAACTTTGACCCAATGTGAGCATTTCTCCCACCTCCTCTTCTCTACCATTTAGTCTCTTTTTATGTATTGTCTTCCTTCATTAGAGTGTAAGGCCCCTGAGGTGAGGAACTGTCATTCTTTTTATTTATATTTTTATTTCTGACACTTGACACAGTTCCTGACACATGGTAAGTGCTTAATTAATGTATTGGGCAGTTAGGTGGTACAGAGGATAGAGCACTGGGCCTGGCATCAGGAAGACCTAAGTCCAAATCCAGCCTCAGATACTCCTACTTGCTCTGTGAACTTGTTCCGCCAATGCCAACCACAAATAGTCTTAGCAGATAAATCCTAGGGAGTTGAATAAATAACTAAGAGGAAGAGTGACTTCTCTAGGGCTAATACAATTTGTCGAGTGTCAGAGGTAGGACTTTAATACAGGTTTTCCTGACTCTAATTCTAGCAATCTATCCCCTTAGCCATATTGCCTCTAATTTACGAACTCAAAACAAGAAGTGTGGTATAATAAAAAGATTCCTGAAAAGGGACTTTGAGATCCTGTGAGCTGACATTGTGCCAAAATGTAGATATTTGGGAAGAACAAGGAAATTGAAAAGGAAGGCCACAAAAATGCCCTGACATTTCAGAATGAAAATGAGGCCCAGAGTCTGATGATACTTAAATACATGCCAAGGGACACATTTTCAACCTTGGGATTCCCCCAAATTTTTGTCCTTACTTTTTAGCATCTTCCTCCATTTAATTAGCCACAATGGGAAGTAGAGACAGTTTTTGATTCATTGGCAAACTATCAAGAAGTTATGGCTAGGGGGCAGCTAAGTGGTGCAGTGGATAAAGCACGGACTCTGGATTTAGGAGAACCTGAGTTCAAAACTGGCCTCAGATACTTGACACTTACTAGCTGTGTGACCCTGGGCAAGTCACTTAACCCTCATTGCCCCGCCCCCCCCAAAAGTTATGGTTCAAAAATTATCCCTCAAGTCTATGAAAAATATTTAGAGTCAGTTTTCTCCTCCTCTGGAAATCATGCTCTTAAACATGGATTTCAGAATTAGTTTCTACATTTGTTTCCCAAGCTAAATCACCATTAAAAGGCTTGTTCCTTTCCCAGCTTCCTCACCTAATGCAGAGACCACTTGGGTGGTGTTTTCAGCTCTGTAAGTAAACAACTAAGACAACACCAGTTCTGTCTACCTGTGTTATTTTCTTATTCAAAATGCTTGTCATACGTCCCTATGTGCAGACACAATTGAGGAGCAAGCATTGCTTAAGCACTAAAGTGACAAATACTGTGTTAAGTGCTAACAATCTAAGTAACTGTAGAAGAGAGAGAGAGAACATTGTGGAGGAGTTTGGAAGGGTAATTATAGGCATTCAATGAACATTTACTCACTAAACACCCAGATGTGATGATTCCACCTTTCTGACATTCAGCCTGTGAATTAAATTGGTGAATAGTTAAGAAAGAAGCTAAAAGAGGAAAGAGCCCATTTCAAGCATCCTATTATAAACAGAATTTCTTTAGACAGGGTGTTTTCTCAGTGCACAGGGACCATAGAATACATAACAGGCTTCCATCTTTGCACAGGATGAGGAGGGCAAATTCCCCAGTGTGTCTTTGTTAAGTGTAAAGTGCTAAATTGAGTCAGATAATCTGACTTCAAGACCTGGCTTTGCACGTGCCTAAGCAAGTCACTTCATCTCTCTGGAACTTTGTTTCCTCAAATGTAAAGGCAGTTCTAATTCTATAATTCTGTGATTTTTATGTCAAATGCTTGGGAAGAATTAACACACCCAGGCCACTGAAAGAAAGGCCTTAAACCTCCCATCAGCCCTGAAGCATCATCTACTAATTGTATGGTTTTGGTAATATGATGTGGGGGGTGTTGGGTTTTAGGGGATAAAGCTCCCAGCCTGGAATCAGCAAGACTCATCTATCTGAGTTCAAATCTGGCTTAGACACACCTAAAAATAGATTGAACAACAACAAATAGTTAAGAAAGAAGGTCAGTGTCATCACCCCCTTCACTTCATAGATAATTGGGTAGGGACAGAGGCAAGTCAATATAAATCTTAGGACTTCTCATTTTTTGCGTTTGTGTATCCCAGTGCTTCCCAAAATGCCTGGCACAAAGTAAATACTTAATGTTTGCTTAATTGAATTAAATTTTGTAGTCTAACCCTCTCGTTTTGTGTGTGGAGAGACTGGTTCAAGAAGTTCTGATAATTTGCCCAAAGTTAAACAGCTAACAAATAAGGAAGTGGCCTGATATAATAGAAAGAGCCCTGGCTATTGGGTCAAAGATATTGATTTCAAATTCCTTTCAGATCCTTACTACCTTGGTGACCTTGAGCAAGTGACTTAAGCTCCCTGAGCTATGTCCTCAACTGTAAAATAATAAGATTGTACAACTTGATTTCAGAGCTCCCTTCTAGCTCTCACCCTATGTATGATCCTGAGTGACAAAACTCAGACTCAGACCCAGAACCATCTACCTTTTGACAAGTTCTCTTTCCTCCCTCTTGCCTTTGAACCCAAGATAGAGCTCAGGATAGATAAACATATCCCAATTGTGATCAAATCGATGTCACGTCCCTCCTGGAACTATTTATTGCTTCCAAAAGTTTCAGTCAATAAGCTTTCATAAGACTAGAAACACTCATATTTTCCTCATACTCCTCTACAAAAATTGACCTCAAAATAGTTGCCACTAGCAGGTGGGCTCCCACCTTTGCTGCCAAAAAAAAAAATACAACAACAACAACAGCAGCAGCAGCAGCAACAACAACAACAACAACAATAACAACAACAGCAATGACAATAACAATAATAACAAGAGCAAGAACATAAACAAAAAGCATCAAAACAAGCTCAGGTTTATGGTCACTCAAATCTTTATGGATATTGCAGTGTTATCTCCAGAAGCCATGCAATAACTTGTATCACAGAAGAGAAAGAATAAAGCTCTGATTAATTAAAAGTGTCAGGTGCATATTAAAAATCTTGTTGGACTTTAAGCCAGTAAGTGAAAGGATTTGTAAAGCCGAGTGATTTAAGCGATTGGCCGGCTGTGGCATTGCTAGATTCAAAAGCTGTCGGCCTAGTCATCATCATCATAAAAATGGCATCCACAAAGAACAGAGGCTCTTTGTGATGCCCCTCAACATCATCCATTGCTTTACAATGTAAACACACCCAAAATGAATCAAATACTCTCTCTCTCTCTCTCTCTCTCTCTCTCTCTCTCTCTCTCTCTCTCTCTCTCTCTCTCTCTCTCTCTCTCTCTCTCTCTCTCTCCCTCTCCTCTTTCTCAGACTCATGTTGCTGCCTGGTCAAAAAGACAATTTTATCTAACTGAGTTATAGATCATTAAGCTGAAAAAAAAAGTTTGCCTGTTACTGCTGTTTTACCATCTTGCCCCATCTTGTCTCATTAGCAGAAACTGATTGAGCATGAAGGTGTTCTCTGGCTGTCAGTAGATAAAGTAGGTGCTCTTGGCTTTCATCTGTTCTGAATTCTCCTTGTCTCATTATCTTCCCAAGGTCAGATTCTTTGACACGGGGACTGCTTGCTTAGCACTCTCTTCTGGTAATTACTTGCCTGGCAATCTTAACCATAGATGGGTTGTATGTGTGTGGCATCAAGGAATGGTTCAGATTAGGATCCCCAATAATTTAACATCGATAGTGTACAAACAACCATTGGAAATATGGTGCTGTTGAACCATGTGATTTGTTCCACTGACATCTTTGGCAGGGGATGCCCAATCACTTGGGGGAATATATACATTTCGAGAGTTAGACCATCCCCTGAATCACTTCACAGAGGAAATTGTGAAAGACAATTTATACTAATATGCTCAAGGAATAGGATTGATATAAGGGATAGAGTGCTAGGCTTGGAATCAGGAATCAATCAGTCAACAAACATGTATTAACCACCTCTTATATACCTAAAGGATTAGAATAGACAGAAATGAAATAGTACTTGCCTTCAAAGAGTTCACATGGGCAGGGCTGGGGGGTGGGAGGGGCAGACAATACGTACACATAAAAATCTATGCAAAGGAAACACATGATAATTCTTAGAAGAGGTTGTAGTGACTGGAAGGATCAAGCAAGAATGCATATAGGAATTGTTGTTTGTGTTCATTTTTGAAGGAAGATGGAGCTTTTGAGAATTGTAAAGAAAGAAGGAATAAATTATAACCACAAATAGTAGCCTTTGCAAAGGAATGTAGGCACAAAGTATAATGTAATCTGTCGGGAAAAAAGGAAAATTGTCTTGACTATAGAGTATGTGAAGAAGAAGAATGTTAAATAAACTGGTAAATCTGACATCTTCTATGGACTAGATCTGTGATACTGAGAAAGCCATTTAACCACTATGTGCAAGGTAGGAAGTCTCCAATGGGACATTCCAGGGATCTGTGTTTGGCCCCATGCTGTCTAAAATTTTAATCAATGCCTTGTGTTTAAAGCAAAGATGGCATGCTCCTCAAGTTTCCAGATAACACACAACTGGGATGGATAGATAATAGAATCCAACAATAGTTTGGCAGCCTAAAACACTGGGCCAAATTTTAAAAAGATACATTTAATAAGGGTAAATGTAAAGTTAAACTTTGACTCAAACAACCAATTTCATAATGGAAATTTGTTTAGATGGCAGTGAGTCTGAAAAAGATCTGAGGATTTTAGTGGACTGCAAGGTTGATATGTTAATTTTGTAAAATGGAAACCAAGAGCAGGTATTTGGTGCAATGGATAGAGTTCTAGGGCTGAAGTCAGAAAGACCTCAGTTTGAATTTAACTTCAGCCACTTACTGGCCATGTAACCTTAATCACTATCTGCTTCAGTTTTCTCCTCTGTAAAATGGAGATAATAATATTACCTTCCTCCTAAAGTTATTGTGAAGATAAATGAGATAATATTTTAAGAATATTTAACCAAGTGTCTAGCACACAGTTGGCCCTATATAAATATTTTGTTGTTTTTGCTGCTTAGTCATTTCAGTCATATCTGACTCTTTCTGACCCCATCTGAAGTTTTCTTGGCTAAGATATTAGAAGTGGTTTGCAATCGCCTTCTCAAGATCATTTTACAGATGACGAAATTGAGGTAAACAGGGTTAAGTGACTTACCTGGGATTACACAGCTAGTAAATGTCTGAGGCTGGATTTGAACTCAGGTCTTCCTGAGTATCAGAACATGTCTAAAGTATCATGCTCAGTTCTGAGTGATGTTTTTTACGGAAAACATTGATAGAGTGTCCATAGAAGAGCAATTTGAGTGGTAAAAGTTCATGTCATGTTAGGAATCTTTGAAAATGACATAATTAGGGTACAGAAGAAATGTTTGGCAAGGGGTAGGGGTGGGGTAAGACTGTCATGTAGAAAAAGAGGTGGCAAATCTAGGAGGTTTAAGTGGAACTGATGCCAACAATTTGGCTTGATGATAGGAAAAGTTGATTGATAATTTCAATTGTATACAAGTGGAATGGGTACTGAAGGGGTTAATGGGGTCCCCCCTCCTGGAGCTCACTAAGCAAGGTCATCACTTGGTAGGTCTGTTATAGAGGGCATACCTATTCAAAAACACATTAGACTAGATGACTACTAAGGATGTTTAAATGACATTTTATGAGACTTTATCAAACACCTCTCTTAATATTCCCTACCATTAATTCTTTTCCACAGTGGGAGGGCGCATCAGTAGTCACAATAGGAATTTAGAAATATGATTTCTTGTGCACTGTACATTTGAAGTCTAGACTTGCTTCATGCTTTTCCAAGCATTAAAAACTATAATCTATAAAATAGTACTTGTTTGTCTCCCTCAATATCTAAGGGAATGAAAAGATCAATTGTTTCCAAAATGTTTAAATTATTGGCTGCATTTCGTGTTTCTTTTTACCCCCTTTCATTAGAGTCCTAGGAAACTTTTATTCAGGCAAAAAGTACTGGATATATGAAACAGGAAAAAAGGCCTTTTCCAGATGAGCTCCATGTAGATGCTGGGAAGTAACAGAGACATGTCTTGCTGCCCCCTGAATTGACTTTTGCTATGGCTCCCAGATTTTGCCTGCCCCGTTATAGGGTGAGACACTGTCTCATGATCTTGGAAATAAAACCCAAAGAGAATCCATTATCATAAAACATCACCCGATGCTCTTATCATATCCCTTGACAGTTTCATGTTTGTTAAGGTTGAGTTAGTGTTTCTATTATAAACCTTATTTAGCAGAGGAAGGGGGATGGGAATGAAGAGGAGAAATGGGCTATTATGTCAGCCATGAACAATGACAGGTGACCAACTAGCATAGGACTTTTAGATAGTGACAACTGAGGGAAACAGAATTTAGTCTCTGGTTTTAAGAGATAATTCTGAATGATAAGATGAATAAAGAATTATTTGAAAATGTAATACTATATGTGGTGGTACATTTTGCCAGGCAAAAAGGAATGTAATCTGCTCTCATATTATGGGCGGAAAGAAACGATCCAGGGAAGTATACTAGAAAGAACAATGGACTAGTCAGAAGAAATTGGCTCTAGGACCTGAATCAAGTCACTTGCCTTCTTTAAGTCTCATTTTCATCTTCTAAAAAATAGAGATAAATATGCAAACTTCACTGGGTGTTGTTAGGGTTAATAAAAAACAAAGGCCTATGAAAGTGCTATGTTCTTGGAGTCAGGAGACTCAACTTTTCCATGGATTAGCTATGGGACATTGGGCAAGCTATTTAACACTGAACTTTGGTTATTTCATATACAAAATGAGGAAGATAATCATGGTTGTTTTACTTACCTCACAGAGTCAGTGTGAGGAAATCAATTTGTAAACTTTAAAATATTATGTAAAAATGTTATTACTATATGAAATACAGTCTTTGCACAAAAAGGCTATGCTATTTTTTGTTGTTTTGGAATTCAATCACAGTTTCTCCCTCTGTCTCTGTTTCTATCTCTGTTCCTCTGTCTCTCCCTGTCTTTGTCTCTCTGTCTCTGTCTCTCTGTCTCTTTCTGCATCTTACGGTCTGTCTCTCACACAAGCATGCACACATGCATATACACCCATCTGACACTAATATTCCTATGCCTTCTTTTTTTTTTTTCAGTGAGGCAATTGGGGTTAAGTGACTTGCCCGGGGTCACACAGCTAGCATCAAGTGTCTGAGGCCAGATGTGAACTCAGGTCCTCCTGAATCCGGGGCCAGTGCTCTATCCACTGCACCACCTAGCTGCCCCTCTATGCCTTCTTTTTCTCCTCTTGTGGCTCATCTTCTATCCTGACCAAAGAAGGACCATCACAGGCTGGTGATTAGGACTAGCATAAGGGCTGGGGAAGAGATAGATTCTGAACTTGAATCTCAATACGCTTAAAATAAAAGGCCAGACTGAGTAATTAGCATTGTTTCTATGGAGAGCAAAAATCCAAGGAATTTTCCCCCCCTGCTTCCATTGGAAAATAAGAACTGACTTTGCCACCTATTAATTACATAGTATTGAATGGGCCATTTAACCTTTCTGAGACTCACTTTGGTCATCTGTAAAATGGACATAATGATGCTTTCCTTGGTGGATTGCTGGGAAGATCAAGTGAAAGGCCATTGGTCTTGGGGGGCAGAAGACTGATAGATGTTTAATTTCTTGATGCTTTCTTCCACTGGAAACAGGAGTGAGAATTTAGTCAGGAAGATCAGTATGAGAATAGTAGAGGAGATACAGGAAGTATCCAACTGTTATTTAAATCATCTCATCCTGGTCTTTTATGCTGCTGTATAGATCTGCCATTTAAAAAATTATGTAATACTTTTAATGGCCCCAAGCTTTTTCACTGAAGCATGACAATATTTATCCAGGGATGGCTGTGACTACATTCAGTTAGTATGTGTCTTGGTCAAGGTCACAGATATGACAAATGTAAGTTCAGGCTTCCAACTTTGGTCTTCTAAATCCAAATCCTTACAGAGAAATAATCATAATTGATTATTAATAATGAATTCTTCATTAATATACTGTTGGTATAGAGGAATAAATTGGTAGAACCAATTTGGAAGGCAGTTTGGAATTTGAGACATGTGTCCCCCAAGAAAAGCAGGAATGAAAACAAAGTCCATATAAAGCAAAATATTGATACCAACACTTTTTGTGGTAGCAAAGAACTGGAAATTAAGTATATGACTATCAAATGGGCAATGGCTAAGAAAATTATAGCATATGTAGGATAAAGAATATTAATGCACCATAAAAACAATGAGCATAAAGATTTTGGAAACATGTGGGAAGACTGATGATCAGCTACAGAATAAAGTAAATAAAATCAATAAAACAATACACATAATCACTACAATTATGTAAATGAAAGGAAAAAAAGAAAGAAAATGAATGCTCTGTAATTATAATGACCAAGCTTGGAAGAGTTGGGAAAATGTACCTCTCTCTCATTTCAGAAGAGCAGTAATATTGTGTACACTACCAAAATTCAATGAGTTTGGAATATTGTATATACTATCAAATTCAATTGATCTGTTGGATTGTTTTTGCTAAACTGCCTCTCTTTCTTTCTTTCTTTTTGTGTGGGGCAGTGAGGGTTAAGTGATTTGTCCAAGATAAAACAGCTAGTATATGTCAAATGTCTGAGGCTGGATTTGAACTCAGGCCCTCCTGAATCCAGGGCCAGTGCTTTATCCACTGTACCACCTAGTTCTCATTCTCTCTCTCTCTCTCTCTCTCTCTCTCTCTCTCTCTCTCTCTCTCTCTCTCTCTCTCTCTCTCTCTCTCTCTCTCTCTCTCTCTCTTCCTTTGTCACAAATTGCTTAGTGAGTATGGCTAAAAGAAGGATATATTTGCAAGGGACTATGATATAAAAAATTAAAAATACTGAGTACCTCTTGTGGATGTGTTCTATTTTTTTTTCAAATTACAAGGGTCTCCATTAGGGCAAATTAAAAATCCCCAAGGTTAATACCCAGGGAGAGTTCACCAAATTGCTAATACAAATTTCAAAAAAAAAAAAAAAAAAGCAGCATACAACTGTTCCTGACAGAAGGAGAATAAATATACTTTTGTATATCCACAAGAAAATAATTGCTGCCCACTTATAATTTCATTACTTAGCATTCATCAAACATCCACAATGTGTTAGATGCCAGAAAAATAAAATCAAACACAAAACTGGAGAGACAAGAAACCAACATGGATCATGGCAGGAGGGAAATCATCTTTCTCCTTCTGACCTTACAATTTCTTTGGCCTATAATAACCTTTTATTATCGTCTGCTTTACACAATCCATTTCAACAGGACTAATTATTAATATCTGTTATGTATTTAGCATTTTGAGGTTTGTTGAACACTTGACATGTATTTCATTGAATCCTCACAACAGCCCTAGTGGTAAATGCTAGAGGTATTATTATTTCCATTTAACAAATAACGAAACTAAGACTTATGGCTCAACAGGATCCCACAGGTAATACATATTAGAGGCCAGATTCAAACACGTATAGTATGCAAAGGCACTGTTCTAGGCAATGGGAGAAATTAAAAAATAACATAGGATATACATCACAGCTATCATGTAACTATTGAATGCTTTCAAATATTCATGTTTTCTCATTGATGCATAGCTTTCCTTCTAGACCAGGCAATCCTGAGTGGCTCTTGCCTATGTCCTATATTTTCTCCACAATGGGATCTACACAATGAGCTGGGAGCCTCCTTCACTTCTTCCTGACTAAGGGTACCATGACACCACACACTTTGTATATCATTTTCCTTTGCTCTTGCCTCTAGACGAGTCTATCTACTTTTTCACTCTAACATTTCTTTAATGTCGTCCTTTACTCTTCTTTTCCTTCATCATACCTTATTTGTTTCATGTTGCTTCCTTCTCTCAGCCACTATATGATTCTCCAACTCCTTCTGGGTAATAGACATTTTCAGTTTCATAAAATCTCAGATACAGAGCTGAACTTTAGAGATTATCCAGGCCAAACCTCCTCATTCTACAATATAAAGAAATTGAGACCCAGAGACAAGTGAACTGGGGAGGGGAGGGGAAGGGAAGGAAGAATGAAGGAATAAAGCACTAATTGATGGTAGTGTTTGTTGTCTTTTGTACTTTAAGAGGACCAAAAATGACACCACAATGTCAGGGTCAATATGCAGTCTGTCCAACTATGGCTGATCAAACCAATAGCTAAGAAGTCTCTACCACAGGTTGGACACAAATAGTCCATATGAACATTTAGAATGGAGATATTTCTAAATTTGTTGTTATTTTGGTTTTTTTCTTTTTGTTTTTTGTAATAAACATATTTATTTATAGTTTGGGGTTCCAATTTTTATCCCTCTTTCCCTCCTTCCCCTCACCTCTCCACAAGGCAACAAATAATCAGATATGGGTTATACATGTACAATTATATAAAACATTACCATATCTGTCATTTTGTACAAGAAAACTTGATTAAAAGAAAAAAATGAAAAAAAGAGAAAAATATCATGCTTATGTCTGTGTTCCATCAATATCAATTCTTTATATGGAGGTGGATAGTATGGTTCATCGATAGTCTTTTGGGATTGTCTTGGACCATTGTATTGTTGAGAATAGTCAAGTCCTTCACAGTTCTTCATCAAACAATATTGCTGTCTCTGTGCACAATGTTTTCTTGGTTTTACTCACTTCACTACACATCATTTCATACATGTTTTCCAGGCCTTTCTTAAATCATCCTGCTTGTCATTTCTTATAGCACAATAATATTCCATAACCATCGTATACCACAGTTTGTTTAGCCATTGCCCAATGGATAGGCACTCCTTTCATTTCCAATTCTTAGCAACCACAAAAATTGCTTCTATAAATATTTTTTGTACAAATATATCTTTTTCTCTTTTTGGAGATGTCTTTGGGATAGAAACCTAGCAGTGTCATTGCTGGATCAAATGGTATATACAGTTCTATAGCCCTTTGGTCATAGTTTCAAATTGCTCTCCAGAATGGTTGGATCTTTTCATAATGCCACCAATTGTGGATTAGCATCCCAGCTTTCCCACATCCCATCCAACATACAATATTTTCCATTTTTGTTATATTTGCCACTATGATAGGTGTGCAATAATACCTCAGAGTTGTTTTAATTTGCATTTCTCTGATCCATAGTGATCGAGAGCATTTTCTCATATGAATACAGATAGCTTTGATTTCTTTGTCTGAAAACTGCTTGTTCATATCCTTTGACCATTGATCAATTGGGGAATGACTTTTATTTTTATAAATTTAACTCATTTCTCTATATATTTGAGAAATTAGCCCTTTATCAAAGACATTTGTTTCAAAAATTCTTTCCCAGTTTTCTACTTCTGCAATTCTGCTTTGCTCATAGAGTAGAATGCTATGCTGGGCAATTCTGTGCCAGTGTCTCCCATGTCTCACAATCAATTTCAAAGGTCTTCAGAGAAACCTGAAGAGTGTTTTTGTTTCAATTCTTATGGCCGCAATGTGGGTATTTGCCTTGTGAGTTCTCCATAAAATAATCTTTTAGGCAAACATACATTTGGCATTCAAACAACATGACAAGTCCATTGGAGTAGCACTCTCTGAAGGAGGGTTTGAATGCCTGGCAGTTCAGCTCAAGAAAGGACCTCAAATACCTCTTCTTGTCGGGTGATTTTCAGAATCTTCAGAAGACAATTCAACTAGAATCAATTCAATTTTCTGGCATGGTGCTTGAAAATCCAGGTTTCACAGGTATCCAACGATGAGGTCAGCACAATGGCTTTGTAGATCTTCAGTTTTTTCGGCAGCTTAACACCTCTTCTTTCAGAGGCTTTCCTTTGGAGTCTCTGGCACTGTGTATCTCAACCTCATCACCTGTGTGGACATCCCTGGAAAGTATAATGCCAAGGTAAATGAATATATCCGCAGCACTCAAAATTTTTCCATTTGTTGTAAACAATGGCTCCATTGTATGGAGGATACAGCACTGGCTGATGGAGAACCTCTATTTCCTTGAGGTTAATTTTTAAGCCAAAATTAACACAAGAGACAGATAATTGATTCATACTCTATTGTATCTTAGCCTCAGAGGCTGCATTGAGAGCATAATAATCTACAAACAAAAAGTCACGCACCTCCCTCCATTTTAGTCTTGGCTTGTCGCCTTTTAATTTAAATAATTTATCATCAGTGTGGTAGCTGACCTGAATGCCATTTTCTTCCTGGTTGAAGACATCCAACAACATCACTGAAACATCATGCTAAAAAGCATGGGAGGAAGTACACAGCCCTGCTTCGCCCCATTGTTGACTGGGAAAGCATGAGAGTATTGTCCTTTATCTGAAACTTATGCAAGCTTGCCATCATGAACTGGCATACAATACTGATGAACTTCTCCAGGCAACCAAATTTTGCCATGATTTTCCACAAGTCCCCATGACTGACAGTATCAAAGGCCTTGGTCAGATCAATGAACATTGCATACAGACCTCTGTTCTGCTCCTGGCATTTCTCCTGGAGTTGTCAGGCAGCAAACACCATATCAACCATCCCTCAGCCTTTTCTGAAATCACACTGGCCCTAGGGTAGATGATCACCTTCCAGGTGAAGAATCAGCTTATTAAGAAGGACTCTGGTAAGAATCTTGCTGGAAATGACTAAGAGAGAGACCCCCTTGTTTTTGTCACAGGATAACCTATTTCCCTTTCCTTTACAGAGATGGACAAAGGAGGTATCCTTGAACTTCTAGGGGATAACTTCCCTTTGCCATATAACCTAGAGTATTTCAGTCAGCTTTTGTATGAGCAGCGGACCTGGGACTGTAAATGTCTGCTGGAATAGAATTAGCACCAGGTATTTTGCCACATAAAAGGTGCTTAATGGCATTCAGCACATCTTTTTCAGTTGGAAGGTCAGCTAGCGAGGGACTGACTTCAACATGAGGTATACAGTTAATGACTTCAGCATTACTTGATGATGGTCTATTGAGAACATAATGGAAGTGTTCAACGCATCTCTAGGATCAAGTTCTTATCATTAATCAATGTGGCTCCATCAGTGCTGAGTAGTTGAGATACATCATATGTCTTTGGTCCATAAAACACCCTGTTTATGACAAAAAAAAGAAGCTTAGGTGCACCTAGGTGTAGTGGGGTTGGGGAAAGAATTGTTCATTTACTCTACACTCCACCTTGAAAGGAATCTGCATTAGCCTGGATACTCAGCTATATAGGAACACTATCATAGTCAATCTGAATAGTCTGCTTGCCAGAAGTGCTTCACATCATCTTCCCTTCTCTCCTTGAAAGGATCAGTTGTCAATGCAGGGATGTTAACATACAGATTAGAGGCCTTGTTTCTATTTGACACCACTGATTCAATGTATTCAAAACACTTTCTATTTACATTATTTCATTTTGATCCTAAATAGTTTTACATGGTAGATACTATTTTGTTATCCAGACCTATGACTTGATAGGAGTTAGAAGAGCGAAAGGTAGGAAACTTCCAGTGCCACTGATACAAATCTTAGCAACCTAACTATATATTACAGTCTTGGAGACTTTCTTGGTAGTATTGGGAGACTAAGTAAGTTCCCCTGATCATAGAGTTCTACCAGTATGTCACTGGTAGAACTTGAACCCAGATTTTCTTAGCTGACCTTCAATCAGAAAATTATATAGTGCCAGAAAGAATCTTCCAAGCCAATTCTCTCATTTTACAGATGAGGAATCTACTAAACTGCTAGGTCGCTTGAGGTATGAAGCCTAATTTCCAAGTAAAGAAACTGAAATACACATAGGTTAAAAGACTCACCCACTGTCAGTCCATCAGTTGATCAACAAATATTTATTAAGGACCCACCACGTGTCAGGCATTATGCAATAGGGTGAAAAATGGAAAAAATCATAGCTATTTGAAAGGATCTCACATTCTAAAGGAAGAGACAATAGGGAGATAAATAAGCATATCTAGAATAAATGTAAATGTAAAGAAGAGAAGTCAATAAACTAACACTTATTATGCACCTACTATGTTCCAGTCACTAAACCAAACTCTGGAGAGGATGTGGAAGTAGAAACAGCAATAGTTGGATATGTGAGATGTAGAAATATAAAGAAATGAGGACAATAACAAAATAATATAGGATTCTGGAGAAATAGTGGTGCCTTGAAAATAAATAATAAAGTTTGAGAGGAAAGTAGAATGGTGGAGGTGGGAGTAGACACTGATTTCTGTTTTAGACTGTTGTATTTAAGAGGTCTCCTGAACAACATTTGGAAGATTCAATAGACAGCCACTGGCAATGAAGGACTGAAGCTTAGGGCAAAGATTGGAGTTTGATATATAGATGTGTCAGAGACAGGTGGCTCAGTGGATAGAACACTTCAGTCAGGAAGACCTGAGTTCAAATCTGGCTTCAATTGATTACTAGCTGTGTGACCCTGGGCAAGTCATTCAACCCTGTTTGCCTTATTCCACTGGAATAAGGAAATGACAAACCACTCGTATCTTTACCATGAAAACCCCATGGATAGAATTGGAGTGCTATGGTACACAGGGTCATGAAGAGTCAGATGCAACTAAACCACAATAACAATATAGATGTGTGAGTCAACAGTATAGAGATCATAATTAAACCCATGATAAAGTATCATCATGAAGTTATTACATGTCCAAGGCAAAATTCATCCCCAAGTTTATCTTGCCTCCAAGTCCACTACATTTTTTTTTTTGGTGAGGCAATTGGGGTTAAGTGACTTGCCTAGGGTCACACAGCTAGTAAGTGTTAAGTGTCTGAGGCAGGATTTGAACTCAGGTCCTCCTGATTCCAGGGCCGGTGTTCTATCCAGTGTGCCACCTAGCTGCCCCGAAGTCCACTACTTTTACCCACTATTGTACCTCTAATCCATGCCACAGGGATGCTCATCATGAAGTGTTTTGTAAACTATGAAGTACAGTATAACTATAAGATATTTTTAACTATGTTCTAGGGACCTTCCTCTCCTTTCATGTGAAGGATTCTCTTGCATGTATAATTGAAAGCATATGCATCACAGTAATGGCATGTGCTACTGGCAGATAATGGCACTTGGGTTTCTGTGATTATTAGTAAAGCCGTAATTCTTACTAAAATGGAGATTTCAGATAGTATAAAAACCAGAAGTTAAGACTCCTCTAAGTACCAAAAGCATATTATTTACTAAATGTTTTATTCATGCAGCTAAGCAATTCCACTTTATACTATTCTTCACTTGTTTTATTGATCTTGACTCACCCTTGATCCTAAAAGCGATATTGAAAATATATCTGTCATCGTAGCCGAAGCTGCATTTTCTTGCATCTGTCACCCTTCCAGTTAGATAAAAGATATCCAGATACTAATCTTAGGACAGTGCTTTTCTGTAGTGTAGTAAACTTTATGATGACTTTAACAAATCTTTTTAATACTTCAGGAATTTAAAATAGTGGCCTTGGAAAAATGTAAGCCCAGAAAAAAATCAAGCCAACCAGGGACAGAGTGGTTAGGTGAAGTGTAGAACATTTTGTGTAGATTCAGTTCAATACAAACATGCATCTAGAGCTAAAAGTCTGGAAGACATGATACTGTGTCCCAGGGAAAGAAAGAACAATAGTTTTTATGGGGGTAAGTGTCACAGTGGTTAGTGCATTGGACTTGGAGTCAGAAAGTCTTTAGTTCAGGCATTAGCTATGTGAACCTGGGCAAGTCACTTAACCCCTCTCTACCTGTACCTCATTTTCTTCATAAATAAAATGAGGATAATAATAACACCTCCCTCAAAGAGTAGCTGTGAGGATCAAATGAGATAATATTTGCAATGCACTTCATAAATATAAAGCAACATATAAATGTTAACTATTATTAAGGAGCGACTTTCTAAAAATTTCTGTCTTACTCAAATTTGTACTAATTTTTAAGTAAAATTTGAAAATGATATGCTCCTCAAAGAAAGGAATCCAAAATCTATGAATATGAGGGGATTTGCTTGAAGATAAATGGGGTGACTCTTTAAAAAGCAGCCATAGTAGAAATTACATTACAGTAAATGGGGAACCTGCTCTGAAATGGATTCATTCACTTAGAAATTTGCTGCTTTCTTCATGGAGATAATATATCATCATCAAAACAACTCCACATCTATTCAGACTGAGCAAAAGAAATGTATGTCTGACTTCTAATATTCTGGACCTAGAGAGATGATAAAATAAAAGGAATTTCTGCCTTTCTTTGGGAATTTTATGTCTATTTCTCTTTTCTATTCAGTTATATGGCTCCATTTTATAAGCATTAAATAAATCAAGCAAATAAGTATTTGCGAAGAAACCCCAATTTCTTCTAGTTGAGTGGGGGACACACAAGAAAGAGAACTATTTCTATCTAGTTGGGTTGAAGCATGCAACACATGAAAAGATAAGAATCTTGTCCCAAAGGACAATAAGTTTGAAACAAATTATAAGTATTTTAGAATCTCCTACAGAGATTAAGTTATCAACTGATTAATTTTGTAAGAAATATTTTTTATGATCATCCCCTATGTAAAATCTTATAATGTAAAAATGGAATGACAACCAACTGGCAATTTGGTGTGCATGGAGCAAGTGAAATGAGTAAGGAGCTGGGTGGGGAGTGAAGACAAAATTCATATGCTGTTGAAGGCTTGGCTGTTATTAAGAAAGGGGCAAATCGGTTTTATGGCCACCACAGGGAGGAAGGGCACCAAGGAATAATGAAGTCACTGTCCTGTGAGGTTCACTCTAGGGAGAAGGGCTAAGCAGGGGAGGGAACTAAGACCTATGTTGTCTGTATCTTCTTAATTCCCAGCCACTGGAAGAAGCATGTTGTGGTGTAAGGCTACTGCCAGAGATGAAGTAAGCAAGGGAAGAGATGACAGGGTTAAGGAGAATCTTGCCATGGGACAGCACTGTTCACATTTCTTTACATTTCTCAGCCTGTGCTAAAATGCAGATCATCCTATCCTGCTTATGGCTCTGAGCAGAAGTAAGTAAAAGTATTCTTGGGATGCTGCATTGTCAGTTTAAGCTCTCTATTTGTTTTAAGATAACAAAATCATATGTAAGATCTTCAAAGCAAAGGCTAGATGGCCAGCTTGAGCAGCAGATAAAGCACTGGGCTTCAAATGAGGAAGACTCCTCTTCCTGAATTCAAATGTAGTCTCGGACATTTCAAAGCTATGTGACCCTGGGAAATCACTTAACCCTGTTTGCCTCAGTTTCCTTACCTATAAAATGAGCTGCAAAAGGAAATGGCAAACCAGTCCAGTATCTTTGCCAAGAAAACCCCAAATGGGGTCATGAAGAGTTGGACATGACTAAAAAACAACTAAACAACAGCAACAAAAGTGGATGATTCTTATTCAGGAATGGGATGTACCAGATGGACTATGAGGTCTCTCTTCCAACTCTGTGATTC
Organism: Dromiciops gliroides; assembly: GCF_019393635.1. Lineage (NCBI taxonomy): Eukaryota > Metazoa > Chordata > Mammalia > Microbiotheria > Microbiotheriidae > Dromiciops > Dromiciops gliroides. Next base: position 274,969,046 of record NC_057861.1, read on the forward strand.
TGTGATATTTAAAGGGAGAAGCCTAGATAGGGAAAGGGAAGGGACATGTATAGGAAAGAAAGCACATGCAAGAACCATATCTTAGTTTATCTGGGTTTACAAGTTTACATTTAAATTTCCAGTCATTAAAGTTAAGGAAAAAGAAAAGTTATTGTATCTATACTTAGACTTGGGTTCATGTGTTAGTTGTCATTGTTTTGTGATCCTAGGTAAGTCATATCATCATCCTAAGCCTCATTTTCTTCACCTGCAAAATGAGAAGATTGGATTAGATCATCTTTAAGACACCTTACAGACCCAATCTCTTCTTGAATTATCATAAGAGAATTTTAGGACAGCTGCCACTGTGCCTGAGAAAGCAGGGAACTTAACAGGCTGGGACTTGCAAAATTTAGCTGAGACCTGAAAAATTTAGCTCAGCTTGATCCAGAAGAATTTCTGGCTTAGTTCTATTATTTCGCTTATTGTTGTGATGTTTAACTTTAGGCCTGGTTCTATCTAGTTAGCTCCTGCTCTGTCTGTCTGCAAATTCCAGTTAAAATCCTCAATGAATCATGTGGACCAGATAGAGGTAGCTTTCTACAAATAGGGCAGGACCCTCTTGTTTCAAAAACTCACATGTTGCTTGGAAAAGGCAATAGTGGAGGAAACACATCCAATAAATTTTAGATCTTGCAAAGCCTAAGAAGTAGAAGAGATCACCTTCAAGTCACTTGGGGAGAATACGAGGAATTAACATGAGAACTCTCATGTAACCTGATTGAAATAGGAGGAGCAGATGGGGAAACTGGAGAAAGAAGAATGTTTAAAATAAAACCTCTTCCCCTCAACCTTACTCCTTTTCTTTATACTTGAGAAGAAAAGCAGAAGTCCACTGGCTCTGCTCTCTTACTTAGGATTCTCTCATTTTTCTGAATAGGCAAGTGAATACAGCTCTGCTGTATTCCTTGTAAGACAGAACATAGGGACCTCTATGGGCCTCTTATTTCTTTTTCCTAGTAGAAAATGGAAGAGGAGCGTATCTCACTTTGCTCCCTCTCTCTCCTTCTTATGGAACAGAGAGCACTCCACTTCTCTCCTTCCTGTATAGAAGATACAACAAAAAACATCAGGTCTTTGAATCCTCTCTCATGGCCTCATGGAAGGTTCATCTGGGGGTAGAATACGTACTGGTACATAAGCCATTTGATTCTCCTTTGGGGAATATTTGTATACCTAATAACTGGCAGAGCTACTCTTAAGATTTCCATTTTAGTTAGATAGGAATTGTTTTGTACTGAGCCAATAATTTCCACTGGCAATTTGTATAAACCCTATTAAATACTTTTCTCTCTCACCAAAATTATGTGAATTTACTAAGGACTGGCCATCCCACCAAATATCCTTCTGACCAAAGCCTTGAAAAATCCTGAGAATACTGCCACTCAAAAGATTTGAGGTTCTGAAAAATTCTTTTTGCATAAAGGGTCACAAAGTTTTGCATTAAGTTATCCTACAGTGCACTACATCACAAGGTAACTCTTTATGTTTTCAAATAGTTCTAATTATTAGAAAGTTTTTCCTTGCATTGGGCCAAAATATAGCTTCCAGGAGCATCAATCCATTCATCCTAGCTTTAACTTATGGAGCTATTCAAAACAAGTCCAATTCCTCTCAGATGTGATAGTGCTTCAAATGTATGAAGACAGGTCTAAGATCTTGACTAAATCTTCAGGCTAACCATCCATTCCTTCTTCTATAATTTTTCATATGATATGGTTTCTGAACAAGTTCCTGATCACTCTTCTCTGGATATATTACAATTGATAAGGACACTCCTAACAGTTCACTGTCTAAACCTGAGCACACTATTCAGGATGTGTTTTGATAAGCCTAGGTGACAGGCTTGTGTTAGATATAATACTTATATTAAAGAAGACTTATACTGTGATTTACAACTCATTGTAATTCATATTGAACTTATAGGTAACTAAGTTCCCCATTGTCATTTTCACATAAATTCTCTTAAATCCAAGAAGCCCTCATCTGGGATTTAGGCAGTTGATTTTTGTAACATACATGTTGAACCTCATATTTACCTTTATTAAATTTCATTTTTGCTCTTCAAGAATAAAGGACACAAGAGCCTTCTTGGAAGAGCTCAAAAAAGATTTTATAAACCAAATAAGAGAGGTAGAAGAAAAATTGGGAAAAGAAATGAGAGTTATACAAGAGGAGTCAATAGCTTGGGAAAAAAGGACAAAAATTGACTGAAGAAAAACAGCTCACTAAAAAATCCAATTGGCTAAATGGAAAGGGAGGTGCAAAAACTTATGGGGAAAGTAATAACTTAAGAATCAGAACTGGGAAGATGGAAGCTAATAACTCAATGAAACAGCAGGAGGAAGTAAAGCAGAATCAAAAGAATATAAAAATAGAAGAAAATGTTAAGTATCTTTTCAGAAGAACAACAGAACTGAAAATAGATCCAAGAGGTACAACCTATGTATATTTGAACTTCCTGAGGACCATGATAAAAAAAAGAACCTAAACAGCACATTACATGGCATTATCAAGCAGACCTGCCCCAATGTCTTATAACCAGAGGAAAAAGTAGTCATTGAAAAAATCCACCCATCACCTCCTAAAAGATACCCCAGAAGGAAAACTACAAGGAATATCATAGCTAAATTCCAAAACTATCAAGTAAAGGAGAAAATACTATGAACAGCAAGAAAGAAACAATTTAAATATCATGGAACAACAATCGGAATTACACAGGACCTGGAATTACAAAGGATGGGAGGGCTTGGAATATGATATTCCAGAGGGCAAAAGAACTGGGATTACAACCAAGAATGTACTACCCAGCAAAATTAATCAGAAAAGATGGGCATTCAATGAAATAGGGGACTTTAAAACTTTCCTAATGAAAAGACCAGAACTGAACAGGAAATACAGTCTGCAAAGACAATATTCAAGAGATGCATAAAAAGATAAAAAAGGGGGTGGGAGGGCATGTTACTCAATAAGGTTAAAATGTTTGCATCCCTACATGAGAAGAAGATACTTGTAACTCTTGAGAACTGTTTCTTTATTAAAGCAGATAGGAGGAGTACATGCAGACAGAAGGTATGGGTATAAGTGGATTCTGATGTGATGATATTAAAAAAAATTAAGGGGTAACAAAAAGAATTATAGTGGGAGAAGAGGAAAGGGAAAGCAGAATGGGTTAAATCACATCCCATGAAGAAGCACAAAGATATATTAAAATAGAAGGAAAGAATGGAGGGGTGAAAATTGTTTTGACCATACTCTCATCTGATTTGGCTCAAAAAGGGAATAACATACACACTCAATTGGGTATAGAATCTTATCTTACATTATAGGGAAGGAAAAGGGAAAAGAAAAAGGTGGGGTGTTGATAGAAGGGAGGGTAAAACTAGGAAGGGAAAAGGGAAAGGACAAAAAGGGAGGGTAGACTGAGGAGGCCAGAAACAAAACACTAGTGAGAAGGGACATGGGGGAAAGGAAAGAGAAAAGTACAAACAAGGGGAAAATAGGATGCAGGGAAATACAGAGTTAGTAATCATAACTGTGAATTTGAATGGGATGAACTCTCCTATAAAATAGAAGCAGATAGCAGAATGGATTAAAGAACAGAATCCCATAATATGTTGTTTACAAGAAACACATTTGAAGCAGAGAGATACACACAGGGTAAAGGTAAAAGGCTGGAGCAGAATATATTATGCTTTAGCTGAAGTAAAAAAAAAAATAAGGAAACATAGCAATCCTTATCTCAGACAAAGAAAAAGCAAAAATTGACCTAATTAAAATAGATGAGGAAGTTAACTACATCTTGCTAAATGGTACCATAGACAATGAAGTAGCATGAATACTAAACATGCATGCACCAAGTGATACAGCATCCAAATTCTTAGAAAAGAAGTTAAGCGAATTACAAGATGAAAGAGCAACACTGTATTAGTGGGGGACCCCAACCTCCCTCTCTCAGAACTAGATAAATATAACCACAAAATTAATAAGAAAGAAGTTAAGGAGGTGAATAGAATTTAGAAAAAATAAATATTATAGACCTCTGGAGAAAACTGAGTGGGGATAGAAAAGAATATGCGTTTTTCTCAGTGGCACATGACACATATACAAAAAATTGACTATGTATTGTGGTATAAAAACCTCAAATGCAAAAACAGAGAAATATTAAGCACATCCTATTCAGATTATGATGCAATAAAATTATGTGTAATAAAGGACCATGGAAAGATAGACCAAAAATTAATTGGAAACTAAATAATCTCATCCTAAAGAATGAGTGGCTCAAACAACAAATCATAGAAACAATAATTTCATCCAAGAGAGTGACAGTAATGAGACAACATAGATAAATGTATGGGATGCAGTCGAAGCAGTTCTTAGGGGAAATTTTATATCTCTAAATGCCTACATGAATAAAAAAGAGAAAGAGGAGATAAATGAATTGGGCATGCAACTAAAAAGCTAGAAAAAACAACATTAAAAATCACCACTTAAACACCAAATTAGAAATTCTGAAACTTTAAGGAGAAATTAATAAAATTGAAACTAAGAAAACTATAAAATTAATAAATAAAAGTAAGAGATGGTTCTATGGAAAAAACTGATAAAATAAACAAACCTATGGTTAATTTGGTTTTAAAAGAGAAAGAAGAAAACCAAAAGACCAGCATCAAAACTGAAGAGGGTGAACTTTTAAATGAAATGGATGAATATCTACAAAAACATAAACTGCCCAGATTAACAGAATAGTAAATAAAAACCTTAAATAAGCACATTTTAGAAAAAGAAATTCCACAAACCATCAGTGAACCCCCTAAGGAAAAAATCTCCAGGGTAAGATGGGTTTACAAGTGATTTCTACCAAACATTTAAAGAACCATTAATTCTAATACTATACAAATTATTTGGATAAATAGTTGAAGAAGGAATCCTGCCAAATTCATTTTATGAGATAAATATGCTGCTGATACCTTAACCAGGAAGAGCAAAAACAGAGAAAGAAAATTATAGACCAATCTCCCTAATGAATATTGATACAAAAATATAAATAGAATATTAGCAAAGAGATTACAGCAGTTTATCACTATGACCAGGTGGTATTTCTACCAGGAATGCAGGGCTGGTTCAAAATTAGGAAAACTCACTATTTGACAAAAAGTGCTGGGAAAACTGGAAAATAGTATAGCAGAAACTAGGCATAGGCCAACACCTTACAACATACACCAAAGTAAAGTCAAAATGGGTACAAGATCTAAATATAAAGAGTGATACCATATATAAATTAGAAAAGGAAGGAATAGTTTACTTGTTAGATTTATGGAGAGTGGAAGAATTTATGACCAAAGATGAGATAGAGAACATTATGAAATGCAGAGTGGACCATTTTGACTACATTAAATTAAAAAGGTTTTGTACAAACAAAACCAATGCAAGCAAGATTAGAAGGAAAGCAGAAAGCTGGAAAACAGTGTTTACAGTGTTTCTGATAAAGTCCTCATATCTAAAATATATAGAGAACTTAATCAAATATATAAGAATCCAAGTCATTCCCCAATTGAGAAATGGTCAAAGGATATGAACAGGCAGTTTTGGGATGATGAAATTAAAGCTATCTATAGCCATATGAAAAAATGTTCTCAATCACTTCTCATTAGAGAAATGCAAATTAAAGCTACTCTGAGGTACTACCCCACACCTATCCAATTGGCTAATATGACAAAAAATGAAAACGATAAATGTTGGAGCTGTGGGAAAGTTGGAACACTAATGCACTGTAGGTGGAGCTGTGAACTGATCCAACCATTCTGGAGAACAATTTGGAACCATGCCGAAAATGCTTTAAAACTGTGCAAACCCTTTGACTCAGCAATACCACTACTAGGTCTGTCTCCCAAAGAGATAAGTCATATGCACAAAATATTTATAGCTCCTCTTTTTGTGGTAGTAAGGAATTGGAAATTCAGGGGATGCCCATCAATTGAGGAATGGCTAAACAAATTGTGGTATATTAACGTAATGGAATACAATTGTGGTATAAGAAAGAATAAGCAGATGGATTTTAGAAAAACCTGGAAAGACTTAAATGAATTGATGATAAGTGAAATGAGCAGAACCAAGAGAACATTGTACACAGTATCAATAGCACTGTGTGATCAACTGCGATAGACTTAACTCTTCTCAGCAATACAATGATCCAAGATAATGCCAAAAGACTGATGGAAGAAAATGCTCTCCACATCCAAAAAAAGAACTGTGGAATTTAAATGCAGATTGAAGTATATTATTTTCACTTTTGTTGTTGCTTTTTTGTTATTGTTTTTTTTATTCTTTCTTTTTTTTCCTTTTTGTTCTGATCTTTCTCTTACAGCATGATTAATGTGGAAATATGTTTAACATTATTGTAATTTATAACATATATCAGATTGCTTACTGGCCTCAGGAGGAGGGAGGGAAGATAGGATGGGAGAAAAATTTGGAACTCAAAAGATATCTTTACATATAATTGGAAGAATTAAAAATTAAATTTTAAAAAAGAAAGGACAAATAACAGCAACAAAAAATTCATTTTCTTTATTTTAACCCATTCATATGACTCAGTCTATTGGAACCCCATTCAGTCATCTAATGTAGTGGTCTAAAAATATTTTTAATTATGTGTCCCCCATCAGTAAAAGATTTTTAAGCACGAATATACAATATATGTATATTTTCATTTATAAATTAGGCAAGTAGGTGGCACAATGCATAGATCACCATGCCTGAAGTCAGAAAGACTCCTCTTCCTGATTTCAAATCTGGTCTCAGACCCTTACTAACTGTGTGACTATGGGCCAGTCACTTCACCCTATTTACCTCAGTTTCCCCATCTATAAAATGAGCTAAAGAAGGAAATGGCAAACCATTCTTTTATCTTTGCCAATAAAACCACAGATGGGGTCATAAAGAATCTGGCATGACTGAAAATGATTGAATGACAACAAAAATGTTTATAAATTATATGTCTATATTATGTTTTCTTTCTTCCTTCCTTCCTTCCTTCCTTCCTTCCTTCCTTCCTTCCTTCCTTCCTTCCTTCCTTCCTTCCTTCCTTTCTTTCTTTCTTTCTTTCTTTTCTGGCAGGGCAATGAGGGTTAAGTGACTTGCCCAGAGTAACACAACTAGTAAGTATCAAGTTTCTTAGGTCATATTTGAACTCAGTTCCTCCTGAATCTAGGGCTGGTGCTTTATCCACTGCACCACCTAGCTTCCCCCATCTATACTACATTTTAAAAATAATCAAAAACAAAATTTAAAAGATGATAATTAAAAATGTTTTTATTATTACTAATACTACTAATAGCTAGTATTTATACAGCTGTTTACTGATCTGAACCTTGCAACAACCTTATAAGGTAGGCGATATAATTATCCCCATTCTAAAGATAAGTAAACTGAGACTGAGAAAGGTTATGACTCACCCATGGTCACACAGATAGTAAGTGAGGCAGGATATGAACTCATCTTTTTTACTCCAAGTCTAGAACTTTAATAATTGTGCTCTCATTTATGTATCACTTTAAGCTTTGCAAAGTGTTATACAAACATCTCATTTTATCCTCACAACAACCCTTAGAGGTAGATGCCATTATTATTCTCATTTTATATATGTGGAAACCAAGGGATGCAGGGGCTTAAGGACTTGCCCAGGGTCACACCGATAGTACATGCCTAAGGCTGAGTTTGAACTCAGTTCTTCTAAGTCCAATTTTCATCTATTGTACCACCCAGCTCTCTAAAGCTTAAATTTTATTATGAATAATATTTTACTATGATTCATTATGCTTCATTATTTTTGAAACTCTTTGTTTAAAGCATTGTGATATGATAACTCAAAGGTTTGGTTCTAAGTTCAGTTTATTGTAATACAGTACTTAGTGCCAGTGGCTGTCGTGGATCAAACAAGATGCCTCACAAAGATAGATAGATACATAGATAGACAGATAGATGATATAAAAGCAGCTGATGGTTGGCTGCTCTTATTAAATTATGATACTCGCTTTTTATAATCAGTCCACCAAATATGCAATGGTTTAGGTTGAAACTCAACTAGTAAATTGCCATCCTCCCTAATGTTAATTAATTATTCTCATAAACTAAAGGTAAGGTCATTACAAATGTAAATGCAAAAGAAAACTACTCAGTTCTAACTACATATTCTCAACAAATGTACCTTGGACAGACATAGCAAATAGACAACAGCCTGAACTCTTTTAATTATCAAAAGCTTCTCATTGAAACAAAGGCCCATTTTGTTTATCACCAAATTTTTCCATCTAAGCCTGAGAATCATAGAATAATAAGATTTACATCAAGAAGTAGCGTTAGAGTGTATGTAATCCCAAACTGTCTTTTTTACAGAGGAGTAAACTGAGGCCCAGAAAAATTTAGAGAACTTTTTCAAGTTCACACAGGTAGTATCTGATGTGGGTTTGGAACCCAAATCCATTGTTCCTAATGCTGTAACAACATGTACCTGAAAAGTTGAAATTGAGAATTATCTAAAGGACAATGGAAGCATGCAGGGGTGGTGGTGGTCTTTATTAAGCATGTACCATGTGCCATACATAAACATAAATGCTTAGGATATGAGAATAAATAAAAACTAAGACAGTCTCTGGCCTCAAGGAGCTTGCAGATTAATGAAGACAACGCAGAAAAGGGAAAGGGCTTGATGCTGGTAGAGAAGGTAGCCCACCATGATTAGAAGTTCTAGAAAAGTATGAAAGTAGTGTAGTTTGTGAGAAATGGAGAGAAAAACTATTGAGCCCCCTCTTTAAATAGAGGCCCTGGAGCCCATGGCCTTGCCCTCTACTCATAGGGTCCAATCAGAGGGGCTACAAGCTACAATATGTTATAGATCAACAAAATGTTCAATGGCAGAAAAAAGTCGATCGTGTGGTAAAAATACCATGCTCCACAGGTATCTGCATACGATGTCAAGAGTGGAAGAGAAAGAACTATACCATGTTGAGTTAAATCCCTGGGGGCCACTTAAGGGTGATTGAAAATGGTTGAGGACAAGAGTCATGCTGGATGGCAACATATGGATGGGTTGTGGGATACATTACCTAGGTGATAAGAGCAGAGATGCAGAGGATCAGGGTCATACGGTTCTTCAGACTTAGCTTGATCCATGATCTTCTCTAAATTTATTTATTTGTTTGTTTGTTTGTTTGTTTAGACTTTTTCCCACCTTATGTGTAAAAACAAATTATAACATTGATTTTTAAAGCTTTGTGTTCCAAATTCTCTCCCTTCCTCCCTATCCCGCCCCTTAAGAATTCAAGAAATTCAATACAATTTATACATGGGCAGTCATGCAAAACAGCAGACAAAAAAATTTTAGAAAAAGGAACTAATAACAACAACAACAAAATATATGTCCACATGATCTTCTCTAAGCCTGGAGTGTTTGGCTTCCTTGTGACTCCTCAAAGAGAATGGATTCTCTGACCCTCTCCCCACTAAACCTTCCAACATGGAAATGACCAACTTGGGCTCCCTGGATCAAACTCATTTGCTTCTTCTACACTCCTAGGCACTGCTAGCCAGTCAGAAAGCAAAGACTGAATGGTGTGGTTTAGGTAATTCTGCCTCCAATTCTTTCCCAATTGCCAACTTGTCTGACTTTCCTATTCTCCCTTCCCTAGTCCTATATCACCACTTGCCAGGCATTTTGTTTTTCCCTCTGGTGGCAGCCCTGCCATTAAATCTTTTGGCAGTAAGTCTTCCTGTTGACTTCCCAATTAAGAAAACTATAGGTAGTAGTTAGATCCCTGTACTCAGAGTCAGTCAGAAAGCCCTGGGTTCATATCCTGCCTTGGACACTTATTAGCTATATAACCCTGGGTGAGTCACAACCTCTGCCTCAGTTTTCTCATTTTTAAAATAGTTAAATACAATGACTTTTAAGTTCCTTTCAAGCTCTAAATGATGACCTTTGGGGCAGCTAGGTGGCACAGTGGATAAAGCACCAGCTTTGGATTCTGGAGGACCTGAGTTCAAATCCAGCCTTAGACACTTGACACTTACTAGCTGTGTGACCCTGGGTAAGTCACTTAACCCTCATTGCCCTGGAAAAAAATAAATGATGATCTTTGAGAATGAACTTTCACTTTGGATCTCACACTTTCCATGTATATAAAAGATGCATGTTTGTGTTTATGCTGTTCTACCACATTAGCCTGAAAGGTATGCTCCACCCTCTCAGAAGAAAGGAAACAGGAATTGATCAAGTGCCTGCTTTGTGCCAGGCCCTGCACTAAATGTTTTACAAGTATTATTTCATTTAATCCTCACAACAACCTTGGGGGCGGGGGGGGGGGGGTTACTGCATACATTTTATAATTGAGAAAACTGGGTCAGACAGGTTAAATGACTAACCTAGGGTTACATAACCAATAAGTGTTCAAGACTGGATTTGAAATCAGTTCTTTCTGACTGAATCTAGAATCCAATGCACTGTGCAGCCTCCTCACCAATATGCATACCCCCTAGTACAGTGTGTGAGTTTTTGCTATCTGCCTCCTTTTCTCTCAGGAGACTTCAACTTCCCATTAATTTCTGTTCCAGTCAGCAGGTCCCACTGACCTTGCCCATGCTATTTCCATTACTAGTCTACCATGATGGTGAAAGATGTGAGAGTAACGGAGGAGACGAAAGCAGTAAGAGCAATCAGAGTGATTCTCTTTCACATCTTGGCCATCAGAAAGAACCCCTCTAAGGGCTAAGAGAGATGCAGCATGGGAATACTGCTGGATGGTATGAGTTTCAGGGATAAGCAACAGATTTGACAGATAGGACATTGGGGCACCAAAAGGAAGGGATGACACTGGCTTTGCTATAATCCTATACATCCTTTATGGGCAGCTAGGTGGTGCAGTGGATCGAGCACTGGGCTTGGAATTGGGATGACTCATCTTCACAAGTTTAAATTTAGATTTAGATTCGGACACTTACTAGTTGTGTGACCCTGGGCAAGTCACTTAACTCTATTATCCTCAATTCCTCCTCGGCAAAATGAACTGAAGAAGGAAATGGCAAACCACCCATGTGTTTCTGCTAAAAAAACACCAAAATCAGGTTACAGAGAGAATGAAATGACTAAACAACAACAAACATCCTTTAGGCCAAAATAGAATCCCAGAGTATTAGAACTGGAAAGGACCCCAGACATCATCTATCCCAACTCCTTTATTTTACAAATCAGAAAACAGTAGCTTCATACATAGGAAAGGGTTTACCCGAGGTCATTTAGCAAATTATTGTCTAAATTGGGACAAGAACTCACATCTTCTGACTCCCATTTGCTTTTCTCCCTACCCCAGTAGACCTATTCAACCCAGATTCCTCCCTGCCCCTTAAAACATGCCCAGACAAACCATACCTACAGTGGGAAGATAGAACTGTTAGAGATGGTCCAATTTTAGGTGTGTTAATTGCAAGGCATTAAAAAGTGTTAAATTTTGAAAAATACAAGTGACAAAAGGAACAACTACCTGTAACAAATCTACCTTCAAGGTGTGATTTCTTATAGCACAGTCCTCAGTTGATCAACAAAAATGAACAACAATGTGTGGGCAGCAGCAGAAAGCTGTTCTACGGGGTGATGCATTTTGGCTTTATGAGATCTGTCACACAGGGGTTTCAGGTTTCTACTAATAACTCCAGAGGGCCTTTGTAACAAATCTGAAAGCAAGCTCTCCTTTGAGAACTCTCTGGTTCTAGACCCAGACTCTCAGAAGCTCAGACCTATTCATTTTAAAAACAATAATAATTTCGTGAGCCAGACAATTTTGATGTCACTGAAAACAACATATGGACCCAAATTAAAATGAAAGGTGTACTGGGAAAGACTGGCAATAAATAGGAGGTTCAAAGAGATGCGTATAATTCAGAATAGTGGGAAGAGTGTTAGATTGGGATTCAGCAGAGCTGGAGTCACATCCTGACCCTGATGACTTTACTAACTGTGTGACCTCAAAGGCCCTCAGGAAACTGAGCTTCAGTTTGCTCCTTTGTAAAATGGGCATAATAAATCTCATGACAACCTGTCTCACCAGGCTGTTGTGAGACCTGTTTTGTCAAACTGGAAAAACTATATAAATGTAAGCTATCATTATAGAATTAAATTTAGTGTTGCCTTAACAATTCAAAACTGGTCATTCCCAACTGCCCTTTTGGACCTCAAAGAGGGCTTTTGTCATCATACCCTCCCACTATCTTCCCCTATAAATAAAAATGGTTATAGTTTATCTTTCTAATTTGGCTAACAAATGAAGCCTAATGCCAGAATTTTTCTTATGAGCATGAACAGAAGAGTTTGAAGGCAAAGGTGAAGAATGTTAGAAAGCTTAGGAGACAGAAAGAGGAGGGGGAGGGTGGTCATTGCATCCAGCCGTAGAAAACCTAATTCACTGTCACCACACCAATATGACTAGATTGTTCAGAGGAAGTCTTCACCTAGGCTGAGAAATACCATTTTTAAAATATCCTCCTAATTGGTACATTTGTGTACACATTGCCCGATTGAATTTTTTTTTTTTTAGTGAGGCAATTGGGGTTAAGTGACTTGCCCAGGGTCATACAACTAGTAAGTGTTAAGTGTCTGAGGCCGGATTTGAACTCAGGTACTCCTGACTCCAGGGCTGGTGCTCTATCCACTGCGTCATCTAGATGCCCCCAACCGATTGAATTTTGCATATTCATATGATTTGCCTGTAAAACCAAATTTATCTATAGCAGTCCTTCCCCCCCCCTTTCTTATCAAAAGTTCATCTTTGTAGCATCGTAAGAAAAGTTCTTTTCTATATCCATAAGTGGTACCCAGGCTGTGAAGTGTTTTAGGCTGGTGGTCATGGCAACCAGGGCAGTGGGGGAAAAACACTGAGATTTGGGGGGGGGGAGATTTTTCGAGTGATTTTTTTCTTGTGGAAATTTAAACACAATATTCCCCTCAGCAAAATCAGTTTGCCATATGGTGAACTGTGTGTGGTGATTTTCTAAGCTTGCAAATAGAGCTCTGCAAAACACAATCAACTGCTAAGCCAGTGCACTCCAAGCAATCGGGAGTTCGCTATTCCCAGAGGGGTCTGATGCCAACACTTCACAAGCAGCAAACAAACAAACAAGTCTCAGTGTTCCACTTTAAGACAGAAGTCAGATTTATAGAATGAGAGGGAGGGTCACTGATGTTTTTTCTAAAAAGGAAAAAAAAGAACAGTTGGTTTGCTGTATGTTCAACGGTACTGATGCCCACAAGTTCACCATCCCTCTAGGCTACCCTATGGCTCAGTTCCCTCCCTCTTCCTAACTGATTCTAGGATGAATGTGTCCCCAGATCCTTCAAATAGATTCATAAACTTATTTAGAAGAAAAGGACCTTGTCAGGGCTAATAGGACCTCAGCAAAATCTCCAAGGAAGAAAGGTTGGGCTTCAGTGTTTCCTCATCATCCTTTCTCCTATCCACCAATGGCCTTGTCTCAGCTTCTACCTCTTTGTCCAGTAGTCCCTCCCCACCCACCCCTTACCTTATTCTAGCCAGCCCTGAAAACCTCCCCTCAAATCTCCTGTTTACACTTCGGTATAAATGACCGGTGCAATACTCTAAGAATGACAGCCTAGCATAGAAGGCTGGCTGCAGAATCAGGAAGACTTAGGTTCAAGATTTGCTTCTGACTCATACTGGCCGGGTGATCGTGCACACATCACTCCACCTATTAGTACCCTAGGTAACATTGACAGACTATTAGTTGCAGAGAAGGTACCCAGTGAGTAAAGGGAAATTCTTCATCTGGTAGTTCCCTATACCAATGAAAATCACAGGTCCACGCCCTATCCAATGTCATGCCAAATGCATCAACTTAGATGCTGGTCATGTTCTATAGAACTCTACTGGCAAGCTCAGAAAAATCAGCACATACAAGTTACCATCTGGATCAACTGATTAAGTGAGGGAACTCTTGTGCTTGAATTTTCAGAAACACACATACACAGAGATGCACAGATACAGATGATGAAGGAGGATTTTCTCTTTACATCCCTAGTTACCTTGGTCTTCATATTTTCCCCTTTCAATGACTATGTATTTTCAACCCTTACTTATCCTCTGCTCTCTCCTTGCTCCTAATCAAGGCTTAATCTCAGATCCTTCCTTCTCAATGAGGTAGAAATGACTGATATCTCAAGTGATGCCACCTCTGTGGGGTATCTAGAGACTGACAAAGCTCTCAGGATAGAGTTTCAAAGGCAGGAAGGTAGCATAAGCCTTTCCAGGTCGCCCAAGTGACATTTATTTAGGCAGTCAGTACCAATCCCCTTCAATATGACACCACATTCAACCTGCACACCCCAGACTGCACTACCTTGGTGGAGTAAAAGATGTCACACAAGGGATGAGTCTGACTTAGCTTTATGAGATTCCATATACAGGCTCCTACCTTTTCATGTAATGATTGCTAAGTCACCAGCCTGAGAAACGAGCTCTCAGTATTTCCCTGAGCCCGTATGGCCACAGAACATTCATAAAAAGCTGGCCGTGGGCGCACCACCTGTAAGCAGTTATTGAGTGCTTCCCAGATGACCACTGATAGTTCATAAGACAGCTGTTCAGTGATCTCTTAAAGGCACAGGATCATGGCTGCCTTTCCCCTCCCGGGCACTATATCATCCACACAATTTCAGTAGGAGAGCACAGCAGGCCTGAAAACATAAAACACCATGCTGGAGTCTGGAGCCAAATTCATGAAGGAGTGTGTGTGTGTGTGTGTGTGTGTGTGTGTGTGTGTATTTCTTTCATTTGCTGTTGTGTTCTGTAGGTTAAAGAGAAAAGAAATAAAATGGATGGGAGCTAGGAGGATGTTTTAGGGGGAAAAAACAAGAAAGACAAGAGGGGAGAAATGAAAATAATAAGCATTAAATAAGGAAAACAAGTCAGAGTAAAAACACCTGTATCTTATTATGTATTTTATTAAATGATGTGGTTGAAGAGAGGGAAAAGTCATGAGTGGGGTGCCCCTGGCATAGTCGAGGCCCAAAGACTAATAAATCAGTCCCATTAAGGGGAGATGGGTGCTGGGGTATTCTGGAGTCCTTCTCCAGAGCATTTACTGCTCCAACATGAGCAAACATTACAAATCAGGCCTTTATTTCACATTTTGTTCATTGTCCATGCTTAAGAAATTGATACAGAAAATATTAAAAATGCAGACTAAATGTAAAAGTGTATCACATATACATTTTTGAGAGCCTGTTGTAAATCATTACCAGTATAGCATTGAGTATACCCTGTTCTTGTTTAGTTGTTTTTGGTCAAGTCTGAATCTTCATGATCCCTTTTGCAGTTTTCTTGGCAAAAATACTGGAGTGGTTTGCCATTTCCTTCTCCAGTTCATATTACATATGAAGAAACTGAGGCAAACAGGGTTGCTAAGTGACTTACCCAGGGTCACACAGCTGGTGAGTGTCTGAGGTAAGATTTGACCTCAGGTCTTCAGGCCTGACATTCTATCCATTATGCCGCCTTGCCGCCCCATTCCCCTCCAGCCTTACCTTGAACCAGAATGTGGGCTGTATTCAGCATCAGCTTTTCAGCCTTGCTCAACCTAATCACACCAATACCTTGCATTTATGGCACATACATTATTAACCATGATTTTATATAGAAAGGCTTTGCTTCATTAGATCCTCACATCTCTATGAGGAAGGGAAATTACATATTGTAATCTCCATTTTACTAGTCAGGAAACTGCGGTGGATATGATAGGATTTGTACACTATCAAGCAGTTTTAAGGCTACTTCTTTTTCTACTGTCATAATACCGATTAAATCATCCCAATTTCGTGGTCATGTGAACAAACTCCACCACCTCCCCAGCAAATTAAAATTTAAAAAAAAAAAAAAACCTCTCTCAATCTCCAAATAATCACAAATTGTTCTGTAAAAAAATACAGTAGCCATAACAACTTCTCTTCCCACCCACTTATAGCCTCAGCTTGTGCCCAGCACATCATCACTGACGAACATACCACCTACTGTGAGCCCTTGCTGGGGCTCCAGGGAGCAGCTAATCTGCATTTCCTCTAAGGGTGCTTAAAGGTTGAATGGCTGACTGGCTTCTTCCCTAAGTTATGTCTTTATCAGCACCGGACCAGCCATCAGGCAATGAGAAGTCTAGCTTCTGCTCAAAGAATTTTCACATAGGTCATTTCATTTGATCCTTATAACATCCCTGTGAGGTAACTAATGATACTGGGACATGATCACTTAAGGAGATCTGCCCTCCACCCTCATCCCTGCCTGTCCTGACCACCACCACCATCCTAACCCAGCCCACAGTTTTCTTCATCTGTCCAACTGAATTAGGGCAACCTCAAATTGTCTTGCAGAGTTGCTGGATTTATTTTGTATTTCTTCTGTATAACCTTATATCTACAAATCTTGTTTCTCCAATGGAATGTCAGTTACTTGAGGAGACGGCCTGTTTCATTTTTGCCATGGTGTTTCCGATAACTAGCACGCTGCCAGTCATAAAGTGGATGCTTAGTGAACACTCGTTGATGGATTGGTTTGAATGATTGCTGTAAGGATTAAATGAGCTAATATGTGTGAAAACAATTTGGAAAGAGCAAAAGCAATACATAAATGAAAGTGTTATTTGGATTAATCTTTTACTGGGCCAACTACTGTCTGGGTGTTTGTGAAAAGCCATTCATTATATCATAGATTTAGAGCTGAAAGGGACTTCAGAGACCATCAAGTGCAACTACTTGATTTTACAAACAAGGAAACTGAGGTACAGAGAGGTTCACAAATTTACCCAGAGTCAGAGATATTAAATGCCTGAAGAAGGATTTGAATTCAGGTCTTCCTGACTCCAAGTGTGGGCTCTCTTCCCTATATCACCTAATTGCTAATAATAACAAATAATAATGATAATAGTAATTGTAACAAAAACAATAAAACTATATTACATGTATGAAATGTATATAATAACAACAATAATATAATATCCTGAGAAGACAGATTGTTTATACCATAATTAGATATCCCGAAAGACATTTCTATTTCTGTTACCATCTGATAAGCCCTTCAAAATGTCCTGCTGATATATTTTTGCCTTCACGAGATCATACTTCACCTTTTCTTTATTTTTTCCATCTCTTTTTGTGTCTTCTTTTTCCCTGATTCCTCTTTCTTCCCTCTCCTGTCTACAAGAAATCATATTTGCCACACTAATGTATGCTTTGCCTCAATATAGAAACTTTTTGGAAGTTAAAGCAGTATATGGGTACATAGAAATATACTGAAAAATCAATGAACATCCCTTTCTCATCACCCCCTCTCCCGACTCAATTTTGGAGACAGTACTAAGACTCAAGAACTTCAGTGAATCTTCAGGATGGAGGAAGATTCTAAAACAGATGGATAACTGATTTGTCTGTACTGTGAAATCTGACCTTCTACCACTCTGCCCCCTGTGCTCAGTTGCAAAATTTGGAAATCCTACTCTTCCATGTTTTCTACCACCTCCTACCTCACCTACTTTTCCATTCCCCTTAGAATGACCTGTTACATTGGGCACTCCCAAAGGACCTCCAAGACTGATGGGACAAAGATATAGAAGCCCTAAAATGTCTCTGGTAGGTCTGATCCTCTCAGATCTATCTAACAGCAGAAGATATCATTTGTAACAAAATAATAATAATATATTACATGTATGAAATGTATATAATAACAATAATAATAATATCATATCCTGAGAAGACGCATTGTTTATACCATGATTAGATATCTATCTAACAGCAGAAGACTTCAAAGAAATACCCAACGTAGTTATAAAAGAATCCGTAAACCTGCTTGTGTCTATTATGTGACAAGTCCTGTATGAAGTGGTGGGGAGGCAAAGACGAAAGATGAAATCATTTCTGCTGTCAAGGAACTTACATTCAAGTTTAATGGGATAAACAAAATAAATACAAGACAGCTAAATATTGGGGCAGCTAAGTGGTGAAGTGGATAGTGTGAGGCCTGAAGTCAGGAAGACTTCTCTTCCTGAGTTCTATTCTGCCCTGAGAAACTTCCTAGCTATGTGACCCTGTTTGCATCAGTTTCCTCCTCTGTAAAATCAGCTGGAGAAGGAAATGGCAAACTACTCCTGTATCTTTGTCAAGGAAACCCCAGATGGGGTCAGAAAGAGTCAGACATGACTAAAAATGATTGAGCAACAAAAAGCTAAACCCTATATAATTAAGAAAAAGGTGGCACTAGCAACTAGAAGAACCAAGAAAAATTTGGGGAAGAGGATAATATTTGGGCCGAATATTTAAGGGGGTAAAGGCTTTTTTAAGGTACAAGTGAGAGGGGAATACATTCTAAGTATGGAGGAAAGTTAATAGGAAGGGATGAAAATTGGAGATGAGAAATGAGTTGTTACACGTGGGGAAGAGAGGTCAGTTTGTCTGAACCAAGACCACATAGAAGGGGAGTAATATACAGTGAGGCTGAAAAGATAGGGTGGGAGCAGCCTGGGAAAGGCTTTAAAAGTCAAAAAAGAAGAGTTTGCATTTTATCCTGAATGCAGTAGGTATCCATGGTTACCCTCAGGCTTCCTTATTCTTGCATATCCAATCAGTTGACAAATAATGCATTTGAATTTCTGCAGCATCATTCACATCCCTTCCCACTATTTACACAGCCACAGATCTAACACTTAGGGAGAGGGGGAGCAGAGATACATGAATTGTTCCCTTGACCACCTCCCTGGGGATGGAAAACTGAAAGAAACATGTAGTTAAACACCTATGTGAAATAATTCAGGAATTCTTTACTGTAGGAATGTGTTTAGCCACCCCCTCCCTATACACCCTGAGGCTCACCTAGACCAGACTTCCCTTCCAATGGTGACTAGACCTGCTAAAAATCTCCATAATAATGTTTAAGTCTCTAAGTGGTTCATTATTTCCTCTTCCTTTAATCTCCCAATACACACTACCCCATTTATGCCCACAAGAGGGCACAACGGAGCTCAGCTGCAAGCCTGCTCTCCCTTACAAAGTGCTAACAGCTCAGTGTTCTCCGTATCCCCATAACCCTTGGCCAGGTTGCTGGCACTGCTTTGACATTTGCATTTAGTGGGAAGGACACAGGAAGGGAAGAGAGGATAGAGGGGGAGTGGATAAGCATTCATTTAATACCTTCTGTGTTTCAGGACTTGTGCTAATCACTTTTACCAATATTATTTCACTTGATCTTCACAACCCTGAGAGGTAGATGCTACTATTATCCCCATAAGTGAAAGAAACAGAGGTTAAGTGACTTGCCCAAGGTTACTTGTATGTGTTTGAGGTCACATTTGAATTCAAGTCTTCCAGATTCCAGACCCAGTACCCTATCCACTGTGACACCAGCTTCCTCTGGCTGACGTAGAAGGTTGGGAAAGTTCAAATGCTTTTGGTCATTGAGATTCCCAAGATCTATTCTAGTCTGTGAAAACTCAACAGTACCTCTCCCCTCTCCCCAGCATAATAGCTGACTTTATTTTAATTGAGTTTTAAACTTCTCAAAGCCTTCCAGTGGCTCCCTATTGCCTCCAGGATTATGCCTCTTTGGGCACTTAAAGGGCTTTGCAACCTTACTCCAATCTGTCTTTCCAGGCTGATTATACATTAAACTCTCAAGACAGTCAATATTCCCACAAACTGGCTTATTTTCCCCAGTATGTGGTCCTTTTTCTCTAGTCTCCATGCCTTGCATAGGCAGTCTTCTCTCCAGGAGGGGAGTGAGGGCTGAGGATCAATAATGCTTTCTTCCAACTACCTCTTGAAACCCCCTTATTCCCTTCAAGGTCACTTTAACAAGAAGTCTTCGGATCAAGCTGTTCTAGACATTGTGCTACACAATGAAGGTACAAAGATGAAAATAAAATTCTGCCTTCAAGAAGCTTACATTCTACTGAGGGAAAATGGTATAACCATCCACAAGGAATATATGTGTGTGTGTGTGTGTGTGTGTGTGTATGTGTGTGTGTGTGTGTGTATACATATATATATATATATATATATGGTAAATCCAAAACCATTTGTAGTGTGTGAGAGCACCAATAACTGGTGATAAGGAAAGGTCCCAGTATAGGAGGCAACACTTGAACCTAGGGATTTTACAAAGCAGAGATGAAGGGAGTACAGAGAATATTTATTTTGCATTGAGCTATATATCTTGTATTTATTTTATTTATCTGTATACAAACCATGTGTCTCCCCCACCCACCCATCCATACCCCCGTCCTGTAGAATGCAAGCTTTTTCAAGGAAAGATTATGTGTTTGTTATTGATCTGCAGTACCTAACACAGACCCTGGCACATAGTAGGCACTTTATACCTTTGTTGTTGTTTTTCTTGTTCCACCATTTCAATTGTGAACAATTATTCATACCCTATTTGTGGTTTTCTTGGCAAAGATACTGGAAGGTTTTGCTTTTTCCTTCTCCAGCTGATTTTGCAATTAAGGAAACTGGAGCAAACAGGGTTAAGTGACTTGCTCAGGGTCACACAGCTAGTAAGTGTCTGAATCCAGATTTGAACTCAGGACTTTCTCACTCTGGGTCCAGTGCTCTATCTACTGGGCCACCTAGCTGCCCTTTTATACCTTCATAGACACAATAAATAATTGTTGCTTTAAATTGTTGAATTTCTCAGTGTCTTATCAAACCTCAGAACAAACCTGTGAAGGAGACCCTACAGGTGTTACTATCTTCACTTCATAGATGAAGAAACTGAGACTCAGTGGTGAGTGATTTATCCATCATACATAGTTCATATCAGAAGCAAGACTAGAATCCAGATCCCCAGTGACTCCTAGACCAGCACTCTCAACTCTACCACACTTGTTTCTAAGCAATCATGCTCACAGAGCCAAGTTCCTCAGGGCTCTCACTGAAGGAAGCTTCAACCTGCCTTCTTCCACCCTTTGTCAACCCAGAGTGTGGGGACAGTGCAGTCCTGCCTCAGTAGCTATCACTGGGATCCACTTCTAGTTTAGGAAAATAATCCAAACACAACACTGTGGTATCAGTAGTAAAAATCATTCCCATCCATTAGTACTAACTCACAAGCAGCCTGGGCCATAGTAGAGACAGTAAAAGGAGGAGCAACCTCTTTTCATCACTTTGGCATTGAGGAGAAGGTAAATGCGATGACTCCATCAATAAATAGCATTGCTCATTCATTTATTAGACACCCTAGAAGAGGAATGGGGATTCACCTTTGTCCTCCTCCAGGCACATCATTCTGCTGTTGCATATTGCCTCAGGCAATGGGGCCCACTGCTACTCCTTGTGTTTGTAACAGCAAAGCTCATTTCCATGGCTCCCTTATGGTTTCTAGTGACAATAATATATATTTTTAAAGCTTGGCTGATTTTATTCATGGAAGCCACCCAATAGTTGACACATTTAAAGTGGCAGAAGTCCATTTTGTGTGTGCTGGTTTATTCTTACAGTTATGAAATATTGTACTATATATGGGAAGATCTTTTTTTTCCTTTTAATTGGCTTGTCTGTGTTGGACCATGCTCCCAGTGCCAACATGTTGTACTCTATGCCCAATGGGAAACTGTAGAGACACAACTGTTCTCCTGTTGTATATTTTTTCCCTCGCCTGTAGCAGTCTGTCCCAAGTCTTCGATGCAAAAATACCTATGGAAAGTAGTGTTGAGACCTGGCAATAACCTCAATTAGACATTGGCCTCAGTGACGACAGACTGCTCTCAGGGGATGAGACTTATTACAACTCCAGCACTCTCTTCCCCCTTCTTTCATTGCTCTGCTATGAAATGATCTTGGCCTAAAAATTGCCAAATTTATGGCCTTTTCTCAGTCTTCATCTTTCTTTATCTCTACAGAATTTAACACTTTCAACCATTCCCTCCTCCCAGACACTCACTATTCTCTCATTTTTCATGATGTTCTTTTCTTCTGGTTCTTCTCCTTCCAATCTGATCTGTCCTCCTCAGTATCCATCCATGAAACATCATTTTCGTTGTAACCTGGGATCTGTCTTTTACCATATTCTCTCTGTCTCTGTCTGTCTCTCTGTCTGTCTCTCTGTCTCTCTGTCTGTCTCTCCCTCTCTCTGTCTCTCTGTCTCTCTCTGTCTCTCTCTGTCTCTCTCTCTCTCTGATATTCCTGTTTGTGATCACATCAGGTCCCATGGGTGCAGCCATCACTTCTATGCAGACAATTCCCAGATTTAAATATCCACCCGTGGACATCTCAACTCAAAATGTCCAAAATAGAACTTTATCATTTCCTAAAAGATATCTCCTCTGGCTAACATCCTATTTCTGTTGAGGGTATCATCATCACCATTTCAAAGGCCCAAGTTCAAAAATTCAGAGTCATCCTCAATTCTCCCTTCTCTTTGGTCCCTCCCATCTAGTTGTCAAGTATTATCATTTCTTCTGTCATATTAAGTAATGTCATTGTCCCCTCCCTGTCACTCACATAGCTGTCGCTTTAATTTAAGACATCATCACTTCTTTCCTGGACTGTTCCAACAGTCTCCTTAATGGTCACCCTGCCTCTAGTCTTTTCTCTCCAATCTATTCTCCACTTAATTTCCAAATCAATATTCTTATGACGTAAGTTGGATGATGTCACTCCTCAGGTCAAGAAGGTCCTATGTCCCACACTTTTGTCCAGAAGGAAAAACAAAACCAAACAAAGAAATAAACAATATCCCTCTGTTTTTGAAGCCCTTCACAATCCAGCTCCAACCTACTTTTCCAGAATTAATGAGTATTACTCTCCATCATACACCATCCATTTCAATCAAACTGGCCTGGAATCCATCCCTCATTTCTATGCCTTCCACAGACTATGTCCCATGGTTGGAATGCATATCTCTTTTTTAGACTCTACCTTACAAAAACCTTAGCTTCCTTCAAGTCTAAGTCCAAGTGACATCTGCTACAAGAAGTCTATCATGATTAGCCCAGTTTCTAGTGACCTCCTTATAAAAATCACTACATATATTTAGTTACCCAAACGTCACTGCAGTTTCAAGTTCTTAAAGTTAAAAAATTCATTATGACATTTAGGACACTGTGTATTTCATATTTAATTTTTTCTACCCAGGAGACTATAAGCTTTGGAAGGGTAGAAGCTGTTTGATTTTTGCCATTCTATGCTCAGGACATAGCACAATTTCTGGCACATAGTAGATGTTTAATAAATGCTAAATGAATGAATGGAGAGATAGTTGGAGGAATAGGTGAATATACACTACATTTGGATTCAGAGACCTTGGGCTCCAAATTATAGTTAGATAAATCACTCTTTGAGTGTGCCTCAGTTTTCCTAGCTACAAAATGGGTGTAATATTATACAACCTAGCTCACAAAGTTGTTATGAGGAAAGCTGGTCCCCTTATTAGAATCATTATTAGTAAGGGAAGGAGAGGACTAGGAAAGTTTTAAGATGGAGGAGAGTTTGGGAATATGGGGAGGTTGGGAGAGGATATACAAAGAAACTATGCTTTTCTAAATCTAACTATCTAAGCTTTGTATCTTCTTTTTCTGATTTGTTTTGTAATCACATAGTAAAGATTTGCATTGGTCCATCTAACTTCAGTTGATTTAAAGGGAGGGAGGATGGGGTTCCATAACTATAAAAAAAGTAACTGAAATTTAGAGAGCCTAGACAACACTTGTAGCCTTTCAGTAGTGAAGAAACATTTGTCCTTAATGTGAAGTTATCAAGAACAATTATGCAAAATAGGAAGACATCAGCTATTTCAGTTCCTTTATACTGCTCATCCTCATCAGCTGTTCCTCAGGTGAATTCCTATGTCAATCTAATTTTGTTTTCCCCAACTACCTGAATGCTACCCTCATTAACTTTGACCTCTCACTGGAGCTGTTGGCCTAACGTCTCTTCCCCTGCCCACCTGCACCTCCCCGCCATACACACACACACACACACACACACACACACATGATTGTATCAATTGCTCAATTGTATTTACCTGAAAAAAATATTTGAGGGTGAATTTGAGGCTGCTTGCCCCAGACTATAAAATGTCTAGTTACATTCCTCACTATTCTTCTCTCTAGTACTGGCTGTTCTTTCTCTAAGTTTTCTCATACTCCAAATCATCCATAACTAACTTAACCAAGAGGAGGTGTGAGCATATTCCTACATCATTTCATCTAATTCTATGCTACTATCACCCAGGAAATTTTCATTCTCCTTTGAAGTTCATTCCATCCATCTATATTAACCAGCCTGATTCTTGTCTCAGTCATCAATCAGCTTCTAGATTCTTGAACCCATTTTTTGAAAGGAATCTAATACCTAACCAACGATCTTCCATTGTACTTCAATCCTTCTATTCATATTTTGGGACTTTGACATATGTGTGCATATGTGTGTGTGTGTGTATGTGTGTGTGTGTGTTAAGATCCTCTCAAACATGCTGGTCTTTGACATCCATCAGTTTCCTTAATATCCATGACCTCTATACCATCAGTCAACCACAGCCATACAAGGCCTTATAGCTTTGAACTAATTATTGCCTCTATGTTCCTTCTATTATCCACAGTTCTGGAATTCCACTCTCTGATCTTAATCCCACCTATCTGTCATTTTTATGGCATCAATTTTCAATATGTCATTCCTTGAGGTAACAGAATCTTTCATTCTGGTCATATGTCAGTCTTTCTTGCTCCTCTACCTTTTTGCTCTCACTATACTTTCCAATCCCCCTACCACTCCTTCTTCTCATCCATCTTCATTGCTCTAGTTTTACTTTCCACTCTACAATCTTGAGATTGTGGTTGAATGGTTCAACTACATACTATCTTCTCGCCTTAAATTCCTCACCCTTTGTCCTCTTGCCATTAATCCATCTAAGGAGGGATGGACTCACGATACAGTATGAGACATACATTTTTGACATGACCACTGTGTAGACTTGTTTTGCTTACTATGCTTATTTGTTACAATCATTGTATTTTTCTTTTCTCTCTCTGTTTTTTCATTTCCAGTAGAGGGATTTTGTGAGGTGTAAGAATTGATTGTGATTTGGGGGACCCCATCTTTGGTTAAAATTAGAAAGCCTTAGGCGTGCCCCGCATGGCTCCCTCTGCCCAGTAGGGGTATGCACGGAAAACCCAAGCCCCAGCTCCCTCCACCAAGTGGGGGTACACAAGGAAACCCCATGCCCTGGCAGGCATTGGGCGCCACCCCTAGGGGTGACAAAGAATTGGCTTGGGGTGTGTTGGTGGTTGGCCCGGATTTCCTGTGAGAGAAGGGTTTTTTTATTCTGGGGGGGGTGGAGGAAAGGGAGGAGGAGGAGACAAGAAGAAGTGTAAGGAGGAGACGAGACAAGAAAAGGAGAGAGAGAGAGAGAGAGAGAGAGAGAGAGAGAGAGAGAGAGAGAGAGAGAGAGAGAGAGAGAGAGAGAGAGAGAGAGAGAGAGAGAGAGAGAAAGAAAAGAGTTCATGGCAGCAGGCGAAAGAGTTAATCGCAGACTTGCAGAGGGATAGAGAGAGTTAAAAGAGCAGCAGCTGAGTCGAGTGGGCAAGTTTACAGGTCGTATGTCCTACTTTTCTTTGTCCTTATTTCTAAATTGGTTCTCATCAATAAACCCTAGTTTTGTTGTTTATCTGAAGAGGCATTTTATCTCATTTCTTATCAGCCTGGGAGAAAGAGTTGGGGAGGGGGCAGCTCTTCCCATATTAAATTTGGCCCTTACAGATTGGTGGCTGTACAGGGACTTAACGAACCTGGGAGATCTTTTAAAACCCCCTTACCCTTCAAAAAAAAAAGAAAGAAGAAAACAAAGAAGAAAAGAAAGGAAGAAAATAAGAAAGGAATGAAGGAAGGAAGGAAGGAATTGTCATTAAAGCATTTTCCTAAATGCACAGAAGAGAAAATGAAATTCAGATGGAAACATACATAAACAAGTGAGACAGTTTTAAAAGTAACATGTTGAACCTGTTATATACTAAAAACTACAAGCTATACATAATTGAAATACAGTTTATAATCATCTTTTTCTTTTCTCTTTTGTATATGGAATTCTTGAGGGGTGTTGGTTATATTCAAAGACTAAAATAAGTTGTTTATTTGTTTTTTAAAGTATCCCTATCTTCCCTCTAGGATCAGTTTTAATCAGCCTGGTACAAGTCTTTCCTCATTCCCCTTCCCTTATCCTTTCCTGTGCCACACCTCACACACCCCTACACTCCCTCCCCCTGCCTTGGCACAATATTTTGTTTTATTTAGTTTGGGGGGGGCCAGGGCAATGAGGGTTAAGTGACTTATCCAGGGTCATACAGGTAGTAAGTATCAATTGTCCTCCTGAATCCAGGGCTGGTGCTTCATCCACTGTGCCACCTAGCTGCCCACCACAATGTTTTTTTATTTACATGTGTTTAGATACCATAACCCCTCAGTGTAATAAAAGCTCCTTGAATTCAGGAGCCATTTGGTTTTTCTTTGTTTCCCCAGTACCTGCCACAGTGCTTATTTGCACATAGTAGGAGCTTGATTTTTGTTGAATTTGATGATTGTTGATATTTTTTTGAATTTAAATAAATTGATATGGACCTCTGTCTGTGTGAAGAGGCGGCTCATTTCTTTGGATTGCTTTTCCTGGCTTGGCAACTCCCTCCTTCTCCCCTCTACCTGACTTATCTAAAGGTAAATTCATTTTTTAGTTACCTCCACTAATAACTTAATGGGTCCCTCCCTCTAATCCATCATAGCTTCTAGACATTCTGGTCTATGTCAAGTCCACTCACTAAATTCCTATTTGCCAGGGATCTAGTCTTAGACAAGACAAATATTCAAGTTTATCGTTTTTCCCCAAGTGGAATGAAAGTGAACTCTGATTGAAGCAGGGGTTACCCTATTAAACTCAAAGACAACATCATTATCCTCATCACATAACTTCTGGATACATATAAACAAATATGTGACAACAGCAATCATGCTTCACTTTCCAGTTCTAATTGGATACAACAAAGCTCAATCTAATGCAATCACGTAGCTTTACCAGGAGTCATTCTTATTGGATCATAAATGCCCACAAGTACAGCCTTTTGATTACCAAATCTCATGCTGATTGGCAGAATATGCATCTATACAACACCAACCCAGACACCCTTTCAGCTTCTGCCAGGTTTACAGAGTGCCTTTCTTACAACAAACTCCATGAAATAGGTATTATGAATAATATTTTCCTCCCCAAGTAATATTTTCATCACCATTTTACAAATGGACAAGACAGAGGTTAAGTTACTTGTTCATGGTCCACATAGCAAGAAAGTATGATCTGAACTCAGGTCTGTGGATTCCAAGTCAGCACTCCACCACATACAGCCTCTACAGAGTTCTACATTTCCCCAGGAAATAATTTCTAACACTAGGTTTTTAAATATACATTTCCTTTTCTTACCATGAAGGACTATTGGAAAGTTGTCTTATACAGTGAAATTCTTTGTTACAAAGGGCCATGATAAGATTTTATCTTATATTTGTTTTGTGCTTTTTTTTTCTTTAAAAAATTGTTCAAAAACAAAAACAAAAAAACAACAAAGGGGCAGCTAGATTGCACAGTGGATAGAGCACTGGCCCTGGAGTCAGGAGTACCTGAGTTCAAATCTGGCCTCAGGCACTTAGCACTTACTGGCTGTGTGACCCTGGGCAAGTCACTTAACCCCAATTGCCTCACAAAAACAAAAACAAACAAAAAAACAATTTGTTAGTAGACTACCAAAATAAAAGATGCTTTTTCAGAAACAGAATAAACAATGTTATCTATAAAAGGTTTGGCCAATGAATGGTGGAGGTGGGAAGGGCTGGTAGGAAAACCTGATAATGGTCCAACTGATAGAGGCTACTTGCTCCAAATGCAATTTCAGGGGGCAGCTACATGGTGCACTGGATAGAGCACCTGTCTTGGAGTCAGGAGGACCTGAGTTCAAATCTGGCCTCAGACACTTGACACTTACTAGCTGTGTGACCCTGGGCAAGTCACTTAACCCCCATTGCCCTGAAAAAAAACAAAAACAAAAATAAACAAACAAATGCAATTTCAAGTTAACTAAGGGAAGGCCTCCACCACATTAGGTGGACCCTCTGTGGTGGCTTATCAGGACATGAACATGAGTTATATAGAATGGATAGAAACAAGGTAGTTTTTGATCTGCATCGTAGAAGGCAATAGCCACATTGATGAGATAATAGACCCATCAGTATATTAATGTTTTAAAATAATTTTATCTAAAACAAAACCAACTATTAAACAAACTAAATTTTAAAAAAATAAGAAAAATAATATAAAAAGTATTTGAAAATAATTACCACAAAAATTAACATTAAAAAGGTAAAACCAACATTGGTAATTGTATTTACCATGCATGAGTTTTGATCTTCTTTGATGCCAACTTCCTTTGCCATAGCTGATATCGGCACATGTGTTATTCTTCCTAATTATCATTCCTTTTAGCCCCATAATATTATATGATATTCACGTACTAGAACTTATTTAACCCTTATCATGGGGCATATACCTTGTTTTGTTTTTTTTTTTGGTGAGGCAATTGGGGGTTAAATGACTTGCCCAGGGTCACACAGCTAGTAATTGTTAATTGTCTGAGGCCGGATTTGAAC
This sequence comes from Dromiciops gliroides, assembly GCF_019393635.1. NCBI lineage: Eukaryota > Metazoa > Chordata > Mammalia > Microbiotheria > Microbiotheriidae > Dromiciops > Dromiciops gliroides. Next base: position 274,997,802 of record NC_057861.1, read on the forward strand.
ACAGGTCCTCCTGACTCCAGGGCTGGTGCTTTAGCCACTGTGCCACCTAGCTGCCCCCTGGGCACATACTTTATTGATAGGGTTTTTATTTTTTTTAATTTATGGAATAAAATAAGCATTTCCAAAAATAGTATAATAAAAATGATTGCACATGAAACTGCAAATCTATGTACAACTTGCCATTCCTTTTAAATATATGGCAATGTTATCATGTAAATTTGTTTTTTTCTTCACTACTCTCCTGCTGTATATGGATACCATTAGACACAAATAGGTATACAGGGAGTATATATATATGTATACATACATACATGTAAAATTATTCTATACATATTTCTATTTATCAGTTCTTCCTCTGGATGTAGATTGTGTCTTTCTTCATATGTCCTTTATATTTAATTTGGGTATTTATAAAAGTCAAAATAACATTCACTCAAAGTCATTCTTTAAAAATATTGCTATTCCTTTATACAATATTCTTTTAATTCTGATCATTTCACTCTTCATTATTTTGTGCAAGTCTTTCCAGGTTTTCCAAAGATCATTGTACGTATCATTTCTTATAGCACAGGGGTATTCCATCACAATCATATACCACCAGTTGTTCAGCCATTCACCAATTGATGGGCATATACCATTTACAAGGATAGGGTCAAAATGGATACATGACCTAGATCTAAAGAGTGATATTATGAGGCAGCTAGATGGCGCAGTGGATAGAGCACCAGCCCTGGAGTCAGGAGGACCTGAGTTCAAATGCAGCCTCAGACACTTAACACTTAATAGCTGTGTAACCCTGGGCAAGTCACTTAACCCCAACTGCCTCACAAAAAAAAAAAAAAAAAGAGTGATATTACAAGAAAATTAGACGGAAATGGAACATATTACTTATGAGACTTATGGACAAGCAAACAATTTATGCATAAACAAGAAATAGAGAGCAATGGGGGCAGCTAGATGGTGCAGTGGATAAAGCACTGGCCCTGGATTCAGGAGGATCTGAGTTCAAATCTGGCCTCAGACACTTACATTTTCTAGCTGTGTGACCCTGGGCAAGTCACCTAGCCCTCATTTTCCCAGAAAAAAAAAAGAGAGATAGAGAGAAAAATTAGGTATAAAATGGAAATTTTCAATTACATTACATTAAAAAGGGTTTGTACAAATAAATGTAACCAAAATCAGAAGGAAAGCAGAAAATGGGGGACAATTTATAGACAGTCTCTCAGATACAGGTGGCTTCATTGTTATTATAGTTATTACTGTTATAAATAATAATAGTAGCAATAATTATAGCTAACATTTATATAGTGATTCAAAGTTCACAAATACTTAACAAAATAAAGCTCCTGTGAATAAATATTTGTATATGGATGGATCTCTTCATCCCATTACTAAGTTTCTTATGCCATAAACTTTAAAATGACATTTTGGGATGAAATGTATGAAACATATTTGTAACTCTTACTATACATTTCTGTATTACTTTCAAAACAGTTGGATAAATTCACTAGTATGTTATCAGTGAGCTATCAGGCCTGTTTTTCTGCATCACCAACAATGAATTTGTAATGTTTTATACTCTTTGCCAGAGTATTTTTAATTATATTTTCTCTATTAGTGATTTAGTGATTTCAATGCTCTTTCAAGTAGTTGTTAATAGTTTATGTTTCTTCTTGTAAGGGCAACTAGGGGTCATGATGGGTAAAGGACCAGGTTTCGAATCAGGAAGAACATAGTTCAAATGTGACCAAAGATACTTACCAGCTGTGTGACCCTGGGCAAGTCACTTAACCTCTGCCTGCCTCTGTAAGTGCAAAATAGGGATGGTAATAGTTCTTAACTTCCAAACCTATTACAAGGTGTTAAGGCTAAAATTCTAGTCTGTCTAAAATATCTAATGAGTGGTTGCCAATAAATTATAAGCTTTAGCAAGAGGTAGACTTTTAAGCATTTATTAAGGAGAATAAGAATTTGTTAAAGAGAGAAGGAAAGGCCTACATTCATCTATCTATTAAAGGAAGAGTGCATTTCTAGCTCCCTTCTCCGCCGGAGTCCACAGGAAAGAGCCCAAGTCAGAGCGCCAGGTTCCCCCTTCTTCCTCCCACAAGCAAACATCACTTCCTGATGCCAAAGAAAAGATGCATGGTCTTGCCCTCAAAGACCTTCACCTCATGGGCAGAGCTCTTCTATAGTAAGTCTCCAGCAGGTGGCATCATTCCAATCATTACAAAGGTGAATATCAAAGGAGATAATAATTATAAAGTACTTAGTACAACACCTGGCAAATAGTAAGCACTATATAAATGTTAGCTTTTTTTTCTGTGAAAAGTCGGTACATATCTGTTACTGTTAGACTATCATATAAATTAGAGACAGCATGGTATCATGGAATAACACTGGATTGGGAACCCGTGTACTTGCCCTTCTATGCCATTAACAAATTGTATGAATTTGGGCAAGTCATTTGACCTCTAGTTTTCCTATATTGGGAATTGGAGTAGATGATTGCTAAAGTCTCTTTGAGTCCTATGATTCTATCTTCACTGACTTTCATAGGTGGTGTGATAAAAATCTGTACAAAACCATAACCCCGTGAATAAACTGGCTATTATTTTTCATTTCAGTTCTGTCATCAGGAGCCCTCAGTTATCAATTTGCACTTTCTTCCATTTCTATATTTAGACATGCTATGTGATGGAAAGATTGAAAAACTGGAAGACACCCTTATTCCAGCTTCATTCATGCTGTGATTTCACACCTATTGAAAACTGTTGTTCTATTTGGGTCCTATTCCAGCTGCTGGCTTATCCTGCTCCTTCTATTTCTCCTCTTTGCCTTACAGATTAAGTACAAGGGGACAGCATTGCGAATGGCTTTGTAAGTTATGCATATTAATCAGGAAATCCAAGAAAATTTAGAATTTATTTTTGAGTTTAAGAACAGTTTAAAGTAGGGATTTTTAACCTGGAGTCTGTCAACTTGGTTTTTTGTCAAACACTTTGATAAATATTATTTTTTAATACAAGGTGGTTTTCTTTGCATTACCATGAATTTCATTTTATGCTTTTAAAAACATGATTCCAAGAAGAGGTCATAAGCTTCTGCAGATTGCCTAAGGATTCTAAGACACAAAAAGTTAAAATCCCTGCCCTAGTGAAATGGCTCCTAATGCAAACATTGAAGACTCAAGACAGGGAGAGGGAGGACTGAGTTAACAGCAAGTGTTCCAGGAATCCATGACATATGGTCATTGTTATCTTACCTCTGAAAGCCGCAAAAAGAGCAAATATACCTTTTGCTTGAATAAGTAATCCATTTCACATATATATGCACTATAGTTTTTCAAATGCATGTAAATTCTGTTAAGAGCAGTAAAAATAATTGTAATTGGTAGCTTTTAAGTCAATGGACAGATTTTCAAGCAGTGGATGGTAATAGTATACAATTACTATCATAAGGAAGTTTGAAAACTTTTTTGAAATTTAACAGGGACTTTTATAATTTAAAAATAAATTTTAGGGACAGCTAGGTGGAACAGTGGATAAAGCACCGGCCCTGGATTCAGGAGGACCTGAGTTCAAATCCAGCCTCAGACACTTGATACTTACTAGCTGTGTGACCTGGGCAAGTCACTTAACCCCCATTGCCCTGCAAAGCCAAAATAAATAAATTTTAAACCACTTTTTTGTTTGGTGGGACAATGAGGGTTAAGTGACTTGCCCAGGATCACACAGCTAGTAAGTGTCAAGTGTCTGAGGCCAGATTTGAACTCAGGTACTCCTGAATGCAGGGCCGGTGCTTTATCCACTGGGCCACCTAGCTGCACCCTGAAACCACTTTTCCAAGAAGGAGACAACTTTGCATAGAAAATATAGTGCTAGCCTTCGAGATGGCAAAACATGGGTGTTAATCAGGCCTCACATATTTGCAAATTGTGTAATTATCAACAAGTCAATTAATCTCTCTAGGCTTCTGTTTAATCATCTATAAAATGGGGAGAATATTAGATGTGGCTTCTCCTTTGCAGGGTTGTTATGTCGCTCAAATGAGGTGATATATAAACAGCTCTTTACATATTTCAGAATGCTAGTGATATGTTCACCATCAGCATCAGCATCATCAACATTGTTATCGTCATCATCTTGGATATTTCTAGGACCCTAGTTGTAAAACTGTTCACACAAAACTGGTTTTGTGGTTTTATAACAAGGATTTCTCCCAAGATTTCATTTGCTTCTATAGAATTCTGATAGCAGGTGGTTTGTAAACTGACTAAAAGAATGAGACAATGAACTAAGGGATCTTTGTGTATAGTCCATTCAGTCAGACTTTTTGGTCTCAGGATCACGTTAAAAATTTGGAGGGATGGGGGCAGCTAGGTGGCACAGTGGATAAAGCACTAGCCCTGGATTCAGGAGGATCTGAGTTCAAATCTGGCCTCAGACACTTGACACTTACTAGTTGTGTGACCCTGGGCAAGTCACTTAACCCTCATTGCCCCACCAAAAAAAAAAGAGAAAGAGAAAGAGAAAAATTTGGAGGGAGCCCAAGAGTTTTTGTTAATGTGGGTTATATTAGAAACTAAAATGAGTAATTTTAAAAGTATCTAATTCATTAAAAATAACAAAAATAAAGCTATTACCTATTGACATACATAACATAACATTTTATAAATAACAAATATTTTATGACAAATAACTAGATTTTCTAAAACAAAATGATTAGTGAGAAGTGGAATTCTTTTATGTGTTTTTGTGTATCTAACATCTGGATTAATTTCTTAAAATTTTCTTATCTGCTTCTGCATTAAATCTGTTATGATAAGCTATTTTTATTTAAGCAGATTAAGAAAATCTAGCCACAAATAGATATGTAATTCTAAAGGGGATGAGTATTATAATAGGAAAATAACATCATATCAGTATTAGAAAAGAGTTTTGACCTTACAGATCCCCTGAAATGGTTTCAGAAACCCCCCAGGGATATACAAACCACACTTTGAGACTCACTGATCAAACTCAAATAGAAATAGATCCCTGATGGCTTCATATTGACTTAGAAAACTGCAAATTAACATTATCCGAATTGTATTGTATAGTTATTTTGTTAAACATTTCGCAATTACATTTCAATCCACACTGGGGGTTTTACTGGCCATGCTTCCTGGGCCCCAGGTTTGACATTTCTGGTCTAGACCATTCAGAATATGCTGGCAAGACTACTATAGCCATCTTCCATCTTTCAGCTAGATATCTAAATTGCCACATATCAAATTCCATTCCAAACCATATTATGCTCTAAAAATATCCTGAATGGTTTTTATCTAGGCCCTATCATGGTGATGTCTGATGCCTAGGAGACTGATGTCTTTACTTCATTTTCTTTTTCTCTTTCAATGAAACAAACTATTGAAGGTTCCACCAAGCTATAATTCTCAAAATTCAGACCTGTTGCCCAGTGATGTGCCTATTGCCCCAGAACCATCTCAATATAGTTCAGAGAAACTAATCTTCAGAAATTAGGTCACTAGGGATTGAGCTTTTATTGACCACAGTAACTCATGAAGCTGTGAACTATGAAAGTTCCTAAGAGTAGCTACACTAATGATATCCCCAAAGATTTGGAAACATTTTTAGAAGCCATTGCTCCTTTTTTTTGCGGGGCAATGGGGGTTAAGTGACTTGACCATGGTCACACAGCTAGTAAGTGTCAAGTGTCTAAGGCCAGATTTGAACTCAGGTACTCCTGAATCCAGGGCCGGTGCTTTATCCACTGAGCCACCTAGCTGTCCCTCATTCATTCCTTTTAATGGCCGACTTACAGACTTACAGATTTCCACAAACCAACAGAATCCTATCAGTAGCTAACTGTGCCTGTTCCTGCTGTGTAGCAAGAGGCTTCTATTGCAATGGGAATAACCCAGGCCAGGTATGAGCCAGTTCTCTTTTTGAATTTTCAGTGTGACCATTGATACCTTGAAAATCAATAAACACTATACATCAGGGCTTGATTTATTGCTTTATTGATTTTCTAGATTTAAGGAAATATTAGAGAAAATATTAAGAATGCAGAGTATATTTAAAAGTGTGTCATGTGTACTTTGGAAAAAAAGATCTGTTTATCAGACATTTATCAGCATGACCTTTTTCCCACATCTCTGCTTCACCCCCCTTGGTGGGGTATGACAACTATGTAAAAGCTGGAAAGAACTTTAGAAGCTATTTAGAACAACCCTTTCATTTTAAAGGTGAGCAAACTGAGGTGCCAGGGTGAAGTGATTTATCTGAGGTCATTGTTGTTATGTGTCCTTTGTTTTTGAAAAGAACACCAATGACATCACAGAGCAATGTCTTGACTTGAATATGAATTGCATTTAAGTGAGGCAGAGTTGTACACAGTCATCAGTTTCACTCTCTCTTGCAGCGTCATTGATGTCCACTGTCAGGACAAAAGTCTGGAATGTCCCAAGACACAGTATACGACCTTGGCATCTTCGATGTTTTTTATGTCTGACTAAGCACTAAGCACTCTATAGATTATGCTTCAGTTACCTGCATGGCCATTAGAAGAAATGTTCTTCACCCACCATTCCAATAAGGAGAGTCTTTGCCTGCTGGAGGTAGGTACCCCACTACATTACCATTGGGTTTGAGGCCTGTTGGTGACACTGAACCTTATTCAGCCCATCTGCAGAAAAGGTAACACAGGTATAAAGTAGCAAGTTTAGGCTTGGAAATCTTCTCCATGACTCCAAATCCAATTTTCACTTCCCCATACTGAATCCCTGCCTCACCTGCTGGTAAAGGTCCTGACCATCTAAGACCTTTCTTGTATACTAGAATGAGAATTTCTAGCCATGTGAAAACCTGGGAATCCTGAAAAAGCTAAACATTAAAATTTCCTAACACATAAGAAATTTACCTTGCCAGAAAGGAAAGGAACTAGACTTACTCTTTCATTGTTATAGGTGATTTCCAGTCAAGGCAGTTCTTTTTAGCAATGCAGGTGGGCACCGTCTCTGAAACCTAGAGCCTTAGAGAGTAGCCTATAACACTGAGAGGTCAAGCAACATATCAAGGGTCACAGAGACCAGATGTGTCAGAAGTAAGACTTTAACCTATCTTTCTGGCTTTGAAACTCTCTCTTTACCAATGAAGTCATGATTCATGCAAGTAATTTATTTTCATGAAATGGCTGCCTGATTTACTAAATATATCCCAACTACTAGGACAGTTTTATAGGAAAAAAAAACACACAATAATTTATCTCAGAATTGATGTCCCCTGTCCTGCAAATGCCTGTAGCACAATAGGCTGAAAATAGTTCTCAGAAACTATTTTGGGGGGAAAAATACTGACACAAATGATCCTAAAAGGACTGATACCAACTGCTTCAGAATATATATTTAGAAGGAATCTGTTTATATATTTCACTCCCCTAATGAATAAAATCTGAATGGCTTAATCATCTTTCAAAGATCAAAATCAACTCTATTTTGACAAATGTCCTTATTTTCCCATAAATCTAAACCCTAACCAAACATTGTTGTGTGACAACACAGATTTCCTGATGCCAGCAAAGGAAAGAATAACTCAGCCTTGCTGTATTGCAGAAAGAAGCATCATATCAGCTAGCTTATTAACTGGCCGGGAAAGCAACTTGAACTTATCATCTCTATGATTCCAAAACCAATGGACAAATGAAGAAATCTAGTCATACAACTAACTAGTGACAAACAGTTGATTTGACTACTTTTATTTGCCTATGGATATTATTTTTCTTTTTTTTCTATAACTTGTGACATGACCGAATGATAGAACTCATTTGATATGAGAAAGAAAAGCAAGGAGGTAAAAGTCATGAAACTGGAAGGGATAGATTATAGACCCAAGGTGCTTGGAATCAATGAGAATTAGCTACTTAAATTCATTATGAAAATGCAAATTGGGGGCAGGGAGGGCTCATTTACTATATCCCAAGGACTGTACTGCTACAAAGTGGCAAATATAAAAGCAAAAAACAGTCCCTACTCTCAAGAATTTGACTAATTTTAATAAGGTTAGACAAATACAGTAGCACTCTACTATATATAGTATCCAAGGGGATTTTTTTCTTGACAGTTGCAAGAATGGTGAATGCAATCATAGATGAATGAAGAAAAAGCCTTGAACAGTTTAACACTCATTAGATGAAATAAGAAAAATAATTTAATCTGTGTTTTTAATATCAAGATGATATCAAACAGCAAAGAGATTTGGGGAAAAATATAGAAGAAACAAATGTGAATCACACAGATATTAAATAGTTTGTGGCAAAGGGAACATTGCAATATTCCAATACACTGATGTTCAGTCAGTTACTTGGATATAAGTCTTTAATATGATACACAGGTGATACTAAAGAGAAATTTTGGGCACCATGAAGGTCAGAGAAAGTATGCAGAGAAATGGATAGTTCAAAATAATGAGAAGGAAATTCATAAAGCACTTTCATGGTATACATATTTCAGGGAGTGGGGCTAGGGTCACGTAGAGGGAAGATCGGTTGACCATCTAAGATACAATAATCAAATAGTAATTGGGGAAAGAAAATACTGATGTTACTGAAAAATATCAAGCAGGGAAATATACTTTGGGCAGAAAGTCAGATAGAAAATATATAGAATGAAACAAAACCGAAAAAGACTGATAGGACATAGGATTATGCACCCAGCAGTTCCACATCAGAAGAAGGAAAGGGCCTGCCAATAAATAGTGCCTGGGGTCCTATGTATTGGGATTTTTCATTGTTAAAGATCAATGGACAAAACACAGAGCAAACCGAACCAAATTAAACTCTTTTTTTTTTTTTGGTGGGGCAATGGGGGTTAAGTGACTTGCCTAGGGTCACACAGCTAGTAAGTGTCAAGTGTCTGAGGCTGGATTTGAACTCAGGTCCTCCTGAATCCAGGGCCAGTGCTTTATCCACTGTGCCACCTAGCTGCCCCCAAATTAAACTCTTAAAGGAAAAGATGGAAAGAGCATTCAGCACACATAAAGTGATGGTGAAGACAAAGAGGAGGAGGAGGACCTCTGATAATACAGAAAGTGACTAAAAAAATCTTCCTTGGAAGTATAAGAAACCCAGGGCTTTTTTTTTTTTCTTCTTGGAGGTTTTTTTCTTGGTGGCCGACAGGCAACTTCCTGGTATAATAAAGCCCTGCCATTGAGGAAGGGCTAGATCTGTGGCCTGGAAATTTCTGAGATCTACCTTGGGGGAAAGGGTTGAGGAGCACCAATTGTTCCTTTCTAGAAATATAAAAATATAATTTGGAAAGTGTGGAACATAATTGTTTGGAATGATATGAGGGTGAATTGGGCAAAAGAGATAGTAATGAAAAGTTTGATCAAAGATTAAGATGCTCCACATAAGCAAAGTACCATATAACAGATAGAGTAATGAACTTAAAGTCAGATAGACCCAGGCTTCAATTGCCTCAGCTGACACTGGTGAGTGACCCAGGGCAAGTCATTTAACTCTCTTATGCTTCAGGTAACTAAGTAGGATCTGTCTACTAAGTAATATACTAGGTTGAGATCTGCTTTGATGTTGAGAGGCCCATCCTCATGCTGGAAATTCTATCATTAAAGCAGTTTTTAAAGAGGAATTCAAATACTGTTTTACAGTGTAAAGAATTAATTGTTATTTGAGGTTTTTATGCTTCAGCGTGCACTGGCCTGGGGCTCCGTAAACCACACGGTGCTCCACCCACTGGTTATAGCCATTGCTATGCTGCTGGAACCTCACGTCATCACCACTCGAGGACAGCTACATGGGCCTGGCAAAATTATAATAACTGGAAGCCTAGTGAGGGCAGTCATGTGACTGTCAGAGCGGCCATTCCATTGGCAGGGGCTGTGTGGGGTTTTTCTGGGATTGGGGGAGGAGAATTGGGCATTCTAGCTAGACTCTGGAAGGACAGGAATTCTGCTGCATATTCTCAGCTGATTCCTGGGCGGTAGTATCTTTACAGGTTGTATAATTTCCCTTTCCCCATTTTATTTCCTTTCCCTTGATCCTACTGATCCTGTTTGTGTTGTTGTTGTTGGTTTTTTTAAGTTCATTCTTGTTAAAATAACTCCTGTTCTGTTTTGAGGGAGGCTGCCGGTTTCCTTCCTTGCCCAAATATTGAGGCGAGCCACTTAGCTAACACTCCCCCATTAAAAATTGGTCCCCACAAGACAAAGCCAGCAATCCCTCACTGAGGCATCCCAGGAAAGTTGAATGCTTTTGAAAGAACTATTTTGGCTGCCAACATTTGCTTATGCCAACATGTAGAGGGAGCTCTCATCCCTTCTTCAACTTCTATGCATTCTATGTCTCCCCCAATTATCTCTATGGTACCCAAACAACATGGACAAGGAACACAGAAACCAGTGAACTGATGAATGATGGTGACTCAGCTAACTGCCAAGGCAGTGGCAACTTCCTTAATTAATATCATGGACAACAAACCTTTATTAAGTATCTGCTATCTTCACAAAGATGTTGGACATTAAAAAAAAATTATAAAGGCTGGTGCCTGTCCTCAAGAAGCAGTATGGTCTACTGGGTAGAGAGTTAGTATTGAGGCAAGGAAGATCTAGGTTCAAGTCCTGCCCCTAACACACACTAGTTGCATGACCTTGGGCAAGTTGCTTAACCTCTCAGTACTCCAGGCAATTCTCTAGGATAAGAAATTGAGGTAGAGTTATGAATCTGCAATTACAGAGGGGTTTTCATTATCTGAGACGTTCTCTTTAACTAATGAAACTCAGGTTCATTCTTTACCTCACACATAATTTATTTATTTATTTATTTTAACAGGGCAATGAGGGTTAAGTGACTTGCCCAGGGTCACACAGCTAGTGTCAAGTGTCTGAGGCTGGATTGGAACTCAGGTCCTCCTGAATCCAAGGCCAGTGCTTTATCCACTGCACCAGCTAGCTGCCCCTCATACATAATTTATATACTAGTAGGAAGATATAATGCAAAGAAAGATAGCTTTAATATTCAATACTGTGTCAAAAATTATTTGCTGTTCTTCAGTAGTGTTCTTTTCTTCATGACCCCAAGAAAAAGAATAGAAAGCTGAGAAAGTCCATAGAATGGGCCCTGGGTATGAGCAGATGCAACAGGACTAACATGGGGGGATATTCCAGGCCCAAGAGTTCCAAGGTCCATAGCACTCTGCCCTGGAATGCCAATAGAGGTCACTGAAAATCAAGCACTCTGGTTTTCAAAGACCTTGAGAGGCCTATAATTTAATGGTTCTCTTAGTATAAGCATACTTCTGGGAAATGGAGGTCAGTAAAAGAATCTAGGTGATCTAAATCAAGACTGAATCAGGGCCAACCACCCCAACTAAAAGGAAAAGAGGAGGTAGAACCTGGCTGTGACACAAAGCCCCAGTTCAGAAACTAAGGTTGGAGATATGAGTAAAAAGAAGATAGTAACCACTGTAGAGAACATAGATCCAAAGGCATCCAAAATCTCAACTAAGGGGATAATAACAACAAGAAATGTTAAGTAGAGACTAAAAAAATGCATTTTTCAACAAGGACCAAATGAATATCTGAAAGAAAGTAAGCAAGAAATAGAAAATGAAATAAAAGTTCTGGATGAAAAGAATGGGAAGCAGAATAAATAGGTTAGAACAGAAAGTGGAAAATCTTACTATAGCAATGAACTTCCTGAAAATGAAAATAGAGCAAATAGACCAAAATCATTGACTCCATGAGACAATGGGAAATATTAGAAGATATCAAAAGTCTGAAAATTTTGAAAATAGTGTAATGAATGTGCTATCAAAAAAAACTGACCAGGAAAACAGATCCAGGAGAAATTATCTGGGAATCATAGAACTTCTTGAAATTCCTTATAAATATGTGTATACACACACACACACACACACACACACACACATATATATATATGTGTGTGTGTGTGTTTGTATATATATATATATATATATACACACATCTACATGTGAATGTATACATGCATACATAGATGTGTATATCTATGTATATGTATATACATATATAGGCACTATATTTCAAGAGATCCTATAATGCCTTGATTCATTAGAACCAGAAGGCAAAATTAAATAGTCTGCCAATTACCTTCTATAAGAAATCCCAAAAAGGAAAGTTCCAGGAATGTTATAGTCAAAACCCAGAATCCTCATATCAAAGAAAAAGAATTCAAGTATCAAAGAACCTATCAGAAAAAAAACACAAGACTCAGAAGCTATAAATGAAGGGGAAGGGAATAAGCATTTATTAAGCACCTACTAAGTGGCAGAAAGGACCTTGCATATAACATTCCAAAAAGACTTACAAGACAGAATTACTTGTACTGCAAAGTTGAGCTTGATTCTACAAGGAAACAAACAAACTTTATTGGGAGATTTTAAAATATTCCTAGTAAAAGGACCAGAGCTGAGTATATACTTTGAAATTCAAATACAAAGGTCAAAAGAATCATAGAAATATCAATGTATTTGAGGAAGTGGATAATAATGAAGTGAATAGAAACAAGTGTCCTTTTAGAAGCAATCTCATTGAATGGCACTGAGAGAGTTAAATGAGACAGAGAGACTGGGGTTTGAGCAATTTTGTTCTTCTGGCTTAAAACAAAAGGAAAAAAAAAGGGTGGGTAAGAGGAATATACTAGTGTCGAAAAGAATTTACTACTCATAATTGCAGTGTGTGTAACAAAGAATAGCCAAAAATGGAGGAAGGGAAAGGAGGAGCAAGCATCAGATGAACCTTACTCTAACTTGAATTAGACAAAGGAAGACTGATGCTACATACACAGGGCAGGGAGGCTAGGGGTAGAGAAAATAACTTTTTAGAAATACATTAGATTAAACAAGGAAACAGTTGGGAATAGGAAAGACAGTGGGTGAGAGAAAAGATATTGCTGGGGAGAGATTAATTTCAAGCAAAGTAAACTTCACCTTTAGAGAACCTTAAGGTAGGAATATTAAATGAGGAAAAAGAAAAAAAAGAATCAGTGATTTGGGTCTTTGCATTAGATAAGAAGCAATGAAAAAAGCACATAGGTTTAGTTATAAATCACTGCTATTATTTACATTCCTTCTTTTTCCCACTTTCTTACTCTTTTTAAATAGGGATGGGCCTGGGTGATAAAAGAAGAAATTGGGTGGAAAATCTTTGCACCAATTTTCATTGATATTAAGGATATATAGATCGGAGATTCTAATATTTTTAAAAAAACAAGAGCCATTCTACAATAAATTAATGAATTGTCAAAGGTCAGTAGTATTTCTCAACAGACAAAATTCATGTTATCAACAGCCATATATTAAAAGTGCTCCAAATCACTAATAGAGAAATTTAATTAGAATAACTTTGATTAGAACCTTATATGCATCAGATTGGCAAAGATAAAAACAAAAAAGAAAGTGATCATTATTGGCATGCAGACGTGTCAAACACAAAGACTGGGCCACATGCGGCTCAGAGCACTTCTCCATGCAGTTCAAACCAGATTAAAATATCATTAAGAAATATTTAACAAAATAAAATACAGTTAAAATGATATTAATATGTGATTTTCTAAGACCATATGTGGCTATTAGGGATTCTTATGTATTATTTTGTTGTCCTCATTTCTATCTGAGTGTGACACCATTATACTAATGAACTAATTGTGGAGCTGTGAATTGGTACAGAAACTCTGTAAAACAACTTAAAACTATATCCAAAGATTACTAAACTATGAATATCCCACTGACACAGCAATACTACTATAAGATCTATATCCCAAGGAGATCAAAGGATAAAGAAAAGAACCCACATGTACAAAAATATTTAAAGCAGCTCTTTCTTTTTGTAACAATGACGAGTAGCTTGACATATTATACTATAGCATTATAAAAAATCATCCTGACATTAGAAATGACAAAAGGAAAGATTTCAGAGAATTTTAAAATTTGAATGAACTTAAAGTGAAGTGAACAATGCTAGGAGAACAATTTATACAATAACAACAATGTGATGAAGTAGGAACTCTTATTAAAGAAATGACCAACCATGCTTCCAGAGGACCTATGATGAAACATGATACCCCCCTCCTGAAAAACAGGTGATGAACTCAAATGAAGATAGAGAAATGCATTTTCAGATATGGTCATTGTATTGATTTGTTTGCTTAACTATACTTATTTGTTAAAAGGGGTTTTATTTTTATTTCTTACTTTTTTTGGAAGAGGCTGGAGATTTGAGGAGGAGAGCTGGGCTAGAAAAATGATGTCCAAAAAGAGAAAGAAAAAAAAAGATTCATTGAAATGTTGACAAAAATACACAAAAGAGAACAGAAGGAAGTTCAGAAGGAAGCAGAAAAAGACAGCTTTGAAAGTAGCATGTTGAATATATTAAAAAACTATGGCATAGAGATTTACAGTTTTATATGTAATCTTATTTTTGTTCTACCTCATATATAGAATGCTCAATTTGGATGTTTGCTAAGTTAAGAATTCTAAAAAGTATTTAAAAAAACTTTAAAAAGAAAAAGCACTAAATCTGGAGTCTAGGGAACTGCATATGAACCTGAATTGTGTAATTTACCCCCTGTATGACCTTAATGACTTTGGCCAAATTACTTAACTTCCCAAAACTTTTCTTCTCATCTATAAAATAAGAGCTTTAGATTACACGATCTCTCTGTGATCAAACTCCAAATGCTATGACTTACCCTGCTTTCTGTAAAATCTTAACTTTCTTTAGGATCACCTTGATTTGTGCCAATCCCAAAACTTCGGAGGGCTATGGATACTAGAATTGGGGAGGAGGTCAAAAGGGGGTTAGGCTCTTCCCACATTCATTAATTCCACAAACATTTATTGGAGAACTCTCCTGGGCTCTAGGTCTATATTACAAGACTTGTTGGAAATCTGGAACTGAATATCCCACAAGCATCATAAACTCAACATATTTAAAATAAGACTCATTTTCTTTCCCCAAAAACTAACCCTCTTTAGGATTTCCCCTATATGTTTTAAGGCTACTTATGATAGAAGCTACCAGCTTCTATCATCCCACAAATGATTATATTTTCTCTTTTTTATCTCTGCTTCTTCACTCTCTTTGACATCACTTATTCAGTCAGTGACCAACATTGTCATTACTACACTGGCAAAATCTCATGTATCTTTACCTTTCTCTCCCTTCACTCAGCTACCACCATGGTACAAGCCCTAATCCCCTCAACCCTAAACTATTACAGTAACCTTCTACTTGGTCTCCTTGATCCTACTATCTTCCCACTTTAATCCATCTTCCACAGAGCTGCCAAAGTGATTTTCATAATCACTTTAATGGTAAGATGACCATTGCATCACACACACACACACACACACACACACACACACACACACAACCCCAGTAGTTCCCTGTTATATACTTTTTAATGCAAACCCATTTACTTATTCATTTGTTCATTTTTCTATCATCTATTTATCTATCTACCTATCTATTATCTATCATCAATCTATCTATCTATCTATGGAATAAAACAAGCATTTATATAACATTGTACAATAAGAAAGATAATTGTGGGGCAGCTAGGTGGCACAGTGGATAGAGCACCGGCCCTGGAGTCAGGAGTACCTGAGTTCAAATCCGGCCTCAGACACTTAACACTTATTAGCTGTGTGACCCTGGGCAAGTCACTTAACCCCAACTGACTCACTAAAAAAACAAAAAAA
Organism: Dromiciops gliroides; assembly: GCF_019393635.1. Classification (NCBI taxonomy): domain Eukaryota; kingdom Metazoa; phylum Chordata; class Mammalia; order Microbiotheria; family Microbiotheriidae; genus Dromiciops; species Dromiciops gliroides. Next base: position 275,013,556 of record NC_057861.1, read on the forward strand.
CAAGAAAGATGATTGCACATGAAACTAAAAATTCAAGAATTGTTGAGAAAATAGGAAAACAGTATGGCAGAAACTGGGCATAGACCAGTATCTTACACCATTCAACAAGATGAGGTCAAAAGGGATACATGACCTAGATATAAAGAGACTTTACAAGAAAACTTGAAAAACATGGAACATATCAGATTAGGGATTAGCAAACTATTTATGAATAAACAAGAGTTGTGTTGACTGAGCAAAGTTAGGTATAAATTGGATCATTTTGAAATGAACAGGCAATTTACCCTAATACATCTAGGATTAAATATAAACTCAACTGTCTGCCATTTAAAATTCTTCATAACTTCACCTGTTCCTACCTTTTTAGGATAATCCCCTTCAGACTCCCTAGTCCTACATATGGACCTTTTCTCTGCTTCTCACACATGATAATTAATTTCCTGAACCCATACTTCCCTCTCTCCTCCCCTCTTCATAGAATCTTTTTTTTTTCCTTCAAGAAATGGCTCCTGGTCCCCTCAGATGCTATTGCCCTCTCTCCTCAGAGTATCTTGTACTCCTTTTCAATGTGTTCTGCATTGTATATCTAATAAATATATATGTTGCCTGCCAAGTTAGAATGTATTTTCTTCAAGAGCACTGTTACAGTTTGACTCCCTATCTCCCTTCAGTGTTTTGCATGTTACCCAGCACATAATAAACATTTAGGAAATACTTGCTGGGACAGCTAGGTGACACAGTGGATAAAGCACCGGCCCTGAATTCAGGAAGACCTGAGTTCAAATCCAGCCTTAGACACTTGATAATTAGTAGCTGTGTGACCCTGGGCAAGTCACTTAACCCTTATTGCCCTGCAAAAAAAAAAAGAAAGAAAGAAAGAAATACTTGCTGATTGATTGTTTGCTTGCTTAATATGTTTACAATTCTGATTAATACAATCTGTGTTAGAACAGCTCTGCTGCTCCATGTGTCTCCCTAGATTGAAAACTGACTTCCACAGAGAGACAACACTCTGTCATAGCCTTTGGCCCCCTGGCACAATTTTGGTTCTAACCCTCACTCTGATCAGATCTGAGAGGACAACAGGAGTTACTGAGATAATATGAAGTTAGAGACTAGAGTCTCCCATATTCATTATAGTATTTAGAAATAGAAATGTATTAGAGACTCTAGAAAAGGAGGAACTGCAATTCACTATTTCCTATGTTGTGTTGACTGAGATAAATACCAAGCAAAAGAGGGCATATAATGTACTTTCACAAAAGGAAACAAACAAATGAGCATAGCCAGACTTTCCCTGAAGAGAGGGGGTAGGGGGTGTGGACTAGCAATTAGAATGCTGGATGGGGAATTGGGAAAGACCTGATTTTGAATCAATACTGTCTCTAACATTAATAGATGTGCCACCATGAGCAAGCCATTTAATGTCTCAGATTCTGTCTCCTCATCTATAAAAAGGGCATAATAATGCCCATAGTACTATTCTACAGGGTTTTTTGTGAACATCAGATAAGAAATACAATGTATTCCAAAAGGTTTAGTGCAGTTTTAAGTTATCAAAGCTTATTGCTGCACTAAGACTTTTGGTACACTCTGTAAGTAAAGTGCCTCGTTGATTTCAAAGTGTCATGTAAATGGCTGCTCTTTTATTTGGCTGGGAATAAGTATGATTTCAGGACATGGAAGATGATTTCAGGACATGGAAGACATCATATCTTCTTTCAGGGATAGAAGACAAAACAAAAAAAATCCATCCCTTTCTTCTCTCAACTATACCTGAAATTTCACTCAAAATCCCTATGATGATTCAAAATTTCCTGGGAAATGTAACATCTTTTTCCCCCTTGGGCAATGAGGGTTAAGGGACTTGCCCAGGGTCACACAGCCAGTAAGTGTCAAGTGTCTGATGTCGGTTTCAAACTCAGGTCCTCCTGAATCCAGGGCTAGTGCTTTATCAGCTGCCACACTTAGCTGCCCCCAGAAATGTAACATCTTAAACTATTATCACTCCATAATATCTTAATCTAACTGATGCATCAGAAATGAAATTTTGCTAGGAGGACTAGAGACCTTGCAAATACTTTGACTTTAGGAGTCTGGATTAGACTGTAAGGACAGTGCTAAGGTAGAAATAGAGAGCCTCCTATAATATTTATTTCCATTAAAGTTTTCTTACGATCCATTTATGGTATGCAGAATGCTACATTTGTTTCTACATTAGATGTGTGTGCCATAGTGGATAGGACACTAGATTTGGAGTCAAGAAGTCCTGAGTTCCAATCCTGCCTTAGACAATTACTTACCAAATGTGAGGGCAAGTCAATCAACCTCCATGTGTCTCAGTTTTTTCATCTGTAAAACTGGAGTTATAATACTAAATAAGGCTACTGTGAGATGCAAATGAAATAATACAATGTTGTTATACCAATATCCCTTGTTATTGTTATTGTTAAAGGATATAAAGATGAACACCAAAATTACCTTACCCACTGCTCACAGTAATTTACAATGAAATTAAAGCAAGATTATTTAGATAGCTCCCAGAAGTTCTGCTCATCAATGCTGTACCAGAACTGAACATGTTCCTTTTGCTCTTAGTTGGGGTAATTATGGGAATAAAAATATAAAGTGGGAGGTCCAGTTTGGTCCTTCTCCTCCCAGACCTTCCACAGGGTTCAGGGATTCGCAGCACACCATTACTTTCTGAAAGTAGGAGGAAATAAAACTGAAATGTCTTTCAGGGAGTAACAAAAAGTTTGGGACAATTTCAGGTTCCCCTACATTTACACAGAAGGAAAGCCAGGGAAACCAGAATATCCTGCAGGGAGCCCCCAGCCTAACAGCTACAGAGAGAATGCACTGAACTTTGGAGTTAGAAGTTGTTGTTCAGTTGTTCAGCACATTTGTAACCCTTTGATTCATAGTATGCTAATTTGGCAGTTTTCTTGGCAAAGATGCTGGAGTGATTTTCCATTTCCTTCTCCAGTAGATTAAAGCAAAGAGAGGTTAAGTGACTTGCCCAGGGTTGCACAGCTAGTGTCTAAGGCCTGATCTGAATTCAGGTCTTCCTTTCTCCAGGCATAGTACTCTACTGACAGAGGTTCAAATCTTGGCTCTGCTCTTTAGTAGAGGAGGTTCATGACCTAGAGCAAGTCATTTCCCTTTGACCTCTATGTCCTAGAAAAAAGCATTTATTAAGTGCTTAGAAAGTTCTAGGATATAAACAAAAGCAAAAAGAAAGAAAATCCTTGCCTTCAAGGGCATTCTATATTCTTTATTTTTTTTTAGTGAGGCAATTGGGATTAAGTGACTTGCCCAGGATCACACAGCTAGGAAGTGTTAAGCGTTTGAGGCCGGATTTGAACTCAGGTACTCCTGACTCCAGGGCCGGTGCTCTATCCACTGCACCACCTAGCTGCCCTTGCCTTCAAGGGTATTCTAAACAGGGAAGACAACACACATAAGAGAGATGAAAGGAGAAAGAGGGTGTCTATCTGGCTGGAGGCATTTTTTAGAAATCCTGAGATCCTAACGCCAGGAACATGACCAAAGAGAAAATAATGAACCAGGCCTGGACTGCTCCATGAAAGACACCAAGAAGAACTCATGGACAGGAGAAGGGGGCAGGACGTACAATGAGTTGCTCCACGTTGAGAAGGATGCAAAGGTGGCTGGATGATCCTGGGAGAGGAGGACCCAGGTGTTGTTGTTCAGTCATGTCCAGCTCCCCATGACCCCATTTGGAGCTTTCTTGGCAAAGATACTGAAGTATTTGGCTATTTCCTTCTCCAGCTCATTTTACAGATGAAGAAGCTGAGGCAAACAGAGTTGAGTGACTTGCCCAAAATCACACAACTAGTAATATCAAAGGTCAGATTTGTACTCAGGTCCTCCTGACTATAGGCCTAGCTCTGTACCCACTATATACCACCTAGAAGCCCTGAGGACCCAACTACTGAAGGAAAACTGTAGGATAAAACAATTTGGTTCTGAAATCTAGAAACCAAGAGCAGAGCCAGGAGTTTCTTCTTTATAAAATCAAGCAATTAGAGTAAATAACCTTGAAGTTCCCTTCTAGCTCCAAATCTCAAGGTCAATCACAGTGTTATCTCTTCTCAAATACAAAATACTGGTCTAAAATTTTGAAACATAAGTCACTTGGGGTTCTATACCCCTAAGCCTCTCTCTTCTAGAGTAGTAATCAAAATATTTAGCATCTGTTTCCTCTCCTTCCACAACTTTGATGGATCCAAGATCTCATCAGGGTGGGTACTACATTCACCTGTGATGCTCACAATTCTTCCTTATTCTCTCTTCCTTTGCCATTCTTTCTTATTCTTGTAATTCTGCAAATGTACCAGTAATCTTTCCCGGTCTCCTGGTAACAGGAGCAATGGGGAGACTTTCTATCTAAATTCTAAAATCATGCTAATGATGCTAGTGGCTTTGAGATTCTGAAATCAGCTGTTACCCTAGACAACCATAGCTGCCTTCTAGCTGATGGCCAGCTCACTCTTCATTTCCTTTCCATTAAGAGGGAGAAAACAGACACTGATTACATTTTTTACTAAGTGTGAGGGGAGGGGGCAATGTATTCTTTTACAATAGGGCTGGGTATTTGATCAGGTATTCTGTCCTAACAAAGTAAACAATACCTTCTTTTAAATCCTTAAGGTCAAACCAGTACAGAGTCTCAAGCATAAATAATTAATAAGGATATACAAGATGTCAGAACTCACTTTCCTTGGATTGGCTAAGATCCGGATAAATTGGAATCTGACAAAAACAAATTGTGTTTAATAACCCTTAAAGGCGTGATCCCTGAAGCATTCTATACTGCTCTGTCTTTCCTTTGTTCAACTTCTTCCATCTTCATTTATTGTCGACAAAGACTAGTAAAAATAATGTTGGAACTTTAGTAATAAAATCAGTTACAAAACCACTTACTCTATTACATATTTAATGTGCTTCCCCACTATTTTTTTTACTTTCTTCTCTCTATTTAGGGAGCAGACATAAAGTACCATTTACTTTCAGCTGAGAAAGCACCTTCCTGAGCCAACAGAGGAGTTAGCACTCCTAGATGAATCATCCTTCTAGCTGTCCTTCACAGGAAAGAAGTCTTCTTCCTGCTCCCTTGCTTAAGTAAATGCTTAAGTAAAAGAGCTGGGGAATTCAGAACATTGACACATATAGGAAGATGGGGGAAAAACCAACTTTGCAATAATATTAATAACTAACACTTATGTAGAGAGATATATATGTGTGTATTTGTATACATATACATATACCTATAATCTCACTTGATCCTCACAACTTAAATCCCTTAACCTCCCTCAGTTTCCTTATCTGGAAAATTAAATTGTTGGACTAGATGACCTCTGAATTCTAGGCATGGCCTTTCCAATTCTAAATATGTGATCAGATGAATAACCTTCTTAGTTAGGTGCTGTTGTGATCCCCATTTTAGAGTTGAAGAAGTTGAGTCTCCTATAGGATCTGTGGTTTGCCCAAGGTCACACAGCTAAGAAGCATCTGAGGCCTAATTCAAGTTTTTTCCAACTCCAAATGCCAGTATGCCAGCCACTTTGTCAAATTATTTCTTGAGATATACCCTGATCAGAACATAGTTGCAGATAGGAAAGCCGGGAAATTGAACTTCAATTATTGCCTATCTCCTTGTCATGTCATTTTGTTTCCTAGTACTCAATATTTCTTTTTCGGAGCTACATGCCTTTACAACTTTAATCCAATATTCATACCATTAGGCTTACTCATGCCTAATAATTGATGGGACACAGGTGACTTAGGGGATACATAGAAAAGTGCTTTGAGCTCCAGAAAAGAAAAAAAATCACAATATAGGCATTATAATAATAAAAGTTCCAGTAATGACCAAGGCATGATCCTTACCACAGCTGTGGAATATGGTCATTGATCTATGGGCAAGAAGGCAGCCGCAATTACCCAAAAAGAATAGCAGCTTTTCCCCTGTTCTGAAGCTACATATATACATATTGTCAGAATGAAAGGGGTGAAACCAGAACTTCTGGGCTGATTATAGGCTAGTATAGGCTGATTCATTAGAGCTGGTTCTCTAGGAATGATGCAGACTAAGAGACCAGGTGAGACTTCTGTATGGCAGAGTTTCTTCCTGAAGGGGTCTTTCTCCTTGAGGCTCTCTGTTTTGTGAAAAAGTAGCAAGTTTTGTTTGACTGTGAACTTTCCAAGGTTTTAGAAGATCCATAGAGAGGACCCAAAACACATATGTGTGTGAACGTATATATGTATATGCATTATATAGACAGAGACTATATGCATACATACATCCATACATACATGTCTGTGTATTTCTCCTTAATAGCCAATAGAATGAAGGCTTCCTGAAAGCAAAGATCAATTTTTTCTTTGCATCTTCATTGTATAGTGCAGTGTCTTACATTCAGAAAGTCAGTCAAAAAGCATTTGTGAACTTAATACTTATTTAAATGAATATTAAAAAATCAAGTCACAAATACTACTAAATAGTAATCACTATTATTTTTACTTAATCTTATGATGATATATTCCCCACATTTATCTTTTTTTGCATTTCTTGGCCCATGTGAATCTTGGTTTAAAATAATTCAGTTATTCCACCTGCTTTTACTTTATTCAGAGAAACTGGAAGCTTCAATTTCTTCATCACTATACATGGCCAAAAATGTGAGTTCCTCCAGAATTTCAAAGAGAAAGGAAAAAGAAGTTGTACAGTGATTAACAAAAATAATAGTATTTTTAGAGTGCTTTAAGTTTTTCAAATTATTTGACATGTTAACTCATTTGATACTCACAAAAACCCTGTGAAGCATTGACTGTTATCATGACTGTTTTACATATGAGGAAACTGAGGCTGAGAGAGGTTATGTGCTTTGCCCAGGGTCAGGCCGCTAGTAGAATTTGAACTTAGGTCTTACAGACTCCAAGTCCAGAACTCTATCCACTTCACCACCTAGTTACCTCTAAATCTAGAATCTGTTGGTATGTCATCCTTTGAAAGGGAGATCACTCTGGATTATTTTTCTTTTTTTTAGAGAAGGTATAATCTCCAGAAAGAGATTGAGGTTTTGTCTGGGAACATTGAATGGGTGGCACAATGGGGCAAGGCCCAGGACTAACTTGGGCCTTGGGATAGATTACAAGCAAACAAACTGTGTTACCCCCTCCTTTCCTTTTCTGTGTTGAAGATGTAACCACAGTTATGTTCAGGCTTCAGAAGAAGCTTACATTCAGTGTCCATGATGTGGAAAGAAGATATGATTTTGACTGCAATGAGACCAATAAAAACAGCAATACCATCAGCATATCTAGAAGCTGATTAAAGATTGGCTGATCATCCACAAGCCTGTTAGTACTCACTCCTGTGCCTAATGCTGGGAAAAATTATACTCTGACTCACCAAAAGTTCAGGCACTAAGCCACTGATGTGAGAAAAGTTCGAACCAGTGCTCATATACCTGAGAAATTGACCTATATGAAGAAAATAAAGAGTTCTGTGCAGATACGATGAATCCAGAAAGATTGACTACCGTAGGCACCACAGCCTGTATTTATGGGAAGGGAAATGTGTCCAAGAATAATCTGACCCTCATGGAATACATTCATAAACAGAAAACAAGCAAGACCCACAAGAAGCTAATGGCTGACCAGGCTGAGCTCACAGGTTCAAGACTAAGGAAATGTGTGAGAAAATACTGGGATTTGACAGACACCCAGGCTCCATCTGAAGATTGATTTGGAATTGATTGAATAGAGTGAGAATGACTGAGATACTGACAGAGAACCTACTTAAGGTTGAATAAATCGACACCACAGCTGGCCAGGCCTGAGTGGGGTGTTGTTCTCAGAGTCTGTGGACTGTGACATCAACAAGAGACCACCTTTAACCAATCAGCTTGAAGCACCTCCCCTTCTGGGGGAGGGGGACAGGAAGTAGGAAGTGAGGCTGGCTTCTTGGCTCTGATCTTTTTGGTTCCGAAACCTTGGGTTGGTGGCAGAAAGGAAAGGAGAAAAAGGAGGCCAGTCTGAACCCTAAAGGAGATAGGCTTTTCTTTCTGTACTTTCTGTACTCCATGTGTTCTCCCTTTATTCTTTAATAAATGCTTAATGCCGGGGCAGCTAGGTGGCGCAGTGGATCGAGCACCGGGCCCTGGAGTCAGGAGTATCTGAGTTCAAATGCGGCCTCAGACACTTAACACTTACTAGCTGTGTGACCCTGGGCAAGTCACTTAACCCCAATTACCTCACTAAAATAAATAAATAAATAAATGCTTGATGCCAAAAACTGGTGCTGACATTTCTAGCTTATAAGTAAACCTAAGCTAGTTCTCCCCTCCATACTGGGGGGAGAAACAAGGCGACCTCACATTAGATTTTAAACATCACACATGAAAGCATCAGGAAGAGAAATCAAGACTTTCCCAGTGAGTAAGAGACCAAGAAATGAGTCTTTCCCCATTTCCTTTGTCCATAGCACCCATCTAAAAACTCATTCAGTAAAACTTACAAAACTTAAAGCAATACAAAAAGCCTATTGTGGCATGAAGACCAGTAATATCAGACATATTATTCACTCAGTGGAAGTAATTCTCCTCCCATTGCTCCTGACCATGATGATTGTTTTATCCCAGATGGTATTCTTTATTAACTGTCTCTAACATCACTTTCCCATTGTTGTGAGATGATTGCTTATATTGTTGATTTTATGTTTTAAATTTTATTCAATTACTCCCAGTTTTAGGGTTGTTTTGAGACTGTTCTGATGACCAAAGCTCCCTCAGACAATTGTGGGGTCCTGGTTACCAATGGATAGAAATTAACGTAGTAGTAGCTTGGATGGGCTTCCAGTAGGTGTTGCAGCAATTGTGGCCGCAGTGAGTCCTCTGTACCACCTCTTTACTGAGTTCTGTCTGGAACTTTACACACTTGGCTTGAAAAGATTAGCCGGGGGTTCAGAGAAGTTTGTCAGAAGTCTTTTATTGAGCTTCAACTGCCTACACATCAATTCTTTGAGTTCCTAATCTCATGGCTATAAAAGGCAAAGTAGAGTTTATATCCTTTTTGTTCTTGGAGTGTATGTTTTTAATGTCCAATTATTCAAGTAATTTTAATTGGATTTTATGTCTCACAATTGCCTGTTGCATTAAAAAAAAAACTTTATTAGACTAAGCCAAATTTCAGCTTAGCTCACAAAACTGTCCAAGTGACTTAGGTTCTTGTGCTCCAACATAAAATGTTTTAGCTCCTCTAATATTGTTGTGTCCTAATTTCTAAAACTCACCCAACTCCAAATATTTCTATCAGTCATTTGAGGCTGATAAGAGCAGAAATTTAGAATTGAAAGGGGCCTTCATTACCAAATAGTCCAAATCCCTTCATTTTATAGATGAGGAACTTGATGTCCAGAAATGTCAGCACAGCAAGGATTCAAACCCAGGTGTCCAATCTCCAAAATCAGTGCTTTTTCCACTTGGTGGAAACTCTCTTAATTGAACCTATTCTCTCTCTGTGTCCATTTTACCACTTTTCTCTCCTTTTATATGTATCATACACGTATCCACTCATCTCTTTTTGTTGTTGTTGTTCTTTTGGTTTATTTTTTAACATTCATTTTTTAAATTTTGTGTTCCAAATTTTCTCCTTCCCTCTAGTCTCTTCCCTTCCTATTGAGAAGTCAAGCAGTATGAAACCATTATATATGTGAAGTCATGCAAAATATATTTTTATATTACACATGTTGCAAGAAAAGCAAAAGAAAAAAATATGCTTCAATATGCACTCAGAGTTCATCAGTTCTCTCTCTGAGGATGGAAAACATTTTTTTTCATTATGAGTTCTCTGGAATTGTCTTTTATCACTGTATTGATCAGAGCAGCTAAATCTTTCACTACTGATTATCATTACATTATTGTTGTTGCTATGTACACTCTTCTGATTCTACTCACTTCACTTTCTATCAGTTCATATAAGCCTTCACAGGTTTTTCTGAAACCATCCTCCTCATTGTTTCTTTTTTGTGAGGCAATTGGGGTTAAGTGATTTGCCCAAGGTCACACAGCTAGTAAGTGTCAATTATCTGAGGCCAAATTTGAACTCAGGTACTACTGAATCCAGGGCCAGTGCTCTACCCACTGCACCACCTAGTGGCCACTCCTCATTGTTTCTGAAAGCACAATAGTATTCCATCACATATACCCACAACTTGTTCAAACATTCTCCAACTGATGGAGTGCATATTAATCTCATGAAGCTTCTACATGATGCCGTGAGAAGGTACAATTCTCTATTTTTCCACATGGATGAACACATGTATTATCAAAGGATGGGCAGGAAGCAGGAAGCAGAAAGCAGAAATAAAAGATGTAAAGGTCAGAGAAGGAAGAAGAAAAGGGAGGAGTGGACCAGAGGGAAAAAAAGTAAAAGAACATGAGAGAGAAGGTTAGAGGGAAAAGACAGCAGAATGTCCTCTCCAAGAATACTGGACAGTAAAATAGATTAGAGTGCAAAATGAGGTCAAGCCTAAAGCAAGGGATATTACAGAAAGTATGAGTGGGAATAGAGTAGGGGAAAAATATCAACAGAATCAATGGGATTCTGGGATATTATTGGAAGCTCTTCTACCTGTAGCACTTTTTACAATACTGTTGGATTTTAGAATTGTCAATTAATCAATTGACTTGAGGGTATGACAGACCAGCTTGGTATAGTGGGGGAGGGGGAACTCGTCTAAAAATCACAAGACCTAGGTCTGCCGTTAAATCAGTGTATGACCTTAGACAAGTCACTTCCCCTCTCTAAGCTCTTCTCTAAGATGAAAAGCTTGAACTACTGTAATGTCTAAGGTCCCTGCCAGGACTAATATTCTGTCTAAGGAAAGCTTAATAGATGCTATAAAGACTGCTTTTGCTTAGTACAGGAATGATTTAGTTATTCTGATTTTGTCTTTTCTCACTATCATTCACCCCTCCCCCAAATAAATTCTTCCCAAAATACATGTTTTGTGTACATTTTATTAGTATAGTTATGGTTTGGGGGAATTCTCCAAGGTATTAGGTTTCTTAGCATAGGAATTAAGATACATCGGTTACATTCAGGGACAGGCAGGTTTGTTCTCTACGTGAATGCTCCTCTCCATGGCTTCTCTGTGAGACATATTGCTTCCTTCCAAAGGCTCTCACCAACTACCACTGTCACCAGTTTTCACTAGTTACTGCTTTTCCTCAGTGTTCCCATCTGCTGATCTCTTCACCTACGGCACTAAAACTTTCCTCTGCTCTTGCTCAGTAGTTGTCTCAGCAGCTCTTGGAAATGGCCACTCAGTCCTCACTCTGCTTAAATTCTCTATGCAATTCTACTTTCCTCCAGCAGATACTAAACATCGCCTATGCTAGGGGACCAGAGAAATAATATAGTCTATATGTGACTAATCTCTGAGAGTACTTTTTACAAATACGTGAATATATATATATATATATATATATATATATATATATATATACTGTGATGAAATAATGGGATTTCGCAGATACTCAAAGATCCACCCGGAGATTAATCTAAACTGATTGAATCAAGTGAGAGTGATTGACTGCTGATTAGCCTACTTCAAATTAACTGGATTGTAATCACACCTGGCTAGCCCTTAAGAAGGTATTGTTCTCAGAAGCTAGACCGTGAACTCAACTTGAGAACACCTTCAAAGCTAATGGATTTGGATGACGCCAACCAATCAGCTTGAAGCAGTGTGTAAGGACGGCCTCTGTTCCAGACCTATAAAAAGCTTCCACAATCAGCTTGCTAGAGAGTTCCTGATTAAAGCAAGCTCATGGAGGAGAACTTCAGGAAGAAGCCAACCAGGCTGGAACTCTAGGCTAGGTAGGACTTCTTTTTCTTAACTTTCTGAACTCCTTGGGAATACCTCTGTGCTTTAATAAATGTTTAATGCCCAAAGACTGGTGCTGAAGCTTCTATTTAAGGCGACCACAATTTAGATTTTAAACATCACAATACACATATACACATGTCCATATGTATATATAGTCCTATATTCTTTTGGGTACTTTTTTTGGGTACACAGTTCTCACAGCTGAATTTCTAGTGGATTTAGTTTAGCGCTTCTATTATGGGCTCCTGGCATTCTGTGATTAGGTCCTGGGATTTCAGAGACCAGCTCCCTTATACTTGTGAGGCTAAAATGTGAGAATGTATGTAAAGGGTTATACAAACTTTAAAGCCCTAAATAAATGACCAGTTTTATGATTATATGCAAGACAGAGATATAGAAGAGACATAGCTTTTTCTTTTGGCACTTATGAATTAGTTGAGAAAGAAATCCATGAAGACGAACATGTAAATAATAATGCAAGATGCCAAATTGATGCAGATGTAAGATTCTGATCCTTTTGGATTTTGACAATTTTATTTGTGGTAAGGCGTAGAAACACAGACAGTTCTCAGAGAAGCTCTGAGAAAACAGCCTCAGTGGAAAGGAGAGCAGAACACATATGCATTTGGAACTTCTCTTGGTATAGGGGGTGAGATGTTGGCCTCAATTTAATTTCTTCCATATTGCTATCTAATTTTCTCAGCAGTTTTCATCAAATAACGCGTCCTAATTCTAGTAGCTGGGGTCCTTGTGATTATTGCATACTAGGGTATTAGATACATTTGCTTCTGTAAGCTCTGTACCTAATCTATTCCACTGATAGATCTCTTTTATTTTTAACCAGTATGAAATGGTTTTAATTGCTTTGTTGTACAGCTTGAGATCTGGCACAGCCAGTCCCCTTTTGTTCCAATTTATTTTCCTTATTTTTCTCGAGATCCCTGACCTTTCTCCCCCCAATGAATTCTGTTATTATTTTTTCCAATTCTATAATGGTAATCCTCTGGTGGTTTGGTATGCCATTGAATAAGTAAATTAGTTTAAGTAATACTCTCATTTTTATGATATTGGTTAGTAGCATCCATAAGCAATTAGTATTTTTCAGATTATTTGGGTTTATTCTTATTTCTGTAAGAAGTTGTATGTAGATTTTTGATTCTTACATTCCCAAGATTTTGATACATCCTACAGTAATTTTAAGTGGAATCTCCCTCTCTATGTCTTTTTCTTGGGAGGGGGGAGGGGAGGTAGCATTGAGGGTTAAGTGACTTGCCCAGGGTCATACAGCTAGTAAGTGTCTAGTGTCTGAGGTCAAATTTGAACTCAGGTCCTCCTGAATCCAGGGCCAGTGCTTTATCTACTGTGCCATCTAACTGCCCCCATCTCTCTATCTCTTCTTACTAAGTTTTATTGTTACTTTATAGAAATGCTGACCATTTTTTGTGGATTTATTTTATATCCTTCAAGTTGCTAAAGTTATTAATTGCTTCAATTAATTTTAATTAACTCTTTATGGTTCTTTAGGTATACCATCATATGGTTTGCCAAAAATGATCATTTTCTTTCTTCTTTACCAATGATTATCTTGACTTCTTTTTGTGTGTGGTCTTACTGCTATAGCCATCATTTCTTGTTGTTAATTCTTCATTCTCAAAAAGTTGCAATGACATCAGAAGAGTGGTGTCTTGACTTGCAAGGGAATTGGATTTAAGTGAGATAGAACTGTGCAAAGCCACCATTCCCACTCTCTCAGCCAGTCACTGGAGCCCAATAGCAACACTTAGGTCAGGATGATTGGCCCAAGATGCAATGGGAGAACTTGGGCTTTTTAAGCTAAGGTCTTTCCCAGGTATCAGTTTATCTGGCACTATGTCAAACAGAATTGATGATAATAAATATATTTGTTTTACTCTTGGTTTTATTGAGGATTCTAGTTAATTTCCATTACAAATAATATTGACTCTTGGTTTTAGATACATACTGTTTATCATTTTAAGGAAAGGCCCATTTTTTCCCTTTATTTTCTACTGTTGTTACGAGAAATGAGTGCTATATTTTATCAAAAAAGCCTTTCTGCTTCTATTAATAAAATAATATTGCTATTATGGGTTATTAACATGGTTAATTCTCAAGTCACATCATGACTAACTTAGAGAAATAGTAAAAACCATTACTTATCAAACCTATGTCTAGGAGAAAAATTTGTGAACAAACAAGCAGGAAAGAGTATCATGCAGGAGAAAGTAGATAATTGCAAAAAATTGTTTTGCACAAACAAATCTAATAAAGCAAAGATTAAAGGGGAAACAATTGGGAAAATGCTTAAATTCAGTTTCTCTGATAAAGGTCTCATTTCCAAGATTTATAAGGAACTAATTCAGATTTATAAGAAAAAGAGCCATTCCTACAATTGATATATGATCTAAGAATATGAACAGACAGTACTCAAGGGAAGAGATCCAGGCTACCTGTAGCCATAAGAAAAAAAGTTCTAAGTCACTAATAATTAGACACCAATGAAGTGGCAAGCAAAGATGACAAAAATGGGAAATGATAAATGTTACAGGGCCTTTGGGAAAACAGGCATATTGATGAACTGTTGGTGGACCTATGAATAGGTCAATTATTCTGCAAAGATATTTAGAATTTTTTAAAGTTATCAGGCAGTAGGTGCCCTTTGATTCAACTATCCCACTGACAGGCCTATGTCCAAAAGAAATTTCAAGAGAAGAGAAAAAGATCTTTCATGTGCAAAAAAAAAAATATTTATAGTAAGTTTTTATGGTGGCAAAACCACCTGGAAACTAAGAGGCTATTCAATAATTGAAGAACAGCTGAATGAGTTGAGGTATATGAATACGATGAAGTACTATTATGCTATAAAAAATTAGAAAATAGATGATTTAAAGATGACATGGAAAGTTCATAGAACTAATTCAGAATAAAATAAGCAGAACCAGAAAAATGATTTATAATATAACATCAAAATGAAAAGGAACAATTCTACTGATTTTTCTAAACTGATACAGAATGAAATGAGCAGAACCAAAAAAACAGTTTCAGCAATAACAACATTAACATCAAAACTGAAAAAATAACTTTGTAAGCTGTTAGCATTACAATCAATATAATGACATTTCATTATTCCAGAGGTCAAATGATGAAACATGTTATCCATGACAGGAAATGATGGACATTAGTGTGTATGTATATAGAAACACATATATGAATTGCATATATATGTGTGTACATATGTATATAAATATAATATAAATAAAATTATAGCAATAGAAACAAAATTATAACTTGATTATATTCCTCTATATATGTATATTATGTATTTATATATAATAGCTATTGAAGAAATTTGTTTTGCTTAAATATTTCTTAATTTTAAAAAATTTCCTCAATAGAATAAAGGGGAAAAGAGAAAATAGATTTCTTATCATTAAAAAAAAATAGATGAGGGGCAGCTAGGTGGCTCAGTGAATAGAGCACCAGCCCTGGAGTCAGGAGTACCTGAGTTCAAATCCAGCCTCAGACAGTTAACACTTACTAGCTGTGTGACCCTGGGCAAGTCACTTAACCCCAATTGTCTCACTAAAAAAAAAAAAATAGATGAGAAGTGCTACAGATATGAAATGTTACATGCACTTTCAGATAAAGACAATATATTATTTGTTTTACTTAACTGTTTTGCTTTCTTACATGAAACTTTTAATGAAGCAGTAGTAATCTGTGATTGTACTGTGAAAAAAACCACACACAGCAATAAAACTTTTTTTTGAAAAAGAGAGGAGAAATACAAACAGTTCTGAAAGGACCTAAGAAAAAATAGTCATAAGATGAGAAGTACAGCTAGGTGGCATAGTGAACAGCATGCTGAGCCTGGAGTCAAGAAGACTCATTGTCCTGAGTTCAAATCTAGCCTCAGACATTTACTAGCTGTGTGACCCTGGGCAAGTCACTAAACACTGTTTGCCTCAGTTTCCTCATCTGTAAAATGAGCTGGAGAAGGAAATGGGAAACCACTCCAGTATCTTTTCCAATAAACCCCCAAATGGGGTTACAAATGGTCAGACAGGACCAAAAAACAACTGAATAACAACAAAAAGTATCTGGGGAGGCACAGGGGTAGAGAATCACTTAGCACTGTGGTCCTTTATGAAGGCAGACATCATTCCGCTCATATAATAGGGAATAGAACTCTCAGAGAACATTTTCTTTAAAGAATACTAGTCATGGGACCATGGAGTGTGCCAATTTTAATGAAGTTTTATGATATTATCACAAATAATTCTGCTACATTAAAAAAGTCTCTTGATCCCAGTTCTGGTATTCATCATTTCCACGGGCAATATCTTACAGACCAATAGTCTTACCCTTAAGGTTAATCTTGGCTGCTATGTCAAATAGAGGTTTTTGATTCACAAAAGACTCACTGACAACTGCAGATTTATAAGATCAGCTCCACAATAGCACTCCAAAGACTGTGCTGGCCTTATGTCTCCAAATATTAGAGGGGTTTTCTACATCAATAATGAGAAACCTATAGGCTGAAGAAATTTCATGATACTTAGTAATGTCTTTCTCTGCCATGATGCTTGGTAATGTCTTTCTCTTTATTCATCTAAGTAAGCAAAAGCTGAGATGAAATTTTAATAAAACAAATCCCATAATTATATTGCACAAGGTCTCGTAGTATTTGTTGAAATGAGTATTGGCCTGCAAATGAATAAAGATTCTCTACCAGGGCAGCTAGGTGGCATAGTGGATAAAGCACTGGCCCTAGATTCAGGAGGACTAGAATTCAAATCCAGCCTCAGACATTTGATGCTTACTAGCTGTGTGACCCTGGGCAAGTCACTTAACCCTCATTGCCCCCCAAAACAAAAACAAAACAAAATAATATATTCCCTACCTAACGGTACCTAGTTTGATGTTCAGGGACCTCAATGATCCCACCTAATGCAGTAGTTAGATCAGATCCCTTCACCCAGAGGAGGATAAATGTGCAGAGAGAGATAGCTATAGTGACTGGTGAACATCTATGGGTATAGTTTCTGACTGAAAGAATTCTACTAACCCCTGCCTGGATTGAGTATCATCTGACCTACTTGTGATTGGAGTATTCAGAAGCCATTGGTGTTTGATCACTCTAGATTGAAACATTCAACCCCATTTATTTACTTTAATATAAAACCCCATGTTACCCTAACATGTTTGGGCCATCCAATACTGCTCAGTTTCCTGGTTTTCACTAGTGCTTAGGTGAGGAAGCTTAACTTTCTTAATCAGGTGTAAGGGAGAATGGCAATGAATAGAGATGCACCTACTTTCTTGTATTATTTTTGCATTTTATATGGCATGTATATTTCCCAACAATGCTTTAGTTATTTGAACTTCATTTATGTTCCTTGACTTCCAAATCTTAGTAGCACACCAATCCAAAATATCTTTTCCACTCTCCCATCATGGGCAGTAGCTGGAATGCCTCAGGTGAAGTTTATTATTTTGTCTTACATATTTTCAGTGACCCTGGGAGGTATAAAACATTAAGTTGCTAACACTGTAGTCTGAGTGAATTTAACAGATCATTTTGTTTTTCAGAAAGGGATAAGGTACTGTGAAAGTACTTGACCCATTCTAGGAAAGAATCACTAGAAAAAGGAGGTAAGGGAACTAACAGCTAACTTTGTAATTCCCTACAAGGCTAACATGCCTCTAGAGAATACTACCAAAATTTATTCATTTATTCAACAAACATTTATTAAGGAAATATTAAATGCACAACTGTGCTAAGTAGTGCTAGAGGAGATAAAGTTTAGGTGATGCAAGATCTTTGTTTTTATGGAGTTTGCAATCTAATGTATGCATTATGATACAAATGAAGATAGCAATAATACAAAGATTATATAAGTGATCATTTAACATACTTTCAAACAGACTAAATAAGTGAGCAGCTAGGTGGCACAGTGGATAGAATGCTGGACGTGCAGTACGGAAAACTCATCTTTCGAAGTTCAAATCTAGCTTCACAAACTAGCTGTGTGACCCTGGGCAAGTCATATAACCCTGTTTGCCTCAGTTCCTTATCTATAAAATGAGCTAGAGAAGAAAATTGGAAACCGGTTCAATATCTTTGCAAAGAAAATCCCAAAATGGGGGCACAAATAGTTGAACACAACTCAACAATAACAACACCAAAGTGTGTCATATAAGTTTGCTAATGAATATTGTAAATCATCAATTAAGTCTTGAGCCAATTTTCAATTATTCATGGTTATGGAAAATACATATAAAAACTCTTTTTTAAAAGCCAACTATTCTATGCAGTAAAGAAAGTCATTAAAAAATTAATTGGTCACAGATTAACTGGGTCATATTGTATGTACATGTATTTGCATATGTAATATTTTTGGTAACAAACAAAAATTTTTAATAGGGGCCTTACCTGAAAGTTTCCCTTAAAGGGCCTAGCATGGTTGAAATGCATAAAATCATTAAACTTATCTGACTCCATCCTATAATTCCAAATATTCCAAGTTGTTTCCCATTACCCACTTCATAAACTCAACAATTTATTTCCAGCTTTTTCCCAAATTTGACATTTCATCACCCATCATTATGTCTTTACAAACTTTCTCCCATATCTAGAATACACTTCCTCTTCATTTATTCATATTTAGTCATATTTGACTTTTTTTCAAACAGTCCTGTTTGATGACTAGTTCCAAGATGGCTCCTTTCTTTATCTACCAGTTGCCAATAAGTATCTTCTCAAATTACCTTGTGTAAGGGTGATGTTCTTAATTCTGCTATATTTATTTTTTATATTTATATTTATCAAATGAGAACCTATCTTGATTGTTGTTCAGGTGTGAATGAAACCTGGACTTCTCCCTAGGTAAAGGAGTAAGTCTATTTTAATTGTCTGATTTATTTGGTCAGGCTCTCAGGGGCTGTAAAAAACCACAGAGCTAGTTGAAATCAGACATGTGAAGGAAAACAGGAAACAGGACTGAAGACACATCCCCAAGATGGAACCACTTGGGGAAGAGGAGAATGAGAATGTCCAGCCTCATCTCTTTGCCTTGAACAGAGATGGACCAGGTGATCAGAGAAGTTCCATTTCTGAGGACTCAACTCATCCTTGGGAGTTGGGAGAGTGCATATGTTGCACTTATATTTTCTTATCTTTGTACATATTTTATTCATTCCCCTCATAATCCCTCCTCCACTCATACACACAGACATACACACACAGAATACAAAATATACAAGCTCTTTTAGGGCAAGGACCAGATTATTTTTGTCTTTGTATTTATTTAGCATAATGTCCTGTACATATAGTAGTGCATATTTGAGAACTTTTTATTGGATTCTATGATATGTTTAATTTCTCCATCCACAAATCCTTGAAAATGTGCCATATTTGTTTATTTGAAATCATGGCTATGAAATAAGCCACTGGTTGTTATCCAATGAGAGAAGGAAGCAGAAAATAACCCTACAAACAGTATTCATTAATTCATTCATTCAACAATATTTAGTGAATTTACTATATTTAAAGTATTTTGCCTGGTGCTCTGGGAAGCTATAAAGTTGAATAAAATATAGACCCTGACCTCAGGTAGATTATAATCTAAAAAATTCCATGTAATCAGACATTGGCTAGTTCAAAATAGCCTATGCTATACATTTTTTAGATTATACATAAGCTCCTTGAGGGCAGGGATGGTTCCCCTTTTTTGTTGTACCCCCAGCAACTTTAAATAGTAGACACTTGATAAATGTTTGCTGTAATTGGTAGAGAAGGGAAAACTAAGAGATCAGCACAGCTGTTTCTATGAAACACTATGTCACTCCCCTTAGTCCCAAACCTCTTCTTGCTATTCATTGGAATAAATGTAAATAGTAATTGACTATCTCCATTGCAAATGTTGTAATAATTTCCTAATTTATGATTGTAAAGTGCTTTAGAAACAGCAAGTGAGATAAAAATCTAACTATATAATACAACTTTACTTTGTATAGGATCTTCAATACACAATGGTGTATTCTGAATTACTTGATATAATTAAACAATGAAAAGTTAAATAATAATTAGCATATGGATAAATAAATTAAGAGGCAGGGGCCAGGGAGAGCAGATATGTTCAGATGAGATTTAAAGTGAGATGAATCAATGAGGCAGAGAGAAACTAGAAATCTGTTCTGGTTGACAGGAGATACAGAGAAGACTGCTTCTCCTTAGATCATCTGCTGCATTCCCTAGGATCTAATTATAACATTAAATGCATTAGCATATCTAATGTTGTATTGTCTGTTAATAGTGATTATTGCTGAGACTGACATTAGAGAGAACTTAATTATTCTTGGGGAGAATAATGCCGAACATTCCTGAGATTTTTTTTAAAAGGTATACACACAAAAAATTAAAAATTAAAAACGAAGGTATACAAACTTCTAAAATGTTACAAAAAGATTAAGTGATCACTGGATTAAGGTTTATTGAACCTAATAGCTATTTATGAGAGCCAGTAGCATTTTTTAAAGAGTCTGATCCTAATTATTATGATAATTATTTTCTATATTCCCAGCAAGAATTCACTTTCGCATAGTACTGTTTGGTATATTAAGCTAAGTTATTTTTCTAACAACAACCCTTTGGTATAGGCAAAAATCTGTTATACCTAGAGACAGCTGGTTGACACAATGAATAGAGTACTAGGTCTGGAGTCAAGAAAATCTGAGTTCAAAATTGGCCTCAGGCACTGATTAGCTTTGTAACCTGGGTAAATCACTTAAGCTTCAGTTTCTTCAACTATTAAATGGAGATGATAATTATAACAGCTTCTCAGGGTTGTTCTGAAGATCAAATGAGGTCATATTTGAAAGATGCTTGATCATGGCACCTGGCAAATAATAGGTGCTTAATAAATGCTTGTTTTCTTCCTTCCCATCTTATGGGTGTGGAAACTGAGGTTCAAAGAGATTAGAATTGATGAAACTGTGGCTCAAATTTATGATTCCAAGTACAGAGCTATTTCAGTGATTGACCTTTTTCATTACTCTATTAAGCTAAATTTCATAACTCAAAGGCAGCTGGTATATAGCTCATTATAATAATGAAGGACCTACTGGGCAATTACATTGTGATTTGCATTATTTGAGGAAGGGAATTTTCCTGATTATCCCTTCCACAATCACCTGCATTAATATACTCTGCACAGTTATCAGAATATATTCTCAGTTCTATAAAATGTTCAACTAATGGACAAACTCTAGAGCCCAGTCATCAATATGGTAAACTGGTTTTACACAGATATCTCTACATTTCCTTTAGTCAACTATCTTCAAATCTATTTTTCTTTACAGGGTATCCCAAAGGTTTTAGTGACATTTTAAACTTTAGTGGCTTGAAACACCTTGTTTATTTTTTTATGGGGTTTCTTGTAGGGGGGTTTTGGTGAGGCAATTGGGGTTAAGTGACTTGCCCAGGGTCACACAGCTAGTAAGTGTCAGGGGTCTGAGGCTGGATTTGAATTCAGGTCCTCCTGAATCAAGGGCCATTGCTCTATCCACTGTGCCACCTAGCTGCCCCCAAACACTTTATTTTTAAAGACAACCTTTTATAGCTTTTCCTGAGTTGGGTTCATGATCATGTTTAGAAAGGTGTATCTCTGGAATAATATATGAAACATGTAGAGTCATCATCTCTAGAGAGTCATACAGTAGCCTTGAAACAGATTTCCATTGCATGAAACATAACTATAAATTCATAATTTTCATTTATTTCAATATAATCAGCTTTTATGAAGTATAAACTCATGATTTATTATTCCTTTGTCAATCTTCAACATACTATGCTATAGCAGTACAGGGAGTATTGGTACAGAAATCAGAAAACCTAGATTTAAAGTTTTAGCCTTGACAGTTTACAAACTGAGTGACCTTGAACAAATTGCACTATTTCTCTGATCCTGTTTCCCTATCTGTAATAATGGAAAAACATTTTATAAACATTAAACACTAAATAAATATAAGATAAAATTGTTGAATTTCTCTAAACTGATTCATAAAACCCATCATTAATTCATTGAACAACCATTTCTTAGGAACTACTGAATGAATAGCATTCTGCTAAGGTGTCTCTAAAGGAAGTAAATGATATCATCTCTTACCTCAAAAAGCTTAAATTTAAGTTGGAAAAATAAGAAATAAATAGGAAACAGCTAGTGAATAAATCCAAAGGATGATACAAGCAAGTACTGCATAGTATAATCAAACTGTACTTATATATCAACAGATGTAAACATTTAATGTTCAGGGATAACATAAAACAGTCACAGACTAATTTTTAATTTCAAACCAGAAAATACCCAAAATGGCCTGTGTGAAATGCAAACTTATTCTCATGAGTATATTATTATTAATAATAATAATAATAGTAATAATATTTTGCAGAGCAATGAGGGTTAAGTGACTTGCCCAGGGTCACACAGCTAGTGTCAAGTGTCCCAGCCTGGATTTGAACTCAGGTCATCCTGAATCCAGGGTCAGTGCTTTATCCACTGCGCCAACAGCTGTCCCCATGAGTATATTATTCTTTTTTTTTTTAATTTTTGGTGGGGCAATGGGGGTTAAGTGACTTTTCCAGGGTCACACAGCTAGTAAGTGTCAACTGTCTGAGGCTGGATTTGAACCCAGGTACTCCTGAACGCCACCGAGCCGCCCCCGAGTATATTATTCTTGATTGATTGGGTAAATTAAACTGTTCACCTCTCATGGTATGAAAGGGAAGAGTGTTTTGTTACAGACGATGTTGTGCATTAACCAGCTAATGTTGACATTAATCTATTACCAAGCACTAGTTGCACCAGATTTATTAAATCAGACAGAGCCTATATAGGTGTTTTTTCATTAAACCTCAAGTTTCCTGTAACCTCATCCTGGATGGCATTAATTTCATTTCCAGTTATTATGCTCCCTTTCATAATAGCTTACCTCCTACCTGTGATACTGTGTTAATTCATCTTCTATACATTATGTCACTTTTTTACTGGGTGACGTCAAAATAATAGCACATTATTTCTATTCTTTTTTCTTCTTAATGTAATATTTTACCTAGGGAGTCTTGCTTTGGTGGTTGACTGAGTTGTATGCACGAGAATACTTTGATTTGGTATGTACTGTTTATGGAGTTTCATCCTCAGTTCACGTGGCTTTAACCTTTCTGAGCTTCAAAGTACCCATCTGTCAAATGATGAGATAATAGGCATCTTGCCCCCTGCCCCAGGATTATTATGAGGAACATATGAGATAATGTTAACATATACTTTGGAAAGTATAAAAGGCTATATAGATGGAAGGTGGTATTATTAGGGAAAAGATTAAAGTGATAGTTTTTAAAAAGTAAATGACCTTTTAAACTTTAATAATTTAAAGATTGGGGAAAAGGAAAAGAACCTGTATGTGGTAAAATGTTTATAGCAGCTCTCTTTGTAGTAGCAAAGAACTGGAAATGGCAGGGATGCCCATCAACTGGGGAGTCACTGAACAAGTTGTTGTATATGATTGTGACAGAATACTACTGTGCTATAAGAAGTAATGAGCTCGATGATGTTAGGAAAGCTTGGAAAGACTTGCATGCAATAAGAAGAGTGAAATGAGCAGAACCAAGAAAATGTTGTATACAGCAACAACAATATTGTTTAAAGAACAACTTTGAGTGACTAAGTCATTTTGATTATTATAAATACCCAGATTAAATACAAAGGAGGCAATCTGCATCTAGAAAAAAATCTATGATAAATAGAATTACATATAGAATGGTTTTGCATACCTATATACATATTTGTGTCTAATGGCAGTCACCTCTAGGATGGAGGAGGCAATCTGCATCTAGAAAAAAAAATCTATGATAAATAGAAGTACATATAGAATGGTTTTGCATACCTATATACATATTTGTGTCTAATGGTAGTCACCTCTAGGATGGGTAGAGGGAAGAAAAAAGGGAAAAAAAGAAAGTTAAATGATAACTTATATAAAGGGAAAGCAAGTTGTATATAATAGATTTACAGTTTCATGTGTAATAATCTTTTTTTCCTATTCTACTATGTTATGGAAATGTTTGTTTTATTTCTTAAATTCAGAATGAAATACATAAATAAAGGAAAAGTAAATAGACAATAGAAATCTTGGAGAATATTCAAAATACCTCTTGAGAAAAGAGAAAAAATAAGAAAAATTACTGCACGTGATTAAAAAAAGATTAGTCCCAAACAATCCTAGGAGTCTGAATGCATATATCCCTTGGTACTTAATGCATATATCCTAGGCATTTAAATATCAAATTGTTGAAATGAACAATCATTAATTCATCTAAACACTTCTTAAATGTATTTAGCTTTCTACCATGTACCAACCACTTTTTGATAGCAATTATGAGTTTACTACCAAAGGATAATATAGTCTTATCTTTTATTTGTCCTAAAACCATATCTTTCCTAATAAGAAAGTCCCCATCAATAAACACATGAGAGAGAAAACTTTTAAAAATATCTTATAAAATGGAGAAGGTCATTGAGAAAAACGTTGCAGATGGCAAAATAATTAAAAGTCCAGGTGATTTAAAGAGGATATAGAATTGGAGCTGACTTAAGGGTAATGAACACTTGACAGCATCAGGGATATTTCATCAATTAATGGCAATCAGTCATCACTGAACAAGAATTTACAGTTACTGCTGTAGGTCTGACCATAAAGGTCTAGAAATGTAAAGTCCTGCTTAGAAGACATGGACATTTTTTTTTTCTGATCACTAGAAGATGTCCCCCAAATGCAAGGTCTTCCCTAAAATTCAAATTGAATTTTAAAATTACCTCCTCCATTTTCATTTTGCAAGCACTATTTCTTCTCAGGCTCTATTTCAACCCTACACACACACACACACACACACACACACACACACACACACACACACACTTCAGAAATTTAAAAGGCCCTTACTTGGGGCAGCTAGGTGGCGAGGAAGATAGAGCCCTGGCCCTGGAGTTAGGAGTACCTGAGTTCAAATCTGGCCTCAGACACTTAACACTTACTAGTTGTGTGACCCTGGGCAAGTCACTTAACCCCAATTGCCTCACTAAAAAAAAAAAAGGGCCCTTACTTTAAGAAATAGATAATGCTATTTTCATTTTAATATTACTAGAATTAGAAGATTTGAAAGTAAAATAATGCATATTCTTACAGGAGTTAACAGTTTTCGATATCAACATTCGCAAACTGCATGTATAGAGGGTTGTACATCTGGTGCAATGTTGAATTTGAACATTATTTCCCTATTATGCATCTAGTATATAAAATAGCTGTCATCTGCTTATGGTCTCCCAAATTAACAATTAAATAGAGAGGCATACAGACAGGTAAAGATGATAGACAAATATTATATTGATGTATTTATGTATGTGTGTATGTATGTATACATGTGTGTGCATATATATATATATATACACATATACATAAATACATTAATATATACAAAATGTAGACAACTATATAAATACCTAAAAGTAAAGTACAAAGCCTGGAACTCAAGTAGCATGAAAAGGAAAGAATGTTATCTGAAGATAAAATGTAAGTTTCTTAATTTAACAAATGTCTTGAAGGTGACTATCCTCTACCATATAATGGTTGGATCCTGCAGAAGATAAAGCTACTTCCTTAGTGACTGTTGGCTAATATGGGTATTGTATTAACTTTTCCAGTTTCTTTGAACTGCATGAAGGCAAAGACCAAAGTGTTTAAGGTCCAGAAGCTACATTCCTAACTTGTTATCCTCCGACCTCAATGGCTCAGGTTCTTCACTGGTTCCCAAAGAGGGTTCCAGTACTCACTTGACTCTACCCTTCTCATCAAGAGGTACTATAACTTCTGCTGCCATGTTACCTGCCAATCCCAGTTAAAATGGTCCTTTATTTAAAAGCTCTCTCTAAGCATTTCTGGGAGCTGTATACTTGTGCTAAGAGCTCCCAGCAGCTCTCTGAGGGCAAGACCATGCATCTTTTCTTTGGCATCAGGAAGTGATGTTTGCTGGTGGGAGGAAGGAGGAGGAGCCTGGATCTCTGTCTTGCTCTTTCCTGTGGACTCAGGCAGAGAGCGGAGCTAGAAATGCACTCTCCCTTTAATAGATAGATGAATGTAGGCCTTTCTCTCTCTCTTTACCAGATTCTTATTCTCCTTAATAAATGCTTAAAACTCTAATTCTTGCTAAAGATTATAATTTATTGGCGACCACTCATTAGATATTTTAGACAGTATAGCTAGAATTTTAGCCTTTACAATGTTAAGGATCATGTGAGTGGGCCACAGGCTCTGACAGGTTCTACCATGTTGGAAAGGCTTCAAGTATGATCTGGTAACAGATCAGCCTAACAAAGTATAGAGAAGCTTATCACTAGATTTAACACGAGGTGATGAATTATTTGACCAAAGTAACACATGAAACAAAGAGAAAATACAAAATGGCCCTCCATCCTAATGTATTACCCCTCCACTTCTACAGTGAGCGCAGCAAAGTGGTGTCATAATGGAAAGAGAGTGATTTTTTGTTAAAAGGCTGTCACTAAACATGTACTTAAATATTTGTATTCTAAATGTAACAATCTTTGTCCAAAGGCCAAGTGGTTATAAGATTAGGGAAACTGGATCACATTGATTTTGAGGTTGTCCCTATAAAGGAAAGCAAAAGACAAAAGAAAGTTGAAACATAATGGAAGGATGACTCAAGTTTTCCCTGGAGAGGCAAATGAAGAACTGAACTTGGTTTTTATAATGAATTCAAAGACAATAAAGAATGGGGCATGTGGTATTTGTAGTGGTAACCATAAAAATATTAGCGCTTAGGCAGTAGCATCTATTGCAGAAGATGAAGACATAGAAAAATTCTAGGAAGAACTACAGAGCATCTCCAAATGCATTTGATATGTATATTGAAGCTTAAGATAACCAATGGACAGCCTAAATGGTCCATATGTAATCATGCAATACCCAGAGAATTTAAGTAAAGCCCTTAGCATATTGAGTGGAACTTTGGTGGCAGATTTATGGGAGGACATGGACAAGAGTCACATGGAATGCTCTGACATTGATGGATTGTAATCAGAGGTGTGCTGGAGCAAGCTCAAAATGGCTCTCAAGAGCTGATTATTAAATTCCCAGTGTGAGTATTTAGACCTCCAAAATGGAAAAATCAGGGCTTAGTTTCCTATCTTATTGATCATTAATCTTAAGAAAGTAATTAGAGAAAATGTGGGGTTTTTTTTCTTTTTTGTGGTTGTTTTTTGGTTTTCGGGGTTTTTGCGGGGCAATGAGGGTTAAGTGACTTGCCCAGGGTCACACAGCTAGTAAGTGTCAAGTGTCTAAAGCCAGATTTGAACTCAGGTCTTCCTGAATCCAGAGCCATTGTGTAGATTCTTAATAAATATTCATTGAGGGGCAGCTAGGTGGCACAGTGGATAGAGCACTAGCTAGAATTTTAGCCCCTTATAGTGTCAAGTGTCTGAGGCCAGATTTGAACTCAGGATCTCCTGAATACAGGGTCAGTGTTTTATCCACTGCACCACCTAGCTGCCCCGTTAATGTAAATTAAACTTAAAAGTATATTGTGCATAAATTTTCCCTCCAGAAATATAGTTGTTAAACATTTACCAGTATACCACTATTTGTGTTGTTCATCTCTGGAGGCTATAACTACATCAATGAGCTTAGACAGCCAATGGAGTGCTGAAGTCAGTATGAATTTAAATGAAACTGGACCTTAAACTATGTTTCTCTTTTGCTGCACAAAAGCAAAACGATTGTATCTATAAGATAAGAGAATTGAAAAGGTTTTTGTGTCTCTGTTCACATGACATGTATAAGAATTCACTGGAGTAAAAGGAAGTTTCTATCTGTCAGTTCTGTTATTCACAAATACACATGCACAATACAAACACAGAAAGGTCCACAATATGATGTTTCTATCTGCATATGCATAAATGAGTTTCCATGCTCATCCTTGTTTATAGCTGCAGAAATAGAGAAAAGAAGAATACTTTTTGAGGAGAGAAAAGAAAATTAGATTTTTGTTTGTGCACAAGTTTTATTTCAGTGTTGATTTGTTGTTGCTGTTCAGTAATTTTTCAGTTAAATCTGAAAATTCATGACCCCACTTGGGGGTCTTGGCAAAGATACTGGAGCAGTTTGCCATTTCCTTCTATGACTCATTTTGCAGAAGAGGAAACTAAAGCAAAGTTAAGTGATTTACCAAGGGTTACACAGCTAGTCAGTGTCTGAGGTTGGATTTGAACTCAGGTCTTCCTGACTCGAGGCCTTGTGTTTGATCCACTGAACCACCTAGTAAACTATAACAGCAATTGCATTATTTTCTATATCTTATTCTTGTATTTTATTCATATGTATATTCATTGGAATCACGAGGCTAGGTTTTAAGTCTTCAGTCTGACATTTACTTACTTTGTGAGCATGAGCATAGGTAGCCTTTCTCAGCTTTTCCCAATCTGTGAAAAGGGGGTGGGGGGAGAGAAGGTTTAATACTAACATTACCAACTTGATAGGGTTGTTGTGAAGAAAGGGAATCAAAAACTGTAAAGTACTATATTAATGTGAGCTAATTAAAACCAAATGCCTTTATGTTCCTGGCCCACACTTATCCCTTCTAGATATAGTACCCTAATCAAACCATGATTTGAAAACTCACTGATAGTTACCAACCCTCCGATGATAACTCTTTCTGAACTTAGAAGGGATTTCCCTTAGATAAGAGACATTCTAGGCACACCCTAGAAGTCTTTCCAATGTGATAGGACCTGTACTTAGCTTGCACAACCTTCAAGAAGTCATGGAACACTAATGCATTGTTAGTGGAGCTGTGAACTGATCCAACCATTCTAGACAGTAGTTTGTAACTATGCCCAAAGGGCTATGGGGCTGTGCATATCCTTTGACTCAGCAATACCACTATTAGGTCTTTTCCCCAAACAGATCATAAAAAAGTGAAAAGGACCCACATGTACAAAAATACTTATAGCTGCTCTTTTTGTGGTGGTAAGGAATTGAAAATTGAGGGGATGCCCATCAATTGGGGAATGGCTGAACAAGTTGCAGTATATGAATGTAATAGAATACTATTATGCTGTAAGAAATGATGAGCAGGCAGATTTCAGAAAAACCTAGGAGGACTTGCATGAACTGATGATGACTGAGATGAGCATAACCAGGAGAACATTGTACACAGTATCAACAACTTTATGTTTTGATCAACTGTGATAGACTTGATTCTTCTCAGCAATACAATGGTCCAAGATAGTTCCAAGGGACTCATGATGGAAAATGTTCTCCAAATCAAGAAAAAAAGAATGGTGGAATTTAGATGCAGATCAAACAATACTATTTGTATTGTTTTTGTTGTTGTTGTTTTTTGAGGTTTTTCCTTTTTGCTCTGATTCTTCTCTCATAACATGATAAATGCAGAAATATGTTTAATGTGACTGTACATACATAACCTATATCACATTACTTGCTGTCTTGGGGAGGGGGAGGAAGAGGAGGGAGGTAGAAAAATTTGAAACTAGAAATCTTATAAAAATAAATGTTGAAAACTATCTCTAAATGTAATGGGAAAATAATAAAATATTTGTATGAAAAAAAGAAGTCAGGGAGAGGGCGGAAAGGAGGGACTTAGGGATAAAAATTGGAACCCAAAACTATAAATAAAAAAATGTATATTATTTTTTTAAAAAGAAGTCAGAGATCTCCATGGTATGAAGAGCCATCAGACTAGGACTTCAGCGGAAAACTGCCATCCAAAGTTGTTTTCATAATAAATGCTTGTTTCTTTCTATCAATAATGATGCCTCACATTTACATGGTGTTTCAAGGTTTACAAGATTCTTTTCAAAGAACAGTCTTGGAAGGTGGAGCCAGGATGGCAGAGGAAAGGCTGTTATTTCCCCGAGCTCCCCACAAACTCCAAAAATAATGCTATAAGACAACTCCCAGAGCAATCTAACCCAAAAAAGAACAGAGTAAAACTATTTTCCAGCCAAAGATGGCTTAATTAGGTGACTCAGATCACCTGCTGATCTGGCTGAAAGAGGAGCTCTGCATGCAGCACAGACCATGCCTTCAGAGCCTCAGAATCTTCAGTGCCAGCAGTTTCTTGTGAAACTCAGCTCATGGACCAGTGAAGGGGTTCAGCAGTTGGCCAGGGTGAAATAACTGAGGTCTCTGCTGGAGTTAAGACGGCGCATCCATATTCTGAGCCAGTAAACTGACTCAAGTGGCAGTGGCCCAGTGGGGGAGGGGCATAGGCATGCCAAGTTTCTTACCATAGAAAATCAGATTTCAATCAAACATCTGCTTCTGGGTCAAGATGAGGAGGCAGAGAAAGCAGCAGACCATAGAAAGCTTATTTGGGGGCAAGTTAGACCAGAATACACCCCCAGAAGAAGATAATAACAAAGTCAATACTTCAACATCCAGAGCTTCCAAGAAAAATATGAATTGGTCTCTGGCCATGGAAATTCTCAAAAAGGACTTTGAAGAGAAAGTAAGAGAGATAGAAGGAAGGTATAGAAGGATAGACAAAAAATGGAAAGAGAAATGAGAGTGATGCAGGAAAGTCATGAGAAAAAAGTCAACAGTTTGAAAAGCCAAATGGAAAGAGATACAAAACCTCTCTGAAGATAATAATTGGGGGAACAGCTGGGTGGCACAATGTATAAAGCACCAGCCCTGGATTCAGGAGGACCTGAGTTCAAATCTGGCCTCAGACACTTGACATTTACTAGCTGTGTGACCCTGGGCAAGTCACTTACCTCTAATTGCCCTGCAAAAAAAAAAAAGAAAAGAAAAAAAGAAAATAATTACCTGAGAATTAGGATTGAACAAATGGGAATTAGTGACTTAATGAGAAACCAAGATGCAATAAAGCAAATAGAAATGAATAAAAAAATAGAGGGCAATATGAAATATCTCCTTGGAAAAACAGCTGACCTGGAAAATAGATCCAGGAGAGATAAATTGAAAATTATTGGACTACCTAAAAACCATGATCAAAAGAGTTTGGACATCATCACCCAAGAAATTGTCAGGGAAAATTGCCCTGATATTCTAGAAGGTAAAATAGAAATTGAAAGAATCCACTGATCACCTCCAGAAAGAGATCCCAAAAGTAAAACTTCCATGAATATTACAGCCAAATTCCAGAGATCCCAGGTCAAGGAGAAAATATTGCAAGCAGCTATAAAGAAACAATTCAAGTACTGTGGAGCTACAGTCTGGACAACACAAGATCTAGCAGCCTCTACATTAAAACATCTAAGGGCATGGAATATGATATTCCAGAGGGCAAAATAATTGGGATCACTGCCAAAAATCACCTACCCAGCAAAACTGTGTATAATCTTTCAGGGGGGAAAATGGGACTTCAATGAAAAAGAGGACTTTCAGGCATTTGTGATGAAAAGACCTGAACTGAACAGAACATTTTACTTTCAAATACAAGACCCTAGAGAAGTATAAAATGGTAAACAGGAAAAATAAATCATGAGGGATATTAAAAGTTTAAACTGTTTACATTCCTACATGTGAAGATAATACTTCTAACTCATAAGAACTTTCTCAGTATTAGGGAAGCTGAAAGGAATATACTTAGACAGAGGGCAGAGCTATGAATTGAATATGAAGGGATGATATCTGTAAAGTATTTATTTTTTGTTTTTCCTTGTTTTTTGTGGGGCAGGCAGGGTGAGGTGGCTTATGTCTGGGGCTGGATTTGGGCTTGGGGCCCCCTGGGTCCAGGGCTGGTGCTTTGTCTACTGTGTCAACTAGCTGACCCATGGTGACATCTTCAAAATAAAGTTATGGGGTAAGAGGAATGCATGGGAAGATAGGGAAGGGGAGAAGTGAACTGGAGTAAAGTAGCTCACATAAAAGAAACAAGAAAACCTTATGGAGTGGAGGGGAAGATGGGGAAGGATCAGGGGAGTGAGTGAACCTTAATCTCATCAGAATTGGCTCAAAGAGGGAATAACATACACACTCAAGTGGGTATAGTAATATATTGTGCCCTGAGGAAAAGTGGGAGGGGAAGGGCATAAGGGGGTAAAGGGGAAGGAAGAGAGGGCAGATTGGGGGGGGCAGTAAAAAGCAAAACACTTTTGAGAAGGAATAGTGTGAAAGAAGATGGAAAATAGAGGAAATATCAAGGGGAAGGAATAGGATGGAGGGTAATACAGTTAGCAATAGTAACTGTGAAAGAAATGATGAGCAGGATGATATCAAAAGGATGTATGAAAAATGCAAACCATCAACAGAGGAAGAACTGATGGTATCTGAATACAGATTGAAGTATAATTTTATTTTTTAGTTCCTCTTTCTAAAGTTATTTTGTCTATTTTCTTTCACAACCTGACTAATGTGAAGATGTTCTGCATAACTAGACATGTATGAAATATATTTCATTGCTTGATTTCATAGGGAGGGTTGAGGAGAGAGGGGAAAAGAAAATTTAGAACACAAAGGTTTAAAAATCAATGTGAAAAATTATTTTTACATATAACTTGGGGAAAATTCTAAATAAAAATTTTAAACAAACAACAAAGAACAGTCTCATGAGTTAGGCAATGAAAGCAGTATTAGCCTCATTTTATAAATTAAGAAACAAGGTCAGGGATTTGAAGAGAATTGCCTAAGCTCATATGGATATTAAATGACAGAACCAGGAATTATACCTCCACAGTTTGCTGCCAAATCCTCTTTGTCCATACTATGCTTTCTCTCTGTAATACAATTGTAGTCCCAAAAGCATAGGAAATGATAGCCACAGTGCACTTCGCATTGGTCAGACTGCACTAAAGGCTCATTAGTGAGCTCATGACAAAATTGAAACATCCAGATATTTTTCATATTAAATACTATTAAACCAGTGTCCCTCATCAAATCTTTGTACAGTTGGCATTTAGTGGTAAGCATAAAACTTCACATTCATCCATATTAAATTTTGTCTTACTAATTTTGGCCCAGTTTTGCCAACTCATCAAGGTAATTTGGGGCATTGTCTTCATTTATTGGTATCACATTTAAAGAGAGACAATGACAAACTAGAGACCTTTCAGAGGAAGGGGATGATGATAGTGCATCATCTAGAAACCATATCATAAAAGAACAGTGAAAAAACTATAGGTGTTTTGTCTGTTTGTTGTATGAAGTCTTCCTTCAAATATTTGAAAAATGATCATATCAAAGATTGAAGAAACTGATTCTGTAAATGGCAGCAAAATTTGGCTGAAGTTTTCTGACAATAAAATAGGATGCCTGAAAACAAATACCTTTTTGTCACTTTAAGCATTCAAACAGAGGCTAGAGATCCACTGATCAGAGGTATTAGGTTTTCCTATACTAACAATGCTAAAATTGAAGAGGATAGGGTCAGTGACTTTTTTTTTTGCAGGGCAATGCAGGTTAAGTGACTTGCCCAGGGTCACACAGCTAGTAAATATCCAGTGTCTGAGGCCAGATTTGAACTCAGGTTCAAATGCGTGGCCAGTGCTTTATCCACTGTACCAACTAGCTGCCTGTGGGTCAGTGACTTCTAATGTCCTTCCTAACTCATAGGCTCCATGACAGCATAAAATTATTATTTTTATATCTATTTTTAGGAATGTGTTTTCTTCATTTCCTCTGAGCTTCTATACTTCTGGACCTGCAGTACAGTTCTCACAAGTGTTTCCCCTGAGATACATACTTCTGCCACTTGCTGAGAGATCTTTTTTTTTTCAAACTATGTCATTATATTATCCAATTTGTTTTAAATGTTTTTATTATACTTATTCAGTGCTACCATTCTCCTTTCTCATGTGCATATATTCTTGAATATCGTAGGAATTCACTGTATTATCTATTTGCTCTATCTATGACTCCGAAGGCTGAGGTAGCCAGTAAGAAGATGAAGATAACATTCTAGCTGCTTGGTGCATGTAACTATCCATAAGAAAGTATACAGGCGGGGGCGGCTAGGTGGCGAAGTGGATAAAGCACCGGCCCTGGAGTCAGGAGTACCTAAGTTCAAATCCGGCCTCAGACACTTGACACTTACTAGCTGTGTGATCTTGGGCAAGTCACTTAACCCCCACTGCCCTGAAAAACAAAAAACAAACAAAAAAAAGAAAGTATACAGGCTATTTACTGAACATAGAAGGTGAAATGCATCTTTGTTTATGGCCATTATTGTCATTCAGTTGTGTCCTACTCTTCATGACCCCATTTGGAGTTTTCTTGGCAAAGATACTGGAGTGGTTTGCTATTTCCTTCTCCAGCTCATTTTACAGATGAGGAAATTGAGGCAAACAGGGTTAAGTGACTCTCCCAGAGCCACACAGCTGGTAAGTCTCTGAGGCCAGATTTGAACTCAGGAAGATGAGTCTTTCTTCCTGATTCCAGACCTGAGACGCTATCGATTGCACCTCCTAGTTGTACTGCTATATAGCTATCTATGGCCATACGTTAAGGTAAATGTGTGCTCAAAAATCTCATTCATGGTGACCCATGAGACACAGGAAAAAGAAGTTATCACTTTTATAAGAAAATTTGGTCTCTCTTATAGGATCTTAGAATTTAAACTTACAAGGACCTTAAGAGATCAAAAATTATGTACTGGAAAACAAACGAAACCAACAAAAATTGTGCACATATTCACCTTAAAAAGCCAAGTTGGCTGCGAAGTTTTAAATGACTGAAAATAGGGTTTGAGTTTCAATTTCAAACATATTGAGTTAGTAATTGTTTTAATTCTGGGAAGCTCTGAATCATTTTGTCAAACAGTTTTCTTTGCCCTTAATGTCTTTATTCCATGCCTATTCATTGGCAAAACTATACAAGTTTAACAATTTCAAATCATTTTCTGTCTCCTTTTCCCAAAAGCAAATTGTGTTTGAAAGGAATGGGATGAAAGAGGAGGGGGTTAGAATTCAAGAGAGTATTATATTGTGGGAAAATGATGTTGATAATATGGAGGGCAGTTTAAGAAGCAGTATAGGCAATGTGTTATAAATGAGAAGATTTAGGTGTGTGTGCTAGATCATTTACCAGTTGTTCAGTCTTTTCAGTTAAGTACAACTCTTCATGACCTCATTTGGGCTTTTCTTAGCAAAGATATGGGACAGCCTGGTGGCACAGTGGCTAAAGCACCAGCCCTGGATTCAGGAGGACCTGAGTTCAAATCCGGCCTCAGACACTTGACACTTACTATCTGTGTGATCCTGGGCAAGTCACTTAACTCTCATTGCCCTAAAAAAAAAATAGTGAGCAGTGGTTCACCAATGCCAAATCATTTTACAAATGAGAAAAATGAGTCAAGTGACTTGGCCAGGATCACACAGCTACTAAGTGTCTGAGACTGGATTTGAATTCCTGACTCCAGGTCTGACTCTCTATCTAATACATCACCTAGGTGCCTAGATCATTTACTTATCAGCTATGTTGTGTGGGCATGTGGTCCTATGGGGACATACCCTGAAGTTTCATGAGAAATTTTGGGAGCAAAAGAGAGTTAGGCTAATAACCTGAGTACCATAAACTTCATAGGAGTGTTCAATAGTGTATAAGCAGTACCAGAGGGGTGAGGAAAAGAGACATGTCAATATATGGACCCACAGGTCATAGACCACCAGGGATCAACCAATGTGTTAAGGAGAGAGAAAGAAACATTACCATTAAGTCAGTAAGAAGATCGATTCAGAAGTATGCAAGCAATCTCAGGAATGGATTAAGTTAAACCTGTGTCCTAGTATTCAAGTTATAGGTGAAAAACAGGGAAATTTACAGAACAGAATCAAAAGTCAGGGATTAATAACCTCAATAGTCTTACATGTTGTACTTTTCTTAACTTCTAGCTACATAAACAGTCCTTTAGATCATAGGAGTCCAACACAGGGAGCTCACAATACTCCTGAGTAAGGCTCAAATTAGAAGAAAATGCAATTGGAAATATTTAATGAAATAAAAATACAATAAAACAGAGATAATATTAACATGTCATTTTATAAGTCAAAATGCCACCTGCAGGGATCCTTATGTATGGTTTGATGGCTCCATTTCAATTGGAATTTGACACCACTGCTTTAGTCTCTATCTAGTTCCATCAGCAGTTCTTTCACTGCCTCAGCTATTGGCCTAGCCACCCACACCCACTCTGTTTGATGAGCAATTGTTTTTGTTATTTGTCCTTTATTCTTGAAGAGGACCATGAAATCAGGAGGTGATGGCATGAATTGCACTAAATTGGATTTAAGTGAGGGAGGGCTGTGGAATATCACTAGCCTGACTCTCTTCTCCAGAGCTATCTGACTCCAGTGGCAAGATATATATCAGGATGACTGGAGATGATCCCAGATGTTTAAGGCAATTGGGGTTAAGTGACTCACCCAGGGTCACACAGCTAGTAAATGTCTTAGGCGAGATTTGAACTTATGTCCTCCTGACTCCAGGGCCAGTGCTCTATCTACCACACCACCTAGCTACCTCATGATAAGTAGTAGATGCCAATGTAAGAAGCATATCATAGGAAGCAAGTCATTTAACTCCTCTGATCCTCAATTTCATTAAGAGCAAAATGGGTATAATGTTTTCATTCAATACTTCATAGGGTAATTGTAAGTCAAGTACTTTGTAAATCCTAAAGTGCTATGTGAATGTGAGCTGCCATTCTTATGATGATAAAATATAGTTCATGATGCTCCATTGTAATGGCTGTCTCCCATGCCTGGAATATTCTATCTCCTCACCCTTTTCCTCTTTCAAAACAGGGAGGGGAGGAGAGGAGAAAGGTGAGGGGAGAAGGGAAAGGAGGGCAGAGGGGAGGGGAGAAAGGGAGAATACAAAGGGAGAGAAGAAGAAGGAAGGAGAAATAGAAGTATCTAAATAGCATTGTAAACCTTATGGTGCTGATAAATGATATGATGATTATTATAATATTATATATATATATATATAGAGAGAGAGAGAGAGAGAGAGAATCTTTGCTGATTAGCTTAAATCAATTATAGTTTCTACATAATCTGAAGTCATGAATTTTTTCTGACTTGCTACTATGTGGTAGCTACTATGGTGTATATATGATCCCAGTGGATGGCAATAGGTCTAGGCCTCTCTGGCAACAAAACATCTCCAGGAAGACGTTTAAACCTGCTGCTTATCATTACTAGGATGGAGCATCACTTTTTAGATCAACTAATGAACCTTGGAGCAAATGTTGTGCAAATCATTCTCTTGACCCTTTAGGACAGAACAGGAAAATAAAATTCCAATTGCAGCTCTCTGTATCTTCTCCCTATGCTATTGCTTTATGTTTCAAAATGGATTAAAAGTCCTAAAGGAAGTGTGGTGGCCACATATTTAGTGTTGCCACAGGATGATTTACCAAAAATCATAACCAAAGCTTACCTAGTTATCTAAGTAACGCTTTTAAAGATCCTTCTTATTTTGAAAATAATTTGCAGGTTATTATTTACAATTGTCCATAAACTAGATGATCAACTTTCACAATCTTTTAAGTCAAGCTCTTAAATGAGTTGATCCTTTTGCCCCTTATGAACATGTAACTGACACTTTTAACAGAATAGTTTTTGTACAATTATAGACATCGGTTTCTGTAGTACACTCTAAAAGCAATAGACTTTTGTAAATGGGTGACTGCAGTCAGTTGAGTAGACACAACTGTCTCTGCTGTTAACAATTTCGGTTTAGTTGACACGTCAATGATGAAACATTTGTTCAGTTAAACAATGGAAGGGAAATGTAGATGATACATTAATAATAGCTCCTTATATAGCTCCTTAACCATTTTATGATGTGTTTTACAACAACTCTTTGAAGTAGGTTATGCAACTATAATTATTCCCTTTTTACAAAGAATACAGAAATGTAGAATCTCAAAATCCCACAGCAAAATGATCATACCCAGGGCTTCATAGGATCATGTTAGGATCAAAACTTGAGAACTTGGGGCAGCTGGGTGGCGCAGTGGATAGAGCACCGGCCCTGGAGTCAGGAGTACCTGAGTTCAAATCTGGCCTCAGACACTTAACATTTACTAGCTGTGTGACCCTGGGCAAGTCACTTAACCCCAATTGCCTCACTAAAAAAAAGAAAAACAAACTTGAGAACTGGATGGGAGTTCAGAGGTAAGCTTGTGTAACATCCTCGTTTTATATATGAGGAAACTAAGGGCCTGCCTTACTCAGGCCTTAAATAACATCAGAACTAGGACTTTGAAACCATATCTTCTGGTTCTGAGTTAGGTGAAATATGACTAGACATGGCTGCCCCTTACTAGACATAGGTGGGATAAATGAGGGAACATCAAAATCACTGATTAAAAAACAGGTAATGAAAACAGATTGTGTTTATCTCTGTAAGTATAGAGGCAGCGCTGTTTGGGCAACAATTTTCAGACAAACTGGTCAGCCATGGTCCTTAAACTGGCACCATGAGCAAGAGCAAAGGGTGGCCTGGGTTCTTATTCCATAACGTTGCCATATAAGTGGACCAGGCCTGGGGGCGGCTAGGTGGCGCAGTGGATAAAGCACTGGCCCTGGAGTCAGGAGTACCTGAGTTCAAATCCGGCCTCAGACACTTGACACTTACTAGCTGTGTGACCCTGGGCAAGTCACTTAACCCTCATTGCCCTGCAAAAAAAAAATAATAATAAGTGGACCAGGCCTGATTGGTCTTACAAAAGTCATCATTAGAATCGTTAGTTCTGTAATAACCCAGTCACCAAACACAGAAACAGACTGATGCTCAACCTCTGGCATCAAACATTGGGTGATTCAGTTTCATCAGCCAAGTTCTCCTATAAGAGAACCATCAACCACAAAGAGTGACAGACCCTACTGGCCACAGCTGCAATTGCCAGCCAAGGACACTCAGTATAATAAGGTGCTGTAGGTGACCCATTAGTCTTGTCAGCCGCCCTCCTGTGCATAAGGAATAACACTGTCAGCAACTTCATCTTCCAATTCAGATTGCAATATATAGACTTGCCTTTATGTGTCTTCATACATGTCAATATATGCCTTAGAGGTAAAGCACCCACAAGGGTTGGTTGCTGTCAGCAAAACAAAATTTGGAAATAAAACAGCTCTTATAAATCTTTATAAAATCTGCTTTACAACCTTCTGTTAATTATTTAAGTTGTTTCTCATCGTTTCGTTTCTCAAACATTCTCGAGTCGCCAGTCTTACCTGAGAGAGGATGACTGCATTCTAGACTTTATTATGTATAGTTCAGAGAAAGTAAAAAGATATGGGAGAGAAAAAATATGACACAAAGAATGGAGAATTCCTCCAGGCTCGGCATTAAATGTGATTCTAGGCAATGTGATGGTGAAACATGGATTGGGAAGTCTCTGTTTCTGCTAACCTCCTATCTTTGAGATGCTGTTACTTTCATATTTCCTAAACTTTGTGATATAAACAGCAAACCTAATTCAGGAAGAAGCATCCACCATAACTGATTACCATAACCAGGAGCACACACATTTAAATCAAAAGTCACTTGAGTTGGAAAAGGTTTAAGTTTTTTCAATAAATTATATTTTATAATGACTATAAAAGTTATATAGTACATGGAGACCTGCTCGAGGTAGATGCTTTACTGTACTTGAATTGCTCCGAATACTTCCTGAGATATAAAGCTGACAATCAGACATCTGAGGATGCGTTGGGGGAAAGCATCCTTTGAAAGATTAAAGTATGAATTTTATAAAGTAAAGCAAGGGGTAAACCTTTGTTTTTCCATTTATGGAGGGATGGAATGGCTATTATTATCAAGCAAATTGAATGAAGAAAACTAAGAAAAAAACATACCCCACTCATTTTTTTCAGCTAATGGTGAGAATTCTTACTATTTAGAAACTATTTCCTTTAGCTTTCTTTATACATTTTTGTGATCATGCTAAGATAAAAAGAATCAATTACCTAATATTTATGTAGAAAATTTCACAGTTAAAAACTAAATTACTCTTTATAATAATCCAATAATTTTGCAATTAAACTGGGGAATCATTTTAAATGCTTTAAATGTTGTTGAAAATTTAATGTGTTACGGTTTGGGTGGATACTTAGGAAAAGAAAAATCTTTTTTAATAAAGTGGGGAAACGACTACATTTAAAATGAGTCATTCCTTTTTTTAAAGTGGAGAAGTATTTAATCAAAAAGGGCAATAGTTTCCAAAATTAGAAAATGCTTTACAAATGTAATTATTCTTTATATTAATCCTCCTTCATACTCTGCATACTTGTTCTTAGTGCCATGAATCATGGGATTCAAAGATATAAACTTTTAGCTAATCAACTTTCTATAGCTAAGAAAAACCACATTTTAGAAGGCAAAGAACAAGAGTCTAATATTTAGTGAGAATTGCTAACAATGTGCAAAAAATGGGGATTGGTAAGGGGAGACAGATGACAGTGGAAATAACCAAGTTTTACCTCTAACAACAATGAAACAATGAAACTAATGTTAAAAAGGAGCAATTTTCTGGGACTTGGAGGATAATGAAGCCAAGAGTAATAAGTGGCATAGACCTGAAAAGAACAAATAATTCCAGACAAAGCCAATTATGTTCTATGAATAACTAAATTAGTGGATGAGGTAAGGCAAGATATGTAATAAATTTAGACCTTTGACACATAGCATCTACATAAATCCTTCAGGAAGAATTAATTCAAATTGGCTTGGAGATGAACATTGTCAAATGAATTGGAAATTGGTTGATGGACCATAAACAAAGGGGAATAATAATAAGAGAGATGCATCAAGCCAGAGGGAAGTAAGCAAAAGGAAGCCACTAAGACCCACAAAAGATCTGGACTGATTTCATTTCTTCATTAATGACCTAGAAGGAAATACAATAAAAGAAATAACAATTTGGCAAATAACACTAAACTAGGCAATGTCACCCATACAATTAGAAGAATTATCACAGACAGTCCTAGGAAGGCAATGGATGGAAATGTACATGAGATAGTACTTGAACAGGCAATGCCCTCACATTTATACACATAAACCAATCAGTTCAGGCAAATCTTTGAATGGTAACCAGTGAGTTACCAGTTGGTAATAAGACCATTCGGTCAAAAGCCTTTTTAAAAGCAAAAGTATTTGACCCAGTACTAGGGCTGTACTCCAAAAAAGATTAAAGAAAGAGGAAAATATTTATATCCATCCATTCTGTAGTTTCTAAGAACTTGCCACTAAGGGCGGTATCTAAACAAATTATGATGTATTAGTGTCTTAGAATATTAATGTTTCCTCATGTTAAGAAATAATGAAAAGGATAGGTTAAGAAAAATCTGGGAAGATTTTTATAAGCGAACTCAGAGTAAAATGAGTGGAAACCAGAGAACATTTTTACAATAGTGTCATTATAAAGAAAAAAAAACTGAGAAAAACTTAAGAATGCTTATCAGTGAAATCATCAACCTCAGCTCTAGAACACCAGTGGTGAAACATGCAAATCATTTCCAGACGGTGATGTGAATGTGATGTGTCTTCATATTGTCCAATGAAGGGATTTCTTTTGCATGAATATGTGTTGATACAAGCATTTCAGTTCTTTTTTTATTTCTTTCAGTGTTTGAATGAGAAGTTCAGAGGAAAAGAAAAGGATAAGATATTAAGTTACTTCAAAATTTAAAAATGCTTTATAAAAGTAATTATTCTTTGATGGGGTTAAAGAAGAAAAGAGGGTTATTGAAACACCTTTTTAAATGAACAGAAGAGAACAGAAGGAAGGTGAGTGGTAAACACAAAGAAGCAAATCAGTTTTGAAAATAATCTTTCAATTCAATGGAAATTTACATTTGTCTGTGTTACCAATATTTTTTTTAAGAATTAGATTGATTTGGGGGCAGCAAGGTGGCACTGGCCCTGGATTCAGGAGGACCTGAGTTCAAATCTGATCTCAGACACTTGACATTTATTTGCTGTGTGACCCTGGGCAAGTCATTTAACCCTCATTTCCCCCAAAAAACAATAAAAAAAATTAAAAAGAATTAGATTGATTTTGACAAAATTTTAAATACTATCAAATTCCATAAATATAGATCTTAAGTTCTGGGGTCCCTCCTGGCATTTGATAACTGTTTTCATATATGCATATATCTAACAAAATGAAAGAATAGATATGGAATTTGACATATAAATAAAGGTTAAAGACAAATGGATTTGCACTAAATCAATGGATGGAATTTATTTAATAATGTACTTAAGTTTTCATTCAACAAACATTTATTAAATGTCTGCTGTGTATAGAGAACAAAGTTCTCTACAGTCTTTGACCTCATGGAATTTCCAAACATCTAAGTATAAAAAATAACAACACAGAACATGTACATTATAAAAGTGTAAAACAAATTTCTCTGTCTCAAGAGAGTTCATGGAGGAAGTAGCATTTTGAATTGAGCTTTGCCGGATGATTTGGAATTTACCAACCTACAGGGAAAAGAGAGAACATTCTAGGAAGAAGGAATTTGACTGAAATGAATGGAGGCAATACTATAAGAAAAACATGGAAAGGTAGAGTGATTCCTAGGGCAACTAGGTGGCACAATAGATAGGGTGGCAAGCCTGGAGTTAGGAAGACTTAAGTTCAAATCCAGCCTCAGACATTTACTAGTTGTGTGACCCTGAGCAAGTCATTCAACCTTGTTTGCCTCAGTTTCCTCATCTGTAAAAAGAACTGAAGAAGGAAATGGTAAACCGCTCTAATATCTTTGTCAAAAAAAAACAAAACAAAATAGGGTTACAGAGAGTAATACACCACAGAATAAGAAATAACAGC
This sequence comes from Dromiciops gliroides, assembly GCF_019393635.1. NCBI lineage: Eukaryota > Metazoa > Chordata > Mammalia > Microbiotheria > Microbiotheriidae > Dromiciops > Dromiciops gliroides. Next base: position 275,056,392 of record NC_057861.1, read on the forward strand.
AAAAGCCTGGTTCCAGATGATAGAGGATCTTGAAAGCCAGGAAAGGAAATCTGAAATTCACTTAGAGGACAATAGGGAGCTGCTTTAATTTATTTTTGTCATACTGACCCAACCGGGAGACTCTGTTTTTCAATTCTGGGCAAAGTCACTATTACAAATGATGCCAAATCATTTTCTAACTGCTTGAACTATCTGGCACAGGGGAAAAAGATGTGAATTTTGAGTCAAGAAGGCCTTGGTTTGAATCCCAACTCTGTTATTTACCTTAACCTTATTTATATTTAACCAGATTAGTCACAACTTTACTAGACCTCAATGTTCTCTTCTGTTAAAAGGGAGACTTGGATCAGAACTAAGGCATTTTCAACCTGGGTTCTGCAAACTTAGTTGCTGTTGTTGGTTAATTCTTTTAAATAACTGTATTCTGATAAAATTGGTTTCCTCAGAAGTTGTCTGAATTTTATTTCCTCCAGTTAATGACGTTATTCTGAGAATTAATCTATAGACTCACCAAACTGCCAAAGGGGTCCAATGACACACGAAAAGCTAAAAACTCTTGGTAGGTAAAACTCCAAGATCCCTTTTTCCTCAAAATCCATTATCCTCTGATCTTGATGAGGAATAGAATAGCACAATAACTACCCTCCCCCACTTAGCTTCAGGCAGATCAAGAGATCTGAGGAAAGTGGACATCAAAATGAATTATCTGGCTGATTGGATTTAGGCAATAGTTGTATGCTTGCTAAATGGAGGGGATCTCCTTGATCTAAAGTGATTCTCATTCCTTAAGGAGTATAAATATAACTGGAGATTCCAACATGTGGTCTCACTTGATTAGAAGTAGTAAGTGGGTTTAAAAGACCCAAGTGTTCTGAGGTATCCTCCTCTCTCTCCTTCTTATTAAATTGTGAAGCTTCATACTGGGTATATTGTGTTCTTCTTTAAGGTAGAAAACTGAACACATCCCTGTGCTTAATTCTTTCTGGTGGTCAATGGGTAAGAAGTTGGTGCTTTCTTGTCTAAGGATGGAGCAGAGAAGAGCAAAAATATGGTTTTTCTGAAAACCCTCTGTGTGTCTTTCTGTCTCTGCACTCTCCCTCTCGATCTCCTTCCCTTGTCCTTATTCTCTCATTCTTGCTCTTACTCTCTTTCTCTTAGTAGTCAAGATGTTCTCCACAAAGTCTCATGTTAAAAAGGAGGCCCAACTGGACTCAAGAAAAGTAGTTGAGGGCTATTCTTATATTTTCTTTTTATAGAGCCCATACAAAAGATGTGAATACAAATAAGACATTATTATTACTTTTTTTGTTTTGTTTAGTTTTTTGTGCGGGGCAAAGAGGGTTAAGTGACTTGTCCAGGGTCACACAGCTAAGTATCAAGTGTCTGAGACCAGATTTGAACTGAGGTCCTCCTGAATCCATGGCCAGTTTTTTATCCACTGTGCCACCTAACTGCCCATTATTATTACTTTTTATAGATGATTGGTTTAGAATCATCTCTCTTGTGTGGTCTATAATGCTTTTTGCTGCTATCAGAATAATTTTGTTTCCTGCTTTTCAAAATCTACAGAATTCTTCTTATAAATTGGATTTGTTGATGTTATTTATCTGCCTACCCCAAGGAAATTCAGGTCTTTAATATCCTTACTTAAGGTTTAGCCTATAGAAATGGTTATTTATTCCAAATATCTGGATGGCAAACTGTACTGCTCCTTCAGGAGAAAGTGTAATTGAGTGGTCAAGATCACTGGGTATCTGAAGGGAGAATCATGCATCCTGAGCTCCCCAATCAGGCGCAATGGGAGGGCAGTTGACTACTGGATATTCATTGTTAGCAAATATAGCCAGTCCTAAGTCATGGTTTCTGCCAGCTACTGCCACAAATATAGCAAGAACACCACTCTCTTCATAATCAACTTCATCTGGCCCCTTATGGACAATTATCACTTGAAGATCACATGCATGAAATGGCACAGTTTCCATAAGGCTTCTTAATTTTTTCACAATAACCAACGTTAAGAGTTGAGCTCATCAATATGATAACTTTCTGTGGATTTTCTGAGCTTTTTAAAGCAACTCTACTCTTTCTGTAATCCATTTAAAGTTTTTCTTCACTATCTCAAAGCCTTCAGATAACACTTCCTTAAGATCTCAGTATGATTGTCTTTCTATTGGCTTTGTTTTTCAGATGGCCAGAGTCACCAGGACTCATCAGCAAGAAAAATTTTTATACGTATATCTGCACCAAAGTCAATCTTTATGTGAACCCGAGGTAACAAGGACTTTACCAGTATTTTAAAAAATAGGATGTCGGGGGGCAGCTAGGTGGTGCAGTGGATAAAGCACCAGCCCTGGATTCAGGAGTACCTGAGTTCAAATCTGGCCTCAGACACTTGACACTTACTAGCTGTGTGACCCTGGGCAAGTCACTTAACCCCCATTGCCCCGCAAAAAAAAATTTAAAAAATTTAAAAAAAAAATAGGACATCGTGACACATTGAGAGCCAGTATGTATATAGCACCTACTATTTGCCAGAGACTACAAAGTTCTTTTTCTAGATTCTTGCATCAGCCCTGGGAGACAGATGTTGTTAAACTCATTTTACATTGTGGCTTACCTAGGATTACACAGCTATTAAGTATTGGAGGCCAAATTTGAACCCAAATCTTCCTGACTCCAAGTCCAGTGCTCTATACACTGTACCACCTAGTGACCTCAGTCTGGAATGTGCTTGCACTTTTTGCTGATGGTGAAGTTGAGGTTGGATTTTTTTTTAACTAGGGAATTCTGAGCTCCAGTGGGCTATCAATCACCTGTCTACACTAAGTTTGGTACCAACTTATAAGTGAGCTCTGGAGAGGGAGGTGCAACCATGCCGCAAAGGTCAGAAATCAGGCAGGTCAAGGTTTCTCTAACATTTAGTAGTAGTGTCTGGACCTTCAGCGATCACTGCACTTCGTACCTGGGAAAAATTCGGGGAGGAAGGGAAAGGAGGAGGGGGAGGGAGAGACAGAGACAAAAGGGAGGAAGAAAGATGGAGGAAGGAAGGAAAGAAGGAAAGAAGAGAGGGAAGGAGGGATGGAGGGATGGAGTGAGGGAAGGAAAGAAGGAAGAAAAAAAGAAAAAATAGTCTGTATGAAATGACCCATGATATCCCATCTTCTCTGACACCATTTGAAAACAACATTCTATTCTTCAGACCTCTATGGTTCATTATTGGCATCATCCTTGAAACATGATTCCACTTTAGGTGGGTAGAACTTGTATCCTTTGACACAAGGATTTCTTCTGAGGGGAAAAAAAAACCACAGTTGCAATTCTCTATAACCATTCTACTGGAATAATTTTGCATGGGGAATGCAATGAAAGCCATCATGCCACATATTTTTGGTGAAAGAAGTTTTAATATCTACTTCCTTAACAAGTCAAAAGTACATCTGGTAATTTCATTTAAGACTTCAGACTTCCCTTCCAAGTGTTTTCTTTAAGGCACCGAGGTGGTATGGTGCATAGAATACCAGTCCTGGAGTTAGGAGGACCTGGGTTCAAATCCACCCTCAGACACTTGACACTTACTAGCTGTGTGACCCTGGGCAAGTCACTTGACCCCAACTGCCTCCAAATAAAGAGGTTTTTTTTTTAATATTCCTACCCACATTTCCGACTATAATCTTATATTTAGACTGCAAGAGGACTTTTCCAAGACTATTCAGCAACACATAAGCTTTATTTACTTCATCCTCATAGCATTTCTTTCTTTTTTTTTTTTTTTGCGGGGCAATGGGGGTTAAGTGACTTGCCCAGGGTCACACAGCTAGTTAAGTGTCAAGTGTCTGAGGCCGGATTTGAACTCAGGTACTCCTGAATCCAGGGCCAGTGCTTTAGCCACTGCACCACCTAGCCGCCCCCTCATAGCATTTCTTATCCATTTTCAGTATTTCCAGTACTTGCCATTTCCCTGATGGTGTCCTCTACAGTGACTACTAATGGGAGGACAGCAGAAACCTGGCTCATTATTCCATCTCTCAGAAATGTCTCATTGCCACATTGACTATCACTTTACACAATGAAACTAGTATGGTGATATATTGGTTCTTTTATAATTATTCTACCATTTCTATAATTGATATAATTATTTTTGATAAATATTTTAATATATCAACCATGTCTAAACTCCAGTACGTAGACAAAAGCAGTCTGATAGATTCAGGGAGTGGGAGAATATGATATTTAATAGGGTTTGGGGTTTCAACTGAGCTACAAATCTTCTTGATAATTCATGTATATACAACCCTTCTGGAAAGCAATGTAATGATTGGAATGATGCCACCTGCTGGAGACTTACTGTAGAAAAGCTCCGCCATGAAATGAAGGTCTTTGAGGGCAAGGCCATGCAGCTTTTCTTTGGCATCAGGAAGTGACGTTTGCTGGTGGGAGGAAGAAGGGGGAGCCAGGCGCTCTGTCTCGCTCTCTCTTCCTGAGGAGGCTGGTGGAGAAGGGAGCTGGAAATGCACTCTCCCTTTAATAGATAGGAATCTAGGCCTTTCTCTCTCTCTTTACCAATTTCTTATTCTCCTTAATAAATGCTTAAAAGTCTAACTCTTGCTAAAGCTTATAATTTATTGGCGACCACTCATTAGATATTTTAGACAGTTTAGCTAGAATTTTAGCTTTAACAGCAATTTGGAATTATTCAAATAAAGTAGCTAAAATGTCTATACATTTTGACCTGGAGATTCTACTACTAGGCACATACTCCCAAGAGGTAATTGACAAAAAAAAAGTGCCCAAATACACAAAAATATTTAGAGTAGCACTTTTGTGATACAAAGAATAGGAAACAAAGTAGACCCCCCCAATGATTGAGAAGGGGGCTAATCAATCATTGGTACATAAGTTACTATGCTATATGAAACAATAAGAATGATGAATACAGAGAATCATAGAAATATTTACATGAACTTTATATTTACATGAATTAATGCAAAGTGAAGTAAGCAGAGCCAGAAAAAAATATTATTTACAACAGCTACAACAATGTAAATTGTTGTTTGTTCATCCTTTATTTTCCAAGATGGCATCACTGGGTGAAGGTTTGATTCCTTGACTCATGTGTGAATTGGATTGAAGTGAGGCAAAGTTGTGCAAAGTTATCGACCTTACTCTCTCTTCCAGAGTCATCAATGTCCAGTGGCAGGACAAAAGTCAACACAACTGGTGATGGCCTGGGACAAAGTAGATGACCTTGAGGTCTTAGATGTCTTGTCAAGCTCTCAGTGCTTCACAGTGACTACTCCAGCCACTTTCATGGCTGGTAGAACAAATTGTCTTCATCTGTCTGTTTTCCAGGGGAGGAGGAGAAACAGGTCTTTACATGCTGGTGGTAGATATCCCCCTAGTTCGCTAGGATTTGAGGACTGTCAGTTACCCACATTCTGGTTTACCTAATGATTTCAACCCAGTGTGGCCACAATGTATACTACAGCCTCTGTAACCTCAAAGCAGTATCCTAGGAGAAACCCACTATTATTACCCCCTATTTACAGATGAGGAAACTGAGGGACAGAGGTTAAGGGATTTTCCCAGGATCACACAGCTAGTAGATGTCTGATGCCACTTTGGAACATGGGATTTCCTGACTTTAAGGAAAATACTTCATCCATTCCACCACTTAGGTACACCTTGGAACACTAGACTAGGATTCAAGATGTCCAGGTTTGAACCTCAGCCCCAGCACTAACTGTGCAGTTCTGGTCAAGTCACCTAAACTTTCTGAGCTTTGGTTTCTCCATCTCTATAATGGGAATAAATCAGTCAAGAAACATTTATTAAGTGCCTACTATGTATTAGGCACTTTGCCAGGTGCTAGGGATACAAAGAAAAGGATAGGACAATCCCTGTCCTCAAGGAGCTCACATTTTAATTGGGGGAGACATTAAAGAAAGGAGTGGGAGAAGGGAAATATCATGTCCTTTCAGGCAGATGAGAAATGATGTAGTGTCTGCCTTGCCTCCCCTTAAAGAGAGGATCTGGGAGGATCTCTCTGATGCCCACCCTCCAATCAGAAGGAGGAAAGAGTCTAAGAAGCAAAGGGTAGGTACTGAGGAGGGGTCAGTTTTAATGCTGATTTGATCTTACAAGAAGATAAGTTCCCCAGAGATAGTGGTGAAGTCTAGGTGAGCAGACAGGTGGAAAATGGAATATTAATACTTGTACTGGGGTGTTTGGGATATTCAAGGAGGACTTGCACTTCTGGTGTGAGGGCTTGTCAAGACTTTTCAGGGCTGTTCATCTACCTTTGGTGTCTACCTGGCACTCAACAATGTAAATGGAAAACAAAAACAATCAAAAAGAATGCTGGGAAATTATAAAAAATAAACTAGGGACCAAAGAAGAGAAATGAAAAGACATTTCATCCTGCTCCTTTGCAGAGGGTGGGATGGAGATCCCTAGTTATAAAGGATGATATATAACCTTTTTAACAACAAAAACTTATTCACTGTTCAACTTTTCTTCTTTCTTTGTCATTCCGCCCCCCACCCACTTTTAAAACATTCACTGTTATACGGGATGACTATGTGTGGAGGAAAACCTAAGTGATGTAAAAACAAAAGATATCCAAAAAAATCTAGTTTTAAAAAATCATGTTATCTCCTAATCCTCATTAAATCAACATACATTTACATGAGACTAGTATAGTCATATATGGATTAATTTATAATCATTCTATTTCTACAATTGATATGATTATTTTGAGAAATATTTTAATATATTAACCATGTATAAAATAATGGCTGTATTAGGTCTTTGATTTAGAACTCCAAAGATTCATTGAGGCCATCTAATCCAATTTCCCCATTTTACAGAGGAAGAAACATAGTGGTTAAATTATTTGATCGAGGTCAAATATGTAGTTAACTATAAGGGTCAGACTTCTACCCCAGTTTCTCTGACTCTAGTACCCTTTTTCACTGTCCTACATTTCCTATATTTATGCTCATATTTAGTATGTCCATATAGCACCAAAAATCTGGCTTTACAAGTTATACCAATGGCCAGGAAACATCTCTGGAACCTTGGAAAAGTCATGTGACTTACCTCAACTTCAATTTCCTCATTTGTGAAATGAGAGGGTTGTACTAGATAATCTCTGAGATCCCTTTCAGCTGTAACTTTATGTATCAATCAAAAAATAATTCAATCAAAATGTATTAAACACCTACTAGGCGTCAGGCATTGTGCTAGGCATGGGGATGAAAAGACAAAAATCGAAATAACTGCCCACAAGAAACTTATAAAACGTTTATTAAGTACTTACCTATTCGTTGAATGATATGTTTGATATTTGGTACAAAATTTCAATGATGTAGGGTCTCTGTCCTCAATTTCATGAGACAGTATTGTTTTTTTAACATACCATGATATTAAATTTTATGAAAAAAAATCTAACCACTTGCTACTGAAATAATTAGACAGAAAAACAAAAGAAAACAAAAACCAAGACAAGACAAGACAAAAACAAAACAGGGTCAGCGAGTTCAAAAACAGAATCATTCATTTTGCTCTCTTCTAAAAAATAGTTCCAATCGATGGTATTCCCAGAATTTCCAGGAGATGGCGCTGTGGATTTTAAATCCCGAAGTGAAAGCAGAGCAGTTCATCTCCAGGGTTACTTTTTCTTAACTCGCAAGCATTTGAAAAGTTGCAGAACCTTACAATTCAAAGCCTTTACCTTTGCAAAGGTGCCTAAGTAATGTAATGGGGAAAGGGTATTAATTCTCTGCAAAACAATAAAAATGTTCGAAAAAGCCGGTGGCCAACTAGGTTTCGCCTACGCCAAAAAAAAAATCCCCCAAACCAAATAAAAACCTTAAAACGAGAAAACTCGCTCAGATAAAGGTCAGAACTAAGACAGGAATGAGAGGAAAGAAAAAGAGAAGGGAGGGGCGAGGACGAGAAAATAAATGAGGAGAGGAAGACAGGAAAGATTGTCTTCGACAAGGCCATCATTTGCTTTCCTTATTGCATTATTTCCTTCCCCTTATCCAACTTTGCCCAACCTATCGATAGGGATGTACAGAAAGTACCCCTTTTTCTTCTTTCTCACCACTTTTGTAAGCGAAATGCCAGACCCCTTGGGGGAAGCTTCACTCAGCGGAACGTATGTCCCGGCTTGCATGTGTCACTCACAGTAAAAGCTGAGTTTTAAAATGTAGAAGTGGGGGGTAAGCCCTCATGATCACATTCCACACCACTGAATTCTTTATCACAATATCCTTACTGGCCAGCCCCTTTTGTAAAAATTACATAAATACATACATACATACATGCAATACATACATATGACTTTTCTGAGTCTGTTGAGGCTAAAGTTTTTTTTTTTGTTGTTGTTGTTGTTTGTTTGTTTGTTTTTTACTTCTGAGTCACCTGGAATTCCCAAAGTGATGTTTAACTCCCTTCTCCCTCTAAAAGGAAGAATATTTTGCATTGCCTGAGATTTTCCGGATTCTCAACTTTTATCACTCTGACCCCCCAGGGAAGTAACTGCCTTGATAACTGCCCAATAAACTAGTCGTAATATTGTTTTAATCATTACAAAGCATCAAGCTTTGTGAGATCCGGAGATGTGACAGAAAAGATCTGGGTAACTAAATGACTTTATTGGTAACTTTGATGCAGGGAGTTAATCCGCATCTATTTTTCGCTTCCTGGAAAGTTGCCTTGGAAGTGATGACCTCGTCATCTTGAACAGCATGGGCCATGGCCATCCTTTCCATGCACTACAATTTCTCACATCCCCAGCCCGGTTCAATGACTGGACTGACACCGCAACAGCCCCACAAGCTGGGTCCTAAGTATATCTGCTATATTGGCTGTGTTGAGCTTGTCCTGTTGTCGGACAGGCGTCAAATGCTGATCGTAGGTAAAAGTTCTTCTCAGCCTGGCGCACGTAAGAAAGGTGCGTCCTGTGGAGCAAACGTAGTGTGAGTATCCCCCCACACACACACACACACACAGTTCCTTAGGCTATACACTAGGGTACACGGTTACAAACCCGACTTTTGGCAGTGGCTGCTTTGCTGGGGACTGACTGAACAGGTTTCTCAAACACGGGTTGTTCCAAATCTATAGAGAATGGTCTCTAAGTGCTGAGACAACGCCCAGCTATTGAAAACCACAAAGGTCCCAAGGCGCACTGGTGCATCTGCTTCTTCAAAGCCTGTCTAAATCCAAAATTTAACGACTTTTTGCTGAACTTTGCAATTGACCTCGAAGTTTTTTTTTTTAAAGAAAAATAATCCTGTACAACTTCCCATCCTTCGCTCCCCCCAACAGAAAAACAAGTAAGCTAGCAAACAAGCAAACTCGGGTGCCCTCTAGATTATAAATTCTAACTCTGGGCTCCCAGAACTTTTTTTTCCAGTTAGCAGCAGGCTGTCTAAAGGTACTGGCCAAATGACAGGACTACCAATCAAGAAAAGACTCTTGGTTTGACTTTACAAACAAGGGCTAAACCAGGACTTTCATTTTATCTTTGTTTTTACTTAAGTGTCTGGAACTGTATGCAGTACAGAAAAAAAATATTAATAAATATGTCTCTCCTTCACCCCCTCCAACCTTAAAGCTTTAAAGCCCAATCTAAATATGAGCTCCGTCAGACCACTAATGCTCTAATTTGAATGGTGTGCTGATTGCTGCATATTCCAACATCATTTCAGAGCTGGAGGTGTACTCCCTCCTTCTGCAGTGAAACTGTCTTAATCTTTATAAAATACGCTTGGGCGTCAGTAAATTTCAGTCTAAGCGCAAAATAGAGAGATTCTGCCTACTAGCAAACCAAGCATGTTAAGCCACCACAATTTTATGTTAAAGGCAGATATGTTCTTTGCTCTTTTAAAAAAGGCACTGTCAATAACCTTCCCGCCAATCACCAATGACAGGTAACAGAGCTTGTGGCTGTAGCTCAACAGAGAAAGAAGAAAAGTTTTTCTCCCCCATCTCCCGTTGATTTTTAAATGTAAGCGGTGGTTTGGTGTATCATTCTGGTTTCTGGTCAAACCAAGCTTCATTCATCCTCGATCCACTTGCAGCCTTTTCAAAGCTACAGAGACCAACTTTCACCATCCCGAATCAGGAAATGGAGCTTACTCTAAAACCCACTCTTCTACTTTTCGAACGTGTGACTTAAAATGTGAGCTTCTCAACAGCCTGTCCACCTTTCGCCAAAAGAAGAAAGTTTGGGGGTTTTGCTGCTGTTGGTGTTCCCGGCCGTCTTGTATGTCTGGCATTTGACATAGTTGGCGGGTTCAGTGTCTTTCCTTCTCCCCCCCCACCCTTCCCTATCCAGGTTGCTTGTTACTCAAATAATGAAAGAGATGACGCCTAGATGGTGACATAGGGCTGTGTTACAATTAAACCAGGTAACGAGACACTGGGCAGATGTGTTTTCATTGCACTGTAAGATAAATGCAGTGTTAAATGCCTGACAACTTCCCAGAAGCAATCAGCAAAAGTTTATGAGTGCATAAACCTCAAAGACCATTCCCCGGGTGTTTTTATAAGCCCCGCATTTAAAGCTTCTATAAATTCTTCTGCCGGCTTCCAAAGCAAAGTTACTCAAGACTATTAAACACCCATCTTCTCTGGGGAACTCGAAGAGAGTTAGTCCCTGGAATTCTGGTTTGAGAAATGGGAGAGGATTTTAGTAAGTTAAATTTGCAAATGCATGAAAGTTTGCACAGCAAAGGAAGGATGAATGATTAGGGAGACAAGACCGTGTTTGGGGGAGGTGAGCTTAGAATGAGATGGGAGGAGGACAAGAATAAGGAGAAAGAACGTTTTGTCCAGTAAATTCTGAAAATCCAAATGACTACCCAGTATCATTACATAAATAATGGCCCTGTTGGGGGAGTGGTGACACTGGATTTATTCAAGATCAATACTGGTGATGACATTCGGTGCCCACTTTATACTGTGTCTATTACACCTGTTCTTTGCATATTGTCATTCCTGTCCCTCGGGAGTATTTATCATCCATTACCATTCAGTTCCTGAGACATCCATTCTTCACCACCAAAGTCTTCACTGTGGCAGGTAGATGAAGCGAATGTACTACGCAAAAAGTTCCGACCCTAAGAGAAATTCAGGGGAAATGAAGTTATACAGCTCGGTGAAAAAATCTCCTGGGACCAGTCTCTTTGCGCCGGTAGGATACAAACTGTGAGGTAGCAACTCCCTCACCTCCTCCTCCGCTCCCCCACTGTCCTACCCCAGCTTCAAACCGTGAAATTCCAATGATTTTCTCGTCATCCTTAAGTGGTCCGATGACTTTTACAAGTTGGTATTAAGCAGATACAACTTACCTCGGCTTATAAAGAATCCTTGTTTATGATCCCACTGAAAAATATGCTGTTCATTGGAAAACAATAACCCTAGCATGTCTTTGAATTAATAAAGAGGTTAACAGATGCATGGAGTGGGGGTGGGGGCGCGAGGAGGGGAGACACTGTGGCCTCTATGTAAATGTGCAGTTTGCTTTTCAATCAGGACACGTGCGCAAGCCAAATCTTTCCTACACTCAAGAATGGGTCCCCGTTAGGGGAAGACTGGAGCTGCCTGCTCATTTTTAAATGTTTCTGTTCTAGCAAAATCCAAAGACACGTAAGTAATGGAAGGCTACGTGGTACCACGGTCCTTATTAGATGGAATCTCAGACAACTGCTTGAAAAAAGATGCTTAGGTTCGGGGGGAGGGGGGGCAGGTGAAAATGCAAGGGTTTCCGTTGTAGCCATAGTCCTTTCTTTATGAAATGAGGCGCCCAACTGTTCTGATATTACCATTCAAAAACAGGTTCTGTGGCGAACCTCATTTGTGAATCTATTACAGAGATTAATAGATTATTTCTCCTTTTTCAACTAATTCTCAGTGGGGAAATTTAACCATATGGTAAGGAGAGAATTAGAATTTCATCACATTAGAGCAAAATGTAATGAAAAGAGTCCAACACCTGGGGCCAACTCTGAAAGACACAATTAAAAGGATTTTAATGAAACCAGAGAAACCAAAAAATTTCATAGCCTTCAGTTATTCTGCCACATAAGAATGATTTACTGGAGGTGTTGGGAAATATTGTTTTTACTTATGTCATAAGAATGAAAACCTGCCACGAAATGCCATGTGCTTTCGGTGATTAACATCCAACAGGGAGGGTGGCTTATGCAGTTCTACCATTAGAGGACCCTGCCTCAGGTTTTCACAGTCCACCCCCCTTGCAAACCAAGCCCTCTAAGAACAACTGAGATAAAACACCTAGAATCCACATGAATGGATTACATGATGGTGTGGACACCATCTTTCTGGATAAATAAACAGAGCAGACCCTCTTTGCATTTGGTGTGGCTTAGGGGCGTTGACCTCTGACAAAGTTGACTTTGCATAAAGCAGAGAAAAAGAAGTAGCTTTAAGAGTCTAATGTTCAGCAAAGTTTGAGCTTCCTTCTGTTAAAGGGCGTTTGCTACATGATCATTACCTCCTCAATGGTTATGTAGACATGGCTGCAAAAAGCAGAAAGAAACTGGAAAAGATGCAAACTCCTCTAAAATCACATTAGTCCTTTGGTCTGCATTGATTTTGCAGTGGGGCAAGACACGGAGAGCGGAGGGACGGCGCTAGTTTGTTGCGGGGGGCGGGGGGGTGTTTTCCCATTTCATGGTGTCTCCTGGAACCATAAGGGGGAATTTCGGGTACATCAACCTCTCCCTCCATCAGCTCCTTCCACCTGCCTTTGGTTCCCACCCCTTTCCCCCTCCTCTCGAGTTCCTTTTCCAAATGCAGATAAGAGTTATCATGTAAACAGGGGTGGAGTGTAATTCTGGATTGGAAGGGTAACTTAGCAGAAGTCTGATGAGCTCTAGGGAGAGATGGGGAGTGGGGGTGGGGAATGTGTGTGGGGGGGCGGTGTTCTGAGTGGGGCTCTCTGGCTTCGGTGGTGCAGATCTGCAATTTGCTGAAGGAGGCAAAGAACATCCTTAGATCTAAGTAGGGCTTTTAGTGTGCTCATTGATGAGTGAAAGTCGCCACACATGTCAAGCTAAAGGCAGTTGTTGGGTTACTAACAGGACACAACGCCTTGCAAACATATGCGTTAAGCTGTGTATACAGATGGTAGGGAGAATAATGGAGCAGGCGCCTTTTATAAAGCTCTAGCTGCTGCCTGTCTTCAGACCTGGGGAATGAAACTATTCAGACTCAGGGCCAGATAGCGCCTGGGATTGTTTGTTACCGTTTTAATCCTATTAATTAAAACGTTAACCTGATTGGGTAGAAAGCTCTGTCCCAACAGGCAAGTCTTCTTCATAATAACCTACTCAGAGATAATGATGTAAAAGACTCCCCCGTCTGTGGCAGCGGCTGGTTGATGGGTCCGGAAATCTCTTGGAGGTGAATCCAAGCAAGATAAACGGTGGGAAGAAGAGCTGGTTTGGCTCACAGCAACAGCAGCGGCAGAGACTCGGGCTCCTGCTCCGAGTCCCTCTCTCTCACCCTCACCATGCCCGGCCGCGGTACATGTTGAGCTCCAGCCTCCAGCACTACCGGCTGAAGAAGAAAAAAAGGAGGAGGAGGAGGAGGAGGCGAGCGCTGGGGAAGGCGGAAAAAGAAAAAGAAAGAAGGGGAGAGGACTCTCGGGAGCGCCCGGACTGACGCCCGCACAGCCCGCAGACCCAGAATCGGCGGCAGCAGCAGAGCCTGCTGCTGCTGCTGCCTCCCTAGCAGGAGGCGGCGGTCGCGCGGAGGGTCGAGGCTAAAGAGCCGGCAGCGGGGCCCCAGGCGGCTCGCTGGGGGCCAGACTATGGAGCGAGGTCTGCACCTCAACGCGGCTGCTGTGGCCGAAGAGGACCTGTTCCTGCACAAGAGCCTGAGCGCCGCCTCGGCCAAGCGTCTAGAGTCTGCATTCCGCTCCACGCCCCCGGGGATGGACCTTTCTCTGGCGCCGCAGCAGCAGCAGCAGCAACCGCCGCCTCCGCCACCGTCGCCGCTGCCACCGCCCCGGGACCGCCAGGCGTCCTCCTCCTCGTCGCCGCTGGGTTGCTTCGAACCTGCCGACCCGGAGGGGGGAGGGTTGTTGCTGCCGCCGCCCGGCGGAGGAGGAGGAGGTGGAGGAGGAGGAGGAGGAGGAGGAGGAGGTGGAGGAGGAGGAAGTGGCGGTGGAGGAGGAGGAGGAGGAGGAGGTGGAGGAGGCGGTGGCAGCAGCGGAGGAGGAGGAGGGGTGGGGGTCCCCGGGCTGTTGGTGGGCTCCACTGGAGTCGGGGGGGACCCCAGCCTGAACAGCCTGCCCGCCGGAGCAGCCCTGTGCCTCAAGTACGGCGAAAGCACCAGCCGAAGCTCGGTAGCGGAGAGTAGCGGCGGCGAACAGAGCCCCGACGACGACAGCGACGGGCGCTGCGAGCTGGTGCTTCGCGGCGGGGGGAGCGAGCCCCGGGTCTCCCCAGGAGGAGGGGGAGTGGGGGGACCCGGGGGCGCCAAAGCAGCTGAGGGCTGCTCCAATAATCACCACCACGGCGGCGGTGGCGGCCCCCCGGGGGGCCCGGGAGGCGGCGGGGGCAGCAGCAGCAGCAGCAGCAAGAAATCCAAAGAACAGAAGGCGCTGCGGCTCAACATTAACGCCCGCGAGCGGCGGCGAATGCACGACCTGAACGACGCGCTGGACGAGCTGCGGGCGGTAATCCCGTATGCGCACAGCCCCTCGGTGAGGAAGCTCTCCAAGATCGCCACTCTGCTACTGGCCAAGAACTACATCCTCATGCAGGCACAGGCCCTGGAGGAGATGAGGAGGCTCGTTGCCTACCTCAACCAGGGCCAGGCCATCTCGGCTGCCTCGCTGCCCAGCTCTGCCGCGGCGGCCGCGGCGGCGGCCGCTGCTCTTCACCCAGCTCTAGGCGCCTACGAGCAGGCGGCCGGCTATCCATTCAGCGCTGGGCTTCCCCCAGCCGGCTCCTGTCCGGAGAAGTGCGCCCTTTTCAACAGCGTCTCCTCCAGTCTCTGCAAACAGTGCACGGAGAAGCCTTAAACACAAAACAAACACACAAAACCTACCCAAACACTAGAGGAAGAAGATCTTATTGCTCCCCCTCCCCATTTCTTCTTTATTTTGTCCCCAAATAGTTGCAATACATTGAATCAACACAGCAAAAGAGTGAACCAACAAGAAGAATCAGAGAGACAAACAGGACTTTGGCCGTAACTTCTGCGGAGTCTCCGTGGATTTTTTTTTTTTTGGTGGGGTGGTGGTGATAAAAGGGAGGGCAATTGTGGAATGGGGTATGCGGAATTCATGGGGGAGAGGAGGGTGGCTTTATTTTTCATTAAAAAGTGGCGACTTCTATGCCAACCAAGTAATAAGTCGCCTTTTATGGCAGAGGGGGTGGGAGTTGAGAAATAGCATCTCAATTATTAAGCAGGGGAGAGATGATTTATTTAAAGCAAAACACTAATCCTACTAATAATTATGAATTTGGTTAGGACTGAGGGGTTTATGGGTCGGGGTTGGGTGGGGCGGCAGACCGAATATTCATTCAGACAAATCAGAAAGGGCACTTGAAAATAATTTTTGATTCTGAGCCAGGAGAAAAACTTGAAAAGTAGACTTATTTAAGCGGAAAAAAAAAGACTTACACGTTGCTATGAAAGACTTGTATTTTTTATTGTCTCTGAACTCTAATCCTGTGAAAATGCAAAGTTTTAGGGAGAGTGACTTTAAAAGACTCGTGTGGCTGAAAGTATTTTGCATTTTTAAATGTTTATGTGCACCTTGTTACTTTCCACTTTGCAATGATGTATAACAATACATGATATTTATTTGTTATTCTTCAAGGACCCTCTACACCAACAGTATTTATCATGTGTTAAGGTCATGGGTCTTATGTGCAGGTTTTTTTTTTATGCCTCTAAAATTCTGTTTTATGGATTAACTTATACTGTGTGCCAAGTGTTTAAAAGGTTTATTTGCCAACAACGTATAGACAGAAATATTGATGTATCAGAGCTGCTTAGGTTTATGAAAGGTCATCTGGATTTTTTTTTTCAGTTGCATCATCCCTGTATTTAAATTGAGCTTTAATAAATTGCTTCAGTCCAAAAATTACAGGAAAGGTGTATTCTTAATTGCTGAATGAATTGATCACTTTTTGAAAGGGGATTCTTCTTTGCATTCTAAAAGGGAAATAGCGATTTACTTTTACAAGGCATCACAGCAATAGATCCTATAAGTAAAAACATTGCCAAGCAAATATTTTTCCAGGCTGTGCTGTGCATTTTTAGAAGGTCTAATTTAATTCCTTTTAATATGTATAAAACTTATTTTAACTGTGGAAGATTATTTACGTTCACAGACGTTTGGTTTGCCTAAGGTGTGAATTTTTTGTTATTTTTCTAAAAAATAATAAAATAATAATAAAATAAAACTAAGGAAGAGCAAGAAAAAGCTATTTATCCAAAGTGAGCTTTCAGTTTTAGTTTGCATGGCTGGGTACCTGCCTCTCTGCCACTTGAAAATCAAGAAAATCTCTTAAAAAAAAATGAGCCCTGCTATTTTCCATTCCTTACAGATAATGCAAACTCAGTCTGTCTGTCAAGAGGATGGCAAACTAGGAGTCATGATGGCTCTGTTGGCAGGTCGTGGTTGTGTAAAGAGTGATATATATTAAATAGGTCAATCAGAATATGACAGCTATGTATGATCATTTGTATGTGTATCTATGTCAGAAAGAATCTTTATTAAAATATTTTGAACAAACATTTTTATTATGCTGTGCTTTGTGGAAGGAGAAATCACATCTCTCTCTTTTTTTTTCTCTTGGTAGTTAGCCTGAAAAGGACTACGATCACTCCCCCCCCCCCAAAAAAAGGAGCTTCAGGGAATGTGAAACTGAAGTTTTGGCAGGAAAACTTTATTAGTATTAAGACCATTCACCTGCTTAATCAGTACTGGGCTGAATTACTGGCGAAGACCTTAATGGGGTTAATAATGAGACGCAGAAAAAGCCCCTTGGTTCTGGACTAAAAGGACCAGGGAAGACTACCTTGACACTTGGGATGGAGATGTGAAACATTAGATGCTTGTAGGGAGCGAAGAACTCCCAAGCTGTTAGTTTCCCATTTCCCCCTACAACTGCCAGAGCTAAACTTTCTTCGAGGGTTTTACTCAGTTTCGATCCCCAGTAGAGTAAGAGCCAAAAGTTAAGGGATTTAAGTCTCTCAGAGGCTGGATAGCTTATTGTCACCCATCTCTTTTCATGCCAAGAGAATCAATCAGGTTAAATTATAAATATAAATGAAGATAACTGAGGGTGTGCATGGAGATCATCGAGCTGACTAGTGGTGATATGAAGGGAGCTTTTGTAGCCGGCAGAGGAGCCTGGGCGTGGGGGTGGGGGGTTTGGGAAAGGAAAAGCTTGTCTGGCCACCCATCTGTTCCTCAGTAGTGATCAAAAATACAGATGACTTTCTTTTTATGGTAGTGGTCGTGACAGCGATGGTGATGATGGTCGTGGTGGTGATGTTACTCTATTTCATCTGGACCCAAGATGCTAAATTTATTGGGTCTGTTTAGCCACATCTCTTAATGATATCCCTAAATACCATCAAATGGAATAGGGGTGTAGGGAAGGAGAGTGCAATATTTTCTGCTCCACTTGCAATCAAAAAAAGATTAATCAGAACCTGTAACTTTTCAGGAAACATAACTGTAAAGGGCCACGGAGCTGTGGGAAGGGAGCCCAGACAAGGGTGGGCAGAGCAGCCCCCAGGCACAAGGAGACCCGTCTCTCAACATTTACCAGACAAAGCCTGGGTGCGTCTAATTATGATTATTAAAACAATTTCCATGACGATGTCTAATATTATGTTAATTTGAAAACAACTGTGTATGAAAACTGTCGACTATAATACCTAAATTCATTTAATGAAACACATCGTTAAGGCAATTAAACCTCCTGGATGTGATTAAGGAACATAATTACGACACTGTTCTGCGCCATAATTGGGTGTCTTTAATCAAGGGGTAAAGTGATCAGCAACACAGCCATTAGTTTGTATTGTTCTGTCTCTGCTGTCCATCATTCTGATTAGGAATTAACCGCAGTCAACACCAGCCGGCCTTCTTTCCCCCCTTGCATATTAACAGCAAGGGGGACACACCGGCTGCAAGATTTACTGCTTAATATTTCTCATTACAAGAAGCCTTCCTTGAAATATTTCCCTTGTAGTCATGATGCTGCTCAATTACTATTAGAAATTGTAGTGAATAACAAATCACTGTGTTCAGAAAAAAAAGACCCCCCCCCGCCCCCGCGCAGTATAGCCCCAGTGGTGTGAAAGAGACTGGGGGCGTGGGGGGAGGCGGTTAAGGGGTGGTGGCGGTTAAGGGGTGGTATTGTTGCATTGAGATGTCAGAACAGCTTTGAAAAAAAGTATTACCATGAAAAGTAATAATCATAATCACCTTTATTTCTTCTTCACTAATTTCAGACAAATGAACTCTTTTCCCAGGCCAAGAAGTTGTTTGCATTCGGCTCTTTCAATAGTACATTAAAACTGGAGTGACCTGGAGTAAAGGGCTCTTGGTGCTTTAAACTCCTGTCTTTTAGTTCCGGTTGCAGACATCCTTTGTAAGTGACTTTACCTCCCCGACGTCCCGCCCCCTTCCTTCCCCACCACCCTTTTCAAAAAAAAAAAAAAGTTTCCCCTGCATCATCTGTTATTGAACATAGAGAAGGATTAAGATTAAAAAGTGTTTTCCTCTCAAATTCTTCTCTGAGTCATTCAATCTTGAAGATTATTTGCTTCTCTGCCGCGTAAAATCTTCTGCAGAAGGATGTCTCAAATTATATGAAACAATCTTAAATGTAGGTTGTTTAAACTAACTGCAATAATGTTATCTTTTCGCGGAGTTGTTTCCTAGGTGTGGGTAACCAGGAGTAACCTAGTACAGAACTGCTTTAGCCAGGCGGCTCTCTTTCCCACACGTCACATATCGCCAGGGGTTAATCAAGATATTTATTTATTTTAATCTTAGGGAGCTGAGGGGGCAGAAGAGGCCCGGAAGAGACCAGTTCCTGCTTTTCACATCATTCCACTTCAGATGACCGTGTCATCTCTGTCACTGGGCGTTGACACCAAGTCTCAGCTTTGTACCATCTCACTGGCCAAGACCTACAACTTGATCTCTTTGGATAAAAGCTTGTGTGTGTGTGTGTGTGTGTGTGTGTGTGTGTGTGTGTGTGTGTGTGTGTGTGTGTTTGCCCCTTACTGCTTCCTTGGGTCAATTAATATCCTCTTGAAGATCTTGTTCCTTTTTTTTTTTTCTTTTAATTCTGAATCCTCCTGCCCCAACCCATATACACCTACTGCGCCCTACATGTGGGGAGTCTCGGTGTCCATTCTTACAATCATCCCCCCGCTCCGTTGAATTCGCCAGGGCTCTCTCCTCTCTTGATCCCGGTCATCTCCTTCATCCCCACCCCACCCCTGAATCCCGCAATTGTCCCAGCATGAGTGACATTGACTTTTCCAATGTAATGACTTATGAAAGATATAATCATGTGTTAAATTGAATCCTCCGTTTAACTGTTAATGGTGTGCTCTGGGCACATTTGCGTATTAGATGCTATGGTAACTAATTACCACTAGAAAAAGGGATAATACACTTCCCAGACTTTGAAAAATAATTATGAGAGTTCACATTCCTGCTAGCAGCGCTTCACGGCGGATCTGCTGGAATGAGTAAGTGAATAAGTGAATGGGTAAGTGAACTTGGGCGCATGGAAAGGGTGAGATAATGAATCCTGGTCAAGGGAGTTTTCCTATTAAAACCTTTAATGAAAATGTGACAAGGCTGGGGGCGGGGAGGGAATTCGAGCCGGCCTCTAAAAGTAATTAAATTGTTCGATGTAAACAGCAGAAACATAAATAAGTTTTCTTTTTAATTAAAATGCAGTAGTCAGAATAAAATACCCACGTGCTCAAGCAACTTTATGTCAATTAACTTCTTTGTGCTTGCAGTTGTTCCTCCTGAGATAAATGAGCCATTCTCCCCAAAGCTCTGCCTTGTCATTTAGAGCATTTTACCCCTCCCCCATTTCTGATGAGTGGCTTACACTTTGCTTTTTTTCTTCTTCTTTTTTTTCAAATTTATTTTGAAACTGGGTGCTGGTTGGGACGAGGCATAACATCTGACCAAGTAACACTGCCTTGGGGCAAGGCAATTCGAAGACAAACCACCTATTCCAGCGTAACATTCCTCTGTCTCCACACAGACGCCAAATCTTTAAGGTCTCATGCCCAGCCAGCGACAGGAAAGTAATTTTGCACCCAGAGCAGTAGCAGACAGAGACAGACGGCCACATGATCCACTTTCACAGACTACTCTCAGGCTTTCTCCTTGCCTTGATACTGTATTGGGGAAGGTCACCATAGCGCCTTTTGTAGCATTTTGACTCTGTTCTTGAGAGTGCACTCCACCCAGAGAGATTACTTTCGCCTTCCTGCTTTCCCTTTGACAGAACTTTCTCTCTTCTTGTAGCTGCAGTATCTTTTCAATCCTCAAAAGTACCTTCGGGACAAAACCAAACACCCTTGGGTGGTCTCTCCATTTTCCTCAAACTCTCTCTCTCTCTCTTTCTCTCTCGAAGTCTGGGGCAGAAGATTTCACACCCTAGAAAACCAACACCCGAGTGGATTTCCCAGGGCGTGCAGCTGTCTGCTTCATAAGGAGGACAAGGGCAGACTAGCCATATTTCGGATTTCGGGAAACCCACCAAGTTTTCAATGCAAACTGAGTCCATCCTGGCACAAAAGGGAAACTGCTTCCCTTCCCTGAGGTATGGCACAAGTTAAGTTCCCCTGAATCGTTGGATTTTCTGTTAGTGGGGTCAGTAGACTCCAGCAATCTCCAATATGTAGAATTTAGAATAGCAGGTGCCCCAAGATTGCTTCTCTCTTGGATACTCCCTCATTCGAATTATAGGGATTAAAGAGTACTGAATTCTCCTTGAGAGAAAGATTAGACTGCCCAAAGACTGCACTCCCCAATTTAAATATAAAAAAGCTCCCCAAAGGGCAAATTTAGCATGTGTGATCAGGTATATAATTACCTTAATTATATACACAGTGACTTTATTCGTCTTCTCATTCTCCGAAAGAGTTAAAGCTTTTCCAAAGATCATAGTTGCCCTTGTCGTCTCAACCTGATTCAGAGACATGTAATAAAATATGAAGCAAATTTATGATCTGTTTCAAGCCTTTTATTGCTGTATTTTTAAATTCATATATGCACATATAAGAACTATGATGTGTGAATAATTTGAAATGCTATAGCAGAATGATACATTTTAGATAAAATGTAACCATATCTTTATATAATTGTCTCAGATTAAAATAAAAAAGCAAGATAGATTTCAAAGATAGACCAAACTGAAAAAAACTGACAGCCATAAACTGCTAGCCAACCATAAATTAACGTCTTTACCAAATGCTAACATGGTATGTCAATGATTATCTAAAGCAAGGATTGCTTTCCCTTAGAAGTTTCAAAATAAAGTTCATGGGTATTTAAAATACTCATTATTTTCAAATGTTTCAAAATACAAAAGTTAACATATTTTACTAGAAGTATTATTTCTACTGAAGAAATGTTTAAGGAATTTTCCTATTAAATGTTTAGATCAAATGACAAATACTTCATTTAATGGGAGGAAGTTAGATAACATACAACTTTTAAAGTACCAAAATAAAATTTCACCTGTGAAAGTAAGTACAGAAATATTATCCTGAAAATACAGGCTTGTTCAAAAGTCTAGTTTTCAAAGTTTAGGGGTCAGGATTATTCCTTGCCCTCCATTTAAAACCTTCATTAAATAAAATGATTGTTCTAATACACACAGCCAATTTTTCACATTAAAAGAAAAAGTGGAAAAAGCAGGAGATATTTACACATATGCAAACACACACATACATACACACTTCCCCTCCTCCCTTTGCTTCTAAGTTTGCAAACAATTTCTTAATTATGTTTATAAATAAGGAGTAATTCTATGAAAGTAGTAATTAATATTCTTAAAGCCTGTATTGTAATGTAAAGTATATTAGTTGTACGAACATTTCTTATGCATGTACACACATGTATGTATTTCTTCATCCATTTTTCATATATTCATCGTTAAGATGCCTCTGTCATAACTCAGCTAATGCTCATTTTAAAATTGACTATTTGGTTTATGGGGATTTCTTTTTTTAAAAAAGTTTGCTGAACGATATGCTTGCACACTAGGTACTGCTGAATGCATACTTTTTGTTCCCTAAAGATGACAGCCAGTACTTCCAAATATTATTTTTCTTTCCATAGACAATTGAGAAGCATTATCAAGATAAGAGAACAGCATTTCAAACAACACTCCATTCTGTCAAATAATCATAGGACAGGCAGTCAATGAATTTTACATTAAATAACAAGTTGCCAGTTTTCAGAGACAGACTTATATAGTGGTTGAATGTTTCTCAGTGTGTTATTGGAAATTTCCTTTTACTAGTGTCATTTGCTTCATATTCATACCTATTTAAAATGACTAAAACACAGCATTGACATAGATAAATATCCATACCTGGCATTTTTCAGGACTACATTTCCTCAGAATAAGTACACATTGACAGAATTATATGAAACAAGACAGATGATTCAAATGTCTTTCTTGGAACTTTTACTTTCTCTGTTGCATGAATATACCAGGAGCATCAACTTTAAATGTAATGTACTTAAAAGTTGCAAACCATTTCAAATAATGTATTAATTACCAATATAGAACATTTAAAAAGAAACCACAGCAAAAAAGCTAATAAGTTTAAGAAGAAAAAAAAGGAAAGTGACTTTGAGAGTTGTAGTTTCTTTTAACTATCATAGTTTTAAGTTTGTGACAACATCTCTCAATATATTTTGTGTTTTAATAAAGGTGGGATTGGAGTTTGTGTGAGGCAAAGTTTTAAAATCTGTACACATACATTTCCTTAATTGTCTACTTATTTATGCAATTTAACCTCATATTCAAGACTTGAAGTTATTCTAAACAAAGAAGAGAATGAAAGATGGTCCAAGTCACTTTCCATCTTGGAAAAAGAATACTAACCTCTTCAGTGTCTCTGAAGTGTCACAGTGTCACATCCCAAATTATCTAGAATGGGGATAGCTTATTCTTATTAATATTCTATGCGATATATTTATATTTTATACCATTCTAAATGATACCCACTTAATTAACTGTTCATACTCTATAGCTATTGAGTAATATCTAAATATTATTTAGCTTTGGTTATATTTATAGTTCAATAGAAATCTCCCAACAGTCAACAAGGACTTTTATTCTACCTAGTTTTGCTTAAATTTTATTTCTTGGCTATAAGGGAGGTTCACTTTGGGAGTTGGGGGGAGAGACAAAGAAAAATGGCTAACAGAAAAGACAAAGGGCAATAATTTATAAGATGTCAAAGACCAAATTTAATAAAATATCACTTCTACCTCCTTTTTCAACCCTTTCCCCAGAATAGCAAGTTGTCATTGGCTATAGTCTAGCAAAGTTAGACTAGCATTATTTACATACATATTAGGTATTGCTTGTTAGCTAATGACTCATATTTCTTTCCTCCCCTCCTTGAAAGTTATATAAGTAAAAAAATATAGTAAGAGTTGTTTTTTTTTGGGGGGGTGGGCAACTTACAAGAAAAGTATCAATCAAACTATTTTTAAGAATCATATTTGTGAAGAGTGGCATTCAGACAACAGACACTATTTTCCAAATAATTAAGTTCACCACCTCTTGTAAATAAAGCAACACTAGACATTCTACTCATAAAGTCTGTGAATTTCCAATGTTACATTTTTCCTGCTCCTTTTCTTTGTCATAAATTTATATACACGATGCCATCTTAAAAACCAGGAGGTGATATTACAAAAATCATTCAGGTAAGCAATTATTTTTAGAAGCTAGTGACATTCCCCCACCGCCCATCTACCTAAATAACTTTATGTTGCCAAATTTATCTTTAGTTCAAAACAGTGTAGCATATTTTTCATTTTCAATAACTTTGCTCACAGAAAACAAAGAAAAAAAATCACTTACAACCAGAATTTAAGTTCAAACATCAGTGAGTATGATTAAGATAATCACTATAAGATAGTATAATACATTGCTTTAGATAATAAAATCAAGAGCATCTTTAGGAATCTATTATCATAGTTTAAAAAGTGAAGATAGTTAGGAGTAATAATCTTACTTTGCAAACTCTTTCTTAATTAATATAAGAGAAAATGTTGGTTCTGTTATATCCTGTGTACTAATGTGAGAGCCCACTAACTGCATTCAAGGGACACATTTTTTCCCCATCAACATTGCTTTAAGGATCCCCAGTTTCATCAGGATGGTCATTCCACTTTACAGATTATAACCTCTTCAAGCCCCAAAAGACAGTTTCTTTCATGAGTAGCTTCAGTGCCTTCCTCCCCCTCCTCTCACTCTGAGATCCCTTCCCCAAATGTGTTAGCTGCTGCTGAAAATTCTGGTGATGATCTAGGCTGCACTTGGGTTAAGAGGTTTTTTGGTTTTATTTTTGGTTTTGTTCCCCTGCCCCCAAACCTATGTTCAAAGCCATTCCAGCTTTATAGATTCTGCTGGAACACATTCTCTACTCAGTCGTTTATGTGTTGCAAAGAAGCATCAGGGTAGGGCTTTAAGTGGACATTTACTCTTATTGTTCACAACAATTAACAGTAGTGGGGAATATAAAACCTTTAAAATCACTGAGATTTAGTCCTTGGTACTGGATTAAAATTTAAAATAGTAAACAAGTAGAAGAGGCCTACTTTATTTTTGATTCTGCAACTGATATTTATTTTATCTCTGGGAGGGAAAGATTCATGTTGTAATTTCTTATTCTACCACATGTTCTACTCTCTAAATACATTGGAACCCCTTAGGTAGATTATCTCAATTTACTTTTGGTTGTTGCTGTTATTGTTATTGTTGTTGTTGTTGTTGTTTTTGGGGAGGGGGGGGGCAATGAGGGTTAAGTAACTTGCCCAGGGTCATCCAGCTAGTGTCAAATATCTGAGGCTGGATTTGAACTCAGGTCTTCCTGAATCCAGGGCCAGGGCTTTATCCACTGTGCCACCAAGCTGCCCTTTCAATTTACTTTTACAAAATTAATATACACTTTTCTCTCTGGATACCCCAATCTATTTTGTCATTACTTGAATTTCCACAATTTTTACTCAAATTCAGAAATATTTGGTGATGTCTTCATGGTTTCTTGAGATACCATGCCAAAAGAAAGAGTGATGTTTTTATGTGTCTTTCTAAGCTGTGCATTGTACTCTTTACTGACAACTATCACAATTCAAGGAATATCTTTTAAAATTCCTCTAGAGCTGATCGTTAAGAAGAATGAGCTTTAATCATTTGTTCCAGGGATGGGACACCTCTGTTAGTGCATTTAATTCAAACATGGCTAGAAAAGGATGGTGTGTTTGAACTCTGGACACTAGTCTAGCTAAGTGTGGAGAAATGCATTTCCAGAAGGATGACCACTGGATAATTAATGTCTTGATCATGGTAACCTATCAACAGCTTTAATAAGGTATTGGAGGGTGGGGGAGAGGTGAATTTGAACTCTATTTGGTAGAAAATATAGTGATAAAACCACTTTTGAAAAAACAACATAACAACAGATGTTTAAGTATTCTAAGTTACACTTTGTTAAAACTGTCCAAACAGGACTAATGCTGAGTAATAAATTGAAGGCTAGTCTGAATTCTTGAAATTCATGTAACAATAGACATTAAGTACCTATTTTATTCAAGACCCTTTACTAGGCACAGGAGAACAGTTCGATGACAAGGGCTCTGCTCTTAGAGAACTTTGAGTGGAAAGACATTTACAAATAACTGTGACATAAGGGGAAATGAGACAGTTGCAGAGGATATGTTCAGGCAGAGTTGCATGAAAAATTTGAGGAGAAAAATCTTTTTTAGTTAGAAGTAGGGTGGGTGAAGATGGACAGGGAGGGTTTGATGATGAAGGTGGCACCTGAAATATACCTTGAACGAAGGGGAAGGCAGATGGGCACAAAGAGTAAGCTATTTAGAGGCAGTTGGAGACGTGTACAGTTATCCCTTCCACAGTGAGATTTTCCCCATCTTGGTTTTAATATATCTCCAGTCAGCATAAGAAATTAAATGGGATTTTGGGGGGGGACTTTTGTGAAAGAGGCAGACAACATGCGAAGGCCAGCCAACGACAAAGGCCCTATGAGCAAATACTTAACCTGAATTTTACAATGAAATACTATAAACACCCCATAAAAGAAAAGGTAAAATTCAGACGTCTTCCCTGGTATGAAGGGAGAGCCAAAAAAATTGTATGCAGATTTTCCACATTGGGGGTGGGGCTGCTCACCTCCACTATATGGAAGGGATAACTGTATATCTGTTGATCTCAATTGTCTCAGTAAGATGAGATCACCTTTTGGCATTGAGGCTAAACAGGGTAGAGTTCAGTGTCTGAGAACAGAAGAGAGAATTTGAAACAACCATTGTGAAGAATGTGATAGCTCCCACAGAGATGGAAAGTGGATCAACAGAATTATTGAGTTGGAAAGTACTTGAGTGGTCATCTAGTCCAACCTATACTTGAAAAAGAATCCTCTTTAAGAAATACCTGCTTAGTGGCCATCCCATCTTTGTTTGAATTCTCAAATATGGGAGAAACTATCCCTTTTAAAGTAGTCCATTTCACTTTTGAATATCTCCAACTAGTAGGAAGTAGAATTCAACTACTCAAGAGTAGGAGCAGAAGAGTCTGGTGGTAGGAGTTAACCAGGGTTGAGGGTATGGAGCAGGAATCACAGAAATTAAGGGATTGAAAGATGGAGGAAGAGAGAAAGCAACATGAGATAGTGGAAAACCAACTATAATCAGTAGATCTAGGTTCAAATTCTGGCCCTGCCACTTATTACTTGGATGACTTTGGACAATTATCTCTGAACCTCAGTTTCCTTGCCTGAAAAAATAGCAGGCTTGGGTTTCATCCTATTCCAGGTACTCTCCTTCAAGATTCTATAAGCAGGCCAAGACTAGAATACCATAGCTTGAGAGAATAGGAAAGAATTATTGGACCCAAGGTTGTGATGATTAAGGGGAATAACAAGAATAGGATGAGTGAATGAGTGGAAAAAGGAAAGGGACAAAATCAGAATTACAAAACAATTTCAAAGCAATTCTACTTTATTATTTCTAATTTCATTTAGTAATATGAGGAGCCAAAAATTAACAAAACATTACCAGTCATAGGTCTTGATAATCTATCTGCCTTTAACAGAAGAATAAGAATATCATATGGCTTATAGTAATACTATCTTATTAATTCCTTGCTTATACAGAACTATAAAATTGTCTTTAAAATTGTTCTTAATATTTTGTGAATATACTTCTGTAGGTCCCCTACCCACATAGCTCTCCCTTATAACAAAGAATTTTTAAAAAGAGAGAAAAAAAGGCAGTTCAGTAAAATAAATCAACATATCAACTGAGACTGATAGCATATTTAATTTTCTACTTCTTTAGCCCTTCACCTCAATAAAGAAGGGAAGGGAGTACAATTTTGCATCTATTATTCAGACTCAAGTTTAGTCATTATAATTGCAGGATATTAATTTTTTCCTCATTTAAATTGTAGTCATTGTATATATTATTGTCACAGTTCCATTTACTTCATCCCCCCATGATTCTCTGAATTCTTCATATTCACAATTTCTTATGATGCAACAAAAAATCATTGCAGTCATTCCCCAATTTATGTCCATTTAAGTTTGGATGTCTTTGTTTCCATGTGTTTTAAAACTACAAAGAGCACTGCTATACATTTTCTGTTGCATATGGGACCTTTCTGTCTTTGACACACATGAGTAAATGACTGGTAGTGGGACCTCTGGAACAAAAAGTTAATGACCTCTTAGTCATTTTCTTAGTATCACCCCAAATTTCTTTTCTGAATGGTTGGGCTAATTCACAGCTTCTCCAACAATATATTAGTGTGCCTATCTTTCCATAGTCCCTCCAACATTGACTATTTCTATCTTTTGCCATGTTTTTCAAATTTGTGGGTATGAGGCAAAACCTTGGAGGTATTTTTATTATCATTTCCTTTATTTTTAGTGTTTTGCAGTGATCTTTTATATGGTTAATAGTTTGCAACTCTTTTTTGCATTGTTTGTTCATATTCTTTAAGTGTTGATTTCCTGGGGGATAAGACCAGTTGGTCTTATTTAGTTGTGGTAATTCATTATATATCTTGATATTGGATGCTTATCAAGGATATTTAATTCAGTTTTCCCCCTCAGCCAATAACTTCTCTTTTTAAGCTGCTTGCATTGATTTTGCTCATGAAATTGTTGAAGTGACTTGCCCAGGATCACACAACTAATAAATGTTAGAGATAGAAACTGAATCCAAGTATTCTTGACTCCAAGCCCAGTTAATTAATTAAGTCACACACTGCTTCCATTAGCCTTACTCAATGAGGCTTTGATGTGTGCAATTTTATAGTATTTAGTATGAACTTGGAGTCAGAAGTTTCAGTTTTAGTTATAGGTCTTGTCTCTCCTATAAGTTCTAGCTCTGCCAAGATGGGTGCTGGAGCTTTAGTTCTGCAGCCTTGGTATCCTCACTTGTAAGGTGTCCATAATAATACTTGCATTATTTTACCTTCCAGTGTGACTATGAAAAAAGTGCTTCACAACTGCCAAAGTGCTAGGTAAGTGTGCATTTTCACCACAATTTTCGTTGCTTTGCTTGTTTACAGAGTACCACCATGGATTCATTTTGGTTCTTTTGCTTGGGAAAGCCAGAGGCTCAGTGAGGAAGTTGAAAAGATGGACATTCTCAGGGTTGGCACTATTTGTCATGACAACTCAAACCAAATCAAATAATTCCATGATTAAAAACTAAACTTAGTTCCCAATGAGTATAATGTTTAAAACAAAAGGCTCGGAATAGGCTAGGCTCAGGAAATGCAGTAGTAAATGACACTAGTAATGTAGTGTTTGATAAACCCAAAGACTCCAGCTTCTGGAATAGGAACTCCGTATTTGACAAAAACTGCTGGGAAAACTGGAAGATAGTATGGCAGAAATTAGGCATAGACCAACATCTTACACCTTATACTAAAATAAGGTCAAAATAGATACATGATTTAGACATAAGAGGTGATACCATAGGTAAATTAGGAGAGAAAAGAATAGTGTACCTATCAGATCTTTGGAAAGGAAAACAGTTTTTGACCAAACAAGAGATAGAGTATATTATAAAATGCAAAATGGATGATTTTTATTATATTAAATTAAAAAATTTTTGTACAAACAGAAGCAATGCATCCAAAATTGGAAGGGAGGCAGAAAGCTGGGAAACAATTTTTGAGGCCAGTGCTTCTGATAAAGGCCTCATCTCTAAAATATATAGGGAATTAAATCAAATTTATAAGAATCCAAGTCATTCCCCAATTGAGAAATGGTCAAAGGATATGAACAGGCAGTTTTCTGATGAAGAAACCAAAGCTATCTATTCCCATATGAAAAAATGCTCTAAATCTCTAATGATTAGAGAGGTGCAAATTAAAACAACTCTGAGGTACCACCTGACACCTATCAGATTGGCTAAAATGACAAAAAAGGAAGATAATAAATGTTGGAGAGGCTGTGGGAAAATTGGAACACTAATGCATTGTTGGTGGAGCTGTGAACTGATCCAACCATTCTGGAGAGCAATTTGGAATTATGCCCAAAGGGCAATAAAGCTGTGCATACCCTTTGACCCAGCAATCCCACTTTTAGGTCTTTTGCCCAAAGAAATCATGGAAGGGGGAAAGGGACCCACATGTACAAAAATATTTATAGCTGCTCTTTATGTGGTAGCAAGGAATTGGAAGTTGAGGGGGTGCCCATCAATTGGGGAATGGCTGGACAAGTTGTGGTATATGAATACAATGGAATACTATTGTGCTGTAAGAAATGATGAGCAGGAAGAGTTCAGAGAAACCTGGAGGGTCTTACATGAGCTGATGATGAGTGAGATGAGCAGAACCAGAAGAACATTGTACACAGTATCATCAACATTGAGTGTTGACCTACTGTGATGGACTATATTCTTCTCACCAATGCAATGGTACAGAAGAGTTCCAGGGAACTCATGATAGAAGAGGATCTCCAAATCCAAGAAAAAAAAAGAAAGAAAGAACTGTGGAGTATAGATGCTGATTGAACCATATTATTTCTTTTGTTTTGGGTGCTGTTGGTTTTTTTTTTTTTCTTTCTATTTTGAGGTTTTGCATCACTGCTCTGATTCTTTCTCTTGTAACAGGATTAATGCAGAAATAGGATTAATGTTATTATGTGTATATATATGTGTGTGTGTATATATATATATATATCTATATGTATATGTATAGAGATATATAGATATAACCTATATCAGATGACCTGCTGTCTAGGGGAGGGGGGAGGGAGGGGTGGGAGGGAGAAAAATCTGAAATTGTAAAGCATGTATAAACAAAAGTTGAGAACTATCTTTACATGTAATGGAAAAAATAAAATACCTCATACATAAAAAAAAACCAAAAAACCAAAAGGCTCAATTACTCTTTACATTATGTTTTAGTGGAAACAGGTAGTTATGAAAAAGGATAATTTTGACACAAAATATTTCACTGAAGACCCCATAGAACGGATGCCTACAGTCAGTGAGGAAGTGATGTCAATATTCTCTCCAACAACAAAGCTATTTCTAATGTGCTGACCAATCACTGAGGAGACCATCGCCCCTGAATTGTCCTGTGCAACCAAAGAAGATTGTGCTCCCATTTAAACAAAGTGATCTTATATAAAAATAAAGTTTGTACTTTTGAGCTGTAGTATAAAAAGCAATGGGCATCTAGATGGCATGGTGGATGGAGTGCTGGGCCTGGAATCAGAAAGACCTGAGTTCAAATTTGACCTCAGACACTTAACTAGTTCTGTGGCCCTAGGCAAGTCACTTAGCCCTGTTTACCTTGGTTTCCTCATCTGTAAAATGAACTGAAGAAGGAAATGGCAAATCACTCTAGTATCTTTGCCAAGAAAATCACAAATGGGGTCACAAAGACTTGGTCATGACTGGACAGCAGCAAAAATAAATAAAAAGCAATAAAATACATTTTCAAATGATGAAATATTGACATGAAATTGAAGCATTTAATCTTCTGCAGAACCCATTTAATGAAAGGCTATCCAGGCAATGAAAGTATAATTGATATTGTATATAAAGAAGATATTTTCATCTAATATCACAAGTTAAGTAATTTGTTCCGGTTTTTTTTAAATTTGTTGGTAGTGTCCACTGCTGACACAATTAGCCAGCAATTTTCATGGGGGACTTTTCACATTGAGTAACAGAACTATATTTTAATATGTTTGCTCTGATCTATGTCTGAATACTCACTGTTCTGTCATAGATTATGTCACACATTGGTCTTTAAGAACCAGAACACATGAAATCTTCAATAATATAATTTCTGTTATCATATTATAGATAGTCTTAAAGGTATACATATGGTTAATACATTAAGCAACATATGAAGAAGGAAATGAGACACTCATCAGGATGTTTTGGCATCATAATATCAGCTCTAAAACTGGACTACATGTTGTTTTTTTTAACTGGACTGACCAGATGTCTTGGCATCATAGAATGAAAGCCCCGCCCCAACATGGAAGCATGTTTAAAAAAATAAAACAAGAAGAAAAACACAATTCCATTCCTAGAAATAACAAACAAAAAGCGTGGGGGGAGGGGAAAGACATCATTATTTGGAGGCAAATGTCTTTTTCCTCCTCTTTTTTTATTAACATCTTATCTTGTACCTAAAAGAAATATCTGACAGAGGAGGAGGCTGTATACCTAAAAAAAATCGGGAATTTGTGAATTGAAGTTGAGGTTTGTTTTCAATTAATTCTACATCAAAATACATAAACAGAAGAATCAGGAACTGCTTCATCTCTAACATCGCCAAGAATCGACCAGGACATTTGCTGATTCCAGATCCAAAGGGTATTAGGAAATAAGGCACCTTTTGTCCCCTTTTGAAAAATGTAGTTTTCTCCTTGCCATCTTCTACAAAACGATCAAACTTAAACTCCTATAAACAAGAATTGAAATTGTCAGAATTAGTCATTACATGAAATGCTTTTCATTCAGTTTGGTGTCTATAAGTTTCTTTCCCTTTCTGACTTCATAATCTTGCCTAAAATTCTATTTCAAGAAGTCAAACTTGAGTAACTATAAGCAAAGTATAGCTATCTATGTAACTAACTCAATCATTCCCAGCAAATTGGTCCCTGCACAGCAAATAGAAAAGAAAAATGTCCACGAGTCTATCCATTTTCTGCTATGGTTGTTACTGTTGCTGTTTTTATTATTATGAGTCAGTATTTATATAATGCTTAAAGTTTGCAGACAACTTTACATTTATCTCATTTGATTCTCACAACAACGCTGGGGAATAAAGATTCTTATTATCCATGTTTTACAGATGAAGAAACTATGCCTGATAGAGGTTAAGTGGTGTTTGCAAGGTCACATAGCTATTTGACATCTAACATAGGAATCAAACTCAGATCATCCTGACTCCAAGTGACCATATCCTTTGTATATATTCTATACAGGTAGTCCTGTACTTAAGAACACTAAATATAGGAATTACTCATCTATACATGGGTGTCTACCCATGCACACATATGCATATGTATATGTATATATGCACTGATGTATATCTGTTTATATGTGCATATAGATAGATTGATTGATCCATAGATTAACAGATGACTATACATACACAAGTTCCCTTACCACTACCACTAACTACCATTGGGCTTCTCCACTAGTGACACAAGAAATGCCTGACTATTATGTTCTCCTCTCCCCCTTTTTCCATTTCAGTAGATTTCAGTACTTAATGTTCAGAGTTTAAAGGGGGCTCAAGTTCAGATTCACTATTAGTACTTCCTAAGAGAGGCAGCATAGTAACCTGACCTTCAAAACTTGTCTTTGTCATTTATTAGCCACATAACCTTGGGACAAGCTCACTCAATCTTTTCCAGCCTCAGTTTCTTCATCTAAAAGATGGGGATAGTAATACTTACCTTGTTTACCTCACAAAGTTGTTATAACAAAAAGAATTTGTATTTTATAAATGTAAGCTATTAAACATATTACTCATTAGACAAGCTTTTGTGGGCTACCTTGGGAATCTAACTATCCTTTATGACATTGTTTCTATAGGAAAATACTATGCAAGTATCAAACCATCAATTTATATGCCTATTTGTACATGGAAGTTGGCTGTTTAATTATCCTTTTTCTTTCTTTCTTTCTTTTGTTTTTTCTTTTTCTTTTTTAACATGGCAATGAGGTTAAGTGACTTGCCCAGGATCAAACAGCTAGTAAGTGTCAAGTGTCTGGAGCCAGTTTTGAACTCAGATCCTCCTGAATCCAGGGCTGGTGGTTTATCCACTGCACCACCTAGCTGAGGGACAAGAAGCTAGAGAGGAAACTGCCAGTTCTAGGCTTCAATTAATAAAGTACTGACTACATGCCTTTTGTGTGTGTGTGTGTGTGTGTGTGTGTGTGTGTATTTTCCTCGTGGAAATTTTATTGAAATGAATTCAAAATGAGAATCCCTTAAGGTTAACTCTGAGTTTAAATCCATTTTCATATAAGTTACATCATGTATAATAGAAATATTATGGACACAGTTTAGTTTGAGTCTTGGGCTTGTCATTTTAATTTCTCTTTGCTGCCAAAATGTGATGGTTCAAATATCACTTGAGTTTCTGAGGAAAGGCTGGGTGACCTTATTTCAGCCTATGGTGAATTAAGCTATTTATTCAATTAGTGCACGTGGTATGCATGAAAATGACCAGCTCCTTCTTGTACTTGGTCTCTCATTAGCATTAGTCCTGCTCAGTGCACAACTTTCACATGAACTACATAAAGTCAATACAAAGAAGCAAGTAAGAGACATACCAGTGCAACTTTTGGTAAAAACACCATTGTAGGGAGCTTATTTCTAAAACCCCTCAAAAAGTGGTTTCATTATTTCCTTGCTTGAATGTAACATTTATCTGATGAGAGGAACCATTATTGCAAACCAGTATCTGGTTGATTGAGTCCATTATTTGATCTTGTCAAAACTTACTAAAAAAAGTAAGGTACTCCATCACAGTGTTCTTACAGAATCTTTGTAAGTAAACACACATACATACTCACATCTGCTTACATGCATGTATATATAATTACAGTATATACACATCTGTAAAATGAGCTGGAAAAGGAAATGTCATGCCACTCCAGTATCTTTACCAAGAAAACCCTAAATGGGGTCACAAAGAGTAGGAAACAATTGAAAAAAAGTGACTGAACAACAACATATGTACATACAATCCTGTGATTTTGTGATAACAAAGCCTCAAAACCATTTCCCAATCTTAAAAATTAAGGTTCTTCCCACTCTATGCTAACTTTTCAAGGCTTCATCATCACACAATTATAGAATCATAAATTTGAGTTTGATGAAAGTTTAAAGGTTATCTACTCCAATTCCCTAATTTTAAAATTATGGAAACTGAGACGGAGAGAACTTAAAAGACTTGACCAAGTCACATAGACAGTGAGTCAGGATTTGAACCTCAGGTTCTTAGAGTACAAACTTCACCACTCTTTCTCTAAAATTAAGTGCCCAGGGACCACTAGATAGCCCAGTGGATAAAGCACTGGCCCTGGATCTGACTTCAAATCCAGCTTCAGACACTTGGAACTTAGTAGCTGTGTGACCCTGGGCAAGTCACTTATCCCTCATTGGCCCCCACACACAAAAAGTCTACAAACTAAACTAAAATTAAGTGCCCAAATAGAATTGGTTAAAGAAAGGGGAAAAGAACAATGAAAAGCAATCATGATTTTAGTTCATAGTACATATTTTTTTAACTCAACCACTGCCTAACTGGACTCAGAAAGTTAATTCATGAAACTTTGTGTGTTCTTGTTTTTAAAGCCATGATAAACCAGAGGAGAACAAGAAACTTCTTCTGAGGGCAATCACAGTATTTTATTAAAATATTTGCTTCAATTTTCTTTTTTTTCTTTTTTTTCTTTTTTTTTGGTGAGGCAATTGGGGTTAAGTGACTTAACCAGGGTCACACAGCTAGTAAGTATCGAATGTCTGAGGATGGATTTGAACTCAGGTACTCCTGACTCCAGGGCCAGTGCTCTATCCACTGCGCCACCTAGCTGCCCCCAGTTTCTTTTCTTTTCTTTTTTTTTTTTTTGCTTTAATTTTCAAAAACAAAACCATTGACTTTCCCCATCCCAACCCAGAAATTTTGTGTATATTTGTTTGTTTGTTTTGTTTTTGTTTTTTTTTTTTTTGCAGGTCAATAAGGGTTAAGTGATTTGCCTAGGGTCATACAGCTAGTAAGTGTCAAGTGTCTGAGGTCAGACTTGAACTCAGGTCTTCCTGAATCCAGGGCCCATGCTTTATCCATTGCACCACCTAGCTGCCCCAACCCAGAAATTTTTTAAACTTTGCTTTGGATGATGTGGTAATAATAACGAAGATGATGATAAATATTAAATTCAAGTTTATTAAGCACTTTCACTCAGGGACAGAAAGACGAAAACCAGGACACTTCTAGCCTCAAATTGCTTACATGGGCAATGCACTTTTTGGGAACCATCACCCCCCTTCCCGATCCCAACTTAAGATTTTAAAGTGCTTTGTAATATTGGCGGATATAGTACTAAATGGTGCTAGGGCATAAGAGAGAGAAACTGAATTGACCTTAGCATTTAGGAGTAAGAACAAAAATTCACTCTTACAAATTACCTTTTTCTGGTAAAAGCAGAAGATGAATATTGCCTTTGGGGATTGCAGCTTTGAGAGTCAGAAAGGCCTTAGAGATCAACTAATTCCCTCCATTTGTAGATGAGGAAAATGGACCCCTACAGGGCACATGACTTGCCCAACATCACACAGAGTACATGGGAGAACTAAAGTAAAAAACCTTAGGATCCTCTGACTTCTGATTAGCTCTTGCAATATAAATTAAGTAATAAGATGCATATCCTCATTTTAGAGATTTTTGAGGTTGTACAGGTACACAGGGTATGGCTTGTGGTAGCTATTTGACAACCGAGTTTAGTGAAGCATTCATTAATAGAAGAGATGCATTTCAGTGATATTTTTTTTTTCTTTAGGCACAAAGCTCATGGTCATATTTTAAAATAAAATAGCAAGTATTCTCAGCAAGGTTTTCCTTCTCTTATTACCCTTCTTCTACTTAAGAGGAACAAAAGCTTCCTGGTTCTTTCCATCCTTCAGGAAGAAACTCCTCTCTCTTTTGGGATGGGACACTTTTCCAACCTCCCCCATTGCCAACCCCTCCCCCCCCCCCATTTGAACTCTAGTTCTGTGAACAGCAATTTAATCAACAAAGTAATCTGGAAATGACAAGTCAATCATTGGCTCTAAGGCTCTAATCTCCTTTCTCTCTGACTTCCCCCTTTAAAACATTCCTCTCTATGCACAATTCCCCAATATGTGTTATCTTCTCCTATTAGAATGAAAACTCCTTAAGGGGAGAAACTATCTTGCTTACTTATTTAAGGGTGGACAGCTATTAATAAATTAACAAGCTAGCCTGTCGGGATATCTTCATCAATATCCCTGTTGAATCAATCAACTCAAAGGCAATAAACTTATATATAACCAGTAAGCCAGTTCAGAATCCAGCATTATTATTACAGTGGCAAATAGGGACAACAGGTCTAGCCAAGCCCCTGAGAGGGAACGGCTTGGGTGGGTGGGTTTGGGTGGAGGACATTGTTTTTGTGGTGGAGAGAAGGGGAGGATGGAGACTTCTTTTGCTTTCCACCCTCCACCCTGGCTAACCAAAGGAGAAACTTCTGAATTTCAGAAGTTAGAGGATTTGGATTTCTTACTAGCACCCTAGAAACATCCCCAGGATAGCAATAACTGAAGTTAGAGTCTGCATCAGGAATCTGAAGATTGTTGTTGTTTGTCCTTCATTCTTGAAGAGGGCCATGACAGATGTTATGACTTGCAATGAATTGGATTTAATTGAGGTAGGACTGTGCAAGATCACCAACCTCACTCTGCTTCAGAGACATCTGAGTCCAGTGGCAAGATATACATCAGGACAACTGGAGATGGCCTTGGATGTTTTAAGGTAAGTGCCATTGAGACTTGCCCAGGGTCATACAGCTAATAAGTGTCTGAGGTGAGATTTGAACTCAGGTCCTTCTGACTGAAGGGCTAGTGCTCTGTCCACTGTGCCACATAGCTACCCCAACAGGGATCTGAAGAGCCACCCTGAAGAAAGGCAGATTAAAGGTTCTGCAGAGACCTTGGCATGCCTACAGGCAACTTTATGAGGGCCCAAGAAGGGGATAAATGGACATCCAGCACCAGGACTTTCAGTATTATGTCACAGCCTTTTTACCACATGGACTTTAAGTTTCTCTGTATGTTCTCTGTATATACCTATAAGGGAGGGAAATTCCAGAAACTGCTTTCCAAGAAGGAGCACACTGGGGATAAACATGGAGCTTTCTGTATTAGTAAGAACCTAATGGAAAGATTCTCCACTCAGGACTCTCTTTAACAGATTCCCTAGTATGGAGGAAGCACTAGAGAAAAACAAACAACGGGCATTTTCTTCTCTATTTTTTAAGGCTGTAATTGCATAGCCAGTCTTCTGATAAGTTTTCCTTACAGGTCAGACCAATTCTTTGTGACAACTTTGGCTTACTAGAACGTTTATGTGCGGTTATTTGTCATACAATTGCATACAATATGATCCAGTAACACTAGTCTCCTGGTTTTTCTATGAATAAGATACTCCATGTCTTGGCTCTGGGCATTTTCTCTGGATGTCCCCCATGCCTGAAATGCTCTTCTTCTGTTCTGCCTACTGACCCCACTGACATCCTTTAAGCCCCAGCTAAGATCAGCTAGGTGGTGTCGAGAATAGAATGGAATGGAGTTAGAAGACTCATCTTCTTAACTACAAATCTAGCCTCAGACACTTACTATCTGTGTGACCCTGGGCAATGGGGTTTTGGGGGGAACTAGTCAGTAGAATTGCAAAAGAAATGTAGATTGACCTTCCTGACTGCCTAAAGGAAGTTACCTCACCTGGGTGACACTCCCCCCCCCCCCCCCCCCCCCCCCCCCCCCCCGCCCCCAGCCCCAAGCCATGTCAATCAATGGACTTGAATGTTACTGGCCAATTAGCTTGGATCAATGTGCAGCAACTCACCTCTATCTGAGAGAGGATAAAAATCTTTGGTGGGGGGCGGGGGAGGTCAGTCTCTTTTCTTTTTGTCTCTTGCTCTCTCTCTTGGCTAGGACTCTAGAGGAGGCAGCCACATGTCCCCCCTCACTCTCCTCTCTGTCTAGGTAATGTAGGGCTTCTGAACTCTAATTCTGAGCCATGTTCTCTCTCTCTTTACTAACATTTAACATGATTAATAAATGCATAATGCCCAAACTGGGACAATAGCCTCTAATTTAAAAGTAGCAATATATTAGAAACCTCAGCTAAGTTCCACAATAACTTAGAGCAGGGAAGGTACCCCCAACATGTTTCAAATGACACACCCTGTTTGCCTCAGCTTCGTCATTTGGAAAAGGAAATGACAAACCACTCCAGTATCTTCACCAAGAAAACCTCAAGTGGGGTCATAAGAGTCTGAATTTGCTCTAAAAGATAATAAATTCCTCCTTTTACTAGAAGCTTTCCCAACCCTTCTTAATTCTAGTACCTTCCCTGTGTAAATTACTTCTTATTTATCCTGTATATAGCTTTCTTGTATATATATATATATATGTGTGTGTGTGTGTGTGTGTGTGTTTGTGTGTTGTCTGCCCCATTAGATTGTAAGCTCCTTAAGGGCAGGATTTGTTGTTGTTGTTTTTTTTTAATATATACTTTGCCTCTTTTTGTATTTCCAGTGCTTAGCACAGAACCTAGCACATAGTAGGCACTTACAAATATTGATTGAGTATTACAACTAATATAAGAAGTATGAGTCCCTAAAATTCTGGTGCCTAGATAATATTTCCCTCCCTTTTGCTTCTAAATAGTCCTAGACTGCCTTGTTTTGGAATAAATTATAATGGACTCTAAGTCCATGTGATGAAGTTTGCCTGATAGTCTAGAAATCCCAAGTAATCAACAACAACTGCTTAATTACTTTGTGAGAGCCACACACTTATTTGGGACTTATAGGAGGGTCCTGTTTTCTTTCTGCTTACACTGAGTCTGCTTATCTTATTGTCGGGTGAATTCTCAAATTCCAACGGCAGCGCCATGGTAAGCTTCCTGTAGGAAGGGACACTGGGATTTTTTCTTCCCAGACTTCCAGTTGGATTTCATATGTGGTTCAGGAATCCTTGGGGAAAATATTTCAAGGACCCAGAACAATTTTATTGCATTGGAGTGTGGGTCACCAGCATAGGACAGGCCCCCTAGTGAAAAAGGCAGAGAGTGAGTGCCTCAGTTTCTCCTGGACCCAGTGACAGCTTTTTAGAGTACTTGGTATCTTAAGAGTGCAACTACACAAGTACTGAGCCAAAACAGTTTGGTTGCTCAACTTAGTATAACTTCCAGTTGACCCCAAGTCTAAATCCCACATGTTCTGAGAAATTCTCTAGCTATCACATTTTTTTAAAGATAGAAAGCTGGGTTTTCTTTGCCTTTAACATTTTGCTTTATTGTCTTTGAGTCAGAGAAGGACATTTTGAGCATAAAGAAGGTCTAGCTTAAGTACTAAGCAAGTCAAAACGAGATAAATTTTGTAAAATTTTCTTTGGTGAATCTGCATAACTCTGTATTTGGTGGGTATTTTAAATTTCCTGTGGACTATATAAGACCTTGAAAAGTTGGCTATTTGAAAACTTTCCCATATGGCACTGGGGAAAGAAATAAAAAGAAAGTGTTTATTCTTTCTGAGGACTCCAGAAAACTGCTGCAGATTGGGGATATGGATAATGTGGTCAAAATGCACTTGGCCAATATGCTGAAGATGGAAAATTTTTAAAATGGTGGCCTGGCTGCCACATCTTCAAAAGAAATCAACTCAGCAGCCAACATATTGAGTTTTATAAGCAACAGAACAGTTCATCTAATGGTTATGCCACAGCCAAGAGCAAGCTTGTTATAGGAAATGTCTTGTAGCAATCACTTTAATATTGAGCCCACTGCAATACAAACCAAATAAATGTTTAAGAAGGGAGTGTTTGCCCTGGATTATGGGGTGGTTTTGTTCAGTAATTTTTTGTTATAGCATCTCAGTAAATATTCCTGTGTAAGAAGTTAATTGGTTAGTTGATATGGAGGAGAAATCAATTAGCCAATTAATTACATGTTAGGATGATACTACTTGGGGAAATAAAATTGAAGGAACATAACAGATGAGGGTTGTTGAGTTATAGTACTAGAGAAACAACCCCCAAAAGCCTCCAGGTTACCCCTAGAACTCTGAGGAGAGAAAAAAAATCTTGATCTAGGAACCTTACTTCTAGTCAACTGTGGGTCGACTTGCAGTTGACCAAAGTCTCTAATTGCTGTGGGGAGATCCCATAGGAACCATATTCTCTGGATTAGGTTTTCTTTTTGAGTTAGGGTGCTTGACTTTCCCTTTCTTTTATATTAGTTCAGTCTTAATCCTGGCTTATTTTTATGGATCAAGAGTAGCAGTAGTAAAAAAAAAAAAGAGTAGCAGTACTGTTCACAGAAAAAGGGAGAGGGCAAGAATTAGGGTCCCCTCACCTTGATCCAGCAACAGTTTGTTGTAGCACTTGGTACTTAGCTGAGTGCAGAATACAGAGCCCTCCTCATCCCCCTTAGAAACAGAAGAGGAATAGAACCCCGACTCCTGATGCTAAGAATCTGACTTTGCTACACTCATTCAGGAACTCTGTAAGAGTCTCGGCTTTCTTTCTGAGAACGGAGGCTTGATCTTTTTTCTTTTTTCTTTTTTTTAAAACTTTTTCTCTTTTTCTTTGGGGAATGGAGCAATGAAGGTCTTTTGAAAGTACGAAGGCAGACAGTAACTTACTAGAATGCTATAAGTGATATTGGTTAAAATTTATCACCATGTATTGGGAAGTATGGAAGAATGTTAATTGGCAGAGTTGATTACATAAGACTTTTCCTGGGGACTCTTTAGAACAAGATATTAGGAAGGAATTCAAAATTGACAATGCAGAACCTCCCTAAGTCACTAGAAAGCTATTGAAGATTTGGCAATAAGGTCTATGGAGGCAGCAGATATTAAACTTGGTGAGAGTGGAAAAGTTGCACTCAATTGATCCAATTAATCACTCTACCTCCATTAAAAGTAACTAACAAGATAATATAACTGGTATTTTTACCAGGTGAGAACAATTCCATTGAATTGATTGATCAATTAATGTTGCTGTTAAATTGTCTTACTCATGTCTGACCCTCCATGACACCATTTGTGTTTTCTTTTTTCTTTTTCTGTTTTTTTTTTCTTTTTTTCTTTTCTTTTTTTGTGGGGCAATGAGGATTAAGTGATTTGCCCAGGTCACATAGCTAGTAAGTATCAAGTGTCTGAGGCCACACTTGAACTCATGTCCTCCTGAATCCAGGGCCAGTGCTTTATCCACTGAGCCACCTAGCTGACCCCCATTTGTGTTTTCTTGGCAAAGATACAAGAATGGTTTGCCATTTCCTTCTCCAGCTCATTTTACAGATGAGGAAACTGAAGCAAACAGGGTTTAAGTCCTTGACCAGGATTACAAGCTAGTGTCTGAGGCCAGATTTGAATTCATGAAGATGAGTCTTTCTGACTCCAGGCCCAGTACTCTAACCACTGTAC
Organism: Dromiciops gliroides; assembly: GCF_019393635.1. Lineage (NCBI taxonomy): Eukaryota > Metazoa > Chordata > Mammalia > Microbiotheria > Microbiotheriidae > Dromiciops > Dromiciops gliroides. The sequence goes on from NC_057861.1 coordinate 275,098,444, forward strand.
CACCCAGCTATCTAATCAATTAATAAAAGGAATTAAATTACTATGTCTTTTCCTGCCCTGTGAGTCTTCTAAAAATAGTAAATCAGTTTGGAACAGAGTTATTATCCAGGAAGGTTCCAGGGGAGAGCAGTTCCAGCCAAGTCTCTGAGAAGGAATTACTTGGTGGGGCAAGAAGGAAAAGAAGAGCCTTAGTCTTCCCTGAGAAAAAGATCACCAGAGGATATGAGGATTTGAACTTTTCATCAGTGTCCTTGAAAGAGTCCATGGGGCATTAATGGCTTATGGCTGTGTCTTCATTGGAAGCTGAGCACAAACTAACTATACTGGGGAAAGGCTGCTTCATGCAGAACTCTACACGCAGCCTAGTTGAAAGCCACACTATGCCTATGGGGAACTTCATGAGAATCCTTTCTCCATAAAAGAAAAGAATGGGCTTCCCTCAGAAGGTCTTCTAGGAGCTGTGGTCTCCTTTTGCCATGTGTGCTCTAAGCCTGAATCTACTTTACTGTTTATTCTAAATGCAATTATGGGAATGGGAGAACATACTCCTGCTTTGACAGCATGTTTGGTACTAATTGTTCTGTATTATTCCATCTTAGAAAATATACATTTCTAAAAGGTAAGTAAGCCTACAGTCTAATTGATATTAACTGCTAATCAATAGGGGAAGCACTGAAGTGGGAAATTAGATTCAACAGCATTAGAAAGAAAGCCACCATCCCTCAGCACTACCCCTAGAAAACCAAGGGGAGATGTAGTCGAGTCATTTTCCAGGAACTCAGCCTGTCAGTGAAGAAGAGGCTATAGGAATGAACCCAGGGCTTTCATTACAGTTGTATTTGAATCTTTAGTGCTTGGAGCGATATCTGGCACAAAGTAAGGTGGACAGAGTGCTAAACTAGGAGTCAGGAAGATTTGAGTCCAAATCTGTCCTCAGATATTTACTGTGTGACCTTAGCTAAGTCACAACCTCTGTCTACCTCAGTTTGATCATCTATAAAGGAGGCAGCTAGGTGGTTCAGTGGATAAAGTACCAGGTCTGGATTCAGGAGGACCTGAGTTCAAATTCAGCCTCAGACACTTGACACTTACTAGCTGTGTGACTCTGGGCAGGTCACTTAACCTTCAATGACCCACCAAAAAAAAAAAAAAATCAAATAAATAAATAAATAATTGAAAAAATTAAAAAGAGACTAAACATTTTCTAAAAAATTATCTATGAAATGGGGAAAGTAATATTATTTACCTCCCAAGATTGTTGTGGGGATAAAGTGAAATAATATTCATAGAACACTTTATAAACACCGAAGTGCTACTTAATATTATGATAATGTTTTTAATTAGTTCATCATTCATTCATTCATTCATTAATTCATGATCCCTTAAACACACACACACACACACATAAATACACACAAGAACTCTATAACCTCTCCCAAGTGACAAGGTATAGTAATACAACTTTCCTCTTAGAAGAGGCCTAGACCTTGACCTTATCCAGAAATTATGTTTGAGGAACTGCTACAATGTTCTTTGTCACTACTGCCACAGATTATCATTAAGGACAGAACTTTTCCTAACCCCATCCATGTTCAGGCCAACTCTATTTAAAGGAAGTTTTTTCCAAGAACATTTATTGATCAAGGTATTGCTATACAAGGCATTGTGGGGATTAAAATTGACCAAACTACAATAAAAGCAAATGAGGCAGAGCTCTGAACCAATGGCACTTAATTAAAGGATCTATGGTCCCCTCTAATGAAGTGGACCTCAGATCTTCCTCACAATCTGAGATGCCTCCTTCTTCCAGGATAGAGTTTGATACCCAAATATGCAAAAGAGGCATGTTGAAAAATGGAATCTCATTGGTTGATAGACCTTGCTCTTGAGGTGCAAAAATGACATATCAGTGGGGGGATGGGGGAGAGGTCACAGATTAGGTGAAGCTTGGGGTATTTCCACTGACTAAGTGGTCGTGAGATGGTCATCTGATAATGCTGGACAAGAGAGAGGTTGTCTGGAGTTATAAAAATAAGTTGGGAGACTTTCCAAAGCATCAAGGCATTCCCCCTATGCTGGGTTTGGACATAAAAACTGAGCAAAGCGGGATGGAGATATCCAGGCATAGTAGGTGCTTTTCTTAAAACAAGGGTGAGGATGATGCTGATAATGATGATACTACTAGACAGAGGTACAGCACTTTGGAGATTTTTCCAAAGTGCTTTCACAAATATAAATCATTCTTTTTTGTTGATTGACCCAATTCTTAACTTTATAAATTAGACTACATTCCAATCCAGTCAGATTCACAAATGTCTAACTATTTAGACGGCATATCTGAAAATGATCCTGCCATGAACTTGTATATAAGGACATTTTTTCAGATACTGCATTTCAATGTCACCACATCCCTCCGCTTAAATGGAAGGAAAAGTAGGACCATATTCAATTTGCATGCAGGTGATGAACTTCAGAGGCTGTATTAAAGGATGAGCCAGGGTGGATTAATTTCCAGTCTTTGATATTCATTAACTCTAGCTTCAGAAAAAAATACAAGGAGATGACACAATTATACCCAGAGCTTTAGAGTCAAAGCAACAGTTTGACAAACACAAGTTCACAACACCAAAATAATTGATCAAGAAGGGGCTATGATGAGAGGTAAAAACAAAACAAAACAAAACAAAAAGCTTTTGATACAAAAAAAGCCATGCTAATGGTTGAGTTTAGAAGAGTCAATGCTGTTTCAAAGACCCTGAACTAGAAAGTTTACATTATTTGATAATAAATCCCTGTTCTCCTGAGTTCAACCCCAGCTTCAGATACTTATTAGCTGTGTGATCCTGGGCAAGTCACATAATCCCATTGCCTCAAAAATTTTTTTTAAAATCTTTGTTCTATAATTTTCTCATTTTATATAATGCCTCCTCTGATTCTCACACTTCTATCTAATGATCTCCTGCAAAACAAAACCTATAGGGGTGGCTAGGTGGCACAGTGGATAAAGCACCAGCCCTGGATTCAGGAGTTCCTGAGTTCAAATCTGGCCTCAGACACTTGACACTTACTAGCTGTGTGACCCTGGGCAAGTCACTTAACCCCATTGCCCCATTTAAAAAAACCAAAAACCAAAAAAACAAAACCTATATTTATCACAACATTTATGGAAGTCAAAATATAATGGTCATTTTCTTTGAAAAGAACAATAACTTTTAGCACTGTATTTATCTTTTGGTTACAGTGAAAAGAGGGCTAGATCTGGGTCTGAGAATATGGGTTCAAATCATAACTGTACCACTTACTACTATTTGTGTGCCTTTTCACTTCTCAGGGCCTTAGTTGTTCATTTGGAAAAAGAGGGGGTTAGACTAGATGGCTTCTAAGATTTCTTCCCACTCTAAATCTATGATTCCATGGCCTGTGGCTACTAGAAAACACAACCTAAGGTGGGAAGCCCTTTTGAGGTTTGTTTGGAGGAACAACAGGATATAAAAAAATTGCCATAAAACACAATGAACTAGGAGCATAAAAAACAGCTGAATGCTCACCTCAGGCTGTTCAAAGATTTCTGGGTCATAGTGCAGCAATGGTGGGAAAATGACGGTGTTATCTCCTTTTCGTAGATGGACTTCTCCATTTCCTAAATTTAGGATGACATCCTCTTCATTATTACGCAAAATGGCAGAAACTGAAGACATTCGTAAGGCCTCTTTAATGATGCTTTCTGTAGTAAGAAAAAAAATCAGCAACAATTAGTTATTCGATTATGGGTGTTTCTTAGAAGAATAACCTAGTTATCCATATACTGTTTGCCATAATGATCAATTTTAAAAACAAAATGTGTTTTCTTGCACATACCCTGCCAGGGACCAAAAGAGAAGAAACTCACGGAAGTAACCAGTGAAGAGTGGGAAGACAAGAAAGTTAAAGAGAATTTTTAGATGTCATTATCCCTCATACTTGGATACTTTTGTGTATTATGTCAGGGAGTATCATATGTGACATTGCTAGTTGGTTAGAAAGGATCATACAGCTCTAAGAAGTCCTTAGTTTGGAACAGTAGTCATTGAAGCTTCTGGGGGAATCAATGCATCCTATGAAATGTTGTTTTATCTCTGAAAACTACCACTATTTTTCAAAGCTAGATTAGCTGTTAAAGAAGCATCGAGGCCCTTAATAGCATAAATGCCCTTACATTAGTAGTAAAAAAAAAAAAAAAGCATGATTCATTCTTTGTTGGGAAAATACTTTAGGAGAAATCACATCATTCTCAGGACCTAGGTAAAATAATCAGGTTCTATCATGTCCTGGAAGACTCCAGAAACTGAACGTCCTTGCTTTCCCAGTGGCCTTCACCTTTTGCTCCTAGCACGACAGATTTTATGGCTAATTTCCGGCAATTTATCCTGGCAGTTTGAGGAGGAATTCCTTTGGGAATAATATGCATAATTTGCATAAATCATTCTGATAGCATGCATATCAGGATGTAGCTCCTGTCTAGGCCTGCATCTTTCTCTTCATAATCAAAACTGACTATTTTTCCTCCAGCATATATGGGATGGGGGCTGGAATGTAAAACCTGATTCCTTCTATCCATCAGTGCAAAAATAGCTCCAAATAGTTTATTTCTCACAAAATGATAAGTGGCTGTGTTTATAGTTTGCAATAAAACATATGCATGTACACACACACAGATTCTCTCTTTGTGACCAGTTAGCAAGGCTTTGTAGCCCACAGTACCTACAGGTTACTAATGTAAAGATGGGCACTTCATAGCAGAGTTGTGTCTGCATAAAAGATAACAAAGTTGGTTTCACTAAATATTAAATCTATGCCCAGCTTGCATAATAAAAAAGGGGGGTGAGGCTTGAATGTTTTGTCACAGGAGATTTTTCCTTAAGCGTGCATTTGTCTAAAGAAATGAGGCTGCGGTCAGCTCTGTGTGGCCAGGGTAGTGATTCGATGTGACGTACAATGAGGTTGTGCATATTCTTTTAGACTGCCTTCGTTACTATAATCAGGCAGAGTAAAATCCTCTTGTTGATGAGGAAGCCAGGGAAAAATAAACACACACACACACACTCCAACAACTTTGATTCCAGAACATGGCCTCAACTGCAGATAGCCACAAGGCACCTGACACGATGGATTTCAACTGGCAGCCCTGGCAACCAAACTTTCCAGGGTACAAAGGCAACACTCAGCCCCAATCGAATGCTGTCAACTTCCTTGGAAAACCCTGTAAGGGGATAATACCATTTTAGCCTGTTGTTGGGAAATGGTAGCTGACATATGTTCCCCCAACAAGTCCAGTAAGGAGGGTGGAGGAAGAAGAAAAGCAAAAGAATCCTGGTGTGTCTCTTGTGAGACAGCAGGTTCACATTTAACAACCCAGATAACACAGTCAGAGCCTATTGGACTACTTGCTCCCAGGAAGCATGACAGTCTGGGCCCACTGCGGTATCACAAATGACAACTGGGCAAGCATATCTTATGCAGAAGTTAATCACAATAATGGAGCACAAAGTGTGGCTTAGTGGTCAGATCGTAAATGACAAATCTGTCTTTCCTTCCAGTACCAGTTATGTGTGGAAGGCGAGCTTGGCTCTCGCTCTGAGCAATCATGCTGATAATCATTAGATGACAAAAGTAATGAGTCACATGATGATCAACAAAGGAGAGTGGAGCTTATGTGGGTCTGCGATGTCACATACACACACACACACACACACACACACACACACACACACACGATTCCTTTCCCTGAAAGCCCCTGTATATGTGTGCGTGGTGGGGAGGAGGGGGGCGGGCAGAAAAGTGCTAAGTTGAAAGAATGACAAGTGCCCAATAAAAGCTGCAGCATCGACTTGCAGTTGTCATAGTTCGGCAGATACCAGCCACTGCTACTGACAGACCAGCTGGGCAGCTCAAGAGGACTTCTATTCAGCACCATGAGGAACAGTAAATTATCTAGCACGGTAAAGCAACATCTGTTTCTGTGCTAGTGCCGAACAAACAAGGCAATTTAAAGCATACCAAGGGATAACCAAGCAGCAAATGAACATGACCCTCATTTTTCCCCCCTTCTTACACATGAGGTGCTAAACTTCCTTGTACAAGCTCCATATCATGGAGAAGCCAGGTTGCTTTTTGATAAGGTGTTGTCAGAGAGGGTTTTTTCTTTCTTTCTTCTTCTTCTTCTTTTTTTTTTACAGATTTCCAAAATGTAAAGAGAAAGCTCGTAGTATTGTTATTCTTAGAATCCTCCTACTTCTATCTTCACTTCTTTTATACCAAAGCTAGCACTTAGTTCTCAATTCACTCTATTTTTTTAAAAGAAACCCTGTTTCAATATACTTATAAATATTCAGTCTTTAAACCTAATTTGCTATACTTAGTTCGCATGCCTTCAAGCATTTGTCTTCCAATTTCCACTGAATAAATGCGTACTAATGAGAAATAGAGCAAGCTGCTGAGGCAAAACTGGGTGACTTGAGCCTGGCCTGCCACCAGCTTGTGATAGGCAGGGAAATTGAGTTAAAATGAAAAGTCTTGTCAGCTGAAATACAACATGGTAGCCAAACAACAAGCTGTCAATCATCCAGCCCAGACAAGGGATTGCAGGTAATAAAAGGTCATCAGGAATCATTAGTTCATTTGGTTTTCATTTGTAAGTTGATTTTAATTAAACACAATCTCTACCTTTAAATGTTTTACAAAACTTATTGTGCATAATGGATTGCTAATTTATACTAACATTTAGCAGGTAATGGGGTACTATAATTATTAGAGTGGATTACAGGAAAAATTGCTATCAAGAATGCAAATATTTTGATCATTCACACTACACATTGCAAGGTGCCAACAGTAGCCATGATGGTGATTAGAGGGAGGATGTCTATGCTTTCAGATGAACAAGACTGACCAACACATCACAGAAAACTGACTTCTGATATCACCTTCAATATTCTGATTCTCCATTGCTGCTTTCTCAAGCAGTCAGAAAACAGTCCTTTCATTCCTTCTCCTTGTACATAAAGTTGTTTTCTGAGTAGTTATGTCTTCTAAGCCCTTGGTGATATAGTAGAGCAAGAGAACTTCCCATGGGGACAGCACAGAAAGGCAGAAAAATAAAAGGAATACTGTCAGATGGAGATGCACATATCACTTTTACACTGAAAAGTTTCAAAAATTGGGTTTCAAAAACCGACAGATGATTTTAATTTACTACAATTCAGGACACCCAAAAATATAGGCTTAGGGTGCTGTACAAATAATAGCTCACATTTTTATAGCAATCTCAGGGTTTCAAAGCACTTTTCTTATTCCAACCCTGTGTGGTATAAAACATAAGTATTATTAGACCCATTTTACAGAGGATGAAACTGAGGCTCTGAGAGACTCAGTGACCTGCTCAGTGTAACATAGCTGGTATGTGTCTGGTGTGGGATTTAGACTCAAACCCATGCTTCATACACTTACGCCATGCTGTCTATGTGTGCTCATCTTTATTGTAAAATGAATATACTGTGATAAGCAATCTGTTCATTTTGACCATCTTAATGATTGGTATGGACTATCATACAATCTCTTCCACTATGAATGCCAATGGATATAGACTATGGGGCGGAAGATGGTGGAAAGGGCAACATCAGCTATGCTACTAGTTCTGCCACACATGTAGACTTAGAAAATATGAGTGAACAGATGTGCTATGATGGAGGTGGAATTCAGATGTGAAAGCATTTCTAATTTGTTGAAGAAAAACAAGTCTCCAATATAATATCTTAAATTGTGGTTGGCTTAAAGTAGGAACGTTCTCTGTTATTTATCTTTGTGGAATAGGTGCGTAGAATGGTATGGAACTTAACCAGATAAATTAAAAAAAATAATCCAATATTTAAATAATTTAGGTGGATTTTAAAATTAGAATTTGCATTATAATTACATAAAGTATGTTTCATCCTACATGTAGTATGGTAAGATATAAAATATCCTTCATCCTGCATGAAGCATATGTTAACTGGGTGTTATGGAGGCCTCTAGCAATGACCTGGCTCAAGCATAGATATAGCATTAGATTTACTGAAATATAGGACACTAAGCTGATCATTCCTTTATTCCTACATTCAATAGGTGTTTACTTAGTGCCTGCCATATGCAGGGCCTGCAGTTATACTAATACTTATGATCCCTGGACTCAAGTGACTTATTCAAATACTCAAATAGATATGTGATAGATCTCATCAATCTGGGAGTTACATCAAGTGACGGCAATTGCAACCCACCCATGCTTGTGATCCTGTGTGACTCTGGTCCTTGTCTTCCCAAAGGTTTACCATGGGGATTCACTCAACATGCTGGAAGAACTTCCTCAACTTCTGAAAGGTGCAGAGATGTTGAGGACCTTCAGACACTCTATTTGTGGATGGGGCTGTTCTGATTGCATCAAACCCCATTATACTACAAAATTTTCTTCAAGAGATCTATGATGGCTCAAAGCAATTTGACCTCTCCATCTATACAAGAAAGACCAAATGGATGAAGAATGCATATCGCCAAGATTTCTGGATACAGGAAGAACTGAGTTTAAATCTAGTCTCACACCCTTACAACCTGTGTAGCATTAGACAAGTCACTTGACCTCTATCTGCTTTAGTTTCCAATCAATTCAATTAAACATGGGCCTACTTTGTGCCTTATCTTGGGACAAGTACTACATTAGGCTCTGGTGATACAAATTTAATTCAATTCAATGAAGCAAGTATATATTAAGTGCCTTCTACATGACAACGACCAGGCAAAGATTCTTGCTCTCAAGGAGCTTATATTCTATTAAAAAGAAACAACATCTATTAAGATAATTCAGTACAAAAATGTATAGACTAAATACAAAGCAATTTCAGGTGAAGGGAGAACATTAACAATGGAAAGGTCTCTTGTAAAAGATGGTACCTGAACTGGACCTTGAGCTAATATTTTAGGCCCCTTAATATGTCCCCAAATGATTTCTGAAAGGGAAACATAATTTCTACTGTCACTATAGATATACCAAATACATATATGTATATATAATATATGCATACACATGCATATATGTATGTGTATATATTTATATATGTACTACAATCATTGATATACACATACCGTTAGAGCATATATGTGTGTATGCTGTATGTCTGTCTGTATTTCCCTCAAAAAATGAAACAAACCTTTCTCTGGGATTATATGCAAAATATAGGGAAGAAATACCATTTGTCTTCTGAACTACTGCTGGCAACAAATATAAGCTTCTTTCACATTAACACTTCCACAAACCTTAAGTCATGAACCAAGAGGCAAATTTCTAGAGACAAGTACCTTCATGTCTTTGGTCCTGCCTTTGCCTCTAAATCTGCTAAATGGTACTAAACATTAAGAAGTGTTATTTATGGTTATAAACATGTTTCTCCTCTGTCTCACTCCCTGGCTTGTTTTGCTCCTTCTAACTCTTAAAAAGCTATAGCCCTCAAGTCTATGTCCTTGATCTTTTCCTATTCCCTCTTTTAACAAAGGAATGAGAGCTAGGTGGCTCAGTGGATAGAGTGCTGGGCCTGAAGTCAGAAAGAATTGAGTCCAAATTCAGCCTCAGACACTTACTTGCTGTATGATTCTAGCAGGCCCCCTAACCTCTTTCTGTATCAGTTTGGCCAAGTGTAAAAAAGGTGATTTTAATGGCACCTACCTCAGGGTTGCTGTGAGGCTCAAATGAGATATTAACTAGAAAGTGCTTAGCACTATAACAATAACAAGCCCCAAATTAGCATTTAATATATGCTTATCCCATTCTTTTTGCCCTTTCTTCCCTCAACAAACATTTTCCCTTGATTATCTCATCTACTTCCATGGCTTAAATTCCCATCTCTCTAAATTAAGGACTTGCCAAACCTATACTTTCAACTTGGACTTCTCCAGCTACCTGCTAGACATCACTACCTGTTAAGTCTCTCAAACACTTTATAATCTTTCCATCTTTACTCCCCCAAATGTTTCTTTTTTAAACTTTTCTATTTGCATTGATACCATCATTCCCCCAGGTAATCCTTCCTAAAACCTTGTGGGGACCAATTTTTAATTGGGGAGTGCTAGCTAAGCGGCTCGCAATATGGGGGCAAAGAAGGAGACGGGCAGTCTCCCTCAAAACAGAACAAGATTTATTTTAACAAGAACGAACTTAAAAAAAAAACCACACAAACAGGATCAGTAGGATCAAGGGGAAGGAAATAAAATGGGGAAAGGGAAATTATAATACCTGAAAAAATACCACTGCCCAGGAATCAGCTGAAAATACACAACAGAACGCCTGTCGCTTTCCAGCTTCCACCTAGAATGCCCAATCCTCCTCCCCCAAACCTAGAAACACCCCACACAGTCCCAGCCAATGGGATGGCTGCTCTGACAGTCACATGACTGCCCTCACTAGGCTTCCAATCATTATAATTTTGCCAGGCCCATGTAGGCGTCGGTGAGTGGTGATGACTTGAGGTGCCAGAGCCCTGGCAAAGGCTACAGCCAGTGGGTGGTGCGCCGTGTGGTTTGCGGAGCCCCAGGCCAGTGCTCGCGGAGGCATAAAACCCTCAAATAACAATTAATTCTTTACAACCTCAAATCATCATTGATTTCTTCTTTTCACCCCATTAATTGCCAAATTCTTGTAATTCTATCTATTCTATATGTCTTGAATCCATCCTTTCCAATAAGATCCAAATTCAGAACCTCACTTACTCTTAATTGTCCTATTTCAATAGTTTTCTTGCTGGTCTCTAAGCCTCCAGCCATTCTCCACTCCATTCTGTTTTGCTTTTCCTCCTTCTTGGGTGATACCTATGATTTCATTGATGAAGAAAGTCCCTGTGAGGAAACCCTCTCTATTAATAAATATAGGCATCTGCTCTGTAACTTTTAGTCTTAGTTACCTGATACATGGAGAGGTTAAGTGAGTTGTCCATTGTCACACAGTCAGTATGTGCCTGTGGTAGGAACTACAGCCAACTCTTTCTGACTTCAAAGCCAGCTTCCTATCTAATATGCCATGGTGCTACTCAAACATTTTATTTACCATAGTTAAATGAATCTTCCCAATGAAGAGTTCTGATCATATCAATTCCCTAAAACCCTCCAATGATTCTCTAATACCTGACAAATAAAGCTCATATGTCTTATTTTGGCATTTGAAGACCTCAACTATTTGGATATAACCTATTTTGCTAGACTTTCTCCCATTATTACTCTCCATGTATTCTCTAGCCAAACTGGACTATTTAAATATATATACATATTTTTCTGTCTTCATTGATTGGCTAGCATTCTTTAGATTATTCCATCCCCCAATCTGCTTGTGGGAATTCTCCCCATCCCTTAAAGTCCAGCTTACATGCTTCTCCCTCCATGGTGCACCCTCATGAGGCTCTGCTACACCCCCAAATTTCCATCCCCTATCCCTTTTATTTCAAATGGTATTAGCAAAGATACTTTTTTGGATTTGCTACTCCAATTTCCTCACCACCACCTGGTTTTCAAACACACATTTGAACTGAAATCACTTTCATCAAAGTTAAATTAGCCATAAATTCGATGGTCTTTTCTCATTTCTCACTCCTATTAACCTTATCTGCAGCTTTTGATTCTGGGTATTCTTTTCTCCCTTGGCTTTCCATAACATTGTTCTTTCCTGGTCCTTGCCTCCTTTGGAGACCATCATCTACCTTCTTGGCATGGTTATTACCTAAAGTTCTTTCTTGAGCTCCTTCTCTTTTCTCTCTGCCCTTGTTCTCTTCAATATTTCCTTAGCTTTCATAGGATCAAACAACATTTATTTCTGTGCAGATGATTCTCAAATGTGTATATCTAGCCCTAATATCTTTCTTGAGCAGCTGGGTGTCACAGTGGATAGAGTACAGAGCCTGGAGTCAGGAAGACCTAAGTTTAATTCCAGCTTCTGACACTTAGTAGCTGTGCCACCCTCAGCAAGTCACTTAGCCCTGTTTTCCTCAGTTTCCTCATTTGTAAGAAGAGCTGGAAAAGGAAATGGCAAGCCACTCCAATATCTTTGTCAAGAAAACCCCAAATGAAGTCATAAAAACTCAGAAATGACTGAAATGATGGAACAACAAACAACCTCTTTTTCATGAGCTCCTTCTATGCACCATCAACTGTTTTATTGCTAGATATTTCCTTCTAGGTGTTGCATAACATGTCAGCTTCAAAATGTTCAAAACAGAATTTGCTTTACCCTCTAAACCTGCCCTTCTCCAAACTTCCTTATTGCTATTGAAGGAATTCTCCTGCCATCTCTCCAGTCACCCAGGTTTGTAAATACGAAGTCATATTTGACTTTTTTCTTTCTATCCCCCCTCCCTCACCTAATCCTAAATCTGAAAGGTCTTCAAGTCTTGGTGATTCTACCTCCACAAGAACTCTCATATCTTTCCATCATAGACATCCCCTTCATTAAGAGTATCATCCTTTCTTTCCTGGACTAACAGAATAGGTGCTTCTCTTTCCTTGCTCCAATCCATCCTTTTTAGAGAAACCAGGAGAATTTTCCAAAGACATGGGCTCGAAAACCTTTGCTGACTTCACATTGCCTATATCATAAAATTAAAATCTCCTTAGTCTGAGCTATATGACCTTAAACAATTTGGTTACAAAGGCAGGTCTACTAAAGCAATCCTTTATTAAGCACCCATCATGTGCCATGCACTGTGTCAAGTAAGGGGAAATAAAAAAGCGAAAAAATGCCTACTTCCTCTCAAGGAACTCATAGTCTAATAGAAGAGAAAACATAAAAATTACAAATGTACAAACAACACACACACACACCTACTTTCCCAGCTTTATTTCATATGACTCCACTTGAGACATTAGATTCTTGGCAAGCTTGAACAACAAATCAATTCCTCTTTCTACACATTCATGGAAGATATTCACCATTCCTGGAAGAAATGCCATCTTTACCTTTGCCTGTCTGAACCCTCATCTACTTTCAATTTTCAAGGTTTAGTTTTGGTGCCACCTCTTTCAAGATGCTTTCCGTGATTTTCCCAGTTGTTAATGCTCTCTTCTTTCAACTATCCTTGTTCAACATATATTTGTGTAGGTGATATATTTCTCTCCAATAGAGGACCATGAGTTCTAGGAATTACTGTGTTTCTCTCTTTCTATTCCCAGTATCTAGTACGGTGTCCTGAACAGTTGACACTTAGCAAAGGTTTGCTAAGTTGATAAGAATAAAGTTTTTCTGATCTCTTCAGATAGAATCACTTTAATCTCCTTAGGTACTAGTTACATATGACCTTCTATTATCTTTTGTTATCTATATCTTATTTCCCTGACTTGATGGTAATTTCCTTAGGGCAGGAACAATTTTTAAAATACATCTTTATATCTCTCCCCAAGCCTCACGTGCTTTAGGAACTCAATAAATAATATTTGTTGAACTATTTGATCAAGTTTTATTCTAACCTGGATGAAAAAACAAAGTGGAAATGTTTTATCCTAGAAGACACTACTTAACCAAACCATTTTGGTAGGAAATACATGGAGGACAACCATTTCCCTCTTCTTTTCATATATTGGGAATTGGTTAATGAGCAGGAATAAATTTGTAAAAACTGTTGTCCCTGTTTTATATAAGGAAAAATAAAGCTTCCAAACAAATGGAGTTCACCTTCCTAGAGGTATTTAAGTGGTGGGCGGATGAACACTTTTTAGGGATTCTATAGAGAGGCTGCTACTTAGGTATGAATGGACTGGACTTGAAGCCCCCTAAGGTGTCTTTCATTTCTACTATAAACCTTTTCAACACCTAGTAGGCAAGTATTCCTTTCTTTTTTCTCCAGAAAAGAACTGAGATGAAAAGCTAATACCAGTTTAAAACAAGTCTATGAAGGGATGGAAAAAACCCATCTAATCATTAGCAACTTAAGCTATAATTTCAAACAAATAGTCACATATCTTTTCAACCAACTATTTCATTTATAATTGTAATATTCCTATTGAATTATATTGAATTTTTTCCAGATCATGAAATTTCCCTTGGAAAATATTTCTTTATGATAATTCCTTAAGAATTACAAATTCCAAGCTGCATAGAACATATAACTTTAAGACTAGAAGTATTAGTACTATGTTAGGGAATAAGAAATGCATTTTGTATACAAATTGATCTTCTAAAATATTTTCTTCTTAAATTTAGAATATATAAAAACACACACATATATTTATTTATATAGTGTGTATATGTATATATACCTTTCTTGTCAATAAAGTTTAATGCTGTTTGGAATATATTAACTCTCTACCAGATGCTCAGAATCAAACAACTTAATAGGCATAAACTTTTCTCAAATAATTGCAAAGCTCCAATTTAGCTTTTTTGCATACCTTGCATAGTTAATTACCTAGGCCTTAATGTTTACATGCAATGAGAGTATCTACAGCTATAAACTACATAATTCATAATTGATGTAAATGGGTGTTATTATGTCAATTAAGCAGCTGTGTCCTCCACCTCTCAGTAAACAGAAATGAGTGATAAACAGAGTTTGGAGAGAGGTACCTTTTTCTCTTCATAACAGATAAATATAAATTACCTAGGTAGACCAAGCTGTCCAATTGTTCTCTGGTGAACTGGATGGTAAAATCAGGTTCTTTCTTTTGACCTGTTGACTGTAGCAAATGGTCAATTTCATCACGCAACACTGCAACAGCTTCTGGGTGCTGCAGAAGATAATACACTGTCCAGAATGTAGCTGGAATCGTGTTTGCCACAGAGGCCCACAGAAAGGTAAAATGATGTGCTGGGAGAAAATAAGTGAAAAGGAAGATTAATAGCGTTTATTACACTGATTAGATTTGCAGTGTGCTAATTAAAAGATGTTAGGACACAGACCCAGCCAAGGATCAGTGAATGCTAATGAGGACCAATAGGCTTCTGAAGTCTAATTTTCTGCTTAATGAGAATAGTTTAAAATGTAATGGGGGGGGGGGAGGGAAAGGAAAGGGTAAAGGGAGTAAATGCAGCTCAGTTATAATCTTTCTCATTATCACCATTAAGTATCTTGTTTTACCACCTCAGCAAAAAAAAAAAAATCAATTATCATAGACGGTTGTTTCAGAGTAAAACATTTTATCATTAGCCAATTAGAAAGAGCATAAAAAATTTCAAGGTCGCCATTTTGTCTTTTAATTTCAAAGGTCTATAGTAAATTATTTTATTTTAGACAAGTAATCACTCACAAGTTTCTTACCTCCTTTTTCATACTCCTGAAGCTCTGGAAATTTCTCAAGAATGGTTCTTCTAATTCTGATAACTTCTGATGTTTCCTGCATTTTGGACATGTTCTCTGATGAAAAATTTTGTATGAACTTTTCCCGAATATTCTTCACAGCTCTTAGTGACAAGGTAGGTAGGGGTGACAAAAGACTCAAGAATTCATTATCAAATTTGACAAAGTCCTCTTGTAATTCATGGATAATTTCACCCGAATTTGTGTCAGGATTCTTTCCATAGAGGGTTATATATGTGGCTTCAAATAGTATTGATGTACAAAACTTGAACAATTGAATTGTTTCCCCATTTTTGGCTTGTAAAAGTTGCTTTTTCATGACACCCTGCAGATTCTGCATTAGATTGTAACAAGGCAAGTCTAAAAATTTTGTTTGTAGATATTTATAGGATTCTTTCGCTGTTTTTAACACATCTGATTGAAGTGGGAGCTTGAAAACTTTGTGTGCTATTTTGTCTGCAATTTTAGCAAAAGTAAATTGTTTGTAGTTTTTTAACACCAATGGGTATTGAAATGGATCCAGTACAAAGGTAAAGTAGTTTCCTGAAAGAAAAAAATAGATAATTTCATGAGAATGCCTGAAGGTAGCAACAGAACTATATTAAAGGAAACTTGAATTTTTAGGTTAATTTTTATCAGAATTAGAAAGAATTCAATATCATAAAAATGAAAACATGCATTTCTTAACAATAAATTTCAAGTTTTTCTTAAAAAACATAAAATTTAATGGAAATAATTTAAGGAAAATATGTTACAACCAAATAAAAATAGAAAGAATAGTTTAGCATAACAATTTGAACACGGCTCAAAAAAATTTTGATACGTGAAATAATCCTGTCCTTTTTTTCCCCTCTATGACTAGCTCTTCCCCCTTAAACTTTTCTTTATGCCTTTTATTTAATTTCCTGAGAAAGAAATATGGTAAAGTGTAAAAAGGGAGCTATCAGGCCTCAGACTCAGGAAAAGCTTGATTCAAATTCTGCCTCTGATATACATTGTCTGTATGATCCTGAGTAAAGCATCCAACTTCTAAATGTCCCAGGATATATCCTTAAACTATAAACTGCAAAACAGCTTCAAATTTTCACTATTAAAAGGAGCTCTTTATCCTAGTGAAATCATAGCTTTAGTTGAAAAAAACATTTTCATAACAGATCAAATTCCTATAGCATGCTGAGGTTTGCAAAACACTTACAAATATTATTTTATCCTCATAACAACTATAGGGGGTAGGTGCCATTATTATCCCCATTTTAGAGTTAAGGAAACTGAAACAAACAGAAATTAAGTGACTTGCCCAGGGTCACTCAGATTCTGTGTGTGAGGACAGATTTGAACTCAGGTCCAATTTGAACTCTAGGACCAATAATCTGTACCACTGCCTATTCTGTTGAACGACTAACTAAGATAAGGACATAAAGTTAAAATATTTAACCTGAGCTAAGACAACTATTTTGGAAGACAAAACAGAACAGTTTTTAAGTAAAGAACACTTTATTTTCCCCCTCTGTGCTGATGATAGAGGATTCTGACAATACTCCATGTAAAAGAACCATTGTAAGTTGGGAGGGATTTAAGATATCTACTTAATTACTTCTTAATTTTAGAATTGAAGAAATTTAAGCCTTTAGTTGGGGATATACGAGCCATTCAAGCTCACATATCCATTAAGAACAAAAACCCAGGTTTTCTGATTCCCAGTGTAATGTCCTTTCCATTGAGGCATGTTGCTTCTCCATGCCAAATCACTCCTCAAAGGAATTTTCTGGTTATAAGTAACTATTAGTGAATAGGTATTATTCAACAATGGGCGATATTAAGACATTTTCTTATCCAGGGATATATTATTCAAGATAATAAAAACCAGGGCACCAGTGTAGCAAAAAAAAAAATTACTCACTTATTATCAACATTTCTTTTTAAATCGAGGTCCAAATACTCTCCCTCCCTCCCACATCAGTCACAGAAACTGTGAAGGTAAACAAACTGATACATTGAAATAATGCAAAACATAATTCTATGTTAGTCATATAGCAAAAAGGAAAGAAAAAGAAAGGAAAAAGAAAGAAGAAAGAAAAAATAAAGATAGAGAGAATATACTTCAATTTGCATTCAGCTCATCAGTCCTCTCTATGAAGGTTAATATTGTTTTGTTGTTGTTTGTTTGTTTGATCAAAAGTCCATTGAAATTGTCTTGGATCACTAAAAAGCAGACAAGTCTTAAATCAATCATCATTACAACATTGCTGTTACTGTACACAATGATCTCCTAGTTTTCACTTAATTTTGTATTATTTCATATAGGTTTCATCATTTTTCCCCTCTGAAATCACCCCCCTCATAATTTCTTAGAGTACAATAGTACTCCATCACAATTATATGCTAATTTGTTTATCCATTCCACAATTGATGAGCATCCCCTAAATGTCTAATTCTTTACCACCACAAAAAAGAGTGCCTGTAAATCTTTTTGTACATGTCCTTTTCCTTTGATATCTTTGAGGTACAGACCTATTAGTGGTATTGCTGGGTCAAAGGGTATACATAGTATGATAGCACTTTGGGCATAGTTCCTGGTTGTTCTACAGAATGGTTGGACCAGTTCTCAACTCCACCAACAATTAATTTGTGTACCTCTTTTCTCTCATCCCTTTTAGTACATGCCATTTTTGATTGGTGTGATGTTTTCCTTTACATTTTTCTAATCAATAGTGATATAGAGCATTTTTATATGACTATAGGGTGCTTTAATTATTTCTTTTGAAAACTGCCAGTTCATATCCTTTGACCATTTATCAATTGGTGGGTAGCTCTTATTTTTTATGAATTTGACTTAGTTCCCTAAATATTTGAGAAATGAGGTCTTTATTGAAAAATTTACTGTAAATATTTTATATTACATTCTCTATGGTGCTTTTTAACAAAATATACTTTCCTCAGTTGTCTCTTTTAATTAGATCTAGTTTTGCTTTTGCTTTGTCTGAGATCATGATTGTTATGTCCTGCCTTTTTTTAAAACTTCAGTTGAAGAACAATAGATTCTTCTCCTGTCCTTCATTTTAACTCTGGGTGTGTTCTTGTGTTTAAAGTGTGTCTCTTGTAAGAAACATATTTTTTGGATTCTGGTTTCTAAACCATTCTGCTATATACATCTATTTGATGGGTGAGCTTATCACATTCAAATTCAGTTAAAATTGCTGTGTATTTCCCTCCACCCAATTTTCTTCTGTTTATCCTTCCCGCCTTTATCCTGTCCTTTCTCAAGTCTGTTTCAATTTTGACAACTGCCTCCCTTAATTTGCCCTCCCCTTTTTCATCCCTCCTCCATATCTCTTATCTTCTTCCCCTCCTATTTCCTTATTGGGTAAGACAGATTTCTATATCCAACTGAGTGTTACATATATTCTTCCCTCTTTGAACCAATGAGAGTGAGGTTCAATATCAGTCATCAATGCCCTTGTTTTACACTCCATTATAAAAACTCTTCTTTGCATGCCTTTTTTATGTGAGGAAAAATTTCCCCATTCTACCTTTCACTTCCCCCTTCTCCCAGTGTATACTTCTTTCTCGTTATTTCATTTTTTTTGAGATCATCCCAACATAACCAGCTCACACACCTGCCCTCTGTTTATGTAGATTCCTTCTAATTGCCCTAATCATGATAAAGTTCTTAGCAGTAGCAAGTTTCCTTTATGATATAGGGATATAAATAGTTTAACTATATCAAGTACCTTATGATTACTCTTTCATGTTTAACTTTTTATGCTTCCCTTGAGTCTTCTGTTTCAATGTCAAATTTTCTATTTAGATGTATGATTTTCATTAGGAATGCTTGGAAAATCTCTATTTCATTAAATATCCATTTATCCTCAAAGGATTATACTCAGTTTTTCTGGGTAGGTTATTTTTATTCATAATCATAGCTCCTTTGCCTTCTGGAATCTCATATCCCAGGCCCTCTGCTTCTTTGATGAATTTCAGGTGGTACAATAAAACTTAAGTCATCTCTCCTCAATCTATTTTCCAGTTCAGTTGTTTTTCCTATGAGATATTTCACATTTTCTTCTATTAAAAAAATTTTGACTTTGTTTCCTGACATCTCATGAAGTCATTAGCTTCCACTTGCCCAATTTTAAGTATTAATGAATTTTTTTCTTCAGTGAGCTCTTGTGCCTCTTTTTCCATTAGATCAATTTTGCTTTTTAAGTTACTAATTTTGTCAATTTTTTTTTCCTTTTCTACTTGTTCTATTCTGTTTTGTATGGAGTTAAAGTTAACGGTAGCCACAGCCACTCCAGGGCCCACCACTGGTGTTGCTACTGAGTGTGCTCCAGCCTTTGTATTGATGACCTTAGTTGTCTTAAGGAGGAAGGATATTTCATTCTGAGTTTTTGTTGTTTCTGCAACTCCAAAAATTTATTTAAGGAATTATTTTAAGGTTTTCTGGAGGGGATGGTTGGGAAAGTTGTGCTGAGTTGTTGCCTCTAATAATGCCATCTTAGCTCTTCATTGCAGGGAAGATAATGGATCTGGCCCTAAAAAAAATGGGCCAAGGTGTAATTGTTAAAAATGTAGGTAAAATACAGGTGAATTCAGGAAATATATGCAATGAAGTTCAATTCCAGTAACATACTTCTTGGAGAATATATGTTTTGTAAAATTAGTTAGTCCATATTCAGTCAGTTCTGTATATAATCAGTTATTCCTAAATTAGGTGAGTTCCTTCTCAGTGGAAGTAAGCAAGACTAGGCAAAGACCTGACAAGAATGTTTTAGTGAGAATACTGATATCAATGGAGAGAGATCTGATAGATATATAATCTGGCTTTTACAATTCCTTCCAACTCCCAAATCCTATGCTTCTAGCTATTCAGTTTCTGAATGATTCTGCAAATTATATATCCTTCCTCTTCTACATTCTCATCACTTTTGGAGGAAAAAAAAGAAACAGGTTAATTTTTAATCTACACATTTTAAAATAATCAGATAAATTAAGACAGAAATCTATTTAGAAGCCACTTAATAATGAATTATTTTCAAAAATATATATTTTTAATTTTATGATTTATAAACATACCTTTATTTTTATTTTTTTAAAATTTTGGACTTAAGTGCAAAATGAGAAAAGAATAAAAAAGATTGGCATGTACATAGCAGATATAAACTTAAACTTTTAAATTGTTGTATGAGGCGTATAAAGTTGTTACTTGTCCATAGGCATTGCTAGAGTGTCAGAGGCAGGATTTGAACCCAGAACCTCTAAGTCCAGCACTTTGTTCTATAATCATGTGAATAGGCTTTCACCTGCTCCCTGCCCTCCACCTCAAAATTTTGTTGTTTAAAACTCTAATGACTGAGACCTAAGGATTCTGGGTTTTTTTCTTTCTCAATCCTATTTAAAATGATTTTAGCATTAAAGAATTTTGTCTTGCCCATTATCTTTCTCACTGAAATTTGATCAATTTCCCTTTAGAGATGCAGGGTTTTCATTGGCTTCTTTTTACAAGTAGATTTTAGAGTGTTAATAACCCTAAAGATGTTAGCTGGCTTTCCAACTTTGAATCTGCAGTATAAACAATTTAAGTTATGTTTTAAAAAATTAATATTAATTTAAACCATCTGTCCACCATCTGCTAATCTGAGATGCAAAATCAAAGTTTCTTTGTGATCTTTAATCAGACAGTTAGCAAAACACATATACATTCATATAATGAATTTAAATTTCTTCTAGCAAGGAAAAGAAGCTAAAAAGTTAGATTGAGAAAGAATAAGTGTAGTGTTAACATATTATAAATTGCTACTAGAGAGAATTTCATGTAGATCAGGAAAGTGTCAAGCATCATTATTCCCAATGTTGATCTCACAGAGAACAGAAAACAGATCTTGCTGTATTCTGAATGTGGAAGTATGCTATCATCAAGTAAGGAATTATAGAACACTGATTTAAACAATCTCAGAGTTTGTATCTGACAAACATTAACCACCAAGAAAAAACATCTTCCAAAATTAAAAAAGAATAAACTTCAAAGTCACCAAAGCATCAAGAATATGTCTATGACTAACAAAGAGAGAAACAGGGCTGTAAAAAGTAAGAAGTAAGGGTGTGAAGAGTGATTTTCTGCTCGTCAATATTTTTGTCCTTTTGCCTTAATAAGAGTTTCTTGAGACTAGATTTGTCATATTATAATTTACCTTGTACACCTTAATTTCTTCCCAGGCCTATCTCTTCCTGAAAGTTTATTCATGGAAATGATTCTGGAAAGATGGCAGTATAATGTAGAAAATCATCTGGCTTTCCAAAATTCTCCCACAAACAATTTAAAATAATGCCTCAAAGTGAGCTTTAGAGAGTCAGAAATAATTAAAAGTTGGTGTAAAAGAGTTGTCCGACCTAAGATAACTTGGGAGGATGTTAGGAAAACCTGTATTCCTGGGATGGTGGTCTGACCTGATTGAAGTGCAGACACCTCCAGGAAGATACCTCTAATTCAACAAATAAGTCCTAAGGGCAGCTGTGTCTGGTGGCAGCCTCATCTTCAGAAAGTTTTATCCCATGGGAAGTGGTAGGGGTCACTAAAAGGAGAATATGCACCAAAATGCTAGAGCATCAACATTTTTTCCCCATAAAAGTATTTTATTATTTTCCAGTTACATGTAGAGATAGTTTGCAACATTTGTTTTTATAACATTTCTAGTTTCAAATTTTTCTTCTCCCCCCTCCCCAAGACAGCAAGTAATCAGATATAGGTTATATATATACAATCACATTAAACATATTTCTGCATTAGTCATACTGTGCTAGAAGAATCAGAGCAAAAAGGAAAACCTCAAAAAAGAAAAACAAAAAATAGAGATACTATGGTTCAATTTGCATCTAGATTCCATAATTCTTTTTTTGCCCTGGAATTGGAGAGCATTTTCCATCATGAGTCCTTTGGAACTATCTTGGACTATTGTATTGCTGAGAAGAGTCAAGTCTATCACAGTTGATCAACACACAATGCTGTTGGAATATCAACATTTTTAAAAGAAAAGCTAAATGGATTACAGGTAGAAATAGAAAGCAAACCTATAATAGTGGGAGACTTCAACCTTGCCCTCATGGAAATAGGAAAATCTAAACAAAAAATAAGTAAGAAATAAGTCAAGGAGATAAATAGGACTTTAAATAAACTAGATATCATAGATATCTGGAGAGAACTGGATGGGATTAGAAAGGACTATTCATTTTTCTCAATGGAGCATGGTGCCTTTACAAAAATTGACCACATATTAAACATAAAAACTTTAGAATTAAAAGCAGAATTATTAAATGCCTCTTTTTAAGATCATAATGCAATAAAGTTACATTCAATGAAAGACCACAGAAATATAGATTAAAAATTAATTGGAGACTAAATAACAGAAGGTTAAAGAATGAGTGAGTCAAAGAACAAATCATAGAAACAAATAATTTTATTGAAGAGAATTATAATAATGAAACAACATAAAATCTACGAGATGAAGAAAAAACATTAATCAGAGGAAAATTATATCTCTAAATCTTTACATTAATAAATCAGAGAACAGATCAATGAATTGGGTATGAATTTTTAAAAAAAACTAGAAAAAGAACAAATTAAAAAATCTCTAATTAAATGCCAAATTAGAAATTCTAAAAATTAAAGTTGAGATTAATGAAATTGAATGTAATAAAACAATTAAATTAATAAATGAAACTGAAGGTTGAGGAAAACAACTTAGGGTTTATGAAAAAACAATAACATAGTTAAACAATTGGTTAATATTATTTTTTTTAAAAAGAGAGAAAACCAAGTTATTAGGATCAAAAATTTAAAAGGGTGAATATACCATTAATGAAGATAAAATAAAGTAATTATTAGGAGTTATTTCACCAATTATATGACAATAAATTTAACATTAAGTAAATTGGAAGAATATTTATAAAAATATAAACTGCACCAATTATCAGAAGAGGAAATAGAATAGCTAAATAAATCTATTTTCAAAAAAGAAACTGAACAAGCGAGAGATGAACTTCCTAAGAAAAAAAACATAAGGACCAGATTATTCATAAGTGATTTCTACCAAACATTTAAAGATAAACTAATTTTAATACTAGATGAATTATTGGTAATAGGAAGAGGAATCCTACCAACTCCTTTAATGAAAAAAATATGGCATTGACACCCAAACTAGGAAGAGCAAAAACAGAGAAAGAAAATTCTAGACAAATTTTACTAATGCATATGGATGCAAAATTCTAAATAAAATACTAAGACACTATAACAATATATATATATGTAATATAATATAAACTATAAATTGTGACCAAATGGGATTTATACCAGGAATGAAGGGATGGTTTGACAAAAGGAAAATAACACAGTTGATTATGTTAATAGAAAAAATAACAAAAATCATGATTATATCAATAGATACAGAAAAATCTATTGACAAAATACAACACTCATTTCTATTAAAACATTCCAAAGCATAGCTATAAAGGGATTTTTCTTTAAATTATATGAATCATCTACCTGAAAACATCAGCAAGCATTACTTGTTATGGAGATAAGTTAGAAGCCTTCACCATAAGAATAGTAGTAGAACAATTATTCCCATTATCACTAGTATTATTTAATATTTTATAAGAGATACTAACAATAGCAATAAAAGAAGAGGAAACAAAATCAGAACATGTAAATAGGGAATACAATTATCTCTTTTTTTGCAGACAATATGATAATATACTTGGAAAATCCTAGAGGTTCAACCAAAAGGCTAGTTGAAACAATCATATTAGCAAAGTAGTGGGATATAAAATAAACCCACATAAATCATCAGCATTTCTATGTATCACAAACTCCTGCAAGAAGAGATAGTAAGAGATACCCCATTTCAAATAACCATAGACAGCATAAAATACCCAAAAATATACCTGCCAATACTAACCTGGGAACTACTTGAACATAATTATAAACACTTTAGATAAAAAATAAAGTCAGAATTAAATAATTGAAGAAATATTAATTGTTCATGGATGAACAGAGCCAACATAACAAAAAAGAAATTCTACCCAAGCAATTATACTAATTCAATGTCATCCCAATTAAATTACCCAAAAAATATTTTATTGAGATGGAAAAAAATAATAACAAAATTCATTTGGAATAGCCAAAGGTCTATAATATCATAGGAATTAATGGAAAACAATGTAAAGGAAGGAGGTTTAGCATCACCAGAAGTTAAACTGTATTATAAGATGATAATATTTTAAACTATCTAGTACTTACTAAAAATAGAAAGGTGGGGGGGGGCAGAGCCAAGATCGCAGAGGAAAGACATTAAACCCACAGGGCTCCTGATACAATCACCCCCAAAATAGCAATAAAAGAACCCTTGGGGCAGAAAAACACACAAAAAAATGGGCTGAGAGTTTTCTCCAGCTATAGATAGATTTCAGGGGGCCGTGCTGGGCCATGAATAAAGCCTAACCCTGCAAGCAAGCTGACACGCAGGACACCCGCCAGAGGAATTTGCCCCAGTGCCTCTGAATTGGCTGTAGCACCCGTGTCTTCTGAAATCAAGTGCATGAGTTGGACTGAATGGCTGGCCCGGGTAGGGGTGGGGGTGGGGTGGTAAGTGCAGAGGTATCAGTAGATACCCCACCCCAGTGGGCAACCAGGAAGAAATCCTGAGTGGCAGGAGACCCAGGTGGGGGAGGGGAGCAGGGGAGCAGTCTCATCGGAAACTGAGAACCACACCACAGAAAGCCTGAGGTTATCTCCTGACCTGAGAACAGGCCAGGTGAGATTAAAGCCTGCCCCACCTCAACCCAAAACACCTGGGACCCTCAGAAGCTGAGAACATGAGTGGAGTTGAGAAGCAGCACCCCCCCACCCTACCCCCCAATGGAGAGTTTTAAATCAAATGAAAGTGAGGCCAGGCAGGCTGAGAAGAAGCCCAACCATCCCCTGGCCCATGCTGTAACTTGAACAGTGTGTCCTGGAAGCAGCACCACACTTTAAGAAGGAGTTAAAAGCCAAGAAATAGTAAGCCAGGATGAGTAGGCAGAGAAAGCAGAAGACCATTGAAAACTTCTTTGGGGGTAAGGTAGACCACATACAACTTCAGAAGAAGAAGATAATAACAGGGTCAAAGCTCCAACATCCAAAGCTTCCAAGAAAAATATGAATTGGTCTCAGGCCATGGAAGCTCTCAAAAGGGACTTTGAAGAGAAAGTAGGAGAGATAGAACGAAGATGTAGAGAAAGAGAGGAAGGAATGAAAAGAGAAATGAGAGCAATGCAGGAGAGTCATGAGAAAAAAGTCAACACCTTGAAAAGCCAAATAGAAAAGGAGATAAAAAAAAAACTGTCTGATGAAAATAACTGCCTAAGAATTAGGATTGAACAAATGGAAGCCAGTGACTTTATGAGACACCAAGACACAGGAAAGCAAATCCAATTGAATGAAAAAATAGAGGGCAATGTGAAATATCCCCTTGGAAAAACAGCTGACCTAGAAAATAAATCTAGGAGAGATAATTTGAAAATCATTGGACTACCTGAAAACCATGACCAGAACAAAAGCTTAGACACCATTCTCCAAGAGATTGTGAGGGAAAATTGCCCTCATATTCTAGAAGCAGATGCTAAAATAGAAATTGAAAGAATCCACCGATCGATCACCTCGTGAAAGAGATTCCAAAAGGAAAACCTCCAGGATTATTATAGCCAAATTCCAGAACTCCCAGGTTGAGGAGGAAATACTTCAAGCAGCTAGAAAAAAGGAATTTAAATACTGTGGAACTCCAATAAGCATAAAGCAAGATCTAGCAACTTCTACATTAAAGGACCGGAGGGCAGGGAATATGATATTCCAGAGGGCAAAGGAACTGGGATTTCAGCCAAAAATCATGTACCCAGCAAAACTGAGTATAATTTTTCAGAGGCAAAATTGGGATTTCAATGAGAAAGAGGTCTTTCAAGCATTTGTGATGAAAAGACCTGAACTGAATAGAAAATCTGACTTTTAAATACGAGATCCTGGAGAAGCATAAAAAAGTAAACAGGAAAAAGACTTCATGAGACATATTAAAAGATCAAACTGTTTACATTCCTACATGGGAAGATAATACTTTAAAATCATAAGAACTATCTCAGTAAGTAATTCACAGAAGACAGGGCTGAACTGAATATGAAGGGATGATATCTGTAAAGCATTTTTGTTCTGTTCTTTGTAGGGCAGACAAGGTGCGGTGTCTTATGTCTGGGGCTGGATTTGGTCTTGGGGCCTCCTGGGTCCAGGGTTGGTGTTATGTCCACTGTGCCACCTAACTAATCCATGATAACATCATTAAAATAGGGTTGAGGTGTAGGAGGAATAAACTGGGGGAGGGAGAAGGGAAGAGATGGTCTGGGGAGAGGTAGTTCACATGAAGGAAACAAGAAGAAAGCTGATGGAGGAGAATAGAAGAGGGGGAAGGAGTTGGGGAGTGAGTGAACCTTAATATCATCAGAATTGGCTCAAAAAAGGACTAACATACATACTCAAGTAGGTATAGTAATATATTTTTGCCCTGGGGGTGGGAAGGGAGACAAGGGGGGAGGGGAGAAGGGAAGGAGGAAAGGGCATATTGGGGGAGAGAGCAGTAAAAAGCAAAACACTTAAAAGGAAGATGAAGATGTTCTGCATTACTGAACCAGTATGACATATTCAATTGCTTGATCTCATAGGGAGGGTTGAGGAGGGAGGGAGGAAGAAAAACTTACAACACAAAATTAGCTCAGGGACCCTGATCTCATTGGAGTGGGCTCATGGAGGGAATAGTTTTCATATCCAATTGGGAGGAGCAATCTATTTAACCCTGCAGGAAAATAGATGGGGAAGAGGATAAGGAAGGAAGGGTGAAAAAAGGGAGTGCAGAGCAAGGGAGAGGATAGTCAGAAGTAAAACACCTCTGAGGAGGAATAGGTAAAAAGAAGATAGACTAAATGTCATGGGAAGGAAGTGGAATGGAGGGAAATAAATATGATGATTGATTATAATGGCAAAACGTATGGTACCTACTTTGCTGGGCTTTTATGAAGAAAATTCTCTGTCAAGCTTAAGGTACCATATAAAGGTTATGATGAACAGTATACTATCAGAAAAACCTGAAAAGACCTACATGAACTGAAGCAGAGTGAAATGTACTATATACAAAATAACAGCAATAGTGGGGGATGATCTGCTGGGAAGCATGTGGTTATTTTCAGCAACGCAATTATCCAATATAACCCTGAAAGACTTATGAAGATTGCAGCCCATCTGAAGAGAAAGGACTGATAGTATCTGAAAACAGATGGAAACACATTTAAAATTTTTTTTTTCATTTCCTCTTTGACAATTCCTTAATCTGAAGTTTTGGTTTTTTTGACTGTTTTCTCTCACAACTAGCTAATATGGGAATTTTTCCATGACTACACATGTATGACTTATTTTGAATTGCTTGAGTTCTTATAGGAGGAGGTTGGAAATGGAGGGGGGAAGAGAAGTTGGAACACAAAGTTTTTTAAAAATTGATGTTAAAATTTTGTTTTTACATATATTTTGGAAAATAAAATTCTATTTAAAAACAAATAAAAATAAAAAGGAGGATAAATGGAACAGAGTAGATATATAATACAAAGCAGTAAATGATTATGGCTTTGTGTTTGACAAGTGTAAAAATTTAAACTTTTGGCATAAAAAGGCACTATTTGGTAAAAAAAAATTGGGGAAAACTAGGAAGCAGTCTGACAGAAATTGGGTATAGATGAGTATTTTACTTTATTTACTAAGACAAAGTCAAAATAGATACATGACCTAGATATAAAAGCAGATACAAGTAAATTAGAAGAACATATAACATACTACTTATCAAACTTATGGATAGGAGAATAATTTATGAATAAACAAGAGATAGCATTGTGAAACATAAATGGATAGTTTTGATTACACTAAATTAAGAGAGTTTTGTACAAATAAAACCAATGCATCCAAGATTAGAAGCAAAGTAGAAAATTAGATAAAAATATTGACATACAGTTTCCGTTAAAGATTTTACATCTCAAATACACAGAGAATTTTGTCAAATTTATAAGAATATACTCATTCTTCAATACATAAATGGTCAATGAACATGAGTGGGGAAGTCACTTAACCCTCATTGCCCCGTCAAAAAAAAAAAAAAGACTCAAGAGAAGCACAAAATGGTAAAATGGAAAGAGAAAACATAAGGGATTAAATAAGGCTATACTGTTTACAATTCTACATGGGAAGATGATATTTGTAATTCTTAAGAACTATATAACTTTTAGTGTAGTTAGAAGGAGTTTACAAAGACAGAGGGTGTGTGTAAAAGGTGACTGAGGAGATGATATAAAAAATTCAGGGGATAGAAAGAGGATTATATTGGGAGCAGAAGGAAGAGGTAGTATGAAGTAAATTATCTCACAGAAAGAGGCATGATACACCTACTACAATAGAAGGGAAGATGGAAAGTTGGGCTGTGGGCATCACCTGACCCTTACTCTCATGAAAATTGGCTCAAAGAGGGAATAACATACACAATCAACTGGATATAGTCATCTATCTATCTTATGCTACAGGGAAACAAGAGGGGAAAGGATTTAGTAAAGGCGGGGGAGGCACTGACAGAAAGGAGGGCCGATTGAGGGAAGTGATGGTCAGAAGCAAAACACTTATAAGGAGGAAAGCGGTGAAAGAATATATGGAATAAATAGGAGGTAAAATAGGATGGCGGAAATACAGTTAGTAATCATAACTGTGAATGTGAATGGGATAAACCCTCCCATAAAATGGAAGTGGATAGCAGAGTGGATTAAAAAACAGAATCCCACAATATGTTGTTTACAAGAAACACACTTGAAGCAGAAAGACACACAGAGAGTAAAGGTAAAGGATTAGGGCAGAATCTTTTACACCTCAGCTAAATTTTTTAAAAACGCAGGGGTATGGGGCAGCTAGGTGGCACTGTAGAAAAAGCACTGGCCCCGAATTCAGGAGGACCTCAGTTGAAATCTGGCCTTAGACACTTGACACTTACTAGCTGTGTGAACCTGGGCAAGTAATTTAACCCTCATTGCCCAACAAAAAAATAAAATATATTTTTTTAAAAATGCAGGGCTAACAGTAATGATCTCATACGAGGAAAAGCAAAAACAGATCTAATTAAAAGATAAAAGAAACTCCATCTTGCTAAAAGGTAGCATAGACAAGGAAGTAATATCAATAAAAATCCCCAATTGAGCACCATATTAGAAATCCTGAAAACCAAAGGTGAGACTAATAACATTGAAAGTAAGAAAACTATTGAGTTGATAAGTAAAACTAGGAGCTGTTTTTATTGGGAAAAAGCCACCAATAAGACAGATAAACCACTGGTTAATTTGATTTGTAAAAAAGAAAGAAGAAAGCCAAATTTCCAGTAACAAAAATGAAAGGGGTGAATTCACCATCAATGAAGATGAAATTAAAGCAATAATTAGGAAATATTTTGCCCAATTATGTGCCAATAAATCTGACAATCTGAGCAAAACTGGTGAATATTTATGAAAATATAAATTACTCGGTTTAAGAGAATAGGGAATAAAATAGTTAAATAACCCCATCTTAGAAAAAGAAATTAAATAAGTCATCAACATGTTCCCTAAGAAGAAAATCTCCAGGCCCATATGGTTTCACAAGAGTATTACCAAATATTTAAGGAAAAGTTAATTCTAATACTATATAAACTATTTGGAAAAATAGGCAAGGAAAGAATCTTACCAAATTCCTTTTATGATACAAATATGGTGATGATACCTACACAAGGAAAATCTGAAACCAAGAAAGAAAACTATAGACCAATTTCCCTAATGAATATTAATGTAAAAATTTTAAACAAAATAATAGTAAGAGGATTACAGCAACATATCACAAGGATCATAGAGTATAACTAGGTGGGATTTATATAGGAATGCAGGACTGGTTCTATATTAGGAAAATTATCAGCATAGTTGACCATATCAACAATAAAAACAATGGAAATCATGATTATTTCAATAAATGCAGAAAATTCTTTTAAAAAAATAACTCCTATTCCTATTAAAAACATGAGAGAGCATAGGAATAAAATGGAGCTTTGATTTAAAAAGTAGTATCTATCTAAAACCATAAGCAAGAATAATATGCAATGGCAATAAACTAGAAGAGGCCTTTCCAATACAAT
This sequence comes from Dromiciops gliroides, assembly GCF_019393635.1. Lineage (NCBI taxonomy): Eukaryota > Metazoa > Chordata > Mammalia > Microbiotheria > Microbiotheriidae > Dromiciops > Dromiciops gliroides. The sequence continues at coordinate 275,129,030 of NC_057861.1, forward strand.
TAGGGGTGAAGAATGCCCATTATCATTGCTATTATTAAATATTCTATTAGAAATGTTAGTTATAGCAAAAGAGAAGAAAAAGAAATGGAAGGAATTAGAATACGCAATGAGGAAACAAAACTATCTCTCTTTCCAGATGATATGATGTTATGTATGTGATGAACGGCACTTAGATTTTTGGAAACTTTATATTATTTATTTATTTATTTTTGGTATTGATAGATCAAGTAGGAAAGCCATGTGGCAGAGACTAGACATAGACCAATATCTTACTCCTTTTACCAAGATAAAGTTAAAATTGACACATAACCTAGATATAAAAAAAGAGATTTTACAAGAAAATTAAAAGAATACAGTAGAACACATTACTCATCACGTTTATGAATAAATAAGAGATACAGAGCAAAGTTATATGCAAAATTGCTAATTTTGATTACATTATATTAGAAAAGGGTTTGTACAAATAAAATAAACCTAGCCAAGATCAGAAGGAAAGCAGAAAATTGGAGAAAATTTTCTAAAGACAGTTTATCAGATAAAGGTCTCATATCTCAAATATATAAAAAAGATTATGAAATCTATAGGAATATGAAACACTTCCCTAATTGATAAATAGTCAAAGGATATATGAACAGGCAGCTTTTCAATGAAGAAATCACAACAATATATAGAAAAAATATTCTAAATCATTATTGATTAGAAAAATGCAAATTAAAACAGCCTTGATTGAACATTTTACACCCAATAGGTTGGTTAAAATGATAGAAGAGGAAAGTGACAAATGTTGGAAGGGTTGTGGAAAAATTGGGACACTAATACATTGTTGGTGGAATTGTGAAATGATGCAACCAATATGGAGATCAATCTGGAATTATGCCAAAAAATTATTAAACTTCCTATACCCTTTGACTCAGCAATAACACTACTTGGTCTCTTTCTGACACTAATTAGTCGGGGGGGGGGGGAAGAGGGGGGAGAAGGGGAAGCACAGAGCCAAGATGGCAGAGGAAAGGCAGTGAGCTCTCAGAGATTCTGACACAATCACTCCCCAAAACTCCAAATAATGCCATGATATAAGTCCTAGAGCAGCAGAACTCACAAAAGGAGAGGCTGAGATAATTTTCTAGCCAAAGATGGCTTAGAAGGTTGACAGGAGGGAGCTGCTGTGATGGGGGTGGGAGTGGATCCCAATCCCATAGTTGTGCCAACACAGTTCCAGCCTCAGTCAAGCCAAGCTAGAGAAATTTACCCCCAGAGCCTCTGAATTAGCTGCAGCACTGGCATCTTCTGGAACTAAGCTACAGTCTTGTGAGAGCGCTAAATGGCTGGCCAGGGCTGGGGGTGGGGGGCAGTGCAGGGAGATTACAGGTATGTCTGCTGGAGCTGAATTGGAATTTAGTTGTTCTACCCGACCTGGGAATCAGGAAGAAATCTTGCCTGGCAGGCCCAGGTGGGGGAGGGGTGCAGGTTCACCAGCGTTTTCAACCAAGCTAAACAAAATTTTGTTGCCTGGTTGAATAGCAAGTAGGTTTGGAGTTATTTAAAGATCAGAACATGGGGGCGGCTAGGTGGCACAGTGGATAAAGCACCAGCCCTGAATTTAGGAATACCTGAGTTCAAATCCGGCCTCAGACACTTGACACTTAACCAGCTGTGTGACCCTGGGCAAGTCACTTAACCCCCATTGCCCCGCAAAACAAACAAACAAAAAAAAGATCAGAACACAGGCTAGGTGAATAAACAAGCTGCCCCTCCATAAATTGTATCACCTTGGAGCCCCTGAAGCTTGGGAGGGTGCATCCTGGAAGCAGTGCACCACTTTAAGGAGTTAAAAGTCAACACATAGGTAGACAAAATGGGCAGATGGAGAAAGGTACAAACCATAGAAAGTTTCTTTAGTGACAAGGAAGATCAAGGTGCACCCTCAGAAGAAGAGCGCAACATCAGGACTCCTACATCCAAAACTTCCAAGAAAAATATGAATTGGTCTCAGGCTATAGGGATTCTCAAAAAAGGACTTTGAAGATAAAGTAAGATAGGTAGAGAAAAAAATGAGAGTGATTCAGGAAAGTCATGAGAAAAATGTCGACAGCTTGAAAAACCAAATGGAAAAGCTCTCTGCAGAAAATCATTGCCTAAGAATTAGAATTGAACAAAAGGAAGCTAGTGACTTTATGAGAAACAATAAAGCAAATCCAGATGAATTAACAATAGAGGGCCATGTGAAATATCTCCTTGGATAAACAGCTGACTTGCAAAATAGATCCAGGAGAGATAATTTGACAATTATTGGACTACCTGAAAACCATGATCAAAATAAGAGCTTAGACATCATCTTCCAAGAGATTGTCAAGGAAAATTGCCCTGATATTCTAGAAGAAGAAGGTAAAATAGAAATTGAAAGAATCCACTTATCACCTCCTGAAAGAGATGCCAAAATAAAAACTTCCAGGAATGTTATAGCCAAATGCCAGAGCTCCCAAGTCAAGGAGAAAATATTGCAAGGAGCCAGAAAGAAACAATTCAAGTACTGTAGAGCCACAGTCAGGATAACACAAGTGAGTATAGTAATGTATCTTGCCCTGTGGGAAAGAGGGAAGGTAAGGGGGTAAGGGGGAGGGGTAAAGGAAGGAAAGACAGATTGTAGGAAAATCAGAAGTAAAACACTTTTGAAGAAGAATAGGGTAAAAGAAGATAGAAAATGGAGTGAATATCATGGGGAGCAAATATGATGGAGGGAAACACATATAGCAATATAACTGGGGAAAATTTTGAAACAGAGGCAAGAACAATGTAAGATGATGATGATAGTGGTGGTGGTGGTGGTACTTACTTTGATGGTCTATTGTGAAGAAAATTGTTTGTCAGGTATAAGGTACTATGTAGATGTTGCCTATTAGTGTTGCAATAACTAACCTCATGGGTGTTTTGTAAGGAAATCTCCCTTTAAAGTACTATATAAATGTAGTTTTATATGTATATATATATATACACATATGTATATGTATGTGTGTATGTATATATACATACATACCTATATATGTATATGTGTGTGTGTGTATATGTCTATGAAGATGAGCACAATGCTAACTGAAAAACCTAGAAACAGTTACATGAGCTGAAGCAAAGTGAACTGTACTGTATACAAAGTAACAACAATATTATAGGATGATCTGCTGCATATGACATAGTTATTTTCAGTGGTGCAGTGATCCAAGACAACTGAAGGACTAATGAAAAAATAAATGAAATTCATCTATAGAGAAAGAACTTATGGTATCTGAATACAGATGGAAGGATATTTTGTTGTTGTTGTTAGTTCCTATTTCTAACATTTGTTTGTTTTTTTTGTCTGATATGTTTTGTATGACTGGGCATATATAGCTTATATTGAATTGCTTGAGTTCTTAAGGGGATAAGGAGGGAAGAAGAGAGTTTGGATCACAAAGTTATAAAAATTGACGTTACAACTTGTTTTTACATGTAAGGTGGGGAAAGGTCTAAATAAATAAATTTAAAATTTAAAAATTAAAGCTAATTGGTGAAAATTAAAAGAACCTAGATGTTTAAAATGTTAAAAAAAATCTCTCTTTGTGGTGGCAATGAACTGGAAATTGCGGCTATGCCCATTAATTGAGTATTGGATGAACAAGTTGTGGCATATGATTTTGATGGAATACTGCTGTCCTGTAAAAAATGATGAGCTCAATGACTTTTTAAAAAAACATGGAAAGGCGCATAAAATAATGAAGAGCAAAATCAGCAGAACAAGAGAACATTGTAGATAGTAATAGCAATATTGTTTAAGAATGACTTTGTGCTAATGGTTTATTTTGATTATTATAAGTGCCCAAATTCACTATGGATGACATGTGAACAAGATGAAAAAAGAAGACAAAGGATTGATAAATAGAAGTATGTTTAGAATAATTTTACATATATACATATATGAATGTATGCAAACTTAATTTATCTTTAAAAAAATTTTTAAGTTTCACTCGGTCTTTGGTATTACAGTTATTTAACTACTTATTTTGTGTGGGAGGAAGAGTAGAAGTCTAAAACTATGATTTCATTGATATATTGAAGTCCTAGTGTGTAAATTCACTACACTAATGCAGACTGATAACTCAATTACAATTTCCTACATAAGAGTACTGGAAAATTAAATGACTTGTCCCAGGTCATAAAGTCAATATATATCAGAGGCTGGACTCACATCAAGATCCTCCTCCCGATTCCAAGGCCAGCCCTTTATCCTGTACAGCATTCTTACCTTTAAATTGCTTGAGTTCTTGGGGGTGGGGAGTGGGAAGGGAGGGAGGAAAAAAAGTTGAAACAAAGTTTTTTAAAAAAATTGATGTCAAAATTTGTTTTTACATGTAATTTAGAAAATAAAATTCTAAAAAGAAAGAAAGGCTTGGGCTGAGCTGTGTATGATGGAGTGATTCCAAAATAAATAAATAAATAAAATAACAGGGAGATATAAAAGGGAGTAGTTATCCTACACAAATGAGGCATGAAAGGAAGAATTGATATAGAAGAAGCAAGTTGCAGGGAGGGCAGGTAGTGCTGGAACTTTAATCACTTCAAGAATGGGTTAAAGAGGGAACATATAAATCTAAATTCAGAAAAAAAAATAAAAAGGCAAGTGGATAGGGCAGGAGGAGAGGATAAGGGAGAGACTATTAGAGGGGTGGTAGGTTAAGGAACAGGAGGGCAAGATAGCAGGTAGAAGTAAAGTAGAAGGGTGATGTGAGATAGGATAAATAAAGTAAGAAGCAAAGGAAGGAAAATTGGAAAGAGGGAAATACACAACAAGTAATTATAACTTAGAATGGGAATGGGAATAATTTAGCCATAGAATGGAAATGGATAGCAAATTTAAAATTTTAATTCAATAGTATGTTGCTTTCATGAAAATAATAAAAATGAAAGATATGCACACAGATAAAATAAATGGCTGGAGTAGAATTTATTATGTAAAAAAGGCAGTAGTAATCATGATCTCAGAAAAAGTTACACTTAAAAATAGATTTAATTAAAAGAAAAAATAGGGAAATTAGATTGTGTCACCAGTACTATTCAATATTGTCTTAGATCATGTAAAAAAACTAGACAAAATAAAATACCAGAGAGTACACCTACCAAAACAGACACAGGAACTATATGAACAAAAATATAAAACACTTTTATACAAATAAAGTCAGATTTAAATAATTGGAGCAATATTTATTGTTCATGGATAAGTATTTAAAGCCAATATAAAACAAATTGAACATTTTACCTATCTATTTATTCAATGTTATTCCAATTAAATACCTTAAAAAATTATCTCACCAAGTTAGAAAAAATAATAACAAAGTTCATTTGAAAGAACAAAAACCCAGAAAGTTCAAATAAACTGGGGGCAGGGGGATGTAAAGGAAGAAAGAAGAAGATTCAGCAGTATCAGACCTTAAAGGAAAGAGTATTGTTGAAGTATAAGATGAATAATTACAATTATTTTAAATTACAATCTTCTTGTATAAGTAAAACAAATGTCAAAATAGAAGGAACGCAAAAAAACTGGGGAAAAACTTTCATAGACAATCTCTCATATAAGATGTGATTATGTTGGAATAATGCTGTGGTATAGGAAATGATGAGATGGTTCATTTAGAAAAACATGGAAAGACTTAGATCTATTGAGGAAGATGCTATACACCTGTAGAGAAAGAGATGACAAGTGAAAATATGCATAGTACAGTTTTGCATATATGTATATGAGTGTACATGTATATATTTATAGATATCCATGAATATGTATATGTATATATATGTATACATATCTGTGTTTAATTGTAGCCTTCTTTAGGTTGGTGGAAGTGGGAGAAAATAAAGTATAAAGTACACAGCAGAGAACAAAAGAAAACCTACAATTAAGTAAAGAAAATCTGGATGGCTTTGAAAAGAATGTGTAGTATTTATTTTACAAGTTTTCTTGAAATGAAAATGTATTGTTTTATATTTAATTCTCTGATGCTCTGTTGTGTACATGAAAATGTTCTTTTTATCTTTTCTCAATTGGTATTTAAGTTTAAAATGAATAAAAATTCAGAAAAAGGAAGTTTTTCAGTTGTCTAACCAAATCAAATTTATTAAATTTCTAGAGTGGAAATTTTTAAAATATTTTCTTTTATAGCTTGGTAAGGCAGGTAGCCCTCTAAATGCTTCAAGGGTCTCTCTGCAGTTTAATATCCCTTTTAATTGATAATTAGGCTCAGATTTACAGGGTATGTCATTGTGAGCAGCACCTTGAACATTTTTTCTTTTTGGAATTTGCTATTCTTTTCCCCAGGGTGTATGGATTATTTAGAGAGGACGAGCACCTCTGGTGTGAGGGCTTGCCAAGTCCTTTTCAGGATTCCTAAATTATCTTTGGTATCCAACTTCAACCAACTCTCCCCTGTGGCTCCAAGAACCTGTAGCATGCATAGCTGTCACAACCTGGTAAATAATCTCCACAAATCGACTAAAACAGTAACAGAGAAACTGTTTAAAAATGGAATTATATGGTTCTCTGTTCCCTGCTCTATAAATTCTTTTAATTGGTACTTTGTTCTTTTTTTTAATTTAGAAATTACGGGAAATTTTTATGCAAGATTTCTTTCATTATGGCATTCAAGTTTGTTGATATGTTCTTCTATGGGACCTATGATCTTTAAGTTGTCTCTATTCATCCTATCTTGCAGTTCAACATATTTTGCTTGCATAGAGATCATATGTTCTTTTAACATTATTTTGTTTTGTTTCTCATCTTTCAGATGTTCCTTCAGTTTATTTATATACCCAGCAGTTGCTTTTCCTTTCCTTTCTTCAAAAATTCACCACTGTGTATTAAATTTTTTTCTATTATGCTAATTATTTCCACTTTGAAAATGATATATTCTGTCATTTGTTCCCTTCTAACTTTTTTTTACATTGGAATTCTTATTTTTCTTGAGCCATTCAGGAACATTTTGCTGTGGTCCCATGCTCTTTTGGGAATTCAGAGGGTCTACTGCCTAATCATGTATTAGATGAATTTTCTATGCCTTGCAATATTTATTTGCAGAAATTTGGACTCACTTCTCAACATATTCCCTGTTATGTTTCAGCATTTGTTCTTGGTTCTAATTGATTTTTCTTCCTCTTAAAATTTCTGTTAACTTCAGTCTTCCACCCACTTACACTTCCCTATTATTCACTTTCTCACTCCTTCCCATTTGAAAGAGATCCATTAGAGGTTGTCTCAGTCATCTATGCTGAGAATTCACTTTTCACTGGCAATAGTCTCTGCCCCAAATGAATTCTGAAAGGATAGCACTGAATCAGGATGAATGTTGGTTCCCATTTCTTTAGGTTTGGTGGAGTCTTCCCCTCCCCTATCTCTGCAAACAGTAACTTTGCCCTAGTTCTTTTGCTTTTTTAGTTCTTTAGCTGAATGTTGTCACTGGCATCTAATGGTATAACAAGTTTCTAATTCCCCAAATCTCTCCTTCCTCTTCAAGGAATTGGGCAGAGTTGAAGTCAGCTATTGTTGACACACATGTTGTGGTAAGGGTGGGGCAGAGTTTGCTAGCAGAGATTATAGTAGCAGCTAGGAACTTACTAAATAGATTTAAGAGCACAAGCTAGTGAGATAAGTTTGCTTCTCTTCCATAGTATAGGGGCTATTAGGGGTTCTGAGTGGTATCATTAGTGATTAAGGAATAACCTTTTCATCTGTTAATTTATTACATTGTTGCCTTGGAATCCTTGGTGTTTTTGACTTTGGAAATAGGCACAATTGATTTATCTCTTGTGCATAATTCTTATTTTGGGGAATTTTGAAAGTTATTGAAGATTAGAGAAAATGCCTAGTCTTCTTTCTTGTCAGCCATGCAACTCAAAACTCAAATGTATTTTCAAAGCAAAATAGTTGTGAAAAGTATACATTCACTTCACATAGTGAGACATATCAATGTTGGTATTTTTTTAAACAAAATCTAGTGACATGGGAGTCTTCAAAGTCTTCAGAGTTTAGAATATTCCTTAATTAAAGCCACATAGGAGGCACGATGGATAGAGTTCTGGGCCCGAAATCAGGAAGACTCATACTTCTGAAGTCAATTTTGGCCTCAGACACTTACTAGCTATGTGGCTTTGTGCAAGGTACTTAACCCTGTTTGCCTCATTTTCCTCATCTGTAAAATGAGCTGAAGAAGAAATGGCAAAGCACTTGAATATCTTTACCAAGAGAACCTCCAAAAATCAGGTCATGAAAAGTCAGACATGACCAGAAATAATTGAACAATAACAATGAAAACTACACATGTTTAATTTTCTTATTGCAGTTTAACATAGAACTAGGTGTTCTACATAACAATATAAATAGTATAAAGTAAATAATTTTCTGCTCATTTTATATACACATAAATAATTTTATATATTTTCCCAAATATGCATTATTACAGTAGGTGAAGAATCAACCTTGGAAATCAGAGGAACCTGAAACAGCTTCTGTTTTCTGAAACAAATAAGCTGTATGACCATGTACAAGTCACTTAACTTCTTAGTATCCTCAGCAACTCTCATAAGACTTTAAGTTTATAGTCCACACATTCGTCCTGTTTTGACCCTCTGGATTAAAACAGAATAAGTATAATTCTCCTCCACCTGGCCACCCTCCAAATACTTGAAGACAGCTTTCATGTCACTCTAAAATTGATGTTGTCATCATTGTTGTCATCGTTGTCATCATCGTCATCCTCATCATCATCAAGCATTTATTAAGGATATAGAAGAGCTCAAAACCCTTACAACACTCCTCTAATGCTTAGAAATGTAACAGTTAAAAGAGAAATAATTAGAATGAGCAGTACATTTTCCATACCCAGCACAGGGATACACAAAAAACCATCATAATCCTGACAAACTCTGAAGGGTACAAGCCAAGATAGGTGAGCAGCATGGTGGAAAGTAATCCTTGAGAAATGGGAGAGGGGCTCCAAAGAGAGTTTACTATTGGACAACTCATAACATAGAAGCAGGAGGTGGTGGGGGGGACGGTAGCAGTCCCAAGCAGGATGGAAGGAGGAGGACCCTAGTCAAAGATCATCCCTGATCAAGGCCAAGTGGCTGTCCACTATGGGAGAGGCTCTAAAGTTCACCAAGAGGAAGGAAGCATCTCAGACATTGTTTAAAAGCAATGAGAAGTCCAAGAGCCCTTTCACAAGAGGGAGGTCCTTGATTAACTATAGTGTTGGAGTAATTCTAGGGTACACTGAAGGAGGAACCTTATGTTGACTACCACACTTGGGACCAGGCAGGTCCTACAAATGCCATTCAATAGTGGCCCAAGCACAGTACCATCAGCCTAGAGACAATAGTTGCTGAGATGAGATGGTCTAAAAGGCACGTGAAAAGTAAACCCTGAGGAAGAAAATTACATATAACAAGTTCTAATAAAGACTTTAAAAAAATTTGTTTTTTATTTATCTGTTTGCTCATTCATTCATTCATTTACTCATTTTATTTGTTTGTTTTGTTTTTTAAATTTATCTATTAATTAATTAAAATATTTCTTTATCTATTCATCTGTCTATCTGTCTTTCTGTCTTGTCTATCTGTTTGTTTGCTTATTTGGGCTTTCCCCCAACTTACATGTAAAAAACCCCCAATTTTTTCACATTGATTTTTTAAAAAGTCATTCACAATTGCTCATAGAACAATACTGCTGTCACTGTGTACAGTGTCCTCCCAGTTCTGCTCACTTCACTATACATAAGTTCATATGAGTCTCTCCAGGTTTCTCTGAAATCATCCTGCCTCTCACTTCTCATAGCACAATAAGACTCCATTACAATCATATACCAAACTTGTTTAGTCATTCCCCAATTGATGGACATTCCTTTGATTTGCAATTCTTAGCCACCACAAAGAGTTGCTATAAATATTTTTGTACACTTTTCCCCCCTTTTCTATTTTTTAACAATTATTATTAACTCTTTCCCTCCATCCTATTCCCTTCCACATGACATTTACTGTATTATCTATCTTCTTTCATCCAATCCCTCTTCAAAAGGGATTTGCTTCTGACTGTCCCCTCCCACAATCTGCCCTACCTTCTTTTGCCCCTCACTCTTTATGCCCTTCCCCTCCTATTTTCCTTCAGGGTTAGATAGATTGCTCCACCCAGTTGAGTGTGTATGTTATTCCCTACTGGAGCCAATTCTAATGAGATTAAGGTCTTTGGGCCAATTCTGATGAGTGTTAAGCTTATGTACTGCCCATATTAAAAAGATTACTCCACCCAATTGGGTATATGTGTGTTAATCCCTCCTTGAGTCAACTCTGAGGAGATTAAGGTCTTTGAGCCAATTCTGATGAGTGTAAAGGTCATTTCCTGCCTTGCTCCTCCCCCATCTCTTCCCTCACTCCATAAACCCTTGCCTGTTTCTTTCATGTGGGATTTCACCCCATGCTACCTCTGCCCTTCCCCCTCCCCCAGTGCATTCTTCTCACCCTTCAATTTTACCCTAAAGATGTCATCATGGGGTAGCTAGGTGACACAGTGGACAAAGCATCCACCCTGGACCCAGGAGAACACCAGCCCCAATCTGGCCTCAGACACAAGACACCCAGCCACTTCACACCCCCAGGCATGTCACCTAACACCAAATTTTTATGGTTCTCTGGGGTCTTGTATTTGAAAGTCAAATTTTCCATTCAGTTCAGGTCTTTTCATCATGATTGCCTGAAAGTTCTCTTTTTTATTGAAGTCCCATTTTTTCTTCTGAAAGATTATTATCAGGTTTGCTGGCTACTTGATTCTTGGTTGTAATCCCAATTCCTTTGCCCTCTGTAATATCATATTCCATGCCCTCCAGTCCTTTAATGTAGAAGCTGCTAGATCTTGTGCTATCCTGACCAGGGCTCCACAGTATTTGACTTCTTTCTTTTGGGCAGCTTGCAATATTTTCTCCTTGATCTGGGAGCTCTGGAATTTGGCTATAGGAGTTTTCCTTTTGGGATCTCTTTCAGGAGGTGATGAGTGGATTCTTTCAATTTCTATTTCACCTTCTGCTTCTAGAATATCAGGGCAATTTTCCCTGACAAATTCTTGGAAGATGATGCCAAAGCTCCTTCCTTGATTATGGTTTTCAGGTAGACCAATACTTTTCAATTTATTTCTCCTGGACCTATTTTCCAGATCAGCAGTTTTTCCAAGGAGATATTTCACATTGCCCTCTATTTTTTTTTAAGTGAGCCAATTGGGGTTAAGTGACTTGCCCAGGGTCACACAGCTAGTAAGTGTTAAGTGTCTGAGGCCGGATTTGAACTCAGGTATTCCTGACTCCAGGGCCGGTGCTCTATCAACTGTGCCACCTAGCTGCCCCTGCCCTCTATTTTTTATTCATCTGAATTTGCCTTATTGTGCCCTCTCACCAGACTGTGAGCTTAGTTCCAAATGACATTGGCACTGCAGCTGATTCAGAAATTTTGAGGGTCTCTTTCTCTGGCAAGGTCTTCCTGGGACTGGATCTGTGTCAGTGCAACTATGGGGATTGAGCTCCACTGCTGTCTCAGAACAGCAGCTCCCTCCTTCAGACTTTCCAAGCCATCGTTGGTTGGAAAATTATCTCAGCATGTTCTTCTTTGGATTTTGCTGATATAGGAACTATCCTATGGCATTATATGGAAGTTTTTTGGAGTGATTGCTTCATGAGTTCTAGAGCTCACTGTCTTTCCTCTGCCATCTACCACATTGATTTTTTTAAAAACTTTGTGTTCCAAATTTTTTTCCTCCCTCCCTCCTCACACCTCCCTAAGAAATCAAGAAATTCAATATAAGTTATAAATGTTCAGTCATGCAAAATATCTCCACATTAGTCAGGTTATGAAAGAAAACAGACAAAATAACAAAATAATTCTATTTCAATCTGTATTCAGATACCATCAATTCTTTCTCTGTAGATGGATGGCATTTTTCATAATTCCTTTTAATAGCATCCTGATCATCATTTCTTTTACAGTGTGGTAAAAAGTTTTAACAGTCAGTTAGATAATGGAGAGACGCCAGTTTTTTTTAGAACCACCCTTTTGGGGAGGAGACCAACAGCATGAGCTACACACACCAGTCTGCCTGCGACGCACGCCAGATTGCCTGCTGAGCACTCGACTTCCGGGGTGCGAGCTTAAAAGGCAAGGAGAGAACGGAAGTGGGGCCTTTTTTCCTGCTCCACGGGTCTCCTGGCTGCGCTGCACAGACAGATGCGGACTGGAGTTTGACTCGGCCCGGCTCTCGGTTAACAGCACGCGCTTGACTCGGTTTCTCTCCCCAAAAGTGGCCTTGGGTTTTGGTGAGTTTTATACAGAATATAGACTAAGCCTAGACTTAAGATGATTTGTATTGTATTTCTACTTTCCAATCCTTCTAATCAACATCACCTTGTGACTACCATACAATAAAAGGTCTATCTAGAAAACCAGAAGCTTCTTCCATTTACTAGTCTGGGAGATAAATTAAGGGAAAGGTTAAGTAGGGTAGATTTATGATCTAATATCCAATTTTAATCTCACAGTTTGGCGACCCCTGAAGGGATATTAAGGACCCTCCCACCCTCCCTAGTTTGGCCATGAGCCACCTAATTTAGTGGACTTTCTCTTAAATACACCCACTGACTTTGCCTCATTTTCCTAATCTCCCTTGCTTTAAGCCTCTAAAAGCCTTGCTTTAAACAGAAAAGCAAGCCCAGTTTAAAGGGCAAGATGCTCGAATATTCTACTATCCCTTTGATTTTTCTCATCGGAATGTATTGGGACAGCATAACGACCCGACTTAGAGGAATAGTTTACTCAATAGTCCTTCATAACATTATTGGTTTTTTCCTCATTCAGGCGGCAATAAGTTTTTTGTATAATAGTCTAAGTGTGAATCTTTGGGAAAATACGTTTAATATAAGTAGAAATTTTATGCCTGCAATTAAAATACCTTTTAATACCACATCCATAGTTCATACGACTAAGGATTTTATTTTTGCTATTATCATTGTTATAATATGGGGGAAATTGTCACATATGGAGAGAGTTCTCAAGATGGCTCTTTCTACTAGAGATGATCCAAGTTTAGAATCAGATCAGCAGAAACTGCTCCCCCTGCAGGAAACTATAGAACATACCAAAAAAGGAGCACCAATTCAAGACAGTAAATATAGCCCCTTTAAACCAAGTGACTTGAGCGCATGGAAATCAATCATCCCTAGTTTTGAGAAAAATCCAAACACTGTAATTTCACAGTTAAGGACTATATTTAATATATACCAACCCACTTGGGCTGATGTTACTTGTCTTATGGAAACTTTACTGTCCCCAACTTAGATTACAGATATTATCTCAGCAGGAAATGCCCTTGTTGCAAAGGGTAAGGCCGATGTGGAATGGCCTCTAAAGGATCCAGAGTGGAATTATAATAATGATAGGGATTTCCAAAGATTAAAAGATGCTAGAGAAACACTTCTGAAGGGAATGGAATCTTGCTCTAGAAAACCGGAAAACTGGCAGAAATTTTTAAGCTTACCTCAGGAGGCTAATGAAAGACCAAACAGATTTTATGATAGACTTTGTGAGGCTGCTAGACAGTATACTAGATTGGATCCAGTAGATTTAAGAGATTCCTATATCGTTCTCAACACATTTGTTTATAATTTACTGCCAGAAATACGCAGATACTTTCTGAAACAATGTCCAGACTGGAGAAATCTCACAGTAGATAGGATTAAGTAACTTGCAAATTATGTCTTTGACTCACGTGAGGAAGGTCCAGATCACCCTAAACAGAGCATTCTGGCACAGGCGATTCCTAGTCAGCCATGTGAACACCGGAACAAGGACACTAAGGTGTGTTGTTACTGTCGTAAAGAGGGGCATGAATTGAGAGAATGTAGGACTTGGAGACGAAATTCTAATTCTAATTACAGGCAAAATCAAAATAGAAATAGATCTTTTTGGAGGAATACAGTAAGACAGTACCAGAATAATGGTAACCAAGGTCCCCCTCAGAGGAGGACACAGGAATGATGGTGTCTTAGGGAGGAATGGAACATAGATAATGAAAGCCATATATTCCCAGATCCGGATTTTTTGAATACACTTGTGCCAGTCCATTCACGTCCCCAGAGTAATGAACCACATGTCACCCTAAAAGTGGGGGAGACTTATTACGATTGTCTGCTAGACACAGGAGCCTCTAAATCAGTATTAGTAAGCAAACCAGATGCTGGGTGTAGACCTGTAGGATTTTTGAATGTAGTGGGAGTCTCAGGAAAGAGCCAGAGAGTGGCAAAATTGATTCCTCACATGGTATCTATGGGGCCCTTAACAGTAGAACATTCATTTTTACTCATGCCTGATGCCCCTGTAAATTTATTAGGTCATGATCTCCTTTGCAACTTAGAGCAACCATATCTTGTGCTCCAGATGGGGCTGTCTCCCTACAATTGCCAGAGGATACTGTTAATTTATTACCAATTTTATTTACAGAAGCTCAAAGAACAGTAGGGGAAGTATCCAAAATTCCCTCTGACATTCCTGAGTCTTTATGGGCCTCATCCCCTAATGAGGTGGGGCTCCTTAAGTCTGCCATGCCTGTTACCTTTAAAGTTAAGTGGGGACCACCCCCCTCCATTCCACAGTATCCATTGTCTAGGGAAGCAATAGAAGGGATCACCCCTATAACTGAGGCTTTGAAAAGCCAGGGTATTATTATTCCATGTCATCACTCTCCATGCAATACTCCCATTTTGCCAGTTAAAAAACCCAAGCCTGGGCCAGATGGTAAACCTGTTTATCGTTTTGTGCAAGATCTCAGAGCAATTAATAATTATGTTATTCCTAGACATGCTATAGTTCCAAACCCGGCTACAATAATTTCATCCATTCCCTATAAATCTACATGTTTCACAGTGGTAGACCTCTGCTCTGCCTTTTTCTCCATACCAGTACATGAGGACTTCCAATATTTATTTGCTTTTACCTGGAAAAATAGACAGTGGACCTGGACTAGACTCCCACAGGGATTTGTAGACAGTCCCACATTATTTTCCCAAATTTTACAGCAGGATCTGGCCTCCATTACCTTTAAGGGCTCCACACTAGTACAATATGTTGATGACTTACTTTTGGCTTCTCCTAATGCTGAAATTTGTCAGGAAGATAGCCATCACTTACTGCTGGAGCTGCACAAGAGAAGACACAAGGTTTCCAAGTCAAAGGTACAATGGTGTTTGCCCCAGGTAGAATATTTAGGATTTATTTTGGCTGCTGGAACTCGCTCTGTCTCTTCTAAGTGAGTCCAGGCCATTCAACAACTCTCTGCCCCACTACTAAGAGGCAGTTGAGAGCCATTCTGGGAGCAGTCGGGTACTGTAGACAATGGATACCCTCTTTTGGTGAAATTACTAAACCTCTCATAGCTCTAACAAAAAGTTCTGTCCCAGACATTTTACAGTTGGATCCCCAGCATCTCTCAGCCATAAAAGAATTAAAACAGGCCTTGTTATCAGCACCTGCCCTAGGACCACCAGATTATAGTAAGCCTTTCACTCTCTTTGTGCATGAACAAAGGGGGGTGGCTTCTGGAGTTCTGACTCAATCACTGGGGCCTAACCAACACCCTATAGCCTACTATTCAACTCAGCTGGACCCTGTAGTGGCTGGAGCGCCACCTTGCCTTAGGGCAGTGGCGGCCACAGCCCTTTTGATAGAAAAAGCCTCTGATTTGGTCCTAGGTAACCCTCTAACGGTGCAATGCCCTCACGAAGTAGGGGCTCTCTTACTACATCACAGGACACAAGCCTTTTCAGATCAAAGGCTGGCTAAGTATGTAATAACCCTGTTAGGTAATGAGAATATCACTTTAAAATGCTGCACAGTTCTCAATCCAGCAACACTACTCCCTAACTTACCATTCTCGGGGGAACCATTGCATGACTGTGCTTCTTTAGTTGATATGGCTGAAAAACCCCGTGATGATCTTTTTGATACACCTTTAGAAAATCCTGATCTTGTCCTCTATACAGATGGTTCCTCATTTATGAGAGAGGGAACCCGTTTTACTGGAGCTGCTGTAGTTTCTGATTATGACACCCTCTGGGCAGCTTCTCTGCCTTCCCATTTTAGTGCACAGGCTGCTGAACTTGTGGCTCTTACACAGGCCTGTAATATAGCCAAAGGTAAAGAGTGCCACTATTTTTACTGACTCGAAATATGGCTTTGGCATTTGCCACTTTATTGGTATGATTTGGCGTCAACGAGGCTTCCTAACATCCTCGGGCAAGGCTATTGCCAATGGGGACCTTATCAAGGACCTCTTAGATGCCCTGAAACTGCCTTCTTCCCTAGCCATTGTACATTGCCCTGCCCACACAGGGAATAGTGATCCTGTTTCAAAGGGAAATGCACGAGCCGATTCTGCAGCCAAGCTTGCTGCATTAGAAGCTCCTGAACATGTATTTAACCTTTCACCTTCTGAGGATATTCCTTCCAACCTAACCTATGACGATTCTGAAGTAGAAAAGTGGAAAAAGAAATTTAAGGCGAAACAGATCAATGGCATCTGGGTGTCTCCGGAAGGTAAGCCACTTCTTCCCCGGAAATTCTACCACCAGGTATGCCTCTCTGTTCACAGAAAAGGCCATTTTGGTACACAAAGCATTGTAGATTCTATTAAGAGAACCTGGATAGCACCAGGTGTGACTAATACAGCATCTCGAATCTGCTTGGGCTGCTCCACATGTCAATCTTATAATCAGTATGCTTTTAAAGCCAACGCTTATGGAGGGCGTCCCCTAGCATATACACCTTTTGAGCACTTACAAATTGATTATATTACTATGCCAAAAGCAGGACATTATAAATTTTGCCTTGTTATAGTTGATCAGCTCACTCGGTGGGTGGAGGCCTTTCCCAGCCCCCGAGCCACAGCTGCTTTTGTTGCCAAAATTCTTCTTAAAGAGATAGTACCTCGTTTTGGCCCACCAGCCCGCATCGATTCTGACAAAGGCACACATTTCACTGATTCGATTTTATCCCAAATCTACTCTTTCTTGGGAGTGACTCCAAAATTCCACACGCCCTACTATCCACAAAGTTCAAGTCAAGTTGAACGTATGAATAAAGAGCTTAAGAGTATGATTGGCAAATTATGTACTGAAACCCATTTGAAATGGCCTGATGTTCTACCATTGGCATTATTCTATCTACGCAGTAGACCAAGAGGAGAACTTCATATATCTCCTTATGAAATGCTTTTTGGTCACCCTCCTATCCAAGCTAAAACTTTTTCCCCAGTTTATACATCACTGGTGGGAGGTAATACTTCTGTTGCCTCCTATATACAGGAATTACAAACCAGACTACATGAACTCCATGAGGCAGGAGCTGTGGTCCAGGCAGGCCCATTAGACTTTTCATTGCACAACCTCAACCCAGGAGATAAAATATATGTAAAGAATTTTCAGAGAACCAGTGGAACCCAACCTGCCTGGGAAGGACCTTTTCAGGTATTATTGACAACTCCTACTGCCATTAAAATTTGTGAAGAAGACTCATGGATTCATTGCTTTCATGTAAAGCCTGCACCATTCATAGGTGAAGAGATTTCAGATAGACCTGAGGTAGACGCTAAAGAGCTAAAAACCCTAATGATAGCAACTGTTAAAGAGCAAAGAGAGTCCAGAGGAAATAGGCGGTTCCCATTTGATAATCCCACTGATCAGTTAAATTCTTTGGGACTCAGTCTTCGTAAAGTATCAGGAGATGGAAATTGCCTTTTTAGGGCTTTAGCAGACCAGCTAGAAGGTCACTGTAGAAATCATCTCAGACATAGACAAGAAGCTGCTTCTTATATGATTAACCATAGACAAGAGTTTGAGTCTTTTAGGGTAAATGACTCCCCTTTTGAGGAATATGTTGACGAATTAAAGAAATTTGGAAAATGGGGAAGAAATGATACAATTGTAGCATTTGCTAAGCAGCATCAGCTGAATGTGGTAGTTCATCAGTTAAATCAGCCTTTATTGAAAATCAGTGGCACAGACAAAACTGATGCTAGAGAGCTCCACATTTTCTATCATAAAGAACATTATGACAGCATTAGAAAGATCAATGACAATTCAGAAACCCCTGCCACTTTGGCATGCAGAGAATTGGGGAACCAGTTAAAACAATGTGGCATACCCCAAACTCTAGCAGCTTAAATACCTTAAAATTTAACAAGCATTTCCTTCTACAGGCAAAAGCACTGAAGCACATGGCCTAGTTTTCTGGCCTACCTCAATTTCTCCTGCCCTTTCCCTACCCTATACCTATTTTTTAAAATCCTTTTTGTTTTTGTTTTTGTTTTGTTTTGACTTTTGAAAGGCACTGAAAAGACCTGGAATTCACCACACCTTTAAGTTCTTTAAGAGCACAAAAGTGTGCTTAGCAAATCTTTTGCTTTTTATTTTGGGTTTTGGTTTTGCTTTGTTTTTTGACTTTTGTTTCTTTTGCTTTTCTTTAAAACTAAACTAAGTGACTTTTCAAAGACATTTTAAGTATATGCTGTGGGTGAGGCCATCGGGCCTCAGAAGCTACCAGAATTCATTTTTTTTACTCTTTCTTTTTGAGAGAGGGTTATTGAACCCTATTGCTTGATACCTCACTGAAAACATTGAATATTGAATCTTGCTAATTGAAGTCTTATTTCTTTTTGATGAATTAATCACCATTTTAAGTATCTGTTACTGTTATACTAGAGAATTCATGTATAAGATGATGTGGTCTACTTGCTAAAAGAAGATTATGTAATAATGTCTAAAAGAAGATTATGTAACAATGTCTAATATAATGAGCTATTTATATTCATTTCTTATTTACATGTCATTATACTCTGGGTATGGTTTGGAATTATTGTATATATCACTAATATGTTCTCAGTTATGCAGCATAGCACGCATTTTTACCATCATACTGTCTTTGGTGAAATTAATATGAGATTTTGGAAGTATGGAAACTTATCATTTCTGAGACTAATTTGCTGTGAACTCTGATGCAGGCCCTGGAGAGAATATATGTGCAACAAAAGGAGAGACAGGTATACGTAAGTCCATGGTTTGCTTATGATGGTGACTATGTAGAGCACAATTACTAGGCACAGTCCAGTATTCATCCTCTCTCCCTCCTAATTTAACCTAATTTAACTGAACTTATTTATCTTTTTATCTCACTCAGTTGACCTCACCTGTGGCCTAGCACAACCACTGGCTGTCTCGGAACCGTGAGATATGGTATGATAACCTTTCCATAACATTTTCAGGTGTCATGAACACATACTAAATTTGGCTTTGATCCAGATACATGGTGGTAAAAAGTGTTACAGATTGCATAACTACCTCAACCCTCTATTAGAAGTCTATGGATATAAAGGATATAAAGGAGGGAATGTAATGAAATTTATTAATTTGATCATTGACAATGCTATGCTAAGGTTTAGTAAAAATACAGCAATTCAAACAGTTAAAGAAGAGAATCCAGCTTTCCAGACCAGAGTCCAGAATCCAGTTTCCTCCTGATGACATCTTACCACTTCAAGAAGACAAGAGAACTCAGAGACTTTATATGTTTTGTTAGTTTTTACTATCTCCTTTCTGTTACACTGTCTGTAACATGTACTCTCTGCAGAGGCTTTCCCTTTGCAAGACTAATGTCAAAGCGTTGGTTCATGAGGACAAAAAAAATCGCCCCTCTGGACAAAACTTTCCTCTCTTCCTTTTCTATATTGTTGTTCACATATTATTAGTTAGCAATAGTTATTATATTCCTTTTACTGTTCCGTCGAGGAAATATTTTGTTTCTTGAGGAACAAAAGGGAGGAATATGGTAAAAAGTTTTAACAGTCAGTTAGATAATGGAGAGACGCCAGTTTTTTTTAGAACCACCCTTTTGGGGAGGAGACCAACAGCATGAACTACACACACCAGTCTGCCTGCGACGCACGCCAGATTGCCTGCTGAGCACTCGACTTCCGGGGTGCGAGCTTAAAAGGCAAGGAGAGAACGGAAGTGGGGCCTTTTTTCCTGCTCCACGGGTCTCCTGGCTGCGCTGCACAGACAGACGCGGACTGGAGTTTGACTCGGCCCGGCTCTCGGTTAACAGCACGCGCTTGACTCGGTTTCTCTCCCCAAAAGTGGCCTTGGGTTTTGGTGAGTTTTATACAGAATATAGACTAAGCCTAGACTTAAGACGATTTATATTGTATTTCTACTTTCCTATCCTTCTAATCAACATCACCTTGTGACTACCATACAATAAAAGGTCTATCTAGAAAACCAGAAGCTTCTTCCATTTACTAGTCTGGGAGATAAATTAAGGGAAAGGTTAAGTAGGGTAGATTTATGATCTAATATCCAATTTTAATCTCACAACAGTTACTATTGCTAACTATATTACTCTCCATCCTATTCCATTCCCTTGATATTTGCTCTGTTTTCTATCTTCTTTCACCCTATCCCTTCTTAAAAGTGTATTGCTTTTTACTTCCCCCTCCCCCATTTACCCTCCCTTCCTTCACCTCTTTCCCCTTATCCCCTTCCCCTCCCACTTTCCCTCAGGGCAAGATTTATTACTATACCCACTTGAGTGTGTATGTTATTCCATCTTTGAGCCAATTCTGATGAGAGTAAGGTTAACTCACTCTCCTGCTCCTTCCCCATCTTTCCCTCCACTCCATAAGCTTTTTCTTGTTTCTTTTATGTGAGCTACTTTACCCCATTCCACCTCTCCCTTTCCCTTTCTTCCAGTGCATTCCTCTCATCCCTTAATTTTTTTTAAAGATATCTTGATGGGGCAGCTAGGTGACACAGTGGACAAAGCACCAGCCCTGGACCCAGGAGGCCTGGAGCCCAAATCTGGCCCCAGACATAACCCACTCCACTCTGCCTGCCCCACAAATAAAAGGTAAATAAAAAATAAATGCTTTATAGATATCATCTCTTTATAGTCAATTCCCATCTGTGCCCTTTGTCTAAGTACATTCATTTCAGCTGCCCTAATACTAAGAAAGTTCTTATGCATTAGAAGTATCCCCTGTAGGAATATAAACAGTTTAACCTTTTAAAATCCCTCATGATTTCTTTTTCCTGTTTATCTTTTTATAATTCTCTAGGGTCTTGAATTTGAAAGTCAAATTTTCTATTAAGTTCAGGTCTTTTCATCACGAATGCCTGAAATTCCTCTTTTTCATTGAAGTCCCATTTTTTTTTCCATGAAAGACTATATTCAGTTTTGCTAGAGGTGATTTTTGGTAGTAATCCCAATTACTTTGCCCTCTGTAATATCATATTCTATGCCCTTGGATGTGTTAATGTAGAAGCTGCTAGATCTTGTGTTATCCTGACTGTAGTTCCACAGTACTTGAATTTCTTGCAAATTATATATATATATATATATATATATATATATATATATATATATATATATATATATATATATATTTCTGTGTGTGTATATGTGTGTGTTTATTTATATATGTACATATATGTATTGTGATAAAATAATGGGATTTAGCAGATACTCAAAGACCCACCTGGAGATTAATCAAGACTGATTAAATCAAGTGAGAGTGATTGACTGCTGATTAAGCCTACTTCAAGTTAATTGGATTGTATCAAGTTAATTGGATTGTGATCATACCTGGTTATCCCTTAAGAAGGTGTAATTCTCAGAAACTAGACTGTGAACTCAACTTGAGAACACCTTCAAAGACAATGGATTTGGATGATGCCAACCAATAACCTTGAAGCAGTGTGTAAGGACCGCCTCTGTTCC
The DNA here is from genome assembly GCF_019393635.1 of Dromiciops gliroides. Taxonomy (NCBI): domain Eukaryota; kingdom Metazoa; phylum Chordata; class Mammalia; order Microbiotheria; family Microbiotheriidae; genus Dromiciops; species Dromiciops gliroides. The sequence continues at coordinate 275,150,897 of NC_057861.1, forward strand.
AGATCTATAAATAAGCTTCCAAAAACAGCTTGGGAGAGTAGGAGTAGCTTTCTTTTTACCTGCTTGGCGGGACTCCTGACGGCGCGGCACAGACTCTCTCTCTCTCCAAAGGTGGTCTTTTTCGGATTGGTGAGTTTTTATAATGAATATAGACTAAGCTTAGACTTAAGACGATTTGTATTGTGTTTCTACTTTTCTATCCTTCTAACCAACAACACCTTGTATACAATAAAAGGTCTATCTAGAAAATTAAAACCAGAAACTTCTTCCATTTACTAGTCTGGGAGATAAATTAAGGGAAGGGTTAAGTAGGGGAGATTTATGATCTAATATCCAATTTTAAATCTCACAGTTTGGCGACCCCGAAGGGACCTTAAGGACCCTCCCACCCTCCCTAGTTTGGCCAAGCCGGCTAATTCGGTGGATTTTCCAAATACCCCCCCCCACGGAATTTCCCTTTGTCTAATCTCCCTTAAAGACTTTAAGCCTCTAAAAGCCTTGTTTTAAAGGAAAAAGCCAGCCCAGTTTAAAATATGATCGAATATGTCATTTTCCCTTTGGTTTTTTCGTTTTTTTGCATTGGAGCATGTTGGGATACCATACTGTCCAAATTTAGACATCTAGTTTACTCGGTATTCCTTCATTGTGTTATAGGTCTCCTCCTCACTCACATAGCAAAATCTTTTTGGTATAATGGTATGAGTGTAACTGTCTCCACTGAAAATGTGTTTAATATTAGTAGGAATTTTTTGCCTGCAGTTGAAATAAATTGTAATACCATACTCACGATAGTTCACATGACTGTAACTCTCATTATGGGTATTATCATAGTTGTAATATGGAAGGAGATTAAAGGTAAACCACGTGGCGAGGGAGACACTAAGATGGCTCCCTCTGCTGAAGGTAACCCAGCCTCACCACGTGGCGAGGGAGACGCTAAGATAGCTCCCCATACTGGAGGTAACCCAGTTACAGAAACGGATATTGGCCAGTCTTTAGAATCAAATCAGCTGAAACTACTTCCCTTGCAGGAAGATATAGAATTTAATAAAAAGGGAGTATCAGTTCAGGTTAGAAAATATCACCCCTTTACAGCAACTGACTTGAGCTCATGGAAAACAATCTTCCCTAGTTTTGAGAAACATCCAAATGGTGTAGTTTCACAGTTAAGGACTATATTTAATATATATCAACCCACTTGGGCTGATGTTACTTGCCTTATGGAAACTTTACTGTCCCCAACTGAGATTACAGATATTATCTCAGCAGGAAATGCCCTTGTTTCGAAAGGTAATGCCGATGTGGAATGGCCTCTAAAGGATCCAGAGTGGAATTATAATAATGATAGGGATTTCCAAAGATTAAAAGATGCTAGAGAAACACTTCTGAAGGGAATGGAATCTTGCTCTAGAAAACCGGAAAACTGGCAGAAATTTTTAAGCCTACCTCAGGAGGCTAATGAAAGACCAAACAGATTTTATGATAGACTTTGTGAGGCCGCTAGACAGTACGCCAGATTGGATCCAGTAGATTTAAGAGATTCCTATATCGTTCTCAACACATTTGTTTATAATTCATTACCAGAAATCCAGAAATATTTTAAAGAGCAATGTCCTGACTGGAATAGCTTGAGTCCTGACAGACTTAAAGAAATAGCCACATATATCTTTGAGGCAAATGAGGAAAATAGAGCTAAACAGAACATTCTGGCACCAGTGCTTTCAGGTCAGGCATCTAAAGGTCAGCACAAAACCCTTAAGTATGATGACTATAGGGCAGAGGCTCTCCTTCACCAGCAAAAGAGATTGGAATGCTATAACAAGGCAAAAGAAGCTTATCTCATGGGGAAAAAAAATGTTGCCACATTTTATGCACAGCAGGGTAGTCTCCACAAGGAGAAGATGAGGGAAGCCAACCATCTTGCTGCTGTGAAGATATTTGAGAAAGTCAATGCTTCCCTACTACCAAAGAATGTTTTGGACCTCCATGGACTCCATGTAGATGAAGCCATAAATTATTTAATAACTGTATTGCAACAAAAAACTGAAGAGCATAAACAGAATGGTGGTAAACCATATCTCTCTGTGATTACTGGAAGAGGAAAGCATAGTCAAGGAGGAGTTGCTAGAATCAAACCAGCAGTCATTAAATACCTTACAAGCCACAATTTCAGGTTCTCTGAAATTAAACCAGGGTGCCTGAAAGTTATACTAAAATAAAGCTGGTACTTCTGTTGGGAAAGACGTTATTGTAGCCTTTGCAAAACATAACTAGCTGAATGTAATCATTCACCAGTTGAATAAACCCCTATGGCAAATCCATGGTACAAACAAAGCCGATGCTAAAGAACTCCACATTTTCTACCATAGAAAACATTATGACAGCATTAGAAAAATCAATGACAATTCAGAAACCCCTACCACTTTGGAGTGCAGAGAATTGGGGAACCAGTTAAAACAATGTGGTATACCCCAAACTCTAGCAGCATAATAATTTACCTTTAACAAGCTTTTCCTTCTACAGGTAAACCACTGAGAGAACATGGCCTTGTTTTCAGGCCTACCTCAATCTTCCCCACCCCTTTTCCCTTCCCCCTACTTAACCTTTGTTCCTTAAAGCCATTTTTTTGTTTTGTTTTTTGAAAGGCATTGAAAAGGCCTGGAATTCCCCACATACTTAAGTTTCCTTAAGAGCACAAAAGAGTGCTTAGCAAATCTTTTGCTTTTTGGTTTTGGTCTTGGTTTTGCTTTGTTTTTGACTTTTGTTTCTTTTGCTTTCTTTTTTTTTTTAACTCAATTTTGTAAACTAAGTGACTTTTCAGACATTTTAAGTATATGTTGTGGGTGGGGCCCTTGGGCCTCAGAAGCTACCACAATTCTTTTTTTCTTTTTTGAGAGAACCGTGAGTTTTTAATGAATTTTTTTAATGGGATTCTGTTTTTAAAAAAAGGTTATTAAAACCTATTGCTTGGTTTATCAATGAACATATTGAATATTGAGTCTTATTTCTTTTTGATAAATTGTTTATCACTTCAAGTATCTGTTACTCTAATACTAGATAGAGAATTCATGTATAAGATAATGTGTATACTTGCTAAAAGATTATGTAATAATGTCTAATATTATCAGTCATTTACATTCATTTATCATTTACATGTCATTGTGACTGTATACTCTGGGTATGGTTTGGAATTATTGTATATATTACAAGTACATCATCAATTATACAGCATAACATGCATTTTTACCATCATATTGTCTTTGGTGAAATTAATATGAGATTTATGAATTATGGAAACTTATCATCTCAGAGACTAACTGCTCTTACAATGAGTTTGATATAGGCCCTGTAGAGAATATATGTACAACAGGAGGAGAGACAGGTACATGTAAGTCTATGGTTTGCTTATGATGGCAACTATATAGACCACAATTGCTGGACACAGTCCAGTTTCTTCCTCTCACCCTTCTAAAAGTTTTCTTTTTCTTTCACTAAGTCTGATGGCATAGTCAGAATCCATCCACCTATGGCCTACTGGATGTCTCGAAACCATGAGATGTGGTATGATAACCTTTCCATAACATTTTCAGATGACATAAACATGTTACTAAATTTGGCTTTGATCCAGACACATGGTGGTAAGAAGTGTTATAGATTGCATAACTACCTCAACTCTCTATTATATAAAGGAGGGAATGTAATGGAATGTACTAAATTTGATCATTGACAAAGCTATGCTAAGGTTTAGTAAAAAATCCAGCAATTCAGTTAAAGAAGAAGAATCCAGCTTTCCAGACCAGAATCCAGCTTCCTCCTGATGACATCTTACCACTCCAAGAAGACAAGAGAACTGAGAAAAGACTTCCAAAGACTTAATTATTTTTTACTGTTTCATCAAGGAACACCTCTTCCTAGAAGAAACAAAGGGGGGAATGTGATAAAATAATGGGATTTAGCAGATACTCAAAGACCCACCTGGAGATTAATCAAGACTGATTAAATCAAGTGAGAGTGATTGACTGCTGATTAAGCCTACTTCAAGTTAATTGGATTGTATCAAGTTAATTGGATTGTGATCATACCTGGTTATCCCTTAAGAAGGTGTAATTCTCAGAAACTAGACTGTGAACTCAACTTGAGAACACCTTCAAAGACAATGGATTTGGATGATGCCAACCAATAACCTTGAAGCAGTGTGTAAGGACCGCCTCTGTTCCAGATCTATAAATAAGCTTCCAAAAACAGCTTGGGAGAGTAGGAGTAGCTTTCTTTTTACCTGCTTGGCGGGACTCCTGATGGCGCGGCACAGACTCTCTCTCTCCAAAGGTGGTCTTTTTCGGATTGGTGAGTTTTTATAATGAATATAGACTAAGCTTAGACTTAAGACGATTTGTATTGTGTTTCTACTTTTCTATCCTTCTAACCAACAACACCTTGTATACAATAAAAGGTCTATCTAGAAAATTAAAACCAGAAACTTCTTCCATTTACTAGTCTGGGAGATAAATTAAGGGAAGGGTTAAGTAGGGGAGATTTATGATCTAATATCCAATTTTAAATCTCACAGTTTATATAATATGTGTGTGTGTGTGTGTGTGTGTGTGTGTGTATGTGTATGGAAGTTCAAAATCCTCAGTGAGCTCAGAGATATGGATAGGGTGAGATGGGAAGATTAAATGATTTGGCATCAGTGTGTTTTACAGAACTCCTGAAATAGGCTTTGCAATGAAATAGGATTTGTTAAGGCTTCTAGGAGTAAGCAAGAAGCTGCCTTTTCTTCTCAGTTCCAATAAGAGGGACATTTGTTTGAAGTAAAACCCTCTCAAGGTTTTTGTTTTTTAAAGACTGATAACAATACAGATAGGCATAGGATTTCAGACCTGCTCCATCTCTAACTGGAGCTGGTTTCCTGATCCTTAGGCATCCTGGTAGCCACCTGCCCCCATAGTGGTTGCTTACCATATTGATTGAAGACTTAGTGAATACATCTGATCAGCTAAGGCCACTACAGCTTAGAACTCATGAATTCAAGAGATATACCAGTGTTAACATCCCAGCAGTAGAAATTACACATGTGCACTACCACTCCCAGCAATTTTTTAAGTTTCAAAAAGAATGTGGATTGTTATGAAATGACAAGAATCTTAAAAGGCTAGCTTTGGCTTCACCCACCTACATTTTCCTTTAATCCAGGCCACTAAGTTTAGCACCCTACTAAGTCACAAGGCTATTTCCCTGCCAGAAATGAAAGTGACAGTCCCCAAATCTTTTCTGGAAGGCTATCATGAGACTTTTAGGTTGAGAAAGGGTTTCTTAATGTTGCCTGGTAGTACACTGAGTCAAGATTTCACTGACTATGGATGTAAAAGAAATTTCCTATATCTGGGAAAATCTAACAAGACAAGTAATCACAATGTTAACAACAACAACAAAAAGTAAGGCAAAATCCAGAAGCATTTGATTGCCTCCAGTTAATATACAGATAGTTGCAATGCATGAGTGGACCATGGATAACACTTCTATATTAGCTGAGGTTTTACATACACAATGACAAAACTAATCAACTGTCTTTTAATAACCAAAGCTTTTGATTGCTATCATGTAGATAAAAGAAATAAATAAAATGTTCATTTCTCCAATTCTTGTGACACTGTACTGACACATCCTTACTGGAATAAAGAGAAAATCATAAATGCTAGCCTACTTTTGTTTACCTTGAAAAAAGCAATAACAAAAAACTTCACTTGTTTTTTAGTGTCATAAATAGTCAAATACTGAGATATGTCGAATTTTGGGCTGTCTTAGTGATGTGATGGGAATAATATTTTGCATTTAGCTAACAGAACGTCCATGGGTGTATATGCACTACCACCCTACTCTCTTAACCCCATTTACGAATACAGGTACTGTCAAAAATTTATATTAATATATATTGTCCTAATAATCAATTTGCAAAGTAGTTCATTTGGAAAATTTGAAATGATGAGCAGTTTCAGCCCTTGCCCCATGCTGGTCATGTGATTTTTTTCAGTTATACTTTTTCATGTGATGAGCAAATGATTGTCATCCGAAAAAGTCATAAGGGACACGAATGTCATCTTAATAAAGAAATTAAAAGGCACATCTTTCCATGAGAAACAATGTAAATTTCTGACCTGTCGTAGAAAATAGTTCTCTAATTGGTTTTGTGTGGTGGTGCAGCAGAATCATTTTCCCTAAACGTCACACCAGCGAAGCAGTACTGTACATCATTGTCAACAGTTCAGTGAAATCTTCCTAATAATAGGATGATTACATAAATGTGATAGTCTTCAAGAGAAAAAATGTCATTTCTATATTTCTAATATTCACTCAACCAACATTTTTCTTGGGAATAAAAGATGATTGAAGACTCAGCTGGCCAAGAATTTTAAGAAACTTAAAAGCCTCTTTTCATTGATTTTTGGTGAGATTTTATGAACTTTAAGGATGAAAGTATTATGAAAAATACGTGGGAAAAATATGGCACAGTTAATGATTCATCAACCTAAAATTTTTTAAATGATTGGTCTATTAAGTGAAGAAAAGATTTTGCTTTTTGTAATGGTAACTTCACTGCAAAAACTTCAAGTATTTTATTCAAGATATAATCAGGTTTTTTTCAAATGAGAGACACCTATCTTTAAATTTAGATGATAATGTTACATTATGTTCACACAAATTATTTAGTAAAGTCTCTCATTAGATCCAAAATAATTTTTAAAATTAACAGTGTTGTCAAAATAATTTTAAGTCATTTGAATACTGATTTCCACATTGCATTTTCATTCATTGACAATTTTCCTAGTTCAATCTGTTACAAGAAAAAAAAACTGCTTAAAGACCTTTCTTGAGTATCCCCTTTTATTAATATTATGTCATCTTTTTCATTGGGGTTCAGATAAAAGCAGTCTTCAGGCAAGTCACTATAGACTATGGGGACAGTAAGTTGGTGTAGTGCATAGAGTATGGAACTTAAAATCAAAAAGACCAAAGTTCAAATACTATTGCAGACACTTATTATAAGTGTAATCCTGAGCAGAATTTCTTTGTTGTTGTTGTTGTATGTATTTATTTAGAAGTTTTCCCCACATTACATGTAAAAACAAGTCGTAACATCAATTTTTATAACTCTGTGTTCCAAATTTTCTTCCTTCCTCCCTATCCCCCCATTAAGAACTCAAGGAATTCGATGTTATACACGTGCAGTCATGCAAAACATAGCAGACAAAAAAAAAACCTTTAGAAAAAGGAGCTAACAACAACAAAAAAATATACTTCCATATGTATTGAGATATTCATCAGTTCTTTATCTGTAGCAGAATTGCATTTTTCATAAATCCTTCAGAGTTCTCTTGGATCATTGAAAATAACTAAGTGCTTCACAGCAGATCATCTTACAATATTGAGTTATTTTGTATACAGTACAATTTACTTTGCATGAGCTCATGTAAGTCTTTCCAGGTTTTTCTGAAAGCATCCTGGTTATTTTTTATAATAAACTACATTTATATAGTACTTTAAAGGGAGATTTCCTTGCAAAACACCCATGAGGTTGATTATTGCAACAGCAATAATAGCTAACATTTATATAGTACCTTATACCTGACGAAAAATTTTCTTCACAATAGCCCAACAAAGTAAGAACTATCATCATCATCACCTTACATTGTTCTTGCCTTTGCTTCAAAAATTTTCCCCAGTTACTATTGCTAACTGTGTTTCCCTCCATCCTATTCACTCTCCATGATATTTGTTCTATTTTCTATCTCCTTTTACTCTTTCGCTCCTCAAAAGTGTTTTGCTTCTGACTGCCCCTCCCCCAATTGGTCCTCCATTCACTATCTCCCCCCTTATCCCCTTTCTTTCCCATTTCCCTGCAGGTCAAGATATATTACTATACCAACCTGAATGTCTATGTTATTCCCCCTTTGAGCCAATTCTGATGAGAGTAAGGCTTATTCACTCCCTGACTCCTCTCCCATCTTCCCCTCCATTGCACAAGCCTTTTCTTATTTCTTTTATGTAAGATACTTTACTCCATTCTACCTCTCCCTTTCCCTTTTCCCCCGTGCAATCCTCTAACCCCTGAATTTTATTTTTGAGATGTCATTGTGGGGCAGCTGGGTGACACAGTGGACAAAGCACCCACCCTGGACCTAGGAGGACTCAAGCCCAAATCCTGTCTCAGACACAAGGCACTCACCTGCTGCTCAATCCTGGGCATGCCACCCACCCTGACTGCCCCACAAAAAAACAAAAAACAAAACTATAATCAAAAAATAAATGTTTATGTTTATTTATATTTATATCTTCACATAGTTCTGGAGTTTGGGGTAAGGAATCAGCACTCTCTTGGTGATAGTTTTCTTAGAACCTAATTAGGGACAATTTTGTTATGCATTCTCTACATCATAGATTTGTTAAATGTCTTTTGAATGATGCACACTCCATCCTATCCTTGGGTTCATCTTATCTATACTTCAACCATTCAAATTAGTAATAGATAGCCAAGATCCAGCGAATATATGTATAGGTGGTGACTGCCATATATATTGCCCTCACTCACCAGCACATATAGCCTGAGCATGATGTCAGTCAAATCTTGATGATGATGATGATAAGTAATAATAATAACAATAACAACAGCAACAATAAAGACTGTTTCTTTCTGTTTATATGAATACTAGTCATTTTAGCCAAAATGCCAGTTTGAGGTGCAGAACTGAGAATTAATCATAAACATTGTTGAATCAGTTTTCATTATCAGTATAGACAAAACAATTCCAATATGAAAGCTGACACAACTATTATTGGGTACAAGGATTTTTTTTTCAGTTTGATTCTGGTGTCGATTACTCTAAGGTCTTAAGGTTAAAAGCTGGTCAAATTGCTGTCCTGAAAAAACTAGGGGCATTTTCTAATAAGAAAACAAAATACACAGAAGTGTTTTCTGGGTTCTGATTTCTAATGAACTTTTGAGTGCAGTCAGCCAGTCAACAAGTATTTATTTAGTACTTACTCTTGCTAGGAGTTGGCCCAAGTGCTGGAAACACAAATAGAAGCCAAAAACCAAAAGAATTCCCCTGCGTTCAAGGAGCTTACATTCTAATGTTGAGAAGACAACACATAAAGGAAAAATGAAAAGAGAGAGAGAATGAAGTGAAAAGAAAGATGCATGATGACATGGTAGAGAAAGTGCATAGATCAGCCTGGACTACCTGGCTGGCCTGGGGCCTTTCTTTAAATGGAGGTTGTGGGAGAAGATACCATGCAAAAGGGAGAGGTGAAAGGAGTGGAAGGTTCTTCCAATATGTGAATTCCATACCTGGATGTGAAATACATCCTGGAATGAGCTTCCAGGATGAAGAAATTTCTGGAGTATGGTAAAGAAAATCTGGAGTACAGCTAGAGAAGAATGAGTAAGTTACTTGGCTTTCAGCTGATATAGACAAAAAGCCAAGTGACAGGTACAGACTTCTATTTCATTCATCCTTGACATGGACTATGTTTCATACATTGTTTTCCTTTTACTTTGGGTAGAGTGTAAGATATCAAAAAGCATCAATGTGGTGGCACACACCTATAATTCCAGCCACCTAGAAAGCCAAATATTGAGTACCTTTGAGCTGTGTGGTTTTGAGCTTTGATAAGAAATGCCCATTGAGTACCTGAACTAAATTCAGGACTAATATGGTGTGCCCACAGGAGGAGGACGCTAGAAAGTTGCCTAAGGAGGAGCAAACAAACCCACGTTGGAAATAGAGTGAGTAAAATCTCCTGTGTAGATGAGTAGTGGTACTAAGACCATGAGTAGCTCCTATATTTCTAGCCTGGGCAATATGGAGAGATGACTCTTTAAAAAATCAGAAAGTACTTGTTTTTCCGTTTTAGCAAGATTGGTCTAGCAATATGTGAGTATGTAAAGATGATATAAATTAATGACAAACCCCTCCCAACATCTTTTCTGTATTGGGCTGAAAAAAGAATAAAAAGGTTTTCTATCACTCTTTAATTTTCCACCCAAAGAGATCTGACAACTTCCCCATTATTTCATTCTACATCATCATCAGCGTAATGATGATATGGAGAAACAGCAACGAAATATTTATTTTTGGTTTTGTATCACATTTTTTTTTTTTTTGCAAATATGGGCTCTCAACTCCTTGCTGCCCTAACCAGAGGCTGATCCCTTGACACAAAGAATAAAAAAGGAGGGGGAGAAATGGTTTAGCAAAACTAATCAACATAACAAATGATTCTGATAGTATATGCAATGTTCCTCACATAAACTACACTATCTCTTCAAAGAAGGGAGGGTGACCAAGATTGGTCAGTATAATTGTATATCATTCAGTTCCATTCTTGTTTTTCTTATTTCTATTCACATTATTATATTTATTATATATCTTGTTTTCCTAGCTCTGCCTATTTCATTTTGTATGAGGGGGTTGATCTGAGGAAACTTCCAATACTTGAGTTATGATAATGTTTCTCTGAATTCTTCATATTTATTCATTCTTTCTTTTTAAAACAGTTTTTATGGATATTATCTATTTTTTATGGCACCACAATCATTCCAAGTATCCCTCTCTTTTCCCCTTATGGAGAGTCATACCATATGACAAACAGCATTTTTTAGAAAGGTAAAAAACTACATCAAAACCAATCAATACATGAAAAAAATCCAAACACATCTCCAATGTGCAATACCTGTTGACCTCCTGAGGGGCAAGTTGGGGGTGTCTTCTTCAATCTCTTCATTTGCGTCCTGTTTGATCTTTTAAATTTTATATATTTGCTTTTGAATTTTTGGTGTTTAGTTATTCTTTTCCTTTCCATCATTGCAGTCACTAGGTATAATGTTTTTGCGGCTCTGCTTACTTCACTCTACATTCATTCATAAAGATTTTTCCATGTTTCTATGTATTCATCAAGTATGTAATTTCTGTTAAACTTTTTAAATTGATGTTTTCTGATTCCTGCATCATCATGGTACCCAATTTTTCTCTCCTCCTCCCCCTCCCTAGGAGGCATCCAATTTAACAAATAGTATTATTTAGAGAGGAAAAAAGTCAGAACAACTAATGGATACATTAAGAAAGTCTGAAAACATGTATAATGTGTAGCACCTATGAACCTCCCAGCTCCACAAAAGTGTAGGTTAGGGATGTCTTCTCATATCTCTTCATTTGGGTCATACTTAATCTTTATAATTTTGTTACACTTCCTTTAAAAAAAAATTTATTTACAGTTTTGAGTTCCCTCTCTCTCCTTCCTCCTCCCCAAGGCAGTAAACAATCAGATATAGGTTATACATGTGCAATTATGTAAAACATTTCTATATTAGTCATTTTGTATAAGACTCAAATAAAAGAAAAAATGCAAGAAAGAAAGTGAAAAATATCACGCTTTAATCTGTATTCAATCAATATCAGTTTTTTTTCCTCTGGAGATGAATAGTACGCTTTATCATTAATCCTTTAGGATTTTCTTGGATCATCATATTGCTGAGAATAGTTAAGTCATTCACAGTTCTTCACTGAACAATATTGTTGTCACTGTACATAATGTTCTCCTGGTTCTGCTCACTTCATTATACATCAATTAATATGAGTCTTTCCAAGCCTTTCCGAAATCATCCTGCTTGTCATTTCTTATAGCACAATAATATTCCATTACAATAAAATACCACAGCTTGTTTAGCCATTCCCTGATGAGCATCCCACTGATTTCCAATTTTTAGCCACCACAAAAAGAGCTTCTATAAATATTTTTGTACAAATAGGTCCTTTCCCCCTTTTAGGAATGTCTTTGGGATATAAATCTAGCAATTGTATTGCTGGACCAAAAGGTATTCACAGTTTTATAGTCCTTTCAGCATAGCTCCAAATTGTTATCCAGAATGGTTGGACCACATCACAATTCCACCAATAGTGCTTAGTGTCCCAATTTCCCCATATCCCTTCCTAAATCCAACATTTTCCAATTTTGTCATATTGGCTATTCTAATAGGTGTGAGGTAGTACTTCAGAGTTGTTTTAATTTTCATTTCTCTGATCAATAGTGATTTTGGAGTAATTTTTTGGTGTATCATTTTTCTTTACATTTAAATTGTCATAATTACTGTCCATAGGTTTATTGTCTTATGTTTAGCTCTGCTTACTTCATATTGCCTCAGTTCATAAATTGTTTCATGCTTTTCTGTATTTATCACACAAAACATTTCTTACATTAATATACCATAATTTGTTTAGCCATTCCCCAATTGATAGGCATCTACTTTGTTTCTAATTCTTACTCAACACACACACACAAAATGTTGTTATAAATATTTTTGACTATATGGAGACTTGCTTCTTATTGATGGGTTCATTGGGATATAAACCCAGAGGATGGAAATTTTAGTCACTTTATTTATTTAATTTCAAATAGCTTTCTAAAATTGACTGTTGCAATTTTTTGTCATTTTTGCCAATTTGTAAAATGTGAGTTGAAACCCAAGGGTTATCTTGATTTGAATTTCTCTTGTTATTAATGATTTGGAACATTTTGTTTTCATGTGGTTGTGAATATTTTGCATTTTTGTGAACCATTTTTCATATTCTTTGATCTTATATCTATTAGGGATTGGCTATTGATTTTAGATTATTTAGTAATTGTTCATATATCTTGAATATCAATCCCTTATAAGAGAAATCTGATACAAAATTTGTTTTCCCATTTGACCACTTTCCTTTATATTCTTGATACATTATTTCTCCCTATTCTTTTCAATTTTCAAAAATGATAGCTGTGCATTTTAATATTTCATTACTGGCTCTATCTTTTGTGTGGGTAAGAATATATATCTCATATATATGATCTTTGATATGTAGTTTGTATACTCATTGCGGAATATGGTGTAAGATGTTGCTCTAAGCCTACTCTTTGCTATACTGTTTTCCTAACTTTTTTTTTTAATCAAATTGTGAGTTTCTCTCTGGAAAATTTGTGTTTTCCATTTTATCAAATGCTGGGTTATTGTTCTGAATCTCTCTTTCCTAATCTGTTTCATTGATTTATCTATTCTATAATCAATACCAGATAGTTTTAATGACTACTGCTTTAGAATATTATTTGACACCTATAAATGCTATTTCCTCTTTGTCCTTTTTTGTTGTGAAGTCATATCTAACTCCTTGTGACCTCAATTGGGATTACCTTGGCAAAGATACTAGAGTGTTTTGCCATTTCCTTCTTCAGCTCATTTTACAGATGAGGAAATTGAAGAAAACAGGGTTGAGTGACTTCCCTAGAGTCACATAGTTAGTAAATGTCTGAGACTGGATTTGAACTCAGGAAGATGAATCTTCCTGACTCCAGATCCAGCACTCTATCCACTGCACCATGTAGTTGCTTTCTTTGTCCCTTTGATATTCTAGATCTTTTGTTTTTCCAAATAGATTTTGTTATATTGTCAACTCCTGTAAATCATCTCCTTGGTAATTTGATTAAGTATAGCATTAAAAGTATAAATTTAGGGTCAGCTAGGTGGTGCAGTGGATAAAGCACCGGCCCTGGATTCAGGAGTACCTGAGTTCAAATCCGGCCTCATACACTTGACACATACTAGCTGTGTGACCTTGGGCAAGTCACTTAACCCCCATTGCCCCACAAAAAAGTATAAATTTATTTTTAAAGTATTGTTATTTTTATTATATTGACATGGCCTAGCTATGAGCACTGAAAATTTCTTTTTAAATCATTCTTTATTTTCTTAAGGAGCACTTTTTACTCAAACTTATATAAGTCTTTTGTGTGCTTTGGGAGGTTGATAACCAAACATTTTATTTGTAGTTACTTAGAATGAGATTTCCCTTTCTATGACTGCTTCTTTTGTTTTGTTATTATTATAATAATTTTATATATTATATATTAAAATAATTTCCATATATAGAAATGCTATTGGTTTTTGTTTGTTTTTCATGAGGCAATTGGGATTAAGTGACTAGCCCAGCATCACACAGCTGGTAAGTGTCAAGGGTCTGAGGTTGGATTTGAACTCAGGTCCTCCTGAATCCAGGGCCAGTGCTCTATCCACTGTGCCACCCAGCTGTCCCTAATGCTATTGGTTTTTGAAAATTTACTTTGTAGTATTGCTGTCACTTTGCTAAAGGTACTAATTATGTCAATTCATAAGTCTGCTGATTCCCTAGGAATTTTTAAGTAAACCATTATATTGCTAGCAAGCAGGGATAGTTTTATGTTCTATTTACTAGTCTTTCTTTAATTCTTTTCCTTGACTTGCTACTGATGCTAGTATTTCCAGAACTATCTTAAATAATAGTAAGGAGAATGAACATCCTTGTTTCACTCCTGGGTTTACTGGGAAAAGTTTTAGAAAAATTGCAATATACATGAAGCTTCCTTTTCATTTTAGATATCTGTTTTTCTGATTTAAAAAAAAATGTCCCTCTGTGTCTAAACTTTTCAGGGTTTTTAGCATGAAGAGTATTGTCAAAGATTTTTTTCCTGCATCTATTGAGATGATCATGTGATTTTGGATGTTTTCTTTTTTGTTTGTTTGTTTGTTTTTTCTTTTTTTTTTCTTTTTTTGCAGGGCAATGAGGGTTAAGTGACTTGCCCAGGATCACACAGCTAGTTAAGTGTCAAGTGTCTGAGGCCAGATTTGAACTCAGGTAGTCCTGAATCCAGGGCCGGTACTCTATCCACTGTGCCACCTAGATGCCTCTGTTTTCCTTTTTAATATGATTAATTATGGTTTTTTTTTTGTTTTCCTAATGCTGAACCATTTTTGACTTCCTAGTATAAATCTCATATTATCATTATGAGTGATTTCTTGGATAAATGATTGCATTCTGCTTGATAGAATTTTGTTTAAAATATTGGAGTTGATATTCATTAATTATATTGCCTTTAGTTTTCTTCCCGTGTTTTATATTTCCCTGGTTTAGGTATTAAAAATATGCTTGTCTCATAAAAATATTCTAGTAGGGTAGTTCTTTCTTAATATTTGAGAATAATTTATGTAGTATGGGTACTATTCTTTAATAGTTTGATAGAATTTTCTGTGAAGTCATCAGGATCTAGAGATTTTTCTTTGGTAGTTCCTTTATAGCTAGATCTTTTCCTTTTCTGAGATTCAAGTTACTTAAGATCTCTATGTAATCTTCTGATAGTCTGAATATTTTGTATTTTTGAAGATATTCCTTGATTTCTTTTGAGTTCTCAGTTTATTAGCATGTACTATGCAAAATATGTTCTGATTGTTTTTCTGGGAGACCTATTTTCCTTACATTATTTCTATGCATCCTATCTTTGAGATCAGTATCCTCTGCCTACAAAGTGAGGATATTTTCTTTTCTTTTTTTTTCTTTTCTTTTCGATTATCCTTCCTTTTTGTGTATTTACATTACCAACTATTATTCTGTCTTTTATTTCTTTGATTAGGCCTGCCATTTCATATTACAGTTTTTCTATTCTGTTTATTATTTCAGCTGTTGCAAGTCATAAATTCTACTCTCATATTTCTTAATTCTCTTTTGAACCACTTAAGGAACAATGTGTTGTAGATACACATTCTTTTCAAACTGCACAGGGTCCTCTGCCTCATCAAGAATTGTATCCTTTTCCTTTGTCTTACAGTATTCATGGATTGCTGAAATCACTAGATCTGGAGGCCATATTTCCTTCTGTTGTTATTGTTATTCCCCTTGATTTATGTCTATGTTTATATTCAATATGTTTGTATTCCTCCGGAAATGTTAGGTAATTTAAGTCTTTTTTCCACTATAAATTTCCCATTCCTATCTATCTGACTCCCTTCCCTCTTATTGTGGTTTCTTCAGGTGCTGGATCTCAAACCATCTCTGCCTCTTCCCATGCTGGACAATTTATGCTTTCTAGTCTACGTATCTCCTATGACTTTTGGGTGGTCAGGATTGGATCCAACTCGATTCCATGCTGTTTCATTCAAGCTTAGTGGAGTTCTGTACGCTATGCCCACAATTCATCCTACCCCCCCACCAACACACATATGGTTCTGTCCCAATCCCTCTTTTCCTTAATTCTTTGGTCTGGCACCAGATGTTTGTCTTCTTGCAGCACTGGTGCTAGAGGGTTGTGACCCTAGCACACTTTTGATCCTGACAGGTTATGGCCACTTGGCTATCTATCATAACCAGGGTAACCCCAACCCCACCCCAGAGTGTGGTTCTTCATAGTACTAGTTATGTCCTTATGTCTTCTAGTGAAGCCTTGTTATAGGTAGTGTGTTAGATGGGGAAGGGGTATGGAATGAGTTCAGGGTCAGTGACATCAATTCATGTGGGGTACGGGCTTTTTAAAAACATTCTTTTGAATTTTTAGTGTCCTATACTATAGAGATAGCTTAAGTTGCTTTATCTTAGGTGCATAATTTCTATTTTGAAGAGGTATGAAAGCTCATGGGTATCAGAGAAAATAGTTAGCCCTCTATCTTATTGCCCATGTGACTTAGATATCTCATTATTTCTTATGGTACAGTAATTTCATTATAGTCATGCATAACATTTTTAATAGCAATTCCATAATTGATACAATGGTTTGTCTTTAATGGTAGCTCTATATGTGAAAGCATGGTAGTAAATAACATCTTTGAAATAATTAATATACTGATAAAGATAAGATGAGTATAGAAGATATTAATGAAAAGAATTCTTACCATTAATTTGTAAGGTAAATATGTTTCCATATTTTTTCTGATAATCTTGGATGGTTTTCAAAGGGTTATTTTTCATTTGAAGGAACACTCCAATAAAAGGAAACCAGCCATTTATCAATGGAGGCTCCCCAGGTCTCCTATGTAAACAATAAGAAAAACAAAAGGACATAAAATTAATCACATGTCAACCTATATGGCAGATCTGTCTAGAAGTTGACAGATGAACTGGACAATTTCAGAGACTCCTTCTAATTATTCTATTTGACAATATCTATTACTCTATTCATGCCATCAAGATAGGACATGAATAGAACAAAATATTTTTGGAGTTAAATGATTTGGCCTTGACTCCCATTTTGAAGACTTAGAACCTATATAACCTTAGACAGCTCACTTAAATTCTCTGAACCTTGCTTTTCTTATTTGTGAGAAATGGTTAGACTAGATGACCTCCGAGGGTCCTTCCAGCTCTAAACCTATACCTCCATGATCATGTATTTAAACATCTAAAGTGAATGCTTTCAATTTACAAAACTCACTGTCTCTAACTTTAAGAATGTGTGCTAATTTGGAATTAAGCCCAAAGGGCCATAAAGCTGTGCATACCCTTTGACCCAGCAATACCACTTTTGGGTCTTTTTCCCAAAGAGATCATGGAAGGGGGAAAGGGACCCACATGTACAAAAATATTTATAGCTGCTCTTTATGTGGTGGCAAGGAATTGGAAGTTGAGGGGGTGCCCATCAATTGGGGAATGGCTGGACAAGTTGTGGTATGTGAATGTTATGGAATACTATTGTGCTGTAAGAAACGATGAACAGGAGGAGTTCAGAGAAACCTGGAGGGTCTTGCATGAACTGATGATGAGCGAGATGAGCAGAACCAGAAGAACATTATACACAGTATCATCAACATTGAGTGTTGACCTACTGTGATGGACTAGATTCTTCTCACCAATACAATGGTACAGAAGAGTTCCAGGGAACTCATGATAGAAGAGGATCTCCAAATCCAAGAAAAAAAAAGAACTGTGGAGTATAGATGCTGAATGAACCATACTATTTCTTTTGTTTTTGGTGCTGTTGTTTTACTATTTTGAGGTTTTTCGTCATTGCTCTGATTTTTCTCTTATAACATGACTAATGCAGAAATATGTTTAATGTTATTATGTGTATATATATAACCTATATCAGATTACCTGCTGTCTAGGGGAGGGGGGGAGGGAGGGGAGGGAGGGGGAAAATATGAAATTGGAAAGCTTGTATAAACAAAAATTGAGAACTATCTTTATGTGTAACGGGAAAAAAATAAAATACTTTATTAAAAAAAATGTGTGCTAGGGGGCAGCTAGGTTGCATAGTGGATAAAGCACTGGCCCTGGATTCAGGAGGACCTGAGTTCAAATCTGGCCTCAGACACTTGACATTTACTAGCTGTGTGACCCTGGGCAAGTCACTTAACCCTCATTGCCCCACCAAAAAAAAAAAAGAAAAAGAAAAAAGAATGTGTGCTAGGTGGCAAGGTGGATAGAATACTAGGCAAGAAAAGTCAGGAAGGGGCAGCTGAAAGGAATATACTTAGACAGAGGGCACAGATATGAATTGAATATGAAGGGATGGTATCTGTAAAGCATTTATTTTTTGTTTATCCTTTTTTTGGGGGGGGGCAGGCAGGGTGGGGTGGGTTATGTCTGGGGCTGGATTTGGGCTCCAGGCCTCCTGGGTCAAGGGCTGGTGCTTTGTCCACTGTGTCATCTAGCTGCCCCATCATGATATCTTTAAAAAAAAACTAAGGGGTGAGAGGAATGCACTGGAAGAAAGGGAAAGGGAGAGGTGAAATATGGTAAAGTAGCTCACATAAAAGAAACAAGAAAAAGCTTATGGAGTGGAAGGGAAGATGGAGAAGGAACAAGGGAGTGAATGAGCCTTACTCTCATCAGAATTGGCTCAAAGAGGAAATAACATACATGCTCAAGTGAGTAAAGTAATAAATCTTGCCCCGAGGGAAAGTGGGAGGGGAAGGGGATAAGGGGGGAGAGGTGAAGGAAGGGAGGGCAAATTGGGAGAGGGGGTAGTAAAAAGCAAAACACTTTTGAGGAGGGGTAGGGTGAAAGAAGATAGAAAATAGAGTAAATATCAAGGGAATGGAATAGGATGGAAATTAATATAGTTAGCAAAAGTAACTGTGAAAGAAATGATGATCAGGATGCTATCAGAAGGAATTATGAAAAATGCAATCCATCTACAAAGAACTGATGATATATGAATACAGATTGAGGTAAATTTTTTTTCAGTTCTTCTTTCTAAAGTTATTTTGTCTGTTTTTTGCACAACCTGACTAAGGTAGAGATGTTTTGCATGACTACACATGTATAACATATTGAATTGCTTGATTTTCTTAGGTGGGCTGGGAAGAGAGGGAGGAAGATAATGTGGAACACAACGTTTTAAAATATCAGTGACAATTTGTTTTTACATGTAACTTGGGGAAAATTCTAAATGAATAATTATATATACATACATATATACACATATATACATATATACACATACACACACACACACACACACACATATATGAAAAGTTAGGAATACCTAAGTTCAAATCTTCTTTTAGACACTTAAAATTAGCTTAAGGATTCTAATGATTTTACTAGGCAAATTGCTTAGTTTTTTAATGTCTCAGTTTCCTCAACTATAAAATGGAGATAATAATAGCACCTAATTTAAAGAGCTCTTTTGAGGATCAAACCAGATAATATTTGAAAAGGAATTACCACAGTGCTTAGCACATAGCAAGTCCTTGATAAATATTTATTTCCTTTATTCCTTCCTTCCCTTACCTCCTTCCAACCTGTATCCTTGTCCTTCATTCCTTCCATTCCTTACTTTTCTTCCCCTTCTTCCCTTTCCTTTCCTATCTTCTTCCCATCTTCCTTATTTCTTCTTCCTTTCCCTTGCCCTTCCTTCTTTCCTCCCTCCCTCCCTCCCTCCCTTCCTTCCTTCCTTCCTTCCTTCCTTCCTTCCTTCCTTCCTTCCTTCCTTCCTTCCTTCCTTCCTTCCTTCCTTCCTTCCTTCCTACCTTCCTCCTTTTATTCCTACCTTCTTTTCCTTACTTCTGTCCTTCTTTTCTTTCATTCCACCCATTTTTTCCTTTCTTTCTTCCTTTCCTTCCTCCTTCCCTTACTATGGAATTCTGACATATATTCCCAATTCAGCCAAAAGCTCAACTCAGCCATTTATTGGTTATCATACAAATGAAATATCAAGAGAATTATCTGTGCTTTTTAAACAAATCAACAATTTTACTACTGAAGACATTGCCTATGTCTAATAACAATGGTCCTCCTGTAATTAAACCTCACCCAGGAACAATTCTAACTTTTTTGGTGGTGTAATACAATACAATTATTTAAAATATGGCTCCTGATAATCTTTCAAACCTGTGGCTAAAGTGACTTTTATGATCTAAACAAACAAACAAAAATTAAACTGGTTGTCTCAGTTTATTAAATAAAATGTTTGTTGTTCTAACATTATATAGACCAATACCAATGATTGATTGACTTGAATTTTCTTTTCTCAACCAGTTGTTATAATATTATTAATTCACTCCAATTGCCTTACTTATATATATGTCACCTGAATCACAGATTTAACTAAACAAGAGTATAATAATTTGTTTCATAGTGAAAGGTAAATATCAATTCCACTCATATTTTAAAGGCTGACTTTGGGGATAATAAACAATAGGACTTAAAATTCCCGTTTTTATTAACCAGCTTAGTTAACCATTGACCAGTTTAATGTCTTTCCAAATGTAAATAAAAATTAATTGTAATCAAAAGAACAGTAACATACTTTAGGATTAGAAGCTACAGTCACTATGGATGTCATTTAATCTAACTCCTTCATTTTGCATATGAGCAGCAGTGAAATGACTTTTGTACTATCATGTTGGTAATAAATAGTCAAGCAAATCATACCCTCTTATTTGTTTTTTTGTTTTGTTTTGTTTTGTTTTTTAAATGAGGCAATTGGAGTTGTGACTTGCCTAAGGTCACACAGCTAGTAAGTGTTAAGTATCTGAGGCCGGATTTGAACTCAGGTACTCCTGACTCCAGGGTCGGTGCTCTATCCACTGTGCCACCTAGCTGCCCCCCATACCCTCTTATTTGAAAACTAATGTTCCTTCTCCTCTTTCCTCTTCTCTATGCTTTCTCTGCATTATACTGGGAGGCTGACAATAGAAAATTATGACTGAGGTTTTGAGTCTAAGCCATATTTTACATATACAACTTTTGAATGAATTGTTTAATCAAAGAATGCTAGATATAGAATGGGCCTTAGTGGAAATTTAACATGTTTCCCATACTACAGATGAGAAGACTGATTGGTTAGGATTATTAAGTGACTTGCCCAAGGTCACTCAGGTGGTAACAGAGCCAAAACTGAAACCATATCTGGCTCTCCCCAGTTCAGTAATTTATTCGACTATATCATGCTTTCTTTATTATCACTTTAATCCACTTGTAAATATCATCAAAAAGTCTGTCTAAATCAATTGGCCGAGCAGTTCAGTGGGAATAGTCAAAGTTATTCTGTGAAGATATATCCACAGATATCTTGCAATGCTTCCATTTTCTTATGCCTGAAATTTTGCCTATCAAAAGAAATCAGCTTGTTAACAAAATGTAACTGATTAAATCAGAGGGAAAAAAATCATCCTGGGTTTAAAGGATGTTAAAGCAGAGCTGCTTATTCCACTAAAAATAAGGACAATTCAACTTTCAAAATATCTGCTGTTTTCATTAATACATATCTTCACCTATGCTTTATATAAATTTTCCTCTAACCATATAATCATGTTCAGTGTAAAAGAAAAGTATTGATAGGGCTATATTTTAAATTTGACTAAGAACTCTATAAAACTAGATTTTCACATATGAAACATTACATAAAATATCCATCAAAAATAAAAGAAAATGTTTCTTTCTTTTCAACCCCCTGCCTCACTATTCAAAGCTTCAAGTTACAATTTCTTCAAGTTATAATTTCGTTTGGCTGACTAAATCCGATTTAAATACAGAAACACAAAGCAAGTCTGGTCTGGAATGGATTAAAACAAATATTCATGAAAAACTCTGATGCTCTAGCCCATCTGTGAAGGTGACTTATACTACATGCAGAACAACCCATTTTGATTAATCACAAGATATTTACTAGCTCAGATCTAATCAAAGATCAAGGGATCACAAGCTTTACTACTATCATACACAGCATGGAAATTTATGTAGCTAGATTAACCCCATCAGCGACTGGTGCTCTCCATGCCCCATCACAGTAAAATACAACTTAAAAAACGTAACTATCAGGTATTTATCCATCCCTTTCTTAAAAAAAAAAGAATCAAATAATGTGTTGCCACTTTACTGTATTCTTCAAAAATTTAAATATTTTCTGCTTTAATTGGAAACAGCATTTTATGATTTAAATTGCACCTTCACTATTCTTCAGAATTTTTTATGGTTGCTAACAATGTCATACTAAAACTGACAGATTAGATTTATACTGCACTAAGAGAAGTTTAAGTATTTTAACCAAAGTATTCAAGATTACTACTAAATGACAAGGCTAGGACTCAAGTCCAATACTCTGAACTTCAAGTTTTTCAAATATATTACAGTTTTTTACAAAAATTAAAAGAAAAACAACAAAGGAAATATTTAGAAATATAAATATAATAATAGTATCCTTCAATTCACCTTCCCATCTTTTTAATTTTCTCAAACAAAACTGTTTGTTATTATTTGCAACCTTTCTGTTTCTAATACTATTATGACACAAGATATTGACCTTTCTAACACCTAAATCTACATGTTAAAATAAAAGGAACCAAGAGGAAATTGCATTCAAAATTATAGAAAATAACCACTAATTCAGAAACTACATTTGTCAACGCCAAACCTTCAATTTTATCCAATCAAAATGCAAAAGTGATTTGGGTGGTTTACTAAATTTTTCCTCAAAATATTATGTCTCTACATTGACTTGCTTTCACTTCCTGAGTTGAACATGCCATTGTGACAAATATTTAAATAGGCTTTTTTGTCATATTCTAATTTAATGCATCTTATCTCACCCTCCATGCTCTGTCATTCGGTCAAAAACTGTATTCCTCACAGGGTTTCCGCAGGGGGAAGAAATGATGCAGCTCAGAGATCCAGAGGAAAATTAACTTAATGCTCAAGTCCAGGGGATCACATCAGAGAGCCATTCTACTATCACAAAGACGGGAGGGTCATCGTTTGTTTCAGATGTGTTTAGTTAAGATTCAATAAGCTTAACACTGTTAAACACCATATCACAGTCATGCATGTTGCAGGAAAAATATAGCAGTAGTTCATCTTACAACCCACAGAAGACTAA
Organism: Dromiciops gliroides; assembly: GCF_019393635.1. Classification (NCBI taxonomy): domain Eukaryota; kingdom Metazoa; phylum Chordata; class Mammalia; order Microbiotheria; family Microbiotheriidae; genus Dromiciops; species Dromiciops gliroides. The sequence goes on from NC_057861.1 coordinate 275,174,048, forward strand.
TAACAGAAATTTGGCTTCATTTTTATTTTTCACTTCTTTTAAGAGGACAGGAGTGACCATGATTCATAGAAGCCCACCTAACCCACAGCATGTAGTGATAGGGCAATATATGCATATATATGTATACATGTATGTCTGTTAGTATACAAACATATATACAAATATGTGTATATGTCCCAAAAGAAAATACTTTAGACAGTTTAATTCACTTGATTCTTGCCTCCTAAACTCTTCTCACTATCAAAAAGGCAGGCACATATCCCAGTGTTTACTTGAACTGACAATTATATCTCACTTCTTTTTTTTTTTTTTTTTTGCAGGCCAATGAGGGTTAAGTGACTTACCCAGGGTCACACAGCTAATAAGTGTTAAGTGTCTAAGGCTGGATTTGAATTCAGGTACTCCTGACTCCAGGGCTGGTGCTCTATCCACTGCGCCACCTAGCTGCCCCTTATACCTTACTTCTTATAGCTACTTATAAAAACCATGAAGCCCAGGTTTTATTTTATTTTGTTAGCATTGTCCCACTTTTTTTTTTTTTTTTTTTTAGCGAGGCAGTTGGGGTTAAGTGACTTGCCCAGGGTCACACAGCTAGTAAGTGTTAAGTGTCTAAGGCTGGATTTGAACTCAGGTACTCCTGACTCCAGGGCCGGTGCTCTATCCACTGTGCCATCTAGCTGCCCCAGCATTGTCCCACTTTTGAAAATTTATTTACTGCCAAGTTTCTGATGCACATGCTATAGCTTTTGAAAGTTATCATCTAAACTACAAATTTATGTAGGAGCAAATATCTGAGAAGAAGCAAAATATACAGAATATCTGAAAAATGTAGAAATAACTCTTTAAATATTTCTTTCCCTTAAGCTTCAAAAATAAAACACTGGATGATGCAGATTAGGAATCTAATATTTCAGAAATACACCTGACAAAATGTAGTCAAAAGGATTTGGGTTCAGATTTTAGAACCCCAAGTAAGCTACGATTTTATTTCAATATAATCATCCAGATATACACACTAACACTACTTTAATCAGTCTTGTGGATCAATAAAATATATTTATTGCCCCACAGTACTTTTAGAAATCATCTTTTTTCTCCAACTAAGATGCATACTTGCTTCAAATTAATAAAAGTAATATTCTTTACTAGTAGTCCATCACAAATTTATCCTAATCACAAATGGTACTTTAAAACAAGTCACATTTTAGGATAATATATATTTAAAGAGGTTGTTTTAACTGCTTAAAGAATAAATACCATTTTAAGATGGCATTTGAAGCCCTCTCCAATCTAATGCTGAACTGTTTCTCCAGTATGATTCCACATTCTTACCCACTATAAGCCTTCTGCCTTCTACCAAAGGACTTGGTCTTTGAAGATGCCATGAACTTTCTTTCCTTTGCAATTATGCTTATAATCCTCACACATAAAAGTTTCTTTTGTTCCTCTCTGCTTATCTAAATCCCATCATTTCTCAGATCTCAGTCCAACACTTTCTCCAGGAAACCTCATCAAAACTCCAGCTCATAGGAATCTCTCCCACCTCTGAAGTGTGGTAGAAAGAATATCAGACTTGGTGTCAGGAGACCTGCATTAAATCTCAGCTATTGCAATAGTTTGGCTTGTACTAGTATGGTGGCAGTGTCATAGATGGGGAAGTGGCATGCTATGAAAATGTTATGATGACAGAAACATCAGGATTTGGCAGTTGATTGGATCTGGTGCATCAGAGTGAAGAGCTAAGGATGATACTTAGCTTACAATCCTAGGTGACTAGGAAAATAATGATGCCATTGACAGTAATAAGGAAAGGGGGCAGCTAAGTGGTACAGTGGATAAAGCACCAGCCCTATATTCAGGAGGACCTGAGTTTCAAATCGGGCCTCAGACATTTGACACTTACTAGCTATGTGACCCTGGGCTAGTCACTTAACCCTCATTACCTGAACAAAAAAAAAAAAAAAGAAAGTAATAGGGAAATTAGGAATAAGGGAAGGTTTTGAGGGAAATATGAGTTCAGTTTTGGACATGTTGAATTAAAGTTATACATGGTGCATCCAGTTTGAGATGTCAAATATAGTTGGAGACGAAAGAAGTCAAGAGCAATTAGGGCTGGATAAATAGATCTCAGAATTATCTTCATAAAAATCATAATTGAACCCATGGAAGTATAGGAAATCACTAAGTAAAACTGTATAGATACAGAAAAGAAGAGGGCCTAATATAGAGCCCAATATAGAGGGGCACACCAAGGGTTAGTGGGAACTATCAATATGAAAATCCAGAAAAGAAAATTGAGAAGGAACAGACAGGTAGAAGGAGAACCAGAAGAGAACTGTCAAAAAACCCTAGAGAGAAGAAATTATTAAGGAGAAGGGTTGACTGACAAAGCTAATGGCTGCAGAGAGGTCAAGAAGAATGAGGATTAAGAAAAGTCCATTTTTGTCAATTAAGGTGGAGCCAAGATGGTGGAGAGAAACCAGAAATTTTCCTGAGCTCTCCTGAGTTTCCCTCATCAACATTAAATCAAGCCTCTAAATAGATCCTGGAACTACAGAACCTACAAGAAGACGGAGAGAAACAATCTTCCAACTTGAGATAGTTTAGAAGACTTCAGGAAAGGTCTGTCTCAGTTGCATGAAAGGGGTGGGCAGTTCAGGGCAGCATGGAGGGTGTCTGGGTAAGTCATCAGGAGGCTCTTGGCCACAGCACAGATCAGTAGTGGAGACCCCTTGGTCCTGGCTCAGAAGTCTGGTGGTGCAGCAGGCCAGTTGTGAGACCCACTGGATCTGGTTAAGAGGGCAAACTGCCAGCTAGAGAACCATCCACAGGACAGGTGCGACTAGGCCAAGCCATCCCAGTGCTGGGAACAGCCCATGGTGGTGAGAAATCTGCAAGCGACAGAAGCCTCAGAGCAGAAATCCAGTGACTGGGCCCCCATCCTCCAGCACCAGAAGCTTGTGACCATTACTTCTGTGCTCCAGGACAAGATATCAACTTTAGAAGTAAAAAAATAAGCTACAATATAAGTAAGAAACAGAAAATGACCCTTACCATTGAGAGTTTCTATGGTGATAGGGAAGACCAAAATGCAAACTCAGATGAGGACAATCCTCTCAAAATGCCTATATGTGAAGCCTCAAGGGAGAAGATGAATTGTTCTCAAGACCAAAAGGCCTTCTTAGAAGAGCTCAAAAAGGATTTTAAAAATAAAATGAGGGGCAGCTAGATGGCACAGTGGATAGAGCACCAGCCCTGGAGTCAGGAGTACCTGAGTTCAAATCCGGCCTCAGACACTTAAGACTTACTAGCTGTGTGACCCTGGGCAAGTCACTTAACCCCAATTGCCTCATTAAAAAACAAAACAAAACAAAAATAAAATGAGAGAGGTAGAAGAAAAAATGGGAAAAGAAATGAGGGAAATGAGAATTACATAAGAGTCAAAATCTTGGAAAAAATGACTGAGGAAAACAAATCTTTAAAAAATACAATTGGCCAAATGGGGAGAAAATTGTCTAAATGGAAAAGGTGGTGCAAAAGGTTACTGAAAAAAATTAAGACTTAAAAATTAGAATTGGGCAAATGGAAGCTAATGACTCCATGAGACACCAAGAATCAATCAAACAGAATCAGAAGAATGAAAAAATAGAAGAAAATTTGAAATACCTCATTGGAAAGACAACCAACGTAGAAAATAGTTCCAGAGAGATAATTTAAGAATTATTGTACTACTTGAAAGCCATGAACAAAAAAAGAGGGCAGATACCACATTCCAGAAAATTATCAAGGAGAACTTCCCTGATATTGTAGAATCAGAGGTTAAAATCATCATTGAAAGAATCCACCAATCATCTCCTGAAAGAGATCCTAAACGGAAAACTCCAAGGAATATAACAGCAAAATTCCAGAATTCGTAGATGAAGGAGAAAATACTCCAAGCAGCCAGAAAGAAACAATTTAAATATCATGGAGCCACAGTCAGAATCACACAGGACCTGGCAGCTTTGATATTCTGAAAGGCAAAGGAGCTTGGATTGCAAACAAGAATCAACTACCCAGAAAAATTGAGCATTATCTTTCAGGGGAAAAGATGAACATTCATTGAAATAGGGGACTTTTCCGGTTTCTTAATGAAAAGACCAGAACTGAACAGAAAATTTGATTTTCAAGTACAAGACTCAAGAGAATTATAAAAAGGTAAACAGGGGAAAAGTTATGTAATCAAGTTAAACTATTTACATGCCTACACATGAATACTTATAACTCTGATAACTGTATCACTATTTGGGCAGATAGAATGAGTATACATAGAGAGTTTAGGTATGCATTGACTTTGATGTAATGACATAAAGAAAATTAAGGGGTGAAAAAAGGAGTATATGGGGAGAAGAAGAAAGGGGAGATGGAATGGGGTTAATTACATCATATGAAGAGGCACAAAAAACCTATTACAATAGAGGGAAAGAAGGGAGGGGTGAGCATTGTTTCAATCTTACTCTCATCAGATTTGGTTCAAATGGAATGAAACATTTATATGTAAAAAGTATTATGAAAGATACAGACACACACACACATATATACATATACATATATGTATACATACATACATATATACATGCATATATATACATATACATATATATACATATATATACACACATATATATATATATATATATGCACTCATATACTTCTATATGCTGAGCCTTGCAGATTATCTAATCTAACCCCCTCAACTAAAGTTGAAGAATTAAGACAGGATGACACAGGGGAAAGAGGACTGATTCTGGAGTCAGGGAATTGGGTTCAAATCCTCCCTTTGAGGCCTACTATTCATATGAACTTGGAAAAATCACCTAAGTTGTCTAACCATCAGTTTCCTTGTTAGTAAAATGATTTGGTTGATTCTTTGAGATCCCTTTCAGTTCTAGATTTATAATTCCATATAGGCCAGAGAGGGGAAGTGATTTTCTTGGTGTGATGATGGCATGAACTATTGGCAAAGTGAAAAAAATTATTCTCCCTTGACTCAATATAGTGGCCTTTCCATTAGATTATACTACCTGGTAATGGGCTTTAAAATGGTTGTTTTTAAAATGTGTTTGCTTTTAAACTCTGAGAAGCAAAAAAGTATAATAGAAAGAACACAGGGCTGAGAATATGGCTAACTAGTGCTTCAGAGCTTGACACTTGCATGAGCTACTTGTGTGATCTTGTTCAGACAAGTCATTTTTTTTTCTCTGAGCCTCTTTTTTCTCATTTGTAAAATGTTAATTGGAATAAACTGAAAATTTTCTGGTATGTTGGAATAAATATATGCCCCAATATTTGAGGGATGCTTTAATTGAGAGCCCAGCCCAGATCAGGGTAGGGTTAGTTAGGAAAGGTACACCTTTTTAGGGAGGAAGTGCCATGACTAACTTAGGCTTTACTTCTCTGGATGTCAATTTCATCATATGTAACATTTGGAGGTTGGACCATAAATTTCAAGCTATAAGGGGCTTTATAGGTCTTCTGGTCCAAACCCCTCATTTTACAGATGTGCATCCTGATGGCCAATGAGGTCAAGTAAGTTACACAGGCATGTGGTGGTAGATCCATGATTCGCACCCAAGTCTTCTGCTTTTAAATCCAGTATTCTTTCTATTACACTAAATTACCTCAATCAATCCCTGGGATCCCATCAACCAAACAAACAAATCTATAGTTTATTATTTTTGATTACTTGGCAGAAAAATCAACCAGGGATGGGTATGTAGGCTATTCTAGACATGCAGTATAGCATGAATAAAAGCTGAGTGATGCCTCTGAGCAGGTAATATGTAGAGATGGATAGATGTTTCATTTGGCCAAAGCAGAGGTTCTAAGTTCAAGGAAAGTTATCATCAGATGTTAAAGATTAACTGGCATAGAAACTGAAGGCCATACCAAGGCATTTAGGTTCTATAAACCATAGGTTTTCTTAGAATTAACCCTAATATCCTCTATACCCATTAAGATATCTGGAGGAGAGGTGCCCATAGTGAAACTGTTGCTATGGGAGAATTCACTGAGGCAAGAAATTATGGTATGAAAACACTCATCAGGGAAAGAACTGTGGCAATTAGGATTTTGAGAGAATGGATTTCTTCACCAATAGGTAGTCAAAACCTGGCTTTGTGCTGGCTGTTCTGGGAATACTCCCAACATTTGGTAATCAATTACTAAATTTTTACCAACTTAGCTTCTTTTGAGTACCCCACTATGAAGCAGAAACCCTTGTAACACTGAGTCATAGTTCCATGGAAAAAGTTCCCTCCCTTGAAACACTTCATTGCGCATCAATTGTATAGCGGTGCCTACTGGGTCACTCACCTCCTTTATACACAATAAATCACAAGTTGCTTAGCACCATAAGCTTCATGCAGAAAACCTGAACATTCTGCTTAATGTTAAAGGCCAGACTCAGACAAACAGTAATCTCTTTCCAGGATGAACATTAATCCAGATCTGTCTAAAAAATTATATAATTCATTACCATAAGTAATCTCTATTGTGACCTGTGGTTAACCTTCATTTCCCCCATCTTATAATCTTACAAATCCACTGGTGGTGTGTTATTGGCATCTGGTGACAACAAAATATTTACCACACAGAGAACAAATGAAAAATCCCCAAATGAAAATGTTATTTTCCAGGGTACCAGTGGTATGACTGATGAATGATTTTTTAAAATAACCTCCACTAAATAAGAAAAAAAAAGGTCTGTTACTTTGCAGATGATAAGCCCAGCTTTTTTTCCCTTGAGGGAAAATTGACTCCATTAAAAAAATCAAATGAATTAAAGGTTGACTTAATTTCATGGTATGTACAAGAACAAATGACATAAAGCAATCACCACTGAGCATCGTTCCCAAAGGCCAAAGAAGTTCATGTTTTGCAATGGTAGAACCAATAGACAATATGAATACAACCCAGCTCACATGCCTCCTCTTCCACGAAGCATTCCTTGCCCTTCCTTTTTTTTCTCAGGCCTCACATGAAGAACTTCGTACTTTACTTGTTATATTCTATCTTATACTATAATTAATTATTTGTGGAAATTTCTTTCCTCTGCTCTGAGACTGCAGGGAATATGGAAAGAACATTGAATTTGGAATAAGAAAAGCTGTGTTCAAGTCCTGACTCTATCATTTATTAGCTGTAGGACCAAGGGCAAATTGCTGCAATTCACTTCTCTGAACATATTTCTTCATTTGCAAGGTAGCGCTACTCACCTGTGCTACTCAACCTCCCAAGGTTTTGGGGAAAGAAGTTTTTTACATACTTTTTCAAGTACTTTATAAATGGGACCTACCACCAAAAACTGGTAATGAGTGCTAATTGATTGGATAATGGCTGAAGGAGCTATGACATAGGAACCTAATGGGATATCATTGTTCCACAAGAAATATGAATGAGAAACATATAACCTGATATGGAATAAAGGAAACAAAATTAAAAAAAACCCAAATATATGTGGATAACAATAATATAAATGAAAACAAAACTAAAAATTTGTAAAATTCAGATAAATGAAAAGACCAACCTTTGTCTTAGAGAACAAACAATATATAATTTCTTCATCTTAACAGGAGTGGGAGAGGTAGTGTAAGTTACTTGAATGTAGCATACACTGTCAAATGTGGTTATTTTGCTGCTTGGCTTAGTTTTTATTGCTTTTCCTTCTTGTAAATTCAAAGGTTCTGGGGTTCAAGGGTGAATGGATCCTGGAAAATGACTAGTGTAAAAATACATATTAACAAATGTTGAAAATAGAGGGAAAAATAAAGTCTGTCTTTAAAATTAAAATTTCTTTTTGTATCTTGTGCAAAGAAAACAGAGTGCTCTATATATGATGAATGCATCATATCTCTGCACAAAATGCTTAAACCAAACCTTCAGTCTGTCTAAATGTTCAATAATTCAATTTAACTTTTTTAGGTCAGTTTGATTTAGATGCTGAGATCCTAGAAGACACTGAATGAATTCCTTAAACTTGGTCTGTATGGAGTCTTGTTTAGTGTTTTGATTAAAACTTTCTTTTTTTGAGGAATTGGGTGAAAAAAAATGAGGGCAATCCAGTTGGATGTAACACATAAAGCTGTCCCAGCTTCAGTTTTTTCTTTAACTGTTTATTGTTCTTTAAATTGACAAGAGCTAAAGGGGTTGACTTCTTTCCCTGCTGGCACTGTAGGAAGAAGAATCTAATATATACATATACTTAAATGTCCTGTTTTAATTTTAAGTAAGTTATACTCAACTTTTACATGTCAAGAAATACTAGTTTTAGAAAATTCTGTATCAAAATCCTTTCATAACTTCTTATTGGATCTTTCCCATAAATTCTGTGGCTTCCTTCTTCCCCTTCCCTTCTTATTCAACAAAAATGCCTAGCATGTTAAAGTCAATGTTGGGAGAGATGAATCAATTATATATGATCACTTGCATAATTTCATAGGATCATAGACTTAGAGCTGAAAAGGAACTTTGAGGCCACTTATAGCAACCCCTTCATTTTATGCCAATGAAATTGAGGTCCAAGGTCACACAAGTGCTAAGTGGTAGAGGTGAGATTTGAATTGGTGTCCTCTGACTTCAAATTCATTGATTTTCCCATTGTAGCATGCAGATCATAAAAATGGCATTTATAGGTACTGAAATAGGAGAGAGGATGATGAGAAATATGGTCAAAAAAGAGTACTGTACATATTTAGGTTTGGAAGGGACCTTAGATTTCCCTACCTTGATCCATTTCACAGATGAAAAAACCATGGACTACGGAGGGTAAGTGATTTGCCAAGGTCACAGAGTGTCATCTCCTTCTTTGGGTGAGCTTCGAGAGCAGACCGGAGAGGAGCTGCACAACTGACTCCCATTGAATTACTTACCCCAGGTGGTGAGTGGACTTGAGGTCAGTTCTTTGAGCTAAGCAGGAAGCAAGTTTGGGGTTTGAGTCAATCTTTGATAAAGCCAGGGAGCTTATTCATTTTCTCTTCCCTTATTCCCTTGTCCCTGGCTTTATTAGCTTCACCTCTGTTGTAAATTTTATTCCCATTAATAAAACCTAGTTTTTTTGTGGAAAAGAAGCTGTTAATCTCCTTTCTTATTAGCCTGGGAGAAATAACTAAAAAGGCAGTTTGGAAGGGAGGAAACTTTGGACCTAGAGGTCTCTCATTATTTTCTGAACCCCAATATTATGGGGAGCCACCCAATTAACTCTCCCCATAATAAATTTGGTGCCTACAAAAGGTAGCAAGAGGTGAGGCAAAAATTTAGAACCATGTCTTCTGACTCCAAAAGTCAGCAATCCTACTATATCAGGCAACCTATTATATGTATTTCTCTAGTTAGGCCTTTTGTTTCTATCACATCGTCTCCCTCCTTCCCTACTATGAACCTTCCTTCATATTAGAGAAAAACAGTTAAGCAAAACCAATTGAAAAATGACCATATATGAATCATTCCTAACATTCTGCTCCCACAGTCCCCCACATGTCTACCAAGAAGGAGATATGTTTCAACATCTATTCTTTGGGAACAATATTGGTCTTCACTATTAATCTGAACATAGCTGAGGGGGTGGAGCCAAAATGGCAGAGGAGAGGCTGTGACTCCCACAAGCTTCAGATAAACTGGTCCATTCACGACCCAAATAATGCGGTAAAAAAATCAAAACTCAGAACAGCCTAATGCACATAAGAACAGAGTGAGACAATTTCTCTGCAAAAGAGGGTAATTCCAATCACCTACTGATCAGGCTGAACAACTCAGTACACAGTCTGGACCCAGCCAGGGACACTGATTCCAGTGCATGTCAGAGTCTTCAGCACCAGCAGTTTCTGAGGCCCCGATCACAGACTGGTGAGGGGGTTTGGCAGTAGGCCGAGGTGAAGTAGAGGCAGTATCTACTGGAGTTGCAGCATAGCACCCTGGGTCTGAACCAGTGGGCTGAATCGAGTGGTGGTGGCCCAGTGGGGGAGGGGCAAAAGCACGCCACGCTTCTGACCATAGAGAATCAGAGTTCAATCAGACTTCTGTTTCCGGGTCAAAGAGAAAGTGGCTGTGATTACTCACAAGCCAGGCAGGCTGAGAAGAAGCCTAATCACCCCCCTGGGCCATGCTGTAGCATGAACAGTGTCCTGGAAGCAGCACTATACTTTAAGAAGGAGTAAAAAGCCAAGAAATAGTAAGCCAGGATGAGTAGGCAGAGAAAGCAGAAGACCATCGAAAACTTCTTTGGGGGTAAGGTAGACCACAATACATCCTCAGAAGAAGAAGATAATAACAGGGTCAAAGCTCCAACATCCAAAGCTTCCAAGAAAAATATGAACTGGTCTCGGGTCATGGAAGCTCTCAAAAGGGACTTTGAAGAGAAAGTAGGAGAGATAGAACGAAGATGTGTAGAGAAAGAGAGGAAGGAATGAAAAGAGAAATGAGAGCAATGCAGGAGAGTCATGAGAAAAAAGTCAACACCTTGAAAAGCCAAATGGAAAAGGAGATAAAAAAACTGTCTGATGAAAATAACTGCCTAAGAATTAGGATTGAACAAATGGAAGCCAGTGACTTTATGAGAAACCAAGACACAGGAAAGCAAATCCAAATGAATGAAAAAATAGAGGGCAATGTGAAATATCTCCTTGGAAAAATAGCTGACCTGGAAAATAAATCTAGGAGAGATAATTTGAAAATCATTGGACTACCTGAAAACCATGACCAAAACAAGAGCTTAGACACCATCCTCCAAGAGATTGTGAGGGAAAATTGCCCTGATATTCTAGAAGCAGAAGCTAAAATAGAAATTGAAAGAATCCACCGATCGATCACCTCCTGAAAGAGATCCCAAAAGGAAAACCTCCAGGAATATTAGAGCCAAATTCCAGAACTCCCAGGTCAAGGAGAAAATATTGCAAGAAGCGAGAAAAAAGGAATTTAAATACTGTGGAGCTCCAATAAGGATAAAGCAAGATCTAGCAGCTTCTACATTAAAGGACCAGAGGGCATGGAATATGATATTCCAGAGGGCAAAAGAACTGGAACTACAGCCAAAAATCATGTACCCAGCAAAACTAAGCATCATCTTTCAGAGGCAAACATTGAATTTCAATGAGAAAGAAGACTTTCAGTCATTTGTTATGAAAAGACCTGAACTAAATAGAAAATTTGACTTTCAAATACAAGACCCTGGAGAAGCATAAAAAGATAAACAGGAAAAAGACTTCATGAGGGATATTAAAAGATCAAACTGTTTATATTCCTACATGGGAAGATAATACTTCGAACTCATAAGAACTATCTCAGTAAGGAATTAACAGAGGACACAGGTCTGAACTGAATCTGAAGGGATGATATCTATAATTTGTTTTGTTCTTTGTGGGGTGTCTTATGTCTGGGGCCGGATTTGGGCTTGGGGCCTCCTGGGTCCAGGGCTGGTGCTTTGTCCACTGTGCCACCTAACTGACCCATAATGACATCTTTAAAATAGGGTTGAGGTGTAGGAGAAATAGACTGGAGGAGGGGGAAGGGGAGAGATGGTCTGGGGAGAGGTTGTTCACATGAAGGAAACAAGAAAAAAGCTTATAGAGGGGAGGGGAAGAGGGGGAAGGAATTGGGGAGTGAGTGAACCTTAATATCATCAGAATTGACTCAAAGAAGGACTAACATACATACTCAAGTGGGTATAGTAATATATTTTTGCCCTGAGGGAGGAGAGGGAGATAAGGGGTGGGGGGGGGTGGAGAGGGGAAGGAGGGAAGGGCAGATTGGGGGAGAGAGCAGTAAAAAGCAAAATACTTTCGAGGAAGGTAAAGATGTTCTGCATAACTGCACAAGTATGACATATTGAACTTCTTGATTTAATAGGGAGGGTTGAGGAGAAAGGGAGGAAGAAAAGCTGGAATACAGAATTAGCTCAAAGACCTTAAACTCATCAGAGTTGGCTCATGGAGGGAATAACATTCACACTCAGTTGGGAGGAGTAATCTATTTAACCCTACAGGAAAGTATGAGGGGAAGAGGATAAGGAAGGAAGGGTGCAAAAAAAGGGAGTGCAGAGTAGGGGAGGGGACAGTCAGAAGTAAAACACTTTTGAGGGGGAATAGTTTAAAAGAAGATAGAAAATAGAGTAAATATCAAGGGAAGGGAATAGGAGGGAGGGAAATAGTTATGATGACTGAATATAATGGCAAAATGTTTGGTACCTACTTTGCTGGGCTAATGTGAAGAACATTCTTTGTCAAGTTTAAGGTACTTTATTTAGGTTATGATGAACAGGATACTATCAGAAAAGCCTTGAAAGACCTACATGAACTGAAACAGAGTGAAATGTACTGTATACAAAATAACAGCAATAGTGTAAGATGATCTGCTGGGAAGCATGTAATTATTTTCAGCAAGGCAATGATCCAATATAACCCTAAAGGACTTATGAAAATGGCAACCCATCTACAGAGAAAGAAGTGATAATATCCAAAAATAGATGGAAACACTTTTTTTTTCTTTTTTGTTGAGGCAATTGGGATTGAGTGGCTTGCCCAGGATCATGCAGCTGGTGGGTGTTGGGTGTCTGGGGCCGGATTTGAACTCAGGTGCTCCTGGTTCCAGGGCCGGTGCTCTATCCACTGCACCACCTAGCTGCCCCTGGAAACACATTTAAAAAAAAAATTTTTTCCTCTTTGACAATTCCTCAATGTGAAGTTTTGGGGGTATTTTGACTGTTTTCTCTCACTACTTAGCTAATTTGGGAATGTTTTCCATGACTACTCATGTATAACTTATTTTGAAATGCTTGAGCTCTAGTGGGTGGGGGGTGGGAATGGAGGAGGAAGAGAAGTTGGAGCACAAATTTTTTTTAAATTGATGTTAAAATTTGTTTTTACATATATTTTGGAAAATAAAATTCTATTCAATAAAAAATTAAAAAAAAACTGATCATAGCTACCATTAATGTAGTAATAATTTTCATTACTGAAAACATTGTGTATATTATTCTCCAGGTTCTACTTAATTTATCAGACATCAGTTCATAGAAGTCTCCTCATATTTTTTTTCCTGAATTACTCTTACTCAAATTATATTGTGGGTATTGTGAGTTGGGCTGACAGCCCAGTTACCTGGTTGTTGAGGGTCTATATTAGAATGAAGTGAAACATTCACAATCATTGAATAGTTAGAAATCAGAGATTCACTTAACCATAGCAAGGGAAGGATATTCAAGTAGAATATGCAATTCCCTTGCAACTGAGTTGCCTCTAGAAGTCTAATGTCAAGAATCTAAGAGGGGCTAGAGCTCATTGTGGCTTCATGCACTCTAGGGAGTCATATCAATATCCTGAGCCAATTAAGTCTGCTTTCAATAAGGAAAAGAACTAGCCCATCCCACATAGCTCAGAACTATGGTAGATAATTAGGGCAACTGGGTGGCATGGTAGATAGAGTGCCAGACCTGGAGTCAGGAAGACTCGTCTTTATGAATTCAAATTTGGCCTCAGGCATTTACTAGTTGTGTGACTTTGGGCAAATCATTTATCCCTGTTTGCGTGAGTTTCCTCATCTGTAAAATGAACTAGAGAAGGAAATGAAAAGCCACTTTAGTTAACTTTGACAAGAAAACCCCAAATGGGGTCACAAAAAGTTGAACATGATTGAGAATGACTGAACAACTGGCATATAAGGTTTCTATAAAAATGAGCATAAAGTAATTCTAATCAGAAAGCTGGTGGCTTTTTCTTCCTTAATATAATAGACTAAGATTAGTTGTTAGTTGTCCATTCCTTAAGAGGACCAAATTGACTATACAATGTTAGGGTCAAGGTATTGCATGTCTGATTGTGCCTGATCAGACCAATACAAGCTCAGAAGGCTCTACCACAGGTTGAGCACCATGCAAACACTTGGAATGGAACTGTCTCCAAATTTGCATATCTCATGTTTCTTTTGAACTACTGCAATTCTGTTTCACTCACAGTGCCTTTTTCTGGATATGGGCATGTCAGGCTCCTCAGTCCTTTACTAGTGTCTCCCATGTCACACAATCCATTCCAAAATCCTTCAGAGAGAACTTCAGTGTGATCTTGTATCACTTCTTCTGATCTCCATGCGAGTGTTTGCTTTATGTGAGTTCTCTGTAAAATAGTCTATTAGGCAAATATATGTTTGCCATTTGAACAAAATAGACAGCCCATTGAAATTGCATTCTCTGCAGTACAGTTTGAATGCTTGACAGTTTAGCTTGAAAAATGACCTCAGTGTCCAAAACCTCTTCTTGCCAGGTGATCCTCAGAATCTTCCTAAGACAATTCAAATGGAAGTGATTTAATTTCCTGAAATGGCTGGTACACTGTCCAGGTTTCACAGGCATACAACAATGAGGTCAGCACAACTCTTAAGAAGGTTCTGTAGACCTTCAGTTTGGTAGGCATCTAATACTTCTTCTTTCCTGTACTTTTCTTCAGAGTCTCCCAAACCCTGAGCTAACCCTGTCAATGTGTGCATCAATCTCATCATCTATGTGGGCATCCCTGGAAAGTATACCGCCAATGTAAGTAAACTTATCCACACAATTCAATATTTCTCCATTTCCTGTAATTGATGATTCCACATATGGATTATGTGCTTCTGGCTGGTGAAAAACCTGTTTTCTTGGTGTTGATTTTTAAGCCAAAGTAAGCACAAGCAGCAGAGGAATGATCTATATTTTGTTGCAGCTCAGTCTTAGAGGCTTCATTGAATGCACAATTATCTATGAATGAAAAAATTATGCACCAACTCTACCTCCACTTTAGTCTTGACTTGTATCCTTTTCAAGTTAAATCATTTACATCAGTATTTTAGCTGACCTTGATGCCATTTTTTCCTCATGAAAGGCATCTGAAAACATTGCTGAAAACACCATGCTAAAAAGCATGGGAGCAAGCACACACCCTTGCTTCATTCCACTGGTGACTGGGAAATTATGAGAGCATTGTCCATTATCCAGAACCCATGCAAATAAGCTATCATGAAACTGATATACAATAATGATGAATTTCTAAGGGCAACCAAATTTTACAATAATTTTCCATAAGGCCTCAGGACTGATAGTATCAAAACCCTTGGTCAGATCAATGAATGTTGTATACAGACTTCTATTTTGCTCCTGGCATTTCTCCTAGAGTTGTCAGGCAGCAAACCCCTTGGCCTTTCCTGAAGCAAGATTAGCTCACTGGTAGATGACTATCTTCCAGGAAAAGAATCAATCTATTAAGGAGAACTATGGCAAGATCTTGCCAAGAATGTCTGAGATAGAGAGAGACTTCCCTGTGATTGTCACAGGACAATCTATTTCCTTTACTTTTATAAAGATAGGCAATGAAGGCATCCTTGAACTCCTGGGGGATAACTCCCTTTTACTATATAACCTGGAAAATTTTGGTCAGCTTTTGTATGTGCCTCCACCTTGTAAATTTCCATTGGAATAGAATCAGCACCAGGTGCTTTGCCATAGAAAATGAGCCTAATGGCATTCAAAACCTCTTTTTTTCAGTTGGAGGTTTGGCTAGAGAGGAATTGTCTTCAACCTCAGGTATATGGTTGATATCTTCAACATTGATTGATGATTGTCAGTTAAGAACACTATGATAGGGCAGCTAGGTGGCACAGTGGATAAAGCACTGACCCTGGATTCAGGAGGACCTGAGTTCAAATCTGGCCTCAGATACTTGACACTTACTAGCTCTGTCACCCTGGGCAAGTCACTTAACCCTCATTTCCCTGAAAAAAAGAATGCTATGATAGTTTTTAGCCCATCTCTCCAGGATCATTCATCACTAATCACTGTGGCTCCATCAGTACTGAGTAGCTGAGAATCAACTTTGGCCCATAAATACACTAAGGGCACCATAAATGCACTTTGCATTGTTACTATTAGCTTAAAAGTGAATTTCCTTTGCCTTCTTATTGAGACAAGAATCCCGCATCTCTATAAGCTTTACATGTACTTTACTTTTGATGGAGTTAAATGCTACCTTCTTAGAGATGGAAGAACTATCCTGTTAGTAAACTCTATGGAATTCTCATTTAGCATTTAGCATCTTCTGATGCTAAATGTCAAACCAATCTCGATATTTGTGAGTGTTCTGGCCCCAATCAGTAAATGTAGTACTGTAGAACAAATCTCTGAAAACTGCCCATTTCTTTTCCCCTCCACTGTTGCCACTGATGTGTTGGCCCAGCTTTCCCTCCAAGTTAGCAATGAACTGTCCCTGCTCTGAGAAAGGCTTTAGTCTGTTGACATTAAATCTTCTGGTAGCCATCTTGCATTGGGGCCCCTGCTTTTGTTGAATGTGAATATATTCAGCTTGGAGAGGATAAGTCTATGATTAGTCTAGCATTCTGCACCACACATCAACTCAATCACTCTTGCATCTTGTCTGTTCTCCTTACAGTGACATAGTCTATTAAATGCCAATGTTTGCCATGAGGGTACATCCACAAAGTTTTATTGCATTTAGATAAACAAAAGACAGTGTAGGTGATGAGGTCATGAGATGCACACATCTTCATTAGTAAGTGACCATTACTGTTGCTGTTTCCAACTTCATTCCTCTGAAGGACTCCCTACCATTTCTGGTAGTCTGTTCCTACTCTGGAATTAAAGTCACCCAGAATGATAAGTTTATCCTCTTTTTGGCACATTGATGATGAGGGTCTCCATATATTCATATTTTTTTTTCTTTGACCTCATTAGGGTTCATGATGGTAGGAGCATACAGGCTAATGATAGGGGTGTGGCCCCTTCCTGCAAGTGGCAACCATTTTGTTAGGAGCCTGTCAGTCATTCTTTTTGGTGGGCATACAAGCTTGTTGACCAGATTAGCTTTGATTGTAGAACCTATGCTAGCTTCACAGTGTTTCCTATCACTGTGGTTACTCCAGGAAAAAAAAGTATGTATATCCAGCACCAACTTCAGTAAGCTGGCCTTCATTTGCCAGCCTTGTTTACTCAGGGCTACTATTTGGATGATACCTGCTAAGTTCTCTCACAAGAGTTGTTCATCTTTTAAGTCCCCTAGATTTTATGTTGCCCATAAGTGTGTACATATTTCATGTACTGATGGTCAATGGAATCATCTTGGCAAAAGCTTTTGTACATTATTTTTGTGTTTCAACCACAGGGTGGGATCCCCACCTGCAGGTAAGCAGGACAGGGTTGGGTGGTGAAGCAGACAATTTTAGGGCATCTTTTCTATCCCATTTTTCAGACCAGGAGGTAAGCCATGTAGTCCTTCAAAAAGGATGCTCAGATACTTTTGGTGCTGCCAAATACTAGACTATAAATATACGTGACAATGTGTAATATCTTCTAACTTTAGGTTCTATGGATTGTCTATTTTTTTATTCTATTTTTTTTGCAGGGCAATGAGGGTTAAGTGACTTGCCCAAGGTCACACAGCTAGTAAATGTCAAGTGTCCAAGGCCGGATTTGAACTCAGGTCCTCCTGAATCTAAGGCCAGTGCTTTATCCACTGCACAACCTAGCTGCCCCCTGAATTGTTTACTTTTTTGAAAGTTTTAATATTTTCATATGGAAGGTACTACCTTATGAACAAAGCATTCAAAAATATGTGCTACTTATGTGTGTGTGCACACCTCTGTGTTCAGGAGCCAAAATAACTCAAGGCAGTTATAATGTAAAAGTCAGCTATGATGATGATAAATTTGATGATCACCTATGGTGATAACTTTTCAATGTAAATTCTCCAAATCTTAAACTCACAAATCACTAAGTCAATTTCAGGGACTTTCCCAGGGCATTCATTGGACTCTGCAAGTTGGATGATCAACAAAGGAAAAAAGGAAACATAGTTAACTCTCATATGGTAGTGATGAAGATAAGCCCAAACAAAAGATTGCTTTAAAATTCATTGACATTTGACTTTGAATGGAATAAATGATTTTATACCGAATGTATTTTCTTAATTAAGCACATACTAATGATTCATCGGTTTATATTTTGTGCATAAGCATCAGCTTACAGAAAAAGGAGACATCTCAGAAGAATGTTGGATGGATGATGAAGGAAAGTCAGCCAAGAATGAAAAATGTGACCAGATAATTCACAAACTGGGTTATCTCCCACACACAAATAATTTAAGGTTGTTGCTATTTCTTAAATTCATTCACTAAATGAAACCAAGGGACACAAATGAATTTGTATTATCTAAGATGTTCAGGTAATAATTTATTTTCATAGTTATGCTTTGATCTGACTTGATGGAAGAGATATTAATTCCATTAAATTATAGTGTCTGGCATTTGATCAACCATTTGATTCAGAAATGTTTAATTATGAAATTTAGAACTCATTTAATTCTATGGACACCGAGTGGTAATAGAAAACTACCAATAAAATACTTTGGTAATGGTAATATGAAGATCAATGCCCATAGCACAAAATGGGTCAAATTATAAACCTACATTTCATCAACCCCAAACTAATGTATAAACAAATCTCCAGAGCCTACAGGGTATCACAAAAATAATCTAGTACCACTGAAGAGAGACTACTTATCAAAATCAAAAACCAAGAGATGGCAATCCAAGGACAGAGAATGTGCTTAGCAGTTTAAAGTTGAATGACAAACCTACTGATCATAAGCTCCTAGAGCTTTTAAGGACAATAACTTCCAACAATATCTTAACCTTGGACACATGATTTACACAGCTCAAGCTTATAGTATATTTTGCACATAGTGCATGCTACTAATAACACCAATACTATAATCTTGATTCCTACTGTTAATCAGCTGGGTTTATACAAAGGGGAAAAACACTGTTCTATAGACACATGCCAAGTCTTCTAAAAAATTGAATTCTAGGAACCAGAAAGTGAGTGGAAATAAAGGAGCATGGATGGTATCCAAAATCCTGTGACTGGTTTTAGGAGGGAAGAACAGACTTAAAAACATAACTTGATGACATCTTTTTATATGAAGAATTATTCCAATGTCTTTTCCAGGTCTGTCATTCTAGGACTTTCGAAAGGAGACAAGAAACAGCAAGGTGTGGTGGGAACAAATGGGAAAAATAAATTGGAGGGGAGAGAAGGGGATGGGTGGAGAGGGGGAAGCTTATTAGGAAGCTATTGCATAAGTTCAGAAGAGTCGTAATGAGGGATGCCAGGGCAGTGAGAACAAAGAGAAGGATTTATTTGGATAAAAATTGTGGGAGGAGAAATTCTGGATTATGCAGGGCAAAAAATATTTGACATGAGTGCTAAGGGAGAAGAAAGAATGAACAACCCCAAAGTTATAAACATGGGAGACCTGTGAAGCATGGTGTTACCAATAGCCAAGAAAATTCTGAATTTGTGATTCTGTGCAGTCGGATCTTTTTCTTTTGTGGCTTTGGAACCTGTGCTAAGCAGAGAGACAGCAATCCTGGAAAGTAAATACATAGGCGTTAGGATGGCCCTCCTATAGGGCAACTTCTGTTTGAAGCTTAGTAAGCCAAGAAGAAACAGCACTTTATAGAAAAGACATTTCTGTTGGAATAAAATAGTAAAGAAACTGCTCATGTTGTAAGGGGTTTGGGCATTTTTCCATTGTGATTCATAAACTATAATGTAATATACTTGTGCATATGTAGGAAAAACACCTTCAACAAGCCATATGTAAATTAATCTTTGGATGCAACTTTGATCAGTGTGTAGTTTAAGGGGTGGGAGGAATCACTTTCCTTAAAAATCAATTTGGGATCTTATGCAGTTCTGTAATTAAGGCATTTTAGAAAAGCAAGAAACCTAGTGCTTCTGTCCCACGTACATGGATCTTCTGCCCTACCATCTCCACTTTCTATTCTGGGGAAACATCAGGTAAAAGAAAATAGAAGAAAAGAAAAGCAAGATGGTCACAGATGTGAAGGAAGAAAGTAAAGCTTGGGAGGGAAGGGTGAACAAGAGATTCTTTACAAAGAATTCAATGCAAAATTCTGCTTGAGAGATGAAAAAAAAAACCAGCCATATAACACCAGGTCCCATCACCTTAGTCAGAGTGAAGTAGCTTGGTGGTTTTCAAAATATAGTCACAATGAACACTCAGACTCTATGGCTCATCCCCTAGGTTTTCTTTATGAAAATGCAGTGGGGGAAAAAGTGAATGGAGGAAATATAATTGGCATTTAAACACAAAGATTATAGTGGGCTCGGTCCTGGAATAGCTTCACCAGGAACTACTTTCAATTGATTCTTCCAGAGTGTTCAAACTTTGAGCTCTTTCAACATAGAGAAGGTGTTTGGATGGATGAAGGAAAGACCATTGCTGGCCAACTGGAGTTTTTTTTTTCTAGAAAAGGAATGTTCTTAAAGGCATCTTCTGGTAACTGAGTGAGTGATAGTATCCATACTGATGTCTAAGGAGTAGGTGAAAATGCTCCATCCCTCAGGTGCAAACAGCAGTTTCTTCTCTGTACAGACCACTTCTCAATCCTGGTAGCAGCAGTAGCAGCAGGAGCAGGGAGCCAAACAGGAGTGGGGGGAAGCAAGGATTACCCCAGCAGAGCAGCCTAAGGCCAAGGACAGAGCCAAGAACCAAAGCAAACCCAAGCAAGACATTGCTGCTCCCTCCACTCCTGCCTGTCTCTGTGCCTCTGCCTCCACTTTTCTTATCTCTGCAAAGACCAGGGCAACCACTTCAGGAGACAATGCTGGACCTCCTTTGCCCGTGGCTCTTGACGAAGTTGAACTCTCCTTTCTGCTGCTCTCACTGGAGACTGCATTGAGCTGGGCAGGCTTCTAGACTGTGGAACAGCCAACAGAGATGAGACTGCACCCTCCAGTCTCTCCCTTCTGCTGCTGGTGATGGTGGCACTCTCCCATTCAAATGCCTCCTCCTGGCTTAAGACCTCAGGTAATAAAAGGTAGCCTTACTGAGACTCTGACTTTTTGGATTTTAACCTAAAAATCTCTGGTGCTCTTGGTGTTCTTTATATACAAATTATGGTCTAAAGCTTGATCTTCTTATCATAATGACTGATATCAATTTAAAGATCCACGATTTTGAGTTTTCACAATATCAAATGGAATTTTTATAGGCCCATAAAAATGTGGCTTAACTCTTGTTACTCTTTTATTTAACTAAGGATTTGATCTGTTATTACTCCTCAATAAAAGTCAACGTGAAAAAAAAAAAGTACAGTGCAATTGGATGTGTGTCCTTTCACCTGTACACCCCACAGAATAGGACACCATCATTTAGACCTTTAAGGGAGGAAAAAACAAATATCAGAAGTCTCAGAAAGTTTGAATGTAGCTAGAATAGAGATATAAGTACAGTCTTGAATTGATAGTTTAAGCAAAGTGAGTCAAAAGGATTGGGAGGGTCATTGATTGGGGAAAGGTACTAAAAGAGATTGTGAGAGACAGGAAACAGCAATGTACACAGAATCAGGTAAAAAAAGGCTCAAGAAAAGCCATTATACATAGAAGTATCATAACAGTATAGATTAATTCAACAGAATCTTTACAATTTAATAATTACTTTTGTGCCAAATATTGTGCAAGGAACCAAGGAGACAAAAGAAAATATTCTGTAACCCTAAGGAGCTTACATTATGTTGTAAGGATATGACACAGATAAGTATGACACAAGATAATTTGAGGAGGAAGAGAGTATTCATGGGAGCAGAAGGAATCAGAATCTAAAGGGCAGCATTCTGTCTGATCTGTGAACTTGGAGAATTATCTTCCTTCTTTTATTCAAACTACCTGGGGCAGCTAGGTGGTGCAGTCGATAGAGCACCAGCCCTGGAGTCAGGAGTACCTGAGTTCAAATCTGGCCTCAGACACTTAACACTTACTAGTTGTGTGACCCTGGACAAGTCACTTAACCCCAATTGCCTCACTAAAAAATTAAAAAAAAAAACCCTACCTGAAATATCCCCTCCTTCAAATAAGAGAGTTGATAACATTCTTTTTGAATTTAGAATCTGTACAAAGACATATAGATAGAAGATAAAATATTCTTTATGGGAAACAGCTGATAGGCTGGTTTGCTGAAGTAGTGAGTACGTGAAGGTCATTGGTGTCCAATAAGATGGTAAAGAAAAATTAAATTCAGATTGTGAAGCATTTTGAAAAAAAAGTTTGCATTTTATTCAAGAGGCAAGAAAAGAGGGAATCAACTGAAGCTCTTCAGTAGAGGAATGATGTGGTCAGATCTATACCTTGGGAATATGACTTTGGCTGTTGTGTGAAGGATGGACTGGATCAGGGAGAGACAAAGACAGGAGGTTATTGCAATAATCCAGGTGAAAGTTGATAACAGTTTCAAGTGGGGTGGTTGCCACACAGATGGCAAGCAGGAGACACATGCAAAAGGCAGAGGTAGGATCATCAAGACTTGTCAATGTATTGGGTATGAGGGTGAAGGAAGAGGGTGAATGAAGGATAACCTTAAAGTTATGAAATATGTTTTTAGAAGTGATGAGAAGCAGCAATAGTAAGAACTTCAAGTAATTCTGGCTGTGCTCATTCTAAAAACTAAACTATTCTACGTTATCCATTATCCATGTCTTTATTTTATTACTGATGTCAATGTTAATCTATTGTATGTTCAGTAATTTTAGTACTTAATTCTAGGAGATTAAGGGATTTCATATAGAGACAGAAATAACTACTATTGGGAAAGTAGTTTTTCTTCCAATTTATTAAATAAATAATAATGAATTGGAGGGGGCTCTGAGAAGAGTTGATTGAGAGATATGTTGAAATTTAATTAATTAATGAGAAAATACACAAATATATGCATGGATTACTCTGGAGCTCCAGATAAGATTAAATATGAGAATAAATAAAGTAGCAGGCTGAAAAATCACTTACAAATAAGGTTGGTAGGCTCCATAATCCTCGTTACATACACATTTTCTCATTTTGATTCTTATGATGAGGTAGGGAGAACTAATATGATTATTCCCATTTAGAGATGAGAAAAGTGAGAGACGGGACAGTTAAAGAGACTTGCTCAAAGTTACATAGTTAGCAACTAATTGGAAGACCCAAGACTCAAACCAGGTTCCATGACTCCAAAGCTAGTTCCTTTGATCTATATCATATTATTTCAAACCATAATGGACTTTGTCAGTTCAAGGAGCTCCAGCCTTACTCTGACATTTTACTCCACCTGAGCTTATGGGAAGCTTCTATGTCTGAGACCCTGCAGAGTCAACCCAAAGTAATAATCAGAACAAGAAACTTTATTATCTTTGATACTTTTACATAGCTTTCACTTTTGTACCTCACTTTGCCTCTTGTGACCCTCACAGCAATCATGTGAAATAGATGCTAAAGGCATTATTTAATTAATTAATTAATTTTTTTGGTGAAGCAATTGGGGTCAAGTGACTTGCCCAGGGTCACACAGCTAGTGTCAAGTGTCTGAGGCCAGATTTGAACTCAGGTCCTCCTGAATCCAGGGCCAGCGCTCTACCCACTGTGCCACCTAGCTGCCCCCTAAAGGCATTATTATTCCCATTTTATATACACAGAAACAAAAGCTGAGAGGTCAATCTACATGTCTAAAGTTATACAATTCATAGGCATCTTAGATGAAATTTGAAACCAGCTCTTTCTGACCCTAGGTAGAGCTCTCTATCCATTACATATTGCCTCATTAGGGCCTTCTAGGATATGGTTTGGAGGATTTAGAACATAAACAATTGATGCACCAGTAAACAAGGTATATAAAATAGAATGCTTTGTTTTAAGGTACTATCTTGGAGCAGCTAAGTGGCACAGTGGATAAAGCACCAGCCCTGGATTCAGGAGGACCTAAATTCAAATCTGGCCTCAGACACTTGACACTTACTAGCTGTGTGACCCTAGGCAAGTCACTTAACCATCATGGCCCTGCAAAAAAAAAAATCATTCAAGATATCTTACTATATACTTATATTTATGTATGTATATATTTTTCTTTTGCATATATGTGCTCTAGACCCTATGTAACCAATAACCATAAAATTAGTCTCACCTGCCCTTTTGCATCTGGTTTCCACATAAAAGTTTAAAACAGTAATACTTTTCATTTTTCCATAACCAAAATGAACAACACAGCATTTTAGAAGGTGTCTTCAATAATATTAGGCAATAATTAAGCTCCCTTCAATTAAAAAAAAAAGCACGGGGGCAGCTAGGTGGCATAGTGGATAGAGCACTGGCCCTGGAGTCAGGAAGACCTGAGTTCAAATCTTGCCTCAGACACTTAACACTAGCTGTGTGACCCTAGAGAAGTCACTTAACCCCAATTGCCTCACCAAAAAAAAAAGCACTTGCTTGTTCACATTTGTGAAAGTCCTCATAGGTGCAAGGCAAGAGAATAAGAGTTTAGAATAAAAAGATAACACAGGTGTTACATAAGAAATTTATAATCATGAAGAATGATGAGGCCCATATACAAATAACCAGATAGAAGTTAGGAAGTGTGAAGAGGGTTGGAGAGAGCCAAAGAGCTGGGGAGCTAGGGGTCACTTTAAGTTGCGGGGATCATGGAAGACTACATGATGGAGGAAGCACTTTAGCTGGTACTTGATAGAAGGGAAAGATTTCAGCACATGGAAATATGAAGTGAATCTGTTCCATGACTGGGGAGTTTGTGTATGCAAATGCAAAGAGGCATGTCCAGATAGGAGAGCAGCTAGTAATCTGGTTTGGCTGAAATATACAATATGTGAAGAGAAATAGGGTAAAATCAATCTGGAAAGGTAGTTAAGAGCCATATGGTAAAAGACCTCAGAAGCCAGGCTCATCATAGGATTGAGCTGAAAAGGATATGAATCCATCACAAAAGAAGAGTGTATACCCTAAGGGCACAAGGGTGCCTAGAGATGGAGGCATAAATGTTAGCCTCCCCTAGCAACTGTACCAAAAGCTAGGAGGCAATTGGAGTGTTTAGTCAGGGAATTATCTACAGTATCAAATGGTAGAATGAATACATAGATTTGATCTCTAATGACCTCTATTAAAGTAGAAGTAAAGCCCGGGTTAATGGTATCTAAACATGCTTAATTCTTTAGATAGAGAAGGCAGCAGTCCTCTTTCAACATAACGTTGGCAGGCTCAAAAAAGTTAAGAATAAAATTGAGTTAAATTTATTTTAATCCATTCACCTTAGGGATTTAATCACAATTTCAATTACTGCAGGCTAAGGCAGTCCAAAAAGCTTTTCCACTATGAGAAAATGCCATGTTTAGTCTTTGCAACACCTTTAAACCAAAAGTTACACAGCTTTTTCAGGAAGGCCTGGGAATCTGTCTTTATGCAAGGTCTAGGTCAGGACACCAAAGGCCTGTTGCACAAGGAAACAAAGGCCCACTGTACATTATTGAGTTTACATGATAGAGATTAAATATAAGTATTATATTCATGAATTAAAAACATAAAGGTCAAAGTAATGTTGATATGGAGACTATATCCAAGGTGAGATGAACACCTAGGTTTTGGCCAGGTTATGTCAAATAAGTCCTCAGGGGCTTCTTAAAGTTGCCAAACCACAAGGATGTCTGGATGCCTAACCTCGCTTTCATTCCATGGTTTCCAGCGCTCTCTGCCAATATGAGTGGCAGCAGCCATCACCTCTATTTTGCAAAGGGGGACACAGAGGCACTGAGGGTCAAAGACAAAATGATAAAGCCAAGGTCTGGTGACTCCCAGGCCACAGTGCTTTTCCTTCTAGCACCACATGGCCTTGGAGTGAGAGAGGAGTTATTTCCACAAAATTAATCCTTTTGGAAGATAATCTGGGGGAAAAATGGATGAACATATTGAGACCCTGGAACTTAGAATTAATGTAGCAGGGAAAAAGCTGCCTTCCAAGAACCTGATTATAGGCAACTTGGCATCAGATTATAGAAATGAATTTTGGAAGCCTAAGACACAAACATGCAGAACCTTGTGCATCCAGAATGTTGGAATAACCCTGACTTAGTTTTCTTCTTAAGCCCTATAACTGCTTAATGGGATTTCATTTCTTTCCCTTATTTCAGCTTGGTTTATATAATTTGCAGGAGCATGAAGATCATTGCCACCAACATTTTGCTTTCGAGGGATTTTTGAGAGTAGAGCCTTTCTCATTCTTTGTATTTATATCTCTACCCAGCACAATTTCTGGCACACTGGAAGTGCTTAATAAATGTTTATAATTGATCAATTGTCTGATTGATGGCACTATTGCAAATTTCAAAACTTGACCTCGAATGCCCTATACCCTTGAGAGAAGACATACAAAGAAAAAAAAAGCCATCCATGAAAGTTAACTCTCATTACTTAATAGTGATACATTCTAAATCTTAAGAATTGAGGCTAAAGAAAGTAAAAAATGTTTCCCCTATGAAGAAGAGAAGATTGAGGTGATGAGGGTTGCAATAAGAGTCTTTAAGTATATGGAATGATGAAAATAGTGATAAATTGTTTTCCATCTCCAGTTTGAACTAAATTCTAGTTTGCCATTAACCAGTTGTGTTAACGCTGAAAAAAATCACTTTAACCTCTCTGGGTCATATTTTTTTTTATCTATAAAATGAGTACATTAGAGTAAATGATTTCCATCTCTGAGCTTCTATGATTATACAGGGATCATAGATTTCACAAAATGACTGGATTTTAGAGCTGGAGGAGGGGTGGGTCTTGGAGACATCTAGTCTAAATCCTTAATCTTATAGATAATGAAGCTGAAGATCAGATTGTTGAAGTGACTCACATAGCTAATCAAAATCTCTCAGAGTTGGATGGGACCTCAGCGGTCATCTAGTAAAATCTGCCCAAGAATCCTCTCTGCAAGATCCTTCCCAAGGGCTCATATAGCAGGAAACTCGGCCCCAAAGAAGAGATATAAGAAGATAACCCTCTATGCTCCTCTTCATAGGTGAGGGACCATAGGTATAGATGGAGTACTAAATAAAAGATCAAACTTTTTGGATGTGTTGGTTAGTTTTGTGAAACATCCCCTCTCCTTTTTCTTCCTCTTTTTTCCCCAAAGGATGAAGGAAGAAATGCATTGTGAAATATAACTAATTTAAAAACAAAAGACACTAACAAACATGTTTATTTTTACTTTTATAAATGCCTGTGCTGAAAGGGAGCCTATAACTTCTTTTTGTTTTTGTTTTTTGCAGGGCAATGAGGGTTAAGTGCCTTGCCAGGGTCACACAGCTAGTTAAGTGTCAAGTGTCTGAGACTGGATTTGAACTCAGGTCCTCCTAAATCCAAGGCCAGTGCTTTATCCACTGCACCACCTGGCTGCCCTGAGCCTATTACTTCTTTTTTTTTTTTTTTTTTTTTTTTGCGGGGCAATGGGGGTTAAGTGACTTGCCCAGGGTCACACAGCTAGTAAGTGTCAAGTGTCTGAGGCTGGATTTGAACTCAGGTACTCCTGAATCCAAGGCCGATGCTTTATCCACTGCGCCACCTAGCTGCCCCGAGCCTATTACTTCTTAAAACAGTACAATCTACTTTGGGATAGATTCTAATGAAAAAAAAAACATAGGCCTTAAACTCAGTTTTATATTATTTTTATTCATTCTTTCATTTATTTATTTGTTTATAATTTTGTTTTTTAGCAAGATACAGAGAAGAACATGGATGTCTTTCAAACTATAAAACAACCGAATCTATTTGGGACAGAGTAAGTGACGTGGTCCTTCCTGAACATTAAGGGATGAGCTATGTTGCCTCATAATGTTAACATTTGGGTGAGATAATACAAAATTTCCTAGAGGTTTCTCTGATGAAAGACAGCCAGGTCTTCTGTAGAAGGTCAGTTTCATTTCTTTTAAAGTTAACTTTTGTCAGCTCAAAAATTCTGGAATGATTTATAGTCATTTGTTTGCAAGGAAGCCAGTTTCAAAGTCCCAGAGATGATTTGAACTCTTTTTCTATCACAGTGGAGCCAGAGCAGTTGATCCTAGATATATCCAGATGGTTTGCATTGCTTAGGCTTATTTCTGTTAAACTGTTTAATGTTGTTAATAATCCTTTTAATATATTTAAATTTGTGTGGGGGGTAAAGGAGGACAGAACTGATGCAGATTGGAAGTCACAGCTCCCGCAGGGCTTCTGTTGATTTGTTACATCCAACTGTGGTCTCTGGTACATGTTCCAATTTTGTTGAACTCAAATCAACCTCTTTCTTGAAGCTGTGGCATTTCACTGTGATGGATTCATTAAAGGGAGATATGGGGAAAATGTGGACGTGACTGGTTGTGAGGCATGCACCTTCACACGGGTAACAACAAATTTTCTAATAGAAATATTAAACTTTTAGGCAATTCAAGTCATTTGAACAAGAATGTCTTTCTCATACCAAGACTGGTGATACAAAGACAAAAAGTTGAAACTGACTGCCCACAAGGAACTTATATGTTATTATTAAACTACTAAGCATTAAAGCACACTCTATCTGAATAGCAGATTTCTCTCACTGACATAATATTTGAAGTACAAAGACGGGTTGAGCTACAGTGGACAATGTTGGATAAGATTTTAGAATTTCCTGAATTGTACTTCCTTTAAGTCTATTTTCACATAATTGAACATGATGTTCTTGGTAAATGAAGTAAAAAAAAAAAACAAGAACCAAGTAATTTTGAAAAGTACATCTTAAATAGGAAATTAAAAATTCTTACTCCAGGGGGCAGCTAGGTGGTGCAGTGGATAGAGCACCAGCCCTGGAGTCAGGAGTACCTGAGTTCAAATCCAGCCTCAGACACTTGACACTTACTAGCTGTGTGACCCTGGGCAAGTCACTTAACCCCAACTGCCTCACTAAAAAAAAAAAAAAAAATTCTTACTCCAAAGGTTCATGACTTAATTTTTGTAAAGTTAAAAAAAGTTATATTAAAACCCTATTAAATAAATGCTTATTAAAAATGAATTCTTAAGAGGAGTGGGCCTGTAGATAGACTGAACTGTCACAACCTAAATATGATATAGCCTACTAAGTGTAAATTTTAAACTCCTCAATAACAATAACAACAAAAAAAAATCAGGAAGGAGGATGCTGGTAAAAAGAAACCTTTAGCAGCATCTTCCTTTTTCCTTCTCTGGAAACAAAGCACTTTTATCCATTTTCTATTTCACTGCTGGAATGTTTAATTAGGTTTTGACCTGTCTTTAGTTCCTGAAAACCAGAAATGGGATGTGTTCTTAACATGACCCTACATTCTTGAACTGGAACTGCTATATTGCCCCTACAAAAAGCAGAACTGTCAAGCTGGTCCTCCCGGTGTTTCCTTCTAAATTCCTGCTTTTCCCCTTGAGAGCTGGAGACAGAAGGACAAAGAGCCTTTTAAGGCAGTATCATAGAAGGCAAGTAAAGAGAGTGTATTTTGTTGTCTCTCAAGTATCACAATTCATACTTATTATGCCTATGTATCTAAACACAGGAACTAGTGTGATCTGTGGACCTACTAAGATCTGGCCCACCCATTTTCAATTTGGCCAACACAACTAGCTAGAACTTGGAAAAAATTTTGATTCTGAGATAGTCATAATTTCCATTTATCTAGTGCTTTAATTTTCCATGGTGTTTCCTTTACAACAACCTAGTGAGATTAGGCTGATAGTCATGAGGAAAATGAAGTGTGGAGAGTTTAGATAACTTTCTAATAATTGCAGTTAGAAAAGGGTCAGATAAAATACTTGAACCCTGGTCTCCTGAGTCATAATCCAGTTTGCTTCCAGTGGTGTCTCTGAGGTCAAGATCATGATTGTTTGAGCCTTCTCTGGCAGAATGACTTTTGAAAGTTAAAGTTAAACTTTCCAAACTTCAGTTTCTTCATTTATAAGATGAGGTTAATTGTACCTCATTGGAATGAGGTGAGGATCCCCATGGAGTAGGGCCTAGACCTGTCGATTGAATTTGGATAAGGAAATGTTTTCTACCATTGCAAGTTGGCATCTTTTCTTTTTTTTTTTTTCTTCAGTGAGGCAATTGGGGTTAAGTGACTTGCCCAGGGTCACACAGCTAGTAAGTGTTAAGTGTTAAGTGTCTGAGGCCAGATTTGAACTCAGGTACTCCTGACTCCAGGGCTGGTGCTCTATCCACTGCGCCATCTAGCTGCCCCTGGCACCTTTTCTGAAATGATTATGTGATATTTTCCAGCCTCATATAGCCAGTATGGATCAAAAAAAGGACTTGAACTCAGGTCTTCCTAGCTCCAAGGCCAATTCTGCATTCACTTTGCCACATGGTCCCCCTTTGGCATTTAAAGGTCCTTTAAAGAATTGATCACATGAGATGATATAGTCATCACACTCAGTATTACATGAGTTCCCTTTGAAGTCAGGGAGTATTTCATCTTTGTCTTTCTATCCCCAATGCCTAGAAAATTGCCTTGAGCATAGTAGGTGGTTAACAAATGAATGTTAAATTGAACAAGTAAATCTGAAATCACTTTGAAATCATAACACACTGCATAATGTTATTGTTCTCATAAGCTCAATGACATTGAATTTTTACATCTTTTGTTCCTGCTTTTATCAAAACACTCTTGACTAGTTTAAAGACCCTGAAAAGTACAATGAGGCATGAGATAGAGTGAAAGCATTGACAGTGCAATGTCATAATTAGTTTGAGCAGGAAGCCCCAGCCAACTGCAATTTGACTAGCCTAAGCTTGAAATTAAATTTTATTTTTCTGCCCATCACTTCAGCCTGATCATGAATACAAAGCTACAATCATGACTGGGCAATGAATTGGACCCTAGCTAATCACATAACTATGCTTCATATTTGAAGATGCTATCATTTAATGATTAGTACAGCATGTTCTTTGAATCATTTTATATATACATATGCAGAGAAGCAGCCTGCTATGCCAGGAAGAACACTCTATTTGGAGCCAGCACCTTGGTTCAAATTCTAGATCTTTCAATTGCTACCTAGGTGACCTTGGCCAAATTACTTAAGCTATCTATACCTCAATTCTTTTGTATGTAAATGAAGGGGTTAGACCAGATAAGGGCCTTTCTTTTCAAAATCTGATACATGTAAATTCATGTATCAGCTTTTGAAGTACTATAGTCTAGAAGGAACCTTGAACTTGGAATAAGAAGATTTGTGTCCATGTGTCAATTCCTATACTTACTGTTTGTCCCTGGGCAAGTCATTTCACTTTTCTGATCATCAGTTTCATTATCTCCAAAATAGGGATAGTGATATTTGCACTGGATACCATTTAGCATTGTTGTAAAAACAAAAAGTGATTTTTCATCTTTAAAGTTCTAATGACCATTATCACTTGCTGATTGTCTACTATGATACAGGAACTTGTGCTGGGCATTATGGGGTATACAAAGATGGATGACACAGCTCTTGCTCTCAAGGAATTTAGAATACAGTGAGGGAGACCAGACAAATATAAAAAAATAGAATGAAGCATCAGACAGCGTGAAGACTAGAAGAAAATGCTGTTCTGAAGAAGAGGTTGAAACCTCTTGTAACTGGTAGAATACAGGAAAGGCTTCAGTTAGGAGGTGATATATGAGTTGAGTATTAAAGGGCTAATTGGATTTCAATAGGAAAAGGCTGAAAGAGGACAGTCTAGGCCTTTTTTTTTTAGTGAGGCAATTGGGGTTAAGTGACTTGCCCAGGGTCACACAGCTAGTAAGTGTTAAGTGTCTGAGGCCAGATTTGAACTCAGGTCCTCCTGACTCCGGGGCCGGTGCTTTATCCACTGCGCCACCTAGCTGCCCCAAAAGAGGACAATCTAAATAGAAGAAATAGTATAGAATAGAAGAATACCAAAAAGGTGAGGATATACCATACATATAAAGAAATGGTATATGTGTGCATGTAAATTTGTATATATGACAGAGATTTGTCATATATTTTATACATTGAATTAAGGAAAATGACTTTCTACAAATGATATATAACTTGGTCCTAGCTATTTAATTTTCAGGGTAGCCTTTGTAAAAATTCAATTTCATTTCTTTAGAGATCTATTTATGACTGTTTAGTCCTAACAGATTCTCTCTAGAATTCTAAGAGAGAAAAAAAAAAACTTTAAGAGCTACTTGAAGATTTCTTTATTCTTTATCCAAATATATGTTTTAATGATTTCTGTATTGAGATGAAGGAAAAATGAATCTTTTCTATGTAAACATGATTTCTTTTTGAGGATGAAGTAGAGCTAGTCACTCAGTTTTGGAATTAAATTTAAAATCTTATTTTCTAAACAAATATCTTGGTTTAGTGAATTCAATCAACAGACATTTATTAAATGACCACTATTGTATGAGTCTCTGTGATAGAAACTAGGGATACAAAGATGGATATGACATACACTAGGTAGAAAGTGAATTGAATTAACAAAGTTTTCTAGTCATAAAATTTGGAAAGGTAGAAATAAAGCAAAACAGTTTGGGACTGGTAACATATCAAAAGGGAAAGTAAAGGGAAAATAAAATATAAGTTCCAGTAAATTAATTTCAAAAGAAGGGAGTTTTTTTAGAAATTATTTGATAAGATTTTTCAGGTTTACCCCAGAGTAAAGAAAAACATCTGAATTGATTAGCAAGACGTTAAGAGAATTCAGTGGTGGGGCTGTTTCTAAAATTGATAAGAAAGTCAACAGTTTTAGTGAGGACTAAAGGTAACTGGGATCCTTCTCATAGTTTGTAAATACTATTTGCATCATTGTCTTGTTGATCACACTGTTAGTAAATGTTATAGCCTGTAATTTCTGTTTATTTTAAGCTCAGGAGGTTAGGAGGGTTACTACATAGAGTAGAGCAAAAACTTGCATGGAAAGAAATTTCTCTTCTCCATAATCTCCAGATCTCCAAACATCTCCATTTCTCCAAATACCTTCACCCCAGGTGTTCCATTACTTCTATCAAAGCTGTCAGTGAAATGATATCATGGTGGTGATGGCAAAAAGAAAGGGCCCCAGATTTGGTAATACTGCCCCTGACATACAGAAAGCTTACTGAAGTCTAGAAGAGAGGTGGTTTAACAAGGTTAACTATATTATTCACACAGAAAAATTTTAATGGTTCTGGAAATCAGCAAAACCATCATAAGCAAAACTGATTTTAAAAAATGTTTAAGTGTCCATGTACAAGATATATTAGGAGTTTCAGATAGAGAAAAGATAAAATATGGCCCTGCCCTCAAGAAACTCACTCTCTGTGAAGAAAGGGCATATAACTATGAGAATAATTATAATGACCATTATTATTATTTCTATTAAATAGAAAGGTGAAAACAAAATATAGTAAGAAAGCTGAAGAGGAAAATGATCAGAAAAAGTTCTACAGAAGAGATAACATTTGAGGTAGACTTCAAATAGTGGGTAAGGTATATTAATATACCAGTGCGCTTTCATACCCCCAATAGATTTGGGGTATGAAACTAGTTTATAAAACTAGGTTATCTAGTAGTTTAGTCATTTCAAATATGGTGGGGACTACTAGCTAGTCAATACATTCAAATCAATAAACATTTATTAAGCACCTACTATGTGCCAGTCACTGTATAAACACTGTGGATACAAAAAGAGGCAAAAGAGAGTACCTACCTTCAAGGAACTTACAATCTAATGGTCTAATGGGGGAAACAACAGGAAATTGGGGGGGGGCGGGGCAATGAAGGTTAAGTGACTTGCCCAGGGTCACATAGCTAGTAAGTGTCAAGTGTCTGCAGCTGGATTTGAACTGAGGTCCTCCTGAATCCAGGGCTGGTGTTTTATCCACTGCACCACCTAGCTGCCCCCAAAACAAATATATTTAAAGCAAGCTACATAAAGGATAAACAAGAGATAATTAAAAGAGGGAAATACTGGTATTAAGACAAGCTAGGGAAGTCTTCCTGGAGACAGATGAATTTTAAGTGGAGTTTTTTAAAAAGCCACGGATGTCAATGGTCAGTGGAGGAGGGAGATGGAGAGTGTTCCAGCCATGGGGAATAGCCGGAAAGGATGCCTAGAGATGAGAGATAAAAGTCTCTTCTTTGTGGAACAGCCAGAAGGCCAGGATCACTGCACTGGCATTGAGGACTACATGTTAGAGAGTAAGGTGCAAGAAGACTGGAAAGGTAGGCAGGGTCTAGGTTATGAAGAGTTTTGAAAGCCACACAGAGTATTTTTTTCCTGGAGGGAATAGGAAGCCACTGGAATTTATAGCATGGGGTGGGGAGGGGTGTGTGTGTGACATGCTCAGCCTTGAGTTTTAGGAAAATCACTTCAGTGGCCAGATGGAGAATGGATTGAAGTAGGAAGAGAACTGAGGCAGGCAGATCGACCAGTAGGCTACTGTAGTAATCAAGGTGTGAGGTGATGGAGGCTTGCAATAGATTGGTAGCAGCGCCAGAGGCAAGAAGAGGGCTTACTGGAGAGATGTTGCAAAGGTATAATTGGCAGGCCTTGGCAACAGCTTGGATATGGAGGGTAAGAGATAGTGAAGAATGCAGGATGACTTATAGGTTGTGAGCCTGAGGGACCAGAAGGATGTTGCCGTCTACACTAATAGTGAAGGTAGGTGACACTGGGGGATGGCTTAGGGAGAAAGATAATGAATTCTATTTTGGACATATTGAGTTTAAGATTTCTACTAGACAACCAGATCAAGATGTCTGAAAGGAAGTTGGAGATGTGAAATTGGAGGTCAACAGAGAGACTGAGGTAGGAAAAGTAGATTTGAGAATCTTCAGCACAAAGATGGTAATTAAACACAAGGGATTTGATGAGATTACCATGTGAAATGGTATAGAGGGAGAAAAGAAGAGGATCCAGGACAGAAGCCTGAGGGACATCTATGAGTATAGGTTATAATCTGGAAGAGGATCCCGCAAAAGGGATAGGAGTGGGGCAGCTAGGTGGCACAGTGGATAAAGCATCAGCCCTGGATTCAGGAGGATCTGAGTTCCAGTCTGACCTTGCACCCTTGACACTTACTAGGTCTGTGACCCTGGGTAAGTCACTTAACCCCTATTGCCCTGCAAAAAAGGGACAGGAGTGGGCAGATAGGTAGGAAGAAAACCAATAGAGAGTGGTGTTCTGAAAACCTAGAGAGAAGAGGATTGAGGAGAGGGATCAACAGGGCCAAAGACCACAGAGAAGTCAAGGAGAATGAGATTGAGAAAAAGCTATTGGTTTTATCAACAAAGAGATGATTAGTAATTTTGGAGAGAGTAGTTTTGATGGAATGATAAGGTCAGAAATCAGGCTATCAGGAGTTAAGAAGAGAATGAGAGGAGAGAAAGTAGAGACACATATTAAAGACAGCCTTTTCAAGGAGTTTAGCTACAAATGGCAAAAGAAAAATAGGACAGTAGTTAGCAAAGGATGGAAGGATAATGTGAGGGTTTTTTCAAGATAGAGGAGATATGGGCATGTTTGAAGCCTGTAGAGAGGAAAAGAGCTAGTAGAGAAGAAGTTACAATGAAATGAGAGTGGGAATTGACAGAGGGGGAGAAAACCGTTGGAGAAAATGGAATGGAATGGGATCACTTGAATAGGGAGAGGGGTTAATATTGGTAAGCAGCAAGACCATTTCATCATGTGAGACAGGGGTGAAGAAGGAGAAAGTGGCAGAAGGCACCTGAGTGAAAGGAGATGAGGAAAACGGGAGAAGAGGGAGTTTATGATGAATGGCCTCCATTTGTTCCTGTAAAATATGAGTCAAGGTATTAGCTGAGAGTATGAGGGGGAGGAGAGCCATGGGACATTTGAGGAGAGATAGAAATGTTTGGAAGAGCCACTGTGGAGAGGAGGATAGTGAGCTGATAAGGGAGGTATAGTTGGATTCATTAGCAGCAGTGTGGGCCCAGTTGAAACTATGTGACATTGTTGTTGTGGTTTGTCCTTCATTCTTGAAGAGGACCATGATATCAGGGTGATGTCATTACTTGCAATGAATTGGATTTACGTGAGGGAGGGCTCTGCAAGGTCACCAATCTCGCTCCAGAGCCATCTGGGTCCAATGGCAAGGTAAACATCAGGATGACTGGAGAAGGCCCTGGATGTTTTAAGGCAATTGTGGTTAAGTGATTTGCTCAGGGTCACACAGCTAGTAAGTGTCTGAGGTGAGATCTGAACTCAGATCCTCTTGTCTCCAGGGCCAGTGCACTATCCACTGCATCACCTAACTTTATAACATAAACTTGTAGTGGATCCAGTCAGAATGGCTGTGTGATTTCCTCTACCTTCATTCAACAGCACATGTGTAGGTGTGAAGGCAAAGGTGAGGAATGGGCACAATCATAATTCATTTCTGATACAAAGGCACACACTCAAATAAAACATATGAATGCACCAGACACAAAAGCCACTTAGCAGCAATGATTGTTGTGAGGATCAAATGAGATAATTATAAAGTTCTTAGCAGAAGTACCTGATGCATAGTAAGCACTATAGAAATACTAGTTATTAGGATTATATTACCATTAGTGTTATTAATTTTCTTCACTTGCAAAGTCAAGTTGCCTGCCTCTGCTTACTCACTACTCTTAGAATGTTCCTCAGGAAGGTTTACATCAATCGATGCCAGTCAACAATAAGGCAACATTTAAGTTATTTCTGGTTCCACAAAGGCTGAGGAAAGTAAATATTGGATGTTTTAAATCACCTTCTCTTTAGGAAGTGCATTAAAGTAATTTCTTAGTCAACACAAGTTACAAGGAAAAGAAGTCTCTCCTGATTCATTTGTCAAAGTGATGACCTTGCCATCTGATTTAATTGGGGGTTTTGTCAATGATGTGTTACTTTTTAAGGTTTACTTCAGATCTAAAGACTTGCTCAGCTCTAAAGATTGTTAAGTCTCTATAATCCTTTGATAAAGTCTCTCATATTGATATTCTGGAAAGGATGGAGAGAGTTGGGTCATAATGCTGACAGCAGCATTACATGTGTTGAGAGTTCGTTGAATGAACAGACCTAAAGAGCAGGTGTTAATTGTTCAATGTCAACATGTCAAGAAGTCTTCAGTGGATTACCCCAAGGATGTGTGCTTTATTCCCAACGTTTTAAAACAAAATTTATTAATGGCAGGAATAAAAGCATAGCTAGAATATATGTCAAGTTTTCAAATGCAAAGCTGGGAAGGACAACAAGCACAGTGAAAGACAGTCAGAATCCAAAAAAGATTTTGAAGGTCTTGAAAAACTGGGCTGCATCTAATAAGGAAGGACTAGACCAGTGATTTCATTAGTGTAGGGAACAATTCCCAGGATGAAAAAAGGAAACTCCCACAGTTGATTCAGTTTAGCACCTTTCCTGCAATTTATATTCTTAGAGAATGGCCTGACTCTTAGTCTGACTTTTTTCTTCTCTGGCTGACTTTAAAAAAAGAGAGACAACTAAACAAAGAAAGGCTATGTGACTTGACAAGCATCACAAAATCAGTCTCTGTCTCTGTCTCTCTATTTGTCTCTGTCTGTCTGTTTGTCTGTCTCTTTTCCTTGGTCAGATTAGAGCATATCTGGGGTACTGTGTTCAGTTCTGGCACAGATTTGGATGGCCACTGACATCACTTTCCAATTATGAAGATCTGTGATTTTATGATTCTGACTTATTCAGTAAAGGGAAGACAAGAAAATGAGACTCTACATACTCTTTTATGTTCCAACACAACTCATTTATTGAGCTCTAGAAAATACTTGACCTATTTGGCCATACAGTAGCTATTTGTAACTATATGTAAATATACATTCTTCTCCACATTATAGTGAAAACAGTCTGAGAATAATCAATGTTGATGAGCTTATATTTTGATGGGTTATCTTCACAGTCAAATTCTCTAGAGATGTCTGAACTTGAAATTTTCAGACAGTAGCTTAATCTTCTAGAAAATTCCAGGGGCTAGGAAAGTTCTTGCATCAAAATTATTATTTTCTTAAAAAAAAAAAGAGGATCATCTTGTTACCAGTATCCTTTGGGATGTTTGGGTTTTTAGGTATGATGAAAACATGACACGCAGAAGTGTGCTTGTCCACAGATTCATCATCTTCCAAATTTATAGGGATTCGTGAAGTGTGATTTGATAGATTGTTTTGTTTTGCTTTTCATCACTCACACGATATTGAAAGGACGCTCCTTGTATATTTTAGACATCATCTATCAAAAAAGGGGCTCCAGAGAGAAAAAATAAAATACAGTAAAAAGTTGTTCGACTGATGGCTCTATAATATGAAAGTGTCATCTTTGAATATGAAAGACCACTCTATGATCTTCATATTTTATGCTGCTAGCAAGTTTACATTATCTGTTTCCTAGGGTTTAAATTGCATTTTTTGTTCAAATGTGAGCAGCTTTGGATCAGTGTTGTAAATTAAAATTATTATTAATCTTACTAAATTGATTGATTTTTACTAGGCATTTACTTTGGAGAGTCTCACTTAATGTATGACAGATTGGTTTGGGAGCATATAACTTGAGAGAGTGCTATATGAAATAAGGCAGAGCTAGGGATTCAGTTTTTTCAATGGGGTAAAAAGTCTTGCTGAAGTGATGAAGAAAATAACATAAGATATGTAATACAGAACAAGAGAGCCATAATTCCAAAACAAGAAAGTTCAATTTGTATACTCTTGAATTTGGAAACTGTTAGTGTTTTAATTGTTATTTCAAATAATTTTGTTTTTCTATTTAGTGAGAGTCTTTATCCAAAGCCATGAGTAGTAACAGATAAATGAAAATGTTTGGATTCCTCCAAAATGTACTTAAATTTCACATGACCTGTGTTACATAAGAGACACTCATTATAAGTCAACACTTTCATATCAAAATCACAAATAAAGGCATAAGATCTTATTTAAACCCAAAAGATGAGAATTTCTAGTTAAGAGATCTCTTATATGTATATGTGTAGATATGTATGTATGTATGCCTATATATATATGTACATATATCTATCACAGACATATACATATGCATATATATTGATCTCTATATGTATCTATATCTCTTTATATACACACACATTCCCTTCTGCATATACTCATTGACTTTCTTTTTTTTTTTCGGGGCAGTGGGGGTTAAGTGACTTGCCCAAGGTCACACAGCTAGTAAGTGTCAAGTGTCTGAGGCCAGATTTGAACTTAGGAACTCCTGAATCCAAGGCTGGTACTTTATCCACTGCACCAACTAGCCGCCCCCTATTCATTGACTTTCAACATAACAGCCAATAGAAAACAGATGTTTATAAAAATTTATGTGGATGAATTATCTCATTCATTTTTGCATCTCCTTTGAACTTCTCTTTTTATGTTAAGTATACTGCTATTCTTCTGGTCATGAATGCTTAAAAACACATTCTTAATTCTTCTTTCTTCTCAACCCCAACCTCCAATCAGTTGACAAATCCAGCTGAGTCTACTTCTATATGCCTTAGATTCCTCTACTTTCAAAGACCCATCATCTGTTCCTGCCCAAATTATTGTAATAACTTTCTAAATGGTCACACATGTAAATGTATAACTCTTGACTATCTCATTTCA
Source organism: Dromiciops gliroides (assembly GCF_019393635.1). NCBI lineage: Eukaryota > Metazoa > Chordata > Mammalia > Microbiotheria > Microbiotheriidae > Dromiciops > Dromiciops gliroides. The sequence continues at coordinate 275,213,532 of NC_057861.1, forward strand.
AACATATTCAGTGGTTCTGCTTTCTGTAGGGCAAATTAAAACTCTAACAACATTTAGAGTCATCTATAATATGGATCCAATCCATTCTTAATTCTCTTCATACTTTAAATTTAGACTACTAGCTCATGGTTCATCCAATGCAAGATATCATTAAGTATAAGCAGAGCACAAAGAAGGAAATAATTCATCTTTGTAAAGCATGCCTTGGTCACTACTAAGTTATGAGATCTTAACAAGTAATGACTAATTAGCACACAAAACTGTTTACAAGTAATGAGAGAGCCAAGTTGAATTAATCCAAAGGAAACACCTTTGTTCAAAGCTTTTAAAATTAACATTTAGTTTTTGGACCTCAATTATAAACAGAATAACCTATTCAGTATTTGTTGTTAACTGCTTTTATATATTAGCCAGCGTTTAATCTTTAGTCTTTTAAAATGAGTATGTTTCAGAGGTTACTGCAACATCCATTTTCAGAGGAATTCAGAGTAAGAGAACAGATCTGCAGCTCTGGGGAGCCTCAGAATGTTCTCAAGAAGCATCAAATTGACTTTAAGATAATGATCACATTTTGAATTCCACTGTAAAATGTTCTACAAGCTATGTCCAGTGACACATCAAAAAAGGCTAAAAATTAAAAATGCAGCCAATGTTTGTCAACATTGATGCCAAAGAAATGGTTTGGCTGATTTTTTCACTCTTTCATGGAGCTAAATGAATCGTGCTTGGTTTTGGCATCTAGTAGACATTACCAAAGAGGTGGATGATGGACAGTAAAAAATGTTTTATTTTCAACCTAAATGACTTGATAAAATTTGCATTTACTAGGAAGAATCAACATAAAGCAATTAATTTAGAGCTGAAAGTGTTTAGTTTTGTTTAGTAGCTGTGTGATTATGGTACCAGTGAAATCACAGGTCCAGTGCCTGTTTATATTTATCTTTGAATTCTATATAATATGCAAATAAGCACCGATATTTGTTTATTATTTCCATGTATCTTTTTGGGTACTTTTTCGTTCCTATATTAGCTGTATTAGTTCCTATATTACGGTTGGATAAATAATTGATTTTTAAGGCTTAGAGTATTTAAAAGTGAAGATATTGGCAAGGATTGTAGAAAAGCAGCAATTCCTTTAAAATGTTGTTAAAATCAATAAGGCAAAACCATATTAGGCATATTTTGTTCCTGTAGAGTATTTCCATTGTATACTGATATTTACAGGAACAAGGAATGATCAGAAAAATCCTGCAGTCTATCAGTTTTGGATGGATCCAGGGCTCATCCAAAGATGTACAATCAGAATGCTGTGCATTTCATTTCAAAATCAAGTAATGCCTCATCTTTTTCTGAAATAAGGTGCTGGATGACTGAACATCATATAATTGAAGCTTATTCTTTTAAGTACCAATTATGTCTTTAATTTTAACCATTTTTATGGAATCTTTCTGAAATGCATTAGATACTTTCCTATCTTGGCAAACAAAAAATAATGAATATGATTTAACTTTTGTGATGACTCAGAGTCATTACTCTGAATGGCAATTACTGAGGCAGCTCTGTAATACAGTGATACCATCAGGGCCCAGTGAGATATGCATGGCTATTTATATAATGGTATACTTGGTTTCTTGCTCCTGATGACCTCTACTCACTATAGCCAAGACCTCAAAACATCAGCCTTACTCCAGACTGAGACCAATCCTGCCCCAGCAAAGGTGACATGGAGATTCCAAATTTGTATTCACTGGCTCAACACAAGCAGTTTTGCTACTTGTTTTGCTCCTCCAGGACTATCTTATATATTCTGACCTTATCTCATAGTGTTTGCCGATAGCCAACCCCTTGTCTTGCTTACCATTATCTTTTCAAGCAGAACTCCCTGCTAAAGGAGAGTATATCCTCTCTCTGAACCCTGAACTCCACAGCTGGATGCCTGGTTGCTGATGCTGCCTATTTGAACATCCTAATGCTGACTATTCATTGGAGGTGGTCAGCACTTTTTTGTTCTGCCCACTTGTTAGCCCATCTTCCTACTGTGTGCTGCCAGACATCTCTGAAGCAGACAATCTTTCCACCTGGACCTACTTTCTGTACAAATTTCCCTTTTCACCTCTAGAGGTTTGCTTGGTAAAAGGATCAATGATTTAGAGTAGTATGGGTTTATCAGTTCAACAACTCATCTTTCAAATGTGAGAAAAATGAGTCACAGGGACAAAGAAACTGGCCTATGGTGACATAAGCAATAAGTGGCAGGGTGGTGCTTGAATTGAGATCCTCTGATCCCGAATCACGGCTGTTTCCACTACAGCAGTCTTTTCCTGCCACCATCATACCACCCCACCCCCCAGTTATCACAGCTTATCTATGCCTCAAATGGTTTCAGCTTGTTGGGTTTTTTTAGTTAGCATGTCTTCTGTGTCTGCCCTCACTATCATCTGTCAATTTTCTCTGCTTTGAAGTGTGTCTGATTCTAAAAGCACTATTGTGACCCAGTAGAAAAGGTATATTGGACTTCAAATGAAAAGACCTGGGTTCAAGTCCAAGTGCCAAACCTTATCATAACGAACTTGAACAAAACCATCTATACTTTGTGCTTCGATTTTCTTTATCTATAAAACAAAGATAACAAATGTTCCGCCTATATTAGAGGTCTCTGCTGAGAAAAGTACTTTGTAAAGTTTAAAACACGATGAGTTTTAGTGGGCTGCTAGGTGGTGCAGTGGATAGAGGGCTAGGTCTGCAGTAAGGAAGACCTGTGTTCAAATCTGGCCTCAGACACTGGCCTCTCTTTACTCTTCCTCTGATAATACACTTTATCTCCTGAATCTGACCATTTTTACTGTCTGCTCCCTGTGCCTAGAATGTGCTCCTTCCCCATCTCTACCTTGTGACTTCCTTGGCTTCCTTCAAGTCCCAACTAAAATCCTACCATATACAGGTAGCCTTTCCCCATCCCCCTTAATGTCAGTGCCTTCCCTCTGTTGATTATCTCCAACTTATCCAATATATATCATTTGTTCATGGTTGTTTGCATGTTGTCTTTCCTAGTTGACTGTGAGCTCCTTCAGAGCAGGGACTGTCTTTTGCCTTTCTTTATATCCCCAAAGCTTAGTACATAGTGAGTGCCCAAGAAAGGTTTATTGACTGACTTATTCATTACTAATCGTACTTTAAGAATCACTCAGGTAATAAATGTCTGATAATTGGATTCTTTAAGTTGATTATATCTGTCTCTTGAACCACCATCTACTATGTCTCCTATGTTAGAAAATGTTCTCATATACATGAGTTAACAAGTCCTGTCAGTTGTACTTTAGAACATCTCTTACATCTGTCCCATCTTCTTCATTCTTATTGCCACAACCCTAACATATACCCTTATTATCTGCCTGGCACATTTTGTTAATAATTCCTCTGTATATAGTGCTTTAAATTTGGCAAAGCATGTTAATCACATTAAAGGTAGGTGCTACGAGTATTATAGTTCCTGTTTTATCAAGGACAAAACTGAGGCTCAGGAGAAATGACTTGCCCAAGCACATAGAGAGTGGGAACTGGAATTACAAAACAGGTCTTCCCTAACTCCAAGTTGATCGCTCTTATCACTGTATTACATTGTCTCTGGATAGCTTTTTATTGGGTCTTTCTGGCTTTACTTTCTCATTCTAGTCATCCTCCACAGTCCTCTAGAATGAATTTTCTCAAGTTTTTATCTGGTCTTGTCATCCCTATGCTCTAACATTTTTAGTATTTTCCTGTTGCCTACTGAGTAAACTTCTTGGTTCTAAATTGAAGGGCTTCCATAACCCAGCACCCTCCTATCTCACCTCATATTATTTTCTTATACATATTTCACATTCTAATCATTCTGCTGTTTCCATGATATTCAATTGTTCTCTGAGCTTAGAGTACTTGTTTCTTACTTCTCATGTTGAGACTTTACAATCCTCTGAATTCCACTAAATGTTTCCTCCCAAGAAATTTTTCCTGATGCTCAATTGTTAACAATTTTCATTACCAAACACCAAATGATACCCCATTTTACAACTTTCTAATTTCCCTCTTTTGTAATATCGTATATTGCAGTTATTTATATGTTTCCTATGCTTGTGTTAGACTGTCGTGAGGCCAGAGATCTTGTCTGATCTAAATTTAGTATTTCAACATCCCCCAGTACAGAACTCTGCACGTGTTTAATTTTTGTTTTTGAGAACTGTATGTTTTAACAAATATAATTTAAATTCATCTTTAGTAACTACTACTAATATAAAGAATATAAACTCATGCAAGGAAAACATTATAGTACTGTGTTCAAGTCTGAGCTCTTATGCTCACTAATTATGTGACATGTGGCAAGTCACTTTACGTAACTGAGCCTCAATTTCTTCTATAAAATCAAGGTAAAAATCCTTGTACTAAAAAACTCACAGTGTTTTCATGAGGAAGTATTTCATAATCCTTATAACACCATTTGAATGTAAGCTCATTTAACATTCTCCATTGTTTATTATGCTTAGTTTTATCTATGGGTTAAATTCTTGAGGTTCCTAATTCATAAACTGTTCTCTTCAAAAATTTCGGAGTATAATTATTTTTTCCATGTTCACTGCACTAAACATCATAATACTCCATTGAAATATGCGAGTAGAAATTTCTATTAATTCTAATCCAAGTATTTGCAAGAACTGATCCACCGTAGCCTTCTGCTAATGATACATCCTGTCATTTTATTGACACCCCCTAAACAGCTTATTTCTCTTTTCTAATTAAGAGACAAAACTGGTTATTGTCTGCCTATGAAGTGACATGTGAGTGCTTTTGTTCAAATGCAAAAGGCAAACATATGATGTTAAAACAAAAACTCAGGGACATTAACTATTGAGCCCAGAATGGCAAAACCTACTCACATGTTGAAATTAAAATGAGCCTCTTGATGCCACGAACATACATACAATGTGAATTAGGAAGAAAATTATACATTTATAGTAAAAAGAAATGTATAATTGGAACAAAAAAATAAGGTTCCTGACAGATACACGAGCATACTAACTCATAAAGAATCCAATCTCCTCCCCTCAACCATGTTTCCACTGCCCATTTGATGTAAAACAAAGCATGTAGTTTCAAATACACAATAAAATTCTACTATAGAACTCAAGTCCATCACTGAAATACTAGAAGTAATTCAATAACAGCTGTCTAAAATACTGAATTTGATTTCAGGAAAAGCAGGGAAATGAAATCAAAGTAATGACAGGGCCTGACCAACAGAAAATTTTAAAAAATTATTTCTTGAAAATTATTTTAGCAAATTGCCAATTACAACTGCACCCAACTTCAAAATGAAAGGCTCACTGGAAAGTTTCAGAGATTCTTAAGAATAATGGTGAGAGGGCCAGCTAGGTGGCACAGTAGTTAAAGCACTAGCCCTGGATTCAGGAGTACCTGAGTTCAAATCCAGCCTCAGACATTTGACACTTACTAGCTGTGTGACCCTGGGCAAGTCACTTAACCCCCATTGCCCTGCAAAATGAATAAATAAAGAATAATGGTGAGAAAAGTTCTATGTGCATCATCTTAACCTATAACCTAAAATAACAGTATGTAAGATTAAGAACTCATCAATATATACCCAAAAGGATTTACAAGTGAACTGTATTGAATGTGTACAGATGATAAATAAAAAATGTATTTGAGACTAAAATAATAATCTCAGAGGCAGAGCCAAGATGGCAGAGAAGAATCAGCAAGCTGCATGAGCTCTCTTTCTGTTCCCTCAAAAAGAACATTAAATCAAGCCTCTGGACAGATTCTGAAACTACAGAACCTGCAAAGAGACAGAAACACAGTCTACCAACCAGAGATAATTTAGAAGACTTCAGGAAAAGGTTGGTCTGACTCGGGCAAAAGGAAGGAGTAGGGCAGGGCAGCAGCCCAGCGCCGAGGGAGTCAGGACAAGTCAGCAGGAGCTGTGGGCCACAGCCAAACAACTGAGGCCCCTGGAACCTGGATCAAAAATCTGGTGGCCAAGCAGGACAGTGGAAAAACCTACCTGCACCAGAGGGGAGGGCAAGTTGCCAGCTGTAGGGCCACGAACAGGACAAGCGGGACTAGGCCCACTGATACTAGCATGCTCAGAAAGGAAGTGAAGGGGGGGGGCGGAACTGCACACACGTAAAGTCTTCAGTGTAAACAGCTGGTGAAACAGCACCTATACCCCTGCACAAGAAGCCCAAAACAGGGACCCTGGTGCCCGCAGAGCAGACCTCAACTTAAAAAATAAATAAATAAGCTTCAATAATGAGTAAGAAGCAAAAAAGAGCCCTCTCCATTGAGAGCTTCTGTATCAATAGGGAAGAAGCCAACACAAACTCAGATGAGGACAATACCCTCAAATTGCCTACATATGAAGCCTCATGAGAGAAGGTGAATTGGTCTCAAGAACAAAAAAGCCTTCCTGAAAGAGCTCAAAAAGGACTTTAAAAATCAACTGAGAGGGGCAGCTAGGTGGCGCAGTGAGTAGAGCACTGGCCCTGGAGTCAGGAGGACCTGAGTTCAAATCTGACCTCAGACACTTAACACTTACTAGCTGTGTGACCCTAGGCAAGTCACTTAACCCCGATTGCCTCACCAAAAATAAAATAAAAAGTTTAAAAAAAAAATCAACTGAGAGAGGTAGAAGAAAAAATGGGGAGAGAAATGAAAGCAAAACAAGAAAACTATGAAAAAAGAATCAGCAGCTTGGTAAAGGAAGCACAAATATTGACTGCAGAAAACAATTCCTTAAAAAATTCATCTGGCCAAATGGAAAAAGGTGCATAATTTCACTGAAGAAAACAATGCCTTAAAAATTCATTTGGCCAAATGGTAAAAAAAGGTGCATAATCTCATTGAAGAAAACAATGCCTTAACAATTAAAATTGGACAGTTGGAAGATAAGGAATCCATGAAACACGAGAATCAGTCAAGCAGAATCAAAAGAATGAAAAAATAGAAGAAAATTTGAAATACCTCATTGGAAAGACAACCGATCTGGAAAACAGATCGAGGAGAGACAATTTGAGAATCATTGGACTGCCTGAAAGCCATGATCAGAAAAAGAATCTAGATACCATATTCCAGGAAATTATTAAGGAGAACTGCCCTGATAGTATAGAATCAGAGGATAAAATCATCATTGAAAGAATCCACTGATCACCTCCTGAAAGAAACCCCAAAAGGAAAACTCCAAGGAATATTGTAGCCAAATTCCAGAATAATCAGGTGAAGGAGAAAATGCTCCAAGCAGCCAGAAAGAAGCAATTTAAATATCATGGAGCCACAGTCAGGATTGCTCAGGACCTGGCAGCTTCAACATTAAAGGACCGCAAGGCTTGGAATATGATATTCTGGAAGGCAAAGGAGCTTGGATTGCAGCCAAGAATCTATTACCTAGCAAAAATACTACCTAAATTAATTAACTTATTCAGTGCCATACCAATCAGACTACCTAAAAATTATTTTATAGAGCTAGAAAAAATAATAACAAAATTCACCTGGAAAAACAAAAAATCAAGAATATCCATGGAAATAATTATAAAAAAAAAATTCATAGGAAGGTGGGTTAGCGGTACCAAACGTGGAGCTTTACTATAAAGCGGCAGTCATCAAAACTATCTGTTACTGGCTAAGAAATAGAGTGAAGGATCAATGGAATAGGCTAGGCACAAGAAATGCAGTAGTAAATGACACTAGTAATGTAGTGTTTGATAAACCAAAAGACTCTAGCTTCTGGGATAGGAACTCAGTATTTGACAAAAACTGCTGGGAAAACTGGAAGATAGTATGGCAGAAATTAGGCATAGATCAACATCTTACACCTTATACTAAAATAAGGTCAAAATGGATACATGATTTAGACATAAGAGGTGATACCATAGGTAAATTAGGAGAGAAAGGAATAGTCTACCTTTCAGATCTTTAGAAAGGAAAACAGTTTATGACCAAACAAGAGACAGAGAATATTATAAAATGCAAAATGGATGATTTTGATTATATTAAATTAAAAAATTTTTGTACAAACAGAAGCAATGCATCCAAAATTAGAAGGGAGGCAGAAAGCTGGGAAACAATTTTTGTGGCCAGTAATTCTGATAAAGATCTCATTTCTAAAATATATAGGGAACTAAATCAAATTTATAAGAATCCAAGTCATTCCCTAATTGAGAAATGGTCAAAGGATATGAACAGGCAGTTTTCTGATGAAGAAAACAAAGCTATCTATTCCCATATGAAAAAATGCTCTAAATCTCTAATGATTAGAGAGATGCAAATTAAAACAACTCTGAGGTACCACCTGACACCTATCAGATTGGCTAAAATGACAAAAAAGGACAAATAAGTGTTGGAGAACTGTGGAAAAATTGGGACACTAATGCATTGTTGGTGGAGCTGTGAACTGATCGAACCATTCTGGAGAGCAATTTGGAATTATGCCCAAAGACTGATAAAGCTGTGCATACCCTTTGACCCAGCAATACCACTTTTGGGTCTTTTTCCCAAAGAGATCATGGAAAGGGGAGAGGGACCCACATATACAAAAATATTTATAGCTGCTCTTTACGTGGCAGCAAGGAATTGGAAGTTGAGGGGATGCCCATCAATTGGGGAATGGCTGGACAAGTTGTGGTATATGAATGTAATGGCATTCTATTGTGCTGTAAGAAACGATGAGCAGGAGGAGTTCAGAGAAACCTGGAGGGACTTGCGTGAGCTGATGATGAGTGAGATGGCCAGAACCAGAAGAACATTGTACACAGTATCATCAACATTGCATGTTGATCTACTGTGATGGAATATATTCTTCTCACCAATGCAATGGTACAGAAGAGTTCCAGGGAACTCATGATAGAAGAGGATCTCCAAATCCAGGAAAAAAAAAGAATTGTAGAGTATAGATGCTGAATGAACCATACTATTTCTATTGTCTTTGGTGCTGTTGTTTTTCTATTTTGAAGTTTTTTGTCATTGCTCTGATTTTTCTCTTATAACATGACTAATGCAGAAATATGTTTAATGTTATTATGTATGTGTATATATATATATATATAAAACCTATATCAGATTACCTGCTATCTAGGGGAGGGCATAGGGAGGGGAAGGAGGGAGAAAAATCTGAAATTGGAAAGCTTGTATAAACAAAAGTTGAGAACTATCTTTACATGTAATGGGAAAAAATAAAATACTTTATTACAAAAATAATAATAATAATCTCAAAAATTAAGAAAGAAAAGTCTACCCAATTCCTTTTAGATAAATATATTCCTAGTAGGTAACCCATGAAGGGGAGGTAGTACAGAGAATGCAAACTTTAAACAACATAATTAATGAATTATTATTATAAATGAATCAATAAAATAATAGCAAAAAAGTACAGTATTGAAATGATCAGATTGATTTTGTTTTAATTAATTTTGTCCTGTTACTGCCTATGTCTTTGTCTCTGAACTTAGTTTAGCAATTCATGTGGTCTGTAACGAGTTGAGTTTAGAAATACTCCTGCTAATTCTATTCCTGTCTCTAAGAAATCTTTTATCCTTGAGGGGTGCAGGTTGATACCAGGGAATCTAGCCTAGTATCTTTCTGCCCCAAAGCTATCCTTCAAGGATGTCTGGTTTTTTATCCAAAGTATGGTTCCCTATCTCTAACCTTGCAGTTACACTCAAACAATGGACAATTTCTTAGTCATAGAAGGGAAGGAAGGGGTTCTTGCTAGCCCTTCATTCCCAATTTTCAACCAGTAAAATTGTGCCTTATACCTCAGCTCTGTAACCAAGCATATTAATTTCACCGTTCATAATGTTGAAATCTTTACTTTTTCCCCACATACGAAGTTCTGTTCTTTGTTCTGTATTCCCTAAAACTATAAAAGAGAGCTGTTCCCCCTATTGAGGGTCTTAGCTTGGCTAGGGAAGCTGAGATACTATTTTTTAGTAAATTAATATTTTACTAATTAATAAATCATGATCAGAACCTTGTGCCTCAGTTTATCTTTCTTTTATTGTTACAGTAGCATATCAAAAATTTTTGCTAATATTAAGTTGGAATTATAATAGGATAAAAAGATGGTTCATTAGGAAAACAATTAAAATAATTGTATCAAAAACAAAAATACCTCAAATCACATGTTTATATCTATTCTTTGACAAAGTACAAGTTTTTTATGCAAAAACACCACAAAGCACTGGCACAGACTAGCCACTTCTTCTTCTTGTTTTTTTTTTTTAGTGAGGCAATTGGGGTTAAGTGACTTGCCCAGGGTCACACAGCTAGTAAGTGTTAAGTGTCTGATGCCGGATTTCAACTCAGGTCCTTCTGACTCCAGGGCCGGTGTTCTATCCACTGCACCACCTAGCTGCCCTGCCACTTCTTAATATAATAAAATAATATATATTATATATATAGACATATGTATAATAAATTATCTGACATATATACACATATAAACACCAAAAGTTAGCATTATTTGAAACAAGGACATTATTAGAAGCTTTTCTGATGCAGAAATAAAGTATTTCTACTCTCTTCTATTATAATTCTAGAAATGCTACTGGTAACAAACAAATTTCATCAAATTATGACATATTAACAAACCAATGTTTTGTTAGAAAACCCCAAAGAATCAGAAACTAATTGAGACAATTACTTTCCTATAGTAAAGTAGCAAGATACAAATTAAATCCACAAATATCATTAGCATTTACATAAACCAGTAACAAAGTTCAGGAGGACATAACAGAAAAGGAATTCCCATAAAAATAAATATAAAATGCATAAATATCTGTGATTCAGTCTAACAAGACACACTCAAGATATTGATAAATCAATTTACATACATATATATATAGGTGCTTGTTCATTAATAAATTGATATAACAATCAAACTGTCAGGTAAGTATTTAATAGAACTAGATAAAAGAATAACACAGTTCATTTTGAGGAACAAAAGGTCCAGGATCTCAAAGGAAGTCATGGAGAAAAAAATAGAAATGAAGAGGGAATGGCACTGTTAGAGCTCAAATTGTACTAGAAAGCTGTAGTAATCAAAACAATTTGGTTTTGGGAAAAAAATGAAAAAGTAGATTAGTGGAATATGCTGGATGAAGGAGAATCAGAAAGACTAACTCAATAAACTTGTGTTCAATAAACTTGAGAATGGAAACTATTTTGGGAAGAACTCATTACACCACAAGAACTTATGGGAAACTTAGGAAGCAGTGTGATAGAAATTAGATGTAGAGGAACAGTTTGTACCATATACCACAGAAAGCTCAAAATGGATCCTAAATACAAAAGGTAATAGCATTAAATATGTGTATCAATGTATATGTATATTTGTATATATGTATGTGTGCATGTGCATATAAATATACATATTTACACATATTTACATATACACATATAAACATCAAAAGTTATCATTATTTGAAACAAGGATGCAGAAGTTTTTCCAATAAATATATAAAGAAAACAAGTATTTCCACTCTCCCTGCTATTACATAGTATATATCAAGATCAAGTATCTTTCCCAACCCTGGGTAGGGAAAGCATTCTTATTCAAGCAAGGAATAGTGGAGATTGTAAAGATGAAACAGATAAATTTGATTACATGAATTTGAAAAGGTTTGGCACAAAGTCAGTTTACCTAGCATAAGAAAATAAACTATCAATTACAGAAAAAAATCTTTATTTCAAATATCTCTGATATGGTTCTGGTATTCAAGATACATAGATAATTAACATAATTATACAATACTAAGTCATTCCTCAGTAGGGTAGTGGTCAAACAATATAAACAAATGATTTTTTCAAAAAGAAATTACAAAATATTGACTACCATAAGAAAGATTAGTCCAAATAATTAATAAGATAAAAACCCAAAGGTTTTAAGTCAGACCCACCCAACTGATAAAAATGACAAAAGATCATAATAGTCAAGGGTAGAAGAGCTTTGGGAAATCAGGAATCCTAATATATATTTGAAGGACCTGGGAATTCATGTAAGCATTCTGGAAAGCGATTTACAATTTTAAGAAAATGAAAATAGACTGAAAAGTTCATAACCCACTGCTAGGCTTATGCCCTAAAAAATCAAAGACAGAAATGAAAGTGTCATATATACAAAAATATTTATAGCATAAAAACTGGCATATAGTAGGCACTTAATTTGATGATAAATTAATTGATATTGAACTATTGATAATAGTATCTGGGTTTGGGGGGGCAGGGCAATTGGGGTTAAGTGACTTGCCCAGGGTCACACAGCTAGTAAATATCAAGTGTCTGAGACTGGATTTGAATTCAGGTCCTCTTGCATCCAGGGCCAGTGCTTTACTACTGCACCACCTAGCTGCCCCCAATAGTCTCTTTTTTGCAGAAGAAACAAAACTGTTTTATAATTATAATGACCCTTCTTTACTCCAGAAAAATGTTGAGAAAATTTCTCTTTATTGCAGAAGTGTAGAGGTATGGATGTGGCATACTGCAATCTACTGTCAGACATGATCACTGTATTAGATGGTTTTGCTGAACTCCTGCTTTTTTCCCCCTATCTTTTTTCATTCTTTGCTACAGGAGATGGTCTTCTGTTTAGCAGATGGGAGAGGGATGTATTTATAAATGAAAGCAATGTAATATAAAAATGTATCAATTAAAAATAATTAAAGGAGTATGGATCAGTTGGTACTGATAACATCTCAGTTGCCTTTTTTTGGTAACATTACGTTCTTTTCTGTTCTTTGAGGATGTTCTCTCATTTGAGATATCTTGGGAATTAAGACCAAGTACCTTAGGGGGCAGCTAGGTGGCACAGTGGATAAAGCACTGGCCCTGGATTCAGGACATTTACTAGCTGTGTGACCCTTGGCAAGTCACTTAACCCTCATTGCCCCACAAAAAAAGGAAAAAAAAAGACCAAATACCTTAAAAAATTATGACAGAGAACCAGCTAATATTTCTTAGACTTGGTCATACTCAGCCACTCTCCTCTTCATTTTTCTCAAACTCCATTTTAGACCAACCACAAAATTAATTTAAATGCCAGTACAAAAACACGAGTCCTTTGTCAAGCAACCAGCTGATGACATAACAAAACACAGAACTCATTTAAAAGTCTAAATCCTTTTGTCCAAGAATCAGTGAATGATAGAAACTGGATCATATCACTATTGATAATCTCCATATAAATGAATCCAGAAAAAATAATAAAGTTGAAGCAAACTGGAAGAATGATTTATGGGTTCTCCTTAAAGTTATAAATAAAAGAGTTGGCCCCACCACATGCCCAAAAGCAACAAGAACCATCATTTTATGAAACGTTTGTCCATACTGATAACCATGTAGATCATTGTATGTCAAGACAAGAGGCACATAGAACTTAAAAAAAAAGACATTTTGACCACCATACTCAAGTGGGTGGCTTTACAAGGAGATAGTCTTTATTTCACTGCATATTTTAATCTGCTTTTCATGGAATCATCAAGTTTTAGAGCTCAAAGGGATGAACTTTATAAATCATCTAGTCAAACTACTTAATTTTTGAATAAACTAAAGCCCAGAAAAACCAAGTGATCTGGTTCATATCAGGTCTCGGGACAGAATTTTTTAATGACTAGGAAAAAAACAAACTTTAGTATCTTTAATATTTTAAAAAATAGCTTTTTTTTTTCTCTCATCTACCAAACCTCTTTTTTAAATGCCTTTTAGGTTATGTCCTTCAACAAAAGCAAAAGTTCTCATTTTACTTTTTCCTAATGTTTAATTCAGCAATATGACTGTCTTTCCCAAGCCACCCCCTTTCTTTTCTTTCCCACAATGTGTGTTTAGTGAGACTAAACCGATGAATTTCTCCTTTCAAATGAACTGTTATTAGTCTGCTACTTTACTTTTTTGGCTGTTCTGGCCTGTAGAGCTTTTCTAATCTCACTTCTCTGAGTGAAAATATGTCAGCCTCCATGTGCATATTGTCCAACACAATTTGGTGACTGTGTAATGTGAAAGAGGAAGGCCGGACCGATTTTTAAAAATTATTTCTTTAAACTAAAAATGTAAAATCAAACCCTTTGTATCCTGGAGCACCAGGGGGCATTGTTTCATTTAGAAAATAAAAAATTTCCACAATTCATAAAAATTCACAAGAAATCACTGTAAGAACCCTTCAAGAACTAGCAACAGACAGTATAAAAGAAAATAGTGACATCAGCAGGTGACATACATTTTATGGTTTAGCAAGATTTACTGAGAGTAATTATAAACTATAGCTATTTCCACATAGAGAGTATGGAAATTTAGATTTAAGTGATGCTGTAAAAAAAATGATCCTGTATATCTCCTTTCATTTCTTTTTAAGTATTTATTGCAATTTTTTCAAGAAAAATAAACTATTCAGTGCAAAGAGTACCAATAATATCACTGCTTTTATTCAAGGATCAAGCACAAAAGAAATAAGGGAAATCGTGGGTTAAAAAACAATTCAGGATCATAGCAGATTTTTTATACTCAGCTTTGCTGGTCAAGGGTCACTTATCCACTCCCCTCCCTATTTCATCTCCTTCATCTGCAAACCATTTTTATTAATCTACCTCATAGCTCTGATATTCTATCATTCTATGAATGTTATGATTCAAACAGATCATATTTACTTTTAAATGTTACAAAAGAATTAAAATGTTGGGCAAGTAAAATAAATAGAAAGCATATTACGAAGTATATTTTAGAATCATTTGATTGTTGAGAAGCTAAAATCAACTGGCTTGAAAGAGGTTCAATCAGACATGGGAACTTTTTTCATCGAGTTGATTGAACAAGGGAACAAAGAAACTAGACACTCAAGAATTTCAGTTCCTGGAGACCATTAAATTACTTGAGGACAGGTGGGTTTTGTTTGTTTGTTTGCTTGCTTGCTTGCTTGTTTAATTCCCTATCTCTGTTGCCTAGGAAAGTCCTTTGCACATAGTAGGCACTTAATAAGTCTTGTTGGATTGGATGTGAATGATATTTTTACAGTCAGGGAGGCAGAGCAGTTGAACTGAAAGAAGGAAAGGAGCACCTGCTGTCAACAGCCCTAACCAGAACATCAGTTTCTATCCTGAGGCTGCCTGTGCACAGCTTATAAAAGCACAGGAAACCCAGGCCTCTGAGCTCATGTTCCTTAATATACTCTTTTTACTATATCTATAGGCCTAAGTGTTGTGGCAGAAAGGAAAGCAAGAGAGCCAGGATAAGATTTCTTAAGTGCAGAGCAGTGAAACTCTGGATGATCTGGTTACCTGAGTAATTGTTCCTTACGTGTCTAAATTTATGCTCCTCTGCAGTGGATGTATGTTTGTGAGACTTGGGGAACGGTTCATGCTCTGAGCTATAGTAGATGCTTCTTTAAGTCCTGGACACAGAAAACAGCAAAGGTCAGGGGAGGGAAGTCTTGGTAAGAAGCAATACCTGTGACTTTGACAACATCTTTGAAACTAGACCTATTCTCTTTGGCATACCTGCATCAAAGGTCACAGGACCCATAAAAATCACAGGTATCTATCATATAAAGTTCAGCAATTCACCTGACTTGGGGTTGGAGTCCTCACTCTAAGGACCTCTTAAGACATTCTAGCTCTATGATTCATTCAAATATTGCAATTTCACTTTGTAATTTGGTGGCCATATTTCTGCGTACTAATGAAAACTGATTCAGTGCAAACAGCACCTTTAAAACTCACAAGTACAAATAGTACCAGTACAGCACAGGCAGGATCCTTTTGAAACCATAAATTGGCCAACAAAAGTTTTACTTCTGATAGGAACTGAAGCATCCAGAAGGAGGATGGTGCCCCCTCCATTTTGTGTATGCCCAGTATTTAGCAATGTGACTGGCACATAGTAAGTTGGGTTTTTTATTTTGTTTTGTTTTGTTTTTGCAGGGCAATGGGGGTTAAGTGACTTGCCCAGGGTCACACAGCTAATAAGTGTCAAGTATGCAAGGTCGGACCGGAACTCAGGTCCTCCTGCATCCAGGGCTGGTGCTTTATCCACTGCACCCCCTAGCTGCCCCACATAGTAAGTTTTTAATAAATGCTTAGTGACTGACTGAGTATCACTTCTGATAAGATGGCAAAGGTTTAAAAGATAATAGTATAGATGTTTAACAAAGTCCCCCTGTTGTGGGCTTTTAGAAATATTAAATAATATGTCAACAGAATTTTTCCTGAACTTTAATCTTATTTGAGTGAGACTAAGTTGAACAATCAGTTGTTCAACAACAAATTCTTATTGATAGGGAGAAAAGTATTCTAGAATTTTCTTTATGGTGGTCAGACTAAGAATGGATGAAACTGTTTGTGTTTAATTCAATTATAAGTATCTTGGCCAGAATTAATGAGGAATACTTAGACAGAGTATCACTTTTTATTAACTAAAGGAAGTCTTTTTATCTTGATCATGGGAAGTGATCTTTTGTCCTTGATTTGTTTTTCCAAAAATATAGATTATCTAGAAGGCTGAATCTCCAAACATAATTAATATTTGTATATCTGATGTAATATCCAATGAAAGCTAAGTCAATAAGCATTTATTAAGCACTTACTGTGTTCCTCATGGTGCTAAGAGCCAGAGATACAAATACAAGCAAAAAAAAAAAAGAAAGAAAGAAAAGAAAGGTAGTCTCTAACTTCAAGGAGCTTATGCCATAAGGAAGGAAAACAAACAAAGAAGCTGAAGAAGGGTAGGAGAAGAGGAGAGGGTTAGGGTTAGGAACGTGGTGGCAAAGTTCAGAGTAAAGAGAAGAACTAGAAAAAAGAATAAAATGAGACAAATATTAGCACGGCTAGACTTTTGTTCTGTGTTTGATAAAAAATAAAACCCTAAACTAAGTACCTTTTGTTTTACATCATTATGGACTTTTCTTTTTGGTCTCCTGAAAGTCTAAAAATGTAAGGAATTATGACTTAAGACAGAGTCTTAACAAGAAGGAAGAGGTTTTACCCTCTGGTTCTCTCTAAGCAGACCTATATTTAGAAAATAATAAATCTGTCTCTGAGAGACTCTTTGGTCAAAATGCAGAATACTGAATGGCTTTTACATGATACAGACATTTGAGCATGACTTCATGCCAGCCCATGCTTAACACAGTGCCCCAAGTGCTCAACACAGTCCCTGCATTTAGTGATCTTAATAAATGCTTGCTGACTAACTATAGGCTGACTGACTCCCCCCTTATCCCCATTATATTGTGTATTTCATCGGTTTCATTCCACAATTGAATAGATGTGGTTAAGCCAAACCAGCCATCTAAAATTAGATTAATAAGAGGTTCTCTCTCTAAATACAGGCAGAATCCTGGTAAAGAGTAGGAAGCAAGGCAAGAGTTTGTGCCAAAAAATACCGTTTGACTTGGCTTGTAAATTCTTACTTTCTGTATACTGAGTCTGAGAGCTACAGAGGCTGTAATTCAAAGTATCATTTATGTCTTTTAACTGAACAGGAAGCAAATACTAAGTTCGTATCTATTATGTAATATGAGCAAGCTAACTCAAACCCTCAATCAATTTGAGGATGAACTTTTCCTAAATAAATACACTAATAGCAAGGAAAACTTTGTGCATCTCTAGGTCCTCAAAAAGATGTTGCATAAAATGCAAGTACTATATCTTTCTTAACAGATGATATAAGTTTAAAGTGTAAGCTAATTTCTATCTTTCAGGGACAGAAGTCCAATTCTTCTAGGGACATCATGTACAAATCCTGGATAAGATTGGATTACCCAACAAGTACTCTTCATCTCCTCAGAAGAATGCTGGGATTGGTGTCTGTGGCAAACCTGTGGTGTACTGGCAAGAGTAGTAGATTTGGATGCAGAAGCCCTGGGTTAAAATACCGGACCTGCTACTTATAACCTGTATGACTTCTGGCAAGTCACCTCCCTTTTGGGGGACTCAGTGTGCTTGTGCATAAAATAAAAGGGTTAGAATAGTTAGCATTTAAAGTCCTTCCAGTTTTAAATACTGCTAAATGGGGGGCAGCCAGGTGGTGCAGTGGAAAAAGCACTGGCCCTGGATTCAGGAGGACCTGAGTTCAAATCCAGCCTCAAACATTTGACATGTACTAGCTATGTGACCCTGGGCAAGTCACTTAACCCTCATTGCCCTGCAAAAAAAAAAAAAAAGAAAAAGAAAAAGAAAAAAAAAGGTATATTTGGGGCAGCTAGGTGGCGTAGAGGATAAAGCACTGGCCCTGTATTTAGGAGGTCCTGAGTTCAAATCCAGCCCCAGACACTTGACATGTACTAGCTGTGTGACCCTGGGCAAGTCACTTAACCCCAATTGCCTCACCGGAAAAAAAAAATACTGCTAGATGGCAGGAAGACATGTCACCACTAGGGGCACTCTACTCCCTATCCTTCCTCATTCAAGTCCTGCTGGGCCCACTCTGAATCCATCTGGTAAGCCAGAAGCAGCAACTTTTTTCCCTCCTATGAAATGAAGACTAGAATCCTTACTGTCTGACTTGCCACTTGCATGATTCTATCCATCATGCCACCTAGCTGCTAAATGATTAAATAAAACTATATGTGAATCACTGTGTAACTAGAAAGCTCCTTATAAATATGACCATAAAAATGAAGAGTCAGTCCATCCAAATTTAATACTTTGGGATTAGTGCCTGAGACAATATTATATATCTCACTGATGTGAGCCTATTATTATCCTTCTAGTGGCATATACTAAGAAAAGGATAGAGATAGAGCCTAGGCATATGATTTTATTGATAGGGAACTCTGTGATAAGGAAAATTCCTTTCCTGACAGTGGCATCAACTTCTTTGCAAATTACAGTCATAAAGAATGACCAAGAATAGAGAAAAGTTAAGTGACCTTCCAAGGTCAAAGCTAGGATGTGGCAGAAGCAGAGCCAGATCTAAATGGATCAGAAACTGGTTCTCTGGTCATTTTAATACATTGCTTCTAAGGAAACATTTTCATTCCCATTTATTCTGAGACATACCTGGGACTGGCCAAGATCCTAAGCCCCATGAAGTCATTTTCTAAGACAAATTTTTCTGGTAGGTCATGTGGGTGTTTATGACTTTAGGATTTGCTGAAGTGTCGTTTGCTTGAGAATGCTGGGTGCTAGTAACTGTGGTGTGACACCTACTTACCCATAGTTAGACCCATTTACATTACTTTCCCCGGAAATCTGAAGAATTAAACATCATAAGAACAATGAATTTTCTTATCCAGAGACACAAATTTTGAGCTAAAATTGTTTTATTTTGTGTGTGAATGTTCATGTTCTCTGTCTCTTATAAACAATCCATAATAGTTTAATAAAATAGTGAAAGAGCAATTTAATTCTGAGTTTCTCCTGCCACATCTGTGGTTAGCAAAATACCTCTTGTAAATGACTGCCATATATCTAATTAGTTAAAATATACTGTTCTCCATATATATATATATACACAAAAATGCACACGCGCGCGCACACACACACACATATATATATATGGGGGGATGGGTGTGAATGTATATATGTAAACACATACACACATATATCTATCTATCTATCTATCTATCTATCTATCTATCTATCTATCTATATAAAAACATAGCAGTTAGTTCTAAATATCTCATTCAGATATATATTTTTAAAATATCTCAGCTCACCAAATATTAATGTAGTAAAAGTTTTCATGTTTTTTAAAAGTCTTTTAAGTAAGAACTATTAAAAAATCAGCCAAATTATTAGCAAACAGTTTTTTGAAAGATGGATTACTTTTCACAATAGCCATACTTTGAAATTACACATGCATGGGCACATACACAGACACACCCACACACTGAAAATGCTTGTTAATTTCTCATTACATTTTTGTGAGTTTACTCAGAAAATACATATTTTTAAAAGATAGTGTATAAGATATGCACACACATATATGTGCCTATTTGTATATATGTGTGTATGTATATGTGTATATATGTGTGTGTATGAAACAAGCTGTAGTTATTTTTTTTAATTGGTACATCTGAGGCCAGTTTTACCCAAATAAAGAATTCAAAAAATAGTCACATACAATTTCTAAAAATTGAAAAAACTTTTAAAGGCATGAGCTATATTACTTATGCTTTTCCTCTGGCTGGAACTACTGATCCTGTTAACTTCACTGAAGCTTGTGGATACAAATATCCCCAGGCATTAGCTTTCTGCCAGTACAGTTTTCTGGTTAAAACATGTACATAAGCAATTAGTTTTATGCCTTCCAGTGAGAAATATAAGTGAACACTCATGGCATGAACAAATTGCACATGTAGTACTGTGTCTCTGTACATGGCATTTCTCTTGCCACCAACCCCTAATCTCTCTACCCTCTTCCACCTACCTATACCCCTACCCCTATCGCTCACGCAATGTATTATATCCTATTTTAGGCATGGAGCACTTTGTAAGATGAAACAGAGAAGCTCTGACATTGATTCAGGGCAATGTCAATGCAATAGTTCAGAACACTTCTCTAGCTTTTGAGGTCTGATTTTTCCTATGGCTAGCTGCCTCTGTTTTAGGCACACCCATTTTTAAATCCCACCAGCCTCTCTATAAAACCCACGGTCCTTACTTAGGTCATAATATTTTCAGATTATATCCCTACCATGACCTTAATGTGAGGAAGTGTTGGCTGTTGTTCTGACTGGTCTGTCTTTTATTTTCCCTGTCCCCATGTGTGATCGGATGCCTTCCTTAGTATTCCCTAATGCCACAAATCTCCTCTTCTAAAGTTAAAGTATTTCATAATAAAGGCCTACTGCTTTCAGCCAAGTTGGCTGCTCAGTGCTAGTTAAGTCCCCGTAAAGCAACATTTTTTGTTTTCTAAGCTGTTTCACGAAGAGAAAATGTCCCCCAACACCTTATGGAACAGACCAAAATGGCCCAACTTTCCTGCTTAATGAATACTTTTGTTCTACAAATTAAAAAGACAATGTAAAGAATTGTGACAAAAATCTAAACTGGTAAAACTGGCTGGTGGTTTAGAAGCACCAGGGGAGGACTTCTAGTTGTTCATGCAGAAGAAATGAGGTCAAAGCCAGCAAATTATACATCCATTAATTGAATCTCTTACCACTTTCAAGACAGCTTTTTTCCAACTGTTATAGAAAGCAAATTACAGTAAAGCATGGGTAACACAGTCATATCAGGAAACCCTCTGGTACCATATTCTTGTGGTATACCTGGGAGACTGAGGTAAGATGAAGATGACCTCTTAAGTCCTTGCTGATTCTAAACTCTATGAGGTGGGTTGCACTCCACTTCAGTCAGTGGTAACTGAATTTGTCACAAGTTTAAAGCACTGTGACCATTCTACATAAAAGGACCGGAGGGAAAGGGGAAATATACAGCCTGCATGTAGCCAGAAAAATGTGTATATCTAGTTGCTAAGCCATTAGAAGGCGATTAATTAAGGCAGCAGCATTTATCGAGTGCTCACTGTGAATGGAACTGTAGAGAGTTAGAAAGGAAATTGAAGATAAAGGTTCCCATGCCAAAGGAGTTTAGAGTCTAATGGAAGAGATGATACCACACAAAGGAAGATACACACAGGAACGTTAACAGTGGTGGCATAGGGGAAAGACTAATGGAGCAGTGGAGAGGAGACTGGAATTGGCACCTCAGCTATGCTAATAATTAGCTGTGACCTTGGGCAAATCATTCAGACTTTACGGACTTTAGTTCTCTTATCTGCAAAAAGAAAAAATGTTGACCAGATGATCTCTAGCATCCCTTCTGATTCTAAAATAAGGGATTATGCTCTAAAATGCAACAGAAAGTAATGCATTCATAAAAAGTAAGTTAGAACCCAGATGGGATTAGTAAGGGAGACTTTCATGGAGGTACAAAGATGTTAAAAAATATAGTGGAATCTATTAAAGCATTGAGACATGGCCACCCACTATAGATATGAATACAACTATGTTCCACATTATTCTTTGATTGATGACTGTCACGTCAAAAAAAAAAACCACACACACAAAGAAACTAAAAATGGTTTCACAAAAAAAATCCTTCCTAGATCATATGCTTATTTGTTAAAGGAAGGAACTGGATAAGATGATCTTGAAGATCTATTCCTAAATCTATGATCTTCTAATTTCATTTTCCATCCCTTCCTCATCTATATAGTACCATTCTTGTCCATCAGTTATTGTCAGGTCTTCATTAGAAAAGATGTTTCTCTAGACTGGTATATAGTTTTCTTTTCACTTTTATTGCATAGCCATATTCAGTATAACTAGATAGACATCTATCAAGAATGCCATTTCTTGAGCATGATTAATTTATCCTTTGACATGAAAATGTTGCTAACAGAGACACTACAAGATCCCAATAAAGCATAGCTAGCTTCAAGCTTTTGCACAATGCAACATTCAACTGTATTTTTTAAACATTTCATTCAGTCATTCAGCAAACATCTAATTAACTGTATAGAAAGCTTGGAAAGGGGGAAATGGGTTTGAGATATTTTAGACTTTTAATTGACAGGATGTGGCAATGTATTTGAATGTGGTGGAGAAAGCAGAAGGATGAGATAAAAAGGACCTGGATTCATACATTTATACTTTTTCTAGTTTTAAAAGGCTAAATTAGTGTCTCTTTGGGCACAATGACAGATATTTATTTTTTTGAATTTGGTTTCCTTTATCATGTCAGTCGATCTATAAGTATTTATTAGGTGCTTTCTTTTGTGCCATTAACCATGCTCAATGCTAGGGGCAGAAAGAGAGACAAAAATGTGATTTGCTCTCAAGAAGTTCATATTCTAATAGGGAAGACACCAATCAAAAAAGCATATGAGATATGTACTCTGGAAATGTAAGGTAATCTCAGTAGGAAGGCTCCAGGAGTGGAGGGGGAAAGGAGTCAGTATTAGACCAGGGATTCAAACCCAGGTCTGCTGACTCCGAATCCAGCCATTATTCCACTCCCTTATTACCTTAAAAGAATTTCTTTCCTCCCTCTTTTCCCCATATGCATCCTGAATTACTTTTAATATAATACATGTTTGCCTTTTGGTAGCTGCTCCATATCCTTTGGATAATGTATAAACTTTTACAATGATAATCAATTATATAACTTTATACAACCACCTCATTCACTACTGCCACATCATCGATGCTCCCTTTAAGGTGAAATCTAGCCATTCAATAGAGCTAACCAACAGTTGAGAATAAAGAATAGTGTATCGTTTGAAGCTACAGGAGGGATTTAATTAACTAACCTGGAATCCTGCCAGGACATTAGGGTTAATAGCCTGCCTCTCATGAAAAGCATCATGGGATGTTCAGCAATTGTAAACCATCAGGGCCTTTATATCTTTTTGGAAAGATGGCATGATCAGCATTAGAGTATGGGGTTACTGATTCAATGAAAATCTAAGGTAAGAACAATACCACATTTATTCCCACTTAATTTTTCTTGTGCATTATTTTTTAAAGAGACTTTGTGGCTGTTTAGTTTTGTTATTGTCTCTACAACTGATTTCTCTTATCCTGCCCTGTTCTGAAAACTTGGTTAGAGCAGCTTAAAGATATGAATGAACTCTTGGCTCAAAGGAAAAAAAAAAGGAGGGCTTAAACATCTTCATATTTCTTCAATTGGTCTTGCTGAACTTTTGAGGTAGAATAAAAGATTAGGGAAATACTATAGGGGTTGACCCTGTATCCTCCCCCAGGATCATCTTTCCACAGGTGGGAAAAAAACTGTTCACACAATGTTCCCTACCTTTTAACAGTAAAATAGCTGTTTAAAATATGGTGCATTATTCAAATAATTGCTCTCTCTCAGTTTTAGCTACAACTTCTGGGTGAATGGCTCCTGTTTCTCTATCTTTGATTTTTCCTTCAAATTCCTGCCCCATATCTCCAAGTGTTAGGGGGCATCTCTACTCAAAATTCCTGCTGTTCTTTCAACTCAACATGTCCAAAATGAAGGTCATCATTGCCTTCCCCTTTGTATTCCTCAGTTTCATCTCCAACTTCCTGAATCCTTTCCATCATCCCACCATTGTTACAGGGTTTCCATAGTTCCTCCCATATTTGGTAATGTGGTAGTCATCATGATGGGTATCACTGACCTACCAGTGAGAAAGAACATTTTGAGCTATTTCCAGAACTCTACTTTTCTTGATAACAGGACAGTTAATAACGAATACCTTAAAGTTGTATCCCCAGCCCCACTGTTCATTGTAGTCTGAGAGTTAACACATAATGTGTTCTGATTGTTTTAATGGGAATGAAGGAAGAAGAGGAGAAAGTTCCCTTTTACATTTAGCTTATACCAGGAATTAAGAGTTCTTCAATGGCACACAAATTCAGGGGGTGACTTCTTATTGTGGGTACAAGCAAGGACTGTCTCATCTTATATAGTGGGCATATGGGAGAAAGATAACTATCTGTTCATCTGATGGGAATCAGACTCCCCTCATTCTAAACTGATTTATTCCCACTGATCTTGTATCTTCTCTAGTTCATCTATATGGACAGGCATTACAACATCCTCTAGGATGTGCAGCTAAGAAAGAATATATCACTGAAGATGAGATTTAGAGTTTGGGAATTTTGATCCTTGATGATTCCTACTGTTGTTCCCTTGCCTTCCAACTATAGAGAGAGCAGGAACTTGGTAGCCTACGCCTGATTTTGACCACCTCTCTTTTATCAGTTTTCTAGGGAATAAAAGTCTTCTTTTCCTCATCTAGTTATGGATAAGGTTCCAGCCTTTGCACTCAGTTCAGGGCCTGTGCCTTTCCTGGTGGGGAAGTTAGGAGGTGAAGGAGCGGGGAGAAGGTTATGCAAGAGGACTGGGAGGGGCTGGCCACCTCAGAGAAAGGTCTGGCTTTATAGTCTGGATCTGGGAGCAAATTTCTCTTCTAATAAAGAAGTCCATATTTGCCCACATGAGGAAAGAAAAGGTAAGCTAGGACCATACTCTTAATATCAATAATTGTGATTTATTTATTTAGGAGGCAGTTGGAATACTAGCTGAACAGCTGGCTAATGAGCCAAGAAGACCTAGCCCTTGCCTCCAACACATGGTGGTTGTGTGACCCTGGCTAAGTCACACCTTGTGTTCTACTCAGTATTCTAGGCAACTTTCTTAAGACTAAAAGTTGCAGAGAAAGTAATGATTTGTAGTGGTAGGAATTTCCTTATCTGAGAGTCCCCTATATCAGCAAACTCACAAGTGCAGTCCCCAGTCCCTTTCTCTCTATATTTGGGATTATTGTCAAGAATTCCATTTTAATTATATGAATGTCATTATTAACAGATTTGTATGTTATTGATTCTCTTTGTGGACCATGTGCTTAGTACCAATTTACAGGAAATTGGTATATTCATTATTAAACTGAGTTCCCTTGAAAGTTTCCATGAATATTTTTATCTAGAAGTTAATTTGTGGGTTTAGTTTTTCAGGAATTTGCTAAGACCAAGGAAAAAAGACACCAGTAATCCTGACACTGAAATATATTTAGAGGTACAGCAGACTTGACAGCTAGTACAAGTCAGGGGGTTTTGCCTTTTGTTGCCCAGTGTTAAACACCAAGTTTTGAATTACCCAAGCTCAAAAACTAGTAACTGTTGAAAGTCTTATATACAAAAAGTGTTGGACAGAGTAGGAAAAGCTCTAGATTTAAGTCTCACTTCTGCAACAAGTTCTGCAATATGAGCTCAGGCAAGTCACATCAACTCTGAGTTTCTGTTTCCTTATCTATAACATAGGGATGATAATATCTGTACTCCTAGCCTCAGTTCTATGGCTGTTATTTCTTTATCTCTGCCCTCCTCTTCTATGCTTCCTATATCTATTCTGTCACCAAACTCCATTGTTTCTTCTTTTAAAATATCTTTCACAGCCCTTCCTTTTCATTCTTATTGCCTCCACCCTAAGCCAAGCCTTGACCATCCTCATGACCGAATCACCAAAATAATATAACTACTATCCTTGCCTGCAGTTTCTCCCCTCATTCCAATCCTTAATCCCTCTTGTAGAATACTATATCTTCACTAGAAACATCTCTCACCCTTTCCTGCATTCAAAAAGCCAGTGGATTCAGCTGCTCTATGAACAAAATCAGAACTCACCTTGTCATTAGAGGCTGTCCACTATCTGGTTCCATTCTACCTCATTTTTGTGGGGACCAATTTTTAATTGGGGAGTGCTAGCTAAGCGGCTCGCAGCAATATTGGGGCAAGGAAGGAAACCAGCAGCCTCCCTCAAAACAGAACAAGATTTATTTTAACAAGAACGAACTTAAAAAAAAAAAAAACCCAAACAGGATCAGTAGGATCAAGGGAAAGGAAATAAAAGGGGGAAAGGAAAATTATAATACCTGAAAAATACCACCGCCCAGGAATCAGCTGAAAATATGCAGCAGAACGCCTGTCGCTTTCCAGCTTCCACCTAGAATGCCCAATTCTCCTCCCTCAAACCTAGAAACAACCCACACAGTCCCAGCCAATGGGATAGCCGCTCTGACAGTCACATGACTGCCCTCACTAGGCTTCCAATCATTATAATTTTGCCAGGCCCATGTAGGCGAGTGATGAAGACTTGAGGTGCCAGAGCCCTGGCAATGGCTATAACCAGTGGGTGGAGCACCATGCAGTTTGAAGAGCCCCAGGCCATTGCGCGCCAAGGCATAAAAACCTCAAATAACAATTAATTCTTTACATTTTCTTCCACTACCCTATGCAAACTTCATGCCCTGGTAGATAGGTTTTCACACTCCCACACCCCCAATATATCCCAAGCTCATTTTCATCTCTGAACTTTTGATGGTGCCAACCTACTATGAAAAATTTTTTTTCTTCCTTTCTTGCCTGGGAAATATTCCCCAATGATTTTGGCCCTTGAAAAGTATACAAATTTATGCAAACTAAAGTATTATTTCTTTTTTTTAATCAATAATTCATTGTTACTAATGTTATTATTAAATTTAAGGATTATTGCCTATTGTGACCTCCTATAATAATGTATACCACTAACTTTTGTATTTAGTCATTTTCTACCTGATAATAGGAAACCACAAAATCCCTAGCATATCATCTCAGCAGTTAACAGCCTCCATTGTTCTTGCACAGCTCTACCATGACTTCTTCAATTCCCTACCTGTCTTCTTGTTTGCCTTGTCTCATCTCGGGATCATATTTCCTTGGACTCTCATTCTTAATCTGTCTATAATGGGAATTTGACACCTTGGTTTCTACACCACCTCACTCCCCTCCACCTTTCATAGAGTTGTTGTGGTTCTGCTAATAGTCATTATATAACACATAGTGAATAATGATGCAATGGACAGTTGTAGCTCATTGAAATATCAGCAAAAATGTATTAGTTAACACCAAATAGTTGGTCAACATAGCCAACAATCAAACTAATGCACTGTGTACTTATGAAGTTAGTTTCTTAAAATCTAAGGGCAAAGCTTCACATTTTTTTCAATATTAAATTTTATCTTATTTGATTCCGATTACTTTCATTTGTTTTGATTCTTTTCTGAAAAGATCTTTTGGAATTTTGACTCAGTAATCCAATATCCTAACTATCCCTCCTCATCTGCAAATGAGATAATCATTCTACATATGCCTTAACTATATGAATTCAATTGAACATACTCTTTGTAGGAATAGAGACCTGAATAATTGGAGAGCTATGTATTGGCTATGACAGTAAAATGTAGATGACAATGCTATCTAAATTAATTTACTTATTGATTTCCATACAAATCAAACTACCAAAAATTAAATTATAGCATTAAAGAATATAATAACAAATAATCATCTGGAGTAACAAAAGGCCAATAATTTTAATCAAAACAAAATTTTAAAGTGAAATTAAAGAGTATAAGTATCAGTACCAGATCCCTAAGTATACTGTAAAACAGTAATAATCAAAGCTCTTTGGCACTGGTTAAATATTAGAGAAGTCAATCAATGGAATTGCTTATATACCTACATAATACAGAGAAGCAAATGAACATAGTAATAGAGATTTTGATAAGCTTGGATAAATCTCAACCACTGGGGCAATCTCTCAGTCATGATTTGATGAAAACTTAGGAGGAAACTAGAAAGCAGTCTGGCAAAAATGAGGTTTAGACTATATACCAAGATATATTCCAAATGGATACATGATTTTATTCAAGTCCTTTATTTCCAGAATGCTTTCCTCCATCTCTGTTTACTGCAATTCTTGACAATCAATTTAAAATGTATCTTTCAGGATCAATCAAAAGCCAGAATAATCAAAATATGACATCAAAATTGGGACAGTCCTTTTTTACTTCAAACACACTTCTAAATATATTATTTAATTTTATCATCACAATAAGACCAAGCATTTTTTTTCCATAATAGAGATGCAGAAACCGAGGCCCTGAGAAATCAAGTAAATTTTCCGAAGTTATACAGCCAGCCTGGACCAGAATCCAGGTTTCCTGACTCTTCAGCTAGTATTCTTTCTATGTCCCCATTGGTTAATACTCTAGATGGTTAAAATAAGCAATTAAGAAAAACTACATTGCATAAGGCCACATATGCCATGCTTCAATCTCTCCTGAAGGATCAAGACTAGATTATGTTGAATACTACGTCATGGTTTGAACAGCTATGATTATGATTATTATTTAGATGGGATGGAGAACTGAAAAGTGAAATATTCCTTGAGATCCATCCAAACATATATGAAAACCAAACACTAAGCCAAGAAGAGTCTTTCAGAATACCAAGGGGCAGATGGCAGGAAATGAGAAAAGGGTCTAGAAGAAATGTAGAAAGAATGAGAAAGAACTCTAGGTATTAACCACAAGATATTACCCAGCATCAAAATGAAGGGTTTTTAAAAAATTTATTATATTGGGCAGCTAGATAGCTCAGTGGATAAAGCACTGGCCCTAGATTCAGGAGGACCTGAGTTCAAATCCTGCCTCAGAAACTTGACACTTACTAGCTGTGTGACCCTGGGCAAGTCACTTAAACCTCATTGTCCTGCAGAAAAAAAAATTATTTTCTTTTCTTTTAAATTTATGGAATGAAACAAGCATAGGAAAATGTTTTAAAAATTACACATGAAAAGGTAAATCTGTTATGTATAACTTGATATTCCTTTTAAACATATAAAGTTATCATGTAAATTTCTATTTTTTCTTTTTTTTCTTCCCTCCTTCCCCTGTCCTAGACACAAATATATGTAAGTGTGTGTATATATGTTTATACATATATATGTGTGTGTGTATGTATGTGTGTATCTGCACATATCTGCACATACATATATACATGCAAAATCATTTTTTATATCGATTTATCATTTCTTTCTCTGGATATAGTTTTTTTTCCTTCATATGTCCTTTATAGTTAATTTGGGTAGGTATAATAGTTGAAATGATTTATTTGCTTAAAGTTGCTCTTAAAACAATATTGGTATTCTATTGGTTTTACATGTCTCAGTTTTCATTATTTCATGCAAGTCTCCATGTTTTTTCTAAGATCAACAAGCTCATCATTTCTTATATCACAGTAGTATTCCATCACAATCATATACCAAAACTTGTTCAGCCATTCCCCAATTGATGGGACTAAATAATTCTTTTTTTAAAGAAACTTTTAATCCAAGACATTATTCCAATGCCTCTTTTGTTTTGTGTATTTGGGCATTATCACTCTTTAGGAGCTGGTGAGGAAGGTTTGTTTACCGACTTTCACTCTGTATTTGTACCATTTGTTAATGTATACCCATGGGCAGGGCTTGTTTAATTGAGCATTTAGCTCTAAAATGCCTAGAGAAGACAGCCCAGAAAGATAAGCTATAGGGGTAATGTGCATTATTCAAGATGTCCACTGATTCTCCAGAAATAATTCAATTTAATTAGGGTGATAGTTTTAGAAAAGTGTTTATAAGTGATATTTTTCAGAGAACCATTTCTCTGAGTTAGAGTGGAAAGAGCATTAGTGTGAGGAGTCAAAAAACCTAGGTTCTAGAACTGGCCCTGCCATTAACTTTGCTGGGTTGTCTTAGATTACACATTTCGATTTCTCTAAACTTTAATTTCCTTATTTGCAAAATAAAGGGTTTGCATATGTTGCTTTTGAGATCCCTTTCATTTCTTATATCTTAAAATTTTATATTAATCTAGATTCTTTTAGGCAGAAGGACACTAATTCTCTATTTAGTGTAACATGTTTGCTTTGCCGGAGAACCATCTAAACATGAATTGTGAAGCAAATTGATGACAATTAACTTCAGTCTACAACTTAATTTTGCAGAATCCCATATTAGGTTTGGGTTAGAATAAAAGAGTAGACCATCTACTCTATAAAATAATATATATAGAGTGTTTTGTAAACTTTTAGGCACTATAAAATTTTAGTTAATGAAAGGGAGCATAACGGAGATTGGATTACATGTTAGGTCCTACCTTTGGTGCTTACTGACAAGTCACCTAAATGCTGAGTTCCCTCAATTATTCTCTCAAAATGTAAATTGTAGAGGAGTTGCCTGTGTTGGTAGAAGATATTTCCATGCTTGGTGTTACCTATATCAATGAAATAACAAGTCTAGATATTACAAAAAGTACAGTGGAGTCAAAAATACCTCAGCTTAAATTCCATCACTTACATTTTGTAGTTGTGTGGTCCTGGGCAAGTCTCACAGGTAACTTGATAGGATTTACTAAGTCATAGGGAAAACTACAAAGTTCCCTATACTAATGACATATTGGATCACTTGTACATCATTGTTGTTATGATTATCTCTTTTCAATGTGAGGAAATTGAAATACCAAGAAGATTACAGTCCAAGGCCAAATAGTTGGTTAATAGTAGAGCCAGGCACACAACCATTCTGGCTTATGGCTATCAGTAGAGAGTCAAAGGTCCAATTACTTATACCAGGGTGATTTTTTTCCCTAGATATGCCAATGAGGTACCATGTGCATATAAGGGAACTCCTGTCGAGCTTTCAGTTATAGCCTTACTTAGCCAGCTCCTTGGTGTTATTCTTTATGAATTCTATGTACTAATTAGAGGCAAAGGGATGTATAGCAACAAGAGTTATGCTTTTTCTATTGGCATAGGGTAGATATAATTGTAGGCTGAATCTCGCCCTTGGGATAAGTTCACTTCTATCACAATGATGGGGAGATTGGGGGCAGCTAAGTGGTGCAGTGGATAAAGCACCAGCCCTGGATTCAGGAGGACCTGAGTTCAAATCTGGCCTCAGACACTTGACACTAGCTGTGTAACCCTGGGCAAGTCACTTAACCCTCACTGCCCTGCAAAAAAAAACAAAAAACAAAAAACAAACAAACAAAAAACAATGAAGGGGAGATTTAAACACATTTATTTTATTTAATTTGACCTTGATAGTTTGTGATGATTGGAAAGGAATATTATCTCCATTTTAAAAGAGAAAATTAAGAGAAATAATATGCCCAATTTATACCATTGGCCAAAAGTTTATACATTGTGCGATTTGTCCCATAAAGCATCATAGAGTTGGAAGAGATCTAAGAGGCTATAGTAAACAATACCTTGACAATGATTTCCTCCAAAATACAACATAACAAATAATTATCTGGCCATTAGAAGATCAAAGATTTAAAGAGGGAACCAGTGAAGAGCTATCTGATTTCCTGAACCAAGAATCAAATTTGTATAGAGTAACTCAATTGCCTTGTTTTGTACACCTCGAGTTTACAAGAGAAGATTAAATTCAAAGTATAACAATTTGCTTTTAGATCCTCTAATTTGTGGTGTAGTGAAGAGTGATAGATTTGGAAGCAGAGGAAAAATATTCAAATCTCAGCTTGATGTGACCTCGAACAAGTCATTTAACCTTTTTGAGCCTCAATTTCCTTATGCGTAGATTGACTCAATGAAAAAGGTCTTTTCCCTCTCTAAATTTGTGATCCTATAATAGCCAGAAAACTATTTTAGGTGATGTTGTTGAGGAGATCCTTGACAAGATATTGGCTGTATTACAAGACCTCTTTGCTTTCTTCCAACTTTATGATGCTTTGTGGACATAATATATCATACATGTATAGAATCAACTCAATGATCCCCAGGCAAACTACTCACATTTTAGATCTTGCTTTTGTAGGTGACCATAGTCAACTCTGTCTAATTAAGTATTTGAATGACATCTTGAATTCTTGCTATTTTCTTTTACACACTGTGAAATCTTTAGCTCTACTGAGTCATTTGAAACTATAATAGAGAACTAATCTCTCCAATTCCCAGCAACATTTGTGCCAGGAAGTAAAACAAAGGCAATAATGTTTTAAGTTGGTGCCTCCCTTCAGTCTGAGAGATGTTAATGATTCTGTGAATTCAGTGGGAGCAATAGTAGATAGAGCTGGTCAATGGGAAATGCTTCCCCATTTTTTTTGGCAAGGGCATTGTCTTCCAACGCTAACTATTAAAAATTGTGGCATTATCCATTACTTTAATGATATGGCTGTTCAACTGGACTTCAACATCATCTCCAGAGATTCACCTTCCTACAAGATCACATCAACTCTGAAACTCACACCTCCTTAATATCCCCTGCTCCTTGGCCCCTCCCTTCCTCCCTCTTATTAGAAAGGGTATGGGAGGTGGACATTAGAGAGTTCCTTCCATAGCCTCCATTTAAGGAAAAGACTTAGGGCAAACATCCCATAATTTTCCACCTAGCTGTAGGTTTTCATTATGTTCCCCAAGCTAAGTATACCCTGACACATCCTCCAATAGATTGTCTTTTGCCTTTCTTAATATCCCCAGCCCTTAGCACAGTTTCTGACAAATTACAGAGACCTAATAAATGTTTATTAACTGATTGATTATTATTATTTAGATTATCCATTGTCTAGGAAATTGATGCTCCATTTGATCTATGAAGATCCAATCTGATAGACATTTATTAAGCATATATCAGAGTCAGGAGCTTTGCTAGGAGCTAGGGGTACAAAGATTAAATTAAAAACAGTCCCTGCTCTCAAGAAGCTTTCACTCTACCATAAGATTCATTTTCAGCTAGCTTAATGTTGGCTAGTTTAAAAGAAGGAAGATCCTCTACTAATCATCAGAAAGATGGGAAGTGTATGGTTGTTGAGGTCAAATAAGCTAAACCCATGTGCTCCATAATGAATTCCATATTACCATAAGAAATATGAAAAAAGTTAATGAGGTAATAAAAGTTGGATTTTTCTAACTGAAAGCTGTCATGCTCACAAGTTAATAGACATTGCTGCCATTTCTAGTTCTTTGGCAATTAAGGTGGAATAAGCAGGTGCTTTTCTTCCAGTTTTTCATCTATAAAGCTATTCTACAAAAGCTACTTGTCTGATGGTCTCTGAAGAGCAGCCAAGAGTTGACCAGACATGAGAATTAATTACCCTCTAACCCTAGAAAGAAGTCCCCACAGGTTAGGGGTGAGGTCCATCAGTAGGTCAAGAGGAAAATAGTTTGCCCAGCTGTTGCTGTCATGATGCCCATTTGAGGGCTTAAGAGAAGACTTTCTTTTCCAGGTGAAAACTCTCACAAATTCTGAAACTGAATGAGAAATAGAGAAAGGATGCGAATGGGTTTCTAAAACCTAATATCATCTTTGAAATTTTTATGTTCTTTCTGAGTGCTGAACCCACAATATAGATGCCCTTAAAATATCATTCTGGATAGATGCTGTATGACTGCATGGGGCATTTTTTAAAGCAACATTAAATGTCAGAACTTGACCCAATTTTGCTAAATTCCATGATTGAGAGAACACCATAAGAAACAAAACAATTCATAGCAATATGTAAACTTCACGAAAAGAAGGGGCTTCAAACAAAAGTATGCCCTACTCATTAGGAGGGGAACTAGCATTGTGGGAAAATATGAAATTTTCATGAACAAAGCATGGTTCTTGTGTAATTTTAAAAAATCCTAATTTCTCCTAGGCAACTCTTAAAAGCTGCCCTTTGTGGAACATTATGGCTGAAGTCCATGGTATGATTGAAAGTAATAGACCCCTGGAAATGAAATGTAACTCTGGGATTTTCTGTGCACATTGTTTTGTGGAGAGACAATAGATTACTCTCAAAACCCAGGAAGCATCCTGTGAGTCTGTTTTAATTCTCAAGGGTTTCTTTGCCATTTCTAAAAATACACACTCCCTCTGGTGGTCAAAGTAATATACTAAATTCTCCAGGTTATTAAAGAAAAACTGTAGTTGCCCTATGTAATAGGCAGATTTTTAAAGAGGCCCTCTTGCTTATGTGGTTTCTTTTCATCATATGGTGTAGTGTGGATCAGATGCAAAATAAATGAAGTATAAGATATACAGGTTTACATTAAAATATCATTTAAAACCTTTTCCTTTCATATATATTTATATAAGTGCATCTATAAATATATACCTATGTAAATGATACCATACTTAATAATTCCATCAGCTGGAATATATATGCATGTGTGTTTGTATATATATATATATATATATATATATATACACACACACACATACACACAACTGATGTGTGTATGTGTATGTAACTACACAATACTTTAGAATTAACTATTCAGAATAAGGAAGATTGGTAGGTAAATCATATAGGGGATCTGTTATTCCTATATTTTCAACAAGCATTTGACTCAGTAATTAGTGTGTATCAGTAAATGACAAGATGATTTGCACATTCTATCAGGCAATTCATTAAAAGGCATACGAAATATATACAAAGTAAATCCAAAGTGATGGGGGTGGGGGAAGTGGTATTTTAAGCTGAATGATATGAAGACTGTGTATTCCAACTCTGCCCTCTGACCTCCAAATTGATTTCAAAGGGAGGGGACAAAAACCAAAACTTTACATTTTCACATCATGACATTGTGATTAAGACCTTTTTTAGGGGCAGCTAGGTGGTACAGTGGATAAAGCACCTGCCCTGGATTCAGGAAGACCTGAGTTCAAATCCAGCCTCAGACACTTGACACTTACTAGCTGTGTGACCCTGGGCAAGTCACTTAACCCTCATTGTCCCGGGCCCCCCCCCCCAGAAAAAAGACCTTATTTAAGCTTACACATGATAATCCTTCATAAGAGAATCACAGAATTTAGAATTGCAACGAACCTTAAAAATCATCAAGCCCAATTTCCATATAAGAACACTATAGATAATAGAGTTAAAATGACTGGTTCATGGTCACATAGATAATTAGTACCATGGACCAATATAAACAATCCCGGTATAAATAGGACTAAGATTAGTAAATTTGATGACCCCAAGCCATTCATTAATTTTCCCTATAATATGTATTTACCTGATATGACTATAAAGCAGTGCAACAGATTTACATTAGCTACAAAAAGAATGCATCTATATAAAAACTTATGTCCATTTAAACTCTCACCAATGATAGATTTTTAATATGTTTTTTATTTTTAAAAATATTTTTTCAAGTGTGAAAACTGATTTTATTCATTAAGGTAATTCCCTGTACCAATGTAGATTGCCAACTGTTCTGCAACCTATAGACTTAGAGAGTTACCTTTGATCTCAAGTTAAAATAGAATTTAAATTCAAATTGATTTTTACTTCAAAGAAATATTTTTATACTCATTCCATTAATGTTGAATGATACTGAATGCACATTACTAACTCGAGTAGCAATAAACTTGTGTTATTTTCATAAGAAATCCTTTTAAGGCTTTTTAATGTCTATTTTAAGATTAGTGTTACTTTTGCAATTATATGGTACATTCCCAGGGTTTCCAATTAAAATATTAGAAGTGAGGCATTTCACTTCAGAAGAGATAACTATTGCTTTCAACACTATAATCTAATAGAGGAAACTAGTTTTGAATGCCCACAAAGCCAATCCTGCTGCAAGAGAATTCCCAGAACTCTATATTCCTCTTTCCAACATCACTTAATCATCAAATCTAATGTTAAATGCTCTTTTGTCAGTATCTATCCTACCTGATCTTTACAGTTTTTAACATTATTGACATTGCTAACTATCCCTAACTACTAGATATCCTCTCCTTTATTGGCTTCAGAAACACTCTACTTTCCTGCTTCCTTTTACTGCTGTAATAATTCTCCTGTCTCCTTCACTAGCTTCTCACCCTGCCCCTGATCCTATAATATGGGTATTTTCCAAATATCTGTGTTCTTGACTCTCTTCTCTACATTATATTTCTTAAAAATTTTATTCATCCCCAGCATTTCAATTACCACCTCTATGAAGGCAGCTCTGACTTATTTCTCCTGACCTCTCCTTATGAACAATTCTACACCTGAATTTCCAATAATAGGACATATCCATCTCAAAGCATCACCTGCATCTCAAATTTAACATTTCCCAAAGTGAGCTCATTAACTTCTCCTCTAAACATAGCTCTTCTATAGACTTCACTGTTTCTGTCTGTGGCATCATAATTTGGTCATCCTTCCATGTTTTCTAAAGGGCAGGTCGATGGCACAATGGATAGAACGCCAGGCCTGGAATCAGGAAGACTCCTCTTTGTAAATTCAAATCTGGCCTCAGACACTTACCAGCTGTGTGACCCTGGGCAAGTCACTTAACCCTATTGGCCTCAGTTCTTCATATATAATATGAGCTGGAAAAGGAACTAGCAAACCACTCCAGTACCTTTGCCAAGAAAACTCCAAATATGGTCACAGAGTTGGGTATGACTGAAACATGATAGAACACAGATCCGTGTTCTCAACATTGGAGTCGTCTTTAATTATTTTCTCATTCTCACCTCTAATATCAATCACTTACAAAATCCCTATATACCCTTCCTCTGCAACATTCATAAATCCATTATCTTCACTCTTTCCCCATAGATACTACCATAGCAGAAGCCCTCATTGCCACCTACTTGCATTATTTCAAGAGGCTCCCTTCAGGTCATTCCATCTCTGTTCTCTGTCTTCTGATCCATCTTTCATACTGCTAGCAAAAAAAAAATCTTTCTTACACATAGATCTCATTATATTACTCATCCATCCAAAAATCTTCAGTGGCTCCTTGTTGGTTACTGAGAAATTCACATACTCTGCCCACCATTTAAGGCCTCCAGACAACTTTATGCATGTTACCTTTCTTTACACACTCTACCCTCTCACCCAGGGCTTCTTAAAGTTTTTCCACTCACAATCCCTTTTTTCCAGATACATTTTTATGTGACCCCAATTATATAAGTATATAAAAAAGGTATACCTAACCTTTTACTGTTGAGAAATTTTTCATGACCCCCACGTTTAGTTATGTGACTCCATATGGGCTTGTGACCCACAGTTTAAGAAACTTTGTTCCAGCCAAACTGATCTACTCCCTGCCCCTATGTTCTCTATGACTGGGAAGGAAGGAAGGAAAGAAGGAAAGAAAGAAGAATTTTTCAAATACCTACTATGTGTCAGGCACTGTGCTGTTTTGCATATATTATCTTGTATGATCCTCACAACAATCCTGGGAAGGAGGTGCTATTATTCTCCCCATTTTATAGCTGAGGAAACTGAGGCAGACAGCAGCTAAGTGACTTGCCTAGATCACAGCTAGTAAGTGTCTAAAGCTGGATTTGAACTTGTCTTCCTGACTTCAGGCCCAGTGTTCTATCCACTGTACCACTTAGTTGCAAAGGCATAGATGTGAGAAATGGAATGTGGTAGAGAGATGATGGCATGAATTGTATGGCAGATACCAGGTAGGCCAATTTAACTGGAATGTAGAGTACATGAGGAGAAGTTTTGTGAAATAAATATGAAAAAATAGGTTAGAGTAGGGGCAGCTAGATGGTTCAGTGGATAGAGCACTGGCCCTGGAGTCAGGAGGACCTGAGTTCAAATTTAGCCTCAGACAATCGACACTTCCTAGCTGTGCAACCCTGGGCAAGTCACTTAACCCCAATTGCCTCATAAAAAGAAAAAAAACAGATTGAAAATAGGTTAGAGTAGGAATTCTTTACCTGGGTATCGATTTTGGGTCAGTGAACCTGGATATAGAAAACAACAACAACAACAACATATCTTTATGTTCACTAAACTCTAATGGAAATTTAGCATTTCCTTCCATTATAAATAGGTTACAAATATTATTCTGAGAAGGGGTTCATAGGCTTCATCAGACTGACAAATGATTCTATCACATAAAGAAATCAAGAACCCCTGGTTTTAGATTCAGAAATGTTAAGAGTTTTAAATACCAAACAAAGAATTATTTTATACTGGAGGCAAAGGAGCCTGAAAGCTAAAACGTCTTGAGTGGGAGAGTGATGCTTTAGGAATATCTACTTGGCAACTGTAAAGAGTGGATTAGAGAGAGGAGAGACTGGGGAGAGGGAGGTCAACAAGAGCTAAACATCTCCTCACTTAAACCTTTTTCTCTTTAAACTTGGACCAAGCTCAAGCAGACAAGACCTGCTTGGTATCATTTTTTTCACATCTTGAACCTACTGACTGTGGCAATATTCTTTGGAACTGTAAGAGTAGAAAGGATCCCCTGTTTGCCTCTTCCTGTTTTGTAAATGTCGAATTCAAGAAAAAGTACACATCAGAAACATCCTATGAAATCCCACCAGTTTTGAAATGTTTCACATTCTTGATTTTTTGAAAAATCCTAGCTCAGTCTGTGTGATAGAAGCTTCTTTTTGCTGTCAAAGTGATCAAAGAGAGGTTGGAAAAGACTCCATAAACAGATGCTGCCCCGTGACAAACCTTAAAGAACAAGACTGTAGGGCCAGATGTTGGAGTGACCTTCCGACTACAGAACATGTTTGGCATGGTGTTGATTTAGATAGCTGTTGGCAGGGGCCTTAAATCCAGCAGCTAAAAAAAATTTCAAAATTATGGATTTCCCCCCACACATACCCTTTTCCCTCATTGCAAAACCTGAAACCTCTGGTCAGTGGGGCTGATGGCTGTCAAAGAAGTTGAATTCACCACCCAACCCTGCCAGTAGGCATCACATCAAAAGGGAGTTAGCTGAGTGAACAAGGGCATCTTCGGGCTATGCCATTTTGCATCCTGTTCAACTTTCAACAGCTGTTTCTTGAGTGAATACAGATGCAAAATAATTAAATTGAATGTGTTACATTTTCAATATATAGTACAATGTATATACTGATGACATTAGTCATGACTGTATTCTTCTCTATGTAATTCACAATAGAAAAGAACCTGACCTCTTTATCAGGATCCTAAATGACCAGGCCAGTCAATAGATCTAGTCAAGACACAAAAGAGGGGTTCTCTTCACTTGTACTCTTTACCATGAGTCAAAGAAGGTATGAACTGGTAATTTTTAAAAAGCATAGTATAACTGACTAAGTAGATATTGTTTATGTAAACCATTTTTCCAAACTGGCAATTTTCCCCAAAAGTCTCAGAGAATCATCTACCTCATTTTATTACATTTTAAAAGATCTATCATTATATTATGTCATCCTGGCCCACTAGTCAAAACTGGTCAGTTTTTGTTTGTAAACAAAATGCCCCAATTAGTAAGCATTATAAAAATGAGGCAAAACATCTCTAATCTTGAGTACTGGTGGGATTTTAAGTCTTAGTAAATATTCAGTGGAAAACAAATAGAGAACACAAAAAAGTCTTGCTTTATCACATTAGATGTGATTGAAGACTACACAATTCTTCTTACGCTTTTGGACATCTTGTCACTTTACCTGGAGAAATATACGCTGCTTATTCTGAATTGCTGCTGATGTCCAGCACTTGTCAAAACCACTATCTGTCAAGCACTTCACAAAGTGTTACAAAATGACAGATCAGGATGTCTGAGTAGATGGAGCCCCAGGAAAAACAGAACAGATAGAAAATTCATGACTCTAAACTACATCAAAGCGACTTCTGTCAACATCATGTCAAAAGGAAAAAAAAGAACTGTTCATTTTTAGAGGTTTTTTTTTTTCATTATATAAACACTTTTTTTCAAGTATGAGCTAAGTGTAAGGAAATTTTTACTTAGTGTACAGTTTGATCATCCAAATGTTCCAAAAATACCCTTTAAATCATCCAGGAATAAGGAAAATTCTAATAGTAGATACTGTCTGCCAGTTAAAACCAATGACATTCAAAAGAAATGCATGAAGTTACTATCAGCTTAAAATAGGATAAACCATCTGGCTATAAAGGAACAAAAGTACTCTTTTTTTGCACATTTGTTGGGCTCATAGAATCTCTACAACTGGATTAATTTTCGGTTTCTTCTACAATCACTTTGGATTTTTTTTTGCTCAGTATGACAATTACAAAACATTACTTCTGTACTATATTGCTACACAGGTTTCCTAAAATATCTGGCAATATTTAAGAAAATTTAAATCACTAGAAATTTTTCAATAATGCATAATTCCTCTAAATTACTGCTTTCTAAATGGAATAAAAAATAAATGGCTTAGGAACAGCAGCACTGCATACACAAAACCCTTTAATCATCACATTCTACAAGCCATGCAGTGAATGAAATATGAGTTGCATAAATCTGGAAATGACCCATATACCTTTTTAATCCCAAACACCATTCAGTGTGGGTGATTGGCACTGGATGCTAAATCCCAAGCAACTTTATCCACACTGATCATATGTCATTGAAATAAACAGGATAAGTGACCTTGTGAAAATATATTCTGTGTTATAAGCATATCTAGACCCAGGTTTAGTGGAAGGAGCAAGCATACTAGCACCAAGAGAAAGCATTAGGAAACAGAATGGCATCTATTATTTGAGAAGTTTGGTATCACTGCAGATCATTTTGGCTATGCCATTTACTTCCTCTCATCACATTTGTCTTGTCAGGGCACAGTTTCTTTTTATTTTGCACCAATCCAGTTCAACAACCATTCTTGAAGAGACTATAAAACTACCCCCGACATTAGTGGCCACTGATCCAGACACAGGCAACTTGTTCAATGGTGCAAAGAGGCTCTAATTTTCCTCTGAGAAGCTGGTCCATTAACTGTTGACCAGAAAAGTCTTTTGGCTTCAAAACATTTGAAACATACAAACAAGCATGACAAGAAACAACTGATCCAGGTGCCTAGATGAGACACAGGCTTTAGAACGATCCCACTGTACACGTCTAAATGTGCACGGGAATTACAATCCATTAATACAAAAGTAGTTGCCCAAAGCCATTGCTTGTTATAGTCCAAACTCAATATATCTTTGCTTCCTACTTATGAAAAGATGTTTATTACCTGTAACTGTACAGAGGTGTGTGCTTCACAGCAGCAGTGATTGGTAATAAGCCTCCTTTTCTCATTTACATTGATAGCAAGCATTAGTGAAGATATATGCATTTCATTTCATGGTTCAGAAAGAACA
Source organism: Dromiciops gliroides (assembly GCF_019393635.1). NCBI lineage: Eukaryota > Metazoa > Chordata > Mammalia > Microbiotheria > Microbiotheriidae > Dromiciops > Dromiciops gliroides. The sequence goes on from NC_057861.1 coordinate 275,254,914, forward strand.
AAGTATATGTATATGTGATAGCAGTGGGTGGTTAATGAAATGGTCTGACAAACATAAGCTAATACATAATCATACCAGAATGTGAACTGGAACACCTGTTCCTGCTTCACAGACTCACAGTCCTTAAAGAAAAGTTACCATTCTCAAGAATTGGAATCGCCACTATTTAGACATCAATATGCTCCAAGGAAATTTTAGTCATTTTTTTCTTTTGCAATCACTAAAAGGGGGGGGGGGACTTTAATGATATCAAATCTCTTTTGCTTGTGTCCTAAGAGTAATGAAAACTTCACACATGCATGAAGCTCCAGTAATTATTTTAAACTGCCTTCTGTTGTCCCCCTGAGGAACACGGTGGTATTTGTTTGATGCAGTTTAATTAGTGTCAGGGTAATTAATGCTATGCTATCTACATGAGATCAAAACCCTTCCTTTGTAACACTCTGGTAACTAAGAACTAAGAGATGGGAGCAGTTTGAAAATGCAAAGGCACAGAATTAACCTGGGTTCAGAAGGGAACCGAATTGCCAACCTTCCTTCTTATAGGACCTGGCCAGTGGATTTAACACCTTCCAGTACAAGATTAGACTCACACTGTTAGGCATGAGACCCAGTGGCTGCCAGGGAATTAAATTCTTTTTCTATGGGTATAATCAAATTAACAGAAACATCCACAGGCACCTTTTCAATAGTTCAATCCTTTAATAATGAAATGATAGACATGAGCACAAACAGGGAACTATAGTTTCCTGTAAGCAGTATGTGATGTTACCATGTGCTGATATATTTTTCCAAATAAAAGAATCATTTGGGTTAATGAATGAATGTGATTCTGCTTTAATGCTTGAATAAAATTTGCATTTAATTGTAGGTATAGGTATGCTCTCCACTTGACAATAATGCCCCGGGTTAAAAGAGAAGGCGAGGAAAAGTGGGGAGGGAGAGAGAATGAGAGAGATGAGGGGGCAAGGAGAGAAGTTAAATACACAAAAATTCCAGACACACACATAACATGCACTAACATAAATCCTTTTTAACTGTTTCTTTGGTAATAAGCAACTGCAATATAAATCTCACAACACACAAACTCAGGCTGATTACAGGCTTAAGGAAATAGCTCCAGTTATCTTGACTAGATAAATTATTATATCCTAGAGGTTATTCTGGTTTCTAATAAAGCGCCTGTGGCAGACAAAAAAAAAGGCCCAAGCATTTTCTTTCTTTTATAACAGATTAAATTACAGGCTGCTTGGGATGGCCACAATGGTTTTGAAATTATCTTTACTTAAAAAAACAAAAAACATGACATGTTAATTTTTGAACAAGACCATTGTTTTAGCTCAACGATGGTCAACGGTATTAGACTGATACTATTTTTTTATGAGAAGGGGAGGCTTAATGGCACATATCTAAAAAAATAAATATGACGGGTTGAAAGACAAACCAAATGGATATGGCCTATTATATAAATATACTAAGCATGAAAATAACCTCTGGGCTCAACTCAGAATGAGTGAGCAAAAAATACTTGCAGGGAGTACAAATGTTAACTGTATAGTAGTTATGAAATTGTGTCAGTATCCACCAGCAGATGAAATTAAGGTTATCATTATAAAATGAAATTTCACTAGCTGAGGTTGGCAGCCTATCACCATCTCAAAATAAAAACAAAAAAGGTCTCTGTTGAATGCCTTTCCTTGAGGTCATTCATTACAAAATACCTGCTGGGATCAGCTGACTAGCAAAATATGCTTTTTCCCATCTTCAGATCTGCTTCCTGCAACATGGTTGTTTATCAATTAAAGTGATAAATACAAGTGACTTTGATAACACAAGAAACACATTATGTAGTAAAGGAACAGCCAGGAACCCTGCCATAAGAACTATATGCAAAGTTCAACAACTGTGAAAGAACTATTAAAGAGGACACACAAACAAGTGACCTTGACTGACAAGCGCACTTCATTCCCGCAATAAACAGCGGTGGTGCTGATAAGTGTTCATTGGCGCAGAGAGTAATTACCTATCTGTCAGCGTTGCTGGTGTGTGCGAAATAGTATAAATGAAACATACATAATGTACGGCAATAATATCGGGCATGCAGAACCTAATGTATTATCATCATTCTCAGGGCCCAGGTTTATGTGGCTGCCACCACTGAGTAAATGCCTCCTAGCCATGATAATTTCATTCTAATCTCTGTTCCATATTATAATTTTCATAGCTAAAAGATACTGAGGAGCAATACGTTTCAATCAAGGGCTAAATAGAACACAACCTGTAACTGGGTATTTTATACACCTATATATTTTTTTCTTTCAAAAAAATTTAGTCAATTTATGAAGAGACTGGAATAAGCTGTAAATTTATGGATGACAAACCCTGTCTGTAGCAATGTCACAATGTCTGGAGACAAGCTTTGCAGATCTTGTAAAAAAGGGTTGCCAGCTTTGTCTATCATTTGTCACGACACAATGCAAAACTCGAGAGAAAAATGGTTTCCACGCTGTGCAAGTGTATTATTAAAAAAAGGATGATTCGGCCAGAATCAAAGGCCACTCCTATTCAGGAAGAAAAATTATGCAATCCAGTATCTAAGACAAATATTCTTCATTTTTACATGTCACCATTTAGTAATGAAACTAGAACCTAGCATAACCTTCACAACCACAGTACTCCTACTGCTTCTATAAAACTGTCAGCCTCTTCAGGCTCATTTTTTCCCCCTTAATACAAATACTACTTGATGGCATCTTTAAAATAAACCATATATGAGCTCTTCTTAAACAAACTGTAAAAACATTAAAAGTTACCAGGTACTTCTGATTTTTTTTTAATTGAAAAAAAGGGCACGTAACAAGCTCTGTTTTGGTGGGAAAAATACAACACCATCGGATAGAATATCTACAATATATTTTATGGATAACAGAATATATGGGCAACAGAAAAGAAAGTATGTCCCAAATGATATAAGAGCTATCTTAAGGCCAGGAGAGAGAGAGAGAGAGAGAGAGAGAGAGAGAGAGAGAGAGAGAGAGAGAGAGAGAGAGAGAGAGAGAGAGGAAGGTGGGGAGGGAAGAAGGAAGGAAGGAAAGAAGGAAGGAAGGGAGGGAGGAAGGAAGGGAGGAAGAAAGGAAGGAAGGAAGGAAGGAAGGAAGGAAGGAAGGAAGGAAGGAAGGAAGGAAGGAAGGAAGGAAGGAAGGAAGGAAGGAAGGAAGGGAAAGAAGGAAGAAAGAAAGAAAGAAAGAAAAAGAAAGAAAGAAAGAAAGAAAGAAAGAAAGAAAGAAAGAAAGAAAGAAAGAAAGAAAGAAAGAAAGAAAGAAAGAAAGAAAAACCCTAGGCTTTGTCAGTCAGAAGAACAATACAGTCAGTGAGTCAGAAAAATAATACAGGAACTTAGAAAACAGTTGGCACATTTACAAAACATCCTCATAACTATCTCTGTAACCCTACAAAAAACCCCACATGTATTAATTTAGAGCCACTATGAGATAAAGGCATTTAAAATCCAATTACCCTATTTAAGTTAACTTTGAGAAGTTCTTAGGGTGGTTTTCCAGAAGGCAGGAACCCCAAACTTTTTCCCTGAGTTGTCTATCATAGCCTAGTGTTTGAAGACAGGGTCCAAGGATAAAAATATTTGAGTGTCACTTAATCTGCATTTAGTATGGTTCAAATAACAGGCCCCTCTAATGGCAGACACAATGGGAGAGGAAGCTAAATTGACCCTCAGCCCCCTTCTCCTGTTTACATCTTGTTCCCACTCTTTAGGGCACTACCAGCTGGGGTACTTGTGCTTTCAGGCTATCCCTTCTTTTCTGCTAAGGAAGAAAATGATCTGATAAATAAATCTGTAGTTAAGTGTGAAGTATCACTCCTCACAGCCATATTTCTGTTTTAAAAGAGAGCTGCAAGAAAAGAGAAAAAATATAAAGAAATGAATGGTAGGCAGTGTCATTTGAGACATCAATGGGGAAATGCTTGGGGAGAGGAGCCTTCCTAGTGCCTTTCAAAATCATATTACATAGATGAATGCTGGCTTGCTCCACCTATGTACAAGCACCAACCCAATCCAAATCTGATATTGTGCTCCATGTTCAATTTAATGACAAAAAAAAATCATTCAAGATTTACATGCATGTTTCTACAGATATGCAATTTTACACATCTTTTCAAGTAAATAAACAAAACATCCTACTTCAGGCTTTTCTATTAATGTGAAATATTTGGTGAAAAGTTATAAATCCACAAATAGATTACATTCTCTCATCCCATTGGGTTTTCCACCTTATTAAATAAACCATTATTCCTTTAACATAGTATTCTAAGTCTTACTTAATGTGCATTACTGTATTTGTTTTACTGACATTTTAAAGAATTCCTTGTGTATCAGAACACAGCCAAATGGAAAATTGAAAATTGTTAACACAAAGTATGAAAAAGATAGTAATATTTCTTGTTATTCAGATCTTTTAAAAAGTAATTAACCCACTCTCCCTCACCATACTGTTTTATTTTAGTCTCTCAGTATCCTAAGATATCATCTATGGATGATTGTTTTTGCTAGAAGTAACACCTTTTTATACATTTTCTCAACATAAGCTAGAGTATGTTATTTAGATATTTTGTTCAGATAGCACAATATTTATCTCATGTAGACATGATCAAATATGCCAACCATTTTATTTGATCAGGTAAGGGATCTTTAAAATTAATCTGATTAATTCTAAGGAAAAAAAATGGTTTCTGACAAAAAGAAAACATTTGATTGGTTGACAGCTTTACTTTTCAGCTGACTATAGAATGGTATTAGTTTTATTGACATACTTAACTACATACTACCTAGAGCTTTTCTTTGACAGAAAATATAACTAAGAATCATACATTTGGAAAAGTATGGTTAAGAAAAAAATCATGGAGTAAGAAAAAGAGGAGAGAAGATTCTTAGTCTTCTACAGGTGGAGATAGATGGTCCTTGAGGTCCTTTTCAATTTTACCATTCTCCCTGTAATAGAAGGAGAATCAAGAGATAGGTGTTCTGTTCCTAGCTTTGCCAATTCCTACATTTACCTCCCTGGACCTCAATTTCTTCTTTTAATAAATGAGGGAAATGGACTAAATTATGAGATATCATGCAGGTCTCACAATTGAGATTTAATTTCAAAATCTCTTCCAGTTTTATCAGCATCACATTGTGTCTTCCATTACCTTTAAACCTTGTTAAAGGTGTTGTCACTAAAACTTGTTCCACTGAGAATTGTCAAACCAGGTTGAGGGTGACTGACAGACTTCAAATCCAGTTATGAGTTGAGGGATGCCTACCCATGCATGTGAAGACTTCCCTGAGAAATGCATGAATGAGAACAATTTGTTCAAGTGGCCATGAAGGTGGCTGAAGCAGGTTCTGTGGAATGCTCTGAGTTTGGTTAAACATTGAATACCCCAAGGTAATCCAATGCATCCTGGGCCATTATTAGTCATCTTGACTTTTGTCTTGCCACTGGACTTCAATGACTCAAGAAAGAGTATGGGGCTTTCTTTTATCAGAAATGTGTATCAGGGGCAGCTAGGTGGTGCAGTGGATAAAGCACCGGCCCTGAATTCAGGAGGACCTGAGTTCAAATCTGGCCTCAGACACTTGACACTTACTAGCTGTATGACCCTGGGCAAGTCACTTATCCCCCATTGCCCTGCAAAAAAAAAAATGTATATCAGCTAATATTGTTCCCAGAATTTTCTCTCTGTTAATAAAGCTATATCATTCAGACTTGGTGGCAGGGGGGTTGGGGGTGGGGAAGAAAAGAAAGAATGTCTTTGTGCAACTCTGTCTCATTTAAATCCAATTCACATGCAACTCAAGATATCACCTGGGATCTCACAGGTCATCTTTTAAAACTAAGGATGAACAAAAATGGCTTGATAGATTTTTTTTTTAATTTTTGCCCAAGATAGATTCCAGATGGCCATCTAACTATATTCAATATTGGATATTACATAAAATCATAGGTATTTGACCTGAAAGAGATATCAATAGATTGTCTGATCCCACCCACTAGCTTCAATCAGGTTTTTTTTCACCCAGTACTGTAAAAAAGAAAACTCAACCAGAGAAACTACTTAATCATACTCAAAGAAATAAGGCTAGTAAGGGTTATAAGGGGAACTTTAAATAACCCAGGCTCCTTCATGTCAGCATAATGTTCCTTGCACTGTGAGAAGTCACCTATAGAAGTCATCAATAGGTGATAGTGACCTGATCTACTAGGCCAGAGAAAGATACAGTTTCTCAATTATCCCATTAACTTAATATAGTCTAGAAAACCAAACTCAATTACATATTGGGGTAGTGGGGAGATAACTTGCTATATGAACTTTTCTACTAATGTTCCACTGTGATTTTCCAAAATAGTAACAAATATTTGAATAGGCCAGTATGTAACTGAAACTTATTCTTTTTCTTCACATCTTGGCAGTATTTTATAGAGTAAGGGGACACGCCTTGAACACAGTGCTTTCAGGATACCAAGACCCATTCAAAAGCTTTAACAAAAGAGGGCTTTTACCAAATTCTATAAGGCAGCAATATTTATGGAATTGTTCAGAATGTTTTCATGATGCTGGTAGAAGGCATATGCTGTTAGTATACATGGTCTGATGATAAGAATTTCAATATGTAGAAAGGAAAGAGTGGCTCCTATTTTACTGGTAAGACAATTAATTAATTTTGAACTGCTTTACAATTAAAGAAAATAATTTTATCCACTATTAGTTAATTGAAACGTTTAATACTCCAGCTGTGTATGCCTCAAAGGAATAGAGCGCATCTACACATTTAGAATTAGATATAGGAATAACTGGCCTAGGTCATCCATTACCCCAGGGAAGGGACTTCAGGTCTGAAGTCTGAATGAGATCCAGGACATAGAACTTACAGCAAGTTATCATGCAGGTGCCAAAACTATCTAGCCAGTTAGCAGGTAAAGGATAAATAAGTTACACAGTGACAGATGGTTCTCACTAGTGGAATATCCATTTATTATTTGTATTTTGAATGAAATATTATATACTTTATGAGATGCCTATGTTAGCTCTAGTATATGCAATTATCTAAATAATGCCATTTGTGGCAAACTTGCATGTATCCTTTGTGTTTGAGCTACTCTATGTAGCCTGTGCATCTAAGATAATTGCCAATGGCTCTAAACATACTCTATACTATGTTCAAATTAATGGATATTTTGATGCGTGCCTGCAAATTTGAACTGTGATTTTTTTAAAAGTGAAGATAAGGAGGGTAAGGAAAACAGATACTCTGTTGTGGTGACAGAAATGCAAGACAAAAACCACCAGCTCCAGGCCTTCTATGTATCACTAGCACCTAGCACAGTCTAGATACATATAAGATGTTTAATAAATGCTTGTTGATAGACTGATTGATTGATTGATTGATTGATTGATTGAGGTAGTGAGAAGTAGCAGAGGGATGAAAATTAGTAGATAACAGTTGCAGAGGTGTAGTAAAACATTAGTGACAAAGGGATTGTGAGCCCTGGTTAATGAAACTACAAAAGGTAGAGATGAGAAGCAGGTTATCAGGCAATGGAACCATGAAGACTATTGCAGAAGCACATAACCATTCCTTGCCTCTCTGTGAGTTCTGCAGGGAACTGGCCTTTTCTATAACATCATCAAAGTCTGTGAGGGTCTACAATGATTCTGTGTGTTTGTGAAGGGAAGACAGAAAATCATCCTATTGCTTGACTTTTTTTCCTTTTTATTTACTTTGCTATTCTGTCTCAACTAAATACTTTGATATTCAATTCATGGTTACTACCTAGTATGTTGATAGAAAATGCACAGGTGGGGACTTGACCACTATTTGTATCATCATGATGAGCAGAGATATGACTAGAACATGAGCATGCTCTGAAGCAAATATTACCACTGGACTTTTTCCTGAGGGAAATGTAATAGGGGTCTCATTTAAATCTGAAAACCCTTAAACTCCAGGTTCAATGAAATGCATTTTGAGGAGCTATAATAGGTATGTATGACATGTGAGTCAGATGGGACTATATGTACCAATATGTCCTGGGGAAAGACCCAGAGGTAATGCCTGTACACACTCAGGGAGACAGTCTATGCCAGCTTATAATAAAATTAATCAAGAAACCCAATATCAAACTTTAGACTAGCTACAAATTATAGATGCAAATAGGATTCCCGATATATTTGTTGGTTTCACCCTCGTCTTCTTTTTGCAACTATATTTCTTTAGAGCAGGGGCTCTTAACCTCTGTGTGTGTGTGTGTGTGTGTGTGTGTGTGTATGTGTGTGTGTGTGTAACAAATCCCTTTGGGACACTGGTAAAACTTATGGATCCCTTTTCTCAATATATATTTTTAAAAATAAAATAAAATGTGTTGGATTACAAAGAAAACCAATGCTATTCAAAAAGTTATATTTATATATATACACATACATATGTATAAATATACATATGTACACATATTTAAAACAAATTCACAAGCTCTAGGTTAAGAATTCTTGCTTTAAAGCAACCATTGCTGATCCGATACTTTAACCTTGAATATGTTTAAAATGATCAAGATAAGCATGATCCAGGTAATATACTAAAACTCAGAAAACTGATATTTGGAATATTTAAAGTTCTAGCATGCAAAGAATGTTAGAGACAGAGAACCTTGGAAATTATCTAGCCCAACTTCCTCAATTTATAGTAGTGACTGTCTCAGAGGAAGCAAAGAGTATGACCAAAGTTTTCTGACAAAGGTCAGTATCCTAAGATCAACCACTGAGTTTTACTCCCCTGTTATACATCATTTCTTTTTTTTTGTCTGTTTGTTTGTCTGTTTGTTTGTTTGTTTTTTACAGGGCAATGAGGGTTAAGTTATTTGCCCAAAGTCACACAGCTAGTAAGTGTCAAGTGTCTGAAGCTGGATTTGAACTCAGTTCCTCCTGAATCGAGGGCCTCTGCTTTATCCACTGTACCACCTAGCTGTCCCCTCTATACCATTTCTTACATTGTCCACAGAATGTTCTCTAACAATAACTACATATTGAACCTAATTCAGCTACATACTGACCCTCTAAACCTGGTTACAAACTGACCTCTAACTCGGGCTTCAGATTAATCCCTTGCAAAGAATCACACCCACACCCACCCCCGCCCAAGAAAGGAGGATAGCATGCACTTCAGCAAACCCTAATTCTCTCTCTGTGAGATGTTCTCTATTCCTCTGATTGACCTGAACCCCACACAGTACCCAGATTCCCCTCTTTCTTCCTTAGTCTTTCAGAGGTGTAGGAAAAAAAAATTAAAGCTTTACTAGATTAAGAGTACCAAAAAAAAGAAAAAAAAGGAAGGAAGGAAGGAAGGAGAAAGAGTAAAAAAGAAAGAAAGAAGGAAAGAAAGAAAAAAAGAAAGGAAAATTTAAAAATAACAAAAACACATGCATGTTTCCCCAAACACCTTCTATATCTTGTCTTTTACAGGTTTTTGGTCCTTAGAGTGTTCAGTCTGTGCATCATTTGTTTTCATATAAACACTATATTTATTAATCATCTACTTCAAGATACTATGTGGAATAAACTTATACATGATGGAATTATTCTTTTTAAGTACTCTCTAATTGGGAACTATTGGCATTCAAGTGTATGCCAACATTTCTGACTTAAAATAGACTCAGGCAAATTGTGCCAGAGCCAGACATGTCCCCTCTCTGGCTATAGACTTGATTCTAAGTCAAGGGAATTTTACAATGCAGCTTCGGGCTACTGAAGTTCAGCTATGATATCCCATACAGTGTTCAACTATGGACTCAGAGAAAAGAGGTGCCCAAATTTTCTTTTGAAAATATAAAATCTGAGATGCCAGTTTAAGCCTGTACCTAAGCCTGGACAAAAATTAAGTCTATCCACCCAGAATTGTGATGGTGATTTTTTAAAGTATTTCAGCTTACTTGCAAACTAGAAAGTATCAGTATTTGTTGTTATTTTTCTTTTACGTTGGCTAGCCAGAACTTTTTTCTCAAAACTTCAGCAAAACAGAGGTCCTTGATTGTTGATCAAAAATACTGATTTTCAGGGGCAGCTAGGTGGCACAGTGGATAGTGCACCAGCTCTGGTTTCAGGAAGACCTGAGTTCAAATTTGACCCCAGACACTTGACACTTACTAACTGCGTGGCCCTGGGCAAGTCACTTAACCCAATTGCCTCACCGCATCCCCCCCAAAAAAAACCCTGATTTGTATAAGGTTTAATTTTATCTGTTTGCTTTGAATTCTTTTTTGCCCAGATCCACTCTACCCAGGGAAAAACCCAAAAGAAGGCCATAGGAAAATCAGTTTTTAAAAATCCTTGCTCTGAATTTAAATTGTAACATCCTTACCAACTGCAATTAATGTCTATATTTGCTTTAGAATCCTTATTCTTGGCACAATAAAAATTAATGGAAGGTCTTACAAAAATATTTTGCTAAAAGAGGCCATATAGATGATCACAATGGCCCAGAATAATATAATAATTGAAGAAATGTTTTCCCATACAATAATTCTGTGAAGTAGATAATGCTACTATCATCTTCAAACTGTACAGATCAGGCTCAAAGATTTTAAGAGTGTTGATCAAGGTCACATAGCTAATAAGTGCTTAGGCTAGGCCTAGAAATCAGGTCTTTTGGTCTACTCCTGGTCCAGTATAGCCTTTTTGGTGTGCCGCATTATCATGGAAAGGAGGTCTAGTGCTCTAGTAATAACTATAATGCAGGCCCTCTCCACTTGAGAGTTTTAATGCAGTCTTGCAGTACACAAAGTCAAAATTTGTATTAGACACCCTAGTTGACTCAACTGTATGCAATAATGCATTAATATGCATCACTGAAACCTATGGTGCAGTCACACGTATGCAGAATGCATATGCCTTGCAACATATGTGTGCACCAAATAAGCTTTCAACAGAGAAAATGAAAATCTGAGATATTGAATGAAGTTTACTTTCATCCTTGCTGGAGTTAATTTTCATTTTGTTGCAAAGGTCCCTCGAGACAAAAGAAATGAATGTTGGCGCCAAAATAGTTTTCCAGATTTCTAGCATCTACTTCAGCATGTTTATATGAACTCAGGTCTTTTATCCCCTGGTAACTGATTCCATTCAATCAACTGCCTGGCATCATCTGCAGGTGTGTGCTCTCCCACAGCCACATGGCATAAACCAGATCTACCTATGGGGACTTCTTCAGTTCTAAGGAGGTTACTTGGGTTCCTCCTTTCTTTTGACTGAACTGAGACATTCCCTTGGTGATTCCCAAAAACTAATCAGAATACAGCTGTTAAAAACTCAGTAACTTCCCTTGCAAGCGTGACTTGCAGTTACAAAGCCAAACACTTGGAATTAGTTATAACCAGATATGGGGAGGGAGAAGCCAATCTATCTGCAGTTACAACAGGGCCGTTGGGAGGGTAACTGTAGCTCCAGTTTGGAATAGTGGACTCTAGCATTAGCAAGGTGATATTTTATTAAATTTTCATAGTGCTTTATCTATATTAGATCCATATTTAGTTTCTTTAAGAAACTGTGGGAAATTACCTTTTCTCAATTATGGCTAATTAGTGAGCATTATACATTGGCATCCACTCTGAAATTCTGTGCCTCCTTTTAATACTGCACAAGATTCTGTTTTCCACAATCCTTTGCAAAGACTGCCTTGTTCTTCCCTCACCTTTTTTAGGAATGATGTTCCTCCTCACTCCTGCCTCTTGGAATTCCTAGATTTCTTCAAGGTTTTGTTAATGCTACCCTCTTCAAGTTTCCAGTGTCCCCTCCCCCCCCCCTACGAAATTCCTATTTGTTTGGGGTTTGATAGATAGATAGATAGATAGATAGATAGATAGATAGATAGATAGATAGATAGGTAGATAGATAGATAGATAGATAGATAGATAGATAGATAGATAGATAGATAGATAGATAGATATAGGATTTACATATCTGCATACATGTTATATCTAATCAACAGAAAGTAAGCTCCTTGGAAGCTGGAATTGTTTCTTTTTTTTTTGGGGGGGGTTCTTTGTACTATCAGCATCTAACACAGTAGATGAGAAATATTAATAACTAAATAAATCCTTCTTCTTGAAGGAATGTGAATATGGGAAATAAGACAGTGAAGAAGCAAGCATTTATTTAACACCTACTATGTGCCCGGCACTTTTCTAATCACTTATCTCATTTTATCTTCCTCTACCTTTGGAATTTAGGTGCTATTATTATCCTCATTTGACAGATAAGGAAAATAGAGGTTAAGTGACTTACCCAGAATTACACAACTGATATGTGTCTAAGACTAGACATGAACTCGGTTCTTCATGACTCCAAGCCATGTGCCCTATCCACTGAGTCACCTCACTTGCTTTGATAGGGTAAGCTCATGTTTTATAGCTCAGTAGCAAAGTTAATTTAGGGACAGAAATTCATAATGGCATGTAATGAACAATGAGGAAAGAAGCATAGAGGTGAATTATGGAAAGATATTGAAATTTTAATCTCATTTCCTTTCCCTACCATTTCTTTTCAAATAGCATCATACAATGTCAATTGAGAGTCAATGGTCATATAGCGTAAGAAAAGAAAAACCATGAAAATTAAGAAGAAAAAGAAGACTCTCTCATCCATTTCAAAATGATTATTAGTATAGCCTAGCACGGAGTTGGGTAGATGTCTGGATCTAAGTGGCAGATGTCTGACAAAAAGACAATCTGCTTCCAGCATGAATCTAGTTATTCTAAAATATAAAGATATTACTTTGGGTTTTCTTCATGTAATAGGAACTCATCTATAAAATTCTTGCTTCAACTGAAGTCACAGATTTATTTTAAAAAGAAACATCTCTTAAATTCCTGGGATTGGAAGGTTTCTACAGTGATATCTCAGATGTACCATCCCATCCTTGAGGCTGCTGTCAGATAGGATGAATGTCTAGTTTGCCCTACTGTGTTGTCTGAAATTAGCATAATCCATCAGATCACTGATGTTCAACAGTCAACAGGATTTCAGAAAGTTTCAGCATTTGTCATTTTTTTTTTTTATTCTCAATACGTTTTTGAGAACATTAGGCTCAGTTAAATATCAGACTTTTAACTTATGAAGAGAACATGCCACAGGAGTCCAATCTATTACTTGGTTTGAGTATATTTAAAGTTATACAAAATGCATTTTTTGTTTGTTTTGGGTGGAGCAATGAGGATTAAGAGACTTGCACAGGGTCATACAGCTAGGAAGTGTCAAGTTTCTGAGGCAGGTTTTGTTTTGTTTTGTTCTGTTTTGTTTGTTTTGTTTTGTTTTGTTTGTTTTGTTTTGTTTTTGTTTTTTGTTTTTGCAGGGCAATGAGGGTTAAGTGACTTGCCCAGGGTCACACAGCTAGTTAAGTGTCTGAGGCTGGATTTTGAACTCAGGTCCTCCTGAATCCAGGGCCAGTGCTCTATCCACTATACCACCTAGCTGCCCCTGTGTGTGATATCTCCTTGCTTATGAATGAAGACTTCAGTATAGAATCGTAGAACAATGGAGCTATAGATGAAACAGAAAAGGTATTTAACTCCTTCTAATCTAACCCCCTCATTTTATATGCCTAGGGAATTTGGTGCATGAAATTACACAAGTATGTCTAGTTAGTAACTGGGAGAACTAGGATTCTCACTCAGGTCCTCTTCTCCACAAACAGCCTTTGTCCCTTCATGGAAGATCTACCCACTACATCTTCTACCTCTTTTTTTGGTCAATCTATCATTTTTGCTGCATAAAAATAAAGAAGTCCCATAATGTTAAAGGTTGATTTATATTTCTGTTTATTTTCTACTTAAATTTTTTAAAAGTCATTGCCGGGGCAGCTAGGTGGCGCAGTGGGTAGAGCACCAGCCCTGGAGTCAGGAGGACTTCAGTTCAGATGTGGGCTTGGACACTTGACGCTTGCTGTCTGTGTGACCCTGGGCAGGTCACTTGACCCCAATTGCCTCACCAAAAAAAAAAAGTCATTGCCAAACCTCTATGCATTTAATTAGCTGGAAAAGTATTCAGATTAGAGAGAAGAAAAAAAGAAAGAAAAAAAAAGATGTCACCAGGTGTATCTTTCTCACATTGGTAGAACCTGCTAGAGCTTACATTCAATTGACCTATCTTTCAAAGACCTAGAGTCACTCCCATGCCCCACTGAGCCACTACAGTAGAACTTTTGTGGACAACATAGGATCAAATATTCAGAGTTCAAAGAAAGCCAAAGAAGTCATCTAGTCCCATCCCTATCACCTTACTAATTATGAAGCTGAGGCCCACAGAGGTGAAATCACTTGGCCAAGGTCACAGAGTTATCAAGGAACAGAGGCTGGGGATAGAGTCTGTTTTCTTATTATAAATCCAGTGTTCTTTTTACTATGCCAGACTACTTACCCCACCCCAACCCTACTTCTCTGTTTCTCAGTTTATGTCTCTCTGCTAGGGTCATCCCCACAGCTAATAAGTATCTGAGGCAAATTTGAACTCGGCATTCCTGACTCAAGATCTAGCACTCTATCCACTGTGCTATCTAGCTATTCCAAGTTAATTCACTTATGCTCCAACTATTTATTAAGTTCCCTACTTAAAAGTCTTTAGTTGTTCCCAGGATAAACAAAAATAATCTTCTGCCTATAATTTAAAGTCCTCCACAATATGGCTTCTACTTACTTGTCCAGTGTTGTTTCATATTACACTCTCCATGAACTCTTCATTATAAGCAAACTGGCCTGCCAACTGTTCCCCATAAATGATATTCAATCTTCTGCCTCTTGCCTGTGCCCACCTGACCCTCATATCTAAAAAATGCACTGGCCCCTTCATATGGGTCCCTTAGAATCCCTGTCTTCCTTCAAGGAAGGCCAATTCCTACATAGGACTCATGAAATAATTTGTAACAAAGGTTTGGATTTTTTATACAAGCCTCTTCCTTTTTCTCTTTTCTGCGTTGGAATGCTTGTTAATTGTGTTTATTAGGATCACAATAAAAAAATTCTAATTTTAAAAAGAATTTTCGAGGGCAGCTAGGTGGTACAGTGGATAAAGCACCCGCCTTGGATTCAGGAGGATCTGAGTTCAAATATGGCCTCAGACACTTGACACATACTAGCTGTGTGACTCTGGGCAAGTCACTGTATAACTTTATATATACTTATATGTGCACTAGTAGTACATTTCGCAAACCGAGAGGTATGAGGATAAAAAAAAAAAAAGTATTGGGAGATGTTTCCTTAGAGCCTTCTAGATTGGCATAACAAGCTAAGGCAGCCAAGATTATGATTCGTCAACAATTCCATCCTGGCATAAAACTTTCCAAAAGGGGGCAGCTAGGTGGCGCAGTAGATAAGGCATTGGCCTTGGATTCAGGAGGACCTGAGTTCAAATCCAGCCTCAGACACTTTACACATTCTAGCTGTGTGACCCTGGACAAGTCACTTAACCCTCATTGCCCTGCAAAAAAACAAAAACAAAAAACTTTCCAAGCATGATCTTTCTCCAAATTCACTGCTGGAAATCTTTCACATGATTCTTATAGAAACCCTATAATTGGACTGAACTATTTTACATGATGCCAATGAACAATGAAATTATGTACCCATAAGTAATGGAAGACTTCTTACAAGAACGTAACTTGTTTATTCTTATGACTTATAGCAGATCCATATAGATATACATGTATATGCTACACATACACGTGCATGTACATATACGTACATATATACATATATATTTTACTATCATTGCTATAGATTTTTGAGTTTGTAAGAAAGGTGTCCTGTAAATTTAAATTTAATAATTGCTTTAATTAATATGTACTAAAGTGATTATTTTACTCCATATCTCCAAGGGTATATATACAAAGTTCACAAGAACCTTAAGGATACATTTCTCTCCCCTCTTTGAGTATATTCTCTTTCAAGTATGCTCACATGAATAAAACCTGCCCTTCTCTGGCTCTGGAACTGAATTTGTTCTTGTAAAAGCCTAGCAAATGGAATAAGCAGTGAGACCCACTTTACAGCCTTTCCAGTGAAAAAGCAAAGAAAACCTCATCAGCTCAGAAAGCACTGTGAGCCAAGTAACATTTTAACTTGGGTTGTAAAATGGTTAGCATTGTAGGTGGGAAAGCTAAAAGCATTATGAGCTCTTTTTACTATACTGATCTCTTGTGCTGATGAGAGATTCTATCCTGTGTTTTACCTTTTGAAAGCCACTTATTTTAATCTCATTACATTTGTTTGCAATGCCAAAGAAAACATTCCATAGAAGAAGAAAATTTAAGCATAACTCTACACAACAAAAATGACTCAGGATACTTGCACATGACTGCAAATGAAAGAATTATATTCATACATGCCTCAAAAGTTTCTTTTTTTATATTAAGTACATACATGGTAAAACAGTGAATTTAAAAAAAAAAAGGAATGAGAAATGGTTCATCAGATACTCCAAACAGCTAGCTTACATGTATTATCTCATGTGATCCTCACAACTCTGTGAGGTAAGTGCCATCACCATCCCCATTTTATGAATGAGGAAACTGAGGCATAAAGAGCGTAAGTTACTTATCCAGAGTCACACAATTTATAAGTGTATGAGGCAGTGTAGTTGTGAAGTTATCCAACCACTCTTGAGAGGAATTTGGAACTATGTTTGAAGGGCTAAAAATTAGGCATACTCTTTGATTCAACAATACACTGATAGGTCTGAAGCTCAAAGACATTTTAAAAAGGATGGGACAGCACTATCTGAACAAAAATGTTTCTAGCAGTTCTTTTTGTGGTAGCTAAGAACTGGAAATTGAGGGGATGCCCATCAATTGGGGAATGCC
This sequence comes from Dromiciops gliroides, assembly GCF_019393635.1. Classification (NCBI taxonomy): domain Eukaryota; kingdom Metazoa; phylum Chordata; class Mammalia; order Microbiotheria; family Microbiotheriidae; genus Dromiciops; species Dromiciops gliroides. Next base: position 275,271,814 of record NC_057861.1, read on the forward strand.
TGAACAATTTGTGGTATATGATATTAATGGGACATTATTGTGCTATAAGAAATGACATATTTATGTAAATATTGTTTTAAGAGCAAAAATGGGGGGGGGGAGTAGAATGACAAGCAGGATAATTTCAGAAAAACCTAGAAAGATAGATGTACATGAACTGATACAAAGTGAAGTGAGCAGAAGCAAAACATTGTACACAGTAACATCAGTTTGTACTACGAAGAACTGTGAATGACTCAGCTATTCTCAGCAATACAATGATCCATGGCAATTCCAAAGTATTTATGATGAAATATGGTAGCCCTCTCCAGAGAAAGAATTGATGTCTGAACACAGACCAAAGCATACTATTTTTAATTTCCTTTCTTCCTTCTTTCCTTCCTTTGTTTCTCTCTCTCGCCCTGTCTGTCTCTGTCTCTATCTCTCTGTCTTTCTCTGTCTTTCTCTCTGCACAAAATGTCTAATATGGAAATGTTTTACACAATTGTGCACGTATTACCTATATGAGATTGCTTACCAGGGAGGGGAGAGGGAAGGGGGAGAGGGAAGGGAGAGAGGGATAGAATTTGGACTTCCAATATTAAAAAAAATACCAATGAATATAATTTTTACATTTAATTGAGGGAAAATTAAATATTATTTTAAAATAACGCAGGGGGCAGGTAGGTGCCACAGTGGATAAAGCACCAGCCCTAGATTCAGGAGGACCTGAGTTCAAATCTGGCCTCAAGACACTTGATACTTACTAGCTGTGTGTGACCCTGGGCAAATCACTTAACCCTCATTGCCCCCCACACACACACACACAAGAAAAGAATGTCTGTCTCTATGCACGGTGCCTCCCAGAAACTCTTTTTGTCACTAGTGGAATGGTACAGTGAAAAGTACCTTAAAATCAGAAGCCCTAGGTTAGGTGGTTCTGATTTTTGCTACTTAAAAGATGTGTGATTTGGGGCAAATCACTTTAATTCTCTGTGCCCCAACTTCCTTATCAGGAAAATAACACAATTAAGCTAGAAGAACTCTGAGGTCCAGTCTAATTTGAACATTAGATGGTTCTCAGAGGTTCAAAGAAAGGGAAGTCATCCTGAAGTCATGATATTGAAACTAAAAAATCTATTAACCGAACTATACCATTCTCAACCAATGAGGATTTTAGAGTCTGGAACTTTAAATCAATTTAGTTCCTTCTGTAGATGAGAATGTTTTAAAGTAAAAAGAAAAACAAATTTTTTTCCTAAGGTTACAGGACATCAGATATTCAGGAAATGTAGGATCAAAGGGGGTCAGTCATATAGGACAAGCAAAGAATAACAGATACCTGAAATGTAATATTGCTGGCAGTGAAATGTTAATAGACCTTGAGAAGTGCCTCCTTCACTGGTGAGGGCTTATAGGAGGACATGAATAAAAGTCAGAGTAGTCTGAATGGGGAGGGGGGATTTATTAAGCATCGACTATATGTCAGGCACTGTGCTAAATGCTTTACAAATATTATGTATGGGAATTTCTAACTAATAACAATAGCAATAACAACAATAATAATCATAGCTAACATTTATATAGTTCTTTAAGATTTTGAAAAGTGTTATATACAAGTCTTCTGTATGGAGGTTTAGAACTACTACAACTAATAGCTAACATTGATATAGCACATTTAAGTTTTTGCCAAATGCTTTACAAATATTATCTCACTTAATCATACTATAATTAAAAATGTACCAAGAATACAAGTGCCAGCAAGTCTATGCTTATGTGTCATCAATGAGTAATAGAAATGTTAGGAGAAGAACATGAACTTAGCAGTTTGCAGTGTTTATAACCAATAACACATCAAACATGCTAGTGCAATCAAAGTTGTTGAAAAAGATAAGTGGGGGAATGGAGAGGTTAAAAAATGGGAGAATTATGAAATCATGAAAAAAATCTAATTTCGTCTGCCTCGTAATTTTCCCCAAAATTTTCTTTGCTACTTGAAAGCAGTAATATATGATGAATTATAAGGTGATGGCTTTCAAATCATTTCTGAGGCAGTAATACACTAGCAAAGCTACCTGGATAGATTAGAAACCATTTACAATAAAACTCTACTTATATGGCAGCCTGACGTCTGGCACCCTCAACCACTGAGAACACACACAAACACAAATTTGATGCCAGTGGAAGCTCTGAAATAGTTTCCAAAAAGCTCATGGATTACTCCACCAAAATGTCATAGAACCAGTATAAGGCCCTTAGGACAGAGATAATGATAAGTAAAATTAAGCTGACTCATTTGCCAAGTTTGGTTTCTCAGTCAAGATTATAGTTCTTGGTGGGCTCAGTGTGGAGTAAGCCATAGGGATGCTAAAAGTGGAGACATTAGAAATGACAGTGGCCAAAAGCAAATAGGGTCATAACTATAGAACTGGAAGGGACTCATCTAGTCCAACCTATTCTATCTACATATAAGGAAACAAATCCAAAGAGGTGAAAATCCTTGTTCCAGGTCACACAGGGAATAGGATTAGAGGAGTATAGGAGTCCAGAGGCAACACTCTTCTGAAGAGATAGCCAACTAACAACAAACTAGTCTGGAACTACTTGGAATAGAGAGAGTCCCAAACACTTGAATGAAGGTCCCTGTAAACATAATTGTGAACATGGTTGTACTATGCCACAGTAATTCACATTTACTAACTAGTCATCAAGATAATAATAAAATTATTCTGTGACTTAATCATAAAATATATTTAATTATTGAATATATATGAAATCTGTTTAATAAGGGAGGAAATTTTGCAGTGTGCTTTGGATTTTCATTTTTAAATGGCTAAAGTCAAATAAAATTGGCACTTGAAAGGGTAAACCAGCATTATAGAGCACTGAATGGCCTTAGAGTTGGCCTGATGATGAAATCTGAGCTCTGACCCTTCCTAGCTGCATGGGCATGTCATATAACCTTTTCAAGACTCAGTTACCTGATCTGTAAAATGAGAAGGTCTCTTCTAGCTCTGAATCTATGATCCCAGGTAAGCATGAAATTTACTTATGTGGAAGCCATCATTCCCATATAATGATAGATAAATCAGTTATTACCATAAATGATTTTGATGTTGTGCTGGCAAATTTTGTTTCTACTTTCAAATAAATTGAATGAAAAATGTCCATTTTGGAAAATGTAGAAGTCAGGGAAATTTAGATTCTTTGAAGTCACAGGTGAAGGTTATCACATTGCTTTATATATAGTAAGCATATTATAAAATATGGTTGAACTAAATTGTTGAATTACTGAGTATTTACTTTTTTATTGGCAGGAATCTAAGGCTTTTCCATGGAAAGCTGAAAATTTGAGTTATCATGTTCAAATCTTTTAATGCATGTAATATAGATATAGACAGAGATAAATAAACAATGGCATCAAGGAAAAAACAGATGACAATGGGAATAATTGGGTTGATCTTCCTTGCACAGTAATATAAACACAAAAAGAAGGTCAGAATAAATCACAACACTAGTTTAAAAAACAAATATATTGTCAGTAAAGAGATTATAAGATTTAAACTATAAAAAGTGATTCATCAATTATAATACTAGCAAATGTGAACAAATCAGAAATAGAATCCCAGGAGGAAAACTTGCATACTGGATCAAAGAAGTTATGACTCAATGAATTTATAGCTCTAAAATCAGATTTACTATAGTGTGGATTGGCAGCCAAGAGAGTTAATGTAATCTTAGCATGCATTAAGATAGACGTGATACCTATGACTAATAATAATAGCTAACATACACTTTAAGTTTTGTAAAGTTAGTTAAATGTGTCTTATTTGATCTTCACAATGCTGTAAGGTAGTATCAATTAGTATTATACCAGTTTAGCTGATGAGGAAACTGAGGCTAAATGACTTGCCACATGACTATTTTAAGTATGAGAGGCAGGATTTAAACCTATGTTTGTTTTTTTCTTTCCAAATTCCTTGCGTGTGAACTATGTATCTCCTTCAAGTGCCTTCTATGGGTTCTACCAGTGTGTTTCTAAGGTAGGGGAGATCTCAGAAGACATTCCACTGATTTTTCCATCAGTGAGTAGCAGAAATGTTCTAGGAATATCACCTGGATCAATCAGACCCTAATGAGAATTCACCTTTGTGGGTACCCAGATCTAGCCTCTGTTGGTTCTACATGTGTCTGAGGTCTTTATCTAAGGCTTTCCCCTTTGCTCTCATAACTGGGGATTAACATAGAGAAAGGAGGCAGCCCCTGACACCTGCTACAACTTCCTTAACATTTCTGGAACTGCTACAGCTCAAATCTGTGACCATTTTTACATGAGTCACAGCTGAGCGGAAATGGCTTCACAGCTGCGCGGTAAACCCACTGGCTAGTCTCCTGCTTCATGGATGCCATACCTCTGTGAGCAATCACTGCACATTAGCTCCATCATGACTGCTCTCTGGGAAGAGACAAACTATGGAACGGAGAACAGAATTGGGCGCCAGGAAAAGGCTGCTTGCCTGATGTTAGTCTTGTCATCTGTCACTCTGACATGAGTGAACCACCACTGAGAGAAAGGGAGCCCAAGCTCAGAGAAAATAAATCCACTTGTTTGGGTCTAAGATGCTTATCCTGGTCATACACCTCTTGGCCACCCCACAATCAGTTCCTTGGGGTAACTGTTGGGGTAACTCATTCCAACACTCATGGAGATAAGGATGTTTGAAAGACATGTTTCTGGGTATCATTCCAGTTCTAAGGTCTGTAATGACTGCTGCAAGAATTAGAAAATAAACAGAGTTTGTTCTGAACGTTCAGAGGTAAACTTTTCCCACTGATATGTTGGTGGACAACTGCAAATTGACTTAGTACAAGGCAGTAAGCACTAATACTAGTAGCCTTGTCCCTCATGCCATTGCTTGATAGATTTGGGGTTTTTTTATTTCTTGGGGTTTTTTTGTTTCTTGTTTTGGTGAGGCAATTGGGGTTAAGTGACTTGCCCAGGGTCACACAGCTAGTAAGTGTTACATGTCGGAGGCCGGATTTGAATTCAGGTCCTCCTGAATCTAGGGCCGGTGCTTTATCCACTGTGCCACCTAGCTGCCTTGCTTGATAGATTTAAAGGTCATCTTCATGTGAATAACTACCTGGCTCTTCTTGATGTAGACTATAAGACAACTCATCTTGAGCAAATCACTTAGCCTTTTTGGGTCTCGGTTTCCTCACCTGTAAAATGAAAGATATGGAATAAATTGTCTCAGAGGTCCTTGCCAGATATAATTCTATGATTCAATGATCCTATAATCCTTTTTCTTCTCCAAATAAGAATGGGTAAGTATCTAATTGCCCTAAAACCCTGAATAAACATTATATGTCAGTTGTCCTCTCCTTTTGGCTCAAAAAAGCAGCACCATCTGTGCTATATTATATGAGAACACCCTCCCCCCCAAAAAAAACCCCATATTATTTGCAAACTTTTTGCTTTTCCTCAAGTCTAGTTTCAAAATAATTAATTTAGCATATTTCTCTTTATGTAATATCTTTCTACTACTGCCTCTCTTGATTTTTTTTTATAAACATAGCACTCTCTCACAAATATATTTGGGGGACATTATTATTTTGGGGGGGGCCTGTTCTTCACTGAGATAACATCTTTGCATTAAGAACTGTAGGTGAATCAGCAAATCCTTTAACAGAATAAACTAATCAGGAACCAACTATCATTAGCAACCCTTCCAATCTGGATCTCAGTACAGAATACAAGCTGGCGTGCCTAGAAGCAATTTTTCTACCATTAATTTAATGTGGGAATCACCATGCTACACTAAAAATGGTGTGATATATATATGCAGTAATGATTTTATAATGTGGCAACTTATTAGTGCTGGTTTTTGTATTGTAAGCCAGATACCAATTTCATTTTTGTGAGAGTGGAGAAAATAACACAATTTCTCCTCCCTCTATATTCCCAACATGAAAAGTCTAATACCATTGAAACTAAAATTGAGGATTTTCTAAAACTACAATCACATCAAAAAAGGGCAATATTCTGCAACATTAAAGAAAGCCAAGCAAATTAAATACCTTGGAACCTGGACATAAATGCTTATCATCATATTACCAGAGACCCATAATTCATGTTTGTGTAATGTAACAGGGTGCATAAAAGACTTCTAATGCCTAAACAGAAGCATGAAACTACCCGTATTGGGTTGGCCAATTAAGTCCCCAAAAGCAACTCTTAGATAAATCTCAAGACATGAAGGAAGAGATTGAGTACCTCACTTGTAACTCTAGGTGAGCATCTCATGTTCAAGAAAGCCCTTTAATATTCCTATATACAAAGTTGGTCATATAAGTATCCCACTCTTACAACTTAAAAACAAAACTGTGCTGCATCTGATGCAACAAAAAGACACAGCTTAATTTTGGACACACACACACACACACACACACACATTCCAGTAAAAGAAATTTATCTGTAAAGTTTTAACTCTTTGGGCAATATTCCTGCCATTTTCTTGAAGAATTCCCATCCCATATAAGAAAAGGTACTTTGCTAAGATGCTCGAAGTCCAAGCTTACATGCAAAGAAATAATACCACACTACCTGCTATCACCAATTAAATGGCTGAAAGATCCAGAAATGAAAAACCAAAATACTACCTTATCTTCCCACTAAGGAAAATGCGGGAAGTCCAAGACAGCTAAGCCTAAACATTGAAGTATCCTGTTTTATGTCCTGACAGCTCACCATATAGAGATATAGAATTATCTATATAATAATATAATAATATATAATGATACTAATTTGTTAGCCCCAACAGAAATATCTCTTAATTATCTATAATCATTGGAATAATAATAGCTAAAATGTATAGCTCTTTAAGGTTTGCAAAGAATTTTATATATGTTACCTTGTTTGATCCTTGCCCTTGGAGGTAGGTGTTATTTACTATCTCCACTTTACAGGTAAGGAAGCAGAAGCTGAGCAAGGTTAGGTAAAGTTCTAAAGTCACATATGGGATAAGTTTGTATTCAAACTCAGATCTTTCTGAACTGAGGTCAGGACTTTGTCCATTGTGCTACCTAACAGCCTTTAACTAAACATTGTTCTGTTTATTTGAGGTCACATCTTTGACAAATATCCACTTGATTCAAATGAAGATAAATGACATCCAACAAAGCAAATAAGAGCTTGGTACCGAAAGGCATGTATGTGTCACTGTGGCTAGAGCACTAGGTCTGGAGTAAGGGAACCCTGAGTTCACATCTGGTCTCAGAAATTTACTAGCTGTGTGACCCTGGGCAAGTCATTTAACCTCTGTTTGCCTCAATTTCCTCATCTGTAAAATGGAGATGATAATAGCATCTACTTCCCAATGTTGTGAGGATAAAATGAGATAATATTTGTAAAGCACTTAGCACAGTGTCTGGCATATAGTAAGTGCTAAATAAATGTTAGCAATCATTAATTTGGCAAATTAAATGATTATCTGAGAAGAATTTAACTGGTTTTGTGTCCATGTCAGGTCTCAGGTGACAGTGGGACAGGATAACAACAACAACAACAACATGATAATAATAATGATGATAATAATAATGATAATAGTAATAATTAAAATTTACATAATATTTACTAAGTGCCATGCTCAGTGCTAAACATTTTAGAAATGTTATCTCATTTTATCCTTACAACAACCTTGGGAGGTGGATGCCCATTTTACAGATGAAAAAACCGAGGCAGGGGCAGCTAGGTGGTGCAGTGGATAGAGCACCGGCCCTGGATTCAGGAGGACCTGAGTTCAAGTCTGGCCTCAGACACTTGACACTTACTAGCTGTGTGACCCTGGGCAAGTCACTTGGCCCCAGTTGCCTCACCAAAAAAAAAACAAAAAAAACACAAGGCGAACAGAGCTTAAGTGACTTTCCCAGTATCATTTAAGTGCCTGAAGCTTGATTTTACCTCTGGTTTTCCTGACTTCAACACCACATAGCTGCCCCTGGATAGGGCAGGAAGAGCTCAGTTGGGAGCTAAAGCTGGAACTGGAGCTGGACAATAAAGTATTGTTACCAATGCTACACACAGGTGGAGATCGATCAATGACAGGGAGTGGACTCATTCAGAAAAAGGAGGCAAGAACCTACAAAGCAAAGCAAAGCAGAAGTCCTTGCAGGGGCGGGTCTGACCAAATCAAAAAGAACCGCTAAGTGATGAGGTTAAAATAAACGCGCCAGATTCAATATCCAGAGAACCCCATAGCACTGATGTTAGCAGAAGCAGAGTTGGAGCCACACCATCATCACCTCATTCTGGGCCTACCTTATGCCTCAACGGCCTCCACCCCAGTCTGCTGGCATACAATCTCCTCCTTCTCCAATCCACGCCCTCCTCAGCTGCCAAGTTGTTTTTTGTCTAACTCTCAGGTCTGACCATACCAGTATTTGTTCGAGAAACCTTGAGCTTCACCTCAAGGATATAAAAAAAATATTTCCTTGTTAGGCATTTAAAGAGTATCACAAGCTAGCTCTAGACTGTGTTTGAAAGATGTTTTTACTTTGCTCTCCCCAAAGCCTCCTATGATCTGACTAAATTGGCTTACTTACTGTTCTCTAGACAGAACATTTTTGAGGAGAGAGACTTATCTCATTTTTGCATTCTCATGCCCAGTACCAGACATATAGTAGGTGCTTATATATTATGTCTGACTGATTGAGAAACAGGGATTAGAACCCTAAAAGGGAGTATAAAACAAGAGAAATGAGAAATTAGACATGGGCAACAACACTGCAGAAAAAACTGAATTGGTACATGAGGAGGAAGGAAGCAAAGGTGATCCCATCTCACTCTTACTAGAACTGGCCTGTAATGGACTATTTATCCTTGTGTGTATTAATGAATAAAAATGCAATCAAGGGCCCATAATGGGTGTGTACTGCTTGGAGGAACTTTGTGTTTCATTACTAAAATCTTGAGAATAGAAGGGACTGATCACCTCCGTCACCTCGGCAGAGTTTGACACACACAGTCTTTGTTGCCAAAGTGTTATAAACTATACCCTCTTGCCACCCCAAAATATTGACTGCTAGGAGGTGAAAATCTAATGGAAGAAATTTTGAGGGCAGGCTGTAGATTTTTTTAAATCTCACACAATGAGAATAAAGAAAAAAAAAGCCATAATGAGTGAATAAGATTTAGCTGTTAAAATAAACAGTTTAAGATGAACTATGTCTTCTGACTATTATTTTCCAGTGTACCCAGCAGCACTACAGCAATGAATAACCTGTTCTCTCTCCAGTGGTTTCCCATCAGTTTGTCTCATGAATGCAATGCCCCACTATAAGAAATCCTCTACAAAAGCCCTCAATGAAAGTTAACATTTTTGCTGCACCTCAACAAACAGCATGCTTTAGCATCTGGAGACTGGCATAAAAGAGTCAAATAAGAAATCAAGTCAAGAAGTTGCCTTTCATTCCCTGTTTATCTAATAAAGTATAGCTGCCTATGTGGACAAGTCAGTTCCTGAACTCTAGGACACGTAAGAAAACATTTGGTGGAGTCCAGACAAGGTCATGAAAGCAAGTTCGATAAATCTGCAGTCAGCCATGGAAAGCTAGACAATCCCTCTTTCTTTTTTTCCCTCCTCTTCCTCAATCAATTATAATGTTTAAACACCCCATCATTATAATGATAATGGTGATGATGATGCCATGATATTGTTTATATAGAGCTTTACAGTTTGCAAGCACACTCAATTGATCCTCACAATAAGATTGGGGGATAGCCATTTTAATTTTCCTCATTTTACAAATGAAGAAACTGAGGCATAAAGCAGTTAAGGTCCTTGCTCAGGGTCACACAACTAGTAAGGGGTCTGAAGCAAAATTCTAACTCAAGTCTTCCTGACTCCAATAGAGCAGGTAATAGAGCCAACATAATACCTTGTCTTTCCACCTATACCACCTGGGAAGTGAGAGAAACTGGCTAAACATCTATGATGCACAATAGAGATGACTTTCCTTGTATGAAAAAGGTATGTTAGAGGGGGCAGCTAGGTGGTACAGTGGATAAAGCACTGGGCCTGGATTCAAATCCAGCCTCAGACACTTGATACTTACTAGCTGTGTGACCCTGGGCAAGTCACTTAACCCTCATTGCTCCACCAAAAAAAAAAAAGGGAATGCTAGGGCTTGTCTTTTGTGTTTTGATCAGCCCCATAAGCTGATAAAAGTCCATAGGGAACTCAAATTGCCAGATGGCTATAAATCCATAATCTCTCCTCTATATTCCCTTCTTCTACTGCCACAGTCAACACCTTGGCAGAGCCCTCATCACCTCACTCCAGGACCACAACAATGGGTTTCTGTTCCTACCTGCCTCAAGTCTCTCCCCTCTCTAATCCTTCTTCCATTAAATTGCCAATGTGATTTTCTTAAACTCAGGTCTGAACCAATCTTACTATGTCACTATCCTCCTCAAGAAACTCCAGTGGTTCCCTATTACCTTCAGAATCAAATGTAAATGTTTTATTTGTCATTTAAAGCCCTTCACAATCTGGCCCTTTACTACCCTTTAAATCTTCTTATACTTTACTCCCTTCTACATATTCTACAATACAACTAAGTGGTGCAGCAAATAGCACTGGGCCTGAAGTCAGGAAGATCTGAATTCAAATCCAGCCTCAGATAGATAGATAGATAGATAGATAGATGTTTGCCGTGACTTCCTCATCTGTAAAATGAGCTGGAGAAGGAAATGGCAAACCACTTCCAATATCATTGCCAAGAAAATCCTAAATGGGGTCAGGAAGAGCCAGACATGACTGAAATGAAACAATGACATACTCTAGGGCAGCTAGATGGCGCAGTGGTAAAGCACCGGCCCTGGATTCAGGAGTACCTGAGTTCAAATCCAGCCTCAGACACTTGACACTTACTAGCTGTGTGACCCTGGGCAAGTCACTTAACCCTTATTGCCCTGCAAAAAAAATAAATTAAAAACAAAACAAAACAAAACAAAAACCAATGACATACTCTGCAATAAGCTACACTGGCCTGATTTCTGTTCCTCACAGACAACACTCATCTCCCAACTCCATGTTGCTACTAGCTGTACCCCATACCTGGAATGTTCTCCCTCCTCATCTCCCAACACTTCCATGACCTCTTTCAAGACTCAGAGCAAATCTCATCTTCTGCAAAAGGCCTTTTCCAATCTCCATCCCACACTACTCACCACCCCCTCCAAGTGTCTCCCCTCTGTATGTGCATAATTATTTACATATTGTCTCTCATATTTGAATGTAAATGCCTTGAGGGCAAGGTCCATATTTTTGCTTTTCTTTGTTTCCCAAGCATAGTATGGGACACAAAGCAAATAGTAAATGTTTGTTGATTGACTATAAAGAAAATATTCTTCGGGGCAGCTAGATGGCACAGTGGATAGAGCACCGGCCCTGGAGTCAGGAGTACCTGAGTTCAAATCTGGCCTCAGACACTTAACACTTACTAGCTGTGTGACCCTGGGCAAGTCACTTAACTTCTATTGCCTCACTGAAAAAACAAACAAACAAACAAAAAAAAAGAAAATATTCTTCAACAAATGTTAGTATAGATAAGTTTTATGTATGGATTATTTTTCACTCTCTCCCATGGCTTCTGGTTTACCATAATTTTTGTTATGGAAGAAAAAATCAGTAGAGCTGATTAACTGTTGTTTTCATTCAAAGTCCTATAAATACAAACTAAAACTTGTTTGTTTCATAGGGAAAATGCTGGGTCCTCCTATTATATATAAGGGGTGGTCACTGGAGGCCTTTGCACAAGAATATCATTTCATAAAAGTGGTGTTGTAGAAAAACAAATAAGGAAGTTGTGTGCAAAAGGGACCTAGATGAAGAAAGTTGGAGGCAAGGAATCTAAATGCTCATCTTTTTTTAAAAATTGGCTTAGGGGCGGCTAGGTGGCACAGTGGATAAAGCACCAGTCCTGGATTCAGGAGTACCTGAGTTCAAATCCAGCCTCAGACACTTGACACTTACTAGCTGTGTGACCCCAGGCAAGTCACTTAACTCTCATTGTCCCGCAAAAAAACAAACAAAAACAAAAACTTGGCTTAATTGTCTCAATTAATATAGATAAGATTTCTAGCCAATGGTCAACTTGATTTGCCTAAAAATTTTTCCATAACTTTCCAGGCCTCTTCTCAGGACTCGAAAACTCAGTGGTTAAATTCTATCTCCTCTGAGAGACTTAGACAGGATTTCATAATGCATATTTTAAATGCCTAGAGCAATCACTTTAATATTTTAATTGTTATTTATAATCTTTCCTAAGTATTACAAAGTATTCATACTTTCAAATGTTATTGGGCCCCAAAGTTTCTGTCAATTATTTAATACAGTATGCAGAATTAGACATTTCTTTAAAATATCACATAGAAGATATTTCAATTTATGAATCCTGTTCATGAAGGTTCATTGACTACTTAGGAACACAAGATCATAGAATTAGAACTGAGAGAAACATTCCTATTTCCAGCATACTTAATAAAAAAATAATCTACTCTTCTAGTGATGCTATATGATGGTAAGCCATAGAATACCAGTTTCTAAGGAATTTAAGTTGTGGGCCACCGAAGACAGAATGTAATGACCATAGTGGAAAGGTACAGGATGGGATTAAGTGGTTTGTAATATCATATCAGTCAAAATTTATACCAAAAATGGCATAAAAGTAAGAAATAGGTATGAACAGGAAAAATGGGCCAACTATATGGTGACTGAGGAATAACACTAGCTAGCCTATGTGCTAAATTAGTTTCCATTCAATTGGCATGGTCCAGTGGAAGAAGTATTGGATTTGCAGTGAGAATACTAGGTTCAAATCCTCACTCTGCAATTTACTATTTGTACAACTTGGGAAAGTTGATTAACCCTTAATCTGTAAAATAAAGAGGTTGAACTAGATGATCTAGGTGACCTCCTAGGTCTGTTCTGGCTTTAAATCTATGGACTGATATTGCCAAAGACCTAGAAGACCTCCACCACATCTGGTGAGCTGTGTGTGAAGGATATAGAGGGAAAAGGTGACAGAGTCAGGAGATGGAGCCTCTTGTCCAGGAAAAGTGACAAGACCACAGTAGCACTGAAATATTATGCTAAATAAGTCAACCTATAATAGACCAAATGGGCAGCTAAGTAGTGCAGTGGATGGAGCACTGGGCTTATAATCAAGAAGATTCATCCTCATGAGTTCAAATCCAGCCTCAGGTACTTACTAGCTGTGTGACCCTGGGCAAGTCCTTAACCTGTTTGCCTCAGTTTCTCATCTGTAAAATGAGCTGGAGGATGAAATGGCAAAGCACTATAATATCTTTGCCAAGAAAACCCCAAATGAAGAGTCAGAGACAACTATAAGAACTCAACAAAAATAAAAGATCAACCCCAACCAGAAGTGATTATAAAAAAATGTCTGAGTCAACTGCTATTCCTTTTCCTTATTTCTATTTTTTTATATTTGCTACTCCCACCTATTTCTGTAACTCTGGATGTTTTAATTTATAATAGCTTTCAAATAACCAATAACTAAACTGAGAGCATTTTTTTGAAGACCTGTGATTTCAACTGTGAGAAACTATAGTTACAGAACTTCCTAAATAGTTCATCTGTAATTTATAATCTTTTTTTAAAAAGATGCCTGGGGTCCTGAGACATTAAGTGACTTGCTCTGGTCACAAAGCTAGCATGTGTCAGCAGCAGGACCTGAGCCAGGTCTTTCTCACTCCAAGGCAGGCTCTCTATTCATTATGTCATGCTGCATACATTAGTCTTGATTTAAAAATCTGAATTAATTTTCATTTAACTGGGAAATGATATTCCATCTAGTCTTCCTTTTTATATGCATGATATTAAGTGTTGATTTTATTTTGCATATGTGGAGCAAGAAAAACAATATAAAATGCTATAATCTGATGTAGATTAGCAGGGTCACCTAATGCAGCTGCATTAAGATGGCCTCAGTTTCCTTATGTCTGAAATAAAGAAGTGGCTGGATGAACTCTGAAGTTCCCTTTATCTTTAAAATTCTGTGAGTCTATGGTGTATACCACAGACACACATATTAACAGTTCAGTTCAATATCAGTTTATTTATTTAAGTATCTATTTACTTTCAATTCACCATGTTAGGCACTAGGGATACAAACTTTTTTTTTTTTTAATAGAGCCTGACTTCAGGGAGTTTGCATTCTATTGGGGATATCACAGAAAAAAAAAATAAGAAAAGAGAAGATAATTCAAAGAAGAAGCAAATACCATCAACTGGAGAAACAGGAAAGACTTCAAGTAGTAAATGGCAGTTGGGGTGAACTTAGCTAGGATGAAGGAAGTTGAGGATTCTAAGAGGAGGAAAGGCATTAAAGGTAAGGAGGACATTCTATGCAAAGACACCAGAGTGGGGTATAATTCCAAGCTCAGGGATCAATAGGTAGGTAGGTTTGGCTGGAATATAGAATGTGTGCTGGAAGGAATGTTAAAATAAGCCTGAAATGGGAAGGTGAAGCCATATTGTGAAGAACTTGACGTGTCAGGCTAACTATTCCAGCCCAGCCCCCAAAGCCATCATCTCAAGAAAGCAACCCGTATGGAAATGAAACTTGGCAACTGCTATGGGTGTTGCAGCCCCAACCCCTCAGCAGCCACAGATACTGAAGTTCCAGAAAAGGGACTTCTCACAACCAGTCTTGGCACTGTCAAATGGCTCACCATCGGAAATGGATGTGATTTTATAAGTAGAAATGACACTAAGGAAAATGCATTGCTTTCTGCTTTGCCACTGAACCCTACAGACTATGAAACCTTTCCATCTCACCTACTGCTAAAACCCATTTTATGTGCTTTCTATCCCAATTAAAATACAAACTCTTTAAGAGCAAAAAGTATTTGTAGGCCCAGCACTTTGGACTTAATAAGAGCTTAATAAATGCTTTTTCTTTCTTTCCTTCCTTCCTTCCATCACCTTAGAGGCAAGAGGGATCCACTGACATCCTTGAGCAGTGTTAGCTATCACAAGGCGTTCCATAATACCAGATTTATCCTTAAGGTATATAAAGGATAGCTATTGTTTGGAACTTCTAAAAGTGAAAATTCCATTCTTTCTTCTAGTGAATTATTCACAGTGCTTAATAGAAATGTGGAATCTTTTTTTTCTTTTGGTAGTCCCTTAATTCCTTGTACTATATATAGCAGATTTTTGCTTCCTGAGAGCATTCAGATACTATGTTCACCACCCTAATTAGCTCATCACTGCCTTCAAATTCTGGGAAGCTAGAAAATTGAAATACCTTTGACATGTAGCAGACAGCCCATTCTGGGAAAACTTGTGAGACATTTTTGATATTGGGATCCCACTTGGAGTGTTACCATTACATTTTTGGTGGTAGAAACCCTTGTAAATAGCCATTTGGGGAGCTGCCATCACTCCCTTTATTCTGTAGCTGCTGTGAGACTATAGGCCAGATACCTAGAAGAGATCCAATTCAAATACAGACCTGAGAAATGTTGCATCTCATCTGCAATCCTCCTGAGCTCAACTGGGTTAGCAATGCATTCAACTGGGTATAGTGACTGTCTGTCAATAGAGATCATTAAGAGAGTAAACTCTGTACATGTCAAATCAATTCAAAACAACAAGCCGTTATTATGGTTTGCTATAAGCCATGTACTATGCCAAGCACTGGGGACAGAAAAAAAAGGGCAAAAATCAGTCCTTGCTCTCAAGAAGCTCACAGTCTAATAAGGGAAACAGTACGTAAACGATCATTTAACAAACATGATACGTACAAGACAAACTGGAAATAATCTCAGACAGAAGGCACTAAAATTAAGGAGGACCTGGAAAGGCTTTTTACAGAAGGCAGAACTTCAACTGAGATCTGAAGGAAGACAGAAAGTGAAGACAAGGAGATAAAGAGCTTCAGGCATGGTGGTCAGTCAAGAAAATGCTTAGAGTCAGGAGATGGAGCCTCTTGTCCAGGAAAAGTGACAAGACCAATTTCAGTGGGTCAAAGGGTATCTGTAGAGGAGTAAGGTGTCAGAAGAATAAAATGGTAGGAAAGGGCAGGTTAAGAAGGGCTTTAAAAGCAGGAGGTAATAGCCAGTGGAGTACAGTAGGGATGAGAGGTTGATATGTGGTCTATTTTTCTCTTCTCTAGGTAGGGTGTTTAATTTAAAACAAAACCATTTATTTAGGGGGCAACAGCAACTATATGTAGGAAATGATATGGATTAGAAAATGCAATCAATTAGAACCTCCTCCCACTCCAATAAATAGTAACTTCTTTCTTTTTTTTTTTTTTTGCGGGGCAATGGGGGTTAAGTGACTTGCCCAGGGTCACACAGCTAGTAAGTGTTAAGTGTCTGAGGCTGGATTTGAACTCAGGTACTCCTGAATCCAGGGCCAACGCTTTAACCACTGCGCCATCTAGCTGCCCCCTAGTAACTTATTTCACAAAAGGAATATGGCACTTGAGAGAAATTATTATTTTTTCTATTATATTAATAACCAATTATTAAATTCCCTTTATTTCCTTATTTAGGGATCAGTCCTTATAGGTCAGTCTCTGAAGGACAGAGCTGATAATGGGATTGCCTAATCTTCCTAAAACATTCTTCTGGATCTTGGGGGGGAGGGGCACCCAACTAGGAGAGCTTACTTCTGATTAAAGTATAAAGAGAATCTACTCTAGGTAAATCTCAAACCTAAAAGCATTAGGCTTACGCCCTTGAAGCCTCCATTGTTCAACATGAGTGCTCTAGCTGGAGATGGATTCCCTTGTCCAGACTGCTGCAGAAGTCTCATGATCAAGTCACATTCTAGGCAGGAGAGCTGAAGACTGTTAGTCCACCTCCCCATTAAAATATAAACCCCCTCATTGACTATTCACCAATCAAGGTTGATTTTTTCCTCTCAAGGACAATCCCTTTTTCAAAGGTATTTAAGCATCCAGTGATCTCCATGCCTCTATCTTTAGTTACCTAGAGAGACCACTTGACAGTCAGTTCATTATTATTTGCTAGCTTAATTAATAAATTGATTATTAATTACCCAGAAACTCTATTTCTCAGGCTTTTCATTCATCACATACTGAATCAGCAGAGGACTGAAATGTTCAGACCTGTGCTTTAGAAAGATTATTTTGGCAGTTGTATTGTGGATATATTGGAGAGAGAAGAGAATTGAACTCAGTGGAAAGCTCTGGTTTTGTTCCCTACTCTACCATTTGCTCTGTAGCCTAGGACCTATCTTCTTAAACTGTGAGTTGAGAACCCTTATGGGGTTCCATAACTGAATATGGGGGTCGTGAAAAATTTGGCAACAGTAAAAGTTTATGTAGACCTATTTAATATACCTATATACCGAGGGTCGTGTAAAAATTTCTCGGGCAAAAAGGGGTCATGAGTGGAAAAAGTTTAAGAAGCCCTGGCCTGGGTTTAGTAATTTTTAACTCTTTGAGCTTGAGTGTTTTTTCCAGCTTTTGTCCACATAGTCTCAAAATTCAACCTCTAGGTTATCAATTCTAGCTATATAATCAATGGATTTCATTTGATAAGACTAGTAAGTTTCTAGCTTTACTTGAATAGGCTTCTCTCCTTATAGCTCTGGGTATGATAGCCACAGTCCCATTTCCAGAAACAGACACAGACATTATTCACTTAAAGACTTATTCACTGAAGTCTTTATGGTGTGGACTGTATAGTGTATTCTGAGGTCCTGACTCAGGACATCATAAAACACAGCCATTGCTAACACATACATTGTTACTGCATCCTGACCCTAGCCAGAAACAAAGCCTGGACTTCAATTAATAATAGCAACACCTTTCATCAAAATGCCTGTGAGCTTCTTACTTTCAATATCCTACCCCTGGGGACTACCTTTCCCATGCCAAATTTCCTTCTGAATTATTTTTGACTCTCAAACCTAAGTCTCCATGAGGCTCAGTAATAGTCTGGTGTTTAGCTAGCTTCCTTTGGAACAAGGAAGTCAAGCTGTTCTGCCCTGGCCAGGCCATGTTGTGAAGGTGCAGAAGCTTATAAAGGAAAGCCCAGCTTCCATTGTGTGCCTGAGGGAGATATGGCCTTGACTTTAAGGAGGTCTCAGTTTTAGGGGAGAATAAACAGAGAAGGCTGAGGACTGGAGACACAGAAGAAGAACAAGTTATTAAATTTCCTTGGGCCTCAGTTTTCTCATCTGTAAAATGAGGAGGATGAACTAAACAGCCTTCAAAATCCCTTGCAGCCTTAGACACATGATGTTATGATCTGTCTTTTGGGCCTCTGGTATACAGAATACCTGCAGTCATGACCTTTACCATAGGCTATATCTCTAATTGGAAAATGCATTTATTGTCCACTCTTCTGAAAAAAACAAACAAACAAAGCCCTTCTTTCCTATCTGGCTTCACAGGTTTCTTGCCCTGCACTCTGATCTTGGACATTCTCACTCACCTTTGACCTGCTGATGGAGCAGAGAATGAACAATGAATTAGGAAGTAGAAACCAGGGTTTGAGACTCATTTCTGTCACTAATTATGTGTGGGGACCAATTTTTAATTGAGAAGTGCTAGCTAAGAGGCTCACCGCAATATTGGGGCAAGGAAGGAGACAGGCAGCCTCTCTCAAAACAGAACAGGATTTATTTTAACAAGAATGAACTTAAAAAGACACACACATACACACACACACACACACACACACACAAACAGGATCAGTAGGATCAAGGGAAAGGAAATAAAATGGGGAAAGGGAAATTATACAACCTGAAGAAATACCACTGCCCAGGAATCAGCTGAGCTCCTGTCATCTTCCAGCATCCAGCTAGAATGGGGAATTCTCCTCACCCAATCCCAGAAAACCCCACACAGCCCCAGCCAATGGGATGGCCGCTCTGACAGTCACATGACTGTCCTCACTAGGCTTCCAATCATTATAATTTTGCCAGGCTCTTGTAGGTGTCCGGAAGTGGTGATGACGTGAGGTGCCAGCGCCATGGCAAGGACTACAACCAGTGGGTGGAGCACAGTGCAGTTTGCAGAGCCCTAGGCCAGTGCGAGCTGAGGCATAAAAACCTCAAATAACAATTAATTCTTTACATTTGTGACCTTGAGAATATCATTTTCTTTCTCTGGTCCAGCTTTCTCATTTACAAAATGAGGTTATTGAACAAAGTTATTTATTATGTTCATTATAAAATTAAGTTATTTGGATAATTCCCCCAAATTTTACGAGCTCTAATAATTTGCTCTAAGTAGATGTTATCTAGATTTTAATGGCTAGCCATACCCTTATTAATGAAGTTAGTTTCTCTAACCTATTTCTGTAAACTAGCATCTGCTCTACCTTTTGGGAAATCTTGTGGCCCCAAGATGATAGGGTAAACTGCCCTGATTCTTTTCCCTGACCTCAGTGTCTCCATGGGGCCCTTCTCCTCCAAAGTCTATTCCCAGATTTAGTTTCTCTTCTTATTCTAATCCTGTTAATCTTTTGGAATTTCCCTGATTGCATCATTGGTAAAACTGGAATGATAGTTGCACTCAAGGGCCAATGAACAATGAGCATTTGTCCCTGCCTTTTCCAACCCTTTTTTTCAGATTGTTGAAACACTCTTCCCTTAGGGCAATGTTGTACAAGAAACCAGATTTGTGATTAGTTTACTTGTTTAAACATATAGTGAAAAGGTAACAATCCCTCCCCGCCCTGCCCACACCTAGTTAAGGCACAGCCTGTTACAGCAACTTGTAAAAGCCAGCAACAGGAAGTAAGTAATCAGATTTTTAATAAAGAAAGACAGTCATCCAAAGGAGGAAATCTTTTTCATAAATTGTCAATCTGCATGTTGGAGATGTGGGGGTGGGAGGGGTGGAAGGAGATAGGTGAAAGACTGAGATACAGGAACAGGGGGAGAGGTAAGAAAAATAAAAGCAGAGAGAGAGAGACAGAGACACAGAGACACAGAGAGAGAAGCAAAGACAAAGAGACAAGGTGAGGGAGAGTCAGAGAGGAAGGGAGGAGAGACAGAAAGAGACCAAGAGACAGAGAGAAAGGAAGATGAGGAAAAGAAAGAAAGACACACACAGAAGAAAGAGACAGACAGAAAGAGAGAGAGAGAGGGAGAGAGGGAGAGATTAAGAATTTACTAGTTTCTTGTAGTTAAATGGAGAAAACAATCAAATAATTTCAAAAATACTATAAATAGGGGCAACTAGGTGGCGCAGTGAATAAAGCACAGGCTCTGAATTCAGAAGGACCTGAGTTCAAATCTGACCTCAGACACTTGACACTTATTAGCTATGTGACCCTTGGCATGTCACTTATCCCTCATTGCCCCACAAAATAATAATAATAATAATTTTAAAATAGTCATTATCCAAAAAATACTATACATACAAACCAAACTTAAGTTTTAAGATGTCTTACAAATACAGTTCATTCTAAACATAGTAACTAGTACACAAGAAGGATTAAGCTAAGTATCTACTGCCAACTAACCTAGCCAGTAACTAAATAAGAGAGGATGTGTGTATATGTTCTGTAAGGATGCTTGTCTGTTCTTTTCTTTAAGTCACAAACATTTATCAGGAAACCGGAGACACACAAATACAGAGGCATGTCAGCAATTTCACCCTGTCTAGTCAACAAGGGAATGTTCCAGCTGACATATGCAGTCTCTGTTTGCCCTTTGCCATGTATATACTTCACCTCAAAAGCTGTCAGTGACTTGTCAGAACAGATCAGAAAATCGAAGGCCATTCCACGGAAATGTACAAATCTGGACAGCATGACATCAAATTTCTGGTACTGTATGGCAAGGACCATATGAAAACAGATGTCTTCATTACTCTACAGCTTGGCTAGAAATGCCCAAATCTTACCTTTATAAAGCACAAATGAGATTTTAAAAAATAATAATTATCATTAGGGGAAGTCACCATGTAATAATTATAGCGAATGGTTACTATGTTGGTGGAAGGAAAAATGTCTTTAGGGAAATCATTTTACAAAAAAAGAATAAAAAGATAGGTGTTCTAAGTTTGGAAAACCAAGCCCCTGGAACCACATTCTCCCACTGCCCAGATGTGACATTCTGGGAATAAGTATGGCACTTTTAGAACCTACATGTAAACATGACAGACTTTATTTAGTAAATCATGGCTTAAGTTTACTAAATGATTCCTGGCGGTCTGAAGGGGTTCAGGTAACCTTCAGAAATGCTTGATTTACTGACGTACTGAAAAGCTCATAAATTTCCTATACCCTAAAATCATAGATTTGGAGCTAGAAGGAATCTTAAGAGTCTACTCCTCTAATTTTACAGATTAGAAAATGGAGGCCCAGAAAGATGAATTAATTTGCCCAAGATTCCCCAGCTTCTATCTGTCAAAACCAGAATTCAAACTCATTGACTCCAGATTCAGTCAGCAAGACAATGCTAATGGATTAAATTATTATCACCTCCATGCTAATAATTCTTAAATTTACTTATCTAGTTCTAACCTCTATTTATCTAGGCTAATCTCAAATTTCCTATTGGCCATCTCAAAGCAGATGTCCTGTAGATATCTTAAATGTGTCCGAAATCAAATTTATTATCTTTCTCTCAACTTCCAAACTTCTTTATTATTGTTAAAGACACCACCATCTTCCAAGGCTAGATACTGTCCTTGACTTCTTACTGCCTCTCACAGTCCCCTCCCCCTTATCCAATCTCTTGCCAGACATGTGAATTCTTTTTTTTTTTTTTTGGTAGGGCAATGGGGGTTAAGTGACTTGCCCAGGGTCACACAGCTAGTAAGTGTCAAGTGTCTGTGGCTGGATTTGAACTCAGGTCCTCCTGAATCCAGGGTCAGTGCTTTATGTACTGTGCCACCTAGCTGCCCCTCAGAAATGTGAATTCTTACTTTGTAAGATCTCATGCCCCTTCTCTCCTCTGAAACTGCTACCATTCTGATGCAGCCCCTCATCACGTCACGTCAAGTGTGGCGTACTGCAATCATCTGCTTGTTGGTCTCCCTGCCTCCCTCGTTGGACGGCCACATCCCTCCCCTCTCCAGTCCATCCTCCACTTAGCTATCAGCAATCTTCTTCAAGCACAGGTCTGAGCATGTTACTCCTCTACTTAATTAACTCCAGGGATTTTCTATGACCTCCAGGATCAAATATAAAATCATCGGTTTGGCATCACAGTCCTTCCTCACCTGCCCTCTCCTTCCTCTGAAGTCCAGTGATACCACTCCTTTGCTGTTTCATGAACATGAAACTATATTTCTTGGCTCTAGGCATTTTCCAGTGCTCTTCCTCCTCATCTTCACCTCCTAGCTTCCCTGACTTCCTTTAAGTCTCAACAAAAGTCCCGCCTTCTACAGGAAGCCTTTCCTAATCCCTCACTTCTAGAGCCTTCTGTCTGTTGATTATTTTCAATATATTCTTTACATAGCTTGTTTCTACCTATTAATTTACATGTTGCCTCCCCCATTTGACTGTGAATTCCTCAAGAGCAGGAACTTTGTTTTGCCTTCCTTGTATCTCCAACACAACATAATAGCAAGCATACAACAAGTGCTTAATGTATGATTTACTGACGGCTTATAAATGTCAGAAAAAGGATTCCTTTGACTCCAAATTCAGACATTCTTTCTTCTGTACTACACCAGGAAATTTTGGTAACTATCAGAACAAGGGAAATCGTGAAAGACAATTACTGAAATATAGAGGATTTTTTCAATAATTTAAGTTGTCAGTTCCTAAAGTGCCAAAGGCTGAACAAATTTGATAAGACAAATGGTAACAGAACATAAGCTCTTTAAGAGTAAGGAATATTCCACTCTTTTTATTTACATTCCCCTGTGACTAGCATAGCATACAGAAGGCTTCTAATGAATGTATGTCTACTGAATGATTGGGCAGCTAGATGGTACAATGGACAGGGCCTGGAGTCAGGAAGATTCATCTTTCTGAGTTCAAATCTGGCCTCAGATACTTACTAGTAGTTGTGTGATCCTGGGCAAAGCACTTAATCCTGTTTCCCTCACTTTCCTCATCTGTAAAATCGGCTGAAAAAGGAAATGGCAGACCACTCCAGTATCTTTGCCAAGAAAACCCTGAATGGGGTTCACAAAGAGTCAGACATGATTGAAAAAAATGACTACACAACAACAACCAAAACACTGAACAATTGGGGGCAGCTAGGTGGCACAGTGGATAGAACACCAGCCCTGGAGTCAGGAGTACCTGAGTTCAAATCCGGCCTCAGACACTTAACACTTACTAGCTGTGTGACCCTGGGCAAGTCACTTAACCCCAATTGCCTCACTAAAAAAACAAACAAACAAACAAACAAACACTAAACAATTGCGACCCTGCAGAGTAATTGTGAACAGGGGATAATGAAATCCTTCTAATAATAATTAACACAATTGACTGCCATTGTGCAAAAATCTCAAAAGCTAACAATTCACAGCTTATTTGTATCAGGTAAACCTATTAAAAAGGTAAAAATCGCAAGATTTTAGGACTGGAAGTTGGAGATTCATTATAGAAAAAGAAACATACTTTATAAATAAGGAAATTGAATCTAAAGAGGCTTTGACTTTCCCAAGATCATATGGTAGGTAAGAGGCAGAGCTGGGTCCAAACTGCAGAACCAACTTTCAGAATAATTTTCCTTTATGCTGCTCAGCACTTTGGGTGTCAGGATTGTTAAGTTCCTAGGCTAGCCCATAAGAGCCTATTTAACCCATAGCCCAAAAGATGAAGTAGCTTTCTTTATTAGCATCTTTAAACATCTAAAGGATCCTGTATCCTGATGACATTGTGTTAATTGCATCAAGCCCCAAAACCATGGCAGAAATCCCTAGGAGAGATCTGTAATCACACAAAGTAGTTTGTCCTGTCCATCCACATGGAAAAGACCAAGTAGAAGAGTAACGTCTGTTGCCCAGATTTCAACATGCATTTAAATGGACACCCTATAAAACTTGTCCAACAGTATATGTATGTGTGGGACAGATAATACAGATGAAGGATGGACTGGAACTGGAGACAAAAAGGGGAAGGAGAATAGGTTCTTTCATGGACTCCCAAGCTTCTTACACAAATGTCCATCTTTTCCAAATAAATATTTTACTGGTACTGCATAGTAATAGAGCAACAAAATGTGGAAAAAACTAAAGATGAATATTGTGGGTATGATCAGACTGTAACATATGAGCAAAGAGGAATGCTGAAGAAAAATAAGAGTAAGGGATGCTATCAAGGAACCTTATGACAGGAAGAGAAGAGCCAAGAGGGACGGGTGACAGATGGATAGCCAGTATAGTATGCTTCACTGATGACCTTACAATGTCAAGAGAAACTGAGAAAGGTTGTGAGATGAATTGAAACGTCCCTAACTGATGAAATCACAGGTCCACTTCCGTGTTTGACTATTGAATATAAAACCAAAATACTATATGTAATAATGTTTCTAAGGGAAAATGTACCCAGAGTTCCAACTTAGGATGCCAGGAACACACCTCGCTGTTCCCTTGGAATTTCAGGAAGTTTTCTGCTTCACACATTTACAATTTGCCTGGCAGTGGGAAAAGGACCCCCCATAATCTCTCATTGGTAGTTTCTAAGGCCTGGGCCAAGAGTTTCAAAAAGTGGAAAGTGGGACAAGGGGAATAAGGAGGTGAGGGGCTAAGACAGAGAAGCTGAGGTGAAGAGGCTTTTGTATTACCACACACATTTGTTGCAAATATTTCACACATACATATTAAGAGGAGGTGGGAGGGAGGAAAATAAATTCTTGATCATTTTTAAAAGAATTATTAAAAAAGAAAGGAAGGATAGAGGTTTTGAGAAAAAGAGGATGCAATAAGCAGCTATGGGCAGTAAGGTAGAGCTAAGAGACATCTAGGATGGTAAAGGGGGAGACCAGCTGGAAGGGATTGGCTGTGGTTAGATTTTTTTGCCTTTACTGTTTTGGGACAGAACATATTTATGTGAATAAGGAGCATGGGAGTGGGGAAGGCAAGCTCTTCTCCTTCCTCCTCCTCCTCTTCTTCCACCTTCTCTCTCTCTCTCTCTCTCTCTCTCTCTCTCTCTCTCTCTCTCTCTCTCTCTCTCTCTCTCTCTCTCTCCTCTCTCTCTTTCTCTTGCTCTCTCCCCCTCCCTCCCTCCCCATTTTTTTTTCATGGATGATTATAGGAGAAGGGAGAAATTGATACATCTATGCCCAGAACCAAATAGGCCAACTTCCCTATTTATTAGCTATTTGGGAAAAAGGTGCTGCATGCTTCCCTTATGCTTGTAAATATAAACATGATTTCTGAGACGATAGCATTTTCAACCTACTTTATTTGTTCAGATTTATCAGTGAAATTATATTTGGGCAATTAGAAAACAAAAGTATACATAGTGAGCAAAATGTTAAGCCTCAGAGGTTGTCATCCATCTCTAATGATAATGGGATGAAAGATTTGGAGGTTGAGGTACCTTAAATGCCATTAAACCCAAACCCCTAAATGAGTTGCCCAGGGCCACACAGCTAGTAAGTTTCAGATACAGGATTTGAATCCAGGGTTATCTGATTCCAAGTCTGGAACTCCACTCACTATACCATATTGCCTCTAAAAATACTGAGGCTGAGGGAGGTCCCCTAGGTTATTCAGCTACTAGTTATCTGAAGCATGATGCAGACTCAGGTCTTCCTGCCTCTGAGTCCAGAGTGCTATATACTATTTCACCTATCTGCCTATACTGTTAAACTACTCATTCGCCTTTCTGCCTTCTGTTCTGTTCTTTCATTCATTTAGCAGGCATTTATAAAGCAACAACTATGTGCAGGATAATGTGATAGGTCCTGGAGAAATGCAAACAACCAATAAGGCATGCTCTCTTCTCTTAGGGAGTTTACATTCCAGCAGGGAGTGATAAGACTTGTACATCCATTAAAACATAATAAATATATGAGAACAAAATTCTGTGATATCGAATGAGGAAGGAATAACCTCACCAATTTCCATGAACCTAAACCCTAATCTCTTCTGTTTGCTCTTTGTCTCCAAAGTACATACTTATTTGTGTATTTTTTTGTGTGTACATAATCTTTGTTGTTACTTTGAAAAAGTATTTCCTTTCCTAATCCCAGAGTTGTAACACAAGCTGGAAAAAAATAAGTCAGTGCCCATGGTTTATACAAAAAGAAAGGAAAAAGAAAACTGAGCAGATGGGGGAAAGGGTATGGAATGAAGTGACTTCTTTCTCAGAAGTAGAGGAAGTAGACCATGAAGGTAAACCACAAACTGACCTGTGAACATAGAAGCAAATGAGTTTATGTTGCCCGCAGTGTAGCAAGAGATACCCAGAGCCCCTCATGGTGCAGAAGGCAACTTTTGGCCTCAAAAGTCATATTCAGGATTTGGGGAAGTATAAAAACTATATATGAAGCATGCCTTATGCTTACCTTTGAGTATCTCCCCCAGTGTCTGGCACAGAGTTCTATAATGTATAAATTTCTGTTGAATTGAATGTAGCTACCAGCCAGAGATATACAAACAAAGGTGTGGAAATTATCACCCGAAGTGGTATATAGAAGGAATTGCCAATGAGAGATGAAAATATCGTTAAGGCATTAGAGAAATCATTTCTCCATACTATATCACAAATATGTGGCATTCATTTCTTCCATTTTATTTTTATTTTTTTTTAAATGAGGCAACTGGGGTTAAGTGACTTGCCCAGGTCACTTAACACAGCTAGTAAGTGTTAAGTGTCTGAGGCCGGATTTGAACTCAGGTACTCCTGACTCCAGGGCCGGTGCTCTATCCACTGCGCCACCTAGCTGTCCCTTAGTTTATTTATTTATTTATTTATTTTTTGTTTAAAGTGAGGCAATTGGGGTTAAGTGACTTGCCCAGGGTCACACAGCTAGTAAGTGTTAAGTGTCTGAGGCCAGATTTGAACTCAGGTACTCCTGACTCCAGGGCTGGTGCTCTTATCCACTGCGCCACCTAGCTGCCCCTACCTTAGTTTATTTTTAATAATATTTTATTTCATCCAAATTACATGTAAAAACATTTTTAAGCATTCAGGTTTTTTTTTAAATTTTGAGTTCCAAATTCAAGTTCATTTTTCATAGGAATGAATATGCATAGAGATATAAAATTGATTGCTGCAATGGTTCTTAAGAAAATGTGAGATGTTTTGTTGACTGGTAGGATTATATAGGAAGAATGGTACATTCCTAAACCTTAAACTGGGATAGCTAAATAGCACAGTGGATAGAGGGCTGGACCTGGAGTAAAGATGATTCATCTTCATGGGTTCAAATGTGATCTCATATGTTTGTTTACTAGTTATGTGACCCTGGGCAAATCGCTTAACCCTGTTTGCCTCAGTTTCCTCCTCTGTAAAATGGGCTAGTGAAAGAAATGACAAACCACTCCAGTACCTTTGCCAAAAACCCCAAATAGGATTATGAAGAGTTGGACACAACTGAAATGACTGAACAGCAAAAATCTTAAATTAGGAACTACCTTAAAAATATCTGCGCAGAACACAGTATAGCTCTTGTGATCGATATTATATGGAACTTTTTTAAAGTACAAGTTAAGATAGTTTGCTGGCAGAAAGAAAAATGGCAGAAATTTCAAAAGGAACTTTATTGTCTCTCAGATAGTGTGTGTATACATATACATACATACATATGTATATATGTACATATATACATATATATATGTGTGTATACAGATATAGATGATAGAGATAGATGTAGAGATAGATAGAAGTAGAGAGATAGAGATAGAGATGATAAAGATAGAGATAGAGATATTGCAGTACAATAGAATGAGTGTGAAATTTGGTGCCAAGTGTCCTAGTTTCAGATATTTGCTCTGCTACTTACTACCTGCCACCTGGGTAAGTTATTAATTTCACTGTGACTCAATTTCCTCTTCTGAAAAACAAAGAAGTTGGACTAGATGACCTGTAAGTTCCCTTTCAAGTATAAATCTACCATACCAAAATCTCCACACTCCTTCTCCTCCCTCTTTCTTCCACTGTTTTAAAAATGTGTCTCATTTTCTATATTGTTTTTTACTACCCCTACAAAGTATGTCAGTCAATAAACATTTATTAAGTAGTTACTATGTGTCAGGCATTGTAGTAAGCACAGTAGATTACAAAAAACCAAACCAAACCAAACCAAACAAAAAAGTACACTGTCCCTGCCCTCAAGAAGCTTACATTCTAAAGGTGGAGGGAAGAAAAAAAAAAAAAAGAAAATTCATTTATTTAACAAAAGTTTACCAAGTATCTATGTACAGTGAAGATCAGGAAAAGTAGTCATGCAAATATTTTACTTAGACCAGACAGAGGGAAGAAACCACTCAATCCCACTGTTAAAAGTGCCAGAACTAGTGCTCAAACCCAGATCTCCTGAGTCCAGATACTACACCCTTTCTGTTGAGCTCTCGTGTATTTTTCCCAGGAAATAGATGATTTCCCAGACTGATACTGTCACAAGAGTGTTGTATAATGTATCTGATATTTATATTTTTTTGATTGCGGTTAAAAGGTTTTAAATAAGACTGTATAAAACTCATGGTATGTCATACGTAACTTTTTGTTACAAGAATTTGGATAAAGCGTGTCAGCAGTATGTTGTGAAATCTGCCTGAACTTATATTTACTTGCTAAATATTTTCTACTTCCTGAAAGCCATTGGGATCTATCAGTCTAATAGTCTGTATTTTAAAAGCTCCCAATAAATACATACATACATACATATATATATATATATATATATATATATATATATATATATATATATATATATTTACCACATGTTAGAAAGCCTGTAAATGTGAATTGACATATTTGGAGCCACAGCAGTCTACTATGTCAATTCTGATGCACATCTCTGAAAGAAAAATATTTACAAAAGTAGTACAGAAAGGAAATTTGATAGGGAAATTATTGACAACACTAAAGCCAAAAAACAGACCAAAATAAAAGAACAGGTTATCAGGGTAGGTTTGTGTTCCACCTTTAATCAACTTGGTTGTTAAGAAAAATTAGAAATGTAAGCTTCAAACCATTGACTTAATAGATTCTTCCATACCTAATCCCTAATGCACATATAAAGGATGAATCATCTCCCTCAGTAACTTGCTACAATTCTGTATTGGCTTTTTTATAGGAATAATAAAACCTGGGAAGAAATCAAAAAGTCATTTTAAGTAGACTATTGAACAAACAATGGGTAAAAACAGTATCAGGTTGTTGCGAGTCTACTTTGAAGCTGAATTCCTAACTTATAAGCAGCTGAATCACTTCTTAATTTATCAGAGCTCCCCTGTAAATACTGGATTTGTCCCAAACAAACACTTAAGGAATAAAGTTAGAATTTCTACTATTTCTATGGGAGAACCTGTGTGAGATGGGAAAGGGTGAAGTGACATCTGATTCTGTTTCCAGAGAGAATCTAGGGATAATTTGAAAGCTATAAAGAACCTAACTGCATTCCGACTCTCCCTGCCAGTCTACATGTGGATATTTGCAATATGGGAATCTTCTGAGTAACTAAAAAACATCCTATGACCAGAGGTTTAGTCTCAGATCATAGGTACCTAATCTCATCATTTAGAAAATACACTCCCTCTCAGGTCAAGAAGGACAGGCTTTTTTTCTTTTTTCTTTCCCCTGTGGACTATGTCCCTTAGTATTCTTCTGGCTTTCAGTCCTGGACAAACATTCAAGTTTAGAAAAAATCCTGGGTTCTCAATATTGTAGGGAGACAGAGGAACACAGTATAATATGTCTAGGTTTTCAAACAGATGACCTATATTCTATTCCCAGCACTATTCATTTGCTAACTGTGTGGTCCTTGGCAAGTCACTTCTGCAAATCTCAGTTTCCTCAATTGTAAAATGTGGGGAGTTGGGCTGAAAATTTTTGAAGGTATCTTCTAGCTTGAAGGACTAGGAAATAGATTTTATGAAGTAGAATAGATCTGTAAATAAGTAGATTAATGAAACATTTTCTACAGAGTTCAAGTCACTTTGGGAGTAGGTAAATAATTAAGGAAGTGTATTAACTCTTTCAACTCAACTGAGTACCACTGAATGTTCTATTGCAATAATGTTATGCCCATTAGTTTAGGGTCAAGCAGCTTCCAAAGTACTATTTAAATTTTGTGCAAGTCTAAGGATTTGCAGTGTAGCAGATTTTAACTGTTTGGGTTTTGTTGTTGTTGTTGTTGTTGTTGTTTTGTTGCATAACTGACAAATGATTGGAATTGGATTTATCCTGGCTATTGGTGCACAATTAACTATATCAGTCATTGGAAATTTAAATTAAATGGGACTTAATACAGTAAAACTCCTGGTTGTACATATGGACCTATTGTCTGGCTATGTAACTTGCATTTATGACTCGAGTTTAGCTATAAAAAATATTTTTTTAGAAATGTCTTTCCCCTCTCCCTGCCCTTCCCCCAAATACTAACAGATTTAAATCTGCAAAACTTTTCATTCTGAAATTTAAATCAATAAGACGTCGCCAAATAGAGTAATATCTAACATCTCCCAACATCACATTTTCATGATAAATCAACAGTGGAGCAGATTCCCATATTATAAAGTTAATGGTCTGTCAAGATATTAACAATGTTGATTCCTGAAGAGAAGTCTAGAATCTTAAAGACCAAGTTGGGTTTATCAGTTAGGACAGATTGCTGCTTGTCTGACTGACTTAGTTTGTGTGACAGAGCTAAGAAGCTGCCTTTGGGTTCACAAGTCCTTCAAAACCAAAGATTCATGCTAATAGAAAGCTTTTCAGGGCAACACAGCCGACAGTCGGAGTTTAAAGTTTTATTTATTGGCTTGAACCATCTACTTCTGTTATCAACCATAAGGGCCCATACACTCCATCAACTCTGCACAATAGCCGCAAGCTCGGACAATCTGTCTTGTGTCTTCATTGGGTAAAACTTCAATGGAGCAGCATCGATTAAAGAACAGCCCACGCATAAAATGGAAACTCATTAAAATAAACTTTTTCAAAGAGGGAACTTTAGCTCCAATTGAATTGAACTGTTTTTATTTCAGAGATGAAAGGTCCATTACCCAGCTATACATTCATGTGCTCTTGGCTTAAGAGCTTTTTTATTTGACTTTAACGTTTGGTTCCTTCCCATGTCTTTTTGGAGGCTGTAGAAAGAGAAAAGGAATTCAGCCCTGATGGAGTTTGATTGGAACACAGTATCTGTGAACCTCTTAATAATCCTTCTTTGGCCTTTGTACTTAAAGTTGCAATGTGGTCTCTTTTGTCTGCCTCTGTGCCCTTTAATCCAAGGCCAATCACGCCCATTTTACATATATTTGCAGTGAAGTATTCAATGTGGAAGGTGTTTTTAAATGTGCCTGTTAAATGAGAATTTTTTTTTAATTTTAAAGGCAGGTATAGTCATTTGCATAATAGAATGGAAATCCGCATGAGCTGCAGATGTCAAGAGAGCTGCTATAAAGTGTTATATGAAAACTGACACAATTTACAGGGCCTGAGATTTTCACCTTGAACTTATTTACCAGGGCAATGTTAATGAAAGAACAACAGCCCAGTAGAATGAAAAACACAAGCAACTGGGGATGTGGGAGGGGGGAGAAGGGGGAACACCAGGACCTGCCTATGTGAAATGCCAGCAGACCTATAAATGAAAAATCTAACAGAGATTAGCCTCAGCAAATAATATTCCCAACACTATGATTTTATAGGGATGGACGTTAAATGAAATGAACCATAATCTTGGTTACTTAGATACACTAAATTTCAAAAGAAAAATTTTACCGAGTGAAACAACAAAAATATCCACACTTTACAACTGTACTGCCACACACCTGCCATTGTAAGAATGCACTATAAATATTATCATTTTTCATCATGCGCTTTTGGCTTCCTACATATTTTTTCAGGATTCATAGTATAGTTTGTTAATATTTTAAAATATAATTAGTAAAAAATTCTACCACAAAGCTCTTTAAATACATGCTAAGTATTCATGAATATTTTGCTATGTCTCTATAAATTTAAAGTATTTAAAATATTACAATAATCTTCAAAATACTCAAATGGATCTGTAATCCCATTGATGTGGCTGTTTTCCCTCAAACACTAGGGATTCTATCCCTTCTATGTTTGCTCATGCTATCCAATCTTTGATCACGCCATTCTCCCCTAAATGAAGCTGTTGTAAGGCTCTTTTTAAGCAAGTTGATATAAGCAGGAAAACATAATCAGAAATATTTTAAGAGATTCCAATTGTGGTAAAAAATGGAGGTATTTTAAATCTCACACAATTATGTATATAATTCAATCTAATAATATCTCAAAAATGTTTTTCTTTTCAAAGAATTTAAAATATTTAAGAATGAGTTTTTTCCATGAGAGTTTTTAAGTGTGAGAGAACCCTAGGTGAATAAAAATACATTCATTTAATACATTTCCTTTTTTCTAGAAGGTAAATGTGAACTTTTAAAGATTCTTTTTCTTTCTTTGGGAATATTAAAAATATATTTATCTACATAAAAGGGCATCATTTCAATTCATTGATGTGATAGGTTGAATTTCTTGTTTACCAAATTATAATAAATATCTTAATAAAAACTATGGTAAATTCTTGTTAAAAATTATAAACATGCTTCAATTTCAAGTAGGCTTCTTATAGAAATTGCTTTGTACATGAATTTAATGAACTAAAGTCACATTTATTTTTCCCATTTTAAGAAGGCTAACTCATAATACCTTGGAAACACAAGTTCAATATGATAAGCTTGGCCAAAGTTATATGTGATTGTCCATATCATTAATTTTAAGAGTAGGTAGAAAATTAAGAGTCTAGAACTTGAGGGTCACAATATTTCTAAGGCCCTACTGTACCACTAGCTCCCTCCATAAAGTTAGATAATTCACTTAGTTCTTTTGACCTCAATTTCTTCTGAAAAATGCAAGGGATGGACCAGATGATCTCTAAGTTTCCATGAGTCTAACTCCTTAGTATGTGAGATCCCATTTTCATGGGACCAGACTAGCTGGTGTTATCACAATGGAAAAGGATATGCTATAAGCTGAAGACTCTGCAGACTCTGTATCCATTTTTAAAATGAAAGTAATCCAAAATCCTTTTCAGAAATATGAATCCAATCTGTTATTGAAGCTCTAAAAACCTTGAAAGACCATACCAAATCATTCAAAGTATAGTCTTGAATATTTCAAATGAGTTAAAAAAAAGAAACAACTTTTTAATACCTACACCTCTAAAGCTGTGAGGAAAGCAATTTGCGAATGTTATAAAATGCTATACAAAAGTGAATCATTATTAGATGCAAATAAATAGTTCTTGGGCAACAAATCTAAGTGTTTTATAATTATTTTAAGAAGTAGTGGCACAATAAATATCCTCATGTTTAAGTATGCAAAGTTATATACTTATTAATATGACTAATATCTATCAGTTTAAAAAACCCTATATAATATCATTAAAGAACACATTTTGCATTTAAATTATCCAATGTTGTGTTACAAAATAAGAGCTTGCCCCTTTATTTATTCTTGCTGATCCGGGATTTTATGATTCTATTTTCTCCATTTGATACTCTTATATGAAAATCTAGGACTGCCTAGCAATAGCTTAGTCAAATTTAAATACATGAGATAGATAACTTAGAGGGCATTGGGGGGGAGAGGGCACTGCTTTTTTTTTCCTCCTTTTTGCCTTAATCCTCTCATTTGGTTTAGAAACATAAGGCCCTGTTCACTTCATTTAAGTCTCACAATTACAGGAAGCCTGATCAATCTGTCTTGTGTCTTCTTGGGGTGAAACTGCAATTGAGCGGAAGCAACAGATGAACAAAGCCCACATTCAAATCTGTAGCTCATTAAAATAACGTTAAAATAGAGTAAAATCTCAATTGTAAGTGAATTGTAGTTGGCTTCTTTCAGTGAAATACATTTGATTAATAAACCATACACTCATTAGCCATAAACCAGTGGTCTTTAAAGTAAACTTAAATAAATGTCTCATTCACTTAAAAGTTTTGGGGAAAAAATTAAAACAGTCCTTCACAAATTATAATGCAAGCCACTTTGCTATATATTCAGATGACATAGGATGATAAGATCCATCAAAAGGTATTGTTGACAACTTAGATTTTCTGCTATATGTGAAGTAACAATCAGCAGCTAAATAGAAACCTATTGTTGTTTCCTCATTATGAACCTTTGTGTGTTCATGTGTGCCTCTAGGCACATGTATATGTGTGTGGATATCAAAATCAGCTTGTTTTCAAATATATTCTATTGAAGTGTCTTGTGATCAAATTTTTAAAAAGATTTTTCAGTAGTGTGAATGAATACAAAGGTTGCATGGGTAAGTACACAAGTAAACTACCTATTTTTGACAATCTATTTAATAGCTATGCATTATGTACATTAAGCCAGGTCTTAATTTTTGATAAGTACATATCATTTTGAGGAATTTGGTAGTTGGTATGTAGAAGACATTCATCATCCACAAACACAGACCTGTGTGGAAGGACAATTTAATGTCTGCATGTCTAAGAATCCAATAGATTTTTCCCAAAATGGTAATTTTACTGAGTAACCACATCATTTAGAGGGTGCCTAGACAATTGTCTGGAGAAATAAAAATTATAAATGTACACATTAGTTCAGTCTGCGCCCTTCTTAGTTCTGTTGATGTTATCAAGAAGGACATCTCAGAATCCTCCCTGTCTGGATTCTGACGATGCGGTTTGTTTATATTCTCTTTCAATGTGTCATTGATTTAGCTAGGTGGACCACCAGGGGTATGCACTCATCTTCCCAACAACAGAAGACTGCATGATCTGATCTGCTCACAGTAACCATCATCCATTTATCTAAGGGATACAGGAGGTCAGGGATTTCTCAGTCATCACAGAGAAGGCAGAAGGTATGCTACATGGATATCTGCCTCCCCTGTGATGATCTGACTGACAATTTCTAATTAAATTGGCCCACTGGAGTTTAATTAAGTTTGTGTCTTCTTGAGAGAGTAACTAGAGGAAAGATGATTCCTTCTTTTAGAACAGGCACATAAGATTAGAAATTTTGTTCTCACAACCTTCACGGTACTTATTGTTTTTTCTTCTCTAATTCTTCTACTTCCAAAAAAAGGAGGAGTTAAGTCAATGCTATAATCCTATGTTTGTTCTATCCAAGGTGGGATATGGATCACACAATCACAAAATTTGACTGCTGGAAGGGACCTCAATAGTCATAACTCATAACCAAAAGGAACCTCGACTATAAGACAACTTATAAGTGGTCATCTGACTTCTGCTTAATGATTCTTAAGGAGGAGGACCCTCCCAGTTCTCAAGATAGCTTATTCTACTTAGGGACAAAGTTCTAATTGTTATGAAGTCCTTTAGCATACCTAGACAGTATAGCAACCATGGAGTGCTTAGAAGGAAGGGCATAAAATTAACTGCCACTCAGGACCATGCAGGGCATTGCTACTCCATTCAGGAGTATAGGAGCAAAGCCTGACTGAAGCATAGGTTTCCCAACCTAGACAGTGAGAATGCTGAGATGAACAAATCAAGGGAAACATCATGTACTATGAGGAAATACCTAGGACTGAAAGATGCCTGGGTAATAAACCTGAAAGATGAATCCAGTTAAAGAATAGAAAGAAAATATCCTGGCCACAAGTATTATAAGAGTACCTAAAATAACTGAAACAAAATGGAATAGCTTAAGAGGAAAGGATAGCAAGGAAAATTGATACCTTAGAAGAGGTGATGGGAAACCTCATCCAAGAACTTAATACCTTTAAAATTAGAATGAGTCACAGAAGAAACAATTTAAGACAATAAGAAATGTTAAAACAAAATAACAAAACTTAAGAAAGAAAATACAAGAAACCTAATATCAAAAACAAATAGCCTAGAACACAAATAATAATTTAGAGATAATCTAAAAATATTAAAACTACTTGAAAATCACAACTTAAGTAAGAACTACCTGGATGCTATATTCCAAGAAATAATAAATGAAAATAGCCAATGAGTCATAAGGAGAGGAAAGAGGAAAAATATAGAGAATTCATTGGTCAATTACTGAAAGAAACTCCCAAATGGAAACTCTCTGCTATTTCATAGGCAAGAATCTGAGCTTTCAGACAAAGGAAAAAATATCACAAGTAGTCCTCCCAATTTTCCAAAAAGAGTTCAGTTACAAAGAATAATACAAGATTTGGCAACTGCCACTCTAAAGAACAGGAAAGCTTGGAATATAATAGGCCAAAAAGGCAAAAGATCAAGGCCTAAAAGCAAGAACAGCCTATCTGGCAAAACTACATACAGTGGAAGAAATGGGACCTTTTAATACAATAGAGGATTTCCAAGCATTCTTTTTTTTTTGTTTTGCAGGGCAATGAGGGTTAAGTGACTTGCCCAGGGTCACACAGCTAGTACCTGTCAAGTGTCTGAGGTCGAATTTGAACTCAGGTCCTCCTGAATCCAGGGCTGCTGTTTCACTCACTGCGCCACCTAGCTGCCCCCTCCAAGCATTCTTGATGGATATACCAGAACTGAGTAGACATTTTTAAATTTAAAGGAAAAAAAGTCAAAAGAAATATAGAAAAGTACATATATTTGTTTAATTGAAAGGGAATATGTGAGGATGAATTATTTATATGCTAATGAGGAATAAGACACATCTGTTTCTAGAACTTTAATAATTTTAAGAGTAATAGACAAAGGAATATAACAGAAAAACTGCGGGTGAATAACATTCATAAAATGAATAATATTTAATCAAAAGGGGAAAGGGAAGGAACAAACCTAACATGACACTCATTTTCATCCGAATTCAATAAAAACAAAATTAAATACAATTTACACAGAGAGAGATGAAGGTATAGAAATGCATTATGCTTTAAAAAAGGAAATAGGAGGTTGCAATGAGAAGAGAGGACTGAAAGGAGTTTAAATCAAAATAAAGATAGGTAAGAGAATATTCATAAACAAAACAAACTTGAATAACATAGAGAAAAATATGAAAAGGAGATCAAAAGGAAAGAAAGTAAAAGTAATAATTTTGAATCAGTAGTGAGGCAAAGGTAAGAAAAGAGTTGAAACAGAGCAGAAAAAGGCTGTTTCAATTATACATCATATGTCAAGTAAATTCCCTCTCTTTTACCACCTTCTAATTTATAAAGAGGGAAACAGATATCAAGGGAGGAGAAAGTGCAAGAGGACAAGATGAAGATATACAACCAACAATCATAATTATGAATGTGAATAGAAAAGACTCATCCAATAAAATAGAAG
This sequence comes from Dromiciops gliroides, assembly GCF_019393635.1. Taxonomy (NCBI): domain Eukaryota; kingdom Metazoa; phylum Chordata; class Mammalia; order Microbiotheria; family Microbiotheriidae; genus Dromiciops; species Dromiciops gliroides. The sequence goes on from NC_057861.1 coordinate 275,309,206, forward strand.
GGCAGAACAGATTTTTAAGCAGAATCCAACAAGAAAATTTAAAAATATATAAATACATACTTAGAGTTAAAATGAGGGATGGGAGCAAAATTTATAGAAGTGGGGGTAGCAATAATGTTTTCAGATAAAGCTATAATATAGAACATTGTAAAAAAAGATAAGCAAAGAAGCTGTATTATGCTAAGAGACACTACATATAATGAATCAAAATAAATAAAAAGAAATAAATGCCAAATTGCCTAGTATCTAGAGATTTAAAGGAAAAGGTATTTGAAATAGAGAGAGCAAATGGTAATATAGTGGGGGACCTTAATGTGCCCCTTTTAGAGCTAGATAAATCTAAACATGAAAGAAATTAAGGAACTGAGGGAAAATATTGAGGAGTTATAGATCTCTGAAGAATGACAAAGTAAAATTTAGATTCCCTGTTTCCAGAGCTAAGACCCAGCAAGTAAGCTGTGCCTTGAGCTTGGCAGGACAAAAATCCTTTGCAGTCACCCTCTAGATGATCTCACCTCTGGGCTAGTCACACAATTCACCAGGTGTTCTCTGGTCAAAGACAAACACTGGACAAAGTCAACATCCAGAAGAGAATCAAACTTGTCACATGCATCGCTGTTCCCTCATTGTTAGGGCTACAATTCACTGAGCTGTCACAAGTATAAGTATTTAGTTGGAAGATGATGAATCCTTGCAAGTAGAACTGGCCACAAAAGTGGTTTAGATTGTAAAGACTGGTCCAATACATGAGATTTATGACAAAAATAATAAATATTTCAAGTTAAGGAAAGAGGAGAGGAAATAGGCAAAACCTATTTTTAAACACTATAGATGCTAAGATAAAGTAGCATCACTTAACTTGAAGCTTTCAAAAATGCAAAAATATCATTGGAAATGGATTTTTAAATTTAACATAGGGAGAGGATAAACTCAATTAAACTAACCTTATCCTATTATTATTACTCTCTCATTCACAGACACAAAGAGGAAGTTAAGCATGCTAGTCATGTGGAGAATAGAGTCCTAAGTCTTAAGTCTGGATTGTAATACCTGCTGTGGTAAACACTCTTCTTTTAATGAGAATATATAACTCTTCATTCTAATAGAAGCTGTCTCTACACAAAAAAGGATACACCAGTTTTAGAAAAGTAACAATGAAGTAAATGTAAATCTTTACAGTTTCAAAGGAAGGGAGAGGAGAGGAAGAATCTGGTCCTCTTATTCTTGCAGTATACTATATATTTCTAGTCTATACTTCTAAATTTCCCAACACTGTTTGTTAGCTGAAATTAAGAAGAGATAAATTTTGATGGAAAAAAATAGATCAAGTTATAGGTATACAAAGTGTAAACTGTTGCACAGGTTTTACACTCTGGAATATTTCATAAAAATTTTCAGTATTGTTCCCTTTGCCCTTCAAGAAGAGGCAGAATAATGTAATGGCAATGTAGTGTAGATTTGGAAGTACAAATGTAAGTTTGAATCTTACCTCCCACAGTTATTAACTATGTGGCCACTGGAAAATCCCTTAATCGCTCTGGGTCTTTTCCTTTTCTATAAAATGGAGAAAGATACTCCTACTCTACAGGGTGGCTGTAATGTTCAAATGAAATAATGTATTGAAACATTTTTTTTAACTCACACCACTATGTAAATGCCAGCTATTATGATAAGGGAATCTGCTAAAAATTATTTTTAATGTCTAAAGATTTATAACACAATAATTATAAGCATCCATTATGAAATTCTATTTCATGAAGAAATTCTATCAGGAAATGGAGGAGAAAGAGAAATTTCATATTGTACCTTGTAGTTATAAAGCACCATAATACAATATCCCACTTGATCTTCACATCATTTGTAGTGGACTTAGTCAACACAGTTATATTTTTCATCCAGCTGCATTCAGAAGCACTCAAGTGAAGAGTGTGATGGAGTAATCCATGGTTGGTATTTGGAAAGACATCATCAATACAAGAACAAGATATAAAAGGAATAAGGGAGAGGATAATGTAGAGTTGATCTGGTTTGCTAAGGGGTCAAGACTGGGAAAAGAAAACCGTGTCATAAGAACAGGAGTGATGACCTGAGAAAGTACCTAGAGGTGGAGAGATTGTTGGATGTGGTCAGTACAAAGAATATGGTTTAGGAAGAATAAGGTCTAGGGAGAAATGGAATAATATGACAATTTAAATGGATAATGAAATTCCAGAGTCTGATTATAAAAGAACAGGTGGGAGTATTGGCAAGATCAATGTTGTGCCATTATAAGTACAGGTAGTTAAAATGAGGTGCAGACAAGAGTTGAATAGATTGAGGAGCTGAATGATTAGAGAATTTGAGAAAGCATCAATATGTATGCAGAAGGCCCTTAGTGTAAGAGTATGCATAAGGAGTAGAAAGGGGAACTATGAGCAAGGCATGGAGTTACTTGAGGAAGGAAAGGGAATGTCCTGGGGGAGATTATCATCACCAGAACAGCCACTGGGATCTTAACTGGGTGAAAAATTTGGATAGAGAGAATACCAAAAGAGGAGAGGCTGCAGAGAAATGATGGAAGAGTCTGAAAGTGGCAATGTGGAGCAAAAGGTATTCTACATGCCTCTTTGAAAGAACAGAATCAGGAGGTAAAATAGTGAAGGTGCAATTCCTACTGAAAGAATGATAAGGTGGCAGCTAGGTGGTGCAGTGAATAAATCACTGGCCCTGGATTCAGGAAGACCTGAATTCAAATCCGGTGTAAAACACTTGACACTTACTAGCTGTGTGACCCTGGGCAAGTCACTTAACCCTCATTGCCCCACAAAAAAAAAAAAAAAGAATGATAAGGAGTGGAGTGTCATGAAGGGGAGGGAATTGTCTATGGTACGAGATGATAGAAGGACCATAAATGAATTCACACTAAATTGAAGGAAAGTATTTTAATTATGGAGTGGGAGTTTCAAAGGGTACAGTGGATGGGCTAGGTTTTTCTAAAGTTTGATGTTGGAGGAATAAGATTGAAGTTATAGGGAAGACAGATTGGGAAGAAGAATATATAGAGGGGAATGGTTTACTCTTAGGCAGTTAGGGATTCAGTATCATTGAGTTAAGAGTAGTAGGGGATATTCATAATCAGTGGGGAATGGATTCAGACAGAATATCAGTTGATGGGAACATCTCTGTTGATGAATGTAAATGAGTAAAATGTCTTGACCTCATGTCTAGGTGTAGTTACTGTGGTTTGTCTCTCAGGTCCAGTAAGGTCTTTATTTTGATGTTCATCAGATGTAAACAGTTTCTTCTCTAGGTCTTTTACTCAATATAGTGACCTGGTTCTTCTCAGAGATCTCTGCCAACCTTAGCAGCCTCTTGAGAAAATGAATCTCAGGGAACTTAGTTGTCCAGATTCACATAGCTAGTGAAAGTCTGAATCAGCTTTTGTACCTAGTTCTCCTGACACCAAATCCAGTACAATTCCTCTGTTGGTGGAACTTTTAAATTCAAACAAAATCTTGGTAAAAACCCTCACAATAAAATTGTTGTAAATATATTTTTCACATGTACTTCTATTACGATTTCACATTAAGACTAATGGTTCCAGAAGAGAGAAATTTGGCTTTTGTGTTTTTATATTTTCAGATAAATTTTACTGTGATTCTAATTACAAGTCAGATTTCCACTAATCTTGATCAAAACCCACATATGCCTTAATAGAAAGTCTTTGGGAGTCACTGAGGCTGGAAAAAAAAGAAAATGTTGGCTAGCCTTTGGTTGATGAAGAATCTAAGATTATATGGACAAAATATTTTGCTAGAATTATTTGCTATCAATAAATATTTTTTATACCTGAGAACAATACTGGATATATGAGTTCGAATTGAAAATTTTTTACAAATCATCTGACATTCCCTTTATTTCTACAAATCAGTCTGGGGGGGTGTTAAGGACTAAAATTCTAGCTAGACTATCTAAAATATCTAATGGGTGGTTGCCAATCAATTATAAGCTTTAGCAAGAGTTAGACTTTTAAGCATTTATTAAGGAGAATAAGAATTTGGTAAAGAGAGAGAGAAATGCCTAGATTCCTCTATCTATTAAAGGGAGAGAGCATTCCTAGCTCCGCTCTCTGCCAGAGTCCCCAGGAAAGAGCCCCAGTCAGAGCGCCAGGCTCCCCCTTCTTCCTCCCACAAGCAAACGTCACTTCCTGACGTCAAAGAAAAGACGCATGGTCTTGCCCTCAAAGACCTTCACCTCATGGGCGGAGCTCTTCTACAGTAAGTCTCCAGCAGGTGGTGTCATTCCAATCGTTACAGGGGGGTAAGGGGATTATTTGTGTTCATCACATTTCTGCTTTAAAAGCTTGAGTTTTGTTTTTAAATATAATGATTTGTTCATAAATGCCTTGTAACTTTGCCAGAATCATCAAACTACATTAAATACTTAGTTACATAAACTTCTATTGAAAGGGGTTCTCCTAAAACTTGTGTTTCCTTTTTACTTCAAATTCGACATTCACATTTGGTTTATGAATTTGTTTCATTGTCAGACTCTTGGTTCTTGCTTAACATAATTAGGCAATTCAAGGATCAGTTAAAATCAATCATGATTGAAAGCTGTTTTTTTTTATTATTGTTATTATTGGTTTATAATCAACAAGTGAAGACAAGTCAACAAGGATCTGGTAAGCCCCAAGCATGTTTCAGCCACTGTGCTAACTACTCAGTTTTTCACAGAAATTGAGGGCAGAATTTGTCTATAACCTGGGCTTACTTGACTTATGTTGCATTATCCATTTTGGGGAACTGTTTCATGAAACCCCAAAGTGTCATGGTAGCCACACCAGCTGATGCTGATTTCATCATTGCACTGCTGATTTCCTACAATTCCTAGCCCTTAGTTTGACTAGTTGCTTTGATGCCCATGGTCTAATCTTGTCACTTTATACTTGTGTTCTCTCCTTCTGATGCTTTATGACATAATTCCTTGTGAAAGGACACCACCTGAAATTGGTGAACCCTCTTACCTGGTGTCTTCCTTCGTATTTTTCATCTATTTTGTCTTCCTTGTGACCAAACCATGACAACTCTTTTAAAAGCCCCTCCTCCATTTCCTACCACTGTAACCAGTAGCATTGGCCCTTGATAAACCATGACAATTATAACAGAGGTTGAGAAATTCTGGTAGAACAAAACAAGGTATCATGATGTTTTTGGACTTTAGCGTTCCTTAATGACTTCAATGTGAAAGACATAAACTAAAGAAAGCTCATGAAGTTAAACCAGATCTTAAAAACAAACAAGTAATACTATTAGAATCCAAACTTCTTTCTTGGGAGAAGGGTATCATATTATTCAAACATTTTATTAAAACTTCTAATAAAGAGCTGAAGTCTATAATATCTGCTTCATTTCTTTCATTTCCTCTTTTGATCTTTTTCTGAACCTTCAATAGATAGAAAAACTATTTCACCTGGCATTCAAGGTCTTCTACACTCAAACAAGAATTGATTAAGTTCTTACAATGTTCCAGGTATTGTGCTAAGCTCTGAGAATAAAAAGCAAGGCCTTGATCTCAAGGAGATTTGCATTCTAATAGAGAGACAACATGTAAATAACTGTTGGCAAACAACTACATACAGAGTAGATGAAAGGTCATTTCAGAGATTAAAAAAAGGCCCCAGCTTGGAAAACTATGAAATGAAGAAGAAGAGGATTTGAGTCATGGGAGATAGCCCAAGCAAAGACATAGAGATTAGAGATGGAATGTATGATGCAAGGGACAGGAAAATAGGTCAGTGTGGCTCATATGTTCATGTAGGGGAAGAAAATATAAGATTAGTAAGGTAGGAAGGGGATGGCTCATTAAGAGCTTTCAATGTCAAACTTGGGACTTTGTAGTTCTCCTTGGTGTTAACAGGAAACTACCAGAGGTTACCAAAACGAGACAGGCATGGAAGTCAGAGTCAGTCCTTCACTTTAGGAAAAACACTTTGGTACCTGAGGGAGGATGGATTGGAACAGAGAGAGCAAGTAGAATGATAGTGTAGGTGAAAGATGATGAAGGACTGAACTAGGGTTTGGTTGTGTAAGTACAGAGAAAGTCATCTACATATTATATATCTATCTTTCTACCTTTACAACATCTCATATGTGTAGGGCAAATAGAAGCTGACACTAAGGTTTTGAGCCTAGGAAGGATGGTAGCAGTCCCAGCAAACAATAGGGAAATCTTGAAGAGGGAATGATTTCCAATATTATTTCACAATCTTCAAATGCTCTATATTCTACTCCAGTTGAAATACTCATTGATTTGGGAACTTGTCTTGCCTTTTCCCTGATGCCATGCCTTTACTAAGGGAATCTCTTTCAATAATGCACTCAAATTTCTATTTTTACCTGTTGAAATCCTTTCCATTCTTTAATGTTCAAAACAAATTCCTTCTCCATGAAACCTTTTCTGATTCCTCCCACACAGAAGCAATCTCAGCTTCCTTCAGTCTATCATAGCACTTTGAAAAAATCTCTCCTATGCACTTACATTCTAATTTCCAATCGTCAGTATACGTACCATCTCCTCAGCTTGACCATAAACTCTCTGTGAGCCAATGATGTGTCTTTCATCTTTGTATCCCTGGCATTTATCATTAGCTCCTTGGACATAGTAAGTGATTAATAAATACTTGTTCAATTAAATGAAAAGTACTAGTGATCAGTAAAGTGGAAGGAAGATAAAGAAACAAGAAAACAGGGAAATGAAATAATCACCTTCAACATCTAGAAATATCCCTTTATAATCAAAAGTGCACTGAAAATGAAAAACACCTGTTTTTTCTTAGAATTTTCTAGTCTTTTTTCACCAAAACTACATAATTACTGATTTTGTACACTGTGAAGTAGACTTAATGTTTCAAGCTTCTAGATATTTAATATAGGAGATAACCAAAATTGTTAGGGAATATGTACTAGAGATCCCCAATACAAATAGAGATAGCCATGCCTGTGTAGGTGAAGAAATATCCCCAATAAAGAAATAGAGTATAAGATGTGCGTGTGTGTGTGTGTGTGTGTGTGTGTGTGTGTGTGTGTGTGTGTGTGTGTGTAACACAGAGAGAGAGAGACAGAGACAGAGACAGAGACAGATGGAGAGACAGAAAGAAGTGTATCTTTCAAGGGTTCCTTTCTAAAAGGACAGCTAAGTATATTAAAAAGGGTGGGAGGAATTTTTGGCCAAATAAATTGCTTGCAGGAGCCAATGATGCAAAACACTATTAATATCCAAGCCTACAAATCACAAAGGGTTTTTGTACATAAATATGCTTTTCAGTTTATCACAGGACACTATATTTAGAAAATGAAAAATGTTGATAAAAAGTAGTTCCTTTAAAAGATAAATTTATGTTTTAGGGCAGCTAGATGGTACAGTGGACAGAATGCAGGAGGTGGCTTTGAGAAGACTGCATTTAAATCATGCCTCAGACGCCAAACAGTTGTATGCCAATAAGCAAGTTACTTACTCTCTCAACTTCATTTTACTTATCTATTAAAAAAATGTTTAAATAATATAGAACCCAGATCACAGGATTGTTCTGAGGGTCAAAATAGTTAACATATCTAAAGTGCTTTGTAAAGTGCTATACAAATACTCTGATTATTTGGCCTTCCTCCTCTCTAGCATTAGATTATAAGTCTAATGACAAGCATTTTAGAAAATTTAAAAAAAAGAAAGAAAGAAAGAAATACAACTGCTGCTCTGGTTTTCTTTTTGTTTTTAAACCACTGACAATTTCCATAGAAATGGTAGACTATCAACTAGTTATTTTTATTCTTCTCCGGGTTATTCCCCATCTCCTGAGCTCTATATCTTACTCCAGTGAAAAAAAATGTAGAAGAGAAAAATCACAACACAGCCTTTGGGCATTACAACATATTTTTCCTCTCATTATTTCTGGCAGTAATTGATGCCTTCAGATAAAAGACAGCTGAAGTTTCCAAAAACATTTATAATATGTAATGAATAACATTCTTATATTATTTATTTTTTAACATTTTGCCTTAAACTAATTTTTAAAAACTGAAGTTTTTCTTGTAGGTATCTCCTTGAATAAATAAACAAACTCTTCTTTTTATGTTTTTTTTTTCTTTTGTGAGGCAATGAGGGTTAAGTGACTCGCCCAGGGTCACATAGCTAGTGTCTAGTGTCTGAGGCCGGTTTTGAACTCAGATCTTCCTGAATCCAGGGCTAGTACTTTATCCACTGTGCCACCTAGCTGCCCACAACAAAGTCTATTCTTATCCCTTTTTTCATAATAGATACAGGAAAGATGACTAACATTCAGATTTATGACGTATAGTAAAGTCTTAAATGATTATTAACAATGAATTGTAGGCGCAGCTAGGTGGCACAGTGGATAAAGCACTGGCCCTGGATTCAGGAGAACCTCAATTCAACTCTATGTGACCCCGGGCTAGTCACTTAACCCTCATTGCTCCACTAAAAAAAAAAAAAGAATTGTATAAAAATAATTTTATTTCAGTTCTTAATATTGAAAATCTTTCTAAGTTATTTTAATTCTTTCCTGCATGGGAAAATGCAGTATCATGAACATAATGCAATCTTTCTTTGATGAGTGAAGAATTTATACAGCCTCAATCATCATTCTGAGAATCATATATATATGGCATAGGGGACTGATATTCATTCAAAAAAATGATAAGCACTGCTTATAAGTTCTTACCTGAAATCTGATTTTTTTTTAACTTCAGGTTTGGGTTTTTTTTAAATATGATTTGAATTTCTTCTAAAAGTTGAGTACATTTTTCTTGTTTTTGCTTCACTGTTTTGAGGAATAGTACAGTGTTAGAGATTTAATTGTGATTCTCCTGTATTGCATATATGTTGAAACAAAATTTTGCAATAATAAAAAATATTAAAATGCAATACAGAAAAATCCAATTAAATTATATTTTTGAAATAATAATTTTAATGATTTATGCAAGATACAAGTATGAAGTTTAAGACAAATGGGATTTTCTTAGTTAGACTCATCTATGGTCCTATCCACAAGACACCAAAATACTCAGATAAGTCAATAATTTTAATCAATCAATTCATGTTGAACATTTTCAATATGTTTTAAACAAACTGGAATTACATAGCCATGACAACCATATTATGAACCTTTCGACAGTTTACTGTGGCATCACATAGGCCCAGTAGGCACAGACAATAATAGATATACCTAATAATACTGAGATAACTTAGATATCTTAAGACTTTGAGGCAAGAGAAGATATACCACTTACTCAAATTGTTTCATTCATTCATTCACTCAGAGAACATCTGAATATGTTCATATCATCCAATTTGGTCCTAGGGGGTCATATGATACTTAGATAAAACACAGTCTTTACCTTCTTGTATCTTAAAGTCCCATGGAAAACATTTAGTAAGAATGATTTGAGCAGGGGATATTCAAACTACACAAAAGCTTCTTAAGTAAGGTCTTGTTAAGAGTTCAAACTAGAAATGAGGAAGTTGAATTAAAGGATTTCCAAGGTCCCTTCCAGCTCTAGCTCTATGACCCCAAGACCAAGACTAAGTACAACAGAAAGCCTGACTGTTTTCTATACTGAGGTGCAAGGCATAATAATTGGTTGGTACATGTAATCCTGGTAGTACTCTTGTAAATACATCTTACAAATCTGGAAATGTTTTGGAATGTGCCCCCTTTCTAATGCTTTTACTTTTGGTGTCCATGTTGAATTATAATCTCTGCAATATGAAGCAAAATTTTACATAGGAGATTCAACATTTGAAAGAAAGGTCAAAGTTGTCTCACACAAGAGTTCTGAGACACAATAGATGTGCATATTTAAATCCATACTCAACAGACTGACATCTTCCACCATATATATATATATATACTAGAGCCTAAGAATACAGTGCATTTAACTTTAGACATAGTAATATTAAAAGCAGGCCTAAATGTATGCCTATGCTATAATTGGATGATCATACAAATACTTATTCAATATAAACACATATGCTTTTGTAGATTTGTTAGAGAGATTCGTTAATTGCTTAATGAAAGATGTCTTTCAGATACTAATTCCTTCATTTAGTTCGACAGATTAAATTTTATATGAGAAGGTATTAGCATGCATGCAATGAAGTGACAAGGACAACGAAAAAGCTTAAATGTTAATGGGTGAAGTGCAGTTTTCCCAGTTACTCTAAAAACAAAAAAGCTCTCATCATCTTCATGATATTCACTAAAGGTTACCTTTCCCCTTCCTTTCTGCATATTTTTTTTAAAAATCTGTTTAATCTTTTATGAGAATGCTGCATTGTTTTAAAGACAGTTTCTACACTTTCAAAGTGGTTAAATACATTATAAAACTTTAAACTGTATATGAATGATTCCAAACCAGCCCAAATGTTTAATTTTCTATTATGCAAAAACAAACTAAAATAAAACCACTCAATATTTGACATTGGAAACCAGATCAAATCCCTTCTTTGTGCTGTAATTTTAAGTAATTATCTTATTTATGAAAACTCTGGATTTATAGCTTGCAGAGAGCAAAAGCAATCAGCTTTAATTTACAAATAGCTTTGGCACCATAGTGTTAATGTCAACGATTTGGGTGAAAGAAAATTACTAGTAATACCAACAGAACTGTGTCTTCATTTTTTTTTCCCTTTCATTTTGCTTTAAACTACAGTTCAATCTGGTCTCATCTTTTCTTCTCCCCCAGTAGGGTGCAGAGAGCCCTCTAGTTTCCAAGTGTGTCTCCTACCGCGGTACATATTGGCCAGCATACAGCTGCTCAGAGAGATGATCTGCCTGGACAATAGGGTCATCCCACCACGTTCTTTTCAGATCAATATGATTGGTACAAACAATAGTTTGATTTTGATTGCTCTATGGTACGCTTGGGTAGAGCCTCTGAATACAAGTGAATTGCTTAGAAACAATGGGCTGGTTCATCATCCAAAGGGTTCCTTTTCAAACAGCTGCCTCTGCTACACTCACCCTGACAAACGTCCAGAAAAACAGATGGTTTCAGCATTCATGGCCAGTTTAGTGAAAACCCCAGAGTCAACTAGACATTTTTTTCCATCTTCTATTTGATAATGGAGGATTGTTTTTTTTTAACCTACAACAAACATTTGAAATTTTTTTCTACTCTCTTCCTGGATCAGAGTTTTGGAGTCAATCTTGAATTCAGCCTGTGTCCAATATATCCAGATATTATGGGAAAACTGTAAACAGTGGACTGTTTGACATATTAAATATGCAATAATAATAACTCAAAATAAAAGGGTAAAATAATAATGGAGTTTTTTGCCCCTACTTTAATTTCCTGTGCTTCTATAATATGCTTTAAAATAACTTTTTAATTTTGTATTCTAAAGAAGAGGAAAAGACAATTTAGGAAAGTATGTTAGGAATAACTAAAGAATTCCTCATTTTATTGTCCTTTATTAACATTTATAAAAGTCTGGAAGCTGTGATGGAAGGTCTATTGAGGCTGAAGCAGGAGATGCTGCTTGTAGCCTCATCTTTGCCACTATCCAGCTACCTAGATTTTGACAAGTCACTTCACTTCTTTGGGACTTAGTTTCCTAATCTGGAAAAATGAAGGGGGGCAGTTAGGTAGCACAGTGGATAAAGCACTGGCCCTGGATTCAGGAGGACCTGAGTTCAAATTTGGCCTCAGCTAGCTGAGTGACCCTGGGCAAGTCACTTAACCCTGATTGGACCACAAAAACAAACAAAGAAAAAATGTAGGAGTAGAGGGGCAGTTAGTTAGGTGGTACAGTGGACAAAACATAGGCCCTGGAGTCAGGAGGACTAGAGTTCAAAGCCAGCCTCAGACATTTATAAGCTGTGTGACCCTGGGAAAGTCACTTAAACCCAACTGCCTCAAAAATTAATTAATTAATTAATTAAAGAAATGAAGGAGTAGGAATAGAACCAATTAACTCCAAGGTTTCTTCCAGTTCTAAATCTATGATCCTAATGAAGAGATCATCCCTAAGATCCTTTCTTGCTTTATAATTCAAAGACTTGAAGCATATATTTTTATTCAGGTGATTACAATAGCCGTGGATATTAATCAACCAAAAAAATCTTACTATGAAGTTACTAAGTGCCTATTATACATCTATATTATCCCAGGTTCTGGAGATACAACAATCATTAAAAAGCCCTTGTCCTTGAAGACCTTCTAATCTAGCCAGTAGAGACAACATGCACAATATGTTTATAGTTACATACATAAAAGATGTCAAATACTTGTTTGGAGGTGGGAGAAGCCAGTAGAAACCTAGAGATCGGGAAAGGTTTCATGTAGAAGGTGGTACCTGGGCTGAGCCTTGAAGAAGGCTAAGTATTCAAGAGGCAGATCAAGAGGATCAAGTACACTTAGAGTATTCGGCACAGGCAATGTAAAGGCAGGGAAATCAGAGATCAATTTCTTTGGTGAAGAAGACTAAGAAAGCTATTTTGGCCAGGCAGTAGCATGAAGAGGACTAAAGTCAGGGGCATGCTGATAAAACATTTACAAGTTCTCAAGAAAAAAAGAGGGGGAATACACACAACACAATTTTAAGTTTAATGTGCATTATTAGCATTTTCTCCATCAATTTCTCAAATCTAAACAGTCAACAAAACACTAAATCAAGGCCCAGTTTTATAGTGTTTGCCAATTTCTGTGGTGTGAATATACACATGGAAAATTTAACAATCAGCTCCTGAGAGACACTTAGAGCTGACTCCAGCATACCCCTGATAAGTAGAATTGGGGCCAAGTTCTGTAGGATTTTAAGTGCCCAACAAAGGAGTTTACATTTGGTCCTACAGGTGAGAGGGAACCATTCAGAGTTTATTGAGGGAGAGGGAGAAAAAAACACTTTAGGAAACTGAACTTAAGGAAAAGTACTTTGACAGCTAAATAGAGGTTCCAATTAGGAAGACATTTCAATTGTCCAGGAGAAAGACAATGATGGCTTGAACTACTATGGTAGCTATATAAGTAGAGGGCGTGTAACTATCAATATTGTGACAAAGATTTAACAAATGAATAAATATGTGGGGTGAAAAGTCAAAAACAACACGGCAATTGGGAAAGTGGGTGAGGAAAGGAATGGTGGTGGCCTTGACAGAAATTTGGAAGCCTAGAAGATGGTTGGGTTTGGGGGAAGTGGTAATGAATTTAGTTTGGGGCATATTGAATTTTAGATTTTTATGGGGCATCCAGCTGGAAATGTCTAAAAGTCAGTTGGTGGTGAAAGATTGGGCCTCAGAAAAGAGAGTAGGGATGATTATCATATCTGGTAGTCATCATCAAAATAATTAAACCTATTCAAGCTATTCCCTATATATGCCCCTGATTGGGGCAGATTTTGTAAAAAGAAGCATTCTAAGACAGTGGCATAAATTGGATTAACTCTCAAATGAGACTTGCTATCAATCATAAATCTAGGGAGCATGCATTAAGAGCATCTATTCATATTGTGAGTTATAGTTATCTGTATTGGTGTTTCATTTCCCCCTTAGATTGTAAGTTCCTTTAAATCAGGAGTGTCTTATCTAAACTTTATTTCTCCTTAAAAAAGAGCAGAATGCTATACACAAATCTTAAATGTTTGTTGCATTGTATCAATGTAGCTGAACAAGGAGAATTTTTTTTAATTTAAAACATTATTTTTTAGATTTTTCTAAAAGGTTAGAAAATGTATATATGTATATATACACACACATATATAATGTGTATATATGTATATATACATACACATATATACACATAAATGCATATACATATATTTATGTAGTTGTTATTTGAAAACATGCAAACATATGGAAAAGATGACCAAGCCATTCTTCTCCAGCTTAAAATTCCATGAATCTTGAATATTTTTTATCTTAATCAAAAACATCACTCATGGAGTCTGGAAGGGACTAGTGGTCTTTAGGGTTCAGCTGTAGGGTGGATGGCAAGTTCCAAAGGTCCTCTGTCTCACAGGACAGACTGAAGTTGTTGACTCCCTTGCTCATCCATTTGGCATGAGCAGCCATGTCTATTCAACAATTTGTGGGGCTGAAGAAGGCTGACCCTCAACCACCAGGAAAGAAGAGTAGACCTGATAAAATGGAGTGGATGATCTGGGTTCCCTCCCATGGTGGTGAGAAAGGAGCAGGAGGAGTAAGGACCGATGGCAAGAAAGTTGGTGGGGAAGATTCTCTGAAAAATGATAATTATATTCCTAGGAGGTATATTCTTAACCAAGGTCCGGGCACAATATAAATCACTGTTATAAATAATAGTACTTTTTATAGCAAAATGATAGTTTATTTTCAACATTCCTCTTGGATGGAATAGTGCTCAAATTTGAATTTAGAGTACCACTACACAGCAATATATAATATTAAAAATAAATGTGGCGTATCATAACATAAATATCTTTTAGGTTTTTTTTTCTTTTTGTTAATCTGTCCCTTCCACTACTCCTTCCCAATGAGCAATTTTTCTTTTACAAATTTAAACAAACCCCCAAAAGAAAGCGCTCAAAAATATCTGCATAATCTGGCAATTCAAATTCTCACATTGGCCATGTTTGAAAATATCTGTCTCTTTATGCATTGTAATTTCATTATCTGTCTGTCTTGACCTCCAAGGGTCAAGAATAGTGCTCTCACATTCAGGGGGCACTTGATAATTCTTTGTTGTATTTAATATAATGATGTCAAATGATGAAAGCAGAGATGTTTAGACAAAATGAGATGACTGGTGATCTCTTCCAATTTCAGCTTACTCATAGCTAAAATGCTTTTTGTTAATACAAGGGTGAACTTTCAAGTTCAGGTCAGCCCCAAGAATGGATGGTCAGTCACTACTATAATATAAACTGCCTTCACAGAGACTATCAAGTTGATCAAAGCCTAAGTGTGTTTAAAAACAATAGTGATCTTAGTTACCTGGTCTGCAGTATCAAATAGCAGGAATTTACTCCTAAAATGAGCATCTTGACTGTCACAGGACCCAATAGCTTGGGTCAATAGTCACATATGTGACTACTGAAGAGATCACTGAAGGGTCTGAGGAGCTGAATATCAAAAAGATGACCTTTTACACAATATATAGTTCTTCAAAAACTCTGGTAGTTGTGAAATGTTTAACTGAATAGAAAAACTCTAGGATGTCAATAATCTGCATCTTTGCCATCTTGCTACGAATCAAGGAATTTCTTTTTTAAATGGTGCTTTTAAGAAATAGAATTCACAAAATATTCTTAATCTGTGACCCAGAGATCCCAGTGCTATGCATATAACGGATGAAGTCAAAGATAGGAAAAAAGTCCCATAATCATCCCCAAAGGACAGGGGAGATTTGGGCAAGTTTCTAAATAATAGGGAAAGTACAGTAGATTGGGAATATTGAAGATTAAAGGGAGAAAATCATTGAGGGAACAATCTTCTGAAGAAGAGATAAGGAGACAGAATCAAAGACACATATAGATGGGCTGACCTTGGCTAGGAAAAGAGATAGCTCATTATCAGAGGTGTGTGGAGAGGGGTGATGTCATAGGGTTTTGAGATGAAGTGAAGGGGATGAAAAGGAGCTGGCAACTATTGGTCTTTATTTTATCAGTATAGTATAAGGTGCAATCCTCAACTGACAAAATATGAAAGGTATAAGTGTGGGAAGTAAATCTTAGAACAGCCTCTGTGGGGAGTAGGACAAAGAATCAATCAGGAAAGACTAAAAGGATTGCTTTGCTGTAGTGATGGTACAGTTTAAGTTAGATAACATAAATTTGTGGTAGAACAGGTAGGTTCCATCTAATGATTTTCTCCAGCTCTGTTCAGCAACACATGAGTAGAATGTGAGGAGGCAAATAGTGGAAATTACCCATCTATAAGTATCTTTAATCATATCCACTCTCTCTGAGTGGTTATTACTCAAGGCTCCATCTTGGGTCCACTTCTTT
Source organism: Dromiciops gliroides (assembly GCF_019393635.1). NCBI lineage: Eukaryota > Metazoa > Chordata > Mammalia > Microbiotheria > Microbiotheriidae > Dromiciops > Dromiciops gliroides. The sequence continues at coordinate 275,325,184 of NC_057861.1, forward strand.
CTCCTCTCTCTGTCTCTGTCTCTGTGTCTCTGTCTCTCTGTTTCTCTATCTCTGTTTCTCTGTCTCTCTCTCTCTGTCTTTCTTTTTCTCTGTGTCTCTGTCTGCCTGTCTCCCTGTCTGTCTGTCTCTCTCTCTCCTTCTCTTCTAGCACAGTAGTCCTTTTCTCATAGTACTTAACAAATACTTGTTGAATTGTATGAAACGAAATATTTCACTGAAAATTCTTGTTTGTGTCAGAGGATGTATAGTTATATTCTAATGCTCATTATCACCTTAATGCTAAACATGAGAGTGGCATGCTAATAAATATTACTTAAACTATAAATTTTCAAAGAAATTAAAGTCTCTCAAAGAAGTTTTCATTTTACTATTAGTGTCTTAAAATTCATCATAACTCAAAAGAAGGTGATTCTGTCCTAATAATTATGGCAGAATTCAGGACCATAAGTAACATCCAGCTCCAGGGTTCATGGGGGAGTGGATCCTCCCTAATATACTTCTAGAGTACATCAGTATTTCATGGATGCTTTTATGCTGCGGTTTTAATAATTGAAATGTAAAAAATTAAATGGCTAGAGCCATAATTCATACCCTGCAATTGCTTTAAAATGAACATTTCCTTCCTCAAAGGAATTGACAATGTCTTTTTAAAAATATAACTACTGATTTACAACACTGAAATAAAACTGGCTCGAAATCCTCCAACCCAAATGGAGTGGAAGGAACCAGGACAAACTGGTGTACAGATTCTTTAGGAATTAAATCTGCCAGCCCTCAGCTGACCATCTAAAAACACTTATCCAGGGCATTTGTTTAACACTGGTGAGTACATACACCAGTATAGACATATGGATTTGTTTTTCTATTTCTAGTCACACGACTTTTCTTTTTCTAACTAAGATTTCAGATTACCATTTAGTGGTTTGCTCCCCCAAAACTCAGTACACCATATGGCTGAAGACAGAGTCCTACCCTCTCTGTAAGGCCTTGTCTGAACTGTGTACAGTACGTAAAATATCAAAATTATTCACTGCTTCATGGAATCCATGGGGAGGAGACTTGGAGGTTGCAAGGGGGGTAAGGGTAAGAGTGAGGGGGAGGTGAGAGAGACAGCAATGTTCTCAAGTTCAGATTCTGAACCGCTGCCCAGAATTCCAAAAGAAAAAATTCTTTTGTTTGCAGAGTCTGCTATAAATCATAAAACAGAACATAACAAAATAGAGCTTTCACACGGAATGATAGCCTAATAAGAGTTTGTAAAAATATCACAGTCCAAAAAAAAATAAAAATAAAAATAAATTACAGTCCATTTTATAAAAATGTGGTAGTAATTAACTTTTCTAGTGCCATTTTTAACATATCAAAAAAAATCATTTGTGAAGTCAAACAAGTTTGAAAATGATCAGTGGTTATTTATTTAACTTTTTTTCAATGTGCTATGGTAACAATCAAATCTGGACAAGATTTTAAAGTACTGTACCTTTCTTTTTAACCCAAATCCAGTGATTGGGTTGAAAGTCAATTTAACAGACTAAAATAAGAACTCTCCCTAGAACATTCTAGTATTTCTATAACTACAGTAGTAATTCATATGCAAGGGGAATTAAGGGAATGAATTAACAATATTTAGATGGAATTAGTTCTGTGAGGAAATAAAATATAAATTAGGTAATAAAATCGGTTGCTTCACTAAGTTTTTACAGTGCATTTAAAACCTTTGTTAAACTGTGCAGCATTCAGGGGCTACCAATAATTTGGTATAGCACAGAGCTGCACTATAGTTAATAATAGATATTTTAATAATGTATATCTTTCTAGAAAAGATGCCTTTTTGGATCACGATTAGTAATGCAACAAGAAGTCTGAGGCAGAATTATATAGTGGACTGACTATGGAATCAGAAAAACTCAAATCTTGCCTCTAATATTTATTAGCTGTTTGACCCCAGGCTAGTTATTCAACCTCTCTGAGGCTCAGTTTCCTCATCCATAAAATAGGAGTAATAACATTTATAGTCCTTAACTCACAGGATCACTGTGAGATACAAATAAAATACTATACTCAAAGTGCTTCGAAAATCTTTTAGCACCAAATATGTGTCAATCATCATTATAAGTGCTGAACCTCTATACCTGAATATACTGCTAGCACAACAAACTCAATGTGTCTCAATCAAAACTTGAATACTTCCCTCTCCACATCTACCTCCACCTCCCCAATCACAATCCTCCTTCCAATTTCCCTATTTCTTTAAATGACACCATAATCCTCTTACTTACCCAGGCTCAGAGCCTAAAGTCTGGAATTTTTCCCATCTCCCTCAACTCCCACAATGAATCAGTTGCCAAATGCCATAGTGTCTACCATGTAGCTCTAGAATATCAGTCACCTAAGTTCCTTTTTCCTCACTCACACAGTCATCAACCTAGTTCAGGCTACCATTACTCAGAGAGTACACTATTGTGATATCCTCTTAACTGGTATGCCTCACCAGTTTCTCATTTTTCTAATTCATCTTTCATGCAGGCTATCTTCTGAATGCACCAATCTGGCCATAGCACTCTCCTGCTCAAAAATTCCAAGTGATTCCTTTTCTCCTAAAGGATAAAATACAAGCTTCTTAAATTGGCACAAGAGGCTTTCCATAGTCCAATGCCCACCTACCTTACCAGGAGGCTCCTCAGCTCAAGCAGCACAAGCCCAATAGAGAAGTATGCCCAAACCTAAGAGTACCAGGAACATAGTTCTAGAGGCTGGCTTCAGGCCTCCATTTTCTGCCAGTTTAAGAAAGTGGAACTGTTGGTCACTCCTGGGGTTCCAGGTGGCAAGGAGGTCTTGACTGCTGCCTGCTGACGCTGGTGCTCCTCAGAGTTCTCTTCCAGATAAGCATGTTCATTAGATGAGGGCCCTCAAAGACCACGGCCGGCCCTGTCCTTCCAGCCCTTTCCAATGGTTGATTATCTGTTACTGTTGTCGTTGTATGTCTTATGTTCTTGAGGAGGACCACGACAACAGGAAGGTAATGTCATTACTTGTGGCAAATTGGATTTAAATGAGGGAGGGCTGTGCAAAATCACCAGTCCCACTCTCTCTTCCAGAGCCATCTGGGTCCAGTGGCAAGATATACATCAGGATGCCTGGAGATGATGCCTGATGCAGTGGTATTAACTTGGCCTTTTTAAGCTAAGGTCTTTCCCAGGTCTCAGCTTGTCTGAGGCAATACCCATTCAATGACTAAGACTAGGTAAGAAATGAGGCTGAAGAAGACTACTTTTACCTACTAAATAAAACCAAAACAATCAGGGAGGGTAGGACCCTAGGGTTTCTGACAATTACTATTTACACGCACACTGAGGCATCAAAACCCAAGCAATGACCAACAGAGCCTTGGGCAGGGACTTATTATTGGCCTTTCAGTGAGAGCCAGCCATAGTCAAGTAGCTCAAGGTTGAATCCCAAAGGGAATTACCAAAGTCTGGTTTTTCCAGGGCTCCATTTCAAGAAATCTACTTCCCTTTGGACAGAGCACCTACATATAAGTGCATGATTCCCCATGTGGACAGAGGGAGGGAAGAAGGAAGGAAGGAAGGAATGAACGAACGAATGAAGGAAAAAAGGAACAGCATTCCCCAACTAGAACTGACCAGCTGGGTCCCCAGTGGGGTAGCTGCTACTACTCATATATCATTGTTTGTCCTTCATTCTCCAAGAAGACCAATGACTTCAGGAAGGTAATGTCTTGACTTGGAAGTGAATTGAATTTAAATGAGACAGGACTGTGCAAAGTTACCAGCCTCACTCTCTCCTCCAGGGTCATCTGGGTATATTGGCAAGACACAATTCAGGATGACTAGAGATGGTGCCCTCAGTGGTTGGTATCACCCTATGTTCCCTTCACTCTCTGCTGCTTCCTTTAAGATCATATTAGCTAGAGGGGTGGCTAGTTGGCACAGTGGATAAAGCACCGGCTCTGGATTCAGGAGGTCCTGAGTTCAAATCCGGACTCAGACACTTGACACTTAATAGCTGTGTGACTCTAGGCAAGTCACTTAACCCCCATTGCCCCGCCAAAAAGAAAAAAAAGATCATATTAGCTAGAGAAGAGGTTTGCTCTTTTAAAACATTTTAATTAATAAAGTTCAATATAATTAGTTTCCTTGATAACCTCATGTATTTTTTCATAAATGTTAAAATATTACTCTGAAAAGAGGTCCATAGGCCTTACAAAACTACTAAAGCAATCCATGAAACACACACACACACAAGGGTTAAGAACCTTTGATCTGAAGCGATAAAGGACCTTAGAGATTTTGTAGTCCTACCCCCACATTTTACAGATGAGAAAGCTGAGGCCCATAAATGTTAAGACATTTGCCCAAGGTCACACAAATAGTAAATGACAGAGCTGGGATGCAAACTAACAAATCCAGTACTCTTTAAACTGTACCATACTGCCTTATCATAAAATCTGCATTCAAGCTTTTTTTTTTTTTTTAGTGAGGCAATTCGGGTTAAGTGACTTGTCTAGGGTCACACAGCTAGTAAGTGTCAAGTGTCTGAGGCCGGATTTGAACTCAGGTACTCCTGACTCCAGGGCCGGTGCTCTATCCACTGTGCCACCTAGCTGCCCCATTCAAGCTTTTTTCTATGTCAATTGTGCCTGGCCATGTGTTAATCCATTCTGCTACCCTTGGCCTCTTTTCATATATCCTTTTTGAACTGCCAAATGTGGTGGAAAGGTCAATCTTCAGATGTCTTATGGCTAAGGCACCTGAAACACAGTAAATAAAAAAGGTGTTGTGGTATTTGAATGCTGATACAAGAATCCAAGATGTTTTTTCCCCAGATGTATCTTCTGCTATTTCCCTAGTTAAACCAAACCGGTTTATTTGCTATCCCCCCAAGTCCCTTGAACATAACTGAACTGCCTTTGTATCTCCACTCTAAGACCAGTGCCTGACACATAAGAGGTGCTTAGTAAATGTTTGTTAACTACTTAGCCTTTGCCATCTTGCCCACATATCCCCAAAATGCCTTTCTTCATCCTTTCTACTTAATCTACTTTCTATTTATCCTTCAAGGCCCAATTCAATTTCCAGTTTTTCCAGATAAACTTCTGAGACCACTCCAATCTACAATGATTTACCTCTTCTTTCTTACCTTTAGGAATACCATGGAATTAGTTCAAAAGCCCAGTTTTCAGATTTCTAGCCTTTGTTCTAGAAGGAAGACCCCAAAATAATATACCCCCCCCCCAAAAAAAAACAACTCACCAATAGAATCTATAGAATCAGCTCTACTTACTGGACCTTGCAAAGGAACTGCTGAAGCCCAATTCAACCTGAGATTATGGAATTGTCTTCTGAAATAAACACAGAAGGTTCTAAGCATGATAGGATACATCTACAATTTGGGCCCTGAGGACCTTCCCTGATTAGCTGAATGAAGCTTTTAAAGGCCTTAGGGAGAAGACAATAATTACAGTAGAGCAATATTGTTCCACATCATTTATTGTTTGAAGGCAGTTTAGAGATCATCTAGACCAGTCATGTCAAACTTGAATACAAAGGGATCCTTGTAGGCAACATTGATTTAGAAAACCACAAATTAACATTATCTATGTTGTATTATATTTTTATTAATTTTGTTAAACCTTTCTCAATTACATTTGCCTGCCCTCTGGTCTCTCTAGTTGATCTCTCCACAGAAAATTCAGGCCTACAGAAGTGATGTCCAAGGTCACACAGGTGGTAAGTAGAAGAGTTGGGATTTGAATGGAGGACCTCTGATTCCATCCAAATCTATATCTTTTTCTACTGAACCATGAAAATAAAAGTCAGTATCCATATATAGATTCCTGAAGTTCTAACAGATCAGAAAAGACCCACTAAGAACCTTGGGCTCCATGAGTTGTATCTACCCATTCGGGCATGACCTCTTTATGTGACTACAATCTCAGTTTGGCTTATTGGGGGGGGGGGCGTGCACAATTAAGTTGTAAGATCAGCCCTGCCAATGACCTCCAGTCTTTATCTCTACATGTCAGACCATGTATCTCACCTAAACCTGCCATTCACTGTACCAAACATCCAGCTAGAGACAGCCTCAACTTCTTATCAAAGGAGGTAAATGAAACCTTTTTCAGTTATGTTCAACAATAACTTAAGTAGCAAAGCTGTACGCTGGGTCAAGTCAGAAGGCAATATACAAATTATCTATTTCAGCCTCCAAGTTTTACAGACATGGGTACAAAGGAAAATTATGTAATAGCAGCACTGTTGACATGAGAGTCTCCATCTTGAATTTGTAATGTGCTTGCACATTACAAGTACCTACTGTGTAAATAATTGACTTTGTAAGCTTGATGACCAGATGCTTGTTATAAGCATGTAGGATTATGTAGACAAAGCAATGTTTGTACTGACCAAGAGGGCCAGATTTGCTTTATCATGAGTTATTTATTAAACACTTAATAGTCACCATGAAGCTTATCAATAAAGTACTGATATATTAGTGCAAACAACCTTAGCCAACAATTACATAGTTAAAAGGTGAATGGTTAAGTTGTCCTTAGAAGCAGGCCACACTGAACCTAAGTTGTCAATCTGCTTTAGCAGAAATCATGTATTAGACCAAGAAAACAGAATCAGGAAAGCACACATTGATAATGGCTAAAGATTTGAGAAGAAATCACACCATAGCCCTCCAGGTTCTTAGAACTGAGAGGAGACTGACTTGAACCACATTAGGACCAGAACAAGTGAGGTCTGATTTCTAGTCATCATTGCCCACAGCTGCTGAGGTTATGCATCTGATACCTTTAACCCTTGGAATTCCAAACCACATTCTTTCCACTATTCTGGAGACTCCCAAAAAAACAAAAAAACAAAACAAAACAAAAAGGGGGCAGCTAGGTGGTGCAGTGGATAAAGCACCAGCCCTGGATTCAGGAGGACTTGACTTCAAATCTGGCTTCAGACACTTGACACTAACTGTGTGACCCTAGGCAAGTCACTTAACCCCCATTGCCCCACCAAAAAATCAAAACAAAACAAAAACCACTATTCTGGAGACTGGGGTAACTTGAATGTGATACTGGGTTGGGTATTTCCTAGTGGACATTTTAGGGAACTCAAGCAATTTCTATTGTATGGTATGGAAATCAGAATAGGGGCTTTTTTCTCTTTATGAAATAAGTGATTGATTAAATTGACTGCAATTACTGAGTGCTTGGGCAACTTGCTGGAGTAAAAAAGATCTTAGTTCAAACTGGGCGTCAGATACTTACTAGCTGTGTGACCCTAAGCAAGTCACTTAACCCTATTTACCTTATCTGTAAAATGAGCTGGAGAAGATATTGGCAAACCACTCCAGTATCTTGCCAGAAAAAAAACCCAAATTAGGTCACAAAGGGTCAGACATGACTGAAACAACTGAACAATAAAATAGCCTACTAAGTTAGACATGTCCTTTAGATTGGGGCTGGCTATTTCAAATTGTGATGAATAGAAATAGTTTGTTGCTTTTTATGGCACATTGCAGAACCTTTTAAAGCAAAAATCATGCTGTGCATATATGTGGGAGTGTGTGGGAGGAGAGGGAAGAGGGACTTTTTTCCCTCCCCCTTTTGGTTTCATTCTAACAATTATGGAGTTTTTAAGCACATCAATATGAAATAAGGAAAAAGTTGTTTCAAGAAGATTTTTAGTTCTGTTGATGCAATGCAAAAAAAAACAAAAAAACAAAACTGATATGAACCTGTCATTTCATCTTATAAGACAGAGAAACAGCTTCCCTAAAAATGTTAAATGTGCATATCTAGTGCAGTTCTTTACATATATCTTCAGATATACTCTAATGAAGAGTACTTTAACCATCTACTTAATTTCTCTATATTGCTTCCCAGGACTAAATGGAGCTGAGTCTTCAAAAGAAAAGAAAAGAAAAGAAAAGCAGGGTTAATTTATGCTAACAAAATAAATAAAAAAACATACCTGCTCCAGAAAAAAAAGACCCTTGGTCAAAGGGTTTTAGAGATCTCTTTTCAACACAACACCGTAGGCACTGCCTCAAAGAAAAGGAAATAAATCAAAATCCCGCCAAATGTAAGCTCTTTGCTACAGGGTTCTTTTTTTTTCATTTTATCTTTTTTTCCTTCATACTTTTAGACCCAAGTACAGTACCAAGCATATAGTAGTTACTAAATAAATGCTGGAGCAACTAAGTGGTGTGTGTGGTGGTTAGAGTGATGGCTTTGGGGTCTGGAAGACTTGTTTCTGAATTCAAATCCTGCCTCAAACACTTACCAGCTGTGTGACCCCTGGCAATTCACTTAACCCTGTTTGCTTCAGTTCCTCATTTAGAAAATGAGTTGGAGAAGGAAATGGCAAACTCCTCTAGTATCTTTGCCAAGAAAACTCTAAATGGGGTCCTGAAGAGTCAGACACAAGTAAAGGACAAACGAATGTTTGCTGAATTAAGAGTAGATTCTGCCAGGGATCCTAATACCAGCTATGATGAAAAGGAGTATAAGTATGTACTCTGAAATATTCTATTACCAATTCATGTGTAGGGATATTATGCTATAAAAAACAAGCTGTTCAGTGAGATCATTTACTTCATCATTATGAATGCCACCCCCAAAAGCACAAATTACAAACTGTTTAAACTACCTCACACTTGTCTTATCTTTTACAAATTCTCCAAAAAGGATTTTCCTAATACACTAGTGGCTTCCCTCTTATTCTGGCACTATTTCATGGATAACAGTGGACCATTTGTGCTATTTTGGGGCTAGCTCTCACTATGGCTCAATGGCTGACCTCCTTCCTTATGAAATTTTTCATTTCTTTTATACTACTTCTAACACAAATAATCTTTGGTATCATGTGGAAACCTAGGTGTATAACTATTTCTCTTTCCATTACCCTTTTGTGATTCTATGAGGTCCAAAAATTTGTTGCTATATAATAGCAGCAAGGGAACATTGGGGTTAAGATTTTTTGGCATCAGAAAGCTATGGATCAATAAAATTACTTTGAAATTGTATGTCACCATAGCCGATCGAAGATACACACACATACACACACACACATACACATACACATACACACACACACACACACACACACACACACACACACACAGAAATATACTAACTCAGTGGACTTCCCATACAACTTCACCTCAATCTAGGCAATAGGTAGTCTTCATCCACTTTTTTTCCAGTATGAATTGCTAGACTTACCTCTTCTGAATCAATAAAGATGTCCCTGAGTATGTCATAAAGTACTAGGGGGAAGGTTGGATGCAATCAACATGTCATTTGCAAATGGCTTTATTTAGAAAAACTTCACCATTTGGGGGAAATTACTCTTCTATTTCAATTTTGTACAAGATAACTTCTTTGAAACTAGTAGATATATTTCTCTACCTCTTCCAAGACCTGGTAATCTATCCAGGGACCATAAGATTCAACAGTGCAAATGCTAGTATGTGTCCTTTTCCCCAACCTTCCTGGCAGGAAAATGACTCTTCATCTCTAAGCCCCTCCATCTATGTTTGAGAATATATGTGTGTATGTATATTATGTGTGTATGTGTATTGTGTGTGTGTATGTGTGTGTGTGTGTGTGTGTGTTCCATTTGAACCCTCAGGCTCTCTATCCCCTTTCCATTGGTGGTAGGAGTTGGGGTGAGGGGAAATGAAGAAGTGGAAGAAACAAGTTCCATCTGCTCTGTAGAGCAATCAGGGCTTCTCACACTATTTGGATAAGAACTGATTTATCAATGGCAATCCCTTGGGTAAGAAAGAGAACAACCATGACTTACTATCTCCCTTTTCATAGAATCCTGCACTAACATTATCCCCTCCTCTCTCCTAAGCACTGCCATTTTACCTTGAGACTTCTGAGGCATTCCATCTTTCCTGCAATTGAATCTTCTTATCTATTTTATCTTCCCCAGTTAGAATATAAGCTCTCATGTCTATCTCAGTTTGCTATTTATATTCTTGTTGCTAGCCATAAGTACATAATAACTGACTTTTTTATTCATTATATCTTTTTTCTTGCTTGATACTGATATAGATAAAACATGGTGTAATGGAGAGGGTATGAGGCTTACAGTCAGAAAGATCTAGGTTCAAATTCTATCTCTGACACCAGCTGTGTGGCCTTTGGAAAGTCATTTAACTTCCATGTTTATCAAGTAACTCACTATGCCTTATTGACTACGCCATAGACAGTTGTGGACCTGAAGGGTATTCCCATACTTGAAGTTGAAGGTTGTTGCTTTTGTATGTGTGTGGACTAAAAGTCGACTGGATGTGTCTAGTCTGAACCTTGATAAGAGAAATAGCATTCACCTGTGCTTATAGAACCCAACCATCCAAGGTGCCCCATATTACAAAAGAGATCTTGCTTCAGAGGATGATTGGGGGAAGATATTCTTTGGCCTCAGGGAATTGGGATACATGTCCTTGACCTGAATATGCAGAATTTTCCAAATTCTTTTAAATATAGCCACATTTTTTCTTCTACAACAATTCTCACATTCAACCCCTTCTTTCTACTCACACAGTAACCACTTTAGTTTGGACCCTTGTCACCTCTCACCTAGATTACTGCAACAGTCTCCCAACTGATCTCCTTGCTTCTAGTCTCTTAAGCACTAAAAGACTATGTTAACTATTGAAGACAAAGTACTTTCCTTAAGTGCAAATGTGACCATGTGACTGTCTCTACTAATCGATTACAGTGAATTACAATTGACTTTAGGGTAAAATACGAACTCCTGTTTCACTTTGAAAGCCATTCACAACTTGACCCCACTGTATCTTTCCTACCTTATTGGGTATTCCTCCCCTTCTCACTCTATGGGATCTAGACAAACTTCCCTTCTCTCTATTCCTTGCAGGATGCTCCAACTCCTGTTTCCACGTCTTTGCATTAGCCATCAAACATACCTTCAATGAACAACCATAAAATGTATGCTATCTATACTTACAGAGTCAATTACCATTTCCTCTCATTAAGTTCATTTTGAGTAAGGCCTTTAATTTTTTGTACTTATATCCTTAGCACCTAAGACAGTGCCTGACATATTAGCAGGTGCTTAATAAATGTTTAGTGATTGGTGATTAATGATTTAGTGATTAGTGGTTTAGTGATGATTATCATTGCTAGGTGGTCACAGATTCTTCCAGTTTTGAATGTATAGCAGCAGGAATCTTTGATAATTAATTATCTCTTCCCTTGAGCTATTTGGTAGTATGGTTCAAAGTGATATGGCATGGGCTTAACTTAACTCATTTAAAAGCAGAATTGGTCAAATGGAAAAAGAGCTACAAAAGCTAACTGCAGAAAATAATTCCTTAAAAACTAGAATTGGGCAAATGGAATGACTCTATGAGACAACAGGAATCAGTCAAACAAAATCCAAAGAATGAAAAAATAGAAAAAATGTAAAATAGATCATTATAAAAACAACTGTCCTAGAAAATAAATGCAGAAGAGAGAATTTAGGACAGCATCTTTCAAGAAGTTATCAGGACAACTGCCAATATCCTAGAACCAAAGTATAAAATAGTCATTGAAGAATCCACCACCTAGCTGTACCAGATCTAAAAACATATTATAAAGCAGTGATTATCAAGACTATTTGGTACTGGCTAAGAAATAGAGTGATGGATCAGTGGAATAGGTTAGGTTCACAAAGACACAATAGTAAATGACTAGAGTAATCTACTGTTTGATAAATCCAAAGACTCCAACTTCTTGGATAAGAACTCACTATTTGACAAAAACTTCTGGGAAAACTGGAGAATAATATGGCAGAAAATAGACATAGACCAACATCTCATAACATATAACAATAAAAGGTCAAAATGGGAACATGATTTAAACATAAAGTGTGATACCATAAGCAAATTAGGAGCACAAGGAATAGTTTACCAGTCAGGTCTACAGGAAAGGGAAGAATCTGTGACCAAACAAGAGACAGAAAGCATTATGAAACATAAAATGGATAATTTTTATTATATTAAATGACATTAAAAAACAAAACCAGGGGCAGCTAGGTGGCACAGTGGATAAAGCATGGGCCCTGGATTCAGGAGGACCTGAGTTCAAATCCTGTCTCAGACACTTGACACTTACTAGCTATGTGACCCTGGGCAAGTCACTTAACCCTCATGGTCCTGCAAAATTAAAAAACAAACAAACAAACAAACAAAAAACACAACCAAGATTAGAGGGAAAGGAGAAAGATCAGAAACAATTTTTACAGCAAATTTTTTTCTGATAAAGGCCTCATTTGTCAAATATATGTAAAATTTTTAAGAATACAAGCCATGGTGGAGTCAAGATGGCTGAGAGGAATCAGCAAGCTGCCTGAGCTCTCCTTTTGTTCCCTCAAAAAGAACATTAAATCAAGCCTCTGGACAGATTCTGAAACTACAGAACCTGCAAAGAGACAGAGACACAGTCTTCCAACCAGAGATAATTTAGAAGACTTCAGGAAAAGGTCGGTCTGACTCAGGCAAAAGGGAGGCGTAGGGCAGGGCAACAGCCCAGCGCCGCGGGGGTCATGTCAAGTCAGTAGGAGCTGTGGGCCACAGCCAAACAACTGAGGCCCCTGGAACCTGGCTCAATAATCAGGTGGCCAAGCAAGACAGTGGAAAAACCTACCTGCACCAGAGGATTGGGCAAGTTGCCAGCTGTAGGGCCATGAACAGGATAGGCGCGACTAGGCCCACTGATACTAGCATGCTCAGACAGGAACTGCAGGGGGTCGGGGCATGGAACTGCACACACAAAGTCCTCAGAGTAAAAAGCTAGTGAAACAGTACCTATACCCCTGCACAAGAAGCCCAAAACAGGGACCCTAGTGCCCCCAGAGCAGACCTCAACTTAAAAAATAAATAAATAAGCTGCAATAATGAGTAAGAAGCAAAAAAGAGCCCTCTCCATTGAGAGCTTCTGTATCAATAGGGAAGAAGCCAACACAAACTCAGATGAGGACAATACCCTCAAATTGCCTACATGTGAAGCCTCACAAGGGAAGGTGAATTGGTCTCGAGAACAAAAAGCCTTCCTGGAAGAGCTCAAAAAGGATTTTAAAAATCAATTGAGAGGTAGAAGAAAAAAATGGGGACAGAAATAAAAGCAAAACAAGAAAACTATGAAAAAAGAATCAGCAGCTTGGAAAAGGAAGCACAAAGATTGACTGCAGAAAACAATTCCTTAAAAAATTCATCTGGCTAAATGGGAAAAAGGTGCATAATCTCACTGAAGAAAACAATGCCTTAAAAAATTCAGTTGGCCAAATGGAAAAAAAAGGTGCATAATCTCATTGAAGAAAACAATGGCTTAAAAATTAAAAACTGGACAGTTGGAAGATAGGGAATCTATGAAACACCAGGAATCAGTCAAGCAGAATCAAAAGAATGAAAAAATAGAAGAAAATGTGAAATACCTCATTGGAAAGACAACTGATCTGGCAAACAGATCCAGGAGAGACAGTTTGAGAATCAATAATAACTGTGAATGTGAATGGGATGAACTCTGCTATAAAACGGAAGCAGATTGCAGAGTGGATTAAAAACCGGAATCCTACAATATGCTGTTTACAAGAAACACATTTGAAGCAGAGAGATACACTCAGAGAGTAAAGGTAAAAGGCTAGAGCAGAATATATTATGCTTCAACTAAAGTGGAAAAAGCAGGGGTAGCAATCCTTATCTCAGACAAAGCACAGGCAAAAATAGATCTCATTAAAAGAGATAAGGAAGGAAACTACATCTTGCTAAAAGGAACTATAGATAATGAAGTAATATCAATATTAAATATGTATGCACCAAGTGGTATAGCGTCCAAATTCTTAGAGGAGAAATTAAATGAGTTACAAGAGGAATTAGATAGTAATACTATACTAGTCAGGGATCTGAATCTCCCCCTCTCAGAATTAGATAAATCTAGCCAAAAAATAAATAAGAAAGAAGTGAAAGAGGTGAATAGATTACTAGAAAAGTTAGACATGATAGATGTCTGGAGAAAACTGAATGGGGATAGAAAGGAATATACCATTTTGTCAGCAGTACATGGCACATTTTCAAAAATTGACCATATATTAGGGCACAAAAACATCATAGTCAAATGTAGAAAGGCAGAAATAGTAAATGCATCCTTTTCAGATCATGATGCAATAAAATTTCATGTAAGAAAGAGCCAGGGAAAATTAGAATGAAAATCAATTGGAAACTAAATAATTTCATTCTAAAGAATGAATGGGTCAAACAACAAATCATAGAAACAATCAAGAACTATATCCAAGAGAATGACAATAATGAGACAACATACCAAAATCTATGGGATGCAGCCAAAGCAGTGCTTAGGGGAAAATGTATAGATCTAAATGCTTACATGAATAAAAAAGAGAAAGAGGAAATTAATGAATTGGGCATGCAACTTAAAAAGCTAGAAAAAGAACAAATTAGAAATTCTCAATTAGTTACTAAACTAGAGATCCTGAAAATTAAAGGAGAAATTAATAAGATTGAAAGGAAAAAAATATAGAATTAATCAATAAAACTAAGAGCTAGTTTTATGAAAAAACCAATAAAATATATAAAATATTGGTTTATTTGTTTAAAAAAAAGAAGAAAACCAAATTACCAGTATCAAAAATAAAAAGGGTGATGTTACCACCAATGAAGTGGAAATTAAATCAATAATTAGGAATTATTTTGCCCAACTGTATGCCAATAAATCTGACAATCTAAATGAAATGGATGAATATTTACAAAAATACAAACTGCCCAGGTTAACTAAAGAGGAAATAAAATCCTTAAATAAACCCATATTAGAAAAAGAAATTGAACAAGCCATTATTGAACTCCCTATGAAAAAATCCCCAGGACCAGATGGGTTTACAGGTGAATTTTGCCAAGCATTTAAAGAAAAATTAATTCCAATATTATACAAATTATTTGGAAAAATAGGTGAAGAAGGACTTCTATCAAATTCATTTTATGATACAAATATGGTAGTGATACCAAAACCAGGAAAGCAAAAACAGAGAAAGAAAATTATAGGGCAATTTCCCTAATGAATATTGATGCTAAAATCTTAAATAAGATATTAGAATGGAGATTACAGCAAGTGATCACCAGGATAATATACTATGACCAGGTGGGATTTATACCAGGAATGCAGGGCTGGTTCAACATTAGGAAAACTATTAACATAATCAACCACATCAATAAGAAAACTAACCAAAATCATATGATTATCTCAATAGATGCAGAGAAAGCTTTTGATAAAATACAACACCCATTCCTAATAAAAAGACTAGAGAGTTTAGGAATAGGTGGAGCTTTCCTTAAAATAATAAACAGTATCTACCTAAAACCATCAGCAAGCATTATATGCAATGGAGATAAATTAGAGACCTTCCCAATAAGATCAGGGGTGAAACAGGGATGTCCATTATCACCCCTATTATTTAATATTGTACTAGAAATGTTAGCTTTATCAATCAGAGAAGAGAAAGGAATTAAAGGAATTAGAATAGGCAAGGAGGAAACAAAACTATCACTCTTTGCTGATGATATGATGGTATACTTAGAGAATCCTAGAGAATCAACTCAAAAATTACTTGAAACAATTAACAACTTTAGCAAAGTAGCAGGATATAAAATAAATCCACATAAATCATCAGCATTTCTATACATGACCAACAAAATCCAGCAGCAAGAGATAGAAAGAGAAATTCCATTTAAAGTAATGGTAGACAATATAAAATACTTGGGAGTCTACTTGCCAAGACAAACCCAGGATCTCTATGAACACAACTACCAAACACTCTTCACACTAATCAAATCAGATCTAAATAATTGGAAAGATATCAATTGCTCATGGATAGGCAGAGCTAATATAGTAAAAATGACAATACTACCTAAATTAATTTACTTATTCAGTGCCATACCAATCAGACTACCTAAAAATTATTTTATAGAGCTAGAAAACATAATAACAAAATTCATCTGGAAAAACAAAAAATCAAGAATATCCAGGGAAATAATGAAAAAAAATTCACAGGAAGGTGGGTTAGCGGTACCAAACCTGGAGCTTTACTATAAAGCGGCAGTCATCAAAACTATCTGGTACAGACTAAGAAATAGAGTGGAGGATCAATGGAATAGACTAGGCGTAGGAATCACAGTAGTAAATGACATTAGTAATGTAGTGTTTGATAAACCCAAAGACTCCAGCTTCTGGGATAGGAACTCAGTATTTGACAAAAACTGCTGGGAAAACTGGAAGATAGTATGGCAGAAATTAGGCATAGACCAACATCTTACACCTTATACTAAAATAAGGTCAAAATGGATACATGATTTAGACATAAGAAGTGATACCGTAGGTAAATTAGGAGAGAAAGGAATAGTCTACCTTTCAGATCTTTGGAAAGGAGAACAGTTTAAGACCAAACAAGAGATAGAGAATGGATGATTTTGGTTACATTAAATTAAAAAATTTTGTTCAAACAGAAGCAATGCATCCAAAATTAGAAGGGAGGCAGAAAGCTGGGAAACAATTTTTGTGGCCAGTAATTCTGATAAAGGCCTCATTTCTAAAATATATAGAGAACTAAATCAAATTTATAAGAATCCAAGTCATTCCCCAATTGAGAAATGGTCAAAGGATATGAACAGGTAGTTTTCTGATGAAGAAACCAAAGCTATCTATTCCCATATGAAAAAATGCTCTAAATCTCTAATGATTAGAGAGATGCAAATTAAAACAACTCTGAGGTACCACCTGACATCTATCAGATTGGCTAAAATGACAAAAAAGGAAAATAATAAATGTTGGAGAAGCTGTGGAAAAATTGGAACACTAATGCATTGGTGGTGGAGCTGTGAACTGATCCAACCATTCTGTAGAGCAATTTGGAATTATGCCCAAAGGGCGATAAAGTTGTGCATACCCTTTGACCCAGCAATACCACTTTTGGGTCTTTTTCCCAAAGAGATCATGGAAAGGGGAGAGGGACCCACATGTACAAAAATGTTTATAGCTGTTCTTTACGTGGTGGCAAGGAATTGGAAGTTGATGGGATGCCCATCAATTAGGGAATGGCTGGACAAGTTGTGGTATATGAATGTAATGGAATACTATTGTGCTATAAGAAACGATGAGCAGGAGGAGTTCAGAGAAACCTGGAGCATCTTGCGTGATCTGATGATGAGTGAGATGAGCAGAACCAGAAGAACATTGTACACAGTATCATCAACATTGTGTGTTGATCTACTGTGATGGACTATATTCTTCTCACCAATGCAATGGTATAGAAGAGTTCCAGGGCACTCATGATAGAAGAGGATCTCCAAATCCAGGAAAAAAAAAAGAACTGTGGAGTGTAGATGCTGAATGAACCATACTATTTCTATTGTCTTTGGTGCTGTTGTTTCTCTATTTTGAAGTTTTTTGTCATTGCTCTGATTTTTCTCTTATAACATGACTAATGCAGAAATATGTTTAATGTTATTTTGTGTGTGTGTGTATATATATATATATATATAACCTATATCAGATTACCTGCTGTATAGGGAAGGGGGGAGGGAAGGGAGGGAGGGAGAAAAATATGAAATTGGAAAGCTTGTATAAACAAAAGTTGAGAACTATCTTTATATGTAACGGGAAAAAATACTTTATTACAAAGAAAAAAAGAATACAAGTCATTCTCCAATTGATAAATGGTCAAAAGATATGAACAGGCAGGTTTCAGATGAAGAAATTATAGCTATATATAGTCATATAAAAAATGCTCTAAATCACTATTGATTAGAGAAATGCAAATCAAAACAACCTCTGAAGTACCACCTCACACCTATCAGATTAGCTAATGTGACAGAAAAGGAAAATGATAAATGTTGGAGAAGATGTGGGAAAATTGGAATACTAATGCATTGTTGGTGGAGTTGGGAACTGATCTCATCATTCTGGAGAACAATTTGGAACTATTACCAAAGGGCAATCAAACTATGCAGACCCTTTGATCCAGCAATACCACTACTAGGTCTGTATCCCAAAGAGATCATAAAAACTGGAAAAGGACCAACATGCACAAAAATATTTATAGTAGCTCTTTTTGTGGTAAAAAAGAATTGGAAATTGAGGGAATCCCATCAACTGGGAAATGGATGAACAAGTTGTGGCATATGAATGTCATGGAATACTATTATGCTATAAGAAATGATGAGCAGCTGAATTTCAGAAAAACCTGGAAAGACTTTGATGAACTAATGCTGAGTGAAGTGAGAAGAACCAGGAGAACATTGCACATAGTAACAGCAACATTGTAGAATGATCAACTATGATTCACCTAACTCTTCTCAGCAATATAATGATCCAAGTCAATTCCAAAAGAATCATAATGGAAAATGTTATCTACATCCAGAAAAAGAACAATGGAGTCTGAATGCAGATTAAAGCATGCTAATTTCAATTTTTTTGTTGTTTTTGTGACTTTGCCCTTTTTTGTGTTTCTTCTTCCACAACATGACTAGTTGTACAAATATGTTTACAAGATTTCAGATGTATACCCAATATTAGATTGCTTGCTATCTTGGGGATGGGGATGCAAGGGAGGGAGAACAAATTTGAAACTAAAAATCTTATAAAAAATAATTGTTGAAAGTTATCTTTATATTTAATTGACAAAAAATAAAATATTATTCACAAAGAAAAGGAAGTTCCTACTGATATTTTGGGTTTACAAAAACGGGTAGAAAGAAGTGGTTAGCCTAGGCCAGAGCTTCGTAAATTCTTTCTACTTGTGACCTCTTTTTACCCATGAAATTTTTATGCAACCTCAGGTATACAGGTATATAAAATAGGTATATAAATCAGACATTTACTGCTGAATTTTTTGCCAACCCCCCCCACACACACACACACACTCAGTTACACAATCCTATATGGGGTCCTGATCCACAGTTTAAAAAGCTTTGCCCTAGGCTTCAGGGTAAGATATCAGGTATCCAAAAAAGTTCTGGAATCAGCAGGATAATGGGAAATGGTGGAAATCTGGCATAAATTGCACTGGAAGCAGTGAGAGTGACCTTGGCAATGACATCCAGCTTACTAGAAGTACCTCCAATAACTCCAATAACATAGTGGAGAGGTCGGTTTCACCCTAATTTGCAGGCTATAGCCACTGGGCATTGAATAATAGGCATTTCTGCCAGCTGCAAGACAGGTTCTGGAAACAGCCATAGGGCATGAATAACGTGAACTGGACATATCTGCAAATGGGTCCTAGCCAGCTGTGGGTAGGCCCTAGCTCCCAAGGCAAGTAGGAAGCGACCTAGATGGAGGCCCATCCAGTTGTGGTGGGCCAGAAGTAAATCCTTGCCCAGAAGGCAAGCCAGAAACAGCATGAGTCTTAGCCAACTGGGCTAAGCCAACTGGGGCAGGCCCATTAGTGTCCATTTTGTTGTTTGAATGAAACCTCCTCAGTTGACCTGCAAGATGTCTTCCAAGGACCACTCCTTAAACTAAACTTACCCTGGTCCTCATAGATTGGTACAATAGGCCCCAGCCCAGGCCTTGTTTTTTTTTTTTTTTGGTTGCTTGTTTGTTTTCATTTGTTTTTTTTGTTTTGTTTTGTTTTGTTTTTTGTTTTTGTTTTGCTATTGTTTGGCATCTTTATTGCTCAGGGTGAGCGTAAATAGCAATTGTATCTCTTTTGGTCAAAAACCCTGAGCCTATTCCATAACTCCCCCCCTCCCCCCCCCCCCAGGCCTTAGATTAAAAGGCCTAGGTCTCCCATTGAATCCTGTGTTTTCTCCAGTTGTCCTGATATATATTTAATTTAATTAATTTATTAATTAATTTATTAATTTATTAATTTATTAATTAATTAATTAATTAATTTATTTATTTATTTAATTATTTATTTATTTATTTATTTTTTGGTGAGGCAATTGGGGTTAAGTGACTTGCCCAGGGTCACACAGCTAGTAAGTGTTAAGTGTCTAAGCCAGATTTAAACTCAGGTACTCCTGACTCCAGGGCCGGTGCTCTATCCACTGCGCCACCTAGATGCCCCCCTGATATATATTTTACCAGTGGACTCAGATGGCTGGTGACTTTGTACTTCCCTTCTGTAAGGGCCTAAAATTCTAGCTATAGTCTAAAATCTAATGAGTGGTCGCCTTAAATTAGAAAATGTATAGTAAAAATCTTTGGGCATTAAGTATTTATTAAAGTATATTAGGGATTAGTAAAGAGAAACACATGGATAAAGTATGAGATTTGCTTGCTCTCCCTATCCTGCCTGTCTCTGCCACCAAGCCCCCATCTGGGCACAAAAAAGCCTTGCTCCTCCCAGAAGCCTCCTGTGAAACAGGACCCACGGGGCAGCAAACATCACTTCCTGATGCAGAGAAACCCAAGAAAAGGTCACTTCCCGATGCTAAAGTCACATACTTTCTTTTCAGGCCAGAGCTCACAATGTTCCTCCCAGCAGGGGTGTCATTCCAATTCTCACACTTCCTCACTTAAACTCAGTTAATTAAAAGTTTTGACATCACCTCCTAGTTGTCATGGTCCTCTTCAAAAATGAAGGACAAAAAATAACCTCAGTTTTACTGCAGGAATAGGTGGGTCAGCTATTATGCTGTGAAGCTAACATTTGTGACTCTGGCCACTTATGTTATTGGGCACCAGGTGTTAGAAGATTGAGTGTTATAGGCCAGGATATTGATGAAACTAAGAAGGGATAAGTCAATCCCTTACACTCCCACAACAATAGCCTAGTCTGTTGTTAGCAAAAAAGTTATGTTGCAAATTGGGGAGAAGTCTAATTTAACTTTGCTTAATGGCAAAGATCTGAGACACAGATGTGGTGCTTTTGACCAAAAAAGAATAGACAAGGGGTTTTTAAGACTGGTTATGTTACCCCAGGTTGTTGGCTATTTATAGTTTTCTAGCTAGTGGCTTTTTTTTTTTTTTTTTGCTTTCATCAACTGCTTTTTGTTTTTGTTTTGTTTTTGTTTTTTCGGTTTTTTCGGTAAGGCAATTGGGGTTAAGTGACTTGCCCAGGGTCACACAGCTAGTAAGTGTTAAGTGTCTGAGGCCGGATTTGAACTCAGGTACTCCTGAATCCAGGGCTGGTGCTTTATCCACTGCGCCACCTAGCTGCCCCCATCAACTGCTTTTTAACCACTTTGGGAACTCTTTTTACCTGAAGGTATTTGTATACATTTTTTATTAAAGGGAGTACTCATTTGAACCCTCAAGCTCTTAATGATCCATCCGATCAAATACTGAACTACGGCCAGAACAGAAAGGAAGAATCTATTTATGCCCACAGTACTTCTAAGTGCAAGATTCCACCTGTGATAGAACCTACCTAAGACCATCTTAATCTGTTCTCTAAGATACCAAACAGAAACTGTGGGCATGCAATTCCCTTTGTGAAATGAAGAGTCATCAGGCCAACTGAAGTCATCCCTTTCCATTCCCCTATTTTTGCTTGAATTCTCCTGGGATGATCTTGCTTGGGTTCTTAAGTTGATTATATATTCATCAAGTAATAGAGATTTATCAAGTTCTAACTCAGTGCTGAGCACTAAATTAAGGATTATAAAGGACATAAAAGGAAGTCAACATATTCCTTGTCCTTAGGTAGTTAACTGAGGAAAAATTTAATTATTACAGGCCTTTTTTTGTCTCCTTAGGGCCAAATGACCCAATTTGCTCACCTCTACAAGGAAGATGATTCTTTTTATTCTAAGTGATAATATTTGCATAGAATCACAGAAAAAATAGATTTTGATATGGGAAGGGACCTGAAAGGTCATTTTATCAAGCTAAGGAAACCAAAGCCCAGAAACATTCAGCGATTTGGCCAACATCCATTAAAAGCTCTGATCCTAAAACCAGTACTGTTTCTCCTAAGCCATGGTGAGGATAGGTAACCTAACCAAGGTTTCCTGAGGGGCTGGGTTGGAAGCACTCCTAATCTAGGTAACTATTTTCAGGAGAGGTGCTTCTGTTCTGCTCTATGTTACTACAACAAGCCCTCCATTACTACTTAAACACAGATAGGAAGGGCCCATTTATAACAACACCAAGGCTCCTGAACTAGATCTTATCTTTTCTTCTCGGAGGAGCAGGACTCTAACCTCAGAAAAACTACCACTTGTGGAAGAAATATCTAATCTAATCTACCCTAGTCCTCAGAAATATTCAAGAAACATCACCTCTGCAGTGATGAGTAAAGTTGCTATTTAGCTAATGACTCCACAATGCAATGTGGAATTCCACAATGCAATTCTCCCTAGTAGAAAGTAACATCTACTATGGCCTTCCTGACCTCAACAATAAAATTTTAGCAGCCAAAAAGGGCAATGCAAATCTCATTCAGAGGCCCTATTAATAGTTAAAGAGGAAAGTGATAAAGCACGTCATTGTTTTGGACAACTTATTCTGGGGAACTTGTCCTTACATTGGAGTCTTTGTATTTACGCATTAAGATTTTTTCATTGATAGAACCACAACACCTACAAGTGAATTAGAAGAAATATGGAACTGCTTCATTGGTTTCAGCCTAATAAACCAACTAGCACACAGAGAATTTACACAATAGCCGAGAAATTCTCCAAACTGTCTGCTTTGGGGCAACCCCAAGAGTTAGAATACACTAGAGAGAAAATGAAAAGAATCAAAATCCTGAAGTGGAAAGGAGAATTTGATGTGAACACTGGTGTGATGTAATTATTTTGGAAAAAAAATTTGATTAATACATACACAAACATGTATACATTAAACATTAAGCAGTTCAATTTTAAAATATGACTCTCTGATATATTTCAGTATGCTAAAACATGCACTCTATATAGATTAATATATCAAAGCCACAAATGTGTTGGTCAAGAGGCTTCACCCTTCCTGAGCTGACTGATGATTTCATATGTTCTAGGAATATTTTTATCTTTTGGCATGTTGCTCTACACCATATGGTACAACATACTGACAAGCAAAAAAATTAGAACTAGACTGAAATACATATACATATATATGTAGTATATATGTATATATAGTATATATAAATGCATATATGCTATATATATACACACATAGCATACACATACATATTTATTTATATATGTATGTGTGTATATATACACTGCATATATAAGAAAGAAATTTTATACCTACATTGAAATATGAAGGTATAATTACATATTCTAAATACTGAGTTTATTTATTCATTTGAAAGAGGGTCATTCAAAATGCTAGATTCATAATCAAGGACAAATTTAGAAAACAAATAGAAACAATGAGAATCGTTGCCCTTAACTGTCCTTCAAGTGATATTTGAACTGAATGTCACAACACTTTCTCACTCAATATTTAACATTTGTTTCACTAAGAATTGTAGTAACTACAGGGATGACACATACAACAGCTTGCATAACTTAGCTAGAAGAGTTAGTGTATAATTAATTGACTGTGATTTATCACACAAGGGCCAGTATGTTATTGCCCTCTATAGGCCAAGTATGTTTACATAGCATGGGGCACCATTTTGAGAAGGATGGACTCTAGTCAAGAATTACCATGCTTACAAGGTCATAGACTAGGTTTGTTTGTATATGTATGTGTGTGTTTGTGTGTGTATACATATATATGCACACACATATATACACACATATTCACATATGTTTTATATATAAATATATTATATATGTATATGTATCACCCACTCATCCTATATATACACACACACATATACATACACATATACACATACATACACATATACATATATACATACATATATTTCTGTGTGTAATAGATTAGGATATATAATTGTGTCTATATGTCTATATGTATATGTACTATATGCATATGTAAATATATATGTGAGTATATAGATATACAGGGCAGGTAGATAGTGCAATAGATAAAGCACCCTGCCTAGAATAAGGAAGACTCATTTTTATGAGTTCAAATCCAGTCGCAGACACTTACTAGCTATGTGATCCTGGCCAAGTCATTTAACCATGTTTGCCTCAGTTCCTCATCTACAAAATGAACTGGAGAATAAAACAGAAAAACACTCCAGTGTCTTTGCAAAGAAAACTCCAAATGGAGTCATGAAGAGTCAGATATTACTGAAACAACTGAACAATATATATCCATACATACCTATATGTGTGTATATGTACAAATCCATACATATACATGTATAAGTGTTTATCTATAAATGTATGTGTATATGTTTGTATATTTGCATGTATATATACATATTATATGTATACATATTTATTCAATGGGAAAATTACCTTTAAAATTAAATATTTAAATGGCTTGCTTTTCACAAAATTATTAACTCCCCCTTTATTTGCCTATTATTTTTGACTTATTATCTGATATTAGATCACCTCACTATGTTGAAAAACAAATGGTATCTGGGGCAGCTAGGTGGTGTAGTGGATAAAGAGTTGGCCCTGGATTCAGAAGTTCAAATCCAGCCTCAAACACTTGATACTTACTATCTACTATCTGTGCGACCCTGGGCAAGTCACTTAACCCTCATTGCTTCACCCCATCCCCTCCCCCCCAAAAATGATCATTTTGGCATATTGAATAAAGCACCAGTCCTGGATTCAGGAGGACCTGAGTTCAAATACAGCCTCAGACACTTAACACTTACTAGCTGTGTGACCCCAGGCAAGTCATTTAGAAAAAGAAAAAAAGAAAAACAAATGCTATCTACCACAAGTACCAAGTGAAAAAAAAAATGTATACTTTGAAGGAAAAAAAATTGAAGTCTACAATATATATTTTTTAAAATTCACTGTTTCCCTGTACCATGGTTCATTGAATACCACAATCTTGTGAGTTAGATTACAAAAACATTAGTTCAATAAAGTTTTATTTTATTATTTTAGAGCAGGATTTCTTAACCTTGGGTCTGTGAACTTAAAAAATGTATAGATGCAGAGACAGATAAACAGACATAAGGAAAGATAGATAGAACTGTATTTAATATAATTGATTTCTTTTGTAATCCTAAACATTTTATTTTGCCATAATAATTTTATTATTTATTTTACCATTCTGAGAAGGGATCTGTCCAGAGGGATCCAAGATACGAAGAAAAAGTTAAGAATCCCTGCTTTAGCAGAATTATGATCTCAATATAGCTAGTTTCTCATTGAAATCCACCCCTACCTTTCTCAACCTGTGTGATTCTTGTTCATATTCATCCATAAATCTATGCTAGAACATTAAGCCAAAGTGCAAGGAATCTTCTTTGTCTCATAACAATCTATGGGTACCATTGTATAACCTAGATTTCCTGTCTGTTATCTCTTATTCTCACTACGTGACCATTCTACCATATTTTCCCTTTATACATTTCTTACATTTGGCATACTTATTTATACCAATCCAGCTATTTAGCCATCCTCCTATTATTCTTTAAAACATTAGGTTAAAAGACCCAAAGCTTAGAGAATATATTTAGACTGTATGTCAAAAGAAATACTAAATATTCATTGACTCATAGGATAGTAGAGCTGAAGGAAACTTAAAAATTATTTTGTCCAACTCTCATTTGGCAGCTAACACCCCACACTTCAAAAGTACTTTATACTTAAATGTTTCCCCTCACAACAAATCTCTGAGGTAGATAGGGAAAATACTTTTGCCCTCAATTTTATAGATGAAGAAATCTAGAGTGGGAGAGACAAAGTGAATTGTGACAAACTAAATAACAGTTTGAACACACTAGGGAAGCTTACTATATTTAAACGGATTCCTTGGTGAATATTCACATTTATGTGAAAATGTTGAAGTACATGTCCACATTATTTTTTTACTTTTTGTTTGGATATTTGAAGTTATAAAGACAAAGATTTTATGTCCCACATAATTAAGAAGTCCAGGTAAAGGAAAAATAAAAGGCAGAAAGAAGTAGCAAAGTGTGTTCATTATTTAGGGATATATTGGCTAAGTCAAAATTATCAGTACTGGGTTAGATACTGTAATGATTGGAATGATGCCAACCACTGGAGATTTACAGTAGGAAAGCTCCACCATGAGGAGAAGGCCTCTGAGGGCAAGGCCATGCAGATCTATTCTTTGGTGTCAGGAAGTGACGTTTGCTGTGGGAGGAAGAGGGGGCAAGACTGGCACTCACGCTCTCTTTCCTGAGGACTCCGGTGGAGAAGGGAGCTAGAAATGCACTCTCCCTTTAATAGATAGATGAATTTAGGCCTTTCTCTTTCTTTTCACCAAATTCTTATTCTCCTTAATAAATGCTTAAAAGTCTAACTCTTGCTAAAGCTTATAATTTATTGGCGACCACTCACATATTTTAGACAGACTAGCTAGAATTTTAGCCCCTTACAGTCAAAAATAACAGAATATAATACCCTATGCTAGCAAACAATGTGTTAATAAGAAGAATTAACATTGTATTATGAAATCAAAACCATGTTGCATTGTTTCAAAATTAGATAGATGAATGCATAGAAGAAAATACACATGGAAGAATAAAAGACAATGAAATTCAAAATAGGGAAATCTAAATGAATATAAAATTAACATTAATAAGGGTAATACAAAATATAAACTTGATCACATGGCTATAAAAAGCTTTTACAAATGTTCTCCTTTTTTTAAAAAAAATTAAGTATAAAATACAATCTCAAAAGCATGAAAATTTCTATGAAAATAAACCCATACCATTAATTTTAAAATGTAGATCTAATAGTATAGAAATCCTATGTAACCTCTGAACTAACATTATTTCTCTGAGTGAATTTAGAACACTTTTGATTCCGGTATCTAAAATCCCCAATACTCATATTAATACCTTGCTGCTTACTTCTACATTTCTGTAAAATATGTCTTCTTGAAATAGGATGATGGTTGTCATTTGTATTCAGCTTAAGTTTGTCTTCCTTAACCCCTTTATATTGTCTGTCGGTCCTTTCATAATACAAATGCTTTATAAGGTTACTAATTAAAGACAAAAGCAGATTAGCAAAATTATGAACAAAAAGAGCATATCTGGGATTTAAAGGGTTTTCCAAGGTTGGTTTTAGAGAACCACAGAAGGTCAAGTTAGAATCACAGCCAGACTGGGGAAGGGCTGAGCCTGACTGCTTTGGTACTTCCCTGGCAGGAGGATTAAGGGCCTTGGCTAAGGGAGGAGTAGGAGGTAGAGCCAGAGGAGGGGGAGGAGGTGGGGTCCTGAGAGGAGGGAAGGGGACCGACCACCTCTCCCACATGGTACACAGCCATGGAACTTAGGCCTGATTTTCCCTTCCCCCACTTCTAGGGGATTAAAGGCTTCTAGAGGCTGGATCATTTCCTCCAGGCATGCAAAATTAGAGCAACAATTAGTGTTAGAATTTGGAAAAGCTACAGGAGTCAGAGGTATCTCTGAAAAGGCATGGTTGAGAGAGGGAGGGATATTTGTATTCCCTTGTGTGAGCACCTTGCTGGCTCTTCTAACAAAAATAAAAATAAAAATAGAAAATCCACAAAAACAAACATTAACATGATCTTATCCCCCATTTGTCTGGTTAAACAGACTAAAATCAGGAACAGGGTACTTAGGGAGTTTAAAAGATCCATTTGAAAATTTAAAGCGAAAACAGCCAATATTTAGAAGTACTTTCCAATTTAAGGAGACAGGGTAGGGGAAATCTTACCCAACAGGAAGATCAGAAGATGGAGGTTCAGCTTTCCTCTTTGTGATCAGACATCTGTGAGGGGTTAAAATTCTAGCTAGTCTGTCTAAAATATCTAATGAGTGGTTGCCAATAAATTATAAGCTTTAGCAAGAGTTAGACTTTTAAGCATTTATTAAGGAGAATAAGAATTTGGTAAAGAGAAAGAGAAAGGCCTAGATTCTTCTATCTATTAAAGGGAGAGTGCATTTCTAGCCCCCTTCTCCACCCAAGTCCTGAGGAAAGAAAGCGAGAGCACCAGCCTCACCTCCTCTTCCTCCCACAAGCAAACTGTCACTTCCTGATGCCAAAGAAAAGCTGCATGGCCTTGCCCTCAGAGACCTTCTCCTCATGGTGGAACTTTCCTACAGTAAGTCTCCAGGAGGTGGTGTCATTCTAATTGTTACAATACCATGGGAGATAAAAAGAATTGGCCACATCCTTCCAGAAGGATAAAATCCAATAGATAAGGCAGAATGAATGTAAAAAAGCAACAAGACAGCAAGATATTGAATTATCCATAGGAATTAAAGTGCTAGGATCTGTGGTACTATTTATAAATGAATTCTTATAGGCATTTGTATAATTTTGTTTTCTTTGTCCAGACCTGTGATTTCATTGACGTTGGGAAATCCTGATGTGAAAGTTCCCTCCATCAGCCTTCTTGTGGTTGCTCATACATGACATTCTATCTCTTTCTCCTGGGGCTTCATATAAGGTATCTTCCATGCTTGGAACATACTCCTCCTCAGCTAAATCTCTTAGACTTCATAATTTCTTTCAAATCTCAGTTCAAATACCTTCTCCTACATGAAAGTTTTTCTTATCCCTCAGCTGCTTGTACTTTCTTCCCTCAAAATTACCTTATATTTATTTTCTTTGTGTTTTCTGTAGGTAGTAGTTTTATTCAAGTCAATAAATTTAATTTAATAAACATGTATTAAGCACCTACTATGTGCCTGACACTGTGTTAAGCACTGGGGATACAAAAAGAAGCAAAAGATAATTCCTGGGGGCAGCTAGGTGGAACAGTGGATAAAGCACTGGCCCTGAATTCAGGAGGACATGAGTTCAAATCCAGCCTCAGACACTTGACACTTAGCAGCTGTGTGACCCTGGGCAAGTCACTTAACCCTCACTGCCCCACAAAAAAATATAAAAATAAAAAAAAGATAATTCTTGCCCTCAATCTAATAGGGGAGACAACATACAAACAAATATACACAAAGCAAGTTATATACAGGATAAATAAGAAATTATTAAAAGAGAAAAGCACTGGAATTAAGAGAGATTAGGCAAGGCTTCCTTTGGAAAGTGGGCTTTTAGTTGGGACTTAAAGGAAGGAAAAGGAGTACAATAGTCTGGTGGAGGAAGGAGACATACAAAGAATGGAAAGGGGGCAGCTAGGTGGCACAGTGGATAAAGCATGGGCCCTGGATTCAGGAGGACATGAGTTCAAATGCAGCCTCAGACACTTGACACTTACTAGCTGTGTGACCCTGGGCAAGTCACTTAACCCTCAATGCCCCACCAAAAGAAGAGAAGGAAGAAGAAGAAGAAGAAGAAGAAGAAGAAGAAGAAGAAGAAGAAGAAGAAGAGGAAGAGGAAGAGGAAGAGGAAGAGGAAGAGGAAGAAGAGGAAGAGGAAGAGGAAGAGGAAGAAGAAGAAGAAGAAGAAGAAGAAGAAGAAGAAGAGGAAGAGGAAGAGGAAGAGGAAGAAGAGGAAGAGGAAGAGGAAGAGGAAGAGGAAGAAGAAGAAGAAGAAGAAGAAGAGGAAGAGGAAGAGGAAGAGGAAGAAGAAGAAGAGGAAGAGGAAGAGGAAGAGGAAGAGGAAGAGGAAGAGGAAGAGGAAGAGGAAGAGGAAGAGGAAGAAGAAGAAGAAGAAGAAGAAGAAGAAGAAGAAGAAGAAGAAGAAGAAGAAGAAGAAGAAGAAGAAGAAGAAGAAGGGGCTAGGTTATAAAGGGCTTTCAACCTCATTGAGAGGATTTGGTATTTCCTCCTGGAAGCAGCAGGAAGCCAATGCAGTTTATCAGTTGGGGGAGGGTTGGGGAGGAGGGGGAGGGAAAGCTGACATGAAGGCATAAAGTGATAAGGACCTGTACTATAGTAGTGGAAGTGTCAGAGGAGAGAAGGGGCAAATTCGAGAGATGTTGTAAAGGTGAAATCAACAGGTCTTAGCAACAGATTGGAAATGGGGGGAGGGGTGAGAGATAGTGAGGAATCCAGGGTGACTCCTAGGTCATGAGCCTAAGGGACTGGATGGATGGATAGTGTTACCTTCTTGTCAAACATAAGGGAATGTAAGGTCCTTGAGGGCAGGAACGATCTTGGTTTTGCTAAGTATACTAGCAGGCACATAGTGATTACTTAATAGATGCTTGTTGATTGACTGATCAGCAAGACTACCCATAGCAATAAGAACCATCAAATACAATTATACACAAAAATCATTTTGCTGGATAAAGCGCTTACAATTCACAGCTACTCTCTCTCCTCATGTCCTCTATCCTAATATCCCTGATTTGGGGTTTTCTTGACAAAGATACTAGAATGGTTTGGCATTTCCTTCTCCAGCTCATGTTACAGATGAGGAAACTGTTGCAAACAGATTTAAGTGACTTGCCTAGGGTCATACAGAAAATAAATGTCTGTGGAAAGATGTGAAATCAGGTCTTCCTGACTCCAAACCCAGTGCTCTATCCACTGTTTAACCTAGCTGTCTGTAAAAGAGCACATATTAACTAAAACTATCTGGCTTAGGAGATAAAGTCAGGCTTCTTACACAGAAAGGAGAATGAGT
The DNA here is from genome assembly GCF_019393635.1 of Dromiciops gliroides. Taxonomy (NCBI): domain Eukaryota; kingdom Metazoa; phylum Chordata; class Mammalia; order Microbiotheria; family Microbiotheriidae; genus Dromiciops; species Dromiciops gliroides. The sequence goes on from NC_057861.1 coordinate 275,355,748, forward strand.
TGAAAATTTTTAGGGTTCTGATTTTATTGATATGGGGGGGTTTGCATCAATGTAGTATATTAATGATAGTTATTGTTTAGCCATTTCAGTCATGACTGACCCTTCATGACCCCAATTGGGGTTTTCTTACCAAGAAAGCTAAAGTGGTTTATCATTTCCTTCTCTGGTGGATCCAGTGAATCCATAGTTGTAGGCAGTCAGAGGTTAAGTGAATTGCCCAGGGTCACACAGCTAGGAAGTATCTGAGGTCGAATTTGAACTCAGGTCTTCCTGACTCTGGGCCCAGTACTCTATCCATTGTTCCACCAGCTGCCTCCACTGATGCTATGTCATAGACTTAATTAATCCTTAATATTTTTCTTCAGAGTGGAAAAAAAGGAAATGCAGATCCTAAACTTTATCACAATTTTAACAACAAAGCGATCAATTAAATATTTTAGCTATAAAAGCATTTTACAATAAATTCTACCTTCTCTTATTAAACAAAGAAGCTTTGCCTCATTTCTTTCCTGCCTTTCACAGAACAGTGATCTAGACTACATCCTATTAGCTTTTTTTGTTTGTTTGTTTGGGTTTGAGTCTTTGTTGTTGTTGATTTATTTTTTTATTGTTTGTTTTCTTAACTTCGGATAGAATACACAACTTCTTCAAGTTGTTCATCTTCTCTCTGCTATTGATGGTTTGCTCACTCTCTATAGTTCTTTGGGAAATCAGTGAAATCTCTCAATTTTGTGGATGATCTTAGATTACCTTCATCTGTCGTGTCCAGGCTAAAGAGAGAAATAATACAAGTTGAAGGAACTGGTAAGCAGAAATCTAATTAAAATTAAATCTAATTCTCAGGGATTATACTTTATCTCAATACCCTGGGTTTTTTTAAAGATTAATCCAGTTCTTATGCATATAACAGATATTCAGTAAATAATATCTAGACTTAGAAAGGGCTTTAAAATCCAACCCCTCGATAAGATGAAGCTCTGAGAGATTAAATCACTTGCCTAAAGGCCAGGCAAAAAATAAATCATGGATTAAGAATTCAAACACATCTTTTCCTCATGTAATTCAAGTGTTCTTTCTACCATACAATACTGTTCTTGATATTGCTACAAATTGGCCATTAGTATGGACCAAAGAAGATGTTGTATATGTTTTTTTTCTTCTTTATAGTTGATTCCAGTTTCCAGGAAGGTCACAAGATTATAGATTTGGAGTTGAAAGAGACCTTAACGATCATCTAGGCCAACCGAATCATTTCATTTTAGAAATAAAGAATTGCCCCTAAAATATAACAAAAACAGAAAATATTGGATGTTGGAGGAGATTGGGACAGCTGTGATTCTAATCCACTGTTTGTGGAGTTGTGAAAAGATCCAACCATTCTAGAGAACAATTTGGAACTATACTCAAAAGTTTATAGAACTGGGGCAGCTAGATGGCATAGTGGATAGAGCACCGGCCCTGGAGTCAGGAGTACCTGAGTTCAAATCCGGCCTCAGACACTTAACACTTACTAGCTGTGTGACCCTGGGCAAGTCACTTAACCCCAATTGCCTCACTAAAAAAAAAAAAAAAAAAAAGTTTATAGAACTGTGCATACCCTTTGATCCAGCAATACCACTGCTAGGATTATATCCCAAAGACATCCCCCAAAAGAGAAAATATCTATTAGCACAAAAATATTTATAGCAGGGGCAGCTAGGTGGCATAGTGGATAAAGCACCGGCCCTGGATTCAGAAGGACCTGGGTTCAAATCTGGCCTCAAACATTTGATACTTACTAGCTGTGTGACCTTGGGCAAGTCACTTAACCCCCATTGCCCTGAAAAAATATTTATAGCTTCTTTTTTTGTGTTGGCTAAGAATTAGTAATCAAAAGAATGCCCATCCATTGGGGAATGGCTAAACAAACTGTGGTATATGATGGTGATGGGATATTATTGTGCTATAAGAAATCACAAGCAGGATGACTTCAGAAAGGCCTGGAAAGACATGTATGAAATAATGTATAGTGAAGTGAGCAGAACCAAGAGAACATTATGTACAGAGACAGCAATATGGTTTGATGAAGAACTGTGAATGATGACTATTCTCAACAATACAATGATTCAAGACAATCCCAAAGCATTATTGATGAAACATACTATCTACCTCAAAAGAAAGAGCTGATATTGATGGAATGGACTGAAACATGCTATTTTTCACTTTCTTTCATTTTTTTCTTTTAATCAAGTTTTCTTCTACAAAATTACAACTATGGTAATGTTTTACATAATTGTACATATATAACTCATATCTTATTGTTTGCCACCTGGGGGGGGAGAGGGGAGGGAGAGAAATAAGGACAAAAATTGGAATCCAAAACTATAAATAAAAATGTCTATTGCCAAAAAAAATGTCTCTAGAAAAAAATGGGACATAGATGAGCTTCCAAAGGTAGGAAGTGGCAGATTCAGGATTTGAACCCAAGTCCCTGATTCCACAATCAACATGCATCCTACTGTATCACCCTGCAAACTTAGGGCTTTATCAAAGGAAGAATTAAAAGGATGGTATTTATTTTTTAAAAAGTGTCACAGTGACATTTATCATTCAAAAAGTATTAAGCCACAACTAAGTACAGAAGTTTGTATCAGACACTTAATAAGATACAAATGTAGATGAGAAATAGGATATGTCCACAGACTACATGGATCTAACATGACCTCCTGCAAAGAATTTGCATATTTTTTATTGGCTTCCAGAGTATACCATGGTCTTATTAGAGAGAAGGCATGTATGGCAAATGTAAAAGTGAGATATACACAATGCTATAGAAGAGTTCAAAACTACCACCAGGGGACAGCTAGGTGGTGCAGTCCAACTACCCTGGATTCATGAGGACCTGAGTTCAAATCCAGCCTTAGACACTTGACACTAGCTGTGTGACCTTGGGCAAGTCACTTAACCCTCACTGCCCCATGCAAAAAAAAAAAAAAAAGTAAAACTACCACCTAGAGGAAGACCATGGAACCAGAATCAGTAAAAAACTGCCATGTGAATGCATCAACCTGGTTGCTATAGAAGTATGGCTGTGATATAGGAAGAAAAACATTTGAGATGCCTAGAAATTCATGAGACAAAAAGCAAGAAAGGAGTCATAAAAAGCAGTAAAAAAAGCCATAATCTTGATCAGTCAACAACCATTTTGTTAAGTATCAACTAAAATAGCTCACTAAGACTTTTGAGTTGCAAAGGAATTATCCAACTACATTAGTAGAGGTAGTTTCCTCCCTAAGAAATCCCCCCCAAAAAAGAGTTATTGTGGTAGGCTCTTAGAATATAAATACAAAAGTAATATTCTCAGTCCTTAATCTCAAAAATATTACATTCTACTAGGGAAAGAGATCACTTACAGATAATTAAATAAAAAATAGATATGAAATGTATAATCTCATTAAATTAAAAATAATAACACATTTACGTTTACAAAATATTTTACAAGTATTTGATCTTATTCTCACAAAAACCATGTGAGGTAGATCATATTACTAACCTCATTTTACAGATGAGGAAACTGAGGCACAGAGAAGTTAAGTGATTTACCCAGGTTCATACAGTTAGTAAGTGTCTAAGGCTAGATTTGCATTCAGGACTTCCTGACTCTAAGTCCTATACTCTTTCCACTGTAACACCTAGCTGCCTATAATTCCAGGGGTGGAGAGGAGGACTAACTGGAAGAATCAAGAAAAACCTCTTAAAAAAGGTAACACTTGAGCTGAATCATTGAGAAAGCTAGAGAAGCACAATCTAGGCGTGAGGGACAACCTACACAAAGGTATTAAGGGAGGAAATGGGAATATCATGAAAAAGGAAGGCTAGTATAGTAAAGAATATAGAGTGTGTGAGGCAAAGAAATATGAAATCAGCCTACAAAGATTGGTTGAAGCTAATTGTGAAACTGTTTAAAATGCCAAGCGGAGAATTTTTCATCCCTATGAACATGTTTCCCAGATCTATTTATCCAACCCTAAACTCTCTACTGAGCTCTAGTGCCCCAAGCATCTCAAACTCAACATGTCCAAAGCAAAATGCATTATCATTTTCCCCAACCCCACGCCTTTTCTCAATTTCCCTATTACTGTTTCTACAATCTTCCAGGGTCTTCCATGGTTAACGTGGTATCATCCTTGCCTTCTCAGTGAACATGGTACTATCCTTGACTTCTCATCCTACATACCACTTGTCACTCTCTCTACATAACCAGTCAGTTGTCAAATCTTGAACTTTCTTTCCCTACAACCTCTCACATACATTTTTCTTTCCATTCACACAGCTACCATCCTAGTCTTATCCTTATGTCACTTCTTGCCCATTCTACTAAAATAACCTTCTAATCATTCTCTGCCTAGTTCCCCATACCCACACTCCAGTCCATCCTACATACTTCTACTAAAATTATTTTCCTTAATCAAGTCTGACCATATAAAACACAGGCACACACACACACACACACACACACACACACTTCTGTTTGGTAATTAAAGCCTTTCACTTCACAAATTTTTCCTTCCTATATTCAGATATTTTAACCCATTTCTTCCCTTCACTAACTCTACAATCTAGCCTTTCTGGCCTATTCACTGTTCTTCTCTTGATGCTAAATCTCTGGTCACCATGCCTTTGCTCTGGCTATTCCCCATGCCTAGAATGTTCTCCCTCATCATCTCCAACTCTGCAAATCTTTGGCTTTCTTTAATACTCACCTCACATGCAACCTTCTCCAGGAGAACTTTTCCAGTCCCCATAGTTGCTAGTAGCTTGCCTCTACAATCCTCTTCTATCTGTTTCCTATTTATCTTCTATATAATGTTGTCTGCCCCCATTAGAATATAAGTGCTTTGAGGGGAGGGACTGTTTTTGCCTTTTCTTTGTATCCCCAGTGTTTAACAGAGTACTTTTACACAGTGTTTGCTTAATGCATGCTTATTAGATGACTGATTAGTGTCAATGAACTTCTTCCCTCAAGGGCAGAGATGGATCAAATCACTTATAAAAATCCAATTCCCAAGGAAAGTAAACTGAAATAAAGATCTGTGTCCCTAGGATGACAGGTGATATCTAATTCCAAATGACAAAGTATAAATCAAATGGAAATGCTCAATAAAAAAGTAAATTTTCCTGTAATTTTGCCACTAGAACATATGGAAATATCTTTATATATTTATGCACATACTCACACACATACATGTGCGCACACACACAGATTCACATTTGGAAGTTCCTGGTTTAACTCAGTTAATTTAAAGAAAAGAAAATTATCTTATTTAAATCTCTCCATGACAACTGCATAAATTCCCTTATAATGATTTTCTATCTACTACACAGGAGGAATCTGCCTTTCAATCCAGAGACTAAGCTAATAACAAATAGGTACAGCTAAGTTTAGCTATAGCAATATTAGCATCGAGTAAGAAAAGAACATGGGACTTGAAGAAATAGATTGTTTAGGAGGCAGCATTAATAGTATTAGTCATAGTACTGGGGAGAATCTGAAGGAATTCCTCAGTTTGAGATAATCTGTTAGAATTTTCACCTAATCATTTCCCTCTTCCAGATCTACAGTTGATGCTTTCTAACTTATAAATAATTTATAAAATCAATGAGTTCCCTGTTTACTATTATGGGTGCTAGGAACTTTGTTTTCTACTATAGGCAACAGAAAAAATGATGGAACAATATCTTTGGAAATAAAAAAACTAATTGATTTAACCATTAACTAGACTGGAAAATACAAAACAGTATGTGCATTTACTTTTCTAATGAACAACAAACAATAAAAAGAAAATCTACAAATACAACTTCAGAGGTTTCCCAGAATATATTTTAAGTTTCTGAGGTAAATACTAAATATAAAGTTCAAGACCATCTAGATAAAAGGAATTGCTCCTGGCCTATCCCATTGTCCCTGAGATCAGATAAATTTGTTGTAGTGAGGCAAATTCACAGTTGGGCAATAAGATTCAATTGTTAAGGAAGCAGAGAGCAGAGCTGTAATTGAAGAGGGAGGGAAAGAGGGAGGTAGGGATAGAGTAAGAAAAGATGTAAAGAATGAAGGAAGGAAGGAAGGAAGGAAGGAAGGAAGGAAGGAAGGAAGGAAGGAAGGAAGGAAGGAAGGAAGGAAGGAAGGGACGGAGGGAGGGAGGGAGGGAAGGAGGAAGGGAGGGTTTTGTTGTTAGTTTATAAAGGCTAGAGAATTTCTGGGGTATAATGCTATGCTACCTAAATGTGTCTTTCTAGGCAAATAGTAGTTGCTAAATTTTTGTACCCTGCAGTGATATATTACATATTCTCTACCATTTTGTGGCATAATGTGAATTGATCAAAAAGTCTGGACTCCTTAATGGCCTAATCCTGACCTGCTACCAGACACATTTCCATTTCTATCAACAAATTTGCATGATTCAATAATTTGTTCAATATTTCTTTGACAACATGTTGTTGGTTAATTTTATGTTGTTGCTGCTATTAGTAATAGTATAAGTAGCATTACTATTGTAATTTATAGTCAAGAAAACTTAGACAAACAGGTTAGTGACTTGCCCAGGATCACACAGCTATTAAGTTTCTGAGGTCAGAGATGAATTAAGATCTTCCTAACTCTAGGCCTAGAGTTCTGTCCACTGTAGCACCTTGGTGCCTACATCAGCTATACTGAGAAGACAAGTATTTTGATCATTAAAAAGGTACACATTTTGGGGGCAGTTAGGTGGCACAGTCCTGGAGTCAGGAGTACCTGAGTTCAAATCCGGTCTCAGACACTTAACACTTACTAGCTGTGTGACCCTGGGCAAGTCACTTAACCCTAATTGAATCACCCCCCCCCCACCAAAAGGTACACATTTTAATATAAGTTATAGTAAGATAGTTTACCAAATCCTACCAATGCTTAAATGAAAAACCCTTTTTGGTCATCAGCTCCCTCTTACACTGTTTCCATTTCCACCAAACCCCCTTCTGCATACTAATTGGGTTTCCCACCATGATAAATAATGTAAATTATAGCTAGGTCTCAAATAGTGCGAATAATAAATCCTGTGAAGTAATTGAATATATTTTTGAGTTCTCATTATTTGAAGCCACAATTATGTAAAATATAACCATTGGTTCCAGTTCAATGGTAGCATGCAGTACAAATTCAAATAAGGAAACCACTTCACAAGATTCATTATTCATACTAATAGAAACCTGGCTGTATTATGATTGCTAGGAAAATTAGGCTATTCACCATGGCACCCAATAAAGTACTCCATATTCCTAAAATGCCCTCAGTCTTGTTCTATCAGAAAAATGTTAGCACATCTAAAAATCCATCCACTTATTTAGAAAAGGCTCAAAGGTACAGTGGCAATTTTCTCAAGCAGTAATAATCTGAAATGTAAAGAAAAGTGAAAGAAAAGAGACTGGTGTTCAAAGAATCAGTGGTCATCTCAAAGGATGACAGATTTCATAGATTTTCACAGATCAATGTTTTTAAAGTGGAAAAGACCTTAGAGACCATCTACTCTAACCCCTGAGTTTTGCACATGAGGAAACTGAGGCTTAAAGAGGATACGTTGTAAGAGAATAAGTCATCCAATGTCACAGATGTGGGACCTGAACCCAGGTCCTGCAACTACAAATCCAGTGACCTCTTCTGCTATACCATTCTGCAAGTCATTTGAAAATATAAAACACCATACTTTTCAATGCTTCAGATCTGTCTGCAATTTCATCATGAGTATTGTATCGGTATAGTTTAAAACATCCACATTTCCATGAAATGTTCATGATTTTCCATAAATCTTTCAAGGAAGATCCACCTAAAAACATGGAGTCCTTCATTCTGGTCTTTTTATAGTTCAAGAATACCACTGAAAAAGTCACAAGACTGGATGTATTTTTTCCCAAACACACAGTTACTTAATGATGCTCCCTATGCTACTTCTTACACATTAGGTATCAATGGAAATATGCTTCAATGTAAGTCTGTTTATTGGTCATCTGTCCATCTCCCATTGGATCACTAGGAACTTTGTTCAAAGATTGTGTTGCTTCAAGAATCAGAATCATAGAATGTTATTAGGAGAATATTTGTGTTAGGTAATAGGTTAGGATCAGTAAATGCACTGTACCATTTCCCAAATACAATCCAGTCTACTATCTTCCTCCAAATTCAATTCTGGACTCAACTCACTATCTATATGCATTGGCCATCCTGCTGTATGTCATAGTCTGAGCAATAACTATTTTTTACTCAGTTTATTTTTTCTCAGTTAGGTAATTATTGGCCTCATTGAGAAGGCTATATAAAGTATAGCAATTATGTCAAGCCACAAGCAGCACATTATCACCTATATAAAAGAGGATCTTGAGTGCTTCATCATTTATAAAGACTCCTCCTTCCAACTGGATCTTGCATGAGATATTCTCCATGTCAGGGGCAAACATTTTGGCAAATATAAATGTACATACATGCATATATATGCAAGTATGTGTATGTGTGTAACTTCCTTCTTTATACCCCAATTTACATTAATGATCATAGTATCTTCCAATAGAGTTGCCTCTGATTATATTTATAAAGGATTTCTGAGAGATGGTAAAATATGCTTAAGAGGCTGTTTGCTGAAAGAAATCCTTTAAGAGAACATTTTACTGAGAAAATGGTTGGTAAAGGCCTGTTACTTTTTCACATTTTCATTAAGGATACCCTCAATAAAGATATAAATCATTGCCATAATTTTAAACAATTTCAATAAAGTAGTTATATATAATGTTTTACACACACACACACACACACACACACACACACACACACACACACACACATATATATTGTGGGGCAATGAGGCTTATGTGGCTTGCCCAGGGTCACACAGCTAATTAGTATCAAATATCTTAGGCCAGGTTTGAATTCAGGTCCTCCTGAATCCAGGGCTATTGCTTTATCTACTGCACCACCTAGCTGCCCACCCCCCCCCCCAGCCCCATGATTAGTTTTGCTTGCCAGACTTTAATGCTACTCCATTCCTACAAGCTGTCTCCCATACATAATCCCTTCTGTGTTCCTGTCCCAAGTTCTTTGGATTGATTTAAAATCATTTTTCTTTATCTATTCCTCTTTCCTCTTCATTTATCTAAAGGCCTGATTGCCTCTATATAAACTGACCTGCTAAGGGTAAATACCTGAGGAACAAAGAAGTTAAACCCTAAACAATGAAAATCATACCAACATTCCATGATGAAAATAATTAAAGTCATATTTACTTGTTTAAAACTTCTGTCAAAACCCTGTGTTATGCCACAAAAATCAAAAGGACAATGTTTGGTGTAGGAATCAGATTCATAGACCTTGTCTGTAGTTTAAAGGTTGCACTTCTACTAGATATTGTCTAGCTTTCCTTCCAACTCCTTCATTTTGTAAACAAGGAAAAATGAGGCCCAGAGAGTTTAAAAGACTTGACTAATTTCATTGAAGAAGTAAGTAGTTGCTGAGATTGTGAAGCAGGTCTTTGGACTCCAAATTCAGCATTCCACTGCAGAACAATGAACCCTAATGTTGTACTCTCTGTTATGAACCTGCCTGTTATGAACATCTATCACCAACACCAATACTTGAAGCATTACCATCTTTGTAGAACCTGTTAGAGCCTGCCCTCTTCTTGCATATGTCAACAACAGAAGAGGAGAGTGAGATTTAACAAACTGTATTCTTTGTTTTTTTTTTTTTTAAGTGAGGCAATGGGGGTTAAGTGACTTACCCAGGGTCACACAGCTAGTAAGTGTTAAGTGTCTGAGGCTGGATTTGAACTCAGGTACTCCTGACTCCAGGGCCGGTGCTCCATCCACTGCGCCACCCTAGCTGCCCCAACAAACTGTATTCTTGTACTCTTTCACCGAGTATCAATTAAAGAGGATGTCTCTTTTTCTCCACAAATGGTTACCACTGGCACATGTGGATTTTTAGAGAAATATTGCTTATCTTTCTCTACCAAGAACCTATGAATGAGACTGAAACACCCCTTCTCTACTGAAGGCCAATACTCTAGGAATCCCTCTGGAAATGTACAATAAGACTTTGGTGGACTAAACTGCATTAAATAAACACACGATTTTCTCAAGGGAAATAGAAAGATTACCCTAGGCACTAGCAAGCACATACACAGTCAAGAAAGTTTCTAGGGGCAGCTAGGTGGTGCAGTGGATAGAGTGCTGGCCCTGGAATCAGGAGTACCTGAGTTCAAATCCAGCCTCAGACACTTAACACTTACTAGCTGTGTGACCCTGGGCAAGTCACTTAACCCCAATTGCCTCACTAAAAAAATAAATAAATAAACAGCTGGGTGGCTTAGTGAATAGCTCAAGCACTGCACTTGAGAGTCAGGAAGACCTGAATTCAAATGTGGCCTCAGATATTTACTATCTGTGGGACCCTGGGAAATTCACTTAGCCTCTGCCTGATTCAATTCCTTCATTTGTAAAATAATAATAATAATAATAATATAATAGCACTTTCCTTTCAGGCTTGTTTTGAGGATAAAAGGAGAAAATATTTGCAAAGCACATTGCAAACCTCAAGGCACTATAAAAATGCTTGCTATTATTAATAAGTAACCAAACAACAAATACTGATAAGGTACCTATCATGTGACAGGTTCTGTTAAACAATGACACAAATTTTAAAAAGTGACTAGAAAGATACTCCATATTTACATGTTTTCGTAAGTCACACATTTCACAAGACATAAAAAATCAATGCAAGTGACTAGGGAGTGGTGAGGAGACACAACTAAAATCAGGAAAGGCCTCTTGAAGGAAATAATTCTTGAGCTGAGACTCAAGGGAAATAGCAATTTCAAGTAGCAGAGAAGACCATTTAAGATTATGGCAAAGGTATAGAGATGGGAGAAGGAATGTCATATACAGCCACCACTCATTGTGCAGTTTGGCAGAAACATGGGATATACTCAAGGAAGTAAAGCAAAATCAGTCAGGAAAGATAGTTTGGAGCTTAAATGTGTTATATAAATTCCATCCATTAACTTCAATTGATGTTAATAACACAGGCAGCTTGATGATATGGTGGATAGAACAGTAGGCTTGGAATCAGTTAGATTCATCTTCCTGAGTTCAAATCTAGCCTGAGGTATGTGTCACCTGGGCAAGTCCTTTAAACCTGCTTTTCTCAGTTTCCTCATCTATAAAATGAGCTAGAGAAGGAAACGGCAAATCACTCTAGTATCTTTGCCAAAAAAATATCAAAATGGGGTAATGAAGAGTTGGACACGACTGAAACAATTGATCGACAAAATATTAACAACAAATATTTATAAAGTGATTAAAGGTTTGCAAAGCTTTCATTTTTGTGATTGCAAAGACCTCCTCCACCTCTCCTCCTTCTTCCTTCTCCTCCTTCTCTTATTCCTCCTCGCCAACAGCAATATTTCATTTGATTCTCACAACACTCTGAAATAGGTGCTACAATTATCCCCATTTTAGAAATGAGGAAACTGAGACAGAGACATTAAGTTACTTGCTCAGGGTCACAGAGCTGGAGAGCATCTGAGGCAGGATTTTAACTTAGACCTGTTCAACTTCAACTTCCATGTGCAACTTTCCATTGTGAAACCTACCTAGCGGCCTCCCATTAATGTGTCCATTGTCCTTGGAAACAATGAATACACACCTAACGTCCCAGGATAATAAAGCAAAAGTGTAGAAAATAAATGTGACCAAAGAAATTAAAATTTCTTGCCTTCTAAGTGCCTTAGGAACTGTCCACAAAAGTTCCTTAATGAGCATGGCTTCTATGTTGAACCAATGTTTCTACTAATATTTGAGCTGTTCTAAAATGTATTTGACTAAGATTTCACTGGGCTGGATGAGGCATTCTGCTTAGTGACATTTCTGATTCTCTGCTTCCAAGATGTTCCTTTGCTAAGGTAAATTTACTCTTTGACAATGTCTGTGTATCCATCACTTTCAGATTAATGTTGCTTTCAGCTGAAGTAGTATTATGGCCTTTATCTTAAAATTGTGGGGAGCAAGTAGAGGGAGAGGATGAGAAAGCCTCTCTAACTCTGTTCCCTTACAGAATTCTTCTCCTCTACCTCTCATTAAGAGGGCTAATGCAGTAAAGTATCTTCTGCCTTCTGTCCCCCTCCTCCTCCTTTTCCTACTCCTCTCCCTACCTTCTTCCTCCTCTTCTTCCCCCTCCTCCTTTTCCTTCTTCTCCTCTTGTCCTTCTTCTTTCTCCTCCTTCTTCTCTTATTTCTCCTCCCCAGGAGCAGTAGCAACAGCAGGAGGAAGAGGAAGAAATATTGATAGAGAATAGAGTTTGCATTCTTTCCTCAACATTGAGAGAAATCATTATTTTCTATAATATTAATAACATTATTAATTAGGATACAGACTTAGTATTTCTTCATTCAGGAAGCAGTCCCTGTAGTTCACTCAGCCAGTCTCTTGAAGGGCATAGCTAATATTGCCCTATCCTCAGGGGCACATACTCCTAAATCTTTGGCAGGACCCTATTCAACTAGGAGACTTTACTGCTATTTGAAGTGTAAATAGAATCTAAATTATGTGAATTCTTGCCCTGAGGGAATAAACCCTTTCATTCTTCCACTGGAGTTGAGGGTGACCCAGCTCATGAAGGAGAAAACTGACCAGAGTGGTTTGAGTGGACATGGATTCCCCTGACCAGATGCTGGAGGCAGCTCTCTTGACTTACAAATTATTAAGTATGAACTCTCTCCAGATTCTGAAAAATGAAGAGTAAACAAAAAAGAGAAGTCTTTTTAATTTAGAAAACTGCCTTGAGTTGATGTCTGTGGGTTACATAAGATCTCTATTGTCATTTGGGCAGCCAAGTCTTTTTGTAATCTCTTAATGGGATTGAGAGTAGCCAGACCCCAAACCATGCTTCAAAAAGAACATCAGGCACAACATGCCTCCTAAAAAAAATTTTGTTATCACTAAAAATATTTTAATGGTTTTCTGTTTTAAAAGGATTTGTCCCACAAACTTCTTCTGGGACTAGGAATAGGCAGTACAATGGAGATTTTTGATCTCCTCAAGAGTACCTGAATTATAGCTAATCAAGGAACAGTATAATTATAATATGCAGATTAAGAAAGAATATCTTGGGTTGAAATTAACTCTATAGCTTGGTAAAGTAGGGTTGTAGTAAGACATTGGCTTAACAATATTATGTGCAGTCTGGGATATGGTTGAGCAAGTAAAGGAAAGTTGAGTAGCCTGAGTTATGGGTCTGGAAGATTTGGAAAGAGAAATAAAGGCTTAAGGGAAAATATTGAAGGTAGATAAGAAGGTTTGGAGGCAAATGGGGGCACAACCTGCACACAGCAAGTGAGCAACAGTAAGCCCAAGTGCTCAAAGCCCCTTCTGTCCCTGGACAATTGCTCTGGGTACCCTTATGCCAGCTTCAGATAGTCTAAGCATGTTGAGAGGGTATGAGGAATTTTGACTTTGTTTTAAGTAGAAAGATTGAGAATGAAAATTTTGTAGCTTGATTTGAATGCAAACAGATAAAGCATTATATGTATTTCTTCGTATTGTTAATGTGAAATCAAGATCATAAAAAATCAAGAACAGATAGTCAAACTTTTAACACTAAGATAGAAAAATAGATTATTTTATTTGAATTATAATAATGAAATTTTGTTCTTTATTGTTTTTATCTAATAAGATGTTTGATATGGTTATAAATGTTGCAACTCATTTGATAATATTATGAACAGCAGGAGAAGTAAAAATACCTACCACACCTAATTAGAATGAGATCTATATATCAGTTTATGTAAATTCCACTTAAATTTGTTCAGAATAATGTTCTGCGTAATTTAGAAATTCATTCAACTAAATTGAGGTTCCTTAACTATAAATGGGTTTTATTTTGTTTCAAATCCATAATACTCTTTATGATGTTGTGCAGATATACCATTAGTTAAACTGTTAAAAATGTTTAAAAACTATTCATATTCTGAAGCACTTACCTACAGCAAAGAAGATGTTTCATCAAAAATCATTTAACTATCACTCGTGAAAATTTGTAACATTATTGGTTATTATGATAAGGCCAATTTAACTAAGTATATTTTTGGCATTGCTTCACTCAGAAAACTCAATCTCCTCCCCCCCCCCCCACTAATGAGAGAGGGATGGTAATTAGGACTTTATTTGTGGTCATTAACTTCCAATAACTTCTTAATTATAAATACCTGGTAATTGCAAATTTATAGTATAAGACTGTTGGGAATTATTAAGTTAAATCTAGAGTGGTCTATACCAAAGTTTTATTTTAACCAACTTTGTCTTAAACTCCCAGTTTCAAAGGTTTATTTTTGCCTTAAGGGTAGAATAAGAGATAGATATCAGACTGGAGATTTACAATTTTCATATATGTACAATCTATGTGAATTTATAGCTATCATACATTACTTCATTAGGTTCTAACAAATGGCTTTTTTACATCAGGATAAATTTTAAGCTGTTTTGGGGAAAAACAAATAGTAGTGGAAAGGAATGTTAAGTAAAAAATATTTTGTGTGATTTTAAAAGATATTTTTAGGTTTTTTGATAAATTGTATTTCTTAGCTAATTTAATGCTACAACTTGGGAGTATTGGCAACAATTGTGTCCAACCCGACTTTGATTAGTGAGACTTTGCTGTTTAAGATGAAACCTTTTTTGAGACCCTGAATATCTTTTGAAGCCAACCTTAAATGACCACCACTTCAAGAAAAATGCCAGCAGCTCAATGGGAGTGACAACTGAGATCTAAGGCCAGTGGATATCTGTCCCTGGGAACAAAGTTAGGAGAGTGACCTTGGGAAGGCTAAGGTTGGACTCTCATAAATCACTTTCTCATACAAGAAAATGTCTACCTGGTTCCATATACTTGATTGTGTATAATCACTCCAAGCCTTGGGCATAGGCCTTTAGGACCAGTAACTGATGTGCTATATTCATATCCCTGCTTTTAGCAAATATCTCTAATCAGGGCAAGATAAATTTTGGGTTTTTTTGAATGATGAATGTTAGGTCTGACTGTTTTCAATCTGAGACTATAGGCAATACTTGTTCTGAAGAATACATGATCCTTAACTGAATCCACCCAAAGTTAAGATTATTGGAACTTATGTTACTGTAATTGATACTCATCTGAAACTGACTCCAGGTATGATCATCAAGAAATGCTATTAGGCCAATGATCCTATGGGGGTTGACATTCATGAATTGCAGGTAGAGTTCTCACAGGAAAAGGTGGGGGAATGACTTTTGGCATGGACTGAGGTAGGATTATGCTGATTTGATTTCTCCAGTATGATATTTCCTCTTGAGTGGAAAGTATTCCACCATGTAAGCCTAGCTTAATGCTAACTGACTATCTATATGACTCTAGCCTGAACTTTTCCCTTACTGTATAGCTAACATCCCTATTCTTCTTTTATGGAAAATTTCTATGATCATGTAAGGTGATCAGTATGAACACAATATTAGAGCTTTATCTCCTAAGCCAATAATGAAGCATATCTCAGCTACTATAATAAGATACAAGTAGTGGAATTTTAGTCCTTTTTTATATCCTAAATAAACAGGTAGAACTTTGGGATTTGTCATCTACCTGTTACTAGTTATGTATTCTAACTTAAATAAGGTCCTTTAATGTCTCACTATGGTAGGGGAATAATTATGCAATAATGTAAATATTTGTGAAAACAGGGTATAATTCTGTTATTTAGTGAGCTTAATATTAAAACTATTTTCTGTTCTATGTTAATGAAAAGAATTTCAGCACAATTAGTCATCTTAAAGGAAAAATGGCTTGTGGTCTATCTTGTGTTCCCTTAAAGAGATATCCAATTTTACTCAAAGTTATTCATTTGAACATGGTATTTTATTATAAGCAACCTATTTTACATGAACTGTTTTGAAACTGATTACTCAGTATATTTGTACATCCTATCCCAAAACCTTTGACCACAATTGAAGTTGATTTGGAAACTTAAATAAATTCATTCTTGCATTAGAGGTAATTTTCTTATCCTTAGAAGAATCTCATCCTCCTAAGTGGGGAATGAGGAACTAAAAGAAAAATACGCAAAATAAATACTGAAATAAATAGCTAGAGTGAAAATTTGGGTTTTGGTAAAAATTTTATTTCAAAAATAAATATGAGTAGATAATCACATATACCAAACAAAAAAACTGGGTTCAGAATTTTCTATTATTTCACATGTTATTTGGATTTCTCAAAGATATCAACACAACAATTTGCTAACCTAAAAATATAAATTTTCTGGTCTAAAAGGTTCTGAAATTGCTGTTCTTATTAGTAGAGACAGAAGGTTTGAGCTAGTTGTCATGACCTAACCTGGTTACTGACAAAGTATACTTAAAATTGTAGGTCAGTCAACCAGTCTCTGAAATGGCTGATAGAAGAGAATGTCCTAATTCTTAGGGGAACATGCTCTTCAATCTTGGGTAAGAGCATCAATTTGTTGATTATTAGCTAGCCCAATTAATAAATTAATTATCAATTACCCCAAAACTCTGCCTCTCAGGTTTTTCATTCATCAGAATATCCAGTGAAAATAGAGAACAGAATAGATTTTCTTTATCCTTTCTTCTTAGCAAAAGATGGGAAGAAAGAGCACTCTGGTTTACAAAGTTTTTCCGTATGTACTTTCACTTCACATCTTTCTCCCTAACATTTCTTGGTTCATTAGGTCCTTCTTATGAATGAACACATCTTAGCTTCTAGTTAACCAGATTCTCATTTTCTGTGTATAATCAGGTAAATTTTATTTATCACACAATCACAGAAATAGTCGATAGTTATTAACCTAAAAGTTTCCCAACTCTTGGATGCTTCATGTGCAAATCACTGACACATACTGTAATCCTCATTAACTCCAATATTCTATGTCCTTCCCTAGGCAAATCAGTAACTGCTGTCTCAAAACCCAGTCAGACAACTCTGAAAGTTTTTTCTTATGACCCTAAGACACACCTACACCTTATGGCCCAGACATTTCAACTGTCAAAGCAGACAACTTAGCAGCTACTTTTTCTCAGAAGTAGGTATTTCATGATTCACAAGTCAAGTTGAAAAATCTCCCTTTTATACTTCAATTTGTAGTTCCTGTTCATTGAGACATCTCCCTTATCCAAGCATGTGTAGTAAGGGAAAGGAAATGGAGAGGTAGGGGAAGATAACAACTATAGTCCTATTGAAACTATTTCCCCCTTATTCAAAAATACCATTTACTTTCTACCCCTAAACTCATATCTGTCTACCTTTTAATAGGTGACCCCTTTTCCTAATACTCATCTGAAGTCTATATCTATGTCTCCATTTTTATATGTCACAAAATTCCAAGATAGAATACTGCTTTCCAAGTTCTTCATTCTAACTCCTATCCTCCTCAATAAATAATATATAAATTGATACATCAATAAATCCTCTATAGAGCAATCTTTAGCAATTAATCTAGATATTTCTGTGATTTGATTTGTTTCCCCATCTACACTTTCGGGTATTAATATATATGCTTATATGTATAATATTAGTAATAATTCATATATTTATTCATTATATATGATGAATTATGTGGGACTCAAAATTAATAATAAACTGCTTGTCCCACTGGCTCTCAACTAGATTTTACATATGGTGTTGATATATACTGTTGTGGCAGACATGAAGGATCTAGTTTCTATGTGGAATCACCCTAAAAACTGATGACAGATTTTTCTAAATCCCAGAATAAATAAAATGTCATGACTCTAAAACAAAATTGTAATCTTCATAAGGCAGAACTTGTGAAAAGGCACATTTTAGGACAGCCTTTCTCTTTTTATAAAACTGAATATGAACACTCATCTGTAAAAGAAAAAGTTTCACTCAAATATGCATTTGTAGGGAGTACAAGAACAATTCAGTCAAAGTCTGATAATTAGGTCTAATTAATTCCATTTTTTTTCAAAACAAGTTGTTGCAGGTGGGGGTAGGGTTGGGAGGTAGGGGTAGGGTTGGGAGGTGGGGGAGAAGAGAGATACTGCCTAAGTAAACACAAGGATTTTTAATTGGAACGCCTTATCTGGTTTCAAATGTAACAAGAAAAAAGTTTAAAAAGAAGCAGTTCTATTCTCAACCAGCTAAAGAAGAAAGACAGTTGGGTCTTCAATACTCAGAAGAGATCTAATCTTCATTTCTGGTGTTGAATTTTCTTCAAACACTTCCCTAGCAAAGGAATAAAACTTAAGCATCAGAACCCACCCCACTCCCCCCACCCACCCCATTCTTAGATGAAGTTTTAGGGGAAAATAAAGTATACACTTCTGTTTGTCAGGGCACACAAATGTCTGGTTGAACCAGACATTAAAACAACTTGTTGCCTTAAGACAACCGATACAAGAACAGCATCAGCACTGAGTCTCAAAACCATGGTATTCACATTTATTTGGGGAAGCAGAACAAGTCTTTTATCATTGTACAGCATCCTAAAAGATATCAAAGTTCAGCTGTAAGGCTCTGGATACCTGCAGTCATTGCTGAAAGTTCTCTTCTGGAATAAAACGTCATAGTAACGTTGCCTGTGTGATAATGAACAGCTCTGTTATGAAAAGACTTGGCAGGGGGCTGGAGGAAGAGGGAAAGAGACAGAGAGGTGTGTGTAAGCCATGAGGTGGATGGATAGCAGGCTCAATAAAAAGGGATTTGTTCTGCTAACCCTGAGACAGAGAATACGACTCCAGCAGCCTTTAGTTAAGGCCAGCAGCAAAGTCAGCCCAGGCTGGGGACGGGCCAGGAGACCTCCCTCTTACCTTTTCCGTCTCCCTGTCACTCCCAGAGCCAGAAGCAGCAGAACAGTGGCGATGACCAAGCCAGGCAGGCACAGTAGATGCTTCAACAGCCACAGCAGCCAGGAGGGGCCCATGGTTTTCCCGCCCGCTGTGTGTGCTCCCGTAGTGACCAGGGATCTCCGAGGGGCGCCGCACAGTCCCAGACCTGAGAACCAGACTGTGGTCAGTTCTCCGGGGCGGTCCCGCTCTTTTCTCTACACGCTAGGGGAGGGGCGAAGCTGGGAACCCAAAAGTTTCCTCTTGTTACAAGGCGTGGGGCTGGCCCCCGGAAAGCACCGGACCTGGTTGGCTGGGGATGTGCTGCTGCTTCTGCTGTAAACTGGCCCGGACTCAAGAGCTGCTGAAGTCAAGAAGTTTCTGGGTTTCCTTGCCTGGCACTCGGGAGTTCACACACCCATGTCCCCACCCTGCCCCACCACCTGGAGCTGAGGAGTAAAACTCTGAAAAGATCAGCTTCCCTCTTTCTGGCCCCAGAGGACCCGAAAAAGCCAGCGAGAAACAGAGTCAGAAAGAGGAGCCGATCTACTTTGTTGTGATTTGCAGAGACTTGGATGCACCCTAAAGGGGCTGTGAGGAATCTGATTTCAATACTGCTCAGAGTGAGAGAGACGCAAGTTGATTTCTCAACGTACCTTTAATTCTTAATAATTATAACCAAGGAGAATGCTTTATACCTAATAAGCACTCACATTTGTTGTCCCCTTTGAACCTCACCGTGAATCCTGTAAAAAATAAACGAGGACAAAAAGTTATCCCTATTTTTTTAACAGGGAAAAAAGAGCTCAGGGAGTTTGTTTTTAGTAGCTTGACACAGTCTGGCTCTAGGGGAAAAAAAACAACAACAACCTAGGGTTCAGTTCCAATCGCCATTTCTTACATGGGCAAGTTACAACTTCTTTGAACACCAGTTGCTGCGTGTGTGAAATGAAGAGTCTGAAAGGTAGTGAAGAGACTTTGGGGTGAGAAAACTGAGTTTCAATTAGGCTTCTGTTACTCTCTCCTGGCCTTAGATTCCTCTTCTGAAAAAAAAAAAAAGGATCCCCTTTAAGCTCGAAAACTGTGGTGCTTTTGTTACATGTAAGGTGCACTTCAGTTTAAAAATTCTGGGCAGGCTTCTTCCCTACCTGATTATCAAGAATCAATAGGATAAGGGGCAACTAGGTGGTGCAGTGGATAGAGCACCGACCCTGGATTCAGGAGGACCTGAGTTCAAATCTGTAATCAGAAACTTAACACTTACTAGCTGTGTGACCCTGGGCAAGTCGCTTAACCCCAATTGCCTCACCAAAAAAAAAAAAAAAAAAAAAAGAATAGGACACTGGGAGGGAGGAGATGAGTTTGATAGTTAGTTACTCTGATTGGCTCATGCTCCAACTGTGTTGCATTTGCAAGAAGCTATGTCATATTAAAGCCAGAGCACTTCTAGATTACTGCAGAAAGTTATTTTTTTTTTCTTGTTTGGAGGAGGGACACGACCTTATTTCCAACTTGAATTTTCACAAGATTGTTCATGCCTGGAATAGCAAAGAGAGATGAGAATGATTTCCTCTGTCTTGGGTGCAAGCAGAGAAAGGAGGATTTCATAGGGACTTACTAGATTGTAAACTCTTTAGGAGAAGGGATGGTGTCTTCCATATCTACTTATTGCCTAGCAGTTCCTTGCACATAGTAGGTGTTTATTAAGTAATTACTGAATTTAATGATTTAAAGTGAAACATTACATAATAGATTTCTTCTGAGCTAATTCCTGAGTAGACCTTTGAAAGTGGAGATAATGAAGCTATAGTGTAACTAATTTTGTGGGAATTTAAATTTTGAGAAAGCTGAATTCCACACATGCTTCTTTCATTTCTCCTTTGGGAAATCCCAGAAATTTGAGAGGCTTAAGGCTAAATAATACTTAAATGTCTCTTCAATCTCACTGATACAGATCACAGCCTCCCCATATCATCTCATCCTGTGTAAGTTTTTCCTGCATCTTTATCTGTATGCTTCATAGATGATATAACCAAAATTCTTGAGTTCTTCCTCTGACTCCTGTAATAATGTCTCAGAAGTGGCAGTGTTGCATTTGAACCATCTGGCTTCTTATTCCTAGTTCCAGGATATCAACCTTCACATCAGGGTCAACCTTGATGTGGGTCCCTCACATACAATCTCTCTGGTTTATGCACACATCTGGGAAACACAAGGGCAGCTAGGTGGCACAGTAGATGGAGTGATCAGGCCTGAAATCAGGAAGACTCTTCTTCCTAAGTTCAAATCAGGCTTCAGACACTTAATAGCTACAGGACCCTGGGCAAGTCACTTAACCCTGTTTGCCTCAGTTTACTCATCTGTAATAAGAGCTAGAGAAAGAAATGGCAAACCACTCCAGCGTCTTTGCTAAGAAAACTTCAAATGAAATCACAAAGAGTTGGATACAACTGAAAAACAACTAATCAACAACTGAAGAGAAACACTGGAACGTTTGTATCTGGCTCATTTTATTCTTACAAAAGGATTTTCCTAAGATCTGGAAAAACTTCCAGTTTACCAGGCTTAAGCTTTATTGGTCCCATAAACTCTCTAAGCTTTAGACATATTTTCTTTTGCCTGTTTTTCCCTTCCTCCTACCTTATTCTTTTTTGGGAAGTATTAATATCTGGAAATTTCTGAACTTCTCTCTTTGTACCTTTGCACAGGTTGATCCCCCATGCCTAAAACACACGTTCATACATACATGCATATATGTGCATATATGTACACAACACATCCGTGTGCATGTATATGTACACACACGCACCTGTGTACATGTATATGTGCACATGAATGTGTGTGGAGGGTATGTGTTTATTATACATGCATGCAGTGTATGTGTGTATCATATGCACGTGTGTATAGTAGTGTGCTTGTGTATATATGTATTGTGTGTATATGTGTACACATACAAACTTAAATATGTACACATATGTAAACATATAAATGTTACTATAGTAGGTATATATACACACACACACATACTGCAACCTTTAAGAATCCCTGATTCCTTTCAAAATTCAGGTCAAGCATTATCTTCTTACAAGAGTTCTTTCATGATCTCTAGTAGTAGCAAATGTCTTTCTTCCTACACAAAAAAGAATTTGTATATATATGTGTATGTGTGTGTGTGTGTGTATATATATATATATATATATATACCCATCCACACCCATACCCACACCTATAGAGAGGTGTGTATGTGTGTGTTTAGTGTATATAGGTGTGTGTATATTTACATACATACATACATACATACATACATACATACATACATACATACATACATACATACATACATGAGTGCTTCCTCCCCCCAAAAAAATTATAGAATGTAAGCCCCTTGAGGACAGGAGATTTATTTTTTTTCTATGTATCCCTAGCAAATTTCACCATAGTAGTTGCATAGTAGTTGCTTTATAAATATTTATTGACTGTGGATTGATTGGTAGCTTCCAAGGAAGTAACTTCCAGCCTTGCATGATTACCATTTACTACCTGCCTATGATCTCAAGGGTGATAACTAAATCAAAATTGCCAGAGTGAGATTTCTCTCCTTGTTATAGGACACCAGGAGCTGCTCCACCCAAAGAAGTATTCTTACCCTAAGCTGGAACCCAGCTTAGCTGAAGTCCTGAAAGCTAAGTGTTGAAAAAATACAATTAACTAAGAACTGAATGATCCTGACCTGGTTTAGGTTCTCTGGTCAATGAATTAACTGGGGCTGACTAAACCTTATCACTCAGACTTCTAAATATTTTGTAAACCCCCAAACTCTCCCCTCCCAGAGAGCCTTCCAGGACTTTACCTTGTTATGCAAAAGTCTTATCAGATAAGGGTTTACCCTTCCAAAGGCAAGTCTTTTCACTCTCTCTGTTTTATACCTTATATAAACCCTGTTCCCAATCCCCTCTTTGGGAACTCCAGCACTCCTTGTGTGGTACCATGGGCTGCAATATCTCTGCCCCAATTAAAGACCTCAGTTTTGTTGTATTGATTGTTTTCATTAAGTTTCAGATTGACATATTGGAGTTCCCACAGAGATTTGAAGATTCCCTGTCTGGCCAGCCTCCATTTTGACCTCAGATTCTTGGCTCCAGCAGGAATCCTTTGTGTTCACTCATTTCCAGAATCAAACTCTGAAGCTCAGCTTGGGTGAGTGATTCTCTCATATCCAGAACTCATGTCTCTTTTCACTTGGATTTCTAGAGCTCTTTAATCAGGGGTCTGGTTATGTCCCTGGATGACTTAGTGACTTGGATCTGTTCTGACAGGTCCCCCTAAAAAGGATGGCTGCAGATTTGGGGTCTGGTTATGTCCATGGATGAGTTGGCAACTTGGGTCTGTTTTGATATATACTCCTAAAAAGGGACAGTTGCAGTTTATAATTATGGACCATATATGTGGCCACTCAGACAAGTCCCAAAGGATGGCTGCTGAGACTACATGCTTTGAAGTACTTGGAAAATTGGCAGAATTGAACCAAATCTGGCCCACAACAACACTATGGCCACAGGGAGGTCTTCTTTTAGAGTTACTCTTTATTCTGCTGGCCCAAATATTGAGGGGCCTCAGTAGGATGACATTTCCCAATGGCTTCTTCCTCCCCTGACAAGAGGCTCCCCTTTGAAAAAAGACCAATTAGTCTGGCTCAAACTAAAGGGGCTTTGAGACTATAGAAGGGCCCTTCATTTGTACATGCTAAATTATTTTAAGAATCTTTCCCACTACTGTTTACTGTCTGCATGTCTGTCCTTTTAGTGTGTCATTTGTGTTAAAATGCTCTGTATATGTTTGTGTGTCCCTGAGTAAAAAGCAAAATGCTTTTTTTCTTTCCTCTTGCTCCCCAAGCCTGGGGATGATGTAGGAGGCAAAAAAGGGGTTAACAGAAAAACCTAAAACGCAAGCTGTAATTTAGAGCTGAGCTCTAAGAGGGATTCAGACCCCAGTTAATGGTTAACTTAAGATTTGGGAAACAGGTCAGGGCCTAGGTTCTTGTTACCCACATTAATCAGCACCCATAACAAGAACAAAAAGAGGCAGGTCATCGAGACCTTAACTATAACAATGATACACAGACAGGGCATAGAAATTCAAACTGATAAATGAAAATATTTTGAAACCAAGCATGGAAACCCAAAGGTGACATGCAGAAAAGGCCAAATTTGTCCCCAGATTCACCTTATGAGGTGTAAACCCCCAAAACACACCTCCATGGAAAAAGGTACCCACCTCAGGGGTTGGCTCAAGCCCCCAGGAACTCCAAATTAGGATAAGCCCTCCCTTGTACCTCTCTAAGGTGGGAATTATTATTATGACACTGATAATCAATTTATCCATCCTATAAATATAACTGTCTTTCCCTATTCTAGAAATACCTTTCTACTTTTCTGGTTCTCTCCCTGTGAACACTCACAACATTGCAATAAAACTTGGGAAACTGAGTCACTGAGTCTTGTAATTCTTTTGGGATGACTCACAATCAATTTGACCCTAAATTATATCCTACATCAGGAAGAGAAGGAGAAAATGGGGGCCTATAGTTAGTTGCTTCCTTTCCCTACCTCAACCAATTATTTTGAATAAGTCCCTTTTCTTGCACTGAATTATGCAATTCTCTGTGCTACTCAAAGCAGAATTGTCAAAAAAAAAAAGAGAGACAGTGAGAGGGTAACAACAGCTTGATTTTTTTATCTGCTTTTTAAAAATACTATTAAAACTTGTTTAATTGAACCCCAAAATTAAGGTTTGCAGATCATGTTCAATTTAAATCTGGAGAACTTTCTTCTTTAGTCACCAGAATTTTAAGCTGAGAATTATCATCATGTGTCTTTAAAAATGAATTTATTGATAATAATGGGCTCATTTTGAAATGCTAATAATAGATGGGCCTTAGATAAATCAAAAATTCCGCCATTTGGGAATATAATCCAGTTGTAAATGAATTTACTCTTATTTTAATTGAAGTGTGTCTTCTAATAAGATGCCTTTTAAAAGTCAGGATTTGTTGTGAAATTTGTCATTAAGACAAAGTGTTTAAAAATTTCATCAGTTTGGAAATTTAATTGCATGATCTTAAAACAAGTTACTTCAGTATACCAACCTGTAATGTGGATTTTAGATCAGTATTCTTCAAGGTTATAGATTCAGTTGTTAAAAGAAAGATATTAAATGTGGTAAAAATTATTTGGTAAAATTGTTATTGCAGTTTTTAGCTGACTCATTTGGGGGGGCCACACCTGGCCCACCCTGAAGTTACATATGCTACTGAGATCAGAAGGAGAACTCTCCATAGGCAGTTTTTGAAGGACCTCCCCTTTTGGGGGAGGAAAGATTGAATGCTCCCTGAAGGGAAGAGGAGACTCTTCTGGAATGCTAGGGTTCTTCCAGAAGGTGCTCTCTCTCTGGTGGCTGCTCTCTTGGTTTTCCTCCCCCTTCCAGTGGTGCAAACTCTGGCTCTCTCAGGCTTCCAGGTGTTGGTGAGTTAATTATGGAAAACTCTAAATTCCTTTGAACTAGCTTAATTGGAAAGGTCTGGGGATTGCATAGGTTAAGTTTAGAGTTAAGAGTATCTGTATTTCTTTTTTCCTATTTCCTTGTCTTTGATTTTTATTAGTTTCACCATTGTTGTTTAATTAATTCCCAAGTAATAAAATCTGATCCTTTTGTGAATTAATGCTGTAAATCTCCTTTCTTATTGGCCTGGGAGAAATATCTAAAAAGGGCAGTTCAGAGGGGAGGGTAAGCCTAAAAGGTCCCTCATTATTTCCAGGACCCCAGTATTAAGGCAAGTCACCCAAATAATGCTCCATATATCAAATTTTGGCCCTCACACAAGTGATGTGGGGGATGGATTTAATTGATCAAATTGATTATGAGTGGTCCCATAGAATTACAAGAATCAGTTTCCCCAGTTGTATTAGAATAATGTGAGGCCACAAGGAGAATCACCCAAGGAAAGAAATGTCTTGAATAGGAGGAAGAAGAATAGTTAAATTTATAGTGAGAAAAAGTAAGTTATCTCTTATCCTACTTTGGACTTCCTGGGGTCCTAAAACATCCCCCAAGGTGAGTACCTTTTTCCCTGGAGGTGTGTTTTGGGGGTTTAAACATTTTAAACATTTTTCCTTTTCTGCACATGTTCCTAAAAACATGCTTAAACTTGTCAGACCCAGAGGGTCTCTGTTTATGATATCTCTTTACTTAAGATCTGGTTTCTAGGTGTCCTTTCATCTAGGAATATTAATGGCTATTAGTGGTTAATGATCCCTAGTTACTGTCTCTGTTGATGATATTGGTTGATAGGGACTCGCACCCTTTTGGTTACTATAAGAACACAAACCTTAGTTTCTCTGTTAAACCTTTTAGGTACTATTGATACCTCAAGTCTTATGTTTGTCTGTTAACCCCTTTTTAGCCTCCTCCATCATCAAGTACTTAAAACTGCTTGTTTAGTAATGCAATAGATATTTATAATGTTTTTACTGTGAGTTTGGAATGGCAGGAACATCTTTAAATGGTCCCTATCTGTGAAAAGCAGATTAGGTGGTGTCATCTGGTTCTTAGGTATTCCTCAGTAAAGAATTATACTCTGGCACACAGTCCAATGAGAATTATGGTAGTCTTTAGTTGGTGCTAGGGAATGTGGCCAAGTGGAAAGCCCAAGCGACTTAGCCTCTCCTGAAGGAAAGTCTTAGAAACATTTTTCTCCAAAAAGCTAGAGAGAAGACAGATTTTATAGGGAGTAAATGGAGGAAAATTGAAAATAGAGAATTACAGCTTGGGGCGGGGTGGGGGGTGGGGGATGCTTGTCATATTCCTGAGCACTGGGTTCTAAAGAGACTTTTGACATGATAATCCTGACCTCTGGGATTATCTATGCCCTGGCTCCAGCCAGGTAAGAGACATACCAGGTTAACATTTGGTTTTCTGCTATAAACTGTTATAGCCCCTTGATTCCTTGATATGTCTGCCCTGTTATCTGGCAGGTTCATCATTTTTCAAAGGAAGAGCTTCCCAAGCCCTGATTTCGTTTCTCATGGAAAAAAAACCCCTTCTGATTGATTTAGACCCATGTCACTAGGATCTTGCCATTCCTACTAACCATTTTAAGTCCAGTGGTTTTAGTTGAGAACTAAAAGTTTCCAAGAGGGGATATTCCCATTAAAATACTACATTGCCCTGACAGTTTCAAAGCCTTAATAGCATAGCCTATTACAAATGAAGTTCTCTGGTGCCTACCTGCCTTAGCATTGGGCCTAGCTCAAAGCATACATAAGGTTGACCTGGCTTTTTAGAACCTGTATTTGTTAGTACTATCTGGGCATGGTTTTGTTACCTTCAGCACTGTTGTTGATATGATGATGTGTCGTAATGTTTATACCGAAGAGCTACAAGATTCACAAGTGAAACTATGGGGAAATTTACAAATCAGCTTACAATTAAGAAGGTTCTACCTACGTGTATTTAGCTATACTGAAGTCACTTCTTAGACTTAGTACCAATGCCTGTAAACCTCTGTAATGGAGGTTTGAAGTGTGGCCTTCATGAGAACTTAAAAGGGCCCTATACTACTAATGCTAGGCCATACTGGCTTTTTATATGTTTCTAATTTTAAGAACAGAGGGAAGGGTGGCCTCAGGCATTTTGCCCTCCACTTATTCCTTGACTTACTGCTTTGTTGCTGAAAGACTGGCAAAATTTCAAAATATGATTGCTGAGGAAATCAAATCACTCCGTGTTAATTACTTGTCTTTTTTATGATGATTTGAAGTCTTGGCCCAAGAAAGACTAAGTAGAATGGCCTCCAGGTAGGAACAAAACCTGAGAATCAGAACTGGTCTTGCCAAGGATAACAGGCATATTGGAAGCCTACTGGGCTTAGAGTCCAGACAGGCAGCATAGAGAAGTCAGAAAAATCTGAGGTCAAGTATCCTCTATGGGGTCTTCCCTAGGCATAATGAATGTGTGACCCTGGGCAAAATCATTTGACCTCTTGATGCAAATGTGTTTTTGTTTTTTTAATTCTGAAACCTGGAAGCTTCCCTGATAGGCCAGGGAAACTTGTTCCATTTGGTCTTGGTGCTGAGTTTGAGAGTTTTTTTTAAATGCTCTGTTAAATAGTTTCTTAATCTAAAGTCAGACCACTTACATGCTATTCAAGTATTACACACTCTATTATTAGTTTGGTAGCTAAAAACAAAGTTTACTATCGAATTTTTTTTTGTAAGCTACACTGTTATTTCAAGTTTTCATGTTCCTAGAATTCAAATATTATGATGGCTTTATTAATTTATTTGATACTTTTTTATTGATAGGTATTTGAGTAATTAGAATTTGTTTTATTATTATCTAGTATTTTTGTAAAACTATATTTATGCTGTTTTAACCTTTTCCCTTCCCCTAATATTATTTTGTTTCAATGACAGGTTTACAAACTTCCATAGCATTCATCTACTTGTTAAATGTTGTCCTATGTTACTATTATGGTATTTTTAGGTGAACTGCATTTTCATACCAAGTATGACTTAAATCAAAGACAACCTTAATGAGGTATCTCCTACATTTATTTTTTTTTCTTTTCTCCCTGAAAGGTATGATTACTGTTACTATTAATTACTAGTGAAAATGTAAAAAGATGGAACTAAAAGTATATTGTACCTTTAAATCAAGATGGCTAATAAGATTAACTTTCATCACTGCTTTATGCACCAATGACAAATGATTTAAAAGGTAATTCTCCCTCAGCACCCCCCTCCCCAACCTTGTTCTAAAGTACATTACCAGCAAAGGGATTGAGGAGATGTTACATGTTCAAGTAATTTCATATTTAGTAAATATTCCTTAAACAACATTCCAAATCTTTTTAAATTTCTAAGATTAGAAACCAACTCTCAAAGTTTTAACAAATTGCTTAAAAGCAGTTTAAAAAAATCAAGCTGTAGTCCCCTTTAAGTGCCTCTATGTAACTTACCTTTCTGACAATTCTGGCAATTCTGAGGATTGCATAGCTCAGTGCCAAGATAAAGGATAATTAAAATTAATTGGTTGGGGCAGGAAAAGAGAGCAATGAACTACAGGCCCCCATGGTCTCCTTCTCTCTCCAGGCTTGGGAAGCAAGGAAAAGAAAAAAAAAACATTTTGCTTTTTAATCAGGGACACACATAAACACATACAAAACATTTTAACACAAATGACACACTAAAAGGACAGACATACAGACAGTAAACAGTAGTGGGAAAGATTCCTAAAATAATTTATCATGCACAAATGAAGGCCCCATCTATATTCTCAAAGCCCCATCAGTTTGAGCCAGACTAATTGGTCTTTTTTTTTTTTTTTTAGAGAGAGACCCTCTTGTCAGAGGAGGAAGAAGCCATTGGGAAATGGCATCCTCCTGAGGCCCCTCCATATTTGGGCCAGCAGAATAAAGAGTAACTCAAATAGAAGACCTCCCTGTGGCCATAATGATGTTGTGGGTCAGACTTGGTTCAATTCTCCCAATTTTCCAAGTACTTGAAAGCATGTAGTCCAGAATTTGAAAACAGAGCCCAGCAGCCATCCTTTTGGGACCTTTCTGACTGGCCACATATATAGTCCATAATTACAAACTGCAACTGTCCCTTTTTTGGAGTATCTATCAAAACAGACCCAAGTTGCCAACTCATCCATGGGCATAACCAGACCCCAAATGTGCAGCCATCCTTTTCAGGGTGACCTGTCAGAACTGATCCAAGTTACCAAGTCATCCAGGGACATAACCAGACCCCTGATCAAAGAGCTCTAGGAATTCAAGTGAAAAGAGACATGAGAGGGTGGAGCCAAGATGGCAGAGAGAAGCCAGAAAGTTGCCTGAGCTCTCCCAAATTTCTCTTAAAAATAACATTAAAGCAAGCCTCTAAACAGATTCTGAAACTACAGAACTACAAAAAGACAGAGCAACACAGTCTTCCAATTTGAGATAATTTAGAAGACTTCAGGAAAGGTCAGTCTCACTCGGACAAAAGGGAAGCACAGCATAGCTTAGATAGGCCAGTGCAGCACAGAGGGGGTCTGGGCAAGTCAGCAGGAAGCTCTTGGCCACAGCCAAGTAGCTGAGGCTCCCTGATCCTGGCTCAGCAAATTGGTGACACAGCAGACACACCAGTATCAACAGAGAAAGCAGGCTGCCAGCTGGAGGGCCAACCACAAGACAGGCACAACCAGGCATGGCCATGCCAGGGCCTGGAGCAAGTAAAGAGAGCAAGCCTAGGGCAGTGAGAAATCCACAAGCCATAGAGGCCTCAGAGTAGAAAGCCAGTGACACAGCCCCTATCCCCCAGCACAAGAAGCTTGAAACAGTGAACCTTGTGCCCTAGGAGAAGACCTCAACTTTAAAAAAATAATCTACAATAGGAGTAAGAAACAGACGAAAGCTCTTACCATTGAGAGTTTCTGTGTGGACAGGAAAGAGCAAAACAAAAACTCAGATGAGGACAATGCTCTCAAATCACCTACGTGTGAAGCTACAAGAAGGAAAATGAATTGGTCTAAAGACCAAAAAGCCTTCTTGGAAGAGCTCAAGTAGGATTTCAAAAATCAGTTGAGAGAGGTAGAAGGAAAAATGTGGAGAGAAATGAAAATAAAAATATGAAAAATAATCAGCAGCTTGGAAAAGGGAGCACATTCCTTAAAAAAATTCATTTGGCCAAATGAAAAAGGAGGTGCAAAAGCATATTAAAGAAAACAATGCCTTAAAATTTCAAATTGGACAGATGGAAGCTAATGACTCCATGAGACACCAGGAATCAGTCAAACAGAATCAAAAGAATGAACAAATAGAAGAAAATGTGAAACACCTCATTGGAAAGACAACTGACCTGGAAAATAGATTCAAGAGAGACAATTTGAGAATTACTGGACTACCTGAAATCCATGATCAGAAAAAGAGTCTAGAAACCATATTCCAGAAAATTATCAAGGAGAACAGCCCTGATATAGAATCAGAGGATAAAATCATCATTGAAAGAATCCACTGATCACTTCCTGAAAGAAACCCTAAAAGGTATATTGTAGCCAAATTCCAGAATTATTAGATGAAGGAGAAAATACACTAAAGAGCCAAAAAGAAGCAATTTAAATATCATGGAAACACAGTCAACATTGCATAGGACCTGGCAGCTTCAACATTAAAGGATAACAAGGCTTAGAATATGACATTCCAGAAGACAAAGGAGCTTGGATTGCAACCAAGAATCAACTACCCAGCAAAACTGATCGTGCTCTTTCAGGGGAAAAGTTGGACATTCAGTGAAATAGGGGAATTTCAAGGTTTCCTGATGAAAAGACCAGAACTGAGTAGAAAATTTGATCTTAAAATACAAGACTCAAGAGAAGGTTAAAAAGGTAAATAGGGGAAAATGTTATTCAACATGGTTAAACTGTTTACATCCCTACATGGGAAGAAAATATTTATAACTCTTGAGAACTATATCTCTATTTGGACAGACAGAAGGTATAAATATAAACTGTCTTTGATGTGATGATATAAAGAAAATTAAGGGGTAAAAAAAGGAGTTTATGGGGAGAAGAGGAACGGGGAGATGGAATGGAGTTAATTACATCATATAAGAGGTGCAAAAAACCTAATACAATAGAGGGAAAGAAAGGAGGGGTAAGCATTGTTTCAACCTTACTCTCATAAGACTTGGTTCAAAGAAGGAATAACATATACATTCATTTGGATAAAGAAATTTAGCTTATCCTATAGGGAAGTAAAAGGGTAAAGGAAAAGGGAGGGTACTGATAGAAGGGAAGGCAGAAGCAGGGGAGAAAAGTGTAAAGAAAAGGGAGGGAGGCTGATAAAAGGGAAGGCAGATTGGGGGAGGCAGGGATAATTGGCAAAATGTTGGTGCAAAGGAATAGGGTGAAAGAAGGAGGAAATGTACAAAGGGGGTAAATAGAATGGAAGGAAATAGACAGTAATAATAATTGTGAATGTGAATGGGATGAACTCTGCCATAAAATGGAAGTGAATAGCAGAGTGGAATAAAAACTAGAAGCCTACAATATGTTGTTTATAAGAAACATATTTGAAGCAGAAAAATAGACACAGAGTAAAGGTAAAAGGTTGGAGCAGAATATATTATGCTTCAGCTGAAGTCAAAAAAGCAGGTGTAGCAAACCTTATCTCAGACATAGCAAAGGCAAAAATAGATCTAATTAAAAGAGATAAGAAGGAAACTACATCTTGCTAAAAGGTACAATAGATAATGAAGTAATTTCAATACTAAACATGTGTGTTCCAAGTGGTATAGCATCAAAATCCTTAGAGAAGTTAAATGAGCTATAAGAGGAAATAGACAGCAAAACTATACTCATGGGGGATCTCAATCTTCCCCTCTCAGAATTAGATAAATCTAGCCACAAAATAAATAAGAAAGACGTTAAAGAGGTGAACAGAATGTTCAAAAAGGTAGATATGATAGATGTCTGGAGAAAAATGAATGGGGATAAAAAGGAATATACATTTTTCTTAGTGGCACATGGCACATATTCAAAAATTGACCATGTATTAGGGCACAAAAACCTCACAGTCAAATGGAGAAAGGCAGAAGTAGTAAATGGATCCTTCTCATATCATGATGCATTAAAAATTACATATAATAAAGAGCCATGGAAAGGTAGACTGAAAATTAATTGGAAACTAAATAATTTCATTCTAAAGAATGAGTGGGTCAAACAACAAATCATAGAAACAATAAATAACTTCAAGAGGATGATAATAACGAGACAACATACCAAAACTTATGGGATACAGCCAAAGCAGTGCTTAGGGGAAATTTTATATCTCTAAATGTTTACATCAATAAAAAAAAGAGAAAGCAGAGATCAATGAATTTGGAATGCAACTTAAAAAGCTAGAAAAAGAACAAATTAAAAATCCCCAATTAAATGATAAATAAGAAATCCTGAAAATTAAATGAGAAATTAATATAATTAGAAGCATAAAAACTATAGAATTAATAAAACTAAGAGCTAGTTTTATGAACAAAATAATAAAATTGATAAGCTATTGGTTAATTTAATTAAAAAAGAAAGAAGAAACCCAAATTACCAGTATCAAAAATGAAAGGGGTGATATCACCATCAATGAAATGGAAATTAAAGCAATAATTAGGAACTATTTTGCCCAACTGTATGCCAATAAATTTGACAATCTAAATGAAATGGATGAATATACACAAAAATACAAACTGCCCAGGTTAACTGAAGAGGAAATAAAATCCTTAAATAAGCCCATATTAGAAAAAGAAATTGAACAAGACATCAATGAACTCCCTAAGAAAAAATCTCCAGGGCCATATGGGTTTGCAAGTGAATTCTTCCAAAAATTTAAAGAACAATTTATTCCAATATTTTCAAATTATTTGGAAAAATAGATGAAGAAGAAGTTCTACCAACTTCCTTTTATGACACAATTGTTTGATACCAATACCAGGCAGAGCAAAAACAGAGAAAGAAAATTATAGACCAATTTGCCTAATGAATATTGATGCTAAAATCTTAAATAAGATATGAGCAAGGAGATTACAGCAAGTGATCACCAGGATAATACACTATTACCAGGTGCGATTTATACCAGGAATGTAGGACGGGTTCAACATTAGGAAAACTATTAACATAATCAACCACATCAATAAGAAAACTAACCAAAATCATATGATTATCTCAATAGATGCAGAGAAAGCTTTTGACAAAATACAGCACCCATTCCTAATAAAAAACAATAGAGAGTTAGGAAATAGGTGGAGCTTTCCTTAAAATAATAAGCAGTATCTACCTAAAACCATCAGCAAGCATTATATGTATTGGAGATAAGTTAGAGGCCTTCCCAATGAGATCAGGGGTGATACAGTTATGTCCATTATCACCCCTATTATGTAATATTGTACTAGAAATGTTAGCTTTAGCAATCAGAGAAGAAAAGGGAATTAAAGGAATTAGAATAGGCAAGGAGGAAACAAAACTATCACTCTTTGCAGATGATATGATGATATACTTAGAGAATCCTAGAGAATCAACTCAAAAATTACTTGAAACAATTAACAACTTTAGCAAAGTTGCAGGATATAAAATAAATCCACATAAATCATTAGCTTTTCTATACATAACCAACAAAGTCCAGCAGCAAGAAATAGAGAAATTCTATTTAAAATAATTGTAGACAATATAAAATACCTGGGAGTGTACCTGCCCAGACAAACCCAGGATCTCTATGAACACAATTAAAGAACACTTTTCATACAAATCAAATCAGATCTCAATAACTGGAAAAATATCAATTTCTCATGGATAGGCCAAACTAATACAATAAATACAACAATTCTACCTAAATTGATTTATTCAGTGCCATACCAATCAGACTAACTAAAAATTATTTTATAGAGCTAAAAAAATTATAACAAAATTCATCTGGAAAAACAAAAGTTCAAGAATATCTAGGGAACTAATGAAAAAATGCACAGGAAGGTGGGCTAGTTGTACCAAATCTGAAGCTTTACTATAAAGCGGCAGTCATCAAAACTATTTGGTACTGGCTAAGAAATAGAGTGGAGGATCAATGGAAGAGCTTAGGTACAGTAGACACAGTAGTAAATGACATTAGTAATGTAGAGTTTGATAAACCCAAAGATTCCAGCTTCTAGAATAATAACTCAGTATTTGACAAAAACTGCTGGGAAAACTGCAAGATAGTATAGCAAAAACTGGGCATAGACCAACATCCTATGCCTTATACAAAAATAAGGTCAAAATGGGTACATGATTTAGACATAAAAGGTGATACCACATGTAAATTAGGAGAGGAAGGAATAATTTACTTCTCAGATCTTTGGAAAGGAAAACCATTCTTGACCAAGCAAGAGATAGAGAATATTATGAAATGAGAAATGGATGTTTTTGATTACATTAAATTAAAATGTTTTTGTACAAACAGAAGAAATGCATCCAAAATTAGAAGGGAGACAGAAAGCTGGGAAATAATTTTTATAGCCAGTATTTCTCATAAAGGCCTCATTTCTAAAATATTTCAGGAACTAAATTTATAAGAAACCAAGTCATTCCCCAGTTGAGAAATGGTCAAAGGTTATGAACAGGCAGTTTTCTGATGAAGAAATCAAATATCTATTGCCATATGAAAAAATTCTCTAAGTCTATTGATTAGAGAAATGCAAATTAAAACTGCAGTACCACTTGACACCTATAATTTTGGCTAATATGACAAAAAAGGGAAATAATAAATGTTGGAGAACTTGTGGAAAAATTGGAGCACTAATGCATTGTTGGTGGAGCTGTGAACTAATCCTACCATTCTGGAAAGCAATTTGGAATTATACCCAGAGGGCTACAAACCTATGCATGCCCTTTTCCCAGCAATACCACTATTAGGTCTTTTCCCCAAAGAGATCATAAAAAAGGGAAAATGACCCACATGTACAAAAATATTTATAGCTACTCTTTTTGTGGTGGCAAGCAAGGAATTGGAAATTGAGGGGTTGCCCATCAGTTGGGGAATGGCTAAACAACTTGTGGTATATGAATGTAATGGAATACTGTTGTGCTGTAAGAAATGATGTGCAGGCAGATTTCAGAGAAACCGAAGGATTTACATGAACTGATACTGAGATGAGCAGAATCAGGAGAACACCGTACACAGTATCAAAAATATGTATTGATCAACTGTGATGGACTTGATTCTTCTCAGCAATACAATGGTCCAAGATAAATCCAAAGGACTCATGAGGGAAAATGCTCTCCAAATCCAGAAAAAAAAAACAAAACCCTGTGGAATCTAGATGCAGATTGAACCATACTATTTCTATTTTTATTGTGGTGGTTGTTTTTCTTTTTTAAGGTTTTTTTCTTTTCGCTCTGATTTTTCTTTCACAGCATGACTAGTGCAGAAATATGTTTAATGTGATTGTACATATATAACCTATATCAGATTACTTGCTGTTTTGGGGAAGGGGGAGAGAGAGGAGGGAAGGAGAAAACTGTGAAACAAGGAATCTTATAAAAACAAATGTTGAAATCTATCTCTACGCATAACTGGAAAATAATAAAATACTTTTATGGAAAAAATAAAATAGGGATTTGCAAAGGAAAATAATAAATGTTGGAGAAGTTGTGGAAAAATTGGAACACTAATGCACTGTTGGTGGAGCTGTGAACTGATCCAACCATTCTGGAGAGCAATTTGGAACTATGCCCTAAGGGCTATTAAGCTGTGCATACCTTTTGACCCAGCAATACCACTATTAAGTCTTTTTCCCAAAGAGATCATAAAAAAAGGGAAAAGGGCCCACATGTAAAAAAATATGTATATCTTCTCTTTTTCTGGTGGCAAGGAATTGGAAATTGAGGGGATGCCCATCTATTGGGGAATGGCTGAACAAGTTATTGTATATGAAGGTAATGG
The DNA here is from genome assembly GCF_019393635.1 of Dromiciops gliroides. NCBI lineage: Eukaryota > Metazoa > Chordata > Mammalia > Microbiotheria > Microbiotheriidae > Dromiciops > Dromiciops gliroides. Next base: position 275,392,136 of record NC_057861.1, read on the forward strand.
AATACTGTTGTGCTGTAAGAAATGATGAGCAGGTGAATTTCAGAGAAACATAGAAGGACTTGCATGAACTGATGCTGAGTGAGATGAGTAAAACCAGGAAAACATTGTACACAGTATCAACAATATTATTGTGTGTTGATCATCTGTGATAGACTTGACTCTTCTCAGCAATACAATGGTCTAAGATAGTTCCAAAGGACTCATGATGGAAAACGCTCTCCAAATCCAGAACAAAAGAACTATGGAATCTAGATGCAGGTTGAACCATACTGTTTCTCTTTTTTTTCTTTTTTGAGATTTTTTCTTTTTGCTCTGATTCTTCTTTCACAGCATTACTAATGTAGAAATATGTTTAATGTGATTGTACATATATAACCTATATCAGATTGCTTGCTGTCTTGGGGAGGAGGAAGACGGGGAGGGAGGGGAACAAACGTTGAAAATTATCTCTACATGTGACTTGAAAATAATAAAATACTTTTATGGAAAAAGAAAGAAAAGAAAAGAAAAGAGACATGAGTTCTAAATTTGAGAGACTCACTCACCCAGGCTGAGCTTCAGAATTTGATTCTGGACATGCACACAGTCTTCCTGCTGGGGCAAAGAGTCTGAGGTCAAAATGGGGCTGGCCAGGGAAGGAATCTTCAAAGCTCTGTGTGAAAGCCAATATGTCAACCTGAAATTTAATGAAAAGAATCAATGCAACAAAAAATGAGGTCTTTAACTGGGGCAGAGATATTGCAGCTCATGGTACCACACAGCAAGTGCTGGAGTTCCCCAAAAGGGGACTGGAAACAGGGTTTATATATAAGACAGAGAATGAGAAGACTTGTCTTTGGGAGGTTTGGGGATTTTATAAAATAATCATAGGCCAGAGAGATAATGTCTAGTCGGCCCCAGGCAATTCTTTGGCCTGGAAACCTAAACCAGGTTAGGGTCAATCTTTCTTAGGTAATGTTTACTGTTGGTGATAAGGATGACCTCATTGAAGTTTAAGAGAAAGATTACATGGAAATTACATGTTGCCCCAGCAGATGTGTATTCTTAGAAATGAGCTCCTATAGGAGGATAGGGAGGGCCTGGCATGAAGCTGACCCCTCTTGCATAATCATCTTGATCTCACCCTTCTCCTCTCCTGGATTAGGATGCTGAGGGTATATTCTACATGCCCCCTTGATATTAAACAAACCCTCAATGATGCAGCCCTCCTAAAAACCATACTCGAAAAGGAGGAGACAGAACACCTGGTCTAACTGGAGGTGATAGATCCGGTCATTAAAACCTGGATCTGGTTAGAGGGAGACTGAAGTACAGCCTTTAACTTAACCTTGGTTAGGAAACACCAGGAGAAGGTTATAAAAGAGGCATTTGGGTCTCTGGCCCAACAGCCTCTCTGCCTCCATCAGCTTCTTTGTATTCAAATTGCATCTAATTTAAAGACTTTCAGTGGTAAACCAAGGCATCCAAACCCAACTGCAATCAGACCAAAAGGAGACCTAAGGAATTATGCTCAGGTGATAGACTATTGAGTGAGAGGAAAAGTTTAGATCTTCAGGAGGTCTGTTGGGCTCAGGAAGAGGGAGGACTGTAACCCTTAGGAATTCCACTGTGGTTAAATTTGGATCAGCCCTTCAACATGTTGCTACCTTGACTACTTGTAATAAACTCCTTTTAATTCTCTTCTTCCTGAGTTTTTCCTTGGTAATTAGGGTGAAAAGTTCAAAGAATTTTCATTTCCAAAAGGGTGAACCAACCTAGGAGTTCTGAGGGTTTTTTCACTTCTGGATTTGACTGTGGGAAGGCCCACTCCACCCCCCCACCCCCATACTTCCACAAGCTATGCTAGACTGGACACCCTCTCCCCCCATGTGTTAGTTAAGCAGTGAAGTGTTGGGTTATTTAGCTCCCCAAGACTCAGGATATGAAGGAGAAATAGGTCCCCATATGCAAGTTTTAATTATTTTTTTTCCCTTGTGCATGAAAAAAAGTCATGACTGAGCAGATGAATAAAGGCCTTGCGTGCATTTGCATTGGAATATCAGTATTCTTAGAAGAAGTGGGACTCCCAGGGAATCAAACTGTAAAAGTTTGGTGAGAGATGAGGCTCAGTAGAGACTGGGAAGATTATGGAGGAAAAAATGTAAAATATTTTGGCCAGATAAGGGATGGGGCCTTGGTTACTTTAGTCATATGCACATTTTCATATTAATTGTAGATCTATAGCCTAGGCTAACATGGGATTTTCAGCAAGGTTGAAAGGGCTTTCAAACAATTGCCTTTATTATCTTAGGGAAAAGACCAAAATACCTTCAGGGGTGAAAAAGTGAAGGGAATTAATGGAAAGTGAAATTTAGAAAAAAAAAAATAGGGGACCAACCAACCCCACCCCCAGCCATGTGGGACCACCTACCCCTACCCACCATCTCCAGAGTCCAAAATGGTTGTGGATAATGGTGACTGATATTTACAATGTGAGTCATCAAGGTGATGTAGAAAATAGAACACTAAAACACTTGCTATGTGCCTCTGGGAAAGTCATTTAACTCTATTTGTCTCAGTTTCCTCATCTGTAAAAATGAGCTAGAGAAGGATGCAAACTACTCTAGTATCTTTGCCAAGAAAAACCCAAATGGGGTCCTGAAGAGTGGTAGTCATGATTGAACAGAAAACAAATAAATTTAGAACCTCTGTGGAAGTGATTTCAGAGAAGCCACTATATAGGGGACAATGAAGACTATCTAGATAAAGTTGGGGGAACAATCTGGACTAGACCTCTAAATATATGAGTTCTTATTATCGTGGAGGTTAGTCCTGGTTCAGCTTACAGTGGAGAGAGCTCATTGGCAAGACCCTTGGTTCTGCATTATTAACATTGACCAGTGTCACCATGCATATGGATTCTTGTGTTGCTACTGTGAACCTCTCCTGGGAGAGGAGTATGTATATGTCTACATCTATGTGCATGTGTGTGTGTATGTATGTATGTATATATAAGTGTGTATGCATGTATTATGTATGATGGTTGCTTTCGGTTTGTTTGGTTTTTGTTTTGTAATAGAAATGCCCTTGAAGGCCTTTTGGTTCTGTTAGCTTTCTGTTCCTGGTTTCAGCCCTCCTGATGTTATCTGTGATGGGCCTACAGATTCATGGGATCATAGATGCAGACCTATAATGGTCAGAGGCTATCCATTTCAACTCCCCTCATCTAACATGAGAATTATGAGGCCCCACAAGATTAAGTAATTTGCCTAAGGTCATAAAGGTGATCATATATCTAGAGGTGGAATTTGAATCCATGTCATGTGACTCTGAAATGAATATTTGTTGCACTATCCCATGCTCTAGTGTGATCTTCTGTCCTTCTGATCCTTTTATATAATTTGTGAAAGCACAGATGTTCTTTCTTTTGGCTTATTTGTATATACCCATTACTTAGCATAATTTCTGGCACCCAGAAAGCACTTAAATGATTGTTGCTTTGAATTGAAATGGGATACGGTTAAATGCACTGAGGCTTACTTTTTAGTAATTCCAAAATAAACCAGTATCAAAAAAGGGCTGGAGCACTTTGGACCTGGCAGAATTTTATTTCCCCTATAATCTATTGATATTATCAACCTCAGTGGCTTATGCACTGAGCTCCTGGAGAATTGTTCCTTTACTACTATTACTACTACTGCTACTGCTGTTGCTGCTGCTACTACTACTACTACTACTACTACTACTACTACTGTAATGATTGGAATGACGCCACCTTCTGGAGACTTACTGTAGGAAAGCTCCACCATGAGGAGAAGATCTCTGAGGGCAAGAAAATGGGTCTTTCCTTTGGCATCAGGAAGTGACATTTGCTTGTGGGAGGAAGAAGGGGGAGACTGGCATTCTGACTCTCTCTTTCCTGAAGACTAATGGAGAAGGGAGCTAGAATTGTGCTCTCCCTTTAATAGATAGATGAATCTAGGCTTTTCTCTCTCTCTTTACCACATTTTTATTCTCCTTAATAAATGCTTAAAAGTCTAACTCTTGTTAAAGCTTATAATTTGTTGGTGAACACTCCTTAGATATTTTAGACAGACTAGATAGTATTTTAGCCCTTACACTACTACTGCTGCTGCTGCTACTCCTACATCTACATCTAAATCTACATCATCATCATCGATGTTAGCATTTATTTAGGACTTTAATGTTTGCAAAGGGCTTTACATTTGTTACATTGTTTTATACTTTTGATCTCATTTAATATGTATAATCCTTGCTGAATATTTGCATTTAGTAAAAAGGTTTTTTCTTTTCTTTAAAAAAACTTTATATCTCCATCATTGTCTCACTGTCTTCTGCTCTTGACTCTGCACTTGGAATTAGTATGTACCAAGTTTCAACCAAACATAGGCACTTAATAAATATTGAATTAATGAACGTGTAAGTATGTATGTATGTACATACATGTGTGTACACATATATATGTATGTGTGTATGTTAAGGAACCTCAGTTTCTCTTTGTTTTAGCTTTCTATTTCATAAAATAAGCATAACAATGATATTCTAGAAATATGCTGACCATAAATCATACATGGCCTGATAAAAGACCTAGAAATGAGAATCATTGCACATGCTTGTGAGTAATACAATGTTTGCAAAAGCCTTTGATAGTAAGAAACTATATGCAAGTTCTAAATATTATTATAGTGAAACATCAAAAAAATGGAGCAGATGCTTCTTATTATGGACAAGAGGAAGAAGAACAGATGAGAATTTTTGTCATTTCTAGTACTAATCTTGGCAATAATTTCATTTACTGGAGGTTTTGAATAACATGACTTATTTGTAAACTCTTAGTTCCAACACTAATGGAAGAAGCAAAAGTTAATTATTTTATAACTTTTCTAAAGTGACTCTAATTTTCTGCAGACCAAACATAAAGTTTAAACAAAATGGTTGGATATATGTGCAGTCTTTTTTCATGTAATCTTCCTTGGAGTCCTGAATATTATCCATTGTGAATAGATTTGAGAATAATTTTTCCAACCCCAGATTGCTCTGCCCAAAGTTCTACCTCTAAGTCCCTTACCCATTTGTGGTTTATGTCTGTTCTTACTTCTGTGTGAAGCCAGGGAATGTCACATAGTTTATTGTATATATAAATTATATGTATAGATAATATAAAAACTCCAAGACCTCCATTGAGAAGGAACAAACTACCTCCCTCATCACTACCTCTAATTGTGAGGAAGTTGTTTTTCTCACTTGATATGGAAATGAAATTTACCTCTTTGAAATAGCTAACTAATGCTCTTGGTTATGGAGCCAGAGAGAACAAATATGATGCTTCTTCCTCCAAAAGTTCTTCAACAACTTTAAGATCATTATTCTTTCAGGACCTTAGTTTCCTTACCTGTAAAATGGTGTATTCAACTCAATGATCTCAGAGATTCCTTTCAGCTCTAAAATCCTATGATTGAATTTTTCTTCCTTGTGTCCATTTAATTAAAAACAGACAATTCTCCTAAATGCTAAGGAATTCTCTTATGTTTGCATGTATGAGAAAGCACAAGATAACTTCACACATTAAATGCACAAATTTTCCCATATTAATGAATCAATCAAAAAATATCGTGTCAATATATAAAGTTATGCCAGCAGGCCTGATTGAAGAAGCAAGGTACTTTGAAGAAAAGATGGGAAATTGCATGTGTCTGACAAGCCAAACCATCTTGATCACTACCTCATTTTAGACCCAGAAGGAAGACTTGAAGGCTGAAACCAAGAGGCTTGGGAATATTCGTATTCTGCCCAAAAACCAGATCTGCTTTCAGTCCATACTCCACAGCCATAATGGAAGGGAGAAATAATCATGGAAAAGACACCCATCTTCATCACCCCCAGAAACAACTACTAATCAGTTGCCTCCAACAGTCAAGAAAATGTAAGGCCCTAGAAGGAACAGCATCATACCCTGGAGACCATCGGTACTGCTTCCGATCTAGACCTCACAGCCATCATCTGAAAAAGCAACTCTTATAAAGAAGGACCTAGCCATTCCTATCAAATTCCTTCCAACTGCCACTCACAGAGCAGACAAGTCAGCCTACCTGAAGAATTGAGGCAAAGAAAGGCAGAAAATACGTGCAGACAAATCAAACTACCACCACCACCACCACCTTGACCAACATCTCCCTTCCAACCTTAAAGGAGACAGGCCCCTGAACCCAAGAGCTCTGGGAATAGCAATGCTTCCAGACCACTGCTCAGAGCCATCATCCTGAGAAGCAGCCCCTATGGAGATGCACCCTGGCAACTGTTACAACAGATGCTAAAGTTTCATCCACTGCAGACCTAGAATAGAAAGTATTTGCCACCAAAGTTCTTGGCACCATCAAATGGTTCAACATCATAAACTGATATGATTTGTATCAGTGTAAATGGCATTAAAGAATAATTATTTCTATTTGCTTTGCTATTGAATGCTAAGGCCCATGGGGCTTCTCCATTTGACTTGCAGCTGAAACTTTTCTTATGTGTTGTCTCTCCAACTAAATTATAAGCTACTTGAGGGCAGGGACTTCTATATATTTCTATCTCCAGGTCTTATCATAGTTCTTTAATTGTAGGAAGCACCTAACAAATGCTTTTTCAGTCATTCTGCTAGACCTTGTAAAAGATACACACACACACACACACACACACACACACACACACACACACACACACACGCACACAATGATCATAATTCATTTCACCTGAAATCAAGGAACTTACAATTGAGGAGAAGCAAGATTCAGTCAAGTGAAAAGATAACCAACAATTTTTGTTGTTTTTTGTTTGTGTTTATCATTTCATGAGTGTAGAGAATTCCGAAATATAAACCTTTCATCCACTGAGATCAATAATATATCTATAACTAATTATGTTAGAGTTGCCTCGAACAATGAGAGGTTAAATCACTTGATCGATGTTACACATCTAGTAATATGATTTAGATCTGGCTTTCTTTCCACTCATGACATTGTTTTCACCCAAGAAATTTTTATGCGACCCTGGGTATATAGATATATAAAATAAATATACATAGCTTTTTACTGTTGCCAATTTTTTTTGTGAGCCCTCACATTCAGTTATGTGACCTCATATGGGGTCATGACCCACAGTTTAAGGAGCTTTGTTTTAGATGATTTATAAGAGATAAAGTGAAAGTATATTCCAGAGGAAGGGGAGCTGACTAAAAATGAATTCTAATATCCAAAAGGCTTAATGTGCATATGTGCTAAGGAGCATTGTCCCTGCATTGTTGGAGAAGTCTGTGGATGGAAGAGCAGTTCCTAGCATGAAGCCACCAGGGCTTTGCTATAGGGTAGAAAATTTAAAGAGTATAAAAGTTTAACAAGTATACTTCTTCATGAGATTAGAAGGAAGTGACGGGAGGATGAGCTCCAATGTTGGCCAAGGGACAAAGAAGGTGAAGGTATGAATGAATGAATAAAGCATTTATTAAGTACTTATGATGCCTATGGGGAAAATAGATTGTAGCCTATTCACCCCTTTCCTCTCTCCCTATATTTCATAAAAGAATCTCTAATCACCAAAGTCCTACTCATCCCCTTCCTTTCCTCTTTCCAGGAGAATCTCTCTTATGTTCTTGCCTCAAGTAGCAACATGTCCCCCCAGCAGAAGGCCTCCAATGGAGTAAACCATAGATTTGTATTTGACCCTGCACTGTTGAAGAAAAGGAAGACAGAAAGGAATAAGTATACATGGGTCAGCATTGTGCTAAGTGCTTTTTAAAATTCCACTTGATCTTCATAACAACCTTGTGAGGTAAATGCTATAATGATCCCCATTTTATAGGTGAGGAAACAAAGGCTACACTTAAGAAAGCTGTCTATACAAAGTGCTTTCACTTCCTAGTCTGCCACTCTTATAACTCTAAGAAATCTGAATTTTGACCTCATCTCCTGGAACTGCATTCTCTCATTGACTTCTTAATCAACAAACCTAACCACATTTTCTAAATCTTCATCCTTCATGACCTCCCCACATTCTTTAATGAAATAAGGAAGACAATTTTAGCCAAGATGATGTAAAGTAGGCATGCTGAAGACACCTGGAGACATTAAAAATATATACAATAAAATTATAGGTATGCTATTTTACAATACAATGAATGGTAAAAATGCTAGTGTCTCATATGATATTCAAGAAGAGATGGTCATACTTAGAATGGATTTTCAAAAACTATTTTTGGCAAAAATCCAACCATTTGATAAACTATACAAAAATAGGGTGATTAAAAATAGAATATCTGCTATGATTATAATCAATGAATTCATTCTCCTATAATATTAGAAAGAGGATATAGAACATTTCAGAAGCAAAACATAGTAGTTTATACTACAGTCATTAACATAGGAGGATGAGAGAGGTGTGAGGTGTCAAATACTACCACAGCAGAAGAGATTTGAGAGAACTGTTGAAGACCTGTAGAAGGACATCAAAAGAATATAATATTTAGTCTTTATAAATAGCAAAAATGAATATTATAAAAGTATCCAACAAGAATCTGGAAAAGGAAAGCATATCAGACATCTTTGATATACTGAATCTATAATTGAAAATGAAAACAAAAAAGTTAAGGATGGTATAGTCAAAGTAGCACAAATAAAATAAACAATCTAGCACCAATCAAAACTTATCATGTGAGAAGCCAAGAAATTAGAGGAGCTTAGAGAACCACAAAAGCTGTAGAAAATTTCTAGATGCCAAAACAACAAAAAATCCAACTTGGATCAAATGAAATACAGAAAGCATATATATGATTAACGTGATGAGTGACAATGGTAATATCGAGGGAAGTAACTGACATTGTGTCTTCTGCTTGTGATCTGAAATTCTAGCTTCTTTGCAAATCTAGAAAGAGATGAGTCTTTTTTTTTGTTTTTGTTTTTGTTTTTGTTTTTGTTTTTGTTTTTGTTTTTGTTTTTGCGTGGGGCAATGGGGGTTAAGTGACTTGCCTAGGGTCACACAGCTAGTAAGTGTCAAGTGTCGGAGGCCGGATTTGAACTCAGGTACTCCTGAATCCAGGGCCAGTGCTTTAATCCACTGCGCCACCTAGCCGCCCCCGAAAGAGATGAGTCTTAATAAGATCCATAATTATTAACTAATTTTTTTCATAATGGTACATTAATTGCTAAAAAAGGATTGTACCAGCTTCTCTGATGCCAGCCTACTACCATCTTTCTTAACAGAAGACATCATATAGTTATTATCATAAGAATACCAATGACTTCTAATATGGACCAATTTAATGGTTGTGTACTTTATACAGAACATTAACCCCCTTTAATTTCTCAAAAATAGTTATTTGATTATTATTCTGAAGTCCAAATTGAGTTTTCTAATGAAGATAACACACTTAGAGCAAGTAAGCCTACATAATACCAGGCTTAGTCTACCTTTTGGTAATATTTTTAAGTGGCAAAATGGACAAAAGTATATCTTGAAAATATTCAAACCAAAACCTGTATAAAATGAATGAGACAGAACCCATCACTATTAATCCTGCCTCATCCAAAAGGAGGCCAGGGGGCAAAGGGGAATGGATAGACTTTCTCAAAATATATGATAAACAGGGTATTTTATAGAAATACTTTTCAGAACATACCTCACTTACACAAAGCAGCAGTAAATGCTAATAACTACTCTGAGCCATCAAGAGGCCAAATAACATCAAATGAACCTGAGCTGGAACTTACTGTTGGGCAGTCAATGAGAGCCAGAGTTACTTGGGTTTAAGGAGTGGTCCTTAGAAGAAGTCTAACACATAAACCCCAAGATATCTTGTAAGATTTCAGAAAACTTATATTCCTTTGGGCAGAGTGCTATGTAGTACGTATATGATTCCCTTTATGAAGAGAAGGAAAGAGTGGGGAAAGAAGAGGGGAGGGGAGAAGAAGAGAGGAAAGGAAAGGAGAGGAGGGAAGGGGAGGGGAGGGAAAGGAGAGGAGAGGAAAGGAGAAAGGAAAGATGACAAGAAAGGAAACACAAAAGGAAGAAGGAAGGAGGTGTGTTGCTTAACTGGAGCCAGCCAATTGGGACCCCAGTTGGACAGCTGTATTTATTTATTTATGTATTTATTGACTTATTTTTCCTTTATTTATTACCGCTTAGCCATTTACCTACAAATCACTTTCATGGGTGATGAAGAATTTTTTATTCTGCTAGGTAAACTCTTTCTGCTTATGTAAACACCCCACATCAGAAGACTCTGTAAAATTATTCTGGAGATAGAATTTGTGCAGTGGTCCTCATATTCCATTAGGAAGCCAACTGTGAAATGTAAAGATGTAGATCATTCATCCATCACATGGACCAGATCATTGAAATCTAAGATTTGGTTCTTGCCTGATCCTTACTACATTAAGATCATCACCATATGTTAACTGTTCAGTGACTTAAGAGTACTTCATTTGTCCTTAAATTAAGCCTGAAGAGGATGTTAGTTTCAGGCCCATCTCTAAAAAATGTATACATGGCACCTAGGGCCCTGTGAGGAAATTGTGCCAAAATCAAGACTGCAGGGGCACTGCCAAGACCTTGGGCTCTTTCTTGATAATTGTGTACTTAAACCTCAGAATCCTGCTGTAACACATTCTTGGGAATTATCTACCCAGAGCTCAAATTAACATGACAGTGGAAGAGGGAGAAAATACCCAATGTGCACCAACTTTTAAATTGTCTACACCCTCAATTCTTTGGAGATGCAAAGTCTTTTGGGGATATTTTGGTCTTAATCTCAGCATACTTGAAAGTCGAGCCTCATGAAACAGTTTTGCTTTAGGGAGAGGTATTTAAATGGTATCAGCAGAATATGAACTAATGTATAATTCTCAACTCCTTCTTATAGCATTATGGTCAGAAAAAGACGTATTTAATATTTCTGCCTTTCTGCATTTGTTTATGTGGTGTTTGTTCCCTAATAAAAGGTCAGTTTTAGTATAAGTACCATGTGTAACTCAGCAATAAGTATACTCTATTCCTGTTCTGTATTCTCAAGACATCTAGCATATCTAACTTTTCTAAAATTCTGTTCATCTCCTTAACTTCTTTCTTTTTTGTTTTGTTGTTAGATAGGAAGGGTAAAATGAGGTCACTCACTATTATAGATTTAATGTCTACTTCTTTCTGTTTTTTATTTAGCTTTTCTTTCAAGAATTTGAATACCATTCCATTTGGTTCACAAATATTCAATATTGATATTCATTGCCAAAGCTATTGTTTAGTAAAACATAGTTTCCCTTTTTGTCTCTTTTAATAAGGACTACTTTTACTTTTGTTTTCTATAATGCCTTTTTTTTTCTTTAGCTGAATCATTAAAGATTCTGTTCCAGATCCTTGTTTACATTTTTGTTTCAAGTCTGTTTCTTATAAACATCTCATTATTGGATCTGATTTCTAATCCATCCTGCTATCTTTTTCTGTTTTCTGGGTGAGTTTATGCCATTCGTATTCACCGTTATGATTGCTAACTATATATTTCCCTTCATTCTATTCTTTCACACTAATTCCCCCACTTTTTTTGTTACCATGTCTCTTCCTCAGGAGTTTATTTTGCTTCTGACCACTGCATCCCTGAAACTACTGTCCCTCTTGACAACTTCCCTTTTTTCTTAATTTCTTTCCCTTCTATACTTCTCTGTTGGATAAGATGATTTTCTATACCCAGTTGTATGTGTAAATATATCTTTCACCTCTTGAACCAGTTCAGATGAAAGTGAAGTGAAGTTGGCCATTCCCCCTCCCATTCTTTACTCTGTTGTATAAATTCTTCCTTGTATACTTCATTTATGAGATAATCTCCCTATTCTTTCTCTCCCTTCTCTCATCTCCCAATGTATCTCTCTCACAGTTCCATTATTCTTTTGAGATCATTCCAACATAGTAGACTAATACTCAGATTCTCTGTCTTAGAAGACTCCCTATAAGATTCCTGTTGATGATAAAGGTCTAAGGAGTTACATTTATCATCTTCTCATATAAGAATATAAATACTTTAACCTTGTTTTGTTCTTTATGGTTTCTCATTCATACTTTTTCCTTTTTATGTTTCTCTAAAGCTTGAATGTCAAAAAAATTTTTTTCAGCTCTGGTCTTTTCATCAGGAATACTTGAAAGTCCTGTATTTCTTTAAATATCCATTTTTTTTTACACTGTGGGACTATATTCAGTTTTCTGGATAAGTTATCCTTGGTTGCAATTCTAACTTTTTTTTTTGCTTTCTCAAATATCATATTCCAAACTCTCAATTATTTTATATTTGTAGCTGTTAAATCTTGTGTGATCCTGACTGTAATTACAATGGACTTAAATTATTTCTTTCTGGTTGCTTGCCAGGAAGCATTTTTTCTCTTTAACCTGAGAGGTCTGGATGTTGGCTCTAATATACTGGTCTCAGAAATGCTTGCTGGAATAAGTGGAATCTTAGGAACTATTTGAATGAAGGGTGAGGAGAGCTTAATGAGAGGCATGGGAAAAGCTATGCAATGTACATTTACGTTTATGCTCTGTATTTCTTACATATTTATATGAATGTTAATATGATCCATTTTATAATTCTCTAGAAAGACTTACTGCCCCCTTTACAATGCTTAGAACAGTGATTTTAAGAAATAATTGCTCAACAGATATTTCTGTATGGTAAAGAGTTGATAAGAGTTATACTTTTTTTTTTTTTGAAGTGGCTAGTTGCAAACAGAGAATATTTTGAAAATCTGAAGATCTTCAATGGACATAAAGTAGTTTGAAGAAACCAAGGGAACAGTTTTGCTATTTAGAGCAAATTCATAAATGCAATATATAGGAAAACACTGAAGAACCTTAAGGATACAGCTATGATGTTTGGAACAATAGATAGGAGGGGAGGAAGAGAGAAAAGTAATGAGTATATAGTGACTACAATGTGCCAGCTACTGTGCTAAGGTCTTTTTACAAATATTTTCTTATTTGATCCTCACAATAACACTGAGAGATTGGTACCATTATTATCCCCATTTTATAGTTGAGGAAACTGAGGAAAGCAGAATTTAAATATTTTGCCTGGTGCCTCACAGCTAGTAAGTATTTAAGGCCAAATTTGGACTCAGGTTTTCCTGACCCTGGGCCCAGCACTCTATTCACTGAGCCACCAGCTGCCTCAACAGGACAGACTATTGGCAATTATATTAAACACCTTCTATTAAGAGTGATTTCTAGAGGAGGAGCTAGGAACTGGCTCTGTGATTTCATTGGTACAGAGAATTCCTTGGTAAGGAAATCCCCTCCACCAGTGCAGGTTGGCAACTTCTTTGCTGCTCATAACTTTTGAGAGCTCCCTAGAACACTGAGTAACTTGTCCAGAGTCACAACCAGCCTTAGAGGCAGTACTTAAATCTAGCAATTCCTGACTTCAAGACCAGCTATCTTCTCCACTGTGCTATAATGTCTTCTGAAAGAAAGGGACATAAATGCATCATAAGTCCTTTGATCAAGGCTATAATAGTAGAGAAGGAAATTTAAGTTGAAGAAAGGAATAGAAACATTGGTTAAAGTACCATAGAATGTACAAAAAAAAATCTAAATGTGGGTTCTAATCTGCCCCTCCCCCCCAGTTTTGGGGGGAAATTGGTGAAAATCACTGATTAATTCACAAAGAGTTTAGGCTTTTAAGGGTTTATTAAAAGACATAGAATAGTAAAGAGAAAGATTGAGAATAGATTCCTTATGTCATGGAAATTCTAGCTTTTCCTAACAGCCCACATGTGTACATTGTTTTTTGCGGGGCAATGGGGGTTAAGTGACTTTCCCAGGGTCACACAGCTAGTAAGTGTCAAGGGTCTGAGGCCGGATTTGAACTCAGGTACTTCTGAATCCAGGGCTGGTGCTTTATCCACTGTGCCACCTAGCTGCCCCCATACATTTAGATTTTTAAGCAACACAGTTCTTTGATGTACTCCAGAGAACTTCTGGGATGGCCTGGGCCCATAACATCACCTTTAGAGTATTAATACCCAAATTATTATTAATACCTCAATTATTATTTAAGAATAGCTTAAAAACTCTTTCTTAGCGCTCTTTGTATAATTTTCTGAATATCTGCCACTACCATTGCCAAAGTAGAGTTGAAGCTAGATTGTATTTGTCTTTGTTTTATGTGTCTTTTTCCATACACAATGTAAAATGTTTTCCATTCACTTATCTCTTAAAGACTTCCTATAAATAACTGCCAAAGTAGTCTTCATAAAGTATCTCACTCCATTTTCCAGGAATCTTCATTGGCTCACTAGTGTTCCTAGGATAAAATATAAATATAAAGACTAACTTCCGGTTTAAAAAAAATACGTTTTTATTTATTGCTTAGATGTTTCCTCTTTGTTTCTCTCTACTATTTCCAGAGAGACATCCTTTATAACACAGATAAAGAAAGAAGAAAGGAGAGAGGGAAGTAAAGAAAAAGCCAAAAGAGAAACAAAAATAAACAAATGGAGAGAAAGAATGAAATAGAAGAGAAACAAAGAAGGTGTGAGGGGAAAAAAATCCTCTTCTCAATAATTTTCAGGAACTCAGCAGCAATGTGACAATGGCTCTTTTATTTTCTTCTCCTAAAAAGGAGGCTCACAGGCCCTGTTTTATACCCTAGTCCCTAATGTGAATGGACCATCCCCCTTTTCATCATTGGTCCAATTACTCAAGGGTTACAATCTACATGCAAAAACTAGCTAATTGGAACACAGTATTCCCACCCCTCTTCCTTATATGGGTATAACTCAGGAGTGGATATTATTCTTTCTTATATGGATACAACTCCAGAGCAGACCATATTGAGAGCAGAGCTCCTTGAACCATGTGATTTTGTTAGCTAAAGGGGGAGGAGGGGATCTGAGACCTTTGTCCTACAAATAGGTCAGGAAGAGTATGATTGACTGTTATATCCTCATTGAGAGGAGACAACTACTGATTTTCTCACAGAAGGAAAGAAAAAGAAAGAAAGGAATGAGGAAAGGACAAGAGGAAGAAGAGAAAAAGATTTCAGTAAAACTGCTCAATATATTTAAAAAAATCTGATGCTATATGCAATGTTTCTTACCCATGAATCCCTACATCTATAAAATACTAGGGGGTCAGGGGAGGAAATCTTCTCATACATATTCTTTGTGACCAATCGATTTGGAATTTAAAGCTGTTCAGTCTACCAACTGTGAGATTTAAAATTGGATACAAGAGCATTAAACTCCCCTTTAACCTTTCCCTTATTTATCTCCCAGACCAGTAAGTGGAAGAAGCCTCTGATCTTTAGTTAGAGCTTTTATTGTTTGAGAATTACAAGGTGGTGTTGATTAGAGAGGTAGGAAAGTAGAACTACAAACAAATAGTCTTAAATTTAAGCTTAGTCTATATTCCATATAGAACTCACCAAAACCCAAGGCCACCTCTGAGGCTGAGAGCCCCGTCAAGCATGTGCTGTTACGGAGAACCGGGCCGAGTTGCACTTCAGTCAGCATCTGTGTGTGCAGCACAACCAGCGCGAGGAGAGCGAACAAAGAGAGACCTCACTTCCGTTCTCTCCTTGCCTTTTAAGCTTGAACCCCAGAAGTGGAGTGCCTAGCAGACGGAGGTGGAGTGCGTAGCAGATGCACAGCTGTGTCACGGTCTCCTCCCCGAAAGGGTGATCCTTCAATTTTTGCTAACGGACAGTTAAAAACTTACGTTTTTTTACCACACTTCCAGGTGACTTTGCAGCCTTCTTACAATGCCTATGTCAGCCAAACTAGGATGCAGATCCAGGGATCCTCCTGAACTCCCCTGTTCTCCTTGCTCATTTCACTAGACATTACAGTGCCTTGCTTTTTTTTTTTCTTTTTTCTTTCTCCTTTTCTTTTCTTTTTTTTGAAACAGTTGGAGTTAAGTGACTTACCCAGGCTCACACAACTAGTAAGTGTCTGAGGCTCAATTTGAACTCAGGTTCTCCTGACTCTACGACCAGTGTTCTATTACCAAGCTGCCTAGTTGTACTAGTTGTCTCAGATCAAGCCTCACTTGGCCATTGTTTGGGTTTGATGGTTCTTAGTGAGTACAAAAGGCAATTATTTCTGTTTTATCCAGAAACCTTGAAGGTCTTCCCCTCACAGATTGATTTTTTTTTTACTAGGTAAAAGAGGCTATTTTTTGATTCATTTCTTAAAATAAAACCATGCAAAATTGATTTTCCTCACTAGATTCTCTTCTTTAATGAAATTCTGAAATAGTATTGACTTGTCTCCTTAGTATCACTCTTTGAGGATAAGGAGAATAAAGGTTTCTAAGCCATACTTTCAGACAAGAGTCTATTTAGCCTGGTCTTGGGCAGGTTTTCATTAATGTGTCATATAACTAGTAATTTGACTAGATCAAATCAATCCCCTCATTCCTTCCCACTATCCAGTTGAAATTCCAGTTTATCAAAGAGCCTTCCCAGAAGTCCTGGGAATGTCTTGGGAAAATACAGAAGTGACACATTTCCCTAGGGCCAATTCTGAATGGGAGAAATAAACTCTCACATCTAATCATAATAGAATACAGATTTCAATTCCTATAGGAAGGGAATTTTTTAGTTTATATGGGGCTATGTGAGTTTCCCAAGTGCAAAATTACCTAGAGCTAGTAGTCTATAATGCTCTTTCTTAACTAGGCTGAGACAATTTGCCAGATCAGATCACCAATGCCAGAAACTTCTTTATATGCCTTTCATAAGGCTATTGGTTGGAGAAAACATATCCCAGTTGTGCCATCTAAGTGATTACTCTTCTGGGCACATTCCTTCTTTCACATTCTTTATTTGACAGCCAGCCCTGTCAATGGTGAGTATGGTTTTCCCTAAGGGCATGTGATTCTATTTACTTCCTGTCAGATGTCTGGAGGGACCAAAGCTTAAAGATGCTTCCCTGTTGTCAGCCAGCACATATTTGCATTTTTGACAAATGTTATACTCCTGCCTAACTAGAAAAACAAAGTGATGATCAAGCCATTATCTGTTTTTCATTAGTTCAGTGGTTCTCAGAGTGTGATCCAAGAGGGTCCTCAACTGATTCATAATGAATTCATGTTGACAAATGCCAGTAACCATATTTCATTTTTTAATATAAATGAAATACATTTTTGATATCCTTCACTGTCACATCATCAAACCTTCATTTTTCTTTAATAATTCTGAAAGTGATAGGATGTAGGAGTAGGTAGAAAAGTTGAACTTTGTTTAGCTGACATCATCTGCAAGCTGAAAAGTCAGTCAACAAGCATTTATTAAGCACCTACTATGTGCCAGACCTCTGAGGATACAAAGAAAGGTCCCAAATAAAAAAATAAAACCCAGCTGCTGCCCTCAAGAAACTAACAATTTAGTGGAAGGGACAATATTCAAACAAAAATGTATATATGAATAAGATATAATCACAGAAGGAAGCAACAAAATAGGAAAGGTTTCTTGCATAAGGTGAGATTTGAGTTTAAAGAACCAATTTGCAAACTACTTATTAAAAAAAACTGATGGCAGGGCTAACTTTATGAATAAGTGGGTAAGAATAGATAGACATTGAATGGTTGATTTCAGATGCACCAAAAAGGCAGTGTGCTGCAATGAAATGAGAGTTAGAAGAGCTGGGATGAATTTACAGATCCAAGTTCAGCTTCAAGTAACCAGATCCTGAATTAAGGAGTTTCTATTTCAAACTCTAACCTTCTACCTTTGCATGTTTAACACTCTTTATTCACACTAAGCATGTTTTCTGTCATTCCTGAAACCTCTTCTCTCTGTATTCCTCAATAATCTCCTAGAATACTACTGCTACAACTACTATAGCTACAACAACTACTGCTGCTGCTGCTGCATGATTTGCTTCAATATCCCAGCCTTTACCTCATAAACGACCTATGGTAACTCTAGAATCTCTGACTTGCATCACATAAGTTGCTAGATTCCACCTTGGAATTACTCTTAATCTTCTGAGTGTTACTGGAAAATGTCATAAAATTGTGCTTAGTTCACATATTGTAAGACACTATGCTACAATGGAAAGAGCTATGGATTTGGAATTCACTGACTTGGGTTTGAATTCTAGTTCTATCATTCATTATCTGTACAACCTTCAATGAGTCTTAGCACTTCAATTTCTTCATCTATAAAATGGAGTTGGGCCAGACAACCTCTAAATTTCCTTATAGGGTTAAGCCTGCAATTCTATGCTATAAATCCATGTGATATAAGTTTAGCTGAGCTTCCATTGCTGCTTGTCAAAACAATTTGTGTGTGTGTGTGTGTGTGTGTGTGTGGTGTGCCTTACTGAGAATACAGTACATTTTTTTTTTTTAGTGAGGCAATTGGGGTTAAGTGACTTGCCCAGGGTCACACAGCTAGTAAGTGTCAAGTGTCAGAGGCTGGATTTGAACTCAGGTACTCCTGAATTCAGGGCTGGTGCTTTATTCACTGTGCCACCTAGCTGCCCCGAATAGAGTACATTTTTGATCCTTCTACTTACCCTTACTGTTTTTCTTCACTGTCACATCACCAAAACCATTTTTCTACTTTACTCTTAATGTTTTTCTAATTATCTCATATCTTACAGTGATTTTTCTAAATCCCATTATAATCTCCTATATCAAAACCCTCTTAACTTGCCTCACATGTCATTTCATTTCCAAATTCACAGGGAAGATTGAGATCAACTGATAATCTTTTTAAAACCCTCTGCTCCTTAAAACTCAGCATTATCAACCATTCTCTTCTCTTCCCCCTTGACCCTTTCCCTTTGCTAAAGTTAATATCTCTACTTGTACACTTGGTCCTATCCCTCTATGAACTCCTCCAGTATCATATTCCAACAAATTTTTTCTCTTCCATGCAGGTTACATCTCTTCCTCTGATCTTTCTATAAACATATTCCATTTCCCTTCTCACACAGATTTTGCCAATAGTCTCCTAACTGGTCTCTATGCTTCAAGTCTCTCACGACTCCAAATTTCCAAGAAATTTTTCTAAAGTAAAGGTCTGAACAAATCAACTCTCTACTCAATAAACTCCAGTGACTCCTATTATATATATATGTTTTATATATTTTATACACTTATTTACATATTATTTATGCCTTCTTATGCAATACTCATACATTTTATGCATTTTGTGATCTACCTATATTGGCTTATTTGTTGATCCTTACACATGATGCTCCAACTTCCATTTTTATATCTTTCTACTGGTTGTCCCCACATTTAGAATACTTTCCCTTCCTACCTCTACCTCTTGGAATTTTTGGCTTCCCTCAAAATAATTCAAATGCCACCTCCTTTTTGAGTCTTTTCCTGGTTCCCCAGCAACTAGTGCCAACACCTCTAAAATGGCCTTGTGTCTATTTTGTATGTATCTAATATCTATTTATGTGTGCAAATGTTGTTTTTAAGATTATAATGTAAACTCCATGAGGTTACAGACTTTTGCTTTGTCTATATTCATACTTCTTAGTGTCAGTCCTTGGCACATATTAACAGTTTAATGAGTATTTGTTGGCTGATTGGTTTAGGCTGCATTATGTCCATTAAGCATAATTTCAAATCAGAGCAAAATTCTAGAATGTATTATTGAAGACATGGTCTGAAGATATAGAAAAGGAAGTAGTGATCACTAAAATCGATCATAGTTTCATGAAGAACAGAATACACACAACTAACTTCATTCCTTTCTTTTTTTTGACAAGGCAACCACAAATTTGCTACGTTAGTGATGACAGTTAAATCAAATGAAATAAGACATGTAAAGCATTTTGCAAACTTAAAAGTACTATATAAATGTTAGATATTAATATTGATAATAATTATAGTAAAGGAAGAAACGTCAAATTGCAGGGGAAAAATCTAGAGGTATTAAGGGACCGAAAGGTCAAAATGAGTTCAATATTACATAAAAACAGTGTTATGCTAGAGTCAGGTCAAACTGAGTGAGGGCCAATTTTTAAATTTTCAGTGAGCAATTATAATTGTAATTGGCAAACATGAAAAATCAGGGCTTGACTGATCATTTTGTTAATTGTCTAGATTAAGAAAATGATGGAGAAAAAAGTTAATACATATTAAGCTCTTTTTTTTGAAACTCTCTTGTTAAATATTTTCCAGCACACCATTGGATAGAAGTAAAATAAACAAACAAATATATATATATATGGAAAATAAATACATAAGTAAATAAATAGATGCAGTATGCCATGGGAAATCTGTAGCAAACTTAGATTTCAGCAAAAGATTTGCCAAAGAGCTTCCCATTTTCCTTGTGAATAAGCTAGAGACACTAAGGCTAAAAGTTTAGCTTGGATAGTAGTTTAGTAGGATTAAAAACTGGTTGAATGTATCAACTCAAAGAAAAGTTATTATCTGTTCAGTATCATTTTGGAAATACATCTCTGGTAGGTAGACTGTCCCAGGAATCTGTGCTTGATCCTGCACTATTTAACATTTTTATGGTGAATATAAAATAGACAAGACGGCATGCTTTTCAAATTGGGAGACAGCACAAGGCTAGGCAGGTTAGTTAACAGATTCAAAAATAACTTGATAGGATAAAATGAGCTAACTCTAAATAGATTAAGATTAGGTATAAAATTCTCCACCTAGATTTGAAAATCAGTTTTACAAATGTAAATGGGAGAACAGTCTTCCCCCTTGAAGAGTTTTAAGGACCTGTGAGCTCCAAATGAGTCAAAGTAAGACATGGTAGCTGAAAGGCAAGTAGGATCCTGGATTATGACAAGAGTAACAGTGTTCATACTCTGTCTTGGTCAGACAACAGATAATTGCTACTATTTGCAATATTAAAAGACCATTATGTTTGCTTATATAATAAGGCTAACAGATTTGAAATATAATAGGCTCACAGAATGTAAAAGATTTAAGTTGGAAGGGGTCTTACAGATTATTTTTTCTTATTTTGTATATTAGGATATTGAAAGAGCAACATAGCATAGTTGGTTGGCAGTGAAACTGAGAGTAGGACCCAGGATCTTAGACTTTCAGGTAAATGAACTTCCATTTCACTAGACCAGGCTGGCTTGTTATTTTAAGTTGTTTCTAGAATTGTTTTCTTATCAGTTGCAGAGCAATAAGTACCTGAGTGAAATTACCAAAATTCATAGATATTATAAATCCACTCTGCTTGTATTGCTATCAAGCTCCTAATCCTTTTGTCCCCACCCACTCATCCATCACTTTTTCCTATAAGGTGACTCTAGAGGCTAAGAATTACCCATGTTAGGTACAGTTTAGTATGTGTCAGAACTCTGACCTTAGTATTCAGGAATACTTTAAGTACAGAATGGAAGTATAAGAAATCACAGATGACCATGTAACACTGACAGGTGTTGCCTGAAAAGCCAAATAGGCTTAATATCACCCCTCCCTGAGGGTTTATTGGCACCGTTTTGGAACATTGAAGGTGTCTAGATTTTCTGTTAGAGAAGGAAATGGCTAATGGCAAAAGGAAATGACAAACCATTCCTATATCTTTGCCAAGAAAACCCCAAATGGTGTCATGAAGAGCTGGACATGACTGAAAATGATGAAACAATAACAAAGACCCTTTGGGATTATTTTAGTTGTCTTTTTCTTTTTCTATTTATCCGTTCTTCCTCTGGATGCAGATAGTGTCTTCCTTCATATGTCCTTTGTAGTTAATTTGGGCATTTATAATAGTCAAAATGACTTAGTCACTCAAAGTTATTCTTAAAACAATATTGCTATTAGTGTATACAATGATCTCTTCGTTCATCTCATTTTACTCTTTATTATTTTATTATTTTATGCAACTATATTCATGTGTTTTTTTCAAAATCAATGAGCTCATCATTTCTTATACCACAGTAATATTCCATCACAATCTTTGCCACAATGTATTAAGCCATTCCCCAACTGATAGGCATCCCCACAATTTCTAGTTTTTTACTACCACGAAGAGAGCCCCTACAAATATCTTAGGACATATAGGTTCCTTTCCTTTTCTACTATCATCTTTGAAAATAAACCTAGTAGGGGCAGCTAGGTGGCACAGTGGATAGAGCACCAGCCCCGGAGTCAGGAGTACCTGAGTTCAAATCCGGCCTCAGACACTTGACACTTACTAGCTGTGTGACCCTGGGCAAGTCACTTAACCCCCATTGCCTCACTTAAAAAAAAAAAAGAAAAGAAACCTAGTAGTGGTATTGCTGAGTCAAAGGTTATAGACAGTTTAATAACTCTTTGGGCATAATTCCAGATTGGTTTTCAAAATGGATCAGTTGGATCAGTTCACAGTTCTACCAACAGTGGATTATTATACCAATTTTTCCACATCCCCCACAACATGTATTGCTTTCCATTGTTAGAACCAGGGTGCCACCCCCTGCTGAGAAAGACAGTGTGAGAACCAGGGCACTGCCCCCTAATGAGAAGCATGTGACTAGTATCCTGGAAGTTGCCTCTATTCATAGAACTCCTTGTAAGTCATGTCAATCAATGCTACCAGTCAATTAGCTTGGAGCTGTGTGTCGGGACTGCCCCTTTTCTGGTCTACAGGAAGCTTCCACTCAAATGAACTGAGAAACTGTCTTTTTTTTGGTTCAGAAAGGAGCTGGTGGGGGCAGAAAAAGGAAGAAGGTAGCCAGGTTTCCTAACTTGTGGAAATTCACTCCTGGATAGTTGGTGAAGGCAGATTTCTCTCTCTTTGCTAACCCCTAATATACTTTAATAAATGCTTAAAAGCCTAAACTGTTGCTGAATTTAAACCTAAACCTTAACTAATTCTCCCCCCACACTGGGTGGGGGCAGGTAAGGACACACCCGTTAGATTTTAAACATCACACTGTCTAAATCATTTTAGCCAATTTGATACATGTAAAATGATATCACAAGGTTGTTTTAATTTGCATTTCTCTAATCAATAATGATTTAAAGCATTTTAATATGACTTTTTAAATTCCTCATTGGAAATGAAGAATTGTTTATATCCTTTTACCATTTTGATCAATTGGGGAATAATTCATATTTTTTATAGATTTCACAAGATTCTTTATATATTTCAGATGAGACTTTTATCTGAGAAATTTTCTATAAATTTTTCCTAAAATTTTCTGCTTCCCTTTTGATCTTGGCTACATTTGTTTTATTTGTACAAAACCTTTTTAATTTAATGTAATCAAAATTATCCATTTTTTTCACATTGTTCTCTATCTCTTGTTTATTCATAAAATTTTCACCTATCCATATGTCTGATAGCTAATACGTTCCAGGTTGTCTTCAAATTTTCTTGTAATATCTCTCTTTATATCTAGATCATGTATCCATTTTGGCCTTACCTTGGTAAATGGTGTAAGATATTTGTCTGTATCTATAGGTATAAATGGAATTTTCCTTAAATTGATAAAAATCCATTTGCTTAAAACCACCAGCATGTCAGGTATAAAAACAAGGATCTCCACTCTAAATAATATTATAAAATATTGTATTAGAAATCCTAGCAATAGCAATAAGAAAAGAAAAAGAAATAGAAGGAATTAGAATAGGTAATGAGGTAATAAAACTATCTCTTTTGTAGACAATATGATGATATCCTCAATTTCCAATTCCTTGCCACCACAAAAAGAGCAGCTATAAATATTTTTGTACATGTGGGTCCTTTTCCATTTTTCATGATATCTTTGGGTAAAAGACCCAAAAGTGGTATTGCTAGGTCAAAGGTTATGCACAGCTTTATAGCCCTTTGGGCATAATTCCAAATTGCTCTCCCAAATGGTTGGATCAGTTCACAGCTCCACCAACAATGCATTAATGTTCCAATTATTCCACAGCTTCTCCAACATTTATTATTTATTTTCCTTTTTTGTCATTTTAGCCAATCTGATAGGTATCAGGTGGTACCTCAGAATTGTTTTAATTTGCATCTCTCTAATCAATAGTGATTTAGATAATTTTTCATATGGAAATAGATAGCTTTGATTTCTTCATCAGAAAAATGTCTGTCCATATCCTTTGACTATTTCTCAATTGGGGAATGACTTGGATTCTTATACATTTGATTTTGTTCCTGATATATTTTAGAAATGAGACCTTTATCAGAACTACTGGCCATAAAAATTCTTTCCCAGCTTTCTGCATCCATTCTAATTTTGGATGCATTACTTCTGTTTGTACAAACCCTTTTCAATTTAATGTAATCAAAGTCATCCATTTTGCATTTCATAATATTCTCTCTTGTTTGGTCATAAACTGCTCTCCTTTCCAAAGATCTGAAAGGTAGACTATTCCTTCTTCTCCCAATTTACCTATGATATCACCTCTTATGTCTAAATCATGTACCCATTTTGACCTTATTTTTGTATAAGGTGTCAGATGGTGGTCTATGCCTAATTCCTGCCATACTATCTTCCAGTTTTCCCAGCAGTTTTTGTCAAATACTGAATTCCTATCCCAGAAGCTGGTGTTTTGGGCTTTATCAAACAGTACATTACTAATGTCATTTACTACTGTGTCTCCTGTGCCTAGCCTATTCCATTGATCCTCCACTCTATTTCTTAGCCAGTACCAGATAGTTCTGATGACTGCCGCTTTATAGTAGACCTCTAAATTTGGTACAGCTACAAATATAACCCTTGTTATATTTGACTTGTTGTTTTTCCAGATGAATTTTGTTATTATTTTTCTAGCTCTATAAAATAATTTTTAGGTTGTCTTATTGGTATGACACTGTATATGTACATTAATTTAGGTAGAATTGTGATTTTTATTATATTAGCTCTGCCTATCCATGAGCAAATGATATTTTCCCAATTATTTAGATCTGATTTGATTTGTGTGAAAAGTGTTTTGTAATTGTTTTCATAGAGTTCCTGGGTTTGTCTTGGCAGGTACACTCCCAGGTATTTTATATTATCTACCATTACTTTAAATGGAATTTCTCTTTCTATCTCTTGCTGCTGGACTTTGTTGATTATGTATAGAAATGCTGATAATTTATGTGGATTTATTTGATATCCTGCTACTTTGCTAAAGTTGTTAATTGTTTCAAGTAATTTTTGAGTTGGTTCTCTAGGATTCTCTAAGTATACCATCATATCATCTGCAAAGAGTGATAGTTTTGTTTCCTCCTTGCCTATTCTAATTCCTTTAATTCCTTTTTCTTCTCTGATTGCTAAAGCTAACATTTCTAGTACAATAGTACATAATAGAGGTGATAATGGACATCCCTGTTTCACCCCTGATCTTACTGGGAAGGCCTCTAACTTATCTTCATTATATATAATGCTTGCTGATAGTTTTAGGTAGATACTGCTTATTATTTTAAGGTAAGCTCCACCTATTCCTAAACTCTCTAGTGTTTTTATATAGGAATGGGTGCTGTATTTTGTCAAAAGCTTTCTCTGCATCTATTGAGATAATCTTATTATTTTGGTTAGTCTTCTTATTGATGTGGTTGATAAAGTTGATAGTTTTCCTAATGTTGAACCAGCCCTGCATTCCTGATATAAATCCCAACTGGTCATAGTGTATTATCCTGGTGATCACTTGCTGTAATCTCCTTGCTAATATCTTATTTAAGATTTTAGCATCAATATTTATTAGGGAAATTGGTCTATAATTTTCTTTCTCTGTTTTTACTTTGCCTGGTTTTGGTATCAAACACCATATTTGTGTCATAAAACGAATTTGGTAGAACTCCTTCTTCACCTATTTTTCCAAATAATTTGTATAATATTGGAATTAATTGTTCTTTAAATGTTTGGTAGAATTCACCTGTAAACCCATATGGCCTTGGGGATTTTTTCTTAGGGAGTTCATTGATGGCTTGTTCAATTTCTTTTTCTAATATGGGCTTATTTAAAAATTTTATTTCCTCTTCAGTTAACCTGGGAAGTTTGTATTTTTGTAAATATTTATCCATTTCATTTAGATTGTTAAATTTTTTTGGCATACAGTTGGGCAAAATGGTTCCTAATAATTGCTTTAATTTCCACTTCATTGGTGGTAAGATCACCCCTTTCAATTTTGATACTGGTAAATTGGTTTTCTTCTTTCTTTTTTTTAAATCAGATTAACCAGTAGTTTATCTGTCTTATTGTTTTTTTTTTTATATAAAACCAGCTCTTAGTTTTATTGACTAATTCTATAGTTTTCTTGCTTTCAATTTTATTAATTTCTCCTTTAATTTTCAGGATTTCTAATTTAGTATTTAATTGGTGATTTCTATTTTGTTCTTTTTCTAGCTTTTTAAGTTGCATGCCAAATTCATTGATCTCCTCTTTCTCTTTTTTATTCATGTAAGCATTTAGAGTTATAAATTTTCCCCTAAGCACTGCTTTGATTGCATCCCATAGATTTTGGTATGTTGTCTCATTATTGTCATTCTCTTGGAAATAGTTATTGATTGTTTCTATGATTTGTTGTTTGACCCACCCATTTTTTAGAATGAAATCATTTAATTTTCAATTGATTTTCAGTCTACCTTTCCATGGCTATTTATTAAATGTAATTTTTATTCCATCATGATCTCAGAAGGATGCATTTACTATTTCTGCCTTTCTACATTTGACTATGATGTTTTTGTGCCCTAATACATGGTCAATTTTTGAAAATGTGCCATGTACTGTGGGAGAAAATGGTATATTCCTTTCTATCCCCATTTAATTTTCTCCAGACATCTATCATGGCTAAATTTTCTAGTATTCTATTCACCTCTTTTACTTCTTTCTTATTTATTTTTAGGCTAGATTTATCTAATTCTGAGAGGGGGAGATTCAGATCCCCCACTAGTATTACTGTCTATTTCCTCTTATAACTCATTTAACTTCTCCTCTAAGAATTTGGATGCTATACCACTTGGCGCATACATGTTTAATATTGATATTACTTCATTATCTATAGTACCTTTTAGCAAGATGTAATTTCCTTCCTTATCCCTTTTAATTAGATCTAGTTTTGCCTTTGCTATGTCTGAGATAAGGATTGTTACTTCTGCTTTTTTTACTTTATCTGAAGCATAATGTACTCTGTTCCAGCCTTTTACCTTTACTCTGTGTGTATCTCTCTGCTTCAAATGTGTTTCTTGTAAACAGAATATTGTAGGATTATGGCTTTTAATCCACTCTGCAATTTGATTCTGTTTTATGGGAGAGTTCATCCCATTCACATTCACAGTTAAAATCATTAACTGTTTATTTCCCTCCATCTTCTTTTCCCCTTTGTACTCTTTTTCCCTTCTTTCTCCATATTCCATTTGACCAGTGTTTTGCTTCTGACCATTGCCTCCCTCAATCTGCCCTCCCTTTTATCAGCTTCCCTTCTTTTTCTTGCCCCCTTTTCTCCCACTTGTGCCCTCCCTTCTATCAATACCACCCCTTTTCCACTTCCCCTTTTGTTTCCTTAAAGAGTAAGCTAAGTTTCTTTATACAAATGGGAGTGTATTTTTTTCCCTCCCTGAACCGAATCTGATGAGAGGAAGGTTGCAACAATGCCCACTCCTCCCTTCTTTCCCTCCATTTTAATGGGTTCTTTTTGTGCCTCTTCATATAATATAATTAACCCCATTCCACCTCCCCCTTCCTCTCTTCCCCCTAGTCTTCTTTTATTCTGCCCCTTAAGTTTCTTTATATCATCATGTCAAATTTGATTTAATAACAATACCTTTACAGAGATAGATCTCAAGAGTTAAAAGTATTATCCTCACTCATATTGACTCAAGCCCTTTAACATCATTGAACAACCCTTTTCTCCCCCTTGTTTACCTCTTTATATTTCTCTAGAGTCTTGTATTTGGAGAACAAATTTTCTGTTCAGTTCTGGTCTTTTTCTCAGGAAGCGTTGGAAGTCCCCTAGTTCATTGAATGTCAATCTTTTCCTCTGAAAGAGAATGCGCAGTTTTGCTGGGTATTTGATCATGAGTTGTACTCCAAGCTCCTTTGCCTTCCTGTATATCATATTCCAAGCCCTGTGATCCTTTAATGTTGAAGCTGCCAAATCCTGTGCAATCCTGACTGTGGTTCCATGTTTTTTTAAATGGTTTCTTTCTGGCTGCTTGGAGTATTTTCTCCTTCACCTGATAATTCTGGAGTTTAACCTACAATATTCCTTGAAGTATTCATTTTGGGGGTCTCTCAGGAAGTGTTCAGTAGATTCTTTCAATGATGATTTTATCTGCTGATTCTATAATTTCAGGGCAGTTTTCCTTAATAATTTCCTGGAATGTGGTGTCTAGATTCTGTTCTTGATCATGGCTTTCAGGTAGTCCAATAATTCATAGATTATCTCTCCTGGATCTCTTTTCCAGGTCAGTTGTTTTTCCATTGAGGTATTTCACATTTTCTTCTATTTTTTCAGTCTTTTGATTCTTCTCATCAGATTCTTGTTGTTTCATGGAGTAAACAGCTTCCATCTGCTCAATTTTAATTTTTAAGTCCTTATTTTCCACAGTAAGCTTTTGTACTTCTTTTACTGTTTGGCTAATTTTTTCTCTCATTTGGCCAATTGCATTTTTTTAAGGAATTGTTTTCCTCAGTCATTTTTTGTCCTTCTTTTTGCAGTGTAAATCTCATTTCTCTTATTTCTTTTTCCATTTTTTCTTCTACCTCGCTTATTTATTTTTTCAAAGCCTTTTTGAGTTCTTCAAAGAAGGCTTTTTGGTCTTGAGACAAGATCATTTTCCCTCTTGAGTCTTCACTTTGGGGCATTTTGACCAACTCCTCTGCATTTGAGTTTTGGTCTTTCCTTTCACCATAGAAGTTGTCAATGGTACGGGTCCTTTTTTGTTTCTCGCTAGGCTATTTTTAAACTTATCAATTTGAAGACTGCTGCTGGGGCACAGGGTTCACAGTTGCAAGCTTCTTACTGCTTTCAGTTGTCCCACTCACAGCTGCCCCACTCTCAGCTGCCTACCCTCAGCTGTGTTGAGTTGCAGCAGTGTTGAGCTGCCCACTGAGCCAATTTATGCTGAGAGAGCTGCCCACTTATGTGAGCTTTGTTGAGGTGAGCTGCCAGCTGAGACAAGTTGTGCTGAGCTGCCCTCCAATTTCACCCAGGTGAGACAGACTTTTTCTGAAGTCTTCTAAATTATCTCACGTAGCAGTATTTTGTCTCTCTTTTTGTAGGTTCTGTAATTCTAGAATCTGTTTAGAGGCTTGATTTAATGTTGTTTTTGAGGGAAATACGGGAAAACTCAGGAAAGTTCCTAGCTTCTCTCTGCCATCTTGGCTCCACCTCCAGAATTCCTAAACTATATTATAAGGTAGTAATTATCAAAACTATCTGGTACTAGCTAAGAAATAGTAAGGTAGACCAGTATAACAGAGTAGACACACAATTTATAGCACCAAATGAATATATAGTTTTCCCTTTCACATCATGTCTTTCCCCATTGCAGTTTTGATATATTGCAGGTTGACATAAAAAATTAAAATAGAATTTTGGGGGAGTTTGTGGAAGATGCAGACAATAAACAAAGGCCAGCTGGTAACACAAGAAAGTTTTGAAACTCAGAAATGCATAACATATATGTATAGTATTGTATAATATCAATCCAAATTTTATAATAAGGTACAGTAAAAGAAAAGGCACATGAAAGAAAAAGAAAAAAATCAAACTTCTGCTCTGGTATGAATGGAGGGCCAAAAAAATTTATGCAGAATTTTTAGATTTGGGGGAAGGGTACCATGCCCCAAACCCATTGCAATGTAGAAGAGATGACTGTAGTAAGCTTGTATTTGATAAGTATAAAGACTTAAGTTTTAGGAGCAGCTAGGTGGAACAGTGGATAAAGCACTGGCCCTGGATTCAGTAGGACCTGAGTTCAAATCTGGATTCAGACACTTGACACTTACTAGCTGTGTGACTCCGGCAAGTTACTTAACCCTCATTGCCCTTCAAAAACAAAACAACAACAATCAAACAAACAAACAAAAAGACTTAAGTTTTGGGGATAAGAATTCATTATTTGGAAAAGAATTGTGGAGAACACAGGGAAAGCAGTCTGGCAGAAATAAAGACTCTTTGTAAATGGCTTCATTCACCATTGATATTGTTCCTTCAATTGTAGGGGGGTGGCTCCTTGTGCCCCAGTTCCATTTAGCCACTAATAATAACAGTAGCTTTTACAAAAGGATGTTTACTTCAAAAGGTAAAGTCATAAATATACAAACAATCCCCCAAAGCATGGGAGGCATAATCCATTCTCCCTGCCCTTTTTTTGGCAATATTTCAGTCTCCAGGGAGAAGGGGATTAGGTTTATGCCTTAGGTTAGTTCCTAGTGAGCACTGTACCAAATGCCAAGTCCAAAACCCCTTTCAGTTTGAGTCCTAGTCACCTTGGCTTCTCAAGAATTTCCTGCGAGATTGGGGGATGCAGGAATGCTGGCCTGGTATCCTGGCTTCCAGGTCACCAGGACTTTTGTTTTC
Organism: Dromiciops gliroides; assembly: GCF_019393635.1. NCBI lineage: Eukaryota > Metazoa > Chordata > Mammalia > Microbiotheria > Microbiotheriidae > Dromiciops > Dromiciops gliroides. Next base: position 275,422,589 of record NC_057861.1, read on the forward strand.
CCAAGTCTATTTGGGTTCTGGGGGAATTACTACCTGCATCTGAAACTTCAGAAATAAACACTCCTAAGCACATTCTTAGGAGAGGAGATATAAAAGGGAGCAAGGGAAAGAATTCCTTCCTCATCACCAATTCAGTTCATGGCATCTGTGCACATAGGATGAGTACAAGAAAGAACACAACCCAACAAGTGCAGCAAGGCAGGACTGGCTCAATGTTGCTTCAGTTAAGTACCCAATAAGAATGTCTCCATCTTAGTAGATCTGGATATTCCCATACAAGCCCCTTATAGTTTCCTCTCTTTTGGGAGATCTGAGCATGCCCAGATGAACTCAGGTGACACAATCATCTCAGGACTAGCAGAAAGTACTCATCTCTATCAGGGCTAGTACCCAGTGCTGTAATGAGCAAAGGACATGATAGTACTTTGCTTCAGGGAGGCAACATCAGGTAATGTGATTTTTCCTCAAAGCAACTCTTAACCTAACACCTTGCTTCCCAATATTCCAGATGTGTGTGGGGGTATAACTTCCCTGGGTTTCCATCCTCAGGGTCCCATGGGCCTTCTGAGTTAACTTGTTACTCAACTCCTACCTTGATCTCAAAGTCCCACAGGGCCAAGGACTGGGACTCCCTGCAGGAAAGGTTTCCTCCTCCCAGCCAGAATATATCTGTGGTATAGTCTGTGATATTCCTCCCTCTCCTGGACCTGAATCTGGCTTAGGCATAGCTCTGTCTTGTTATTGTTCTGTATACTACACAAAAATGTAACTAGCATTTATATAGTGCCTTAAAGTTACAAAATACCTTATAAATATTATCCCATTCTATGGACACAACAACCCTGAGAAGTAAGTGCTATTATCAGTCCAATTTTACAGATAAGGAAAGTGAAACAGCAGAGGTTAGGTGACTTGCCCATAATCAGAGAGTTAGAAAGTACTTGAAGGATTTCAGCTCAGGTCTTCCTGACTCCAGGTCCAGTGTTCTATCCATTAATCAATAAATCGATAAACATTTCTTAAGTGTCTACTATATGCCAGGCACTATGCTAAAAGCTGGATGCAACATTTAGCTATATCTAGGTACAAACACTTAATGTGCTCCAAAATTAATTTCCATGGTGGCCACATCTTTACTTGCAATTATCTGATGCCTGCCTTCCTCACATATCTGAAATGACAATCATGCTATATGTTTTCTTTCTCTTTTCTCCCATCACTATTCAGTTTTGCTCACTAAAATAACCACTTCAATTAAAAAAAACATTTTTATTCAAAGTTTTAAGTTCCCAATATTAACTCTCCCTCAGTCCTTCTCCTGACCCTTCCCTGAGACGGTAAGTAATTAGATATAGGTTATACATGTGCAATTATGTAAAACATCATCATATTAGTCATTTTGTACAAGAAAACTTGGATAAAAGAAAAGAAATGAAAGTGAAAATAGCATGTTTCAGTCTGTGTTAAAGCAATATCAGTTCTTTCTTTGGAGATGGATAGTATGCTTCATTGTTAGTCCTTGGGAATTGTCTTGGATCATTGTAATGCTGAGAATAGTTGTCATTCACAGTTCTTCCTCAAACAATATTGCTGTCATTGTGCACAAACATTCTCCTGGTTCTGCTCACTTCACTATACATCAATAAAGTAACTGCTTCAAGGCCCTATCACAAACTCACCCAGAGCATAGGGTATATATCATATATCTTTATCACCAACATCAGAGATAAGAACTAATACAGTGGCTCTCTCTTTCCCCTGCTATCTCTTTTAGATCTTATGTGTCCCTGGAACTTAAAAATATATTTATAAATAATAATTGCTATACTCTTTGCCTCAAAAAATTGAAATTTATTCAGAGAGAACACCCCTCCCCAAATTTCCATTCCTTTCCCCCTCTTCCCTTTCCCTTACTTCCTTCCACTTCATCAGAATAGAGCCTTGGGTGAAATGAGGTAGAGCAAACCCTGAGATGAGGTCAGCAACACTGAGGAGGAATCTGCTTAATGGATGTGTTGTAAAGAGTCTTCATGTCTCCAAAGTTGTTCTGTTCCTCTTCTGCCACCACATTAATGACCAAAACCTTACTAACAAAATACTCACCACAACTGAGGAAAGTCATGGATAATAGTCAAAGATACTTGCATCAAAACAATACCTCTAGCCAGCAGATCACTGGCAATAAGAATTAGGCTAGTGACTAAGCAAAACTTCCTGATGACCTCACATTCCTTTGAGTACACATGTCCTTAAGTGACAGAAACAGTAAGTGCAGGGCATATTTTCCCCTCCTTCCTTCTTGCCTGCCTGTTTTTTTCTTTCTCTTTATTTGTCTCTCTCTGTTTCCCTCTCTTTTCTATTTCTTCCAACTAACAAAGGTCTATTTTCTCTTCTTTTCTCCTCCCACCCCATTAGAAAAGAAAAAGAAAACCCTTGTAACAAATATCCACAGTCAAATAAGATAAATTATATCACTGCTCATGCATGCATGTATGCATGTATATATGCATGTATGCATGTGTCTTAATGTATATATGTATGTGTCTCAGTTCATATCCTGAGCGCATCACCTCACTGTCAGGAGATGAGTAGCATGGTTCATCATGGGTCCTCAGAATTCATGATTGGTCACTTTATTGATTGGAGTTTTTAAATCTTTCAAAAGTGTTCATTTTTTTCAGTGTTGTTTTTGTATAAATTGTTCTCCTTGTCTGGTTCACTTCTGCTATATCAGTATATACAAATCTTCACAAATTTCTCCAAAACTACTACCTTCATAATGTCTTACAGAAAAGCAACATTCCATTATATTCATATACTGTAATTTCTTCAACCATTCCCTAATCATTGGGCATTCCTTGGGGGGGGGTGTTTATCCTTAGACAATCACCTTTAGGTAGAAGGTGATGAAGATACTTGGGTGATAGTGTTCCACACAGATTATACAGTGTTTAACTTCCATTCTTCTCTTTCCATACTTATTTTAAAATTATAAATGTCTTCCAGTCTTATCTTCTGCATTCACATGAAACTTATTGATGGGCTTAGATTTTTAAAAGACATGTACAGAAGATAAAAACATGAAGGAGTTGGGTGGTAGATAATGGATCATGCAGATCATAGTATGGGACAGACATGTAAGACTAATATCAGGTTCATTAAAGGTCAAGGTGTGTTAAGGCTGGCAAGGGAATGAAAACAAAACAGAACACAAACAAAGTTTGTGTGTGGGATGGTAGGCTATATTCTAGGAAAGATCAAAGTGTAGAAAGCATGGCTACTTGGGTAGAGAAGATGATGATAACTAATGACAGAGAAAATTCTTACTTTGATTCTGTTTCTCTGCCAAAGAAAGTGCTCTCTGGACTGGAAAGAACAGGACAAAAATAACTAATGAGTTGAGATCCAGGATAAGTAAGAGATCACTTGGTTGCCCTTGATGAGTCAATGTCACCAGACTCAGAAGAATTACATTACAGAATAATTAATCAACTGGAAGAGGTGTTTGCTGAGTCACTATGTCTGCTGAAAGATCTTGGACAAATGGAAAGGAGCCATAGTACTGAAGAAGGGCAAACTCTTTAGTCTTCAAAAAAGGGGAAGAAAATAGATTCTGGAAATTGTAGGCCAGTTTGCTTGGCTTTTAATTCTAGCAAAATTCTGGACTATTTATTAAAGTAATGGTAAGTGAACAACTGAAAAAGGAAATAGCGCTCACAGATAATAAACATGGCTTAACGAACAAATCACACCAGTGATCAAATATTTCACTTTTTGAACAGCATTTCTGCTAAGAAATAGCTAAGAGAAATGCTCCAGATAAAGCTTAGCTAGATTTCAGGAAGGCTTTGAACAAAGACTCTCATGATATTTTAGACTGGGTACTGTTCTGTGGATTTAGAGGCAGTTGGATAGTCAATGTAAAGAACAATCAGTAATAATTGAATTTCAACTGAGAATGAGGTTTCTAGAAAAGAAGTAAGACAAAGGCAGGGGATAGTTACTGTAGATAAGCTGATATGAGCTTCAAAGGCTTCAGGGCATCTGTTCCTGGTACTGCAATAAATTGTTGGCATGTCAGCAATGTCCTTATACAGTCCTCTGATTACTTAGATAACTGAGGGCTCAAGCAAATTAAGGCATCCCTATTTTTTTCTATTATACCCATTTTTTTGAAAATATGATGGGGGGTATTAATGGGTAGACATTTCAATATGAATCAATAATGTTATGCAATGTCAATAACAACAAGATGTAACTTTAGGCTGAATTCAGTAATAATACTGTCATCTCCTGCTCTGGTGAGACCACAGCTAGAAGGCTTCTTACCCTTTTTCCACTCATGACCCTTTTTTGCTTAAGAAATTTTTTGCCACCCTGGGTGTATAGGTATATAGGTATATAAAATAGGCATACAAATCCAACATTTACTGCCAATTTTTTTGCAACCCGCATATTCAGTTGCATGACCCCATATGGGGTCCCAACCCACAGTTTAAGAAGCTTTGAGCTAGAGTATTTATTTCAGTTCTAGATGTTAGATTTTAGAACACTTAGTCTGGAGAGTATGCAGAAAATAGTGATAAAATGTTCCTTAAGATGTTGTCTTATGAAAATAGGTTAAAGAAACATTTATTAGCCTGGAAAAGAGGATATTTGGAGGGAGTGAAGGGATATGATATGATTTTCAAGTATTTGAAAGGTTGCTCTAAGGATTAGATTCTGTGCAACCTGTGCTACTTTCATGAATGTTCTCCAAAAAGTTCACCAGAACAGAACTACTCAAACTGTTTGAGGTCTTCTTGCTTTCTCCTGACATCACCAGGGTACCAACAGAGCATTCTGACCATTTCCTATCATCCCTTGCACTTATAATGTGATCTGTCCAAACTTAAGCTGTTTCATAGGTTGAAGAAGTAGATCAGTTCTTTAAAGAATTTGAAAAAATCTTTCAAATCTTGATACTAAGTGACTAGTGCAAAGGTAGGGACAGGGTAAGATGTCAAAAATATGGTTTGGGAACAAGAAATGAAAGGTATCCAAGTAATTCTAGAATTTCTCTTGTTTGTACAATGTAGAAACTTTCTTGGTGATTTATATCATAAATATATTATGCACAAAACTAAATATTTCATTTGTGCATTAGACTCATCACAGACTGGTGTGAAAGGGATATAATTATCTATTAAGGGAAATATATTCCATTTTTTCAATAAATCTATTTCAGTTAACATAATAGAAAAGAAGTAAATATTGGGATTGATGGACTAAAAACCTGACCTAGTATGGCAATATTTATATTCTCATGACATATCTATTTACCAAAATGTTCTGAAGGACAAATTGTTCCCTCATTATATAAAAATTATATGCATGAATTCAGAAGACCTGAAGTCAAGTCATGTCTTTGCCTCTTACCAACTGTGTGACACAGGGCAAATCATTTAAGTTTTCCAAACCTCAGATTTAAAGTAATAAAATAAAATAAATTTACTATGAAAATATCTGTCCTATATATCTCAGTATGTTCAAAGAATTAACTGACAGATTTAATATAGGCTGTTTTGTAACCCTAAAGTTCAGAGAAGCAGCAAAATGTATAGGCAGCAGAATAATAACAGAAAAGAGAGATAAGATAGTCAAAAAGGTGAGAGAATTTGGAATTTTTCTAGGAAACAATCTGCATATCACTGATAATTATGGTTATTGCTTATATTAGGAGAATTATAGTATTCACTAATAACTAATCATTTGTATCTGGGCAAAAAAAAAAGCATTAGATAAAATTTTAGTAGAAAATCTAAGAGAAAACTATGAGTCAACTTTGAAAGCTCAAGTCCTAAGCCTATGCAAATAAGATTACAGAAAAATGCAGATTCAAGTGTGAAGCAGGCAGCTAGGTGGCTCAGCACATAAAATATTGGACTGTGAATCAGGAAGATCTGAGTTTGAATCCTGCCTTAGACAGTTATTATCTGTGTGACCCTGGACAAGTCACTTAACCTCTTTCCATCTCTGTCTTCAACTATAAAATGGTGACATTTTTCTTCCAATAATATATTAATTTTTTTTCAATTACATGTAAAGAGAGTTTTCAAAACTCATTTTTATAAGATTTTGAGTTCCAGTTTTTTCTCTCTCCCTTCCTTCCCTCCCCACCTCCCCGAGACATCAAGCAATATGATATAGGTTATATAGTACAATCATGTTGAACATATTTCCACATTAGTCATGTTGTGAGAGAAGAATCAGAACAAAAGACAAAAACCACAAGAAAGAAGAAACAAAAATAAAACCTCAAAAAAAGTGAAAATAGTATACTTCAATCTGCACTCAGACTCCATAGTTCTCTTTCTAGATATAGAGAGCATTTTCCATCATTGTCCTTTGAACTGTCTTGTATCATTGTATTGCTGAAGAGATCTAATTCTATCACGCATTGATCATTACACAATGCTGCTTGTTACTGTGTACAAATGTTTCTCCTGGTGAGGAACAAATGAGCTAGCATATATAAAGTGCTTTGTAACCTTAAAGAAACACACACACACACACACACACACACATATATATTTTTTATTGTGACATATAAACCAAACACTATGGAGGGAAATAAGTATTCTTTTGGATGAGGAATAACAATGGAGGAATCAGATGATTTGATACAGAAAATCAACTGGAAGGGGGTCAGATATGATATTCATGACCTTAGATGTCTATATAATCATAAATAGTTCAAGGAGGATGAATAACAAAAATAATCTTGATATCTTAATATCAAAATGAATATATGCTATTATAGATTTGATAAAGATTTAGTGGACTAAGACTTAATACTAAAATGTAACAATGAAAAAATATAAACAACAAACAAATTAGATGAAAAATGTTTAGTAACATCATATACCAAAAATATACATGTCAATATCTAAACATGGTAGAGAATGTTTAGGTAAAGATAATAGCAGAAAGAAACAAAAGTATAATCAGAGTAGGAGTATATTATTAAGTGCCAGGTCATATGAGGGAAATGTCTGAAGTGTTACACACACAGAAGCAGGGCTATAGAAGTGATGGGAAGATTCCTCAATCTCTGCCCAACACAGAGATTTACCCAGTCCTTTAGATCTATCCTGCTGCCCTGGGGTTGAGGCCCTTCTACAAAAGAAAAGTATGTGAGCCTTCTAAAGAGTGGAACTCTATCCCTAGACCTGGACAATATCAGTAAAGAGCAGTGTTAAGGTTTGCTCTTTCTTCCAATTATGGCTCTGTCCTTTGCTGCTTCTTAGATACAACTGCCACTTGTAGCAGAAACTGCTCCTCTTGTTCCAGGTGGCTGGATGACTACAAATCCTGTTACTTTCCCACTAGTACTCCATCTATGCTAATTTATTGTGTTCTTTCATCTTCCAGATTGGTCCAGGGCACAGTGTACTGGAGTGCTTGCCTTCTCCCTCTAAAGGGACCTTTGACTCTGGACCCATTGTACATGCAGGGTTTGGTCCTGAAGGAGTCTAACTTCCCAAAAGAAGAGTCAGGTTCTTTTTCTTGAGCTCTCTGAATTTTTATTCTCCTTTAATGCCTGAAACCTTGTGGAAAATTACTTCATCTTAGGTTTGACTCATGTTAGGGTTTCCTCAAAAGGAAGAATAGAAAGGTACTCAATATAGAATTTGGATCAGAAACAGGATGGCTATTTATGCCTTCCACACAAAATAAATATTTAACTACAAAAGACTCACAAGCATGCATTGACAATGACATGAAGCATTTTGTGGGATTGATGAATTTCACCTCTGACTCTGCTGTGGACCTGTTCTATCTCAAGGTCCATGTCTTCTGGGAAGCCAAGTTGAATTGACTAACTTTTCCAGGGAAGGATACATTCAATATTGCATCTGACAACTGCAAGACCCAGTAGTTCCCAGTCACTTAGACTTACAGGATTGTCTCTAAAGCTAGAAAATTTCATTTTGGAATCATGGTTTAGTCACCTAAGGTTAAGGAAAGAAACTCAAAAAGAGGAGGGAATAAGTATTTAAATAGTGCCTCTAGGCAGGCATTATGCTAAGCTTTTTACAAATCATATCTCATTTGCTCCTCACATGCAGCTCAATACTCAAAATAAAACTCAATTACCCAAACCCCTGCTCTAGCTATCCTTGTGAGAAGTGGCAATTTCTTCCAGAGGAGGTCATTTGTAAGTAATGATTGTTTCTACCACCCCAGGTCTCCTACCCAGTCTCCTGTCTTATGTCAGAAGGGAATGGTTTAATGCTCAGTCTTGTGCCTGGTCTTCTGCCTTTAAGGGAAGGGGAGAAATATTCCTTTAGTTTTACTTTCCCCAAACAATCCTCTCACATGAGCTGCCAAAAGTGCAGGGAAGATTCTACCCTGAGATCTATAACCTTCCTGAACTCATTCCTTAATGATTAACAAACTTCCTCCCAGCCACACTTTCCCAAACCCAGAGATTCTAAATCCCTGACTGATATGACCTGGACCTTAATTCAAATTCTATTCCCCACCTCCCATTTCCCAGTCCTTTATATACATTTTACTTCTGTTATGGGAGTATTATGGGCCCCAGTTACCCCAGAAGTTGTCTGGGGAGGTCAAGGAACTTTTTCTTTGAAACCCCAGGAGTTCTCCCCTGAGCTCAAGTCTCCTTGAGCTCAACCAAAGGACAGACACACCCAAAAGAGATAAGCGGCACAGGATTGAACTGAGCAGACTCCAGGCTCAAGGACCACCACCCTGCATTCCAGTCCTCCTCACCACCTGGATGAGTTAATCCTGTTAGGCATGGCTGCACCAGGAGAGGACAAAGAAACCACCCACCAGCAGACTGCTTGGATCCACCAGGATAGAGTTAATGCCCATCACCAGATTGCCCAGGACACATCATCAAACTACCCCCAACCCACCACCAGACTACTTCCAACCCAATAAGGGACATTTTACCCACGCCATTTTAGCCCTACAAAAGGGGGCTCAGGAGTGTTTTTTAAACCTTCCTCCTAGCCAGTTTTTCTTGTACCCCAATAAACCTGTTCTTTTATTCCTTAATAGGACTTATGCGAGAGTGTAATTCTTTACAGAGGAATCCTAAGGACCCCACGTGCTTTTCTCCCCCATTCACTTCCAACATCTCATTCTAAGATACTTCCTCCTTCCACTGTTCTGTAATGCCTAACCATGGGTAACAACCTTGTTTTCATCTTAAATCTTAACTGTGGCTTCCTAATTAGAACCACGCCTGTACTGCTTAAATACTCCCCTTCAGCCAAGTAAGAGCTAAGCTACTGTCTTGAGAAGCTCCTCATGTATGCTATTTTGCTGATCAGAATAAAGAGTGTTTGGTCAAGCTGTCTCACCCCATTTTGTGCTCTGTTCTGTGAGAGACACAGTCTGTTTTTTATAATATCTCATCTAGTCAAAATTCCGGTAGCTTTTTCTCCTGAATTTCCAAAATTTATACCTTCTTTCCCCAATTAGTATGGTGCCTAGATCAAAATCTTTCCTCCCTAATTCCTGCATTCATACTAGAGGACATCATACACACACACACACATACACACATATATATGTAAGGGGCTAAAATTCACTATCTAAAATCTAATGAGTGGTCACCAATAAATTATAAGCTTTAGCAAGAGTATTCAAGTGTTTAAGTATTTTTTTTTTAGTGAGGCAATTGGGATTAAGTGACTTGCCCAGGGTCACATAGCTAGTAAGTGTTAAGTGTCTGAGGCCGGATTTGAACTCAGGTACTCCTGACTCCAGGGCTGGTGCTCTATCTACTGTGCCTCCTAGCTGCCCCTTATTTATTTATTAAAGAGTATTAGGATGAGAGAGAAAGGTAAAAATCTAACTATTTCTAAGAGACCCCATCATCTGGGACAAAAAGAGGGAAAAGCCCTCTGCCAGCTTCCAGTTACTACTTTGTGTCCTCCTCCCAGAAATTGGAGGCTCCTCAAGTTGATTGGCTGGTAGCCTTGATAGTACCAACAAGCAAATGTCACTTCCTGATGCCAGGACCTTGAACACATGGCTTGCCCTCAGACGCCTTCTCCTCATGGCAGAGCTTTCCTACAGTAGCTCTCCAGCAGGTGGCACCATTCCAATCATTACAGTCCCCCCCTTTGTTTCTTCAAGATACACATGGTGTTTCCTTGATGAAATAGTCAAAAATAACAGAATATAATACCCTATGCTAACAAACAATATGTTAATAACAATATAGAAAAGGGAGAAAGGGGAAATTTTGTCCAGAGTGGCAGTCCCTCATGACCTGGTGCTTTGACACTGGCCAGAAAAAGGAGGGCCTCTGCAGAGAATACATGTTACAAATGGTGTATATAATAACAGAAAGGAAAAAGAAAAACAACAAAACCAAACTGTTCATTTAAAGTCTTTGAAAGTCTTTTCTCAGATGATTCTTGCATGTCCTCTGGGTGTAGTCATGGAATGGAAGTGTTTTCAGGGGTTGATGTGTGGATGCTGGTAATCAGCCAGGAAAAATTTCCTACAAAATTGAGATTAACACAACTTTAAAATAGCTTTGTCAATAATCAAACATGTCTAAGGGAATTCAGAATCTTAGTTGTTACACATGAAACATAATAAAACAAAAATTGAAACATTCTCTAAAACTTAATATTACTATAGTACCCCCCCCTTGTGGAGAGTAAACTGAGAAGACAATTCCTGTGATATTAATTTTTTAAAATAATTTTTATCTTTGTTTCATCACTTTTGCATCATCTGCCTAATTATCCTCATGCCATTATGAGAATTAAAGAATCTATATAATTGGTAACAGATGTCACAGGCCAAATCCATCACTGTATTTATCATGACACCTGAGATAATTATGGGGGTTACCATAAAAGAACAGAGAAATGATGGAATATGAGCATTCCTACACTTGGGCAATATATACTGCCCATGCAGTATTCCAGGCTTAAAATAGGTGGATGGGATATATGTCCAGCCCACCAAACATATTGGAGGAAACTGAGTGAGACTTAATCAGATACATGGGATTGAGATGTCCATGGCATCAGGTATATAGAAGGGAGCATAGAAGCCAGGTATAGAATGAGATGGGTGGGATGAAAACTTCCAGCCATCTGTACAATATTGTGGGGAAAAATTAAACCAAGAGAAACCAACCTCAACATTTTTCAAAAGCCATTCCCTCAGCCATACCTTGACTTCATGCATGTCTCCCTTCATGTGACAGTTCAATGTCTGCTCTCGCATGTATTCCTCTTATGATCAAATGACATCCTAGCCAACTGGCATCTGATAACTCAGAATGAAGGCAATTAACGTCTTAAATGATCAATTCCCATAATCCAAGTCTCATATGGCTTTAAAAATTGAGGATAATGATTGCAAAAAATGTGAATGTACCTTAATTCAGAATATAATATACAATTATGCAACAATTTCAAATAATACCTTTTTTTTTTTTACTAAGTATACAATTACTTTTGTGAAAAATCAGAACATATTTAAATCCAAGTTGTGTCAAGATAATGGAATGTGATAGATGAGATTTAGCAGATACTCAGGGGCCCACCTGGAAACTGGTTTAACTGATTGAATTGGATAAGATAACTGACTACTGACTAGATTACAGGTTTACTAGATTGTAAACACATCTGGCTGATACTTAAGGGTAGTTAAGAAAGTAATTGTTCTCAGAAGCTAACAACCTTGAACTTTGACCACCTTTGGGTCCAGTGAACCAATGAATTTGAATGACAGTAGCCAATTAGCTTGAAGAACCTCCCCTTTCTGGGAGGGGAACAGGAAGGACACTGGCGAGAGAGCTTGGCTTCTTTGGCCTCAAGACATAAACGTGGTGGCAGAGAACTTGAGAAGTGGGAGATTAGGAATGTTAGGATTGCCAGGTTATAGGAAATCTGTTCTCAAACTTTCTCTTTCTTTTACTATCTTTCAATAAACCCTTAAGAAACCTAAACTCATTTATCAGTGATTTTAGTCAGTTTCCCCCAAAATCTTGGGGGACAGATTAAAACCCACATTTAGAATTTTAAAATACACAAAGTTAAAACACAACACAATCTTAAAGAAAACTTTTTGAAAAAAGAAAACTTTTACAAATGTTCCCCTCTTTTTAAAAAACTATGCTTATCGGGGGGCAGCTAGGTGGCACAGTGGATAAAGCACCGGCCCTGGATTCAGGAGGACCTGCATTCAAAGGCGGCCTCAGACACTTGACATTTACTAGCTGTGTGACCCTGGGCAAGTCACTTAACCCTCATTTCCCCGCGAAAACCAAAACAAAACAAAAAATGCTTATCAAAAATAATACTTCTAAGGGGCAGCTAGGTGGCACAGTGGAGAGAGCACTGGCCCTGGAGTCAGGAGTACCTGAGTTCAAATCCAGCCTCAGACACTTAACACTTACTAGCTTGTGACCCTGGGCAAGTCACTTAACCCCAATTGCCTCACTAAAAAAAAAATAAGAATAAGAATAAAAATAATACTTCTAGAATCAATTTACACTTGCCATGGCATCCAATTTGCCAGGGAAATGCTTTATAGAGTTCAATTAAATAATCGGTTGAGAGAAAAAAATAACAAAAACAAACGACTCAGAATATGGGAGCACAATACTCCTAGAATTAACATTGTATTATGAAATCAAAACCATCTTGCATTGTTTCAAAATTAGATAGATGAATGAATACAAGAAAATACATATGGAAGAATGAAAGACAATGAAATTCAAACTGGGGAAATCTAAATAAATATGAATTTAATATTAATAAGAGTATTACAAAATATAAACTGGATCACATGACTATAAAATCTTTTACAAATATTCCCTTTTTTAAAAAATAAGTATAAAACACAATCTCAAAAGCATGAAAATCTCTATGAAAATAAAACCATATGATTAATTTCAAAATGTAGATGTCATAGCATAGAAATCCTATGAAATCTCTGAACTGACATTTTTTTCTCTGAGTGAATTTAGAACACTTTTGATTCTGATATCTAAAATCCCCAATACTCATATCAAATACCTTGCCTGCTTACTTCTACATTTCTCTAAAATATGTCTTCTTGAGATATGATGATGATTGTCATTTTATTCAGCTTAAGTTTGTCTTCTTTAACCCCTCTCTATATTGTCTGTCGGTCCTTTCATAATACAAATGCGTTATAAGGTTATTAATTAAAGACAAAAGCAGATTAACAAAATTATGAACAAACAAGCATATCTGGGATTTAAAGGAGAACCACAGCAGGTCAAATCAGAATCACAGCCAAGCTGGGGAAGGGCTGAGCCTGACTGCTCTGGTAACTGAGTAGAAGCTGCAAATGTAGGTAGAGAAAGCTGCAGAGAAAGTTGTGCATGTTCAACCTCAGGATCTGAGGAGGGTGGATTAGATCTCTGGACTTCCCTGGCAGGAGGATCAAGAGGCTTGGCCATGGGAGGAGTAGGAGGTGGTGCAAGAGGAGGGGGAGGAGGTGGGGTCCTGAGAGGAGGGGAGGGGATGACCTCTCCTATGTGGTGCACAGCTGGTGAATCAGGCTCAAACTCAGGACTGATTTCCCCTTCCCTCCACTACTTCTAGATGTGCTTGGGCATTGCCTCCAGGCATGCAAAATTAGAGCACCAACTGTTGTTAGAATTTGTAAAAGCTGCAGGAATCAGAGCTTTCTCTGAAAAGGCATGGTTGGGGGGGGGGGCGATATCTATATTCCCTTGTGTGAGTACCTTGCTCACTTTTCTAACAAAAATAAAAGTAAAAATAGAAAATCCACAAAACAAAGCATTAACAAGATCTTATCCCCCATTTGTCTGGTTAAACAGAATAAAATCAGGAACAGGGTACTTAGGGAGTTTAAAAGATCCTTTTGAAAATTTAAAGTGAAAACAGCCGACACTTAGCAGTACTTTCCAATTTAAGGCAACAGGGCAGGGGAAATCTTACCCAAATGGAAGATCAGAAGATGGATATTCAGCTTTCCTCTTCATGGTCAGCCATCTGTAAGGGGCTAAAATTCTAGCTATACTATCTAAAATCTAATGAGTGGTTACTAATAAATTATAAGCTTTAGCAAATGTATTCAAGTGTTTAAGTATTTATTAAAGAGTATTAGGATCAGAGAGAAAGGTAAAAATCTATTTCTAAGAGACCCCATCATCTGACCCTCCATGGCGAGGTCAGGAACTAATAGAGGAAAAAGCCCTCTGCCAGCATCCACTTCCTACTTCATGTCCTCCTCCCAGAAATGGGAGGCTCCTCAAGTTGATTGGCTGGTAGCCTTGATAGACAGTACCCATGAGCAAATGTCACTTCCTGACACCAAGGACCTTGACCACATGGCTTGCCCTCAGATGCCTTCTCCTCATGGTGGAGCTTTCCTACAGTAGTTCTCCAGCAGGTGGTGTCATTCCAATTGTTACAATTATATATATATACACACACACACATGTATACATATACATATGTGTGTGTATACACACATATACATATATACATACACATACATATACGTGTGTGTGTGTGTGTGTGTGTGTGTGTGTGTGTGTGTGTATAGTTACTCCTTCAAGCACCCTAACCTCAAAGTTCCATCTTGTCCATGGCTAATGATGGTCATATCATTAATCCTGCCACAACTTTTTGTTGTTCAGTCTTTTCAGTCATGTCTGACTTTGTGACCCCATTTGGGTTTTTCTTGGCAAATATAATTTGAGTGGTTTGCTGTTTCCTTTTTCAGCTTATTTTATAGAGGAGGAAACTGAGATAAAGAGGCTTAAGTAACTTGCCCAGGGTCACAAAGCTAATAAGTGTCTGAGAACAGATTTGAACTCAGGTCTTAATGATTCCAGAAAGACAATCTCTATCCACTGTACCACCTAGGTGCCACACTTACAAGTTTTCTATTTCCGTATTATTGAACTATGAAATTTCCTTATCTAATAACACTCTATTGTCATTCTATCTCTCCCTCTACCTGGCAACCCCAAGCCCTGTTCTTCTTCCTCCTTGTGAGCTCTAATGCTTCTACCTCTGGCTATACTATTCTCTCTTCTCCTTCTTGACTCCTTGTGTCTCAGTTCACCTCTACACTGATCTCTTTTCTCCAGTCCCTTTCACCATTAATTGCCACCATTTGCTTCATTTGCTCTTATTAATAGTGATGTGGGAGGCAAAAATGGGTTAATAGAAAAACCTAAGATCTAAGCTCTAACTCAGATATCAGCTCTAAAAGAGAGTCATACCCCACTTAATGGATAACTTATGCTAGGTTTTCGTACCAACATAAATCAGTACCCATAACGGGAACAGAGGGACCTAGGCCAAGGAGACCTGAAGATTATAACAATGATAAAATGACAAGGGTATAGAAATTCTTATAAAAATGGAGATATTTTGAAACTAGTCATGGGAACCAGAAAGAGACATGCTCAGAAAAGGCCAAATTTGTCCCCAGATTCACCTTATGACGTGTAAACCACCAAAACACACCTCCACAGAAAAAGGTACCCACCTCTGGGCTTGGCTTAGGACCCCAGGAACTCCAAATTAGGATAAGCCCTCCCCTGAAACACCCCAAGGTGGAGAATATTAAAATGAGAAGGACAGGCTCCCCCCTCTACCTCCCCAAGGTGGAGATTTTTATAATGAGACTGATAATTAGTTTATCCCTTATCAGTTTTATTCCTTATTTGAGAGATACCTTTCCACTTTTTGGTTTTCTCCCTGTGATCACTCACAGCATTGCAATAAAACTTGGTAAACTGAGTCACTGAGTCTTCTAATTCTTTTGGGACGATTCATGATCAGTCTGACCCAAATTCCATACCACATCATTAGTACTGACTTAAGTTAAGGAAAGCCATGAAACTGTGCTGCCTGAATCTACTACAAATATATTTTGTATTTACATTTATTTTATATTAAATGTATTTTGTATTTACATAATCTCAACTGGGCCTTCACTGTGGCAAGGTAATTTCTTTTTTTTTTTTGGTTTTGTTTTGCTTTTGCCAGGCATTGAGGGTTAAGTGACTTGCCCAGGGTCACACAGCTAGTAAGTGTCAAGTGTCTGAGGCCAGATTTGAACTCAGGTCTTCCTGAAACCAGGGCTGGTGCTCTATCCACTGAGCCACCTAGCTGCCCCCTTTTTTGTTTTTGTATTTTGAGTTATTGATTTGACCTTATCTTTTATTTCAGAATGTTCCGGACACCCTAACTCTTTGACACATTGTCACTTTCTGTAACTTTTATATACACTTATCTTACCAGAAGGGTGAGTCACTCTGTGGATGAAAGCAATGTACTATTAGTTATCTCTGTTTAACCATTCATCATGTCCCTAAGGGCATGAAAACTGCCTTATGAGTGATTATGTTAAGGACCTGTTAAGTAGCATGTCTACTAATTCTGAGCAAGCTGAATTACCATGAATCACCATGTGTATTCTTGAAATGTGTATCTTACTAACAATTCAAGGCCTATTCTGGACCCATATAACATGTTCTAGGTGTTAAAACCAGCTACATGATATATGATGTTGTTCTAATCCTATGTAGTGCTATATTTTTTTCCACTTTCCTTGGTAGTTCTCTCTGAATCAGTGGTCTCTTCTCCAGTAGTACTTGCATTTATCAAGTACTACTGTTTGGGTCTGCTTATCAGATTTGCTTATCTAAATTATTTCATTGCTTTTCTTTTCTCTTTTGTGTCCAGTATTAGATGACTTTGATAGTAACTTTTATTTAATTAAGTTTTGAGATACCATAACATGGATCCTCTTCTTTACCACTATGTCCCCCCCATTATTTCCTTTGATGTTCCTGATCTTTTATTTCTCCATATGAATTTTGTCATTAATTTGTTTAATTCTTTAGAATAATTAGTTAATTTGATTGGCATAGAGCTAAATCTGTAGGGTAAGTTGGGTAAAATTATCATTTTAACTTCATAGCTATGAGGAAAATGATTTCTATAATAATTTTCTGGAACTCAGAGGTGGTGATGTATCAAAGGCTTATTTATTGTCATTCTCACAAGAATCGACAACCCAGTGTGCAGCTGGTGAGTGACCAAAAAAATGGAGTCTCACAGGCCCCTTTTATCCCCTAGTCCCTAACATGAATGGACCCTCCCCTTTTTCATCATTGGTCAGATTACTCAAGGGTTACAATCTATGTGCAAAAACTAGCTAATTGGAATGCACTATTTCTTCTGCACAGGGGGGAGGTGATACAGGGACAATTCTTCAATTCCTCCCTTATATGGACACAGCTCAGGAGCAGACCTAATTGCAACCAGCTCAGGGTTTCCCTGAACCATGTGATTTTGTTTGCTGGGGTCGGGGAGGGGAGGAGAAGGAGACCTTTTTCCTCAAAACAGTTCTGGAGGGAGTGTAATTTGAATGGTGACTATTATATTTTTCTTTCTTTTTTTTTTTTTGCAGGGCAATGGGGGTTAAGTGACTTGCCCAGGGTCACACAGCTAGTAAGTTTCCAAGTGTCTGAGACAAGATTTGAACTCAGGTCCTCTTGAATCCAAGGCTGGGTGCTTTATTCACTGTACCACCTAGCTGCCCCCAACTATTATATTCTTATTGAGAAGAGACCATTCCCTATTTCCTCACAATAGCCATGGCTTAGAATAAATCCACCCACCTACACTGCCTCACCACCACCTTTCTTCTCCTTGGCTTCCCTGGGTGTTTGGGATTCCCTGAGGAGTTGTGATAAAAAGTAATGAGGCACAGCTGTAAAGGTGGTACATTTACCTACCTGTATGACCATCCCTTCGCTAGTTCTTCACATACATCATGCCTACTAACATGGGTATTCCAAAAAGTCTCTGACCTGCCTACTTTTCTCTTCTCTCTCTATACTACTTCACTAAATGACTGCTTATTCAGTCACACCCAAGGCCTGCTCCTGGTTAGTGAACATTTTGTTCTTTAAAAGGGAGAGGATATTGAAAGGGGAACTACTATTTTGAATCTTGTTCTTGCCAATAATGAGGAACTGTTCCGGATATCTTTGCTTCACTTGAAATGATGGGAATCTTTGAGGGAAATGAATATTCCCTTTAGAATTTGTAAAAAAGAAGAGGGGAAATCCAGGAACATACTTACACATAACCTAAATATAGAGGGAATGAATTTCACATGATTTGAGGAAAGGACAATAAGACTACATGAAAACTGACATGGTTATCACCTAACACAGACTGGAAGCTCTCAAGAATGAAATTATAGTGACAATCAATAATTCCATGAGGAACATAAGGGAGAATTATCTAAAAATACCAATGCAGATACACTGAGAACTTGTCAAATAACTCAGATTTTAAAATGAAGTATGCATACAAGTCTAGATTCCTTCCTTATCCCCAATTAATCAATTAATTATTGAACAGAATAAAGTTCTAAATGTGTAAACAAGATGGTTATAACCTCTGATCCTTTATTAGGTTTAAATCTCTTGGCCAAGAAAGAAAGCTATGTGGATTGCCTAAATGGATTAGTCATACTACTTGGAGTATAGTATAAAATGGTAATCGCCCACTATCAAACTCAATCCAGAGGGATCCAGTCCAGTAGAGGAAGATTTCAGTTATTGAGTTGAGGAATCCTGTTTGAGTTAAGCCCTTGAGAGGGAGCAGCTCTTGTGAGAAAAGTAGACAATTTCTTCATGTGTTTCTGTCTCCCTCTGTCTCTATCTTTCTGTGTCATTCTGGTTTTGCCTCTCTCTGTGTCTGTCTCTATCTTTCTGTCTCTGTTATTCTCTATCTCTTTCTCTCTCCTTCCTTTTCTCTTTCTCCTGTTAAGGCCTGCCATTTCTAATAATCAATGGGAAACAGACTGATGGGAGTTTGTGAGCAACAATATTAAAAAAAAAAACAAAAAAAACAAACAAACCCTAGAGACTACCTAATGATAGAACTCAAACAAGGAAGTAGTATTTGGATAAAGATATAGATGATATGCTCACAAAATTTGCCAATAAACTAAAGCTGAGAGGGATAGGTAATATACTGGATGACAGAGTCAGGATTCAAAAGGATCCTGACAAGGTGAATCACTGGGTTGAAATTAATAAGATGAGGGGCAGCTAGGTGGCCCAGTGGATAGAGCACCGGCCCTGGAGTCAGGAGTACCTGAGTTCAAATCCGGCCTCAGACACTTAACACTTACTAGCTGTGTGACCCTAGGCAAGTCACTTAACCCCAATTGCCTCACTAAAAAAAAAAAAAAGAAATTAATAAGATGAAATTCAATAATGATAAAACTTAATTTCCATTTCATTGGTGGTGAAATAACCCCTTTCATTTTTGATTCTGGCAATTTGGTTTTCTTTCTTTTTTTTTTTTAATCAAATGAACCAAAAGTTTATCTATTTAATTGTTTTTTTAATAAAACCAGCTTAGTTTTATTGATTAATTCTATAGTTTTCTTGCTTTCCATTTTATTAATTTCTCCTTTGATTTTCAGGATTTCTAATTTAGTATTTAGTTGGAGATTTTTAATTTATTCTTTTTCTAGCTTTTTAAGTTGCATGCCCAGTTCATTGATCTCTTTCACTTTTTTATTGATGTAAACATTTAGAGATATAAAATTTCTCCTAAGCACTACTTTTGCCGCATCCCATAAGTTTTGGTATGTTGTCTCATTATTGCCATTCTCTTGAATGAAGTTATTGCTTGCTTCTATGATTTGTTGTTTGACCCATTCATTCTTTAGAATGAGACTATTTAGTTTTCAATTAATTTTCAGTCTACCTTTCCATGTCTCTTTATTACATTTCATTTTTATTGCATCATGATCTGAGAAGGATGCATTTACTATTTCTGCCTTTCTACATTTGACTATGATGTTTTTGTGCCCTAATACTTGGCCAATTTCTGAATATGTGCCATGTACTGCTGAGAAAAAGGTATAGTCCTTTCTATCCCCATTCAATTTTTCCAGACATCTATCATATCTAACTTTTTGAACATTCTATTTACCTCTTTAACTTCTTTAATATTTATTTTGTGGCTAGTTTTATCTAATTTTGAGAGGGAAAGATTGAGATCCCCCACTAGCATAGTCTATTTCCTTTTGTAATTCATTTAACTTCTCCTCTAGGAATTTGGATGCTATACCACTTGGCGCATACAAGTTTGTATTGATATTACTTCATTATCTATAGTACCTTTTAGGAAGATGTAGTTTCCTTCCTTATCTCTTTTAAGTAGATGTATTTTTGCCTTTGCTTTGAGATAAGGATTGCTACCCATCCTTTTTTTTTTAACTTCAGCTGAAGCATAATATATTTTGCTCCAACCTTTTACCTTTACTTTGTGTGTATCTTTCTGCTTCAAATGTGTTTCTTGTAAATAGCATATTGTAGGATTCTGGTTTTTAATCCACTCTGCTATTCACTTCTGTTTTATGGCAGAGTTCATCCCATTCCCATTCATAGTTATTATTATGTGAGATATAAAATTTCTCCTAAGCACTACTTTTGCCGCA
This sequence comes from Dromiciops gliroides, assembly GCF_019393635.1. NCBI lineage: Eukaryota > Metazoa > Chordata > Mammalia > Microbiotheria > Microbiotheriidae > Dromiciops > Dromiciops gliroides. The sequence goes on from NC_057861.1 coordinate 275,443,127, forward strand.
TCCCATAAGTTTTGGTATGTTGTCTCATTATTGCCATTCTCTTGAATGAAGTTATTGCTTGCTTCTATGATTTGTTGTTTGACCCATTCATTCTTTAGAATGAGACTATCATTATTCTATTCATTTGGGGGGATCCTGCCTTTGGGGCTGAGATTAAAAAAGCCTTAGGCCTCAGGTGGTTGTTTCTGTGTAAGAGGGGCTGGTGCCCCTCCCCCTCCACTTCAGCTGAGCCAAAAAGCCCTGTGGGCTTTACGGGATGCCAGGTCAGACAGCTGGGGGAAAAAGCCCCAGCTTCCTCTGCCCTGGGGGAATCTACCCCAGAGATCCCAGGCTTGTCTTGCCAGGCCCTAGTGCAGCCCATGTGGAGGTACCAGGTGCATAGCAGGGGGCACAGGCCCCTCGAACGCCCCTGGCCGCAGCCGTAGCCCATGGAGTAGCTTGGCATGTGTGGGGCGCAGGGAGCCCGAGGTTTGAGAGGAGAAAAGGAAAGATATATACTGGGGAGTAGAGATGCTTTAGGAGGTTGGAGAAGATGGACAGAGGGGGGCTGCTACAAGCATGCTAAGGAGACTGAGGCTACATAAAGGGAGAGCCTGATGGATATGGAGAAAAAGCTAAGAGCAAGGAAAAAGGATGCCAGAGGACTAAGAGAACACAAGGAGTTCTGTAAGAGAGAGAGAGAGACGCAGGGGTTCAGTGCAGCAGTACAGAGAGGAAAGTTAGACGGTAAGGGGGAGTTGACAAAGTGAAAAGGGCTTCAAGTTAGGAGAAAGGAGATGAGAAGTGAAAGAGAAGCAGGGGAGCTGGAGTGAAGGAGAAAAAGAGTGAAAGTTGGACAAAGCTGGAGCATACCCTAAGGCAAGAGGCGGCAATGTCCCTTATTATATTAAAAGCAGACAGGTAGTATAATTTGCATTTCTTTACTCTTATCCTTTACATTGATTTTTATAAATAAATTCTGCTTTGGTTATTTAATTAAGCGGCTTCTTAATCTTTTGCTTGTCAATTTGGGAGTAGAGCAGTCTGGAGAAATTTTAAAATGGCCGATATTAAATTAATAGCAGTCAGAAAGCCAGCCAGTCAGAAATCCCAGATTAGACCTCCAGTTAGATTAGGTCCCCAGTCAGATTAGTCCCCCCAAGTTAAACTATTTTACATATGAATGGCGACCCAGATGGGACTTATGACCCAATTATAATTTTTCAAAGCTTATAATTTTTCTAAAGATATAATTTTTTTCATAGATAAAATTTTTCATATAAGCACAGCTATAAATTTTTTCAGATTAGATTAGGATTAGTTAAATTAATTTTTTTACAATTATTAACCATCTGTATCCCTCCATTTTATTTACCCCTTTTCTAATTTTTCCCCTTTCTTTCCCCCATTCCTCCTCACCAATGTTTTGCTCCTTACCCCTGCCTCCCCCAATCTGCCCTCCCTTTTATAAGCCCCCCTCTTTTCTTTACCCTTTTCTCCCCTGCTTCTGCCCTCCCTTATACTACCCCCTTTACCCCTTACCCTTTTACTTCCCTAAAGAATAAGCTAAATTTCTTTATCCAAATGAACATATGTTATTCCTTCTTTGAACCCAATCTGATGAGAGTAAGGTTAAAACAATGGTTATCCCTCCTTTCTTTCCCTCTATTGTAATAGATTTTTTGCACCTCTTCATATAATGTAATTAACCCCATTCTACCTCTCCTTTCCTCTACTCCCCATAAACTCCTTTTTTTCACCCCTTAATTGTCTTTATATCATCACATCAAAGACAGTTTATATTTATACCCTCTGTGTATATTCCTTCTGTCTGCCCAAATAGATATACAGTTCTCAAGAGTTATAAGTATTATCTTCCCATGTAGGGATGTAAACAGTTTAACCTTATTGAATAACTTTTTTCCCCCGTTTACCTTTTCAAACTTCTCTTGAGTCTTGTATGTAAAGATCAAATTTTCTATTCAGTTCTTGTCTTTTCATCAGGAAACCTTGAAATTTCCCTATTTCATTGAATGTCCATCTTTTCCCCTGAAAGAGAACGATCATTTTTGCTGGATAGTTGATTCTTGCTTACAATCCAAACTCCTTTGCCTTCTGAAATATCATATTCCAAGCCTTGTGATACTTTAATGTTGAAGCTGCCAGGTCCTGTGCAATCCTGACTGTGCCTCCATGATATTTAAATTGCTTCTTTCTGGCTGCTTGGAGCATTTTCTCCTTCACCTGATAATTCCAGAATTTGGCTGCAATATTCTTTGGAGTTTTCCTTTTGGAGTATCTTTCAGGAGGTGATCTGTGGATTCTTTCAATGATGATTTTATCCTCTGATTCTATAATATCAGGGCAGTTGTTCTTGATAATTTCCAGGAATATGGTGTCTAGACTCTTTTTCTGATCATGACTTTCAGGCAGTCCAATAATTCTCAAATTGTCTCTCCTAGATCTATTTTCCAGGCCAGTTGTTTTTCCAATGAGGTATTTCACATTTTCTTCTATTTTTTCATTCTTTTCATTCTGCTTGACTGATTCCTGGTGTCTCATGGAGTCATTAGCTTCCTTCTGTCCAATTTGAATTTTTAAGGCTTTGTTTTCTTCAGTAAGGTTTTGCACTTCCTTTTCCATTTGGCCAAATGAATTTTTTTTAATTTTTTTATATTTTTTGTTAGTGAGGCAATTGGGGTTAAGTGACTTGCCCAGGGTCCCACAGCTAGTAAGTGTTAAGTGTCTGAGGATGGATTTGAACTCAGGTACTCCTGACTCCAGGGCCGGTGCTCTATCCACTGTGCCACCTAGCTGCCCCTCAAATGAATTTTTTTAAGGAATTGTTTTTTTTCAATCAATCTTAGTGCTTCCTTTTCCAAGTTTTTTATTTTTTGTGCTTCCTTTTCCAAGCTGTTTATTCTTTGTGCTTCCTTTTCCAAGCTGCTGATTCTTTTTTCATAATTTTCTTGAGTTGCTTTCATTTCTCTCCCCATTTCTCTCAATTGATTTTTTTTTTTGGTGGGGCAATGAGGGTCAAGTGACTTGCCCAGCGTCACACAGCTAGTAATTGTCAAGTGTTTGAGGCCAGATTTCAACTCAGTTCCTCCTGAATCCAGAGCTGGCGCTTTATCCACTGCGCCAGCTAGCTGCCCCTGAATTGATTTTTTAAATCCTTTTTGAGCTCTTCCAAGAAGGCTTTTTGGTCTTGAGACCAATTTATCTTCCCTCTTGAGGCTTCACATATAGGTAATTTGAGAATATTGTCCTCATCTGAGTTTGAGTTTATATCTTCCCTGTGAACATAAAAGCTCTCGATGGTAAGAGCTCTTTTTTGTTTCTTACTCATATTGCAGCTTATTTTTTTTCTTTTCTTTTCTTTTTTTTTTTTTTTTGTGTGGTGCAATAAGGGCTAAGTGACTTGCCCAAGGTCACACAGCTAGTAAGTGCCAAGTGTCTGAGGCTGGGTTTGAACTCAAGTCCTCCCGAATCCAGGGTCAGTGCTTTATCCACTGTGCCACCTAGCTGCCCCTGCAGCTTATTTTTTTAAAGTTGAGGTCTGCTCCTGTGGCACAAGGTTCACTGTTTCAAGCTTCTTGTGTTGGGGGATAGCAGCTGTGTCACTGGCTTTCTACTCTGATGCTTCTATGCCTTTTGGATTTTGCACTACCCTGTAGTCATGCCTGTCCTGTGGTTGGCCCTCCAGCTGGCAGCTTACCCTCTCTGCTTGTGCTGGTGTGCCTGCTGTGCCACCAGCTTGCTGATCCAGGATCAGGGGGGCCTCAGTTGCTCTGATGTGACCAAGAGCTTACTGCTGACTTGCCCAGACCCCCTCTGTGCTGCACTGCCATGTCTGAGCTGTGCTGTGTTCCCCTTTTGCCCGAGTGAGACCAGTCTTTCCTGAAGTCTTCTAAATTATCTCAAGTTGGAAGATTGTGTCTCTCTGTCTTTTTGTAGGTTCTATAGTTTCAGAACTAAGAGGCTTGATTTAAGGTTGTTTTTGAGGGAAATTTGGGAGAGCTCAGGCAAATTCCTGGCCATCATCTTGGTTCCACAAATCCACTTATCAGGATTCCTAAAGGAACTTTGCATGTTTAGCCTGCAGAAAGAAGTGGGGAGACATGATAGCTGTCTTCATGCACTTAAAGGAATGTCATATGGACAAAGTATTCGACTTGTTTTGACCAATTCCTAAGGGCAGAATCAGAAGCAAAGGGTGGAATTTGCAAACTGGCAAATTTAGGTTTGATATAAAAAACAAATTCCCAACTAATTGTTCAAAAGTAGAATGGACTGCTTCAAGAGACTGTGAGTTCCCTTCCCTTAAATGTATATAATTATAGATTTGCTTACCAATCTGGGGCATTCCTTTCATATGTGAGTTGGATTAGATATTAAGTGAGGTCCCCTTCCACTCTTAAAATTTGTGATTCTGTGATGTTTAGTTGGTTGAACAAACCATTGAATTAGTCAGAAGTCCAAATAAAATGGAGCAGTAAGTGGCATAGTGCCTAGAATCAGGAAGATCTGAGTTCAAATTCAATCTCACACACTTACTAGTTGTGTGACCTTTCACTTAACTCTGCCTCAATTTCCTCATCTGCAAAATAAGCTGGAGAAGGAAATGGCAAATCATTCCAATATCTTTGCCAAGAAAATACCAAATGGAGTCTCAAAGTTTCAGACAGGACTGAAATGACTGAACTACAACAGCATATATAAAATGGCCAGTCACTGTAGATGGGTGAATTGGGCCCAGAATTAAATAGGAGGAAAAGAATGGGTTAACTTTTCCACTGATTTATCCTAAGGTACTCTTACTGCCAAAGTTCATCTTTTAAAATCCTGGTGTTATATTGGTGGTGCTATATGACTATAAGAAATGGGAAAGGGCAGCTAGGTGGTGCAATGGATAAAGCACCGGCCTTGGATTCAGGAGTACCTGAGTTCTGTGAGATTAAAATTGGATATTAGATCATAAATCTCCCCTACTTAACCTTTCCCTTAATTTATCTCCCAGAGTAGCAAATGGAAGAAGCTTCTGGTTTTCTAGATAGAGCCTTTATTGTATGGTAGTCACAAGGTGATGTTGATTAGAAGGATAGGAAAGTAGAAATACAATACAAATCGTCTTAAGTCTAGGCTTAGTCTGTATTCTGTATAAAACTCACCAAAACCCAAGGCCACTTTTGGGGAGAGAGACCGAGTCAAGCGCGTGCTGTTAACCGAGAGCCGGGCTGAGTCAAACTCCAGTCCGTGTCTGTCTGTGCAGCGCAGCCAGGAGACCAGTGGAGCAGGAAAAAGCTTTCACTTCCGTTCTCTCCTTGCCTTTTAAGCTCGCACCCTGGAAGTCAGAAGTCGAGTGCTCAGCAGGCAATGCTCCTCCCCAAAAGGGTGGTCCTAAAAAAACCCCAAAACTGGCGTCTCTCCATTATCTAACCGACTGTTAAAACTTTTTACCACAGTTCAAATCCGGCCTCAGACACTTGACACTTACTAGCTGTGTGACCCTGGGCAAGTCACTTAACCCCCATTGCCCTTAAAAAAAAAGAAATGGGAGAATAGTTGAGTCAGTCATATGTGTGACTAGAAAGATGTATGGCAGGTATAAACAGTTGGCAAATGTTCTGGCATTGATTTTTGTGCAAAAAGTGGACATAATTGAAATCATCAAAGATATGAATGGTTGGAAAAGGAGGTGATCCAATCATATTATTAGAATCAGGGGTAATAGATTAACAAGTTAAGCATTATGTGTTGATAACAAAACAAAAATAGTGAAAGACCTTCCAGCATGTTCTATAGAGGTTTTGAAGAAGACACTAAAAAAACATGGATGAGAATGAGATTAGCATACACTTGAAAGGTTACAAAGCAGTTTCCTTCAATAACTCTTTCAGGTGAATGTTGCAAGTGTTAATGTACCCATTTTACACATAAGTTCAGAGAAACCAACTAATGCTCAGCATGACAAAGCTACTAAGTTTCAGAGATGGAATTTTAGCTCAGGTTACTCCTGACTCTGTTTTAATTGTTCTTTCCATTAAATCATACTCCCTTCAGGCCAGTCAGAACACAGATTCATTTAAATATGAATGCCTTTGTAGAAAATAGTTTTCAAGTCTTAAAATTTTCATTTAATTGTTGTCAGCTTTTATTAAATTCTTTTGCCTTGACTTTATGTTACTATTTTTATTCAATTTACAATTTCATTTTTTATTTTCTGAATTTTTTCCTTCACAATTCTTAGTCTGTCTAAACATTAAAAATAATTATACTATTTTATATTTTAATCTTAAAACTAAATGCAAAAATAATTAGAAAATAAAAGAAACAAGTCTATATTATCAATAATAAGTGTTATTTATAGTATTCTTTGATGTTTTTGAAGTGACTGGGCAAGGTAGTTCATGTCTATAATTTTTCTTACTGGGGAAGCTGGATCTATTAAGTTTGGGAATTCTGAGCTGCAGCGAGTCAAAGTCAAATAGATGTCCACACAAAATTTTGCACCAATATAGGCATCTTCTAGGAGTAAAGAGTTAACAGGTTGCCTGAGGAAGGGCAAAGGCCAAGGTAAGAAATGGAGCAGGTCAAAAGTCCAATGCTGATTATTATTGGGATTCGGTCAGTAAATGACTGCTAATAATCTCCTTGCTGATTGTTTCTTGACAGAAAGAATCAATTATAACTGTAAGGACTCTTTCTACCTTAGGGTATTGGACTATAATTTTAGTAAAATTTGCAGTTCAAACCCTGGGCTTTCTGTGATCTATTTGTATGGACACAGGGCCAATATTGCCTTGCAGCATCAATTCGAAGGCCTGTTGGAACAGGAACCCTGCCCCCCATCCACCCCCATGCATACTCCTTTTCTTAACCTGTTGTGCTTTCTTCAAAAAGAAAAGAAATTACTATTACCAAAAGCAATTTCTACTGACCCTTTAAGATCCCAAATCATTGATTCTAGCTGAAGATATAACAGTGGTAATTTGCTAAATATGTATAGGTGCCTTACATTTTATGTGGCTGTTGTAAAAATAATAATAATAATAAAACATGTAAATGAAATGCTATTGTTCTAATAACTTCTATTATATAACCAAAGATATGTTTCTGGAGCAGGGCTCCCTCAAGAACCATATCTAGCTTGGAAAAACAAAATCAACAAGATAGCTTATGCTATATTCTGGACATTTCCCAAATATTCTTTTTCCCTCCCAGCCAGCTGCAAGAAAGCAAAACAGATTTTTCTTGCTTCAGTCCCATGGTTTATCTGCCTGGTAAACAATTTACCAATCTGCTGCCTAAAGGCTTGGTCCAAAACAGTTTCTTCATTGTGGGGCAGTTACATGACGTAGAAACTCCAGCATTTTCTGTTTCTCCAAAAAATTATTTTCCTCTTCTTTTTTTTTACTCAGCTGAAAATTGATAGCCTCTATATTACTATACAGTTAAAACAAGAACAAGAAGAAATAATAATAATAACAACAACAACCAGAAAAAGAAGAAGGAGCATTTAAAGAGTGCTTTAAGGCTTACAAAACATTTTACAAACATCTTGTTTTTGTTCAGTTGTGTTTAACTCTTTGTAACCCCATTTAGGGTTTTCTTAGCAGAGATATTGAAGTGGTTTGCCATTTCCTTCTCCAGCTCATTGTAAAGATGAAGAACTGAGACAAACAGGTTAAGTGACTTGCCCAGGGTCACAAAGCTGGTAAGTGTCTGAGGCTGGATTTGAACTCATGAAAGTGAGTCTTCCTAATTCTAAGCCCAGTATCTATCTACTGCACTGTCTAGCTGCCCTTCTTATACTATCTCATTTTATCTTCACAAAACTCTTGAGAAATAGGTTCTATTTTTATGTCCATTTTACAGATAGGGAAACTACGGTTGAGAGTGGTTAAGTGATTTACCTAAGGCAATACAGCTAGTAAATATCTGATGCCATATTTGAACTGAGGTCCTTCTCACTCTAGACCTAGTACTCTATCTAATGTGCCACCTAGATGCCCCTACACCCCAGCCCTGCTATAAGCCTGGTCCCTGAAGCCATTGTCTAAAAGAACAGTTTTGTGGAGGTGGAACATAGCAACAGGAGAGGGCTACAGCCTCTATCTCCTCAGCAGGAAAGGCTCCTGAAGACCTAGAAAAGATAGTTCTCACCATCAACAAATATCATTGGCATTGTCGAGTAGTTCAACATCAGAAAGAGGTATGCTCTTTATTTTAAAGTGGGAATGACAGAGAAAAAAATGTATTATCATTTGCTTTATTGCTACATTCTAAGGCATAGGAAATTTCCATTTGTTTGCAGCTGAAATCTATATCTGTTGTCTCCCCTAATTAGAATAATAAGTTCCTTGAAATAAGGGAATGCCTTACTTCTCTATTTGTATTCCCAATGTGTTTTTTTTTTTTTTTGCACAGTAAGCACTTAATGTATTATTTTGCTTTTATTCATTCATAGTGGGTAAAATACTGAGCTTGGAGTCAGGGAGACCTGGTTTCATATTCTACCTCTGACATTTACTAGCTGTAAGACCATAGGTGAGTACCTTAACTTCTTCTTCTTCTTCTTCTTCTTCTTCTTCTTCTTCTTCTTCTTCTTCTTCTTCTTCTTCTTCTTTTTGGTGAGGCAATTGGGGTTAAATGACTTTGCCTAGGGTCACACAGCTAGTAATTGTTAAGTGTCTGAATCTGGATTTGAACTCAGGTCCTCCTGAATCCAGGGCTGGTGCTCTATCCATTGTGCCACCTAGCTGCCCAGCCTCAACTTCTTTATGCCTCAACTTCTTCATCTGTAAAATGGGGATAATTATCCCTAGCTATTTCCCAGGATTATTTTGAGGCACAAATAAGATAATGTAAAATATGATGCAAATTTTAATATCATTTAAATTATGTTATTGTTATCCAAAGACAATCCTGGAGTGGTTGAGAAATGCTCATTATTAAAAGCTTAGCCACCAGGTGAGAATAGTTCTGGATCTGGTCTCTCTTGAAGACCATGGAGTCATTCTATGAATCAGTGGAGGGAGTACCCACTTGTTTCTTATAGTACTGAAATAAGTATTGGGTAAATGCACTGCTTAGGACCCTCTTCTCTTTCATGTGATGACTTCATCCTCAGGTGAGAAAGTGTGGGAAGGGGAAGCCATGAGAAGATTGAGCAGAGATAATATTTGAAGTAGACCATGTGGTGACTGGAAAAGAAAATTAATGAGAGAAATAGGAGTGCCTTGACACAATGACCATCCAGTTGGGATCAGATAATAAATCTGAAGTGAGCACAATCAGTAACATAACATGACATCCTCAAAATCTCTTTAGTGATTTATGAAATAGAAGGGAAGGACATTTATGAGGCTTGGGAAGGTTTGATAAGAACAATATTTTTGAGAATAGAAGATAGGGTTGAGTTGAATTGACTCACCAATGGGTCAAGATAGGAAAGGGAGGAAAGTGTAGCCAGTATATGGGGCAAAGGCCAGGGAAAGTACTAGGTGTTAGAGAAATAAAGTCAACACGAAGACCAAGAAAAAAATTAGGAGTCAAAAGGCATATAGAATGAAGGAATGATAAGAGTTTATGTTTAGATAAAGGAATTTCAGAATTAATGAACATGAAAGTAAAACATTTGTGGGAGTATAGGTATTTGACTATCTGTGTGTGATTGAGGCAGAGTGAAGGAGTAGGTCAATGGACTTCAAGACATTGAGGGTTTGGGAAGTTAGGCTATTTGAGAGAATATTGCATATTGGTTGAAATTCCCTAGTGTGAGGGTAGGAGTTATAGTAGAAAGAAAGCTAGTAAGTAAGACACTGAATTCATTGAGAAAGGAAGGAGAATGCCTGAGAGTAGGTAGACAATGGCCACTAGAGTCTGGATTGGGTGATAAATTTGGATAGCATGACCCTCAAAGGGGGAGACATTGCTGAGTAGTAGCAGTGGTATAAGAGAGAATCTGGAAGTGGCAAAAAGGGAACAAGGAATTATGATGAATCCCCCACCAAAATCAGAGAGCTGAGTTTCTGAAAGAAAGAGTAGCCAATTCTGGAAAGAGTAGCCAGGGAAAGAATTTTGTCAAGGGGGAGACAGATCCTTCACAATCTGACCCCAAACTACCTTTAAAACCTTATTATGCAGTACTTTCTCTACAGTATATTCAAAAGGATTTCTTTGCTATTTTCACATATACCACTTTATCAATTGTTTCCCTGCCTTTTTGCTGACTATTCCTTACCTTTTGAATTTACTGCCACCTCACCTTCTCCTTTGAGAATCCCTCATTTCCTTCAAAACTCTGATTATGATACTTTCTACATGAATTCTTTCATGATTTCTTTTTGTTAGTGCTTTACCTGCCCCACATTTGTATTTATTTTTAAAATAGCTTTATGTTTGTTGTCTCCCCCTTCCCAATAGAATGTAAGCTTCTTGAGGGAAGAGACTGTTTACTTTTTTTTTTTTTTTTTTGTATTTTTGTAGCAGAGTGCTATCTGGAAAAGTTGATTGCCAGGTGTGTGGCTAGAGGATTGAACTGATGTTTCCTTTCCATAAATCTGAGTCAAAGGTCCCAAGGAAGTAACATTTAACTCTTTATCTGCCTGTTCTTTCTTTACCATTCTTCCCCTCACCCCTAGCATGATCCCAAATGTATCTCATTCAGTCATATACTTGAAGTGCAGCTTCTATAAATACACAGTTACTGGAAAATTTGGTAAAACAGAAACATTCATTGTCAATGCTCTGTGCTTATCTAATGCCATAGCCACAGATAATTTGGAATTTAGACGCAAGGAATACAAAGATGATGAAGTCATAGCCCTGATTCTCAAGGTGATAATGATATGTTAGGTGAGATAAAGAACAGTACATCCATAAACAGAGTTCAAATTAGGATGGCATATGTGTCTATCTTGTCTTATCTGTGTCTACCTTGCCCTGAGAAGCAGCCTTTAATTTAATTTGTTGTTGTTGTTGTTGTGGAGTCATTGTCAGCCATATCCAACTCTTCACAACCCATTTGATGTTTTCTTGGTGAAGGTACTGGAGTGGTTTGCCATTTCCTTCATCAGTTCTGAGGAAGAGTAAAGTGATTTGCCAAGGGTCACACAGCTTGTAAGTACCTGAATCCAAATTTGAATTCAGTTCTTCCTGACTCCAGATGCTAGTGTTCTTCCATATATGATTTTCCACTTACTTTGCATATATTGTATTTTGTATTTACTTACATGTATACATGTTATATCCTCCCTGTACAATATACATTTCTTTATGGCAGGGGATTATTTTTCTATTGCTAGCAACTTGCCTTGAATATGCAGCTATCTCTTTCACATTGTAGAAATTATGGGCACGTGGCCCCTGTGATCTGAAAAACATGCCTAAAACGTTTTAGCCCTGCCTATGTGCCAGACAAGTTTGAGTTATTATGGTATTAAACTATAAAATATGTTGATATTATACAATACTATACATATATTTTATGCATTTCTGAGTTTCTAATTTTTTTCTGTGTCATCTACTTTTCATGTTGTGTGTGACTTCCACAAAACTCCCCACAAATTCCCATTTAATTTCTTATGCTGACTGATGATATATAAAAAATATAATGGGGAAAGTCATGATGTGGAAGGGATACCTGTGGTAGGTGCCTATTAAGTCTTTGCTAAATTGAATTGAATTGCATTGCATTGAATTGATACAAAAAGTCCAGGTCTGCATATATAATATGCTACTCTTATTATGTGTTCAAAAATGTTTTTCATCCTATCACATTATCTATACAGAATAAAGATTAATAAAGGAGAAGATAGGATGTTAGCCTGACTATATTGATAACCAAACAAGGCATCTTTTGTTTGGAAAATCTACCTCATTATAGTGGAAATAAAAACTCAGAAACAAAGATGGAAAGAAGGAAAAACCAGAATTTCATGTAAAGATGGAGCTGTGTGCTAAACTGCTGGCATGACTACACATGGTCATAATGCAGGTGGGATCAATTAGAAGTACTTGAACAATTACTTTCATACTTTCTTTTTCCATCAAAGCAAAGGTGAACTTAAAAGTGCTAATGAGACAGAAACTCTGTACATTTGGTGAAAGTGGGAAGATGGAGCCAAGTCAAAACAATGGAGGAGGGGAAGCAAAGATTATAAACAGCTTGTTCTCAGCCAAATAGACGAAGACACATTATTTTAAAAAAACTTATGAACAATGCAACTTTATGAAATCTGGAAACCCTAGTTCTTTGAGTCTCACAGGACATAACTAGAAAGCTCCAGTAAGTTATCTTGACATAGCTCTTCCAGGAACAGCCTTTAGGGGAATGAACAAAGCATGCTTTGGAGCTAGGCTGACTCATCAGCATCCATCAGTTTGCACATAACTGGAAAGTACAGCCAGGGATAGGAAGTTATAAAGAACATTTGTTTATATTCATGTTCATCCCTAAGCAGAAGAATCAATATGATTTGGGGAGGAATAGCAATTACTTTTCATGAACGGTATTCTTTAGGTTTTTCCTGGTTTTCACGAAGCCCTGAGAGTTAATAGTTGAAAATTTTTCCTAACAAAGAAAGCTAGTTCTCTTCCAAAACTTTTTTGCAGGCACACTGATTCTAAAGTAGTCCTGTCCAAATGTGCTAATTTCAGGCACCCCTTTGTATTGAAATTTAAACTATAAACATAAGATCCCCCAGAACCCCTTGTGAAAAACCCTTGTGTGTTCACAGATGAAGCCATATCTAGTGGAGACTTTTCACCTTTGAATACTAATTATTTATATTCTTGTCCTTAGGGAATGTGCAAGTAAACTAGTGATTTCTTCAGAACCATGAGAGAGGAAAACACAACAATGACCAACTCATTGGGACTAGCAAGAGAAATAACAGTATGTTGTTACACGGTCAGACAGAAATCTGACTGTGCGTCTCTGATTCCTCATTAAAAAATAAGTTGTCTTTGACAGATGTTTTAGAGTTGTATTCATTTTTAACTTCAGCCATATGGAGTCACAGTGGAATGAAATTTCAGCATAATATCCAACTAGTGCTATTAAAGAGCATATGCAATGACCTCTATAATGATAACAATACTAATAATAGATAACATTTACTATGTTCAAGGCACTGTGTGGAGTGCTTTATAATTATCTCACTTGATTCTCACAAAAACCTTGGGAGGTAAGTGCTATAGTTATCTTCATTTTACAGATGAGAAGACTGAGACAAACAGGTTAAAAGAGAGAGTGCATTAGAAAAGAATAGAGACACTTCAAAGTTAAGTTTTCAAGGAAATGGACAGATAAATGTCAGATGGCTTACCACTCTATTACCAATTATGCCTCTTCTATATTTTGTATTAGTTTAATAGAATGATATTCTTTTTTAAAGCAATAGTAGGACTAATATTAATACTATTGGTAATAGCTGACATGTATATAGTGCTTTAAATTGTGCTTGAAAAGTTGTGAAATGTGTTACATTTTGCTTTTACATTACAAACTTTAATGTTGGCTTCAAAGGAGCCCTGTAATATAGACACACACATATTATTATTCCCATTTTATAGTTAAGCGAACTAAGGGTCAAAGAGTTCAATAATTTTCTCATATCATATAGCTGGTAATCATAAAAAGATCTTGAATGCAGATTTTTTTTTCTGACTGACTAGAATTCTATACATTCTACCACAAGGAAAGAAACAGAACAGATCTATTGGAAGAGAGTATTAAGTCACATAGCCATTGCTCACCAAAACTAGCCTTGAACAGTGCATTTAAAAGGAGGAGAGAGAAGTCTTTGGTGCTTTTAGAAGAACTTTAGCCATGGTACTGTGGGATTCTGTCTTTTCTTCTGTGTATCTGGATTGAAACTCAGACCCTGCTATGAAGCATCTAATTTCTATTGGGTGTTTGGGTGCTCAAATCTGTGCACGCTGGTAGAGAATTGTGGAAGAGTGAACTAAACAATTGGAGGCATAGTGAATTTGTGCTTGTCAGACACTTCTCCCCAAAGGTTTGCCAATTACAAAGGCAATAAATAGCTTATTCAACCAACAAGCATTTTAAAAAAAATTTTATTCATGTTTTATTTTTCTTTACTTTCATTTCTAAAGCTATCCCTCTTGTAACAAAATATTTAAAAGAAAGGGGAAAAAAGAAAGTCATTTAGAAAAACTAATATATCCATTGAGTCTTACAGCATATAATTTAGTCTTCCACATTCACAATTCTCTTTTTCTCCAATGAAGGGAAGAAAGTGTATTTTTCTTAGCTCTTCTTCAGGAACAAGATTGGTTGTGATAATTATATGTTCTTTAGCTTTTAGTTATTCCTTCTGTTTACATTTTTGTACTTAACTACCTATATTGCTTGCTTTGAGAAAATAATTATTAATAATGGCTTTCTTGGGGGGACTCAGAGATCAGTTTCTTAGTCCTTTCTACCCTCCCACTCTCACTCCAGAGAATACAGTTCTCCTTGATCTGGGACTGATGGGATTAAACCACATCTGTATAATGAACTTTGCCTTGAGCAGCTTCAGTGTGGCTCTTTTGTATTCTTTTCCTTGACACATCACCTGTAGAATTCATTTTAACTTAGACCACCTTCAAGGCATGTCGACCAATGAAAATGAGTGATGCTAACCAATTAGCATTGATCAATGTATAATGACCCATCTCTATCAAAAGAGGACAAAAACCCTTGAAAGACACCAGTAGGGTCCTTTTTGGTTTTAGAGGTCTTTTGGTCTTCTGACTTCTCTTAGGTCTCCTTGAGACCATGTGCTATCTCTCCGGGAGACAGCATGGGTCTTTTAAGGCTTTTCTCTTGCTAGGTTAACTGACAGGCTGAAGCTCTCTCCCTGCTTTCTCTAACACACACTCTGAGACCATGAGAAGTTAGGGAGACAGGTGGTCAAACCTTTACTGGTATATAATATTGAAATAATTAAAAATATGTGCATTACTAAAACTGCTATCTATAACAATAGCAAATTAAATTAAACAAAAACACATTGCATACCTATGTGCTTCACTCTTCTTCAGTTGATGTCTTTTGATGCTTCTCTGAATTCCTAATAGTTATTGTTCCTTACATCAGAGTAGTATTTCATTACATTCTTGTACCACAATTTGTTTAGCCATTCTTTAGTTGATGGCCATTGACTTTGTTTTCACTTCTCTGATCCCACAAAAGGTGCTATACTAAATATTTTGGGGTATATGATTTTTCTTAATATGCTGCAAGTACACACACACACACAGAACAGTAAGATCTCTGAATCTATAGTAGAAATTGCACCTGCTTTATATAATCAGAGCTACTTTATTTCTACAGACTCAACTCCTGACTCTCTAGACTCTATCTACCATGCCATAGAAGCATCCTCTCCCTGGAAGTTCATGTCATACTGGAAGTATTCTCCAACCCTGTGGTCTCTACCTTTAATTGGTTAGTTCTTCATTTTAAGGAAAATATTCAGGACAGCTATGGATTTATTCCTCTCTTGCCTCTGTTACCAGCACTCCAGACTTTCTCTGTCATGGCCCCTGGGGCATTCCTTCCCACCCACATGCTTCTTTTTATGTGTTGTCTTTTGCTACTAGAATATAAACTCCTGGAGGACAGGGATTATCTTTCTTTCTCTGTGCATTTGTATTCCCAGCACTTAGTACAGAGCCTAGAAGAGAGTAAACATAATACAAACACATTAACTTGAATTGCCTTTTTTTTGTTCTTGTTTTTTTGTCAGGCAAATGGGGTTAAGTGACTTGCCCAGGGTCACACAGGTAGTAAGTTTCAAGTGTCTGAGACCAGATTTGAACTCAGGTCCTCCTGACTCCAGGGCTGGTGCTCTATCCACTGCACCACCTAGTTGCCCCTGAATTGGCTTATTTTTAAGGGGCTAGGGAGGCTGATCTTGAAATCATTTTTGGTTTGACTCCCTTTCTGGCTGGGACATCAAAAGCCCAAAAGCCTATAAAAAGGTGCTATCAGTGGTCTTAGTGGAATTCTCACTGGTCTTTGGGAATACCTTTCTTACCTACCATGAATGGTTGATGAGCTGAAAATAGAGGAAAGGGGAATAGCAATTTCTCTAAATTAGTATCTTTTAGCCCTGGGAATTGTATTTTTTTATATCATTCTAACCAAAGTTCTTTTTTGTTGTCTTTTTGGTTTACAATTGTTTCATTGCATTTTGATCTTAAGTATGACTTCACTGGTCAGACACAGACCTTATACAGAATAGATTCAAAGGGGATGCACATTTTGGGTCCTTTTTAGCATACTGTAATTCTAAATTACTATCTAGACCAGTTGGTTTAAATCACAGCTCCAAAAGGGCATTAGTATGCTTGTCTTTCTACAACTACTTCAGCCATGATTATTCTCATCTTTTCTCATTTCTATCAATTTGTAGGACATGAGGTAAAACCTTAGAGTTTTTAAAATTTCATGTCTCTTATTATTAGTGATTTTTCACAACCTTAAAACTGTCATTATTAATTTGTGATTCTTGTGAGTAGTATTTATTCATGTCCTTTGATCATTTATCCATTGGGGAATGACTCTCAGTCTTATAAATTCATTTTAGTTCTCTATGTATCTTGGTTATCAGATCCTTTTCAGAGATATCAGATAGAAGGATTTTTTAAAATTTGAAAACTTCCCTTCTTAATACAGTTTCATTGATTTTCTTAGTCCAAAAGCTTTGTAATTTCATATGAGCAAAATATCTATTTTATCTTTCGACATCAACTTTAGCCTTTGGTTAAGAATTCTTCCTTTACTGATGGATGAAAAATTACCTGATCTGCTTTATGTGGGTTATATATTTTGAGCATCTTATGGTATATGGTGTAAAATGCTGTTCTAACTGGATTAAGGCCACATTGGTTCATAATTTTCCAAGTTGTTCTTCTCTAATAAAGAGTTTGCAATGAGTAATTTATGTTCTATCTAAAACTGGGTTATTGAATTTACTTGTTTCTTATTCTATTCAGCTAACTATCACAGTGAATAGAGCACTGGGCTTGGAATGAGGAAGATTTTTCCTTGTGAGTTCAAATCTGGCTTCAGCTGTGTGACCCTTGGCAAGTAACTTAACCCTGTTTGCTTCAGTTCCTCATCTGCAAGATGAGCTGGAGAAGGAAATGGCAAGTCCTATAGTATCTTTGCCAAGAAAATCCCAAACGGGGTCACAGAGAGGTGGGTAAAATAGAAACAATTGAACAAACGAGCATTCATCCTTATCTAGTATATTCCCCTTCTCAACATTTCTATTTTCAACCTGTACACAATAACTTTCATGATTCTCTTTTTTTAATAGTATAATTTGAAATCTGGACGCAATCTGTTTTTTTTTTTTTAGAAATTATTTCCCTTGAGATTCTAAATGTTTATTTCTCCAAATGAATTGTGTTATGATTTTGTTGACTTTTATAAAATATCCTTTTGATATTTTGATTGGTATATAATTAATTTTCTAAATTAGTTTAGTATAATCTTTGTTATATACACCATGAACATTGAATATCTATCTAATTATTTGACTTAGCATCTAAATGACCATGTGAAATGAGGCAGAGTGAGGAATAGAGTATGACTATGAGAAAATATTTTTAAATGACTGGCCTAATTTGGGGGGACTAATCTATGGACTTTTGACTATTTGGCTATCTGACTGCTATTAATTTAATATGGGCTGTTTGTAAAATTCCACCACACTGCTCCAGTCCCAAATTGATAAGCAAAATATTAAGAAGCCTCTTAACTAAATAATCCAAGCAGAGTTTATTTATGAGATACTATTTAAAATTAAGAATACAGGGAAATAAAATGTACAACCTGACTGTATTGCAGTGCGTCTCTTTCCACTGCATCTCTTTCCCACCTACTGCGCCTGGAACTTCTAATCTTGTCCGCCCAGTCTCTATCCTGCTCCTAGTCCTTTAGCTTTCTCCTACGTCTTTGTAGCCCCTGTCTCTCATCTGCCATCTCCAGTCCTTCTGTCTGCCTAATTCTTTAGTCTTCTCCTGTGTCCTTGTAGCCCCAGTCTCTCCTCTGCCCTCCCTCTGTCTAACTCCCAGGTCTCTATATATTTTCCTTTTCTCCACTCAAATCTTGGGGCTTCTTGCACCTACACACCAAGCTAATCTGCCAGCCAGAGCTGCAGCTGGGGCAATGCTAGAGCATCCCATGCCTCAGCACAGGCTACGCCAGAGCCCTGGCCTGGATGAGCCCTGGATCTCTCGGATAGTTCCGCTCAGGGTGGAGGGAGCTAGCGCTCCCTCCCCCCAGCTGTCTGACCTGGCGTCTTGTACAGCCTACGGGGCTTTTTGGCTCAGCTGAAGCAGAGGGGGAGGGGCACCAGCACCTGCCACACAGAAGAGACCCTGAGGGCCTAAAACTTTCTAATCTCAGCCTAAAGGTGGGGTCCCCAAATCAAAATAAATTTCCACAACTATGAGGTTATGAAACTGGGTGACTAAAAAGATGGTAGTACTTTCTTTTTTATATTTAATTTATATTTAAATTTTTCTCAATTACATGTAAAAAAAACCCTTTAGCAATTAAAAAAATTGAATTCCATATTCTTTTCTGCCCTCCTCCTCCCCTTGGGAAGGCAGGTCATTTGATATAAATTATACATGTACAGTCATGAAAAATATTTTCATATTATCCATGTTGCAAAAGAAAATTCAGAGCAAAAGAAAACGAATAATAAAGAAAGTTTCAAAAAGGCTCCAATCTGCATTGAGACTCCAACAGTTCTTTCTCTGGAGGTGGATGGCATTTTTCATCATAAGTCCTTCAGAATTGTCTTGGATCATTGTATGGTATGGTATGGTATGGTATGGTATGGTATGGTATGGTATGGTATGGTATGGTATTGTTTTGTATTGTATTGCATTGCATTGCATTGCAATCTGATGAGTATGAGATGACTTTTGACAACCTTAAAACTGTCATTATTAATTTGTGATTCTTGTGAGTAGTATTTATTCATGTCCTTTGATCATTTATCCATTGGGGAATGACTCTCAGTCTTATAAATTCATTTTAGTTCTCTATGTATCTTGGTTATCAGACCCTTTTCAGGGATATCAGATGTTTTAACTTTCATATCTCTGATCAATAGTGATTTAAAACTTTTAATATGACTATAGATAGCTTTAATTTCCTTATCTGAAAACTGGCTGTTCATATCCTCTGACCATTTACCAACTGAGGGATGACTCCTATTCTTATAAATTTGACACCATTCTCTATATATTTGAGAAATGAGGCCTTTGTCAGAGAAACTTTCTATAAAATACACACACACACACACATTTCTTGTTTTCCTTCTAATTTTGGTTGTATTGCTTTCCTTTGTGTAAAATCATTTTAATTTGATCACCAAAATTATCTGTTTAACATCCTGTACTACTTCATATATCTTTCTTACTCATAAATTCTGACAGATAAAACATTCCATGCTCCCCTAATTTTCTTATATTTTATGTCTAAATAACATACCCATTTTGACTTTATCTAGATATATAATATCAAATGTTGTTTTATACCTACTTTCTGCCAAACTGATTAATAGCTTTTCCAGAAATTTTTGTCAAATAGTGATTTCTTATCCCCAAATCTTTGGGTTTGTCAAACACTAAATTACTATGAAAATTTACTACTATGTGTTTATCTAATTTATTCCACTGATCTACCACTCTCTTTCTTAGCCAGTACCAAATTGTTATGATAATTACCTCTTTGCAATATGATTTGAGATCTAGTACTGCTAAGCTACCTTTCTTAACTTTTACCCCCCATTTATTCCTTTGATCTTCTTTATCTTTTATTCTTCCAAATGAATTTTGTTATTATATTTTTGGCCCTATATAATAAGTTTTTGGTAGTTTGATTGGTATGGCATTGAATAAGCAAGTCAACTTAGGTAGAATTGTCATTTTTACTATATTTGCTCAGTCAATGAACTATTTCATATTTTCTTTTTTTTCTTCTTTTGATTTTATTGTTTCTTGATATCTCATGGAGTCATTACCTCCCACTTGCCCAAGTCTAATTTTTATGGAATTATTTTCTTTAGTAAGCTTTTGTACCACTTTTTCCATTTGGACAATTCTACTTCATAAGGAGTTATTTTCTTCAGTAAATTTTTTTAAAGTATTTTTTTTCTAATTACATGTAAAATATTATATATATATAATATATATATATATATATATATATATATATATTAATTTTGAATCCCAAATTCTCTGCCTTGTTTTCCCATTCTCATTAAGAACGCAAGCAATTTGTTATAAATTATACATCTTCAGTCATGCAAAATATTTCCATTTTGGTCTTATTGTTAAAGAAAACAGTTAAAACAAAAACCAAAACAAATTAAATAGTATATTTTGATCTGCATTCAGATTCTATCAGTTATTTTCCTGTGCGTGCAAGCATTTTTCATCATGAGTTATTCAGACTTGACTTAGATCATCATGCTGCTGAGAATAGCTAAGTCAATCAGAGTTGATCATTGTACAATATTGCTGTTACTGTGTACAATGGTCTCCTGGTTCTGTTCACTTCACTTTCTCTCAGTTCATGTACATTTTTCCAAGTTTTTCTGAAAGCATTGCTTCAGTGAATTTTTGTACCTCTTTTGCCACTTGAACAATTCTGATTTTTAATTAATTTAATTCAGCTTTTCTTCACCTCTTCAGTGGATTTGTGTTCTCCTTTTACCATTTGTCAAAATCAGTTAAGATTTTATTTTCTTCAGTATTTTTGTCCCTCTTCTACCAAACTATTGACTCTCCTTTAATAAATTTGTTGCATCACTCTCATTTCTTTCCCCAATTTTGTCTACTTCTCTTATTTGATAAAAAAAAATTTTTTGAGCTCTTCTGGGAATTCTGGGGTGGGGGGAGACTGTGAACAATTCACATTTTTCTCTGTGGTTTTACATGTAGCTATTTTGATTTCATTGTCTTCTTCTGTGTTTGTGTCTTGATCTTCCCTGTCACCATCGTAACTTTCTAGTCAGAATCTTTTTTTGTTGTTTACTCATTTTACAATTTATTTCCTGACTTATAACTTTATGTTAAAATTAGGCTCTGCTCCCGGGGTGAAGGGGGTGCTGCCCCCAGCTTCAGGGCTTTCTTGCTGATGTTTTCAGAGCTATCTCTGGGACTCTGTAGGTTTTTGTTGCTTTGAACATGGCACAATCTAAGGAGAGGTGTGGCCACTGTTCTCCTGACATATGCTCTGGTCTTTACCCAGGAAGAAAACATTTTCTCCTGCAACCATTAATACTAGTCTTCCTCCTTATACTTGGGGTATATGAGGATGTTTAGGGAGCATAGGGAACTCTGGTGTGAGGGCTTGCTAATCCCTTTTCAAGACTGCTCATCCATCATTGGTGTTCACCTTCATTTAATTCTCACTTGTAGTTCCAAGAAGCTATAGCATGCTCAGTGTCTACACCCTGGCAAAGTGTCTGGGCAGATGGACTAAACCAGGTTGAGAGTAATCAACAGGCCTCAAATTTATGGGTAAGGTAGAGGGATATCTACTACAAGCATGGAAAGACTTACCCTGGCCACATGGGTGGATGAGAACAAATTGTTCCAATACCCATGAAGGTGGCTAAATCAGGTGCTGTGGAAGGCTTAGAGCTTGGTCTGACACAGAAGACACCAAGGTCATCCACTTCATGCCAGGCCATCACCAGTCATCCTGAATTTAGTCTTGCTACTGGATTTCCATGACTCTGGGAGAGGGAGTGAGGCTGAAAACTTTGAGCAACTCTGCCTCATTTAAATCCAATTCACACACAAATTAAGACATCACTTCATGGTGTCATTGCCCCTCTCCAAAAATGAAGGATGACCACCAACAAGTACTTCTCCTGGCACTGGGACAGTGACCATGTCCTTTGCTCTCCTGAAGCCACAATTGTTATTGCATCCCTATGTCTTGCAATTGAGACCAAGGTCCTGACTCCACTATGAGTCATCCTTTCACCCCTGGAAGCATGACAAGTTTCCTCTTCCCCTGTGGCCTTAAGTGTTATTGCTTTTTTTTTGGCCCTGGGACTGAGGCTCAGAATAACATCTGGGCAATGCAACCCACCTCCAGCAAAGGATTCTTTGCAATCTCCTTCCAACTAATGATCCAACCATCACCACCATCCTACATGTCCCGAGAGCTCCTGAAGTTACTGTTGCCACCAGTGTAGCCACCTCTGAGGCCTATTACTGTCTCTGGGTGTGGGCATGGCTTGTGTTTTGTGTCCATCCAGACCACCACCGTGGTAAGACAGACCTTTTATGCTGACCTCCTAAGTTGTCTTGGGCTAGAAAAGTGTTTCACTCAAACTTTTATTTTTTCTGCTGTTCCAACATTACATATGAGGTATTATTGCAGAGTTATTTACAGGGGAATTTGGAGATACTCACCTGAATCCTTCTCTACCCCCACCATTTTGACTCTGCCTCTCCAATAGTGGTGGTTTCAACAGAAACAGGGAAGTTAGGAAGTTAGCATAATACTTTTACCTTAAATTTAGAAGCAAGTTGTATCTATACCTCTACCATGATAGTATAGCACCTATTGAAATTTCTGTGGTGTTATTCATACTCACACAACCCACAACATTGCTTACTTGGGAAAAAATATCTTTATTCCTCACTATCTAATACTAGACAATTTGGCCTGAAAAAATGCTGCAAGGATTCCGATTCCCAGTTGACAAATATACCTCTTCACTCAATCCCTTTCCAACAAGCATGGGACAATACTGAAGAGAGCACTATTAATATAAAGGCCAACTTTCTTTTTACTTTTACTACAAATAAGAGACCAGTCTCCTCAATTATTTGGTAAATTAAACAGCTATGTGCCAAACATCTGTTTTCCCCCAAATGCAGATTGTTCAATAAACAGATTAGACAGTCCATTTCTACTCATTACAATTTGGTGAACTGGATTCATGGAAAAGATATATTTTTTCCTTTAGTTTTTGTAAAAATCTGAAAATAAAGCTGCATTTCTAATCAGTGTACATTCCTTTGGGCTTTTAGTGAATATTTATCAGTTATTTATACATGATGTTTATATGTAAATCAAAACTGAAGTGGTACTTAATGCAGATGGATGAACTAGTACTGAGAAGTTGGAGAATAGGATTCTGGCTACTTCCTATTCACATGAGGATTCATTAGGTTTACAAATAAGTAAAAATAAAAAGTGATATGATATATGTAGAACTGCATGAGGAGTCAGGAGCCTATACCCGCTCAACCTAGTGATTCATTGGGTGATAAGTGAACCATGGGAAAATGAAACCAATTAAATCCAACAAATCTTTATTGACTATCTACACAGTCCCTGTTCTCAAGAGGTTTATAATCTAATAAAGGAGACAAGACAGGCACATAGATGACTATAGTTCAATATAGAATATATGTTCCAATGGAGAATTACAAATGAGATTCTATGGGGTTCAGAGTAGAAGAAGATTCATCTGGTTTTGGGGATGGGAGGAGTAGGAGATACTACATTAGGAAGATGGTATTTAGATTGGGTCTTGGAGGAAGAATAGGACTTTAACACACTTAAGTGTGAATAAGAGAAATGGGAAAGCCATCCCAGGAGTAAGAAACAGAATGAGTAAAGACATAAAGGAAGAAAGGCAAAAAGAACAGTTTAATTCAATTGAATTCAGTTAACATTTATTAAGTGTTTGCTACATGCAAGGCACTATTCTGGGTGCTAAGAGCATGAAAAAAAAGAAGAAAGAAAAAAGACAGTCCCTTCCCTTAAAGTGTCGACCTTCACTTATGGATACAACATTTGCATAAATAAGAAAATAGAAGATAATTGAGAGGAGAGATGGGGAGAGAGAGAGAGAGAGAGAGAGAGAGAGAGAGAGAGAGAGAGAGAGAGAGAGAGAGAGAATCTAACAATGGAAAGGGTACGAAAAAGGAGGTGATAAAAGACATAAGCTTTGAAAGAAGCAAAGAATTCTAAGAGGTAAAGAGGAAAATAGAGTACATCCCAGGCATGGACAGCAGCCAGTATAAAGATGTGGAAGAGGGAGATGGCAAGTGAATTTAAAGGAAAAGCAAAGAAATCAGTTTAGCTATAATGGAGATCATGTGAGGGGAAGTATTGTGTGTGCGTTTTTTTTGTTTTGTTTTGCTTTTTTGTTTTTTGGTGAGGCAATTGGGATTAAGTGACTTGCCCAGGGTCACACAGCTAGTGAATGTCAAGTGTCTGAGGCTGGATTTGAACTCAGGTCCTTCTGAATCCAGGGCCAGTATTCTATCCACTGTGCCACCTAGCTGCCCCGTGCTTTTTTGTTTTTTTTTTTAAGTTTGGAAAGGTAGTCTGGTGTCAGATTTAAAATGTCAAAGGGGGACAGTTAGGTGGCACAGTGGATAGAGCACTGGCCCTGGATTCAGAAGGACCTGAGTTCTAATCCAGCCTCAAACACTTGATATTTACTAGCTGTGTGACCCTGGACAAGTTACTTAACCCCAATTGCCTCACCCACCAAAAATGTCAAAGAGTGGAGTCTATACTAATGGAGTTTAACTAGAATCCTGAATACAGTATGTATAAGGGAAAAGTCCGTCATAGAATCAGAGTGTGTAGTTGGAAAAGACCTTAGAGATCATCTTATTCAATCACTTTATTTTATAAATTGCAGGGACTCGAGCCCAGAGAATTGAAATAAATTTATCAAAGAATGATGGAATCAAAAAACATAGTCAAGTTCTTTTTAACAGCACATATATTAATGCTGAATATAATGAAAACAACATTTCTAGGTCTCCTCATTATAGTTCTATTGTATAGATGAGTTCAGGAAATTGTAGTTTTTCATTGGAATTCAGTTGGATTTGCTACTGTCATTAGCAACACTAACTATGTGAATGTATGTGATTTGGTGTAGGGGAACAGTGTGTGCAGGGCAGAAAACTGGTGCAGCCATTGTGCTGGCAAATACACAAGGGTTACAATAATCTGATATACTTAAGGAGTGAGGAAGATAGGCAGGTTTCTTTCCAAAAACATCTGAAGGTGAGTGAATAGGTAATGGGATGTTCATTACATTGAAACAATGCAGCCTACATAATCCGAGTTGTGCACATTCATTCCCTTTTATGTGGGTCACATTCTTAGGACAGCTCTAAAGGGACTTCTTTCTTCCAGATCTCCTCAGTTTCCAAGAGCATGTAGAAAGACTTACTACAAATTCAGTATAACAATACAACCTTTCAGCTCAAGCCTTATGATTCTGATTTCATTATTAGACATATAAGAAGGGCAAGTTCAGTTCTTGTTCCATGTCTGATATGTCCCTTAGAAATTATTCCTTATCTTTCTGGACATTTATAACAGCAGTCAGAAAACTTGTCAGTAAGAGTTAAGGTTAATGTCATAAATCTCCCTTTCCACCCATAAACCTAAGATGAGATTATTTAAATGGTACAATAGCTGAGAGAATAAATGTAGTAATTATTAGGGGTAATGGTATATAGAAGTTATGACAGAGAAAGCAAGGTAGCATGGTAGAGAGACCTACCAAAAATTCAACCTCCTATCATCAGGTCTATCATAAGAACTTCCAGATCTAAGATTCTGACCAATCCCTACAAACACCCCAATATTCACCTTATCCATTATGCTTTCTACACTTGGAAACTTGCATGGAGTTCTGGAATGATGGCTAATGGTTATAGAATATAGAATGGAATGATCTGATAAATAGAGTATTTTGGTTAATTGAGAGTTAGCATGGAGTCCACTTTTCAAAGAAACAATACAGCAATATTAAAAAAAGACCCAACAATTTAATTCAATGTCTCAGCACTTTAAAACCTTGCAGATCCACAATGTTATCATTATGAACATAAATTATCATGGCCCAGGATAATTTTAGTACTTTTAGAATCATAAATTTCATCAATGAAATTTAATAACACACACTACAACTGGCTATCAAATCAATATCAAATCAACTATTAATTTTTATCAAATCAATATTGCCACTGTTACTGGAAAGATTGTGTCCATCTACTCTACTGTGGCTCTACTCACCATTGCTATAACAGCTTAAACCCAGATACCGTTCCCTGGCTGCCACTGTCCTTTATGTGTTGCCTCCTCTATTAGAGTATAAACTCTTTTAAAATAAGGATAATCTTGCTTTAAAAAATAATACTATTCCCAGCCCTTAGGATAGTGCTTGACATGCAGTAAGCAAAATGCATTTACATTATTCATTAATTTGACTTTGTTGATAAATTTCATAGTGGACAGAGCACTGCATCAGGAGTCAGGAAGACCTGAATTCAAATTCAGCTTCAGATATTTACTGTGTGATCCTGGACAAGTCACTTAATCTCCCTATGCTATAGTTTCTTCAAAATGGGGCTAATAATGAGATAATAATAATCCTTACCCCCCAGGTTCATTGTGAGGATCAAGTGAGATAACATTTATAAAGAACAGTCCTAGGCGCATATATATATATACACACACACACACACACACACACACACACACACACACACACACACACACACATATATATGTATACACACACATATATACACACACACATATACACACACATATATACACACACATATACACACACAAACATATATATACACACACATATATATACACACACACATATATATACACACATACAGATATATATATATATACACACACACACATATATATATACACACACACACACACATATATGTCACTTAATAAATCCTTGTTTCTTTCATTGATAGTTTTGTGAGTTCATAAGATAACAAATATGGAGTGGAAGTGATCTTAGAGGTCTTCTAAGCCTTTGTTTTGTTTCCCAGATGTGAGAAAATAATGGGATTTGGCAGATACCCAAAGGCCCCACCTGGAGATTAATCTAAAATGATTGAATTAAGTGAGAGTGATTGACTGCTGATTAGCCTACTTCAAGTTAATTAGATTGTAACCACACCTGGCTAACCCTTAGGAAGGTATTGTTCTCAGAAGCTAAGGACTTTGAACTCAACTGGAGACCACCTTCAAGGCCAGTGAACCAATGGATTTGGATGATGCTTGAAGCAGTGTGTAAGGACTGCCCATACTCCAGACCTATAAAAAGCTTCCACACAGTTTGCTGGAGAGTTCATGATTGAAGCAGGCTAGTGGCGGAGGGCTTGAGGAAGAACCAGACTAGGCTGGGACTCTAGGCTAGATAGGCCTTTTCTTAACTCCATGTGTTCTTTTTTTCTAATACCTGGCATGCTTTAATAAATGCTTAATGCCCAAAGACTGGTGCTAAAGCTTCTCATTGAAGGCAGCCACCCATTTAGATTTTAAACATCACAGTTGGCGAACTGTGAAGGGACATAGATGAGGAAACTGAGGCCTAGAGAAGTTAAATGACTTGCCCAAACTGGAAAAGAAAAGGTAGTAAGTAGCAGAGCTTGGTTTCATTCTCAGGTCATTTAATTCCAAATCATGTGCTTTTTCTTCTTTACCATGCTGCCTTTCTATCAAATTCACATACTATCCTTTTCCTAGGTAACTTCTGGCCCTGAAGGGAAAGATAACTTCCCTGGCTCTTTGCCTCTTTTCACATCTTCTTTCAGCAACTAGGTTTCATGGGGGTGCCCGTCCTCAGAAGCTTTATAGATGGTTTAACAGAAACACAAGGCCCAGAGCTTCTATCCCACTTCTTCCTCTGTCCCCTCTGTCACCAACCTAGTGATGAACCTTTCTGGTCATAGCTAGGCTGTTCCTTGATCATCCCGTTCCATTTTGACAGAATCTCCCATATCTTGAAATCTTGAAATCCTCCAACAATCCAGCATTACATATGCAATAGTCCAAGTAGGACTTCATTGTATAGTAGTACCATGAGAAGTAAAAACCCACCTCTGCTTATTTGTATTTTTAAAAATTCTTTTTGCGGTTGTTTTTTTGGGGGGGTGGGTGGGGCAATGAGGGTTAAGTGACTTGCTCAGGGTCACACAGTTAGTAAGTGTCAAGTGTCTGAGGCAGGATTTGAACTCAGGTCCTCCTAAATCCAGGACCTGTGCTTTATCCACTGCACCACCTAGCTTCCCTCTATTTGTATTTTTAAATATTTAGATAGCCTTGATTATTTCAATATCCTCCAGCTATTCCTCATTACTTATTGTTTGTTTGTTTTTTGCAGGGCAATAGGGGTTAAGTGACTTGCCCAGGGTCACACAGCTAGTAAGTGTCAAGTGTCTGAGGCCAGATTTGAACTCAGGTCCTCCTGACTCCAGGGCCGGTGCTCTATCCACTGCACCACCTAGCTGCCCCTATTCTTCATTACTTATAATGAGATACTCAGAGCTTTTTTCCTTCCTTCTATTCCAGTAGCTTAAGAGTAATGGTTGCCCATTTCTTCCCCACCAATCAAAGTCAAGGGTATTTGTTACTAACAGTCAGAAAGGGAGTCTGAATAGTTCTAGCTAAAAAAAATGTCGCCCATGCTTTTCTTAGTCAGACTGTAGTAGACTTCACCTTTGGGGTTGTTACCAGCTGAAATTTGTTTTCATTGGCAAAACTCAGCAGACATATGATTCACAATTTCTTATGTCACTAATATTACTAATTAACCATAGTAACATTTTTTAATTTTCTTAGAGATGAAATTCATTCTCCTTTGTTAGTAGAAAATGTCCTTTCCCACATTTTCTATTGGGCATTCCTATATAAAATGAGTGAAAAATCCTCAAAAGAACATCTGTTTCTTCTTCTATACTATATGATAATGTCTTCATATCCACACATGGTGATTTCATGTACTTTGTATGTTTGTTAGCGACAAATAGCAGGGCCTATTACAGTCACATTTTAGTGTGCATTAAACATCTGGCATCAACAAAAGAAAACAGAAAAAACCCACCATGGTTGTACTGTCAGATTTAATAATTCAGAAATATTAATCAGCTCTCATAATCACCTACAGTAACTCATGCATGATTGGCCTGTGTTCCTTTTTTTTTTTTAAATAATTGATGCAACTTTCTGTATTCTCTCAGTAGAAACTCCAAAGCACAGATCTCTAACCAGGGAGAATGTTCTCACCTGTCTCCACTACTCCTTGACAGCTACTGTTTGAAACAGAACAGGAGAAAAGCATAGCATCATCTATGTTGAGCCAGTGTTGATCAGTAGTATGTTGGCATGTCTTTATTCAAAATTAATGTTTCTCTGCCTGGGCCATGACCTAACAATGATGCTAGGCCTTCCCAAGTGGGAGACTTCCAATCATAGATTCAGATATAAGCTTTCAGAGTTAGTGGG
This sequence comes from Dromiciops gliroides, assembly GCF_019393635.1. Taxonomy (NCBI): domain Eukaryota; kingdom Metazoa; phylum Chordata; class Mammalia; order Microbiotheria; family Microbiotheriidae; genus Dromiciops; species Dromiciops gliroides. Next base: position 275,472,483 of record NC_057861.1, read on the forward strand.
AGCTGGGGAAGAAACAGCAGGTTCAGCACTCAAGGGAAGGACCATCATTATATTACTCTATTAGCGGTCACCGCCAAGCAGTAACAGTAACAGGTGACAGGGCAATCTTGGCCCAGCTGTCTCTGCAAAATCAACTGCAGCTTTCTAAGCCTTATTTGCTCAGAGAATAATAGAATAAAAATGGCAGAAGTTTCTCAAAGTTTCCCACTTAAGGCCACTCCATATCACAACCAATTCCAAGTTTCTACATCTGCACTTGGCATTTCCTATCCCACAAGGCAGTCTTCTTCATTTCATAGAATTGCACTAACTTAAAATGCCTTTCTATTATCCTGTCACATTTTACCAAGCATTAAGCATCTGGTATCAACAGACTAAACAACACAGAAAGTGGGATTCTGCTGTCAGACTTAATAATTCAGAAATATTAACCAGCTCTCATAACTATCAGTAGTTTTTCATGTGTAATTGGCCCTTGATGTGCATTTTGTACTTAGGAGTAGCTCTCAGCATACCAGTTGAAGATAATCACACACCATACTTCATGTAACTAACACTTAATTTGGCTAAATGAAATCAGTTTATCAGCAATAGTTTCTCTGTGCCCCAGAAATCTTAGTTTGTTAAAAAAAATAACCAAACAACAGTTTTCAAAAAATGAAATGAAAACACTATATGCAATAAAAGAAGAAGAAAACGATTTAGCCCTGAGCAAACTTGAGAATGGTGGAAACTGAGCTGTGTGCAAGGAGACCACGGAGCTCCTTACCTTGATCAGTAACCAAATGACTACTGCTTGGTTAACTGTAAGCTTCAGTTTGAGACCTTTTGCTCCCATACTTAATTAAAACAGCATTGCTATCTGTGCTAAGTATCTGAGGTGTAACACTGCAGATCTAGTAGAGATCTGTTTCTTAATTGGTCCTTAAATAGGTTAATTACATTCAAAGAATAAACCATTGCTGGTGAAAGCCAGAGCTGAGTAACATAATCCTTAAATGAGTTGGGGTTTTTTTTGACAACATTTCCACTAATTACCATTATATAATTTTATATGATTATATTTTGATTCAATTTAGCAATGAACCCATTCAGGGGGGCAGCTAGGTGGTGCATTGGATACAGCACTGGCCTGGAGTTTGAAATCTGATTTAAAATATGACCTCAGCCATGCACTAGTTTTGTGACCCTAGTGAAGTCACTTAACCCCTATTTGCCTCATTTCTCATCTAGGCAATGAGGACACACTGGAGAAAGAAATGCAAACCAATCCTATATATTTGCCAAGAAAACTCCATTAACAAGGTACATGGGGCCACTTAGAGTTGAATGTGGACTGAATGACTGAACAACAAAATCCATTCATCTACATTACTATCCTTGGCACTGGAGAAAAAAAAAAAGACAAAATTGAAACAGTCCTTGACCTTAAGAAGCTCACATTCTCACATGTAAGAAACAACAAGAGTGAGTAAATGAATGAATGAGTGAATAAATGAATGAAAGAATATTTATTATATCCTTGATATATGCAGTCCCTGGGGTTATGGATAGAAATTAAACATAGTCCCTGATCTCAGAACTCACATTCTAATGGGGAGAAAAACACACGTAGAAAATTTGATGGTCTTATAATTTAAAGGCCATATCTTTAGTCAAGGAGACTAGGAATAAGTGTGCATGAAGTTCTACTCTTTGGTAACTCCTATATAAACTTCTATTAAGAAGGAGTTATAGCTTGCAATATGATAGATTGTCTCCCAGATTGTCTCTTGCTATTGTCATCCACCTGAATGTGCCCTATTAGTAGGGACATGGGGAGGTCCAGCATCAGCTTACATCCTTGATGAACAATGTTTGTGTATTATAAAAGATATGTCCATAATCTTATTAATCCATCCTGATTCGATCTCTTCAATTCCTGAAATAATGATTGCAGCCATGATGTACCTGTCTTAAAGACAGCATTTGGAGGAGGTTGTACTTGAACTAAGCCTTGAAAGAAGCTAAGGATGTCAGGAGGCAAACTTGGGAGGAAGAATATTTAGGTATGAAAACAGCTTGTGCAAACAAAGGCTCAGAGGTGAGAAATGGAAACTTGTGCACGGTGAACTGAAAGGAGGTCATTTGTTGGAATGGAGAGTTTGTGAGGGAAAGTAAATTAGTCTAGAAAAAATATATTAGAACCAGGGGGTAGACTTTACAAAATGAAGAAGAGTCTGTATTTTATCTTGAAGTTATAGAGAATGAGTGAATTTTCTTGAAAAGGGGAGTGACATATCAGATCTGTGCTTAAGGAATATGATTTTGGCAGGTAGGTGGAGAGTGGGTTATATTGTGGACTCTACCGGAAAGTTTACAATTTTGTCTGTGCATATGAAATAAAATTTTGGCTAGAACCCTAGGAGAATGAGTCATGCTATAAACCCTACTCTTTGGGATAGACAAAAGCAGTTCTAACCCTCAAATAATACCAGAACTTTAAAATGTTTAAAACTATTTCACCCAGGATATTTCTATATTTTATATACATTATTAAGTTGAACACTTTTGAAATAGTATTTAACTTTGTCTCATTACAGAGTGATAACCAGAATGTCATGGTTTTTTTTTTTAAACGAAACTGTAATGCAGGCATGTTCCCAAGTTTGATGTAGGTATTTATAGCTGTTAGCCCCTATACTCATGTTGCCACAGTGCTGTGCTTCATGAATGTACAGTTTTTCTCTACCTCCTTTCCTTCAAGCTTGTCGAATATAATCTGTCAATATATCTGCTTGAAGAAGCCTCTTTCTCCCTCAAATTTGTTGTTTCTTTGGATAAATTCCAAATTTGTTAAAGATGCTTTCCTCCTGAAAGAAATAATTTAGGGTTCAGAATAAGGACTTTATTTTCTTTTTTAATTTATGAAATAAGCATTTCTGCCACATAGTAGAATTTTTAAAAATATTTGCACATGAAACTGCAAATCTGTTATGTACAACTTGCTATTCCATTTAAATATAAAAGAAAGTTATCATGTAACTTTTTCCCTTTCCTTTTCTTCCTGACTGCCCTCCTTCCTCCCCCAACCATTAGAACACAAATATATATTATGCATGCATGCATGTATTTTTATTTATCATGTAAATCATTTTATGCAACTTCTATTCATCAGTTCTTTGATTACAGATAATATCTTCCATCATATGTCGTTTGTAGTTAATTTGGTATTTATAATAGTCAAAATGAACTTAGTCACTCAAAGTTGTTTGGCTACATTTGTTTTTTATTTGTACAAAACCTAAATGTAATCAAAATTATTCATTTCACATCTCACACCACTTTCTATCTATTGTTTATTTATAAATTATAAAATCTCAGATTTTATGAGCAGTTATGAGTCTGTGACTGACTCTTCTATAGATATAGTTCATAAGATTTGGCATTTGGACTTTGTGACCACTATTTTGTTGTCATCTTTTTAAAAAGCACTTTCAGTTTATTCATGGTGTTATGGTTTCTAAAATTACAACATTTACAGATTACTCTCAGTTTATGAGGAGTCATTTTTAACAAGTAAAATACTTGTGTAAAATTAATATCATCACCTTATCTGCAAGTTTGTGCAATATTTCACATCTGAGGCATCCCACTTCCCTAACCTATTTTTTTTTTGTTTGCTTTTAGAGGCAAAAAGTGACTTGCCCAGAGGCACACAGCTAATTAGTGTCTCAGGTCTGGTGCTTTATTCACCACACCACCTAGCTACTCCATTAACCTATTTTTTGTCCATATTTTCTCCTGAAAGATTATGCTGTTTTGTGGGGTAGTTGATTCTTGGTTATAATCCAAACCCCTTTGCTTTCTGGAATATCATATTCTAAGTCCTCTGCTCCTTTAATATAGAATCTCCTAATTCTATATAATCTGACTATAACTCCTTGATATTTGCAGTGTTTCTTTCTGGCTGTTTGCAGTATTTTCTCCTTGACTTGGTAATTCTGGAATTTGACTACAAATTTCCTTGGAGTTATCATTTCAAATCTCTTTCAAGAGATTATTTTTTAAAAAAGAGGTTATCAGTGTTTTATTTCAGTACTTTTTTACTCTCTGGTTCCAGGATATCAGGGCAATTTTCCTTGATAATTTTTTGAAAAATACTGTTTGGACTTTTTTTTTTGATAATGGCTTTTAGATGGTCCAAACATTCTTAAATTATTTCACCTGGATCTATTTCCAGAGCAGTTGTTTTTCCAATGAGGTAATTACATTTTCTTCCAGGTTTTCATTCTTTTGAATTATTTGATTGATTCTTGATATCTAATAGAGTCATTGGCTTCTACTTGCCCAATTTCTAATTTTTTAAGGAATTATTTTCTTCAGTTAGCTTTTGTATCTCTTTTTCCATTTGGTCAGTTGTACTTTTAAGGAGATTATTCTTCAGTGGATTTTTGTACCTCATCTTCCACTTGATTCCTAAGTTATCTTGGGCTTTAAAATGTTTTACCCCTTTTTTGTGTGTTCTATATTTCCAGAATTCATTTTGAGTAATGATTTAAAATTGTTTTATGGGAAATTGGGGAGAACTCAGATAACTCGCCTGCCTTTTCTCTTGCCATCTTGGCTCACACCTCCTCCCCCTAACCCCCAGTTGTTTGCCTTTTGTTCTTAGCCTTATTAGATTTATTTGTGTCCAATACTTTAAAATTTTAAGTAATCAAAATTAGTCATTTATTGTTTTTAAAGTATCGATATCTATGTTTTCTCCCTCCAACCCCATTCCCAAAAAAGAAAACAATTTCTTAGAAGAAATATGATATTTAAGCAGTTACATTTAGGTCAAGTACACATTTAGAGTCTATTTTTGTATAAGGTATGATGACTATTTACCTATTCAGAGATTATTTTTGTTCCTAATTTTCTGATACACTCATATTAGGTGAGGTTACTAGGCAGCTGAGGTTAAAGTAAAATGTATAAAATATTATACATGGTATAGTAGGGAAAGTACTAGATTTGAGGTTGGATATTTGGGTTTAAATTCAGCTCTGCCACTCACTACCTGTGTGACCTTGGGCAAGTCATTCATCATCTTCATCAATTGTGAGCTTGTTAAGGACAGGGACTGTCTTTGGCCTTTCCTTGTATCCCCAGGGGGTTAGGATTAATGCCTGGCACATAATAGGTAGTAAATAAAACTTTACTGATGACTAACTGGATTTTGTTTCCTCACTTATAAATGAAGTGGTTGGATTAGATAGGTATCTAAGGTCCCCTTCTAGTTCCAAATCTATGATTCTAGTAATGACGAATCTTTAATAAGCTAGATGAGGTTTCATAAGAGCACATTGTCTAAATGTATTCTACAAGTGTGTTCTATAAAAGTGATGATGTGAAGAAATGTATTTAGATAAGCTTATGCCAACTCAAAATAATGAAACTATGGAACAGAGCATATTTGTATGAATATATTAAAATGATTTTAAACTCAAGTTTAGTCCAGTGATTATATTCACAGCAGGAGATGCAATAATGTATGTAATTTTCTTATGTGCTTTTTTAGCGTTTGAATTCCCTGAAAAAATATTTTTCTTCTATAACGACACTTTAAGTGAGAGAAACAAAGATAATTGGGAATAGTATGTATCTCATATACCATTACCACTTAAATAATAAAGGAATAAAATGTTTACCAACCATCTCTGATATTTGACAAGTTCTGATTCTTGAAAAGAAGTAGATTACCCATGTACTTCACCCCATCTCTTTCTCTATACAAAAATATCTTATGGGACATCCCCCAAGGTTGGTCCTTATTGCTTAAAGGAACACTGTCTGATTGAAGATCTGAAATAACTGAATATATTTGTGTGTGTGTGTGTGTGTGTGTGTGTGTGTGTGTGTGTGTGTTTGTATGAATGAATGGATGGAAGGACAGGAAATGGAGAGAAGGAACAAACATCAAGGTTTCCCCTAACATCTAGGGCAGCTGGAGGGGGGGGGGGATGCAATGTCCTAGAGAGAGGATACCCAAGTAAGAGAAGACCCTAACAGAATGACAGCATAACAAACGATGCCAGCATGGAGCAGTGAAGCAGATTTTGAGGGATTGTCAAAGTGTGCTCCAATACAGAACATTCATCAGTTAGGGGGAAGATTCTTTATCCAGCAACTTTTAGTGAAACATTAAAATTCTTTAGGCTGCTGCGATTTTTCTCTAGGGATATTAAAATACTATTTCCTCCCTTTCCCAGATTTTTTTCCCATTTGGAAATTGGGAAGAACAAAGGCAAGGATAGTCCTTTGAAATAGAGCACAAGGTGATAGATGAACTGAAGATCAAAGCCTTCTCATCCTCCTGAAGTGATTGGCTCCATGACTGGCCAAATTAAAAGCAGTGATAATGTCTTCTCTTTTGAATTTCATGGTTAAGATATTGATCATATGAAGGAGTTTTTTCAGTCTTTACAGGTAGAGGGCCCAAGAAAGAACTGAGTAGTGACTTCTGGAATGCTACTTATTTAAAATATTTTAGTCTCTTCCTAGTTCAAAATTTTTACAATTGTTACTTCAAATCATCTTGGAGAGAAAGTCATGTCAGAGGGCATGGGACACTAAGCAGTTTTATATATCTCCCTATCTCTCTCTCTCTCTCTCTCTCTCTCTCATCTCTCTCTTCTCTTCTCTTCTCTCTCTTTCTCTTTCTCTCTCTCTCTTTCTCTCTCTCTCTCTCTCACACACACACACACACACACACACACACACACACACACACACAGAGTTAGAAATGACTTGCATCAAGATAAATGTTAAGGGGCAGCTAGGTGGCACAGTGGATAAAGCACCGGCCCTGGAGTCAGGAGTACCTGAGTTCAAATCCGGCCTCAGACACTTGACACTTACTAGCTGTGTGACCCTGGGCAAGTCACTTTAACCCCCATTGCCCCGTAAAAAAAAAAAAAAAGATAAATGTTAAGTTAAATAAAATTGTTTCTGTCAAATTTGAGTCTAAATCTCAGAGTTCATCATTATTTTTTTCTTTAACAGCCTGTTTCAAATTATATAATGTCTATTTATGTTTTTGTTCTTAATTGTCCTCTGATTCATTGTAGTTAATTTGTTGGAGAACTTTCTATTAGAGAGAATTTATCCAGGTTTTGGTGTGGATACGCCTTTCAAGAGAACCATCATACCCCCCCACCCCCGCCAAAATAAACATAGGTCTCCTGTGTGATGGGCTTACCTAATATAGGGTTATGCCAGGTCCCTCATGGCTACATATTTCATTAAGTATGATGCCCATCCATTTGGAAAGAGTACTGAACGTTGTAACTGAGAACAGGACTGTATTCCCTGCTCTGACATTTAGTAGTAATATGTTCCTAGGTAAGTCATTTTATTTTGGGAGCCTCAGTTTGTTCACTATAAAATAAGGAGAGTGTATTAGATAATTCTTTATATCCTGTGCAAGATTAAAATTTTGATGTGATTCCATAAAATAGAGATAATAACACTTTACAGTATAGTTATAAAAATCTTAGAGTGCCATAGAAATATGTTATTATTGTTATATGTTACCTATTGACATTACTGAACTTCTGTGTCAGTTTATTTCTTTAGTTTATAAGGACCCATTCATTTCTAAAATTTAGCAGGCTCAGGGGCAGTTAGGTGGTGCAGTGGATAAAGCACCGGCCCTAGCTTCAGCAAGACCTGAGTTCAAATCCAGCCGCAGACACTTGACACTTACTAGCTGTGTGAACCTAGGCAAGTCATTTAATCCTCATTGCCCTGCCTCCACCCCCCCCCCATAGCAGTTTTTATAAGGTACTAAAAAAACAATTACATCCAAGCACATATACAGAACTCAAGTTGGTGGCTTAATAGAAGTTAGAAGGTTTTTTATTCAGCTATGAAAACAAGTGCACTTAAAGTGCTATATTAATCTGAAATGTTATTTTTCCCCCATCCCAATTAATGGAAGTCACAATTGGACAAATACAGTTTTGATATAAAAAAATCTCCTAGTAATTAAAAAGTAGAATGGGCAATCTGGAGACTTTGTGGGTTCAACCTTACTGAATATCGTCAAGCAGAGATTGGGTTACCACTTATTGGGGATGTGATAGTGTTGTTTCTTTCAGGTATGGCTTGGAATTGATCCCCTGAGGTCCTTTTTTTTTTTTTTTTTCAATGAGGCAATTGGGGTTAAGTGACTTGCCCAGGGTCACACAGCTAGTAAGTGTTAAGTGTCTGAGGCCGGATTTGAACTCAGGTCCTCCTGACTCCAGGGCCAGTGCTCTATCCACTGCGCCACCTAGTTGCTCCCCTGAGGTCCTTTTCAAAGCTAGGTTCTATGATTCTGCTATTCTGTCTCCCATTGAAATGATCCTTTTTTGTTCTTGTTCTTCTTCTTCTTCTTGTTTTTCTTCTTCTTTTTTCCAGGGCAATTGGGATTGAGTGACTTGTCCAGGGTCACACAGCTAGTAAGTGTCAAGTATCTTAGGCCAGATTTGAAATCAGGTTCTCCTGAATCCAGGTCCAGTGCTTCATCCACTGCACCAACTAGTTGCCCCACAAATGATCCCTTTTTATGACTGTGATTAGAGTGCCCAATATACATTTAATCTTATTCTGCATTCATATTTTGTGGCTTAGTGGAACTTTATGTTTTTGTTATTTCCTTTATATATATGATTTTGAAAGATTTTATGCATTTTGTCGCTTGATTTACTTGGAATATACTCCCTTCTCATGTTTACCTCTTGGAATCTTTAGTCTTCTTGAAGGCTCAGCTCATATGTCATCTTTAGGAAACCTTTTCTGATCCTCCTCCTTGTTAGTAGTCTCTCACTCTTCAAATTATCTTATACCTATTTATCTGTCTAAATATTGTATTATTCCCACAAGAAATCAAGCTTTTTGCTTGTGGGAACTCTCTTTTTGCCTGAATATTCCAAATGAATAGCATAGTACCTTGGACATAATTGATAGTCATGAAATGATTGTTAAATTGAATTCAAATCAAACTGGGGATTAAGAATATTTTTAAAAGGAAGGTATCTCCACATTTATAATGAAAGTCAATGGGAAAATTTGGAATTATGCCCAAAGTGCTATAAAGCTATACATACCCTTTGACCCAGCAATACCACTTTTGGGTCTTTTCCCCAAAGAGATCATAAAAAGGGAAAAGGACCCCCATGTACAAAAATATTTATAGCTGTTCTTTTTGTGGTGGCAAGGAATTGGAAATTGAGGGGTTGCCCATCAATTGGGGAATGGCTGAACAACTTGTGGTACATGAATGTAATGGAATTCTATTGTGCTGTAAGAAACGATGAGCAGATGGAGTTCAGAGAAACCTGGAAGGACTGGTGTGAACTGATGATGAGTGAGATGAGCAGAACCAGAAGAACATTGTAGACAGTATCATCAACATCATGTGTTGATCAACTGTGATAGACTTGATTCTTCTCACCAATATAATGGTACAAGAAAGTTTCAAAGGACTCATGATGGAAAAGGGTCTCCAAATCCAGAAAAAAAAGAACTGTGGAATATGGATGCAGTTCTTAATCCAGCAACACTACTCCCTAACTTACCATTCTCGGGGGAACCTTTGCATGACTGTGCTTCTTTAGTTGATATGGCTGAAAAACCCCGTGACGATCTTTTTGATACACCTTTAGAAAATCCTGATCTTGTTCTCTATACAGATGGTTCCTCATTTATGAGAGAGGGAACCCGTTTTACTGCAGCTGCTGTAGTTTCTGATTATGACACCCTCTGGGCAGCTTCTCTGCCTTCCCATTTTAGTGCACAGGCTGCTGAACTTGTGGCTCTTACACAGGCCTGTAATATAGCCAAAGATAAGAGTGCCACCATTTTTACTGACTTGAAATATGGCTTTGGCATATAAGCCTTTACTTTCCTCTCTTCCTTTTCTGTATTGTTGTTCGCATATTATTAGTCAGCAAAAGTTATTATATTCTTTTTACTGTTCCATCAAGGAAACATTCCGTTTCTTGAGGAAGCAAAGGGGGGAAATGTGGTAAAATATGAAAGTTTTTAACAGTCGGTTAGGATAACTGAAAGACGCCAGTTTTTCAAGGACCACCCTTTTGGGGAGGAGATGAACAGTCCGCCTGCTGCGCATGTCAGACTGCCTGCCGGGTTTTTGACTTCCGGGGTGGAGAGAACGAGAGTAGGCCTTTTTGCCTGCTTGGCGGGACTCCTGATGGTGCGGCACAGACGGTCTCCCTCTCTCCAAAGGTGGCCTTTTCGGTTTGGTGAGTTTTTATAAGGAATATAGACTAAGCCTAGACTTAAGACGATTTGTATTGTATTTCTATTTTCCTATCCTTCTAATCAACATCACCTTGTGACTACCATACAATAAAGGCTTTATCTAGAAAACCAGAAGCTTCTTCCATTTACTAGTCTGGGAGATAAATTAGGGAAAAGTTAAGTAGGGGAGATTTATGATCTAATATTTAACCATGAGATTTATGATCTAATATTTAACCATGCTATTTTTTGCTTTTGGTGCCGTTGTTTTTCTTTTTGGAGTTTTTTTTCCTTTTTGCTCTGCTTCTTCTTATACCATGACTAATGGAAAAATATGTTTAATGTTATTGTACATATATAACCTATATCAGGAGGGGAGGGAGGGAGAAAAAATTGAAATTAGAAAACTTATAAAAACAAATGTTGAAAACTATCTCTACATGTAAGTGGAAAATAATAAAATACTTTTATAATTAAAAAAAGAAAGTCAATGGGAAAATAGGATTTTAAATGACAAAATTAAATCTAAAGAAAATATTTCCAATTCATTTATTATATAATATTGTGAAATTTCTTTGTTGATGTCTTATCCCTTTATTGAACGATGAACAATTTGAGGACATGAACTGAGTCACCAATATTTTATGTGTTTCCAGGCATCTAGTGCCTATATGTAGTAGGTACTTAATAAACATGTTTATGTTGTTCTATTGGATTTCCATTGTACTATAGAGGATTATAAAACCATGGGAAAGAAATCAAAGACATTGACAGGTAGGGGCATAAGTGGGGCTGCTGTACCTGTAGAGGAAAGAGGGAGAGAACATGAGAGCAAGGGTGAGGGCAAGAATGAAGGGTGAGAGGAAAGAGAGAGAGACAGAGAGACAGAGAGAGAGACAGAGAGACAGAGAGAGACAGAGAGACAGAGAGAGAAAGAGACAGAGAGACAGAGAGAGACAGAGAGAGACTATATTAAGTTGCCAGGCACTGTGCTAAGTGCTGGGTATATAAATACAAATAAGTATGATAGTTGGTTTATTTCTCTAGGTTTTGGTGTGGGCACCCAAGGCAAGGGAAGTATGATAACTCTTATATTAATGTAGGTCTTTCATGATTAGGGCATCTCTAACATCTGGTTACAGAGGATATTCAGCTCTCTTGTGACTATATATTCCATGAAATATGATATTCATTCTTTTAGAATGAGCATTGAATTTGGAAACTTCAAGGAGCTTACATTCTTATAATAAAAGATTTTTAAAAAGTGAGTTTGAAAGAGGAGTAGAAAAAGAGGGGCAAGGCAGCTTGTGGGGAGGTAGAGCAGTCTGGAGATGGAGTTGAGCAGAGAGTTGTAAACAGTGCGACTGGCACCCGTCAGAGAACAGCAATCCTGTAGTGGAAACCTTAGGGCAGAGTCATGCTCAGGTAGACAAGGCAGCTGGTGGGGAGATAGAGATAGAGGAAGAGTCAGTATTTTCATCACTGCACATGATCAAAGGGGAAAAAAAGCTTCAGAAGAGAAATATGCATTTGGAAAGCAAACATCTGAATAAATATAATGTTTGAGAATCAGTTTTGAATTTCTGGATTATAGCTTAAAATCTAGGCACTACTACATTTTCTGGCGAGATATGGAGCATATCTAATAAAGGAAGGTAAAAAAAAACTTTCCTGGGACTCTTCAAAATCTCAACAAGAGAGTTTTAAACTGAAAAAAGGGGTGGGAGAAGGGAGAAAATTAACTATATATATGACAGACACTAGCTAGAATGTAGAACAGCAGTCAAGATGACCAGAAGTTTACAGGACCCAACATACAAAAAAGGATATAGTAGCAAAACTCATGGCATCACATATCTATACACAAATAGACAACGTGTGAGTGATAGGCAGGATGAACAAGAAGAACCACAAAGAGGAAAATCCTAGTCTTAGTGGACTAGGATCTATCCCTGGAATATGATGTTTGAAATGTGTGGCTTATTCAAGAGGAAGAAGAAGGAGAAGAATAGCATTGGCAAATCAGAAAATGAATTCAAGGGAGGAAATTAAGGACCAGAAAATCATGGTGGAGAACATGAATAAAGACCAATGCAGGTAGGAAAAAAATATATTGTCATCGGTGCATTCTATAGACCACCTGAACAAAAAGAAGAAATGATGAACTTAGAAAACAAAGCAGAAGTTTGGTACAGAGGGAGTCAAATTCTCTCTCTCTCTCTCTCTCTTTTTTTTTAGTGAGGCAATTGGGGTTAAGTGACTTTCCCAGGGTCACACAGCTAGTAAGTGTTAAGTATCTGAGGCCGGATTTGAACTCAGTTACTCCTGACTCCAGGGCCGGTGCTCTATCCACTGCGCCATCTAGCTGCCCCCCTCCATTCTCTCTTAAGCAAATCAATGCTAATTTCTTTTTTTCTTAGTGATTAATTCATTGTTTTTTAAAAATAAAAGTATTTTGTTATTTTACAGTTACATGTAGAAATAGTTTTCAACATTTGTTTATATAAGATTTCCAATTTCAAATTTTTCTCCCTCCCTCCCCTCCTCCCTAGACAGCAGGCAATCTGATATAGGTTATGTATACATAATAACATTAAACATATTTCTGCATCACTCATGTTATAAGAGAAGATTCAGAGCAAAAAGGAAAAACCTCACATCAGAAAACCAACAGCACCCAAAACAAAAGAAATAGTTTGGTCCAATCAGCATCCATATTCCACCGTTCCTTTTTTTTTCTGGATTTGGAGAGCCTTTTCCATCATGAGTCCTTTGGAACTTTCTTGTTCCATTGGATTGGTGAGAAGAATCTAGTCTATCACAGTTGATTAACACATAATGTTGATGATACTGTGTATAATATTCTTCTGGTTCTGCTCATCTCATTCATCATCAGTTCATGCAAGTCCTTCCTGGTTTCTCTGAACTCCATCTGCTCATCATTTCTTACAGCACAGTAGAATTCAATTACATTCATATACCACAACTTGTTCAGTCATTCCCCAATTGATGGACATCCCCTCAATTTCCAATTCCTTGCCACCAAAAAAAGAGCAGCTATAAATACTTTTGTACATATGGGTCCTTTTCCCTTTTTTATGATCTCTTTGGGAAAAAAACCCCAAAGTGGTATTGCTGGGTCAAAGGGTAATTCATTCTTTAATAGTATGAAAAGAGAACTTGAATTCTGAACCTAATTCTCACTGACAATGTTGTTAGGGTTATCTGCTGTGAGAGAAATGACCACTTCATCTCTGAATTTGTGATAGAGGAGAAAAACTTTAGGTGTAATCAGACCTGCATTTTAGATTTTGGGATAGCAAATTTCAAAGAATACAGAGAAAATAGAGTTGGGAATTCGATGGAATAGCATTGTATAGAAGTGAATTCAGGGGACATGGGAAGCTCTCAAGAATGGAATTCTGGAGGTTCAGAGAGAAACAATTCAAACAATCAAAGAAAAATATAATGTACAGTGAAGTAATTTCCAAATTATATTTTTGAAAGTTATTGTACAGAAAATGGAAGCAAGGGTGGATAATGGGGAAGAATTTTTTAAAAAGAAAAAGTACCATGGTGCCACAAGAATTGTGTTGGCAACACTGAAGTCCAAAATTAGCTAAGGCTGACAGGAAAAGGGCAGAACAACTATAGCATCTGGGATTATCCCTATCCATGGGCCCTAAAAAAGCTCCCTGAGGTACATTATGGATTAGTAGCCCCAAAAGCCATAGTTAGTGAACTCTTACTGATGTATTTACTTGTATTGGTTAGTCAGAGGACATAATTTTTTGAAAAGGCATTTAATGAAATAATATAGTAACAATAGAGCAGTCCCCCATAAACACTGAGTTCATAGTCCCACAAATACACATAACCTCAGTGAGAAGAGAGAATACAGAAATGAATCATGAGCAGGATATACATACATAAAAACCAAAGACAGCCAGGGTATCCTTCTGCAGAATTTATCACAGAGAACCCATTCCTCATGGTTGTCTGCCAAAGTGACGAATCCTTGGTCTGTAAAGGAAAGAACAAATAATATAGGGAATTGATACATATGATATATAGGAAGATATTAAAAGAATATCCAACTACCCTGAGTTCAAGACACTCAAAACAGATGAAGGAATGAATGAGAAAGACAATCACTAAATGATTACGTGCCACACAGTGCTAAGCACCAAGGATACAAATACAAAAGTGAAAATAATAGGTTATATTTTAAAGAGGGAAACAAAGTATATGGGGAGTGGTGACCAGGGAAGAGTATTTCAGTTTGGAAAAATAGAGGGATGGTGAGTTGAGATGGTGTTTCCAGATTCCCAACAAATATCAATCTTTAGAATTTGAGAACCAGAGATTGGAAGTCCTGAGAATTTCCAACATCATAAATTATTCTGTATTTTTTCACAACATTTTCTTTAATGAGTATTTTAAAATAATGAGTAACCATAATACTAAACAGTGACTCATTTTTCTGTGATAGGGTTAGAAAGTTTCAAATATTTTCTGTAAAAACATAAAAAAATAAAAACTCCATTGTTTATTATTATGAACCCATATATTGTGACAATGATTTTAAAACATATCTAACAATGAGCTGTTTTCCATTCTCTTTCTTAATATATTTCCAACATTCTTCATGCTCTATGATTATGGATATCTGAATATTGGGTTTGGGGTTTTGGGGTTTTTTTGTGTTTTTTGTGGGGGAATTGGGGTTAAGTGACTTGCCAAGGGTCATACAGCTAGTAAGTGTTAAGTGTCTGAGGCCAGATTTGAACTCAGGTCCTCCTGACTCCAGGGCCAGTGCTCTATCCATTGTGCCACCTAGCTACTTCCTGAATATTGTTTAAGTAAGTTTAGTAGAATTTGTTTTTGTTGTTGTTTTGTTTTGTTTCTGGGAAACAAGGGTTAAGTGACTTGCCCAGAGTCACACAGCCAGTGAGTGTCAAGTGTTTGAGGCTGAATTTGAACTCAGGTCCTCCTGAATTCAGGGCTAGTGCTTTATCTACTATGCCATCTAGCTGCCCCAAGTTTAGTAGAATTTACAAAGAATGGTAGCTTTTAATGAATATTCAAACATTAGAAAATAATAGTCAACATTATTGGATAGTATTTGAACAACAAAACATTCAGATCTCCCAAGAAAATGAACAGCATTACACAGAATCATGTATCAAAACTGCCAGTTTACAAACTTATTTTGTTATTTCTTGGAATATCACTCTTACGACTTGTATGAAGCATACAATGTGGATAAACTTATTAATATTTATTTTATTTGTAAGAATGATTCACCTTCAACAGCAGACAGGGTTGTAAATATATCCTTATAAAGCTATAAGCAAGATCAGCTGATTAGTTTGTGTCTGTTTTTCTTCTACATGTTCCAATCTCCCTTTCCCAAAAATGTCAATCCTGTCCTTCCACTATGCATTCTTTTTTTTTTTTTTTCTTTTGCAGGGCAATGGGGGTTAAGTGACTTGCCCAGGGTCATACAGCTAGTAAGTGTCAAGTGTCTGAGGCCAGATTTGAACTCAGGTACTCCTGAATCCAGGGCTGGTGCTTTATCCACTGCGCCACCTAGCTGCCCCCTCCACTATGCATTCTAAGGACTCTTGTTCTTGCCTTGAACTTTATATCAGCAGATTTCTTTGAACAAGTTAATGCCTCTATGTTAATTGTTAACCTTTAATTCTCACAGGAAAATGGCAATACTTGCCCCTCAATTTCTCAAAATTTGAAATTTGAAAACAACATATAGATTTGCATAGAAATACTGGGATAGAGTTATAGGGAAGTAGATTGACTCAAACTTTACAAAAGTTAGTCTGATTATAATTCCAGAACTGGGAAGATAGAGAGGGGAAGGCAGTAGTAGCAAAATAGCAAGAAAGAAGATGCCTTGGGAGGAGGAAGTAAAGTGAATTACACCTGAGCACTACCTGAATTAGTGCCTAGCTTCTTATACTGCAGGTCATGACCTCATATGGGATTGCATAACTGAATGTGGGGGTCATGAAAATTTTGGCAACAGTAAAAGGTTAGATATACTTATCTTATATACCTATATACCTGGAGTTACATAAAAATCTCTTTCTTTTTTTTTTTTTTTTTGGCAAGGCAATAAGGGTTAAGTGACTTGCTCAGGGTCACGCAGCTAGTAAGTGTCAAGTGGCTGAGGCCAGATTTGAATTCTGTCCCTCCTGAATCCAGGGTCGGTGCTTTATCCACTGTACCACCTAGCTACCCTCTGCATAAAAATTTCTTGGACAAAAAGGGATCATGAGCAGAAAATGTTTAAGAATCCCTGAATTACTGGAGTAGGTGAGATATTATCCATTAAGGATCAGGGTTTGGTGGCTGGTGAGAATATGACTATGGAGCAGTATATTCAAAAAACTAACAGATGCAGCTGCTGAGACGCTGTCAGTGAACACTGAAAGACTGTATAGAATGTGAGAAATTGTATCTAAGAGGGGCAAATGTATTGAGTTTTAAAAATATAAAGCTATATGATTTTCAAATGATATACTAATGAATCTGGCTTAAATTCCTGACAACATTCTGGAATGCATTATTAAAGAGATGTTTGGTAAATATTTACAAAACAAAAGGGTGAATGCAAAGACCTAATGTAGCATCATCAAGAACTGATAGTGACCTACTAAGTATCTGATACAGGATTTGTACCAAGATCTTCCAGATTTCCGGCCTAACTCTCTGCTCATTTTACACCAGCTGTCTCCATTAACAAATACTTATTGAATTTACCCACCCAATTAGTTCTGAATCCACTTAATTTTATATAGTGTAATCCATTTCTCTCCATTTTCTCTAATGAAGTAGTATTAGATACTTTATTAAAAATCTAGGTAAATTATATTCATACCATTGTTCTTATCTTTAGTAATCTTTAGGATCTTTAGAATCCTATTGAAAAATAACATATTATTCAGGAACACTCTGTTCTTGATGAAATCATGTTGTCTCTTTGAATCATTGTTTCCTTCTCTAGGTGCTTGCTAATCAGTTCTCCAATGATACGTTCTAGAATTTCCCCAAGAATAAAAGTCAAGATCACTTACCAATATTTTGGAGACTTGCTCTTCTAATTTTTTGAAAAGTATTGCAGGGGCAGCTAAATGGTGCAGTGGATAGAGTACCGGCCCTGGAGTCAGGAGTACCTGAGTTCAAATCCGACCTCAGACACTTAACACTTACTAGCTGTGTGACCCTGGCCAAGTCACTTAACCCCAATTACCTCACCAAAAAAAAAAAAAAAAAAAAAGAAAAGTATTGTACTTGCCCTTCTCAAATCTAATGATACCTTTTGCATTTTCCATAATTTTTCAAATATCACTGATAGTAACTCAGCAATTATATCCAACAGTTTTTTCAGGACCCAAAAATATAGTTTATCTGGGCCAGGTGACTTTAATTCACCAAGGGCTGCTAGGTTATCTCTTACTATCTCCTTTATTTTTTTGGTATCTTTTTAGTCATTTCCAATACAAAAGGCATTTTCATCAGAAAAAAAAACACATAGTAAGAATTGAGCAATTTCACCTTCTCTTTTTTGTCAATTGTCATTGTCCCTTACAACCTAAGAAACTGGACTACACTTTCTTTGATCCTCGTTCTTCTTCCAAAATAACTTTAAAAATCAGCAAAAAAAGCCCCTTTTTCTTGTCTTTAGGTTCTCTTAGCCTTAACTCCTTCTGAGTTTTAGTTAATCCTAATACTAATTTTTCAGGACCACACCATGCTCTTATATTTGTCCTATGCTACCCATCCTTGCCTCTTCTTAAAATCAAAGTTGATTGATGAGTTCTCTATACATCCATAGAAGTCTCTTCAGACAAATTCCAATTTCCTCTTCAAAGTAATTACTGTCCTTTGTTTCTTCAAAATTTTATTCTTGATCATATTCCATCCCCCTTGAGGGAATTTCTTCTGTAGCATTTTCATCCATCAGATCCTCCCTGCCTTTTCTCTGAACCCTTTGAAATCTAAATTTGAATTTGATAAGTCTAGAGCATATGTCCAGCTATGCCTAAATTTCCTTTCTTTCCGTATCACAAACCCAATAATGGAGTAGTAACCTCTCTCCAGAGTTCTTAGTATTTCCTCTCCAGAAATTAGGTTTTTTTTTTCCTATTTGTGAGAATCGAGTCTAGAATAGAATCTCCTTGTATTGCTTCCATCCCCTTTTGAAGGATGAGATAATCACTCAAGCAATCCAAATATTTATTGACTGGTCTGCTTTTGGCAGAATGAGCTCCAATAAATGCCCATATAATCAAAATCCTCTTTCTTCCTGTATAATGCCTTTGTGTCAAGCTGATGATGTCTTTCCCAAATTCATCTATTTCTTGTTTCTGAACAGATAGAGGATCTAGGGTATAGTACAATGATAAAAGAAAAACAAAAATCCTTTCTGTTTCTCTATCTATCCTGTCCCTTTTGAGTAAGGTATGCCCATGGTTCAATCACATATTTTATCCAATCAGTTCTCAATGATAATTCTGAGATGAAATTTCCCCCATTGTGTTAGGACCTCTTGTTCATTGCCTAAACTTATCTTCCCTCTAATTTATTTCACATTTATTATATATATTTGAGGGCATGTTTTAGTTTTTCCTTACTAACTCCTTTCTTGGATTTTGGTCTTGTGAACTTCTGCATGCTTTAATCCTTAGTCTTGCTTCCTCATAGATACTTCATATGGTACCTAAGGGGAGAACATAAATATGTAGGTTTTTCCCTCCCTCTTCCTACTCAGTTTAACATGTTTTTGTATGGTTGACAAGACAATGTATTTAGTCTAGAGAAGAGAACACTTAGGGAAGACAGGATAGCTAATGTTCTCAAACATTTGGAGTATTGTTATGTGCAGAAGGGATTAGACT
This sequence comes from Dromiciops gliroides, assembly GCF_019393635.1. Classification (NCBI taxonomy): domain Eukaryota; kingdom Metazoa; phylum Chordata; class Mammalia; order Microbiotheria; family Microbiotheriidae; genus Dromiciops; species Dromiciops gliroides. Next base: position 275,491,676 of record NC_057861.1, read on the forward strand.
TGTTCTTCTTGGTCCAGATCGAGTAGCAACATGTGAAAGTTGTAAAGTGGCAAATGTAGGCTTGGAGTAACAGAAAGATCTCAGCAGCAACTTCCGAACAGTTAAAACATCCTGGAAATGGAATGAACATTCTCAGCTTACTACTGTATTCCCTTGTATAAGAAATCGTTAAGCAAAATCTAGCCTTCTTATTGAGTGGGTTATAGAGGGTGGTGTTTGTTCAGGGAGGCATTTTGGACTGTCCAATTCCTTTTTTTAGTATTTTATGATTCTAGTGTATGTGCTGCTCTGCACCCCAATGGGGCGCTCAGGAAGCAGAATAATAGATTTTGAGCTGGAAGGAATGTGAGAGGCCACCTAGTCCAACAACCACATTTTGCAGATGAAGAAACTATAGCTTAAAGAGGTTAAGGAAATGCCCAAGGTCACACAACTAGCAAAATGGGATTTGAATCCGGGTCCTTAGTCTCCAAATTCAGTTCTTTTCTATTGCATCACACTGTCCTTTATGACTGTTGGTATTTTTTTCCCTCCATTCCATAAAATCTGTCTTTCTGGCCAAGACATGTCTAATGATGATTTCTTGAAATGAATTGCAATCCTTTTATTTACCCACAGTAATGGTTTTACAATGTGCACACTGTAAAGAATTAATTGTTATTTGAGGCTTTTATGCCTCAGTGCGCACTGGCCTGGGGCTCCACAAACACCACGATGCTCCACCCACTGGTTGTAGCCATTGCCAGGGCTCTGGCACCTCGCATCATCACCACTCACTGATGCCTACATGGGCCTCGCAAAATTATAATGATTGGAAGCCTAGTGAGGGCAGTCATGTGACTGTCAGAGCGGCCATCCCATTGGCTGGGGCTGTGTGGGGTGTTTCCTAGGTTTGGGGGAGGAGAATTGGGCATTCTAGGTGGAAGCTGGAAAGCAAAAGGCGTTCTACTGCGTATTTTCACCTGATTCCTGGGCGGTGGTATTTTTTCAGGTAGTATAATTTCCCTTTCCCCATTTTATTTCCTTTCCCTTGATCCTACTGATCCTGTTTGTGTTTTTTTTTTAAGTTCGTCCTTGTTAAAATAAATCTTGTTCTGTTTTGAGGGAGGCTGCCGGTTTCCTTCCTTGCCCCAGTATTGCAGCGAGCCGCTTAGCTAGCACTCCCCAATTAAAAATTGGTCCCCACAACACCCAGCTTCAACATTTTACTGTCAGGTCCCTCTGATCATTGCATCATTTGGGCTTTCAATGTATCAAATACCTCAATTGTCTTAACTTCCTCTTTACATCTCTTGTTCACATGGCCACCAAGCTTACTATCCCTTCATTGACCTTCCCCATTCTGTTCAATGTTGTGGGCAAATTCCCAGCTATTAACTTTTGACCTCATTGATGCAAAGATTTACTGCATGTCTAAGGTGTTTTGGTTATTTCTTTCATCTGTGCTTTTGTTTCTTCCCTATCCTAAGAAGTGACTTGCCTAAGGTCACACAGCTTGTAAATGTCAAGTGTCTGAGGCCGCATTTGAACTCAGGTCCTACTGAATCCAGAACCGGTGCTTTATCCACTATGCCACCTAGCTGCCCCAAAAGACTCCATTTTTTAACCTGCCTAACCTGTTTGAGCAAAATAGTTGAAAGGAAAGATGGAGAACAAGCACTTCTTCAGCACCTACTAAATGCCAGACACTGTGCTAAGTGCTTTACACTTATTTGAATCTGATAATAGCCCTCTAAGGTAGGTGATACTATGATCCCTATTTTATAATTGAGGAAGCTGGGGCAGACAGAGGTTAAGTGACTTGCTCAAAGTCATGCAGCTATTAAGTGTCTGAGGCTAGATTTGAACTCAGGTCTATCCTAACTCTAGGCCCAGCATTCTATCCACTGAACCACAAGTTGCTTCTAGTTTAAGGTGAGGAAAGTTGGGGGTGGAGGAGTATGCCCTAGAACAGAGCTTCTTAAACTTTTTCCACTCACAATCCCTTTTTGCCTGAGAAAATTTTATGTTTTTTTTTTTTTTTTTTGGTGAGGCAAGTGGGGTTAAGTGACTTGCCCAGAGTATCACAGCTATTAATTGGCAAGTGTCTCAGGCCAGATTTGAACTCAGGCCCTACTGAATTCAAGGCTGGTGCTCTCTTCACTGTACCACCTAGCTTCCCCCCTAGAGTATACTTTTAAAAGTTCTGCTAGGTTTTTAGTTTTACTATACAATTTGTATGAATAGAGGCCACAAAGCAATCTCATTACAATAAAACAGCAGAAACCAAAGGATGGAAATAAAGAGACTTCCCATCTGAAATCTATCTCATTTCTAGTTCCTTGAAGATCAATAACAGATGAATGGGAAAAAGAAAACCAACACGTTATTGTTTAAGAATACATGTAGTTTTAGATATTGAATTATAAGAATTCTAGAATTGGAAATAACTTTAAAGGTCATTTTTGTCTAATACATACTTTAAGTATAAAACCCCTCTAGAACTGTGATATGAAAGAAAGAGCAGCATCTCTGGAGTCAAACAATCTGGGTGCAAATGCCACATTTGATGATTACTGCCTTTGTAACCTTAGATTAGTTACTTACTTCCTTGAGCCTCAGTCTCTTCATCTTTAAAAGAAAGAGGATGGATCCAAATGTCCTTCCTCTCTCCAGATCTATGACCCTTTGACCAACAGAACAAAACAATCTATAATTGTCTCCCATTTTTTTTTTGGTGAAGCAATTGGGGTTAGGTGACTTGCCCAGGGTCAGACAGCTAGTAAGTGTCAATTGTTTGAGGCTGAATTTGAACTCAGGTACTCCTGACTGCAGGGCCAGTGCTCTATCCACTGTGCCACCTAGCTGCCCCTCCAAAGTTTTTCTTGATAAAATCCAGTGATAGGAAACTCAGTATCTCTAGGGACAACTTCCATTTTTGGATGATTCTAACAATTATGAAATTATATTGAAATGACGTCTTTACATCTTTTACTTCCTTGGTCCTAATTCAGCTCTTTGAGACAAGGGGGAAAAAAATCCCAAAGAAACAAATCTAAAGATATTTTAAGATAAAAAGTCTATCCCCTTAAGGTTCCATTTCATACTAAACAGCCTTTATAACACTGTCTCAAGTCCATGTTCCCATTTTGACTCCTTACTTGGTCTGAGGGTACCACAGCTTAGTAATATCTTCCCTAAAATCTAGTATCCAGAACTGAACTCACTCAGTTGTGGTTTAATCAGGTTCATATCCATTGGATTATTGATTGTTTCATTTTCTAGTTGTATAATATGTGAATCAAATAAACAGAGCTGGTAAAAAAGAAGCATGGGCTTCACCTAAAGTTATACCACAAAATGAAATATGTATACAGCTTAACGGCTTAAACAATTAAATCTCATCATTCATTATGACAATTTGGAAAAGAATTTAAAGTAAATTACAACTCCTAGAAATAATTTCTCAGAAACATCAATAATCAGCTTCCTTGTAGATTTTTTTTCTTGTCTTATTTCAAGGGGAGATGTGCTGGGTGGGGATCCTGTCCAGTTCTTTGTTCTATCCCTCAGAAATATTTTGCATAGAACTTCATATTAAATATAATGCATAATTATGGTTTGAATTCCACTAACTTGATGATATCTTTATTGAATATGAAAATTTGTTTTTAAAGACCATGTCCAAACTTCTAAACTATGTCTGCTATTTATTTTTAAACATTATTTTCTCAATAAGAGCTTGGAGGTTTCAATGTTAATATCTTTTTTTTCTATATCTCACCATGCATCTTTTTACCATACTACAATAGGGTTCCACATTTGTATGTTACCAGATGGATAGGAATGACACATCTATAACTTCTCTCTATCCTTCTCTATTATATTACATTCTTCTTTTTATCGACCATGCAGATGTAACTGTAAAAATTTTGCTATAATGAGAGCTTCGAGAGCTTGGGAAAACCCACCTGGAAAATCAACTTATTTTTTATTTCCTTTCTGCTTTCTTTATGAAAGACTCACCAAGTTTGTAGGCTTGGGGAGAGCTTAAATGACAACTAATGGAGAATTGAAAAAGGGTGAAAAAATAGGGCAGCAAGAAATCATAATAAAGATACTAGTTGAAAAGAAAAGATGGAGCCAAAAGAAAGTTAATACAAATCCTCTTTATCTAGTGGGTGTAGCATAAAACTAGAAGGATATCATAAGAACACAGAGAAGAAGCAATAAGAAAGGAGAAATGAAAAATGTCAGAAGATCAACTTTAACAAGAAATCATAATGAGATTTTTGCCTGATGGAGACCAAAGGCTCATATTTATTATGATTAACAAATATTATAAAATGATGTCTTCCATCTTGTTGCCTATGGTCCATGTGAAATAGTAAAGCTTAGGGACCCATTCCATTTCTAGTCTCAATTATAAGATCAGAAGTTTTTGATGGTAAAGCTGATCTTTTTTTCTTTCTATGAAGCTGAACTATGGTCAGCCTTAGTTGTCCAATTCAGGTTAAGCTTGGATGTAACTTACTGTGACCACCTGGGAGAAGGAGCCTAAACTTTTAAGATTGTGGTAGCCAATAATTAGACCTCAAATTGCAACAGAAACCCCATAGAATTTATACTTTTATAACAATTTCATAAAATCTCTGACAAATTTCTTTGTTATTTACTGTCTACTATCTGCTATTTGCTATTGACTAGCCTTTCAATGAAATTTAATTTGTTTTTTCATGAAATAAACATATTTGGGGGAAGGAATATAGAAGTAGCAATTAATTTATTATCAAATTTGTGGATGTTAGAAAGAAGGTATAGCTAAGGCATTGAATGGCAGAATTAGGGAGCAAAATACTTCAACAGGCTACAATGATATATTAAATGTAACAAGATAAGATTTAATAGTATTGAGTATAACAACAAAAAAATCAAGCAATCAAAATTAAAGAGCAAACTCTTGGGTTAGAAAAAATCAACTTTATGACTACAAGATATGTTTAGCTATCACTTTATATGAAAAAACCCTGGGACTTTCAATTTTCTGGTGATTCAAATGTCTACAACATGTGTGCTAAGAAAGGAAATGTAATATTTGGCCATGACAGTTTCCTTGTTATACCCACGCAAGAAAAGTAGCAAGTTTCCAGAAAAAGGGAGATTTCTCAACATACTTTAGGCTCTCCTGACTATATCAGGAGTATTGTGATTGGTTCTGAGTATTACATTTGGGTAGAGACATTGAAGAGGAGCTGGTATGTGGCCAGAGTAGACTGACTATGTTAAAGAAGATATTTAAAGTCATGGTTATGGTTCTTTATCTGATGCAATAGATCACTCAGAGCTGAGGGTTTAAACAAATAATGTAATTCATTTCATTCAAAGGATATTCAAATATCCTGAGTAAAAAGCAGTTCTCCAAGCAGTTAAAAAGAAATCCAGAGGATGAAAATAGATGAAAGCTACCAGGATTTTAAAAAAAAGCATTTGCAAGGAGGATGACTGGAATCTCAGGAACTCTCCACAAAAGTGCTTGCAGTTTGGCTATTGGGCTGTTGTGCGGTGAAGCTGACATCTTGACCCTGGCCATGTATGTTATTGGTGGCCAAGGGTTAGCAGAAGAGCGCTGTGGCATAATGAAAATGCTTACTGGAACTTGGGAGATGTGAGTTAACTTCATATATACACACATATACATCCATCACATCCATATATACTATATGTTAACTTTAGACATACATACATATACACATCCATATATATCAAGTACAATAGAGATATATAAATAACATTATGTATAATATGTATAACAGTTACACATTTAGATATGACATGTATAAATCATTGCAACCAAGAAAGTTTCAGACATAGGATGGTTTGGGTTAGTTCTCCTAAGCACATTGACCTGGGACTCAGTCATGGGCCCTTTGGGCCAGAAGACTATTAAAACAACTTTTAGGACTTTTTAAGGAAACTCCTTATAATCTCCTTGCAGACTGTGATCAATTTTCCTACTGACAGCATTTAACTTTGGCTATAGCTTTTACGGATGCTTAGTATTTGACAAGAGAAGACACAAGGAAGGATCATCATAGCTATTGTTGAGTATAAGGAGGATTTTCATGCTAGAAAGGATTAGACATTCTACTTGGTAATAGGGTAATTAGGACCAGTGAGACAAAGCTGTGGGAGGCCAGATTTTTTTGGGGGGGAAAGTAAGTTTCCCATAATTGGGGGTGGTCAATCTGAAGCTTGATCATCACATGGGGAGCCTAGAAAGGATTCATGCATTGAAGTGGGGCTTGAAAATGATGACCACCGATAAGTATTCCAAACTCTGAAATTGTATGCTTCTATGATAAACAAGCAAACAAACAAACCAACAAAAAACAAGATCTTCCTTAAGATTTTATTTCTGCAGACATGAGTCAAGCTAGGGAAAGTTTCCATCCAGGAAGAATAACATCAAAAGTAGGTTGATATACAAAAACCAGATCTACAAAAAGAGGAAAAGGTTTTATATATAGAAAAATGTTTATAGAAGCTCTTTTTTTTTTGGTCATGGTGGCAAAAAATCAAAACAACTGGAAACTAAAGGGATCCTAATTAGTTGAGGAATAGCTGGATGAATTGTGCTATATGAATGTGATGCAATGCTATTATACTATTAGAAACAAAGAAATAGATGATTTCAAAGAAACAGAAAGACTTGTATGAACTCAGTGGAGTGAGAAGAATCAGAAGAACAATTTTTAATATGGCAACAATAGTATGAAAATGAACAATTCTATAAACTTACAAATAATGAAATTAGCAGATGTAGAAGAACACTTTATGTAATGACAACAATACTCCAAAGACAAACAGCTTTAAAAGCTGGAAAAACTATGATCAATAACACAGTTATCCATGATTATATAGGATCCACAATGAAACATTATCTCCTGACAGAAATATGATGAATGAGAATATACAGAATGTATAGAATAAGACATTTGTTTCTGCATAGAACTAATAGGGGGATGCTTTACTATTCATATTGTTACAAGGGATTCTCTCTCTCTTTTTTACAATGGGGCATGGGGATAGTGTGAGATAAATTAGATTTCTTTTTATTTAAAAATACTTCAGAAATATGTTTTAATGTTATTCTACATATATAACCTATATTCAGATTACTTGATGTCTTGGGGAGGGGGAGGAGGGAAGGGAGGGAGGGGAGGGAGGGGAGGGAGAAAAATTTGAAACTAGAAATCCTATAAAAACAAATGTTGAAAACTATCTCTATATGTAACTGGAAAATAATAAAATACTTTTATAATAAAAATACTCAATAAAAAGTAGAAAATGAACTTATTAAAATCCTCAATTAAACAACAAATTGGAAATCCTGAAAATCAAAGGAGAGATTAATACAACTGAAAGTAAGAAACACTGAATAAAAAAAAACTAGAAGCTGGTTTTATGGGAAAAAACAATAAAATCGATAAGCCATTGATGAATTTGATTTAAAAAAAGAAAAAACAAAACCAAATTACTAATATCAAAAACAAAAGGGATGAACTCACCACCAATGAAGAGAAATTAAAGTAATAATGAGGAGCTATTTTGCCCAACTGATGTTAATAACGTTGAAAAACTAAATGAAATGGATGAATATTTACAAAATTATAAATTGCCCAGATTAACAGAAGGAGAAGAAATAAAATATTTAACCCAAATTTAGAAAAAGAAATTGAGCAAGACATCAATGAATTTCCTAAGAAAAAATTGTCTCTAGAACCAGATGGACTCACAAGTGAATTCTAACAAACCTTTATAGAACAATGAACTCCAATATTATATAAACAATTTGGGAAAATAGGTGAAGAAGGAGTCCTACCAAATTCCTTTTATGAGACAAATACAGTACTGATACTGAAACCAGGAAGAGCGAAAACAGAGAAAGAAAATTATAGACCAATTCCCATAATGAATATTGGTACAAAAATTTTAAATAAAATACTAGCAATGACATTACAAGAATATATCACGAGGATCATAGACAATGGTCAGGTAGGATTAATATTCATCTTTTTATGTTCCTTGTATTGATTTCTATTTTATGGCATAATTATTTATAAGGATGTATTTTTTTACCTTATTATTTCATTTTGCCATAGAAGATGATCTATTGTTGTTCTTATTTAGTCATTTCAGTCATGTCTGATTCTTCATGACCCCATTTAGGGTTTTCTTGGAAAAGATACTGGAGTGGTTTGCCATTATTTTTCCATCTTGTTTTACAGATGAAGAACTGAGGTATACAAGGTTAAGCGACTTATCCAGGGTCACACAGCTAGTAAGTGTACAAAGAATGACTTGACCTCAGGATGATGAGCCTTCCTGACTTCAGGCCTTATACTTTATCCACTGTGGCACCTACCTGCCCCAGTCTATTTTTTTTCACAAAGGTACTATATGGTATTGTTAAAAACATATATTCTTTAATATTCCCATTCAGAATTATAAGCTTTAAGTCTTTCAGCACTTCATATTCATTTTCCTTTTTTTATATTTCTATTAGATTTATTCAGCTGTAACAGAAAAATGTAATTATTCTATTACTCTCTATGGCTTTTTACATTTCATTTAACATTTTTTTTTTGTGAGGCAATTGGGGTTAAGTGACTTGCCCAGGGTCACACAGCTAGTAAGTGTTAAGTGTCTGAGGCCAGATTTGAACTCAGATACTCCTGACTCCAGGGCCGCTATCTATCCACTGTGCCACCTAGATGCCCCTAACATTTTCTTTATGAGTTTAGATGTTATAAAAGTTGAGAAATATATAGAGTTTAGTATTAGTTCATTGTATATGGTTCCACCAACTTCACAAAGATCCTTTACAGATGAAATCGCATAATATCTGTAAAGCATTTAGCATATTGCCCAACACATAGTATGGATACAATAAATGAATGCCTTTTTACTTAATTTCCCTTCACAATGATCATTGTGTAGTTTATCTCCTTATTGCATTTGCTATTGCTGATTATTTTGTCTAATAGAATGATAGCAAATTCTGTTGGATTTACATGATGCATAGCAAATTTTCTTTCAACTTCTCATTTTATTTTTTTCAGGCATCTGACTTTGAAATGTTTCTTCTTTTGTTCTGTTTTCTTCTTTAGTAAGTACTCTTTAATTTTTCCCATTCCCATTTTAAATTATGATTAATAGACCTGTATTTTCATACATTTATTTACTACTTTCTATTACTTTCTTAGTCCCCTTTTGATTAAGAACTTTGGCCCAGCAATTACTGATCTTCATATTTCTTTGACACTAATCTATTCTCAAAGGCTAGTCCCCTCTCCATTTTTGTTTGTGTAGCCTGTTTCAAGTAATTTGAATTTATTCAAATTGTTACTTTTCTTGTATTTATTTATACATTTCTTACCCTCTTGTGTTTCTTCTTTTTCTCTGTCCTGTTAATCAAGTATTTATAAATCTTTATTTCTTCCCTGCAAACTTTTACTCTTTGTGCCTTTCTTTATTCTACCATTTTAAAAGAAGTTTTCCTTAGCTTTGTCCTCTCAATTATTTCTCTTACTTTCTAGAATATTTTGAATTTACTTTGTGATTTGTGAATTTACTTTTTCTTTCCTTATTCTCTTTATATCCCTTAGGGAGTTAAAGTGCTCTAAATAGATTTTAGCTCTTTCCTGTATCCTATTTCTGTTATTACCTTTGTCAATATGAACCAATTCTTTCTTTTTTGCTGCCATGTCTTATTAGTTTAGTAATCAGTGTCAGAAGTAGCACTAGGAAGGAAATTAAAATATATCACTTGTCTACTTTGTGCCAGGCAGTGTGCTAAGTGCTAGGGATACAAATATCATTGTTGTTGTTGTCATTGTGGTTGACATTCATTCTTGAAGGAAACCATGACATTGTGAGGTGATGTCATGACTTGCAGTGAATTGAGTTTAAGTGAGGGTAGACTGTACAAAAACTCACCAGCCGCACTCTCTCTTCCAAAACTACCTGCATGCAGCAGCACAATCTCTCTCTCTCTTTCTCTCTTTTTTTTCTCTACACACACACACACACACACACACACACACACACACACACACACACACACACACACACACACACATATATATATAATCAGGATGACTCGAGATGGCCCTGATGCAGTGGGAGACCTTAGCCTCTCCCCAGGCTTTCGCAGGTCTCAGTAATAAATGAATTAATGAATAGAAGAAAAAAGGGGGAAGGAAGGAAGGAAGGAAGGAAGGAAGGAAGGAAGGAAGGAAGGAAGGAAGGAAGGAAGGAAGGAAGGAAGGAAGGAAGGAAGGAAGGAAGGAAGGAAGGAAGGAAGGAAGGAAGTCTGGGAGGCAAAGATCCTCAGGGTTTCTGGCATTAACAGAATCAAATGTTATTTGCTCTCACTCTGCATCATTAAGAGGACTAACAATGACCAATCAGGCTTGGGCTGGGAACTATTGTTGGCCAATTTATGAGAGTTAGGGTGATTTGGGGTTAAGGCTTGGTCCTTAAAAAATTGAGACTGTGAACCCCAAGTCATCTTGTGAGGTTTGAGCAATCAAAACTCATATTTCTTTGGGTAGAGCACCCACAGATAAGGGTATGATTCTCTATATTGATAAAGGAAGGAGAGGAAGAGGGAGGAGAGGAATATATATTGCCCAAATGGAGTTTGCCAGTTGGGTTCTCAGCTGGGCAGCTCTTACTCACAGAATGATGGTTGTTGTTTGTCCTCCATTCTTGAAGGGGACCATAACATTGGGAGGTGATGTCATGACGTGCACTGAATTGGAGTTAAGTGAAGGAGAGCTGTGCAAGGTCACCTACCTCACTCTTTCCTCCAGAGCCATCTGGAGCATTTGCCCCTAAGAAACTTTCATTCTAACAGGAAGAGAAGTGGGGACTGGGAGTGGTGATGGGGGGATATGAGTACCTGGTGCTTAAAGACATGCTTTTGAACTCCAGAAGTTAGGAACAGACTGAGAGGGGAATGAAGACTGAACAACCTGAGTCTCCTCCATAAATGGAGGCCCAGAAGGAACTCATCCACTTTATTTAAATGTAATAATATAAAAAAGATACATTATATATGTCACATACATGTGTATATGTATATTATATTTATGTTTGATATATGTATAAAAATTTAATTATATATCGCAAATAACATTTTTTAAAAAGAAAGAAAACAGGCAGGCCTCGTGGACGGATAGATCATAGGTGTTGTTATATATTCCAGGACAAGGAAATTCTACCCACTGAGGGAAGTTCAGGATTAAATAACAACATAAACTATGGTTCTAAAACCTAAAAATCAGTATGTGGAAATTAGGAAAGACTGCAACAATGACACTGGAGTGGTAAGAATTAACCTATACCCCAAATCTATGTTCCTGATGTTTTCTTGTCCTTTCTGTGATCAGTTTTCCATCCCCAATATTATGTCATCACATCTATCACTCTATGTTCCTCTGCTAGTTCTGGGTTCTAGCTTACCTCCCCTGCGACTTCCCCCAGAAACTTATGCATTCCTTCTCCAGAGGGGAGGGTTGCAAAATGGCATAGTAGATAATGTTTTGGGCCTGGAGTCAGGTAGTCTCCTGAGTTCAAATTGGGCCTCAGAACTTACTACTACGTGACTCTAGGAAATCCACTTAACCCTGTTTGCCTCAGTTTCTTCTTTGTTTGTTTTTTGCAGGTAATGAGGGTTAAGTGACTTGCCCAGGGTCACACAGCTAGTAAGTATCAAGTGTCTAAAGCTAGATTTGAACTCAGGTCTTCTTGAATCCAGGGCCAGTGCTTTATCCATTGAGCCACCTAGCTGCCCCTCTTTATTTGTAAAATGAGCTAGAACACCAAATGGGTCACAAGATGTTCAGACATGACTGAAATGAATCAACAACAAAATCTCCTGAGGTGGAATCTTTCTCTAGAGGTACAACTCTCTTTCAGAGAAGTTGGCTTCCCAATGTGAAAAGTTTTCCAAACAAAATTGATCATACCTTCCTGTCTCACATAGTAGGCTCACATAACCCCTCATAGTAATCCTCTTCTATGACACATTATTCCTATACTCTGGGGCAAGAACCCTTCCCATTTCAGACCTCTAGATTAACTGTCACACTCAATACCTTCTTCCAGAATACCTCCCTCTAGGTAGAAACACCCTAGGCAATTTCTTCACTATTCAACCATGGATTTAAGAGGACTCAGTTACTTCTTGTTCTTGTTCACCTCTCTTCTCTCCAGTTATTTGAACTGCTCTGCTGCTCTCCACAAAATACAAAGATTCACATGGGGCTGGGGGAGTAAGAGATTTAGTACATGCTGTCTCATTTCAACTCTTTTACCCTTCCTGCTCCTGAGTTCTGAAGTTCCATAGAAGTCTGAAGCCTTTTAGTTTCTCTTTATTCCTTGATGATTCCACTTTGTTCTTTCTTTTACCCCATTGCTGACTTTCTTTTTATTCAATAGAAAAATAAATTATTAACATGGGATAATTTGTTTCATTATTTAGTCTTTCTTTACAATAGTATTTATTTACCTTGCTTGTTCTCTGTTGGTTTTGTATCCAACTCAAATAATCTGTTACTTTTTTTTTAGCAATACCTCAAACGTAATCTTTGGTTTTTCATTGATCATTGGCTCACACTTCATTGCCGGGTGGCATTTATTATCCTGTTATCTTCTTGATCTTGGAAACTGCAGTATAAATCTGTTATTTGAACTGTCTTTCTTCCTTTTTTAAGATCTTTCTCCTGGTTCCTTGCAAAAGGTGTCATGGAAATTGATAAATTTAATCATTATGTCTTGAAGTTTGAAGTACAAGGGTTTTGGTTTTTTGTATTTTTTTTCTTGGCAGCAATCAGCAGATCCTCTCAACCAATACAATGATATCTATATTCAATAGTTCTGGCCAGTTTCCTCATATTATTACCTATATTATGGTATTTAGGTTTTAATTAGTCATGTTCTGGTGGATCTCTAATATATATCTTATCTTTGTCCACTCATTCTCTCTTCAAAGCTAGTTACTTTGGTTTGTAGTGAATTCATATGTTTTTTAAATGTTATTACCTTTTGTTTCTCCTCTGTTAAATTTCCCTCTACTTCAATATTTTTATGTTCTCAACCTTTTCTTTCTATTAAATTCTCTACCATGTATTAATTTGTACTAGCCTTCTGTGTTTTTTTAAATCTTCATTGAATAATCTATTTTCTACATTAAGAGCTCTAATTTATGGCCTGAATTTATTTCTAATTTCTTCTTTTCTGATTTCTATTTCCTTCATGAACCATTCTGAGGGTCCTTGCTTTTGTTCTATTACCTCTGGAAGGGGACTCAGGAATTAGGCTTTTATCATCATATTTGATCATTATACTTTGGTTTCTCTTTTTGATTTCATTCTTTTTTCTGGGTTTTTAAAGATCTTCTTGGCTAACCTATCTTTGTGCTGAGTTTTGTTGAAGCTTTTTCTCTTGATATTAGCAAATATCAGTTTTTCTTCTATTATTTACCACTTATTCCCGGGCTCCTCCTTGTTTTCTGATGCCACAAATACCTGAGTTGGGGTAACAGGGTTCCTTCATCTACTTCAGATGGAGGATGTAGGGTTTGTCTGCCTGGGTCCCTGCTTGAGTAACCTATAGAATACAGAAATAAATGTTAGCTTCCTCTCTTTTAGGCTTACCACCTGCCCAAACTGATTTTTACTCCACCAATTTGCTCCTCTGCTATCCTACTTTGCTTCATATGGTTGTTTTGTCTGTATTAGATACTTCCTACAGGATGTTGAAAGGAGATTCAGGCATTTCCACTACAGCTCAAGGATTTTGCTATTATGTAAGCCTGGTCCCGCATTTACAGGATAGGATGTTTCCAATTCACATAAGGCCACCTTCTTCTATCCTTTTCTTCAGGTGACTGAACAAAATCAGTGTCTGAAGTCTTTTAAAAGGTGGAAGGAGGTGGCATTGGTGTTTAGTCACTGAAGCTTCAAATTTCTACCCTAATTTACTGTGTTGTCCGAAGAAGCCTACAATTTTCTTTGGGCTTACTGTTAAAGAAGGTATGGGAAGGAATGCTGAGTAACCACTCTAAGTCTTACTGTTCTTCAGTGATAATTCACAAGTTGTTGTCTTGCAGCTTCTCTCACTTTTTACCTTGGTGATATCATAAGCTCATATGGATTAAATTAAACTCTCTATGCAGATATCTCCTAAATCTACATTACCTTTGTTTTCCAGAAATCAGTTACATCACCAGCTGTCTGTCGAACATCCTCTACTTAGATGTTCCATAGGCATCTTAAGTCACATGTCTAAAACAAAATTCTGTATCCTTATGCCCCAAATTCCTCTCTCCCTGTCTTTTGTATTTCTGACAAAGGCACCACCATCCTTCCAGCCACCCAGATTCACAATCTTAGTTACCCCCAACTCTTCATTCTCCCTCATCTCCACCCCCTCCCCATTTCCAATCACTTTCCAGGTCTTGTTAGCTGTACTTTTAGTGTACCACAATTTCTAAAACATATATTCTTTCTTTATATCTACAGGCTACTACCTCCTTATGAAAAGTCTTCATTACTTTTTTTTTAAGTGAGACAATTGGGGTTAAGTGACTTGCCCAGGGTCACACAGCTAGTAAGTGTTAAGTATCTGAAGCCAGATTTGAACTCAGGTCCTCCTGACTCCAGGGCCGGTGCTCTATCCACTGCGCCACCTAGCTGCCCCCCTCATTACTTTTTTTTTCTTTTTTTTTTAGTGAGGCAATTGGGGTTAAGTGACTTGCCCAGAGTCACACAGCTAGTAAGTGTTATGTGTCTGAGGCCGGATTTGAACTCAGTACTCCTGACTCCAGGGCCGGTGCTCGATCCACTGCGCCACCTAGCTGCCCATCCCCCCCTCATTACTTTTTACCTGGACTGTCATAATAGATTCCTAATTAGCCTCCCTGATTCTGGTCTTTCTCTTTCCTGTCTATCACCTTCATGGATGCCAAATTTTTATCCCTAAAGCACAGGTATGATGAAATCATTCTCCTTTTCCAAAGCTTGTGCATCTTTATAGCTTCTTAGATAAAACACAAACTACTTAATTTGTATTTAAAGTCCTTCATAATCTAATTCCATCTGGTCTTTACATATTGGTTTTACATTATTTTTCCCTCACATATTCTGTTTTCCAACCAAAATGACCTACTTTCCATTTTCAGTACATGATATTCCACTTCCTCTCCTCCTGATTCCCCCCAAATCCCTGGCACCTATACACAAATTATCTTCCATTCATGGAATATTCTCTCTTCCTCATCTCTACCCTTGGAATACCAATATTATTATAAGGTCCACCAATGTGGGCACTCTCTTTGTTGAAGCAGATCTCATTCCATCTAAGCTGTCATCCCAGAGGGCTCCCCATACTTATTAGTACTCTCTACTCCCCCAATTAATGATCCATTTATTTTGTATAAATTAATTTATACAAATCAAACACATTGATTTAACTTGTCTGTATGCATGTTGTTCCCTACCCTCTCACATAGGCTATAAGCCCCATTGAGGAAAAGATTGCTTTTTTTTTATCTTACCTCCTCAGCACTTAACATAGTGCCTTGAAATTGTAGACATTTCATAAATTCTTGTTAAATTGAATAGAATTCCCAATTCTTCTCTGGAAATCTTGAGTATTCCAATCATCTGTTCTTTCCATTATGGTTCTCACTTTGGGTTTAACTGTAATCTCCATTTAATGCATAGTCCAACTGGACACATCTCATTTTTTATGATTTGGGGTTATTTAAGGTGCTTTCCTAGTGAGTCACCCTGCTCTGCTATCTTTATACTAATAAAAAGCTTGATTTTTTTCTCTCATTCAACTATTTGTTATCCTGCCTATTTTTTTTTAAAATCTAGTTAGCATTTATCATGATAGAAAGGAAATCCCAGAAAATTAGTAATTATTGTTCACTGGGGAGAAGGAAATATCCTGTCTAGGGAAGGGTCCACATATTGTCATTGAGTCATTTATCCCTGAAAAAGACCCATCTCACAACAACATTGTCATTAATGTGGCATGGCTGCCAGTTTCTGAAAAAACTAAAGAAACACAGAATTGGAAGGGACTTTTCAATGGCTTCATTTTACATATGAGGAAACTGAGGCCTAGAGCAGAAAAATGACCTTCCCAAAATTAAATAATGATTTAATGGAAGCCAAAGGACTGCAGCATTTTTAGAGGTAGAAGCATTTTCTGATTGTCGCTTAAATTAGAACCAGGGTCTTCAGGTTTCTAGTTCAGAAATAATGTAATATGTTATCTGAAATTCTAAGTATTTTATAGTGTTCTAATATTCAAGCCAATTTTTAATACAACCCACTAGCACTTTGAGTAACTTAAAAATGCATAGTACCTGAGAACCTAGTGACTTAGATTTCTAGATAAGAATATAAGTAAATGCCTGACAAGCTCTATAGGATTTAGGGCAATTAGGGTCTTATTTCTAGTGATTTGAGATTTATATACAATGTAATTCAAGATTTCTATTATAAACACAAGTTGAAGTTGTTTATTTTCCCCCTAAAATATGCTTATGGCTAATGGAAATGATGGAAACATTTATATTGAAGGAACCGTGGTCATTAGTGGTCAAATGTAAATTGTAAAAGAAGAATATTTTAAAAGATTTATAATTCTGGAGCAGCTAAGTGGCGCAGTGGATAAAGCACCAGCCCTAGATTCAGTAGGACCTCAGTTCAAATCCGGCCTCAGACACTTGACACTTACTAGCTGTGTGACCCTGGGCAAGTCACTTAACCCTCATTGCCCCATTAAAAAAAAATTATAATTCTGTTTGAATGAGGATTCCTTCCACAGATGCAACAAATCCAAATCTTAAAGGGCAGTCTTTATGAGTTGCTGTGGTCAAAAATATTCATCATCTGGTGGCTAACTTTTGGCCTTTTCTTGGCCTGGACAATGCATTCAGTCCCTCTCTGGACCTATCCTTGAAGCCCTTGAAGCTTGGTAGGGTCTGCCAGAGCTTATGTTGCATAAGCATAGCTTTGATGAATGAATAATTGTTGTTTGCTGCTGTTGTTTGTCCTTCCTTCTCTAAGAGGACCATGACATAAGGAGGTGATGTCATGACTTGCAGTAAATTGGATTTTTTTTAGGTGAGGGAGGGCTGTGCAAAGTCACTAGTCTCACTCTCTCCTCCAGGCCATCGGGGTCCAGTAGCAAGATATACACCAGAATAACTGGAAATTCCCCCAGATATTTGAAGCAATGGGGGTAAGTGACTGGCCCAGGGTCACACAACTAGCAAGTGTCAAGGGTCTGAGGCTGAATTTGAGCTCACATCCTCCTGACTCCAGTGCCAGTATTTAATCCAGTGTACCACCTAGCTCTCTTGAATGAATGAATGAATGAATAAGAATTTAGTAAGTACCTACTATGTGCCAGGCTCTGGGGAGACACACACAAAATCAAGCACAGTAATTGCTCTAAAAGAGCTTACATTGTAATGGGGAAGACAGCATAGAAGGGAACAGTGGCCGGGGAGTCCCTCCCCGGTGCTCTATCCACTGCGCCATATTATCTTAAAGCTCTACTGGGACAGCCAGGTGGCACAGTGGATAAAGCACCAGACCTGGATTCAGGAGGACCTGAGTTCAAATCCGGCCTCAGACACTTGACACTTACTAGCTGTGTGACCCTGGGCAAGTCACTTAACCCCCATTGCCCTGTAAAAAACAAAAAACAAAAAACAACAAAAAAGAAAGCTCTACTAAAGTGCTACTTGGATTCTTTATCATGGAGGGGATATCAGGAGGGGTTTTTAATCAAATCGACTCTTTCCTTTTTTCCTGGAAGGAGTATGTCAATCTACTTCTCTATGACTGGGTTCACCATCTCTGTAACTTTCCAGATCAAAGTGTCCCTCCCCAATTGCCCCACAACTGCCTCACAAAAAAAAAGATAATATGCCCTTCTTCCCTCTCCCCACATGTATAATGTATTATCTGAACTTAAATGTATTTTTTAGTCTTCTAATATTCCACCCACTTCTTCAAGGCTATTCAATCTGATGCGCTTTTGTTGATAGCAGATTGATACTTTAATAGGATTCTATATTTGCAAAATCATTTTATGGCACTGCCTTCAACATCAGAGTATATCACAAAATACATTTCAACTGTTTTGCAAACAAACTTTCTTCCAGTTAATAATTAAACAGAGGAACAGCTTGTGGTATATGCTTGGAACTAATTTTACTATATATAGTTGGAAATGACAAGAGCACATGAAGATGTGACTGAAGCCTGGTAACATTTAAATATTCGGTTCTTACTCTGTTACCTTGACTAGTGTAAAGTTGGTTCCCAAGGTAAAAACTAAGTGGTCTGCTGGCATATGGTAGAACCTCCATTTGAGCGCTAAAAGCTGGATACTGTCTTTGTGAAACAGATGTTGCCGAGTGCAGCAATGCACAACTGACTCTATCTAACAGCTGGGAATCCTTCGTGACCCATATAGCGGGAAATAAACATGGTCCTATGCTTGGCAAAAGTGTAAGGAAGCAAATTTCCATTTGTTAAGGGCTTATCAAAATTAAGAATAAATGTTTTTAGCCATAAACTGATTTTATTCACCAGAGGAATCTTTCCAGCAGTTTATGCGATGGCCTCATAATATTACTGGCACCCTTTGCCAGATGAAGGCTGCAGTTGCACTGACATATAGTGCAGATGGAAAATAAACATCTGCCTCAATCAGGAGAGAAGAGCAAGGACAAGGTTGACGAATATTATCTGGCATGACTCTCTTTGCAGGGTAGCATATAAATGCTACAGGACCAAAACCACTGGCATCGTCTGGTGTTGTCCTTATGTGGTTACTGACCATGAAGAGAGATGATTAGTATGCCCTCTCCAAGGAGGAGTGGTGCAGATGCTCAGAATGATATGATTCCAATTCACTAGGATCTGCCTTGCTGTAGCCACACCATGCTAGTCACAGAGCGATTCAATTTTATTTTTTTTTCCATGGTTCGGCAGCATTTAGTGCCCACAAAGTTTCCCTTATTGCTGTCAAATGGCATGGACAACAGGAACAAGAAAAGCAGTTGATCTGAAAAAGGAAAGAAAAAAAAACATTTGAAAAAACAGCTCTAGAGTATTGCTGTTACTCTCTGAATGAAGTGATTTTCTTCTGATGACAAGCACCTACACTTTAGCTGGTCTAAACTGAGTTAGTAATAGTAACTGACATTTATACAAATCCTTAAGTTGGCAAAGTTCATTGTCCCATTTGAGCTTTATGACAATCTTACAATTTTTTTTTTAAATCCCCATTTTAGAAATGGTGACACTGAGGCTCAAAGACAGCTTATTTGCCTGTTATTACACAGCTATTAAGTATCAGGAAAAAAAAAAGAATTTAACCCATATTTCTAACACCAAGTGCAGCCATCTATGCACTACATATAATAACCAAGTCCAGTTTCTACTTTGGTAAAGCCTGAGTGATATATATATATATATATATATATATATATATATATATATATATATATATATATATATATATATATATATATTTTTTTTTTCCAGGGGCGGTGGGGGGCAATGAGGGTTAAGTGACTTGCTGAGGGTCACACAGTTAATAAGAGTCAAGTGTCTGAGGCCGGATTTGAACTCAGGTACTCCTGACTCCAGGGCCGGTGCTCTATCCACTGCGCCACCTAGCTGCTCCGTGAGTTATATTTTCTAAGGAAAGATATAATGTATGCACATTTGCCTGCAGATATAGATGGCTGCAGGCATATGCCCAGATACAAATCACACATGCATACACACTCAAGCACAAATGCACACACAACACACACACACACACACTTTTTCCATCCTGACCCCAAAGTCCTGTGGTCAAATTCTAACCAAATGATTTGAGTGGCACAAATGCCATGACAGATGCACATTTCTTAAGAATTTAACTTGATTCCTTATGACTATTTGACTGCAATTTGTTTATTTTCTGTAAAGATTCTGTAACATTTCTGTAAGATTGCAACCTCAAATCTGTACTGGCTTTTTATGTATGTAATGGAAAGCTTTTTTGGTATTATGACATGGTTAGAATTTACCAGGAAAAAAGTAAGACTGACACTGGTTATTTGGAGTAGTGGAAAGAATAGGCTATTGGGGAGTAGTAAGGTTGGGATATGGTTCTATCTACTTAATGGCTGTGTGGCCTTAGACAAGGGACAACCTCTGTAAGTCTTATTTTCCTCAGCTGCAAAATTAAGGAGCTAGACTAGATCATGTTTGTGGTCTTTTGTAGCTATAAAATGCTACCATTCTATGTAAAGATTGGAATTAGACAATATAGTAGAGTTATACTCAAATAATAAAAATCATGTTATGGGTAATCCAAGACAATTCCAAATGACCCATGATGAAAAAATGTTATTCTCCTCCAGAGAGGGAACTGATGAACTCTGAGTAGAGATTGAAGCATACTTTTTTCACTTTATTTTTCTTGGTTTTTTTTTCAATAAGGCCAATATAGAAATATGTTTTACATGACTTCACATACATAATTGATATCATATTGCTTTTCTTTTCCATCAAAGGGAGAGGGTTTGTAGGGAAGGAGAGAATATGGAACTCAAAAAATTTTTAAATGTTAAAAGTAAATAAATAATAGTTCAGGAAAAGGAAGGAAGGAAGGAAGGAAGGAAGGAAGGAAGGAAGGAAGGAAGGAAGGAAGGAAGGAAGGAAGGAAGGAAGGAAATCATGTTATGATAGAAAAGAGAGGAGTCGCTTTCCAAGATACTGTTTATTTATAAGAGTCTCTTGGCTTTCCCCGAACAGTGTCCTCTGATACTATGTTGGATGAATAGGGATGGGGATTATTACATTGGTATAATGAACTCCCAATGAGCAGACACCCTGTACTAATTTGGGTTGGCACTGCCTCGGCAACTTAAAGTTTGGAGAGTTGTTTATAATAATAACAATAAACTAGTATTTATAGTGTGCTTTAAGATTTCAAAGCACTGTTATATGTTAACTCATTCTCCCAACAACCCTGTATGGTCATTTCTATTATTATTCCTATTTTGCAGGTAAGAAAACTGAGGCACAGAGAGATTAAAGTGATTGGTCTAGGGCCACACTATTAAATAAGTATCTGAGGCAATATTTGAATCTTGACTAACTTTTTGGCTCTATCCATTGCACTACCTAGCTATCAAGCTAGAACAATGAGGTTAAATAGCTTGTTCACGATCACAAAGGTATTATGTGTCAGAGGTCCGATTTAAATACAGGTCTTCCCGGTTTTGAGATCCATTCTTTACTTACTATGTCATTTTGCCTTTTTAAGTTAGATGCAAATCTGCTATTTTATTATACCATATAAACTATTCAGATTAGACTACCAACAAGGCATTTGGACTTTATTTGCTGTGATATGTTAGGAAGATACTGCATACTACCTTTCCAGAAGGAAGAAATGAATTAATTATAAGTTCCAGAAATAGGTCATGAATCAAATAAAAATGAAATAATGGTAATGATGAACTTCATTTATCCCAACAACTTCTCATGCTTTCTCTGATAAAGGAAGAGTGGCTGATGAAAACTTGATTCTCTTTAATAACTTCATGTCATTTTGGTCCTCTTTAGAGATTGAAGGACAAAAGTCAATCAACACTACTAACTGGCCTCTGCATCTTGTCTCTTCCCTCTCTAATGCTTCCTCCACACAGTTGCGAAGTCATATTCTTTTTTTTTTTTTTTTTTGGTGAGGCAATTGGGGTTAAGTGACTTGCCCAGGGTCACACAGCTAGTAAGTGTCAAGTGTCTGAGATCAAATTTGAACTCAAGTCCTCCTGAATCCAGGGCCGGTGCTCTATCCACTGCGCCACCTAGCTACCCCTGCGAAGTCATATTCTTAAAACAGAGATCTGGCCATGTCATTCTCATGCTCAATAAACTTTAGTGGCACCCTATTACCTCTGAGGCCAAAACCAAACTTGTTTTGTCAATTGAATTTCTTCTAAAATATTTCCAACTTGACTCCTCTGCCCTTTTATATGTTAATACCCTTTATGCCTTTAAAGGTTTAGACAAATTGGCCTCCTTGCAGTTCCTCACACAGGACACTCCCTCTTTTGCTTCTATGCTTTTGTATAGTCTGTCTCCTTTAACTGGAATTTGCTCCCTAATCACTTAGCCCTAATCAGCTCAAGGAGTGTCCCTGATTTTTCTCAATAGAGAGGACTCACCACCCAAATTCCCATATACATATATATTTTGTACCTGTTGCTTCCCTCAATAGAAGCAAGGTTCTTTAGAGCAGAGATTGCTTCATTTTTGTCTTTAAATCTCTAGATCCCATCCCAGTGTCATCACATAGGAAACACTGATGATTAATTGAAAGGGTGGAGTTGAGGGAAGAGAATAAGCATTTATTAAGTATCTATTATGTACCAAACACATTGTTATGCATTTTACAAATATTATTTCATTTAGTTTCCAAAACAACCCCAAGAGCTAGGTGCTATTATTATCTTTTTTTTTTACAGTTGACAAAACTGAGGCAGACAGGTTAAATGACTACAGTCCCACTAGAGGCTAAGGCCTAATTTGAACTCATGTCTCCCTGACTCTAGGCCCAGAGTTCTGTCCACTGTAACACATAACTACTTGATAATCTAGGAGAGAGGTAAT
This sequence comes from Dromiciops gliroides, assembly GCF_019393635.1. Taxonomy (NCBI): domain Eukaryota; kingdom Metazoa; phylum Chordata; class Mammalia; order Microbiotheria; family Microbiotheriidae; genus Dromiciops; species Dromiciops gliroides. The sequence continues at coordinate 275,514,430 of NC_057861.1, forward strand.
GATAACCTGAACTAGGATGGTGGGCATGTGACTGTAAAGAAGAGGTTGAATTTGAAAGCTCAAGAGACATCAATAGCTCTGGACTTTTCTTCATAGTTTGCAACTGTGTTACTGTCTTTACTCTACAAAGTCCTACTCCAACATGTCTTTGATGTTTGGAGGTCATACAAAGACAGATACCAGACTGCAGTGCCAGGAGAACATAAGCTCTGGCACACTCTAACATGTCAGAAATATTTTAAGTGGAGACAGACCCAGCAACAGACTGAGTCTACTGCCTGAGGACCAATTTAAATAGGTATGTTCAGGCTCATCACCTATCCAGTAGGTGATGAATTCTCTGACCATGGCAACCCTTGAAACAAACAAAAAAAATCAGTTCAATGTATCTCTCTTCTGCATCTAAAGTAATAGTCATAGAATATATGGAAAAGAGGAGGAGGAGTATCATAATCACACCATAGCAGCTACTCTAACTATAAGATCTTTGCCCCCAAATGAGAAACTATTAAAAGAATGGAACCACGTTGATATTAATAGTCTTAGGAAAACTGAGACCAAAAGAAAGTTACCACCAAATGGAGGATTGTTTCAGAAATTATCAGGAAAATGGAAGGGGTGAGGAAGGAGCTCAGAGGATTGTTTTTCTTGTTTACCTAAAGTCTTTAAGAACGATAATTTCATAAGACCTTTTGTTATCTGGTTGTGATCAGCATGAGTAAAAAACATTTGCCATGAAGATGGCAGAAACTTATGCACCAACAGAAATAGAAAATGTTTCATTTGGAAATACATGAAGAACTTGCCAAAAGTTAGCATATATATGAATATTTTGGTCATTTTGATGGACAGAATAGAAAATTATGAAGAATCTTTTGGAAACTATAGCTCAGATTTGAGAAATTAAAGAAATCAAAGGAACTTAGAGGTTTTGGAATCACCTAATTAATGATAAACACAACCAAAATCAAGTAATTATCCTAATGGGTGCAGAAAAAACTTTTGGCAAAGTACAACACCCATTCCTATTAAAACAAAACAAAACAAAACAAAACAAAAAAACAAAACTAGGAATCAGGGGGGCAGCTAGGTGGCGCAGTGGATAAAGTATCGGCCTTGGATTCAGGAGTACCTGAGTTCAAATCCAGCCTCAGACACTTGACACTTGCTAGTTGTATGAACCTGGGAGAGTCACTTAAGCCCCATTGCCCCATAAAACAAACAAATAGACAAAAACTAGGAAGCATAGGAATAAATAAAGCTTTTCTTAAAATGCTAAATAGTATCCATCTAAAACCAAGAGCAAGCATTATCTGCAATGGAGATAAACCAGAAGCCTTCCCAAGACGATCAGAGGTGAAGCAAAGATGTCCATTATTACCATTATTTTTTCAATATTGTGTAAGAAAATGCTAGCAATAGCAATAAAATAAGGAAAAGAAATGGAAGAAATAAGAATAGGTTATGAGGAAACAAAACTATCACTCTTTATAAATATTATAATGGTAAACATAAAGAAGCATTTAAAAATAGTTGCAATAACAATCTTAGTAAAACTGCAGAGTATAAAATAAACCCACATAAATCATCAGCATTGCCTAGGAGGAAGAGATAGGAGGAATTCCATTTGAAATAGATGCAGACAATATAGAATATGTGGGCATCTATCTGCAAAGACAAACTCAGGAACTGTATGAACAGAACTTCAAAACACTTTCCACACAAATAAGGGCAGATCTAAATAAATGGAGAAAATTTAATTGTTCATGGGTAGGTTAAGCCAATATAATAAAATGATAATTCTACCTAAATTAATTTATTTATTCAGTGCTATACCATTCAAACTATAAAATAAATCTTTCTATAGTTATAAAAATAGCAAAATTCATCTGGAAGAAAAAAGATCAAGAATATCAAGGGAATCAAAGAAAACAATGCAAAGGAAAGCACCCTATCAATACCATACTTTAAACCATATTACAAAATGGTGATCATCAAAAGAATCTAGTAATGGCTAAGATATAGAAGGATGGATTATTGGAATAGATTAGGTACATAATACACATGTAAATGACTATAGTAATCTAATGTTTAATAGACCTAAAGATCCAAGCTTTGGGGACAAAAAAAAATGCTGGGAAAACTGAAAAGCAATTGGGCAGAAAGTAAGCATAGACCAACACAGTTATGCTGAAGTAAGGTCAAAATCAGCACATAGACATAAAGGGTAATATCCAGATAAAGGAAGAGTTTATGACCATCAAAGAAAGAGAGGATCACTGGAAATATAGTAGATCATTTTGATTACAATGAAGTTAAAAAATGACAAAAACAAAACCAATTCTGCCAAAATTAGAAGGAAAGCAGGAAACTGGGGGCAAGGCAGAAAATTTATTGCAACTTTCTCTGATAAAGGCCTCATTTCTCAAATATATAGAGAATGGAATCAAATTAATAAAAATAATAACCATTGCCCAATTGATAAATGGTCAAAGGATATGAATAGCAGTTTTCAAAAGAAGAAATCAAAGCTATTTATAGTAATATGAAAAACTAATCTAAATCACTATTGATTGGGGAAATTCAAGTTAAAATAACTCTGAGATACCACATTACATCTATCAAGGCAGCCAACATGACAGAAAAAAATTATGGCAAATGCTGGAAGGGTGTTGGAAGAGTAGGTACTGTTGGTGGAGTTGTAAACTGTTCTAACCATTCTGGGAAAAAATATTTGGAACTATATCTATAGAGCTGTAAAACTATGCATATCATTTGACTCAGCAATATCACTACCAGGAGAAATGAGAAAAAAAAAGAAGAAGAAGAGAGGAGGAGGAGGAGGAGGAGGAGGAGGAGGAGGAGGAGAAAGACAAGGAAAAGAAGGAGTGGAATGTTTTTGAAAAGTCATCAAGCATTGGGCAGGAGAAATTAAGGACAGAGCCATTATAAAGAGAGTACAGAAGACTCATAAGTTCAAGTTGGAGAGGAATGAAGACATGGCTCCATTTGGCCTCCTCATTAAAATGCAGGTTCCTGGCTAGCTAGGTGGCACAGTGGATAAAGCACCAGACCTGGATTCAGGAGGACCTGAGTTCAAATCCAGCCTCAGACACTTGACACTTACTAGCTGTGTGACCTAGGGCAAGTCACTTAACCCTCACTGCCCCACTAAAAAAATAAAATAAAATGCAGGTTTTGAGATGAACTGAGTCTACTTACAATATGTGATGTCCAGGGGTGGGATGAGATATTAGGGAGAAGAGAATTTGGTTGTATTGAAGAGAAAGTTAGGGAAGGTAAGGAGAGGTTTAATTCCTAGAGAGTAATGAAACCAAATGCAGCAAATACAGCAAAGAAAAGAAAGGGAAAATAGAATTCTTATAGAAAACAAAACAAAACAAAAGACAAGCTCATCAATCCATTACTCCTGGTACTCTCACTTCTAGCCCTTCTCTGTTCCCACAAACATCCTGCAGTTGGACAGCTCAGGTTTTAGGCATTGGTTTTAAGAGGCAGGGGGAGCTGGGTGGTATAGTAGATAGAATACCAGCCCTGGAGTCAGAAGGATCTGATTTCAAATATGACTTTGGACCCTTACTAGCTGTGTGACCCTGGGTAAGTCACTTAAACCTGTGTGTTTCAGTTTCCTTGTCTATAAAATGATCTGGAGAAGGAAATGACAAACTACTTTAGTGTCTTTGCCAAGAAAATGCCAAAAGGAATCATGAAGAATCAGATATGACTGAAAATGACTAAACAACATTTGAAAGGTAACATCTTGGCAGGGTCTTACCCTTGTTTCCTTGTGGGGATAGGTGGAGGCCTGTGAATCACAGTAACCCTAAGGGGGAAAAAGAGGCCCATTCTATGGGGGTAAAACCTAAGGGGGAAATTTGTAGAGAAGGGAAGAGCCCAGAAGTGTGCAACTGGTTTCACACTTACATAAAGTTGTACAGGAAGAAATAGGCACTCCAAGGAAAAGTGACAAGGTAGAGAAACAAATGAGTTACAAAGGTTTCTTGAATTTTTCCTTAAGCAAAATTGTTCCCTCACCACCAGCCCTCCTCTGAAAAACAGAAAAAAAACAAACCAAAAAAAAAAAAAAACCTTTTCCACAACCACCTCTGAGAAATGTCTAGGGACTAGAAAAATGTAGAGAAGACAGAACTCAGGGAAAATGAGGAAAATTATTAATTAAACTCCAATGTCCTCTTGGCCAGCCTCTGCTGAGTGCACCAAATGAGGTCACCCTCACTCCTTGAGAATGATAGATCTCAGCCAATATCGTGCATCTGAGAGAACAGAGAGCAGGCATCTTGGGATGGAGACAGCAAAACAAAACAAAACCAACAGCCGAAAAAAGAACAACCAAAAAATAAATCTCTGAACTTCAAGAAAGCAAAAGATGAATGATGAAAAACATGCTTACTGGAATTAAACTACATCAAGATGTGCAGAGTGACTGGTAAAGACATATAAAAACTGACTGAGGAAGAAAAATGAAGAAACAATCAAAGAAATCTGTCTGAATTATTATGTATTTGGCAATATAGGAAACTAAGCCAGAATCTCTTGAGGCTCACGAAAATATTGCAAGAAATTGGGTAAGATCTTCTCCAATGCAAAGGAGAAATTCCAAAACCCTTCAGAATAGTTTAGAAGACTAATCATAAAAAATTATAATATCAAAGATATAAAAATAAGAATTAATTTTTAAACAGAAAAATTATACTTCAATCTGTATTCAGATACCATCAGTTCTTTCTCTGTAGATAGATAAATATTTTTCATAAGGCCTTCAGAATTGTCTTGGATCATTGTATTGCTGAAAATAACTGTAATAAAGAGCAGGTCATTTTACAATATTGCTGTTATTTTGTATACGGTACATTTTACTTTGCATCAGCTCATGTAGGTCTTTCCAGGTTTTTCTGATAGCATCTACTCATTTTTTAAATAGTAAGCTACATTTATACAGTACTTTAAAGAGAGATTTCCTTACAATAAACCCATGAGATTGAGTATTGTAACAACAATAATAGATAACATTTATATAGTACCTTATACCTGACAAAGAATTTTCTTCACAGTTACCCAGCAAAGTACCATACATTTTATCATCATCGTAGTCATTCTCCTCCTCCTCCTCTTCCTCCTTCTCCTCATCTTACATTGCTCTTGCCTCTGCTTCAATTTTTTTTCAGTTGCTATTACTGTTTCCCTCCATTCTATTTCATCCCCATGATATTTACTCTATTTTCCATCTTCTCTCACCCTATCCCTCCTCAAAAGTGTTTTGCTTCTGACTGCCCTCTTCCCCCAATCGGCCCTCCCTTCTTTCAACCCCCCACCCCTTATCTGCTTCCCCTCTTACTTTCCACAGGGTAAGACAGATTACTATACCCAATTGAGTGTGTATGTTATTCCCTCTTTGAGCCAATTCTGATGAGAGCAAGGTTCACTCACTCCTCTACACTGCCCCCATTTTTCCCTCCACTCCAGAAGCTTTTTTTTTTGCTTATGTGAGTCACTTTACCCCATTCCACCTCTTCCATTCCCTTTCTCCCAGTGCATTCCTCTCATCCCTTAATTTTATTTTTTTAAAGATATCATTCCTTGGGGCAGCTAGGTAGTTCAGTGGATAGAGCACTGGCCCTGGAGTCAGGAGTACCTGAGTTCAAATCCGGCCTCAGACACTTAACACTTACTAGCTGTGTGACCCTGGGCAAGTCACTTAACCCCAATTGCCTCACTAAAAAAAAAAAAAAAGATATCATCCCTTCATATATAACTCACACCTGTATTCTCTGTCTAAATATACTCCATTCAGCTGCCCTAATAATGAGAATGTTCTTATGAGTTACAAGTATTTTCTTCTCATGTAGGAATGTAAACAATTTAACCTTTTTTTTTTTTCTGGTGGGGCAATGGGGGTTAAGTGACTTGCCCAAGGTCACACAGCTACTAAGTGTCAAGTGTCTGAAGCCAGATTTGAACTCAGGTACTCCTGAATCCAGGGCCAGGGCTTTATCCACTGCACCACCTAGCTGCCCCCAACAGTTTAACCTTTTAATATCCCTTATGCTTTCTTTTCCCTATTTACCTTTTTATGTTTCTCTAGTGTCTTGTATTTGAAAGTAAAATTTTCTATTCAGTTCAGGTCTTTTCATCATGAATGCCTGAAAGTCCTCTTTTTCATTGAATTCCCATTTTTTCTTCTGAAAGAGTATAAACCCAGTTTTGCTGGGTACTTGATCCTTGGTTGTAATCTCAGTTCCTTAGCCCTATGGAGTATGATATTCTAAGCCCTCCAATCCTTTAATGAAGAAACAGCTAGATCTTCGGTTATCCTGACTGTGGCTCCATCATATTTGAATTGTTGTTGTTGTTGTGTTTTTTTTTCTGGCTGCTTGCAATATTTTCTCCTTGACCTGGGATCTCTGGAATTTGGTTATAATATTTCTAGAAATTTTCATTTTTGGATCTCCTTTAGGAATTGATTGGTGGTTCTTTGAATTTCTATTTTACCTTTTCTTTCTAGAATATAAGGGCAATTTTCCCTGATAATTTCTTGGAAGATGATGTCTAGGCTCTTTTTTGATCATGATTTTTCAGGTAGTCCAATGATTTTCAAATTATCTCTCCTGGATCTGTTTTACACATCAGCTGTTTTTCCAAGGAGATATTTCACATTGCCCTCTATTTTTTAATTCATTTGTATTTATTCTATTATATCTTAGTTTCTCATAAAGTCATTAGTTTCCATTTGCTCAATCCTAATTTTTAAGCAATTATTTTCTTCAGAGATCTTTTGTATTTTCTTTTCCATTTGGCTTTTCAAGCTGTTGACTTTTTTCATGACTTTCCTACATCACTCTCATTTCTATTTCCATTTTTTCCTCTATTTCTCTTACTTTATCTTCAAAGTCCCTTTTGAGCACTTCCATGGCCTAAGACTAATTCATATTTTTCTTGGAAGCTTTAGGAACTTTGACTTTGCTATCTTCCTCTTAGAGTGTACTTTGATCTTCTTTGTCACCAAAGAAACTTTCTAAGGTTGGCATTTTTTCTGTTTGCTCATTTTCCCAGCCTTTCTCTTGACTTTTAACTCCTCCTTAATGTGGGGCACTGCTTCCAGGGTATACTGTCCCAAGCTTCAGGGAGTCCCAGTTGGTATGATTTACAGAGAGGCATGTTCTCCACTCCTCTGGCCTGTTCTCTTGTCTGCAAGCAACCATAGGCCTGCTTGCCTTCTGACCCAGAAGGGAATCCTGTTCCACTATGTCTGCAAGCTCTGGCATGCCTGAGCCCCTCCCCTACCTGGGCTTCCACTCAAAACTGTGACCTGTATCCTAGCTCAGGCAAAACAACAGAGTCCCACCTGAGCAACAGCAGAGACCCCCCTGGTCAACTGCTTGACCCTCTCACCATCCATGGACTGAGTTCCATAAACAGCTGCAATCACAGCTGATTTTGAGGCTCCTCTGGAGAGGCCTGCATGGGTATGGATCTGCACAACATGGTTGCAGGGATGTGCTCCACTGGCAAAACAGATTTTTACTGCCAACCTTCTAAGCCATCTTTGACTGGAAAATGATCTCACCCAGTCCCTTTGTGGGTTATGCTTCTCATGGAATTTTCTTATGGCATTATTTGAAGGAATTTGGAGGGGTTTGGAGGGAGAGTTCCAGGAAGTCACTGCCTTTCCTCCACCATCTTGGCTTTGCTCCCTAGTATTAGACTCTTAAGGAAGATATCAACAAGTTTTGAGAATAAGGGCTTTCAACTTTTCTGTTTTTATTCCTATTGTTTAGCACAGTGTTTGGAACATAGTAAGCATGTAATAGATGCTTTACCATTCATTAATTCATTCATTTAAAAAAATAACTGTATGAAGTACATTATAAATATCTCATAGTTCTGCAAGATAGGGACTGTTATTATTATTATTATAGTTATTATTATAGTTATTGTTATATTATTGTTATTATTATAGTTATTAAGAGAGTACAGAATTTAGAATGAAAAGAAATGACAGGATTGGCAAACTAAAATGCACATGGAAAGGAAAATTAATTAAATTATTTTAATTTTCCTATTATTGTCAAGGGCACTATCATCCTCCAGCAACCCAGGCTCAAAATCTATATGTCATCCTAGGCTCCTCATTCTCTCTCACTTTCCATATCCAATTAGAGGTCAAGTTTTGTTGATTGTACCTTACTAATATCACTCATATATGCCCCCCTTATCTCCTCTAATACTCTCACCACCCTGGTCCAGGTCCTCATCACCTTGCACCCAAATTATTTAAATAGTCTCCTAGTGGCACTCACTGTTTCAAGTCTTTATCCACTCCAGTCCATCACCTATTAGCTGTCAAAGTGATCCTTCTAAAATTCACATCTGACTATATTTCTGCCCCCTTCCTTTATTTGATAAACTCCAGTGTCTTCTTATTATCTCTTGGACTAAATATAAATATAAATATAAAACCCTTCCTAGTTTTCCAGTCTTCTTACACTTTATTCCTCTGCACATGCTGGGTCATCCTGTGATATTGTCCTCCCTTTGTTCCTTACACAAACTATTCCATTTTAAACTATAATGCATTTTCACTGGATGTCCCCCAAGCCTGGAATATTCTCTCTCTCTCTCTCTCTCTCTCTCTCTCTCTCTCTCTCTCTCTCTCTCTCTCTCTCTCTCTCTCTCTCTCTCTCTCTCTTTCTCTCAGCTTCCTTCAGGTGCCAGGCAAAACCTCACCCCCTTCAAGAAAAATTTCTTGGTCTCCCTTCTACTGTCTTCTGTCCAAGGCTACTTCCAGTTTATCCTGCATATATCTTGGTCCTACATAGTTGTTTGTATATTGTCTGCTCCTCTTGACTGAGAGCCCTTTGAAATTAGATGTGTTTCTGTTGTTGTTTTGTCTTGGTTTTACCTTTTTTGTATCCCCAGGGCAAAGCACAATACTTGGATTAGCAGCAGATTGATAAAACATTGCATTGGATTGACTTGACAAAAGACAGGAAGGTCAGGAGAATATAAACTAACTCTTAAAAATAATAACGAGCCTCATTCTCATTTTTATTGTTGCTGTGCTTTTCATTTATCTCGCTAAAAAACATTGTGGGGGCAGCTAGGTGGTGCAGTGGATAGAGCACTGGCCCTGGATTCAGGAGGATCTGAGTTCAAATCCAGCCTCAGACACTTAACAATTACTAGCTGTGTGACCTTGGGCAAGTCATTTAACCCCAATTGCCTCACCAAAACAAACAAACAAACAAACAACAACAACAAAACATTGTGCATATTATCTTTCAGTTTTGCTTATTGTATTTTGTATGGCTTCATATGTCTTCCCATGCTTCTCTGTATTTTTGTTTATGTTGGACATGTCCTATGGTAGTATAATATTCCATTATTTTCAGGCCTCACAATTTGTTTAGCCATTTTACAATAAGGGGGCATCTACGATACTTTGGTGTGGATTTCAAATTCTCTTTCCATGACACCATGTTGATAACAAAGAATTTTTATATCAATCTTTACAGATGTTCTTGCTCTGACACTTATTATTGAATGGTTGGACCAGTGTGAATCAATATTGTTTTAGTGAGGCTGTCAAATAATCAGATCTTAATTAAGATTTCAAAATGTTTGTTTAGGTCAGTAAATTTCTTCCATTTACAAAATATTTTGGTGTGTTTGGATTGTCTCTATTTTTTAAATCTTCTTTCAAGATATGTTTAGCAATTTGGATCTATGGATAAAAGCATATGCATATTTTGGTCTCTTTTTAAAAGTATAATTCCAAATAGCTTTTTGGAATATTTGGACCAATTCACATTTTCAACAATTTATGAATACACTTATCTTTCTGTAATATCTCCATTATTGAGCATGTCTGTCTTCTGTCATCTTTGCCAATGTGTTAGGTGTGAGTGAAATCTCAGAGTTGTTTTGATTCACATTTCTCTTCCTTTTAGTAATCTGAACTGATCTTTCATATAGTTAACAGTTTGTCATCCTTTTCTTGAGAAATATTTGTTCCTATCCTTTGGCTACTTATCTATTGAAGAACGACTCTTAAAGTCTCACAAACTTGCATTAAGTCCCTATGTATCTTCAGTATCAAACCCTTATTAAGACATTTAATGAAAATATTTCTGCAGTAGACAATTCCCCTTATATCAGTTGTAATTATTTTGTCCATATAAAAGATTATACATTTAATGTAATTTAAGTTGTTTTGTGTGTGATCTCTTCTATCCCTTGTTTGCTTAAGTATACTCCCCCTAGACACAGCTGTGGAAGATACCTTCCATCCATTTTCTTACCTTTTTTCATTTTATGACCATGTACATTGAAGTATTCATTTGTAATTTTTGTGGTATATGGTGTAAAATGCTGAGGTAAGTCGTTTTTCTTCTCCCACACTGCATCACAGTTTCCCCCCAAATTCTTATCAAACAGAAAATCCTTCACCAGGTAGTTTATATCCTGAGGTTCTTTGAGGTCTATAAAGATTTTATACCCCACAAATAAGGCTAGATGTAAAATAATTCCTGTGCTAATATAACAGCTATATCCCAGCACAATCTTGTCTAAGACCTCAAGTTTGTATAGGTCTGGGAAGAACTTTTGACAGAAAGAACTAAACTCATCTTATTTGGTTGGGGGCTATAGGAGCCAAGAGAAGGTAATATATTAACAGAAACTTAAACAATTATCAGGATAGATACATGTGTATGTTATATAGGTTATATAGAGTTAACTCAATAAAACAACTACAGGCATACCTTGGAGATATTTTTGGTTCAGGTCCAGTTGTTTTTTTGTCATTTTTTAGTCAGAACACATGCAATTTTATCAATTAAATTCACAGTCATATGGGCATGGTTTGTGGTATCTATCCCAAAACAATTACAATAGTAACATCAAAGATCACTGATCTCAGATCACGATAACATACATAATAATAATGATAAAGTTCAAAATATTGTACAAATTACCCAAATATGACCTGGAGACACAATGTGAGAACATATTGTTGGGAAAAGTGCCAATAGAATTATTTGACATAGGTTTGCTTAAACCTTTAATTTGAAGAAAATGCTGTATTTGCTAAGCACAATAAAGCAAAGCACAATAAAATGAGATATTCCTGTACTATCTTCTTCAACAAAATCATTGTATTTTATTTCTCTGGGATTTGGGTTTGACTACGAGAACTTGCCAGGAATGGGCTCCTTCAAGAATTTTTTTTTTTAAATCTATGTTTGCATCATGGTAACAGAATTAAAAAATCCTTTGTAAGTTCACAAGTACTCATTTCCTGAACAAGTACTTAGGATGATCTAGTTTCCTGGCTTTATTTTCTCTTTTCCTTTTCTATTCTCAGTAGACATTCCAAAACATTCTAATTATTCAGCAGCTAACAAAAAATAAAGTAATAGCCACAGTATGAGCCCAAAGGCCTGGATCCAATCCAGATGGATAAATTAGGTTCCTCTGTGGTCATGAAAAATATGTTCTTAAAGTCCTTTTTAACAGAAATGGTAAATGACAAGGGGAAATTATTCACCTCTGAGCATACAACATAAACTCTTTGGCCTGGCAAGCACTTCACATGGGACAAATATACAATAATTCCAAGGAAGATGAATATGTATTTTAAAAAGCACACAGAGAACATAAAAATCTTTAAAAATTAATAGCTATTTTTGCAAAATTTCCCTAACATAATGACCTATAAGCGTTCACAGCATCTATTAGGCATTTCTTTTATAGGGTTGTTACTATGATAATATAATGATATATCTGGAACTGCAGGGGACCTCAGAAGCCATCTCATTCAGCCATCTCGTTTTATCAATGAGGAAAATAGGGTCCAGTGACTTTAGGTGACTTATGTAGTAAGGTCACATGGGAAGTATCGGAGATAAGATTTGAGCCCATGTCCTTTGAGTCCAGAGCCCATACTCTTTTCCACTGTATGACACTTCCCCCTGAGCCTGGTAAAGCCTAAAGTACGAAAAATGTATATTATTAGACTTTAATTATTATTGAGGACTATACAAATGTAAAAAAATCTGTTTCATTTCTCTTTGCCACTTGGGTAAAGTCCCATGGCACTCATAATCAATGTCATATTGATTTTTTTGCAGGGCAATGAGGATTAAGTGACTTGCCCAGGGTCACACAGCTAGTCGGTGTCAAATGTCTGAGGATGGATTTGAAATCAGGTCCTCCTGAATCCAGGGCCAGTGCTTTGTCCACTGTGCCACCTAGCTGCCCCCAATGTCATATTAATTTTAAAAAGACAAGTTAGAGGGGCAGCTAGATGGTGCAGTGGATAAGCACTGGCCCTGGATTCAGGAGTACCTGAGTTCAAATCCGGCCTCAGACACTTACTAGCTGTGTGACCCTGGGTAAGTCACTTAACCCCAATTGTCTCACCAAAAAAAAAAAAAAAAGACAAGTTAGAGTTACAAAATTGCAGTTCACATTTTTGGAAGGAATCTCATTTAGTTCAATTCATACCTGAAGGAGAATCTCTTCTTCAAAACAACTTATACGTTGTAACCTAGCCTTTTCTTGAAGCTCTCCAACCTGAAGTCCATTTGATATAACTTCTGTTGCTTCTATTGGAGTTCTTTTGCTCTCTGGAGCCAAGCAGAAAATATAGAATTCCTCTTACTTCTGAAGGAAAGTCCTATACTTAAATAGAGTTGTCATGTACTCTTTACAGGGTAAGCATCCCTTGTTCCTTCCACTAATCCCAATATGACATGAATTTGAGGCCCTTCACTATTCTGGTTGCCCTTGTCTGGGTGCTTTCTGACTTATCAATGTCAATCTTGAAATGTAGGAGTAGAGACTGGATGACTTACTTGAAGAGACTATGAACCCTCTTTTATGTGCTAATAACTGTGCAGCTTAGAATGCAGCCTAAAATTTCCCTAGATTTCTTGGAATTACTTTGATGGCAGTGGGGAAGATGCACTGGAATCAGGATGACATTTCAAAAATCTGGGCAAGGGGTAATGTGAGTTTAAACTATAAGAGTCTGTATGAGGGACCAGGCAGGCTCAGATACCAAAGAGAGCACAGCGGTAGACATAGCAAGATTTGGCAAACAATTCTATATTTAGAACAAGAATGAAATGAGAAGCAGTTGAAAATGACCCTATGTTTAAAAACCTGGGAAACTGGAAAAATTGGTGGCGTCCTCAAAAACAGGGAAGTCCAGGTGAGAATTTCATGCTATCTTACCAGTCTAGAAGCAAGTCAGTTTGATCTCAAGTATGAAGAACACACATTAGATCACTCTGTGAAACATAACAATAATGCTTTGGCAGTGGGTTTGCCTATTGAGTAGAAATTCTTGCATGTCTCAGACATATCAGTATAAAAGTTATTTTCTTTGCTGTTTCTTAGCATTTATCTGCAGTCATTAGATTCTAGTAGCATAGTAGACAAGGCACCAGAGGTTAATGAGGGCATTCCTCAGGAAGCATGCATATCCGTTGGAAAAGAACCATGGCTTATTTAGCTTTCCAATCTGGACAATCACCTTAATTGTCTACCATTTTCTAAACATCAAGATATTCCACTTACTTTTGTGTTTATTAAACATTTCAAATTACCTTTTGTTATTTTAGCAAATATAAATGCACATTATAGTAAGTGCACATTTTGGGCACAGAAGAGGAATTGTATTAAAATGGAAAAATTAAAAATGACTATCAGTACAATTCCAACCTTTTTTTTCAATTCAAGGTAATCCACATCTATGCCTGCCCAGATTTTATCTTTGGTGCATTAATGCATGGGCAAGAGAACACCAGCTGGAAATCTTGCAGAAGTTTTATATAATCCTATCAGCATATTTGTTTGTATCAATATACAGAATGAAATCTCTCCATTCTTTTTTTTATACACATTGCATGAAATATTACAAAGCAAGATTACAGATTTAAATTCCATTTAGGTAAAGAAGCTTTAAAGTGTCCTTTTAAAAATTCATAATAGGGGCAGCTAGGTGGCACAGTGGATAGAGAGCCAGCCCTGGAGTCAGGAGGACCTGAGTTCAAATCTGGCCTCAGACACTTAACACTTACTAGCTGTGTGACCCTGGGCAAGTCACTTAACCCCAATCGCCTCACCAAAAAAACAAAACAAAACAAAAAAAGTCTACAGAAAAATTCATAATAATTATATATGTGAGGAAGAAGAAGGGTTTTGAGCTTTAAAATGCTGAACTTAAATTTACAGGACCTGAATTCAGACCCCAGCTCTGCTGTTTATTACTTGTGTTACATTGATTAAGCCACTTGGCACTTAATATGTCTGGATCTCAGTTTCCTCATTTGTAAAAAAGACAAGTGGATCAAATGATTTCTAAATTCCCTTTTAGTACCATATCTATGAACCTATGGTCATTTGTTTATATTACATGTTCATATGTATATATATATATATGTATGTATACATATATATGTATATGTGTATACACACACATTTATCTAGTATATTCCATGATTTTATAGGATATATCAGATCAGAAACAGCATTCCAAAGCATGGTTTAAATTTAATAATTAAAATATTACTGGACAGTAAGAATCAATATGGCAAAGATCTCAATGAAATATTTTGAAGGACTTTCCCAGATTCTATAAGATGAATGTTTGGGAACATAATCCTTTATTTTTAGGGAGATGGTCATCTTTACCCACAAGTAACATTTGATTAAACAAACACATTGAATAAGGTCTCTTTAATGTGCTTGAAAAATCTCTAATTTGAGGCATTTTTAAAACAAAATCAGATTGCAAACCACAATCCTTCCTATTAAACTACTATACCTTTGCTAAGTTCCACAATCTCATTATAACTATTCACTTGACAAAGTAAAATAACTCAGGTAGTTGAGTCAAGGGGAGCTTGGTCTATATTTGTTGTGAACCCATGATTCCCATTAGCACTAATAGAAGTTTTAAGCATGTTGACAAAATGTACAAGGTATTTGTGGAGTTGAATAGGCAGCAAGTAGCATTTTAAGAATGATTATTCAGTGTTCATGATTGTAACCATAATTAGCATGGGGCAAATGTTATGTTATCCCAAAGGCCCTACAACTGGAGGTGGGATATTTCCTAGATGTCAGAATATACTTCTTTATTTCCTCCCTTTGATAATCACCATCACTGAATGTTATCTCAAGCTCCTTTAGAAGTATGGAATATAACTGTCCCTCTTTGACTCTCTGAGGAACAGGATGCCTTTTCCTTGTGTGACCACACCTGTGGTAAGATTGCTCTCTGTGCCATTTCCTAAACCTCAATAAGTTTGCCCCACTTACAGTTTTCAGATAATTAGACCTTTATTCACTGATATTCTCTGTTGTTGTTCCTATTTCCATGAGAATTTAATAATTTAATGTGTACTATAACATTTATACATTAAACAACCCATAGGTAGCATGGAGAAAAAAAATTATATAATTGGTAGAAGGTTTTTTGTTATTTTTAAAGACCTTATTACCAAAACTCTAGATTCTATACAGTTACAAAAATGAATAGGAAAAAACAATATACCCCAAACAGGAAAAATAAAACAATACTGACCTGACTTTAGGAATGGGTTTAGAAGAGTTTGAGAAGTCTCTGGGTAATTAATCAATCACCAAGAATTTATTAAACACATATTATGTGCCAGGTACTCTACTAAATGCTAAGGATACAGATACAAAGAATTAAATAATCCCTGCTCACAATGAGTTTCCATTCTAATTGGGGAGATGACAAGTGTGTGTGTGTGTGTGTGTGTGTGTGTGTGTGTATAGATTTAATAAATATAAGTATATATGGAATAGTTAAATACAAGGTAGTTTGGGAAGAGGGTACTAGTGGTAGGGGAATCAAGGAAGACTTCTTGCCACTGGTAGACCTAGAACTGAATATTTAAGAGAGAATAATGTAGGGGGCAACTAGGTAACACAGTGGATAAAGCACTGGCCCTGGATTCAGGAGAATCTGAGTCCAAATCTGGCCCCAGACACTTGACACTTACTAGTTGTGTGATCCTGGGCAAGTCACTTAACCCTCATTGCCCTGCAAAAAATAAAATAAAATGAAATGTGGTTATTTTAAAAGAGAGAGAATGATGTTAGGCAGAGGAAAGGGAAGAGTACATTCTAGGCAAAGAAGATAGTCAGTACAAACATATTCAAATGGTATATGGAATGTTGTACATGGAGAAAAATGAGTTCAGTTTGAGTAGATCACAGAATGAGGTAGAAAAGATAAGTTGGGGCCAGATGATGTAGGGTTTTAAGTGTTTATTCTAGAGGCCATCAGAAATCACTGAAGCTGAGTGGTCATGTCTACACTTAAGCAAAATCACTTTGGCAACAGAGAATTAAGTGAACTTTAGAGGGGAGAGGTTTGAGACAGAAAAATCAAATAGGAAATTATTGCAAAACATCAATGCAAGAAGTCTGGCAGGTATGAACGAAGGTTATACTTGTGTTATTGGAAAGTTGAGGTCAAATGTGAGAGATGTTGTGAAGGTAGGAACAGCAAAATTTGTAAACTGATTTGATATGTAAAGTAAGAAAAATGAGGAGTCCAGGATAATGCTGATTTTGAACCTCAGGCATTGGAAGAATGTTGATGCCTTTGATAGAAATAGGCGTATTTGGATGGGAAAATCATTTAAGGGGAAGAAAATGAGTTCGGTTTTAGATGAAGCTGAGACATCCAGTTTGAAATGTCTAATTTCTTAATATGGGACTGTATGGGACTGTATTTTAGAAATAAGCATATAGATCCAGGAGGGATCTGCATAGGAATGATATATTTAGATGGGAGTTGATAAGGTTAGTAAGGGGTTAATGGCATAGCGGGAGAAGGGGGGGAAAGCCTAGGAAAGAACCTCAAAGAGCATCCAGAGGTAGGGGGCATGATATGGATAAACAAAAAATACTGAGGACTATTCAAAGAAGTGGGGAGGTAACAAAGACATAAGAGTTTTGCAAAAACCCAGTGAGGAGAGATTATTCAGGAGGAGATGAAGTTTAACAGTGTCAAGTGCAGCACATTGGTTGAGAAAGGTTAGGACTGAGAAAAGATAATCAGATTTGACAATTAAGAGATCTTTGTGGGGAGCAGTTTCAGTTGAGTAAGGAAGGAAACAGGCACTTATTAAGCATCTACTTTATACAAGGCATTGTGCTAAGTGCTTTACAAATATTGTCTCATTTAATTCCTCACAACAACCTAGGAAGTAAGTATTATCATTATTCCAATTTTATAGGGGAGGAAACTGAAGCAGATGGAGTTCTGACTTGCCCAGGGTCATATAGCTAGTAAATGTCTAAGGCTGGACTTTGACTCAGGCAGATGAGTCTTCCTGACTCCAGCCTGATACTCTATCTACTGTGCCACCTAGCTGCCTTAGCCAGATGAACACTATCATCTAAATTTTATACTCATTCAAAGGAAAGAGGAATGACTTGACTAAGTTGATCATTTAAGCCTTATGGTAGATATGCCATCCTAATTGTAGAAGTCAGCACAGTTACCATTGTCTATGAAAGAAAGCACAGTCAACATCATTCTTATGTAGTATTATGGATGGGGAATCCCCATGTAAAAAAAATCAAAATCAATTCATATTTCAGACATACAAAAGCATGGTCAAGAACTGCACATCTTTTAATAGTCAGATGCAATCTAGTCCTGGAACTTAAATCTGGAGAGTTCAGTGAGTATTTCGAACAGAATTAAGATGGGAACTAGATTATATGGCCTCTGAGGTCTCTTGCAATTATGAAATTATATGATTCTATAATTCTGTTATGAAAGATTTGGAAACTAAGTCTTATAAAGAGTAAAAATTTTTTACAATCTGTAGAATAAGACTAAGTCATCAGTTTGAATAATTCAGTGTTTACCTGTACTATTGGAGAATACAGATCATTGTACTAGGCCCCACTAAGAGTTTGGAAAGACTAGAAAACATAATTTTATTTCAGTACCTTGTAATTTTTATGAGGAAGATAGGAAAAGGGCAGGCAGTCAAAAGATAGATAGGTGTCTAGATAGATAAATAGACAAATAGATAATTCGGCATATCTATGATCTTACTGAAAAAAGGGAGTTTAGGTGGGGCATTCAGTTTGAAATGTCCAATAGGCAACTGATGAGTATTCCCTCCACTATTACAAGTCACATTACATCCACATCTCAGTCTATTTTTCCACAGATCTTCCATAGTAGCTCTACGCCACATGCTAGGGACCTTTATCAGTTTCATCAGTGTCTACATTAAGAATGTACCATGGTGACATACTGGCTCTCCTTCTGTTATCTCTCACTATAAGACTGGAACAGCTTGTTTTGGGGAACATCCTATTGCCTGGATGATCTCCCTTATTCCTCTTCTTGAATGTAGGTTACCATTAGAAATTTGCTGCAATCTACTGATTCCCACCCTGCATCTAGCACTCTTTGTATCACCTGTACCATAGATAGACAGATAAAAGCAAGTGACAGAAATATTTAATTATTGACATGACTTATCACAAAGGGAAATGGGAATGTTAAGTAATTGGGGATGTAGGAAAGGATAAAGAAATTGAAAGTCAGGTGAAAAGACAATATGGCATAGTAGAAAGAGCGATATATTTGAGCTCCAAGAACCTAGCAAAGTAAATTCTTAGGGTGTGGGTGATTTTAATCAAATCATGTATTTTGATTTGTGTAACTCTAAAAGGAGGATGTTGGAATAAAGGGTCTCTAAGGTAAATTTGAGCTGAAATATAAGAGAACAGGATTCCCTGATCAGTTATTTCATTCTTGCCTGGAAGGAGATAAGAGATATCTTTTTTGTTTGTTTTTCCTAGCCTCCCAAATTCTTTCCTAGATCTAGGTTTAAGCAAATTGATTTTCATATTCTTTGGGTAAGGAGGAAGTTTAAAGGCTACTTTACTCAACATTTACTTAACACTTGCTAGATTCCCACTGGGTACCATTTAACTTTTAATTTAATAAAAAGAAAAAATGCAAACAAATATGCAACACTTAGCCCTTTGTGGTGCATTCAATGTAAACTATGCTTGCATTGTAGAGAGAGTAATTGCTTCTGAAAACCAGCAGACTTGTTGTGGATGCCTCCTAGGCATTTTGTAGAACTCAATAAGTGGTATAAGAGTGTATGAATTATGAGAATGCTGCCTGACTTTGAGCCAAAAGGGAATTTTTCCAACTTGTGCTCATCATCATAACATGTCAGATGAAAATTATATCTGCTAGTAATTTGATGGGGAAATATTACTGATTATTTCTAAAAGCCTTTTGATGGTTTCCTTATTTTCCAGTGCCCCTCTGAGACAACCCACTTAATAACAACAAAAACAAAATTGGCTTCTGTTATAAAATGAAAGAGTAAACTAGAGGTCTAGTTGTCCACAGAGTTGCTAAAGAAAGTTGTGTTCTCTTCTTTCTGTGGGAAAGGATTCTCTGACATTCCTTTCATGGCTATGATTTTGTATCTTACTTAATCATCTCACAACTGAGGGCATATAGAAGAACTAGGTGAAAACTAGATAGAAGTACACATTTTGTAAAAAAAAAAAATTGCCTTGTAATTGTTAATCTCTTTCTCTAAATTTCTAAATAACAACTATAGAGATAAAGAGTGACAATCTTAGATTGAAAATCCACCTATTTGATAATGCATAGTTTTTAGCATCTCCCACCCTAGTCCATAAAAGGGATTAAATTACACATTGATTATTTAATGAATATGAAATCCCACAAGTTTCTTCAACCTAAAAACCTTAAAAAAAGAAAACATGTTGCTGATATACGTACATATGTGTGTATTATATATGTGTCTGTATATGTGTATATAAAATGTATATAAATGTGTGAATTTTATCTATCATCCATCTATCTATCTATCTATCTATCTATCTA
Source organism: Dromiciops gliroides (assembly GCF_019393635.1). Classification (NCBI taxonomy): domain Eukaryota; kingdom Metazoa; phylum Chordata; class Mammalia; order Microbiotheria; family Microbiotheriidae; genus Dromiciops; species Dromiciops gliroides. Next base: position 275,534,420 of record NC_057861.1, read on the forward strand.
TCTATCTATCTATCTATCTATCTATCTATCTATCTTTCTATCTATCTAAATTGGCTGAATTCTCACAGGACAAGAAGACAGAAAAAGCAGAGAAGATAAAATTCTCATGAAATAATATAAGAAAATTAACTACGTAGAACTCTCATTCATCATCCCCAACTTCTTTGTGGAGCAGAGAACAACAGCAAGCCAGACACATCTAGCTCAAGTAATCTCTCAAGTTTGTGCTTCGGGGACAGAATATGGGAATACTTGCCTAGTTTCTCCACAGCTGTCACTCAGTATCAATTCCTCTTCACTGAAAAGAGACAGAAAACACTGATTCTGCCAATCCAGAAAAAGGAAATGCAATGCAATTGGGAAGGCCCATTAGAAGATAGGAGTACACAACCTGTTGGAGGGAAACCCCTGGGAGCTTCCACCCCCAAAGAAACTCATTTAGGATCAGTCCTTTTCCTATAGAGATTATTATGAATAGGCAACCAGTGGAGCCTCGTATTCTCTCAATACAAAGAGATTGGGTATGCCCAGTTTTTTTTTGTTTTTGTTTTTGTTTTTAGTGAGACAGTTGGGGTTAAGTGACTTGCCCAGGGCCACACAGCTAGTACGTGTTAAGTGTCTGAGGCCGGATTTGAACTCAGGTACTCCTGACTCCAAGGCCAGTACTCTATCCACTGCACCATCTAGCTGCCCCTGAGTATGCCCAGTTTTAAGGGGCTTTTCAACAGTAGGAGATGGTGGGGAAGGGAAAGTGAGCAATAATTCAAGTTCCTGGTGATGCAAGAAAAAAAAACTGAAATGCAAAATTCCAAAGCTAAAGCCGAATATAACTCTAATTGCTAAACAGAAAAACCACCTGAGTGACTCAAAGACAAAGGGGAATATCAATAAAAATTCAGAAAGCCATGACACACTGAACAAGTATTATATTATGAAGAAAAAATAACCATACAGTATTCCAAGGAAAATAAAATTTTAGAGATTTCCAAGAGATTCTAGAAACATAGCAAGATACTCTAGAATGGTTCAAAGGAGAAGTAATCATTTTAAAGAAAATATGAATTGGGAATTAGGTCATAAATTAGACCTCTCAGTCAAGAATTAACAATAATAAAGAACTACGTAAACAATTTAGAATGTACCATGAAGAACTTTCCAAAGCAGTCAAAGATCTAAAAGAAAAAATGATAGATTGAAAACTAAAAATATAGAATTAGAAAAAAATAAACAAAAGTGTCATATGTGTGGAACAGTAGAAAGTCAATGTAGCTGGATTGTAAGTTGTATGGTGGAGCCAAAAGTATAAAAAGACTGGAAAGTTAAGAGGGGGCCAGGTTATGAAAAACTTCAAATGACAAAAAGAGAATTTTGTAATTGATCCTATAGCTAGATAAGATTTTCCAACTGGTTATGTGAAGTGATTATGAGTCAAGGATGATGGCCTGTATAAGTGGGCAGCTAGGTGGCGCAGTGGATAAAGCACTGGCCTTGGATTCAGAAGGACCTGAGTTCAAATCCTGCCTCCGACACTTGACACTTACTAGCTGTGTGACCCTGGGCAAGTCACTTAACCCTCACTGCCCCATAAATTTAAAAAAAAAAGGATGATGGCCTGGATCTCAGCCTGGTGACAGGAAGAGTGGCAGTGTTACCCGTGGTAGAAATAAAGAATCTTAGAAGAAGGGAGGAGTTTAAGGGGGAAATAGTGAGCTGTGCTTTAGATCTACTGGATTTAAGCTTCCTTCAGGCCACCCAGTCCAGAATGCCTAAAAGGCAGATAGACTATCGCTAGGAGAGAGATTAGGTTTGGATGTATAAATCTGGGAAAGATCTTCATAGAAATAATAGTTGAATCTATGGGAGCTAATGAGGTTACCAAGTGAAATGGTGTAGAAAAAAAATAGAGAGAGAGAAAGGGGCCCAGGGCAGAGCCTTGGACAAACCCATGGTTAATGAACATGACATGGATAAAGATCTAACAAAGGAGACTGGGGCATATCCAGTATGAGGAATTTTTTAAAAAATAGACTGAGGTATAATAGATAGAAGAAAAAGAAGCAGTATAAAAAGACAAGAAAAGCATGTAATGGGCAAGAGAATTCAGGGAATCTTAGAGATCAGGAATAGAGAAGGAAAAGCCAAATTCATATTCCATGAGCTAAACTCCATGTTCCCCACAAATAAATCACTATTTTTTGGGGGGGAGAAATAATACAATTGGTGGTCACTCATATGGGGAGAGGAGAGATAAAGCAGACTTTGGTAAGCTTGGAATGCAGCCTTATCATTCTATAAGGAGAATAGTGAAAGAATAGTAATATTTTGTTTGGTTGCTTTTTGCAGAGCAATGAGGGTTAAGTGACTTGCCCAGAGTCACACAGCTAGTAAGTGTGAAGTGTCTGAGGCCATATTTGAACTCAGGTCCTTCTGAATGCAGGACCAGTGCTTTAGCCACTGTGCCACCTAGCTGCCCCCTAGGAATAGTAATATTTTTAATATGTTGAAATGAGGTGGAAGTTGTAAGATGGTACTATAAAAGCAATGGAGGTGAGGGATTGGGGTGAGGAAATTAGATGATAAGTTTCATCAAAGAAGGGAAAATGGAAATGAAAAGGTGCTATTATATGATTTTTTGAGGAAGAATATTATCTACAATAACAGCAATATTATATTAAGAATGACTAAGTAGCTATTATTTTGACTTATAAATATACGAATGAAAAATAAAGGACATATGAAGAAAGACGCTATCTGCATCCAGAGGAAGAACTGACAAATAGAAATATGTAAGAGTAATTTTACTTACATACACATATATATAGAATAATTTTACATATATATTTATACACATATATATTCTATTTAGCTGTATTACCTGATGTAAGAATCTCAAGGGTTGGCTGGCAGAAGAGGGAAGAAAGAATGGAAAAAATAAATTTACATAATAATTTTTATATGTTTAAAAGGAATAGGCAGTTGTACATAATAGATTTACAGTTTTATGAGCAATTACCTTTTTTATTATGTTATGGAAATCCTTGTTTTATTCCATAAATTAAAGATAAAATACATTTTTAAAAATTAAAGGGTTAGTAATACTCTTAAATGTCAAAGAACCCTCAAGGCAGTGGGCTCATAGTTTATATGACCTTGGCAGAATAGGTGCTCCTGAGGGTGGCAGTCAATTCTGATTGTTTAATAATTAATGAGAAGTGTACTTTACAAAGAAAAGTGTGCTTACTTCAATGAGAGACTGGGAGAGTGAAATCATGTCATTCTTGGACAAAGAAACTACCCAAATCCCCCCATTCCCCTTCCTTGGGCCTTCCACCTAAACTTGCTTGAGTGGAATTAGATTAGAAGTTTGATCTAGTTGGTTGGAGTAGCAATACCCAGAGTGAGGAGAATATTGATCTTATCTTACCAGCTCTGTCCTGGGAGACTGGGTTTTGAACAAGAAAATAGGACAGGGAAAAAAGCTTGGGTCTCCTTGTTTGTATTAAGATGAGAGAGAAATAAAAATTTTTCTTAAAACTGAAACAATTAGTTGATCATCCAGATGTTTCCAAAACAACCAAAATTTATGGTCATTTTTTTTTCCTGTCTTTCATAAAAAATGAAAGAAAAGAAAGAGCCATGAATTTTTCAGTGGTAGGAAATTAGAAGACATCTCTTGTATCTTCATAGGTTTGAAGGGAATGTGGGTCAGGGGAAAATGCACAGGATTTGGAGTCATACCTGGATTTAAATATCAGTTCTGCTATTTCCTGCATACATGACCTTACATAAGAGACTTTATTTCCCTGGACCCAGTTTCCTTTCCTGTCAGAGGAGGATCCTGGATAAGATATTCTCTCAGGTTCCTTCCAACCAACCATATGCTGATAAATATTTAACAAATGTCTCTCCTTTTAAAAAAATTTATGAACATGTGATTTTAAGTTTAATTTCCATTGTTAAGATGTTTTTAGTCTAAACAATCAATAAAACAATAAATTAATCGGTGATTTGTACTGACTGACAACATCTGAGGTATGATTTAACAATCAGCTCTAGCAAAATGTAGTGAGATCTGTCTCCAACATAACTTTGCTTCCATCTCAAAATTCATAGTCTGTATAAGAGTAGGGCATACTAGGAAGGTCTTTGCAGTTGTTGAATATGTTTATCAATGACTCTTTTTTAAGCATACTTGTCAACATTATTATTCCTCCATAATTACTGAGTATGTATCTTTGGATAGCGTAAGAACAAGTGACTACATTTTAGCCTTTAATGTTATAGGTAAAACTTAATGTAATATATACATGTCAGATATGATTTTTAAAAATATTTTACTTTTTTTTTTGGTGAGGCAATTGGGGTTAAGTGACCTGCCCAGGGTCACACAGCTAGTAAGTGTTAAGTGTCTGAGGCTGGATTTGAACTCAGGTCCTTCTGACTCCAGGGCCAGTACTCTATCCACTGCACCACCTAGCTGCCCCCAGATATGATTATTATATTTGAAAGTCATTTAAATACATGCTCAAGTTTTTCTTCAACTTAAAATCAAGGCACTTCTGAAATTACATTGAAATGTAAGAATGTTTCCCTTAAATGAATGGTACTCCCTTTTAAGCCTGGAATTGGGATCATAGATGTGGAGCTGGAAAATATTTTAGGGGACATCAAGTATATTCCACCCCTCCCTTCACACGATTATTCTTGTTATTGTTTATTATTGTTCTCAAAGAGGACCATGACATAAGAAGGTGATGTCATGATTTGCACCGAATTAGATTTAAGTGAGGGAGGGCTGTGCAAGGTTACCAACCTCACTCCTCTCCAAAGCCATCTGGGTCCAGTGGCAAGACAGATATCAGAACGACTGGAGATGGCCCCCGATGTTTAAGGCAATTGGGGTTAAGTGACTTTCCCAGGGTCACACAGCTAGTAAGTGTCAAGAGGTGAGATTTGAACTCAGGTCCTCCCAACTTTAGGACCAGTGTTCTATCCACTGCATCATCTACCTGCCCCCTCTTTCCACACACACTCACTTTGTAGGCAAGAAAAGTGAGTCTCAGTAATTTGCTCAAGGTCACACAGAGTATCGAGATATTGAGATCTTCTGATTCCAGAACCAGTGCTTTCCACTGTAACATACATTTTCTGACTCCCAGCTTGACAGCCCATGACTACCCTATTTCCTCATCTCTACCCCAATGACCTTCTCATTCTGACAAAGCCACCTTTTTTGAGTTTCTTTCTCTGATTGGTAAATTAAACCCTGGAACCTTTATTTGAGGAAGCAGTCACTCTAGCCATGCTCATTCCAAATATAGCTTAAAGCACAGGTCCCCATCCTACTTCTCATCCTTTCCACTCCTTCTCATCCCATCCTTTTACCACCTCCCTTTTATGTGGTGTCTCCCCACATCAGAATGTAAGCCTCTTGAGGCCAGGGACTATTATGATTGTTGCTCATACATCTTAGCACTGTACTTAGCACAGGCTCTGATAGTCAGTAACCATTATTTTATCTATCTCCATGTCTCTCCTACTCTTCAGCTTGGCCACAGCTTAGCCCAAAGAACAGGTGAATTTTTTTGAGCAAGTATGTGATCTACACCCTCTCCTGTTTATGAGCTTTGGACGTAAGTTATTCCAGAACACCTTGTAGCATCACTATTTTTTCAATAAAATCGTATTTTCCTTGCAACTAATTTACATTGTATAAATTACATAAATTGCCTTCCATAAATTGGTTTTTATCCATGGCTGTAGAATAAAGTTTTTATTGATACCTCCTATATGTTGTCATATGTATTTCATGTTACTCTGAGTAGGAAATTTAAAAATCACTAACGGCTATTCTAGCCAAACTTACACTTACACTTGTGTTATTTTACTGGCTGACCCTTGAATGTTCATGGCACTGACTTTATTAATATGAGAGACAGGATATTCTGTTAATGTCCTTGTTACAGGGGAACCTTCAATTCTCAGTAAGGCATAGCTATGGATGCCAGTATCATTTATTACCTTTTTTGACCTTGGACAAGACATTTCTGCAAAATGAGGGGGTTGGACTAGATGATTTCTAATATGACTTCCAGCTCTAAGAATATTAGTGGATAGAGAGCTAGCCTGGAAGTAATGATGAAGGGGTTCAAGTAGTGCTTCTGAAACAACTTGCTGTGCAACTCTGGTCAAGTTACTTACTCTCACAGTTCTTTTGGCAACTCCTTAAATTGCAGAGGTATTAGCCTTCTTTGGTAGAGGGAGCTCCAGATAGCAATGAAATCACAGGGCCTTATCCCTAATATTCCATTACAAAGAAAGAAAGAGATTAAAAAATACTTTTTTTTGTTCAATAAGAGAACTATTTGCAGATAAAGAACAATTGTCCAGGTCTTCCAAATTCTATTTTTCACCTCTTCAAATTTACACTTTTTACTCCTGTTGCTTGTACATGTGTGAAAAGCACTGCTAAATTATACTGAATATTTTTACAAAGTATACAAAGAAATTTTTCAAAACTGAAACCTAGTTGCATATTTTAGGACAATTGGGTTTTGGGTACAAGGATTTAACAAGTCTGTCTATACTTTGGTTGTATTTTTAACACATACTGAATATGTATGCATATATATATTCGCATATATATGTATAGTTCTACATGCATAAATAGCAGCCAAAAAAAGAATGTTGTCTATGACTTTTCTCTGACTCTGCTCTTCTCTGCACTCCATTTAAATTGTTTTCATCTTCTGACATCCAACTCCCTAAACTCCTTTTGGAGAATGTCTTGAAGCAGCAAACTTGGCAAGAGAGTCCCTCACCACTGTGTTCTAAAAGGAACGTCTCTGCCATTTAAATACTTCAATATTTTCAGGATCTGTGATTTCACTGATGTGGCTGCCCCATTTCCCCAACTTATTCCAATTACAAATACTCTACAACTTGTTAGCTAGTTTTTGAGAATTGTTTGGGTCAAAAATTCATTCCCGTGATAGCCTACAGCCCACCTTTGCGAATAAGCATCTCCACACTTAGGTTAGTTCCTGGACAAGTGATAGTTCATCACCATGACCATAATCAAATCTATTCTAGTTTGGTTGGAACGGCCTATGTCATAGCCTTCAATGACCTATGATCACCTCCATGTTATTAACAAGCATAAGAGTAGGAGTTAAGAGAAGACTATTCAAATATATGTGAACACAGAACTTGTTTATTTATTTTTCCTTATTTCTTGTCATCTAAAATGTGATTTGGACTGTGCTTCTGTTTTTTATTATGCAAATAATAGCAATATTAATAATATTTAACAATTAAGTAATGCCTTACAGTTTGCAAAACGCCTTACAAATACTGTATTATTTCATCTTCGCAACAACCCAAGATAGGCCATATTATTATTATTGAGGTTGACAGGTTGTTACCGCTGTAATCATTTTTAGTTAATTGGTTCTTCCTCATGATAATATGGGAATCATTCTTCTTCAGAATCAAATGGGTATTAAGGAGTCATAGACTATTAGAGCTGGAAATGACCTTAGAGCTCAGTCATCCAACTTCCTTATTTTCTATATCAGGACACTGAGTCCCAGAGAAGGGCAGAGAGACTTACCTAAGCTTACACCACAAATCATTCCCAGAGTAAGGACTTGGGGCCAGGCTTTCTGACTCCAAGTTCAGTATTTTTTTTTCTTTTTTCTTTTCTCACATGTGTTAAGAATGGAATTATTTTAGCATTATTCAATGTAGCAAAATGCCTGCATTCCATTGCTAGCCATTATACTGGTTTATAGAAACTATCTTTTGCAATTTGTCTGTACTTTTTTATTCATTTAACTCAAAATGCTTTTACGTTATCCTCTTTGTGGTCAAATTTCATCTTACATAATAAAAGGACACTACTAAAGTGTGAGCCTGTAACCTTTTTTGCTAATCTCTAACAATTAGATTTTTCAGGAATATTTTTCATTTCTGACTAGGAGTCTGCCTGTTTTGTCATCTGCTACCTTTTGGGCCACAAGAAGCTAATTCCTCGCTTTTTTCTATGATTATTCTACAAACTCTTTTTTTTTTTTTTTTTGGTGAGGCAATTGGGGTTAAGTGACTTGCCCAGGGTAACATAGCCAGTAAATGTTAAGTGTCTGAGGCTGGATTTGAACTCAGGTCTTTCTGAATCCACTCTATCCACTGCACCACCTAGCTGCCTCTTACATATTCTTTTAACATCTTAATTTAATACATGAAATAAATAATCAACAATCAACCCATAAAAGCAGCTTACTATTTTTGTATGAAATTTTCTAATAATAGAAATAACTATTTAGCTGTCAATTCATCTGTAAAGTTTGGAGTTTCCAATTTGAGGAGATACGCACTCAAAATCATTAAGATGATAAAAGGTTGGCTTTACAATGACATCAAATTAAGGAGATTTCCCTCATATTTTCCTGTTTCTCTTTCTTACCCTGGAGATCATAGATCTTTCTACTTTTTCCCAGAAATTTCCCCCTCTTTTTCATTTTAGACCCACCTAGTTAAAGATCATAGACCAAGTCCTTTAAAAAATTACTTCAATAACACTTCTTAGGAAAGAAAAAAAATGTAGCCTTCTAATGATAGATATTTGATTTTGGAATATAAAGTAACATATATTTTTTTTCATGTCCAAGCCTAAGTTTATGGTTCAGTTCTACTCATGGTAGCATAGGATTTAGTTGTAAGTACATAACAAATGGGGCAGCCAGCTGGCACAGTGGATAGAATACCAGGCCTAGAGTCAGGAAGACCTGGGTTAAAATCTGGCCTCAGACTCTTACTTGCTATGTGACCCTGGGCAAGTCACTTAACCCTGATTTCAAGTTTCCTCATCTGTTAAATGAACTGGAGAAGGAAAGGGCAAACCAATCCAGTCTCTTTAACAAGAAAACCCCAAATAGGGTGATGAACAGTTGGATACAGCTGAACAACTACATTATTATAACAAATTCTATGTCTTATATTGAAAAGAAGATATATAGGGTTAAGACGCAGGGAAACTTGGTTAGTGGTGATTTATATGCATTACAACACATTTCCTTTGTTTAAAAAACAAAACCATTAGCATATTTTATTATTTGGTTTGTTTGTCATAATTTCTATTTTATAGGATATTTTTTGCATGAAGTATGTCATGTGATTTCACCCTCTTCTTTCTCGTTCTCATTTAGCTTGAACATCATTGAACTCCTATTGACTCCTAAAAAGCTCTGCCAATTTTAAACTTGAGATTAGTCCTTCATCTGTTAATTGAATGCATCTAATCCCAACAGATGTCTCATCTTAAAAGGTGTTTCCAATGATCTGCAAAACCAAAGCCTTCTATTCTGCTCTATAGAAACATCTGATCTGACAATCCATGGAACAGATTTGAAATAAATGTACCAACATACCCTGACAACCATGGAAATTAGTTCAGTTCTGGCTCAATTATACTGAAACAACATTGGACAGAAACAAATTTGGGGAAGGTTCCAGACTAGAAAGATTATATTTATCGCATCGATATTTCATCAGTTTACCCCCAAGAGCGATCAGTTTGGGAAATGCTTTGGTCCTCAGAATAGCTCTAGAATAAACCTTGGTATATAATTTGTTACAGAAATTACAGGTTACACTAGGTTCTACCATGGAGCAAGTCCATATTCCTTGGATTATTCCTGGAACCAACTCAATTTCCAGGTTTCTTAACCTAGCGTGTATGCTTACCCCAGATTTCCTGGATCTCAGCAGACCAAAATGCATAATCAAACCAGAACTATATTCATCGTGTGGAAGATAAGGCTAATTATTCTTCAAAATGCTTTGCCATTTTTTACCCAATCTTCATCTTTGCCCAGAGTAGAACACCTGCTACCTGAGGATAAAATAAATATTTCTCAATAGAATGACTTATTGTTCCTAAAGTATTTCCTAACCATCTTTTGCTTTGGTTTTCATTTTATGTAATTCTGCTCTCTTGGATTTTATTATCCTTTGTTTCATTTACTACTTTTCTTTATATAGGCTTAGGCATCCTCTAGTCAGTTCTATCAATTATTTTCTAAATACTTTCATTTCCTTTTCTTTTCTTCTTCCTTGAAAACTTACTCCACCCTGCAGATATGTTTTCCAATCTCCTTACCACTGGAGAATTAGTGGCAGAATTCCTTTTGGTTTCCAAAGCTCCTCATTTCAGTCACTGGCACTATTGAGAGCCACTACTTCCCAGATGTTTCCTCTTTCATCTTCTTTCTGTCAGGTGTGACTTGAATTTAAGAAGAGTTAAGGTAACTCGCTTTAGAAGATACAATTCCCCAAACTTGCTCATAAGGATGACACCAAGAACATGTGCTGACACCAGTGTGAATACCAATACTACATTCATCAAGACAAATGCACATGAGTATTTCTGAATAGAGGCAGAACAGGAGTAGTCAAATAATGGAAGCTAAATATTGTTTCAACCAAACTATGTGTTGTCAAGGTTTATTTTTCAGACAGACACTATATTTGGGTTTTCAAAATTGGGTTTGCCCTGTCTTTTTACCCCCTCCTTTTCCTGACAACCCAACCTGAGTTTGAAGTTATCCGAATAGGGCTCAGATAGAAAGAAAAGACCTTCGAATGCTTTATCAATGGAAATAACATTTTTTAAAAATAAAATTTATCTAAAAATAAAACATTAAAAAATAATTTTATTCACCCCAAAGAATTCCACTTTATTGGACTACAAAAAACCTGTGTTAGATATAGACCAATGGGTGTCAAGTTTGACCACAGTAGACTTAAAAAACATACATTTATGTCTGGGTGTTACTATTTCTGCTTTTTTTCATGGGTTTACTTAATGGCAATAAATCAACAGGTATACATAAAGTGTCTACCACATGTCAGATACTGTATCAGCTATCAGTCAAATTTTTTTATTAGATAAAAAGTCAGATGTTTTCAAATATTTAGTGGTTTGGCATGATGTAGAAAGTCTATTTTGTACCTTCCTCAGTGTGTAGCATAAGAAGCTGCTTAAGAAATATATGTTAAATAGATTTGAAACCAGAAAAAAATCTTATAGGCTAGAAAGACAAATCTTTAATTTTAGAGATCATGAAACAGAGGTTGAAAAAGTTTAAATGATTTGCCCAGGGTCATACAACTAGGAAGAGTCTGAGGTCAGATTTGAACTGTCTTCCTAACTCCAAGTCCAGCCTTCTACCCCCTGTATCCCTTAGATGCCTTGACAATGTATGTGAAGAAGATAAAAAAAATATATATTCAAGACATAGTTCCTCGAATAATGCCATAGGACAATTCCTGAAGCAGCAAATTGCACAGAGGAATGTGCTGAGATAATGTTCCAAACAAGGACAGCTTGGAAGGTCAGAAGGAGGGAGATACTGTGCTGAGACAGGAGTAGATCCCAACCCCACAGTCACACTGACAAAGATCCAGTTCCAGGAAGGCCTCGCCAGAGTAAGAGACCCATAGAGACTCTGAATCAGCTGCAGTGCCAGCGTCGCCTGGAACTAAGCTCACAGTCTGATGAGAAAGCTGAACCCTTGGGAGGGGGGAGATTACAGGGATCTCTGCTGGTGCTGAGATGGAACTTGGGTTTTTCACCCCTGCTGGGAACTAGTAGGTAGGCTTGAGTAACACTGGCCCAGGTAGTGGAGGGGCAAAGGCTCATTGGAGCTGACAACCACAACACACAAAGCTGGTTGATTAGCAAGTTGGTCTGGGGTTATCCAAGGACCAGGGAACAGTCCAGGTGAATGAAGAACCTGCTCCTCCTTAAATCATACCACCTGGGAACTCCTGAAGCTTGGGATAGTGCAGCCTAGAAACAGTGCCCCACTTTAAGGAGCTAAAAGTCAAGTAAAAGAAAGGCAAGATGAGCAGACAGAGTAAGGTGAAGACCACAGAAAGTTTCTTTAGTGACAAGGAAGATTGAGGTGCACCCTCAGAGGAAGATGTCAACATCAGGGCCCCTATATCCAAAGTTTCCAAGAAAAATATGAATTGGTTTCAGGCCATAGAGGCACTCAAAAAGGACTTTGAAGATAAAGTTAGAGAGGTAGGGGGGAAAATGGAAAGAGAAACGAGGGTGATGCAGGAAAGACATGATAAAAAAATCAACGTCTTGAAAAGCCAAATGGAAAAGGAGATACAAAAGCTTTCTGATGAAAATAATTGCCTAAAAATTAGGATTGGACAAATGGAAGCTAGTGACTTTATGAGAAACCAAGACACAATAAAGCAAATCCAAATGAATAAAAAATAGAGGGCAATGTGAAATATCTCCTTGGAAAAACTGCTGACCTGGAAAATAGATACAGGAGAGATAATTTGAAAATTATTGGTCTACCTGAAAACCATGATCAAGGAAATCTTAAAGATCATCTTCCAAGAAATCGTCAGGGAAAATTGCCATGATATTCTAGAAGCAGAAGGTAAAATAGAAATTGAAAGAATCCCCTGATCACCTCCAGAAAGAGATCCCAAAAGGAAAATTCCCAGGAATATTATAACCAAATTCCAGAGCTCCTAGGTCAAGGAAAAAATATTGCAAGCTGCCAAAAAGAAAGAACTCAAGTACTGTGGAGTCCCAGTCAGGATAGCACAAGATCTAGCAGTTTCTACATGAAAGGACTGGAAGGAATGGAATATGATATTCCAGAGGGCAAAGGAATTGGGATTACAACAAAGAATCATGTATCCAGCAAAACTGATTATAAACTTTCAGAGGAAAAAAATGGGACTTCAATGTAAAAATGACTTTCAAGTATTCATGATGAAAAGACCTTAACTGAATGGAAAATTTAACTTTCAAATACAAGACCCTAGAGAACCATAAGAAGTTGGAGTTGGGGGACATACCTGGGGGTCATGCAGTGGGTGACTGTCTTGTGTCTGACGCCGGGTTTTGGCTGGAGTCCTCCTGGGTCCAGGGTGGATGCTTTGTCCACTGTGTCACCTAGGTGCCCCATGATAACATCTTTAGGGTACAATTGAGGGGTGAGAGGAATGCAATGGGGGAGGGGGGAAGGGCAGAGTTATCATGAAATGAAATCCCACATGAAAGAAGCAGGAAAGGGCTTATGGAGTAGGGGAAGAGATGGGGAAGGATCAGGGCATTAAATGAACTTTACACTCATTACAATAGGCTCAAGTACCTGAATCTCATCAGAGCTGCCTCAAGAAGGGATTAACACACACACCCAATTACATGGAGTGATATATTTAATCTGGGCAGTAAATAAACCTAACACTCAGCAGAATTGGCTCAAAGACCTTAATCTCATCAGAATTGGCTCAAGGAGGGAATAACATACACATTGAATTGGGTGGGGTAATCTATCTAACCCTGCAGGAAAATAGGAGAGGAAGGAGATATAGACAGAGGGGTCAAAGAAGGGAGGGCATATTGGGGGAGGGAACAGACAGAAGCAAATCCATTTTGAAGAGGGGTAGGGTGAAAGAAGATAGATAAAAGAGTAAATATCATGGGGAAGGGAATAGGATGCAGGCAAACAGTTAATAGAATACAGAAGAGAAAAGGGAAGAAATTGTACAAAAATATTTATAGCAACTCTTTGTGGTGGCTAAGAATTAGGAATCAAGGGAATGTTCATCAATTGGGGAATGACTTGAAGAAGCTGTGGTATATGATTGTAGTGGAATGGTATTGTGCTGTAGGAAATGATAAATAGGATGATCCAAGAAAAACCTGGAAAGATTTATATGAACTGATGTATAGTGAAGTGAGCAGAACTGGGCGAACATTGTGCATAGTGACAGGAGTATTGTTCGATGAGCAATTGTGCATGACTTAAATACTCTCAGCAATATAATGATCCAAGATAATCCCAAGGGACTAATGATGAAGCATACTATCCATTCCCATAGAAAGAACTGATAAAAAAGATATAATCCCTGATCGCTAGCAGTTCATAATCCAACAGAGAAGGTAACATATAAAATCTAAATATAATATAGAAGATATCATTAGTACACAATAGAGGCAGAACCAAATTAGTATGATACTTCAACAGAGAATGAAGTCACATCAATATATAGGATTGAGGAGTGGGGTAGGCTTCATAGGAAAACATGGCATTTGAGGTAGGCCTTGAAGTATGAATAGTATTTAAACTAGAAAAGACCTGATTAAATGAGTTGTAGTCAAGCCATTTCACAAATATAGATAGGAACTTTGTTTTGTTTTGTTTTTTCCGTGAGGCAATGGAGGTTAAGTGACTTGCCCAGGGTCACACGGTTAGTAAGTGTCAAGTGTCTGAGGCAGGATTTGAACTCAGGTACTCCTGAATCCAGGGCTGGTGCTTTATCCATTGCCTAGCTGCCCCAGATAATGACTTTTTAATGGAGATAATGTATGTTTCCAAAATATCATCAAAGCCTGAGCAAATAATAGAATTAATGTGGGATTATTATTTAAAAGAGTATGAGACTCAGAAGATTTGTATTTGAGTCCCAGATCCAAAACTAGCAATGGACAAGTCACAAGTCCCCTGAATGTGTTTCATTATCTGTAAAATTAGGTTAACACTTGCATAATCTGCTTCCTGGCACTGTTGTGAGGAACCCCACAAAGTGCTATGTCATTGTGAATGTCAACTGAATTGTGGATTAGTAATGGAGACCCAGACTTTTTCTCCTTCTCTTGAAACGCATTATTTTAACCAATGGTCTTTATTGTTCATGAAACACAATATGCTTTTGATCTACTAGATGTTTTAAAATAGCTACTTACCTGGGCAAGTCACTTAACCCTAATTGCCCTGCAAAAAAAAAAAAAATCTGCTTAAAAAGAAACATGCAGTACAGCTAGAGTTTCTCCTAGGAGTCTTTAAACTATTGTTATCTTCTCAGTTTAACTAATATGGAACTAATTAACTCCCCAAAAACAATAGAATCAATCTATTTATGAAACTCTGGAAAAATGCTCAACCATGTGGGGGAAAATGGAATTACTATAGCTCTATGAAATTATTTAAATATGTCTTAGGGAAGTTAATTTTAAGCCTTGTTTATTACAGTATTTTATGAAATATTTGGGAGTTCTGGAAAACTATCCCTTTTATCTATTTATTTATTTATTTTACATAAAAGGACATTTCTTTTTTCTTATAATAGAACAAAATAAAAGCCCCCAATACATAACAAATAAATTCTGATTGTGAGGTAGTGGGGAAGAACCTAACTCTACTGAATGGCATTTCCAATTTTGGAATTACATTAATTTCCATTAAAGTCCCCAAAAATGTAGAGAAGAAAAATAGAAAAAAGAAAAAAATCCCTTTTCCTTGTCAAATGAGTTGACAACTTTGAAATGGATTTCACATCCCAGAATATTCATGCTGGTTGATGTACAAAAAGAATCATGGATTAGAGTTTTCTTCAATTTATTGATGGCTTTTGTTAACATCACTATACATTTTTTTTAAATTGATGTGTTTTATTTTTACATTTCCTAATGTTTCCTCTGTATCCCTTTCCCTCCCCCTACTAAGGGATTTTTTTTCAAAGAAAAAGAGAAAGAAGAGAAAAACATACAGTAAACCTGATTAGTATATCAAAAATATATGCAATATCCATACCTATAGACCTCCTCCCTCTGCAAAGTTTGGGATAAGATATCTTATTGTTCTTCCAAGGGTTATGTTCTTTGTTCTTTGTAATTTCACAACATTCATTTTTTGATTGATTGTGACGCAAACAACCTCTTCAGTTCTGGTTTTCTTTCTTAAAATGTCCCAAATGTCTCTTTATTATTGAATGTCCATCTTTTTTCATGTTTGGTAAACCTGAGATTTTTATAGTAGGTTACCTTGGGCTGCATACTGAACTCCATTTCTTTTCCCATGGAAATTTGTTATTTCCATTAGAGGGAATATTCCATTCTTTCCAGTGGTTTTTAGTGGTTGCAGAAAAGTCTTACATTGTTAAAATTTCCTTTCCTCTGTATTTGAACATCTTTCTCCTGATTACTCAAAGAACCTCTTGTTTCTGAATAGAATTGATAAAGTTAAATTTAACTGTTTTTTTTTTTGGAGTTTGCAAGCTTCATTATTCCCCCTCTAAAGGTTAACTGTGAATTCTGTGAATTAGTATTAATTTTCTATTTTAGCAAGTCCTTGGCAGTTCTCTTCTCTTATTTCCTGCATTATGTTGTTAAGGTTTTTGTCCTATGATATTCTTTTGGGAGACCTACAATCCTTAGGATTTCTCCGTGTATCCTGTCTTTGAGATCAGTATGTTCTACTTGCATAGTGAGCTTATTTTCTTGTATTGTTATGTGGTTTTTATTTTCTGCTTCTCTTTTAGATTACTCTTCAGTTCTGTGTGTTTGCTTTCTCAATCTATTTTTCCTCTCTTTTTGTTTCTTTGGTGAAGCTTGCCATTGCAGATTATAGTTTTTTTTTTCTATTTTGCCCATTATTTTTGCTGTTCAGGCCTTAGATTTTGCTCTCATAATTCTAAATTCTCTTTTGAACCACTCAAGAACAGCATTCTATGGTGACATTTTTCTTCAAATGATACAGGGTCTTCTGTTTCATCATGTGTTAGATCATTTTGCTTTACTTTAGGGTATTTATTTGTATATAATATAATATAATATGATATGATATGATATAACAGTATTTATAAATAGTATTATGTAGTATTTATTGTTTCTTGACTTCATTTACTAGCTCTGGAGACAATATTTCCCTCTGTTGTTACTATTTTCCCTGTTGATTTAATTTGCTTATGTTCAAGGTCTTTGAATTTCCTTCTTTCTGGAATCTTTAGTAATTTCAGTCTTCCCTTACCCTTATTTTCCCCATCACTCACTTCCTGACTCCCTCCCCTATGTTTGTGATTTCCTGGGAAGCTAGATTTCAAAGCATCTCAAGCTCTTCCCATGCTAGCCAATTCACTAGCTTAGGTTTCTAGTTCAAGTGACTCTTGGCTAATCAAAACAAGTTCCTATATGAACACTGTGCTCTTTCCTTTAGGCTTAATGGATGGTTTCATAGCCACACACTAATGCAGAATCTTCTTCTGATGTCCTGTCCTGCTCCCCCTATTGCTTAGTTTTTTGTACTAGCACTGGCAATGTGCATCTCTGTAGCATGGGTGCTACTGGGTTATCTGCCCCAGCACTAACTATGTTGGTCTTTGGGGGATGTCCACTCCAGTAGCTTCAGCTCAGAGCTTTACAATGCTATCAGTTTGTGACCTCTTGGAGGCTTTTGCACCTGAAGGACTGTGGCTATTTGTGAAAGCCAGAGCAAATGCCCACAGTCTTGAAACAGGATTTCCAGGGCATTGAAAAAAAGTAGGGGGTACTGGAACTTGAGGTTGGGTTTTATCATAAGCCTGTGTTATGTCCTTGGGACCTCTAATAGAACTTCAATCCTATTAGTATGGGAATTGGAGAAGGGGTGCTGGGTTAGCTAAGGATCACCTTTTTAAATTCTGGGTGTCCTAGATCATGAGGACAGCTGAAGTTGCTTTATTTTTGATATGTAAATTCTGTTTTGAGGATATATGAGAGGTTGTGGCTATTAGAGAAAATGTCTATCCCTCCATCTTGTTGCTCTTGTGACCCTGAAGTCCATAATATTCATTTTAAATTGTTTCAAGATTGTTGTTCTTTTATATTTTTGTAACCATTCTGTATATGTTTTTTTGCCTTTTGCTTACTTCAATTCACATCAGTTCATATGTTATCTTTCCATGCTTCTTTGTATTTATCATATTTACCAATCAATTCATTTAATAACATATTCTTTCTTCCCCTACAAATGTCTTCCCTTGTAACAAAGCTTTCAAAAGGGGGAGGGGCCAACTCTTGAAAATCAACTATTGTATCAACCATGTTGGACAACTTACCTATGCAAAATTCTATGCCTATAATCCAAAAGAAAACAGATGGATTTGCTCAACCCTTCTTTGTGGCTACAGTTGATGATTAAAATTACAAAGCTGAATTTTCATGTTACTTTTCTTTCTGTTCATATTTTTGTAGCCATTGTATATATTGTTTTCCTTGTTCTAGTTACTTTCCTCTGTATCGGTTCATGTAAGTCTTCCCATTTTTCTTTAAAGGGTTGGATACTATAACCTCTTACACAGATCAAAACACTCCTCAGGGAATGGCTATGTGCCAGAAAGATGTAGGATCATGATCCTTTCTGAGATTAAGCTGATTGTAAAATGAAAGCATTGGGGCAGCTGGGTGGCACAGTGCATAAAGCACCGGCCCTGGAGTCAGGAGTACCTGAGTTCAAATCCGGCCTCAGACACTTAACACTTACTAGCTGTGTGACCCTGGGCAAGTCACTTAACCCCCATTGCCCCACAAAAAACAAAAACAAACAAACAAAAAAAAATGAAAGCATAGCTCTTGAGTTCAGAGGCACTTCAGAAATTATTTAGTGCCACAGGCACTATTTTAGATAAGACAAGTAGAGTAAGAAGAGAGATTTGAGCCCCAATCTTCTGACTTTAGAGCTCATCCTCTACTCTATGGTCTTAGGATGAGTTGGGGAACAATTTTTAATTGGGGAGTGTTAGCTAAGCAACTCACCACAATATTGGGGCAAGGAAGGAGACCGGCAGCCTCCCTCAAAACAGAACAAGATTTATTTGAACAAGAACGAACTTAAAAAAAAAACAACACAAACACGATCAGTAGGATCAAGCGAAAGGAAATCAAATGGGGAAAGGGAAATTATACAACCTGAAGAAATACCACCGCCCAGGAATCAGCTGAGAATACACAGCAGAGCTCCTTTCGCCTTCTAGCCTCCAGCTAGAATGCCCAGTTCTCCTCCCCAATTCCAGAAACCCCACACAGCCTCAGCCAATGGGATGGCCACTCTGACAGTCACATGACTGCCCTCACTAGGCTTCCAATCATTATAATTTTGCCAGGCCCATGTAGGTGTCGGTGAGTAGTGATGACATGAGGTGCCAGCACCATGGCAACGGCTACAACCAGTGGGTAGAGCACTGTGTGGTTTGCGGAGCCCCAGGCCAGTGCACACAGAGGCATAAAAACCTCAAATAACAATTAATTCTTTACAGATGGTAAGACATACAAATGATTATGGGACCCACTTTGATCACCTATTTCACCTTTTGTCTTTATGTTCTTCCCTGACTGTTGAATAATGAAGGACACAAGGTAGATACATAATATATGCTTTTTGATTAAGTGACTAGACCTGAGAGAGTGTGTGAGTTGCTGTCATAGCCTTGGAGAACCAAGGTCACCTGATGCCAAAATGAGGCAATCGAGTATCATGATTAAATTTAGGTTTGGATTTTGCAACCCATTCCCACCCTTGGAATTGGACCTTGAAATTGCCTGAAAAACTCCCTTGTGTCTAGATCATTTCTCAAGTCCTATGTGGCATCTCAAAACTGTAGTATCTGTAGTTGGAGATTTTTATCCCAGACTTTTCCAGTATAACCAGAGTTAGTTTCTGTTATTTTTTACTCAGTGCCATCTTCACTGCTGTACCTCAGGCTACTGGCAAGAAGGAGCATCACTTAAAAAGTAATTTAGCAAATAAGTCTACTTCCCCTAGGGTACAAATAAAAGGAAAAGTTGTGGGAAATAGCTAATGTAAGCAAAAGGTGCCTTGGGGGAACCCTAAGAGTCACTTCTTTCAAACCAGCAATAACTTCTGGTGCTATTGGTCCTGAGGCAGCAGCAGTCAACATTGTTTAAAAAAGCTCCCTGATGGTGTGCTCATTAATTAACTGCACTGTTTGTTGATTCGAGATTGATTCAGTTGGTTCTCTGGAGAGTGTTTTTGGAAACTCGGTAATGCCTTGATGCAGAATTTCATCTTCAGGCCCTAAATTCCCAGGATGGTGCTTTACTGGGACATATAGAAGATGAAGTGAAAAAGAGAATTTGTTAGATAAAAATGATAATCAAAATATTTTAAATTCAGATGTAATTTTTGAAGATTTTCCCCACAGAGCTAAAAAATTACCTGCAGCAAAGTTTGACTGACAGGCAGGCTTTAACAAACAGAGAAGAAGACAAATGGCATGCAAAACAGATAGGGAAGTATTTGCTGCTAATTACTTGAGAAAGCATTTTAATTAAGTTGTTTGCCAATTAATGCCTCATTTTTATCATTCTATAAATATTTAAACATGTTTCATAAACTTTTCTTCTTATGGAAACACTTACAAATGTTGTTATGAAGTTACTTGGGTATCTCTTAATGTAAAAATTATATAGTTTAGTAAAGTTTTATTTGCCATTTTCATGAATAAGTAAGTAAATAAATCTGTCTTTTTATTTAGGTAGCTAAAAGCTAATCTTCAATCTAGCTGTAGTAACCTTTCCTTCTCTATCTCTTGTGATAGCATATACTGCATATTATCTGTACAGATAATTCTCAGATTTATCTTTGCTGTTCTAACCTTGCACTTTACCTCCAGTCTGGCATCTCCAACTTCCTAGTGGACATCTCAAACTGGATGTGCTATAGACATCTTAACCTCAGCAAGTACCAGGATGAATTCATTTTCTTTACCCCACAAACCCAGCCACTCAGGCTCCAACACAGAGGTCATCTTTAACTCTTTCCTCTTTTTCATTCTCCACTGCCAAGTCCTGTTGATTCTAACTTCCTAGCATTTCCTATATATGTCTCCTCTTTTCTGACATTACTCCCACCATGTTGCAGACCATCATCATTTCACTGTTGGACAATTGAAATAACCTTCTGGTTGGTCTACCTGTCTCAAATTTATCCCAACTGCAACTCATCCTTCATTCTTCTCTAAAAGGAATCTTCCTAAATCACAGTCCTCACCATGTCATCTCTCTTTTTCTGTAATCTCCAGTGGCAACCTATTACCTCAAGAATCAAATACAAGATTCGCTGATTTTTAAAGCTTTTTGGAATTTGACTATTTCCTACATTTCCATTCTTCTTATATCTTACTTTCTCCATATATTCTATGATCTCATGATACTGACTTCCTTGCCATTTTTTATCTTGAACACTTACAAAGTTACTGACTATCCATCATATTTGAAATTCTCTCTTTGTCTCTATTTTCTGGCTTCTCCCAAGACACAACTCAAATCCCATCTTTCGCAAGAAGCCTTTCCTAATCATCCTTAATGCTAGTGCCTTCCCCTTAGATTTTCTCCAATTGATCCTTTATATTTCTTGTTTGTACATAGTAATTTGCATGTTGTCATGAGCACATTGAGGAAAGTGATTGTTTTTGCCTTTCTTTGTATCCCAAGGACTTTTATAGGTGTACCTGATTCATAGTTCATTAACTTGTCAGGAAAACTGAAGTTAGATGCCATCATTTCAGAGATAGAGGGTTTGCCTTTTTGGCAGGAAGACTGGATTCAAGTCCTGCCTAGGGTACATATGAGCTCAGTGATCACTGCCACGTAATATAACATCTCAGTACCAGTTGCTCATCTGTTTTGTGGGAAAAGTTTCCACAAAAGGGGTTCTCCATCCCAAGCAAAAATGCAGGCCCAGCCCCCCCAAAAAAATTAGTACATAAACATAGGTCAACCATTTATACCTTCTGTTTGATGTTTATGTATCCTATTTTTTCTCTCTCTCCAGACTTTGATATAGAACACTTCATTGCTTGATTATATATTAAAATGGTGACACAATCTCCATTAATGAACACCTGCCACTGTAACAGCTATAAGAAGGCATGAGAAAGTAATATGGAGATAATTAATCAAGTAGTACCAGTGTGTTTAAGTATAATGTTTTTAATCAAGGTTAGGAAAATAATACCAGATGGATTTTTAAAACCTTTCAACAAATACAAATTGTCTACTTCTCATGCACCATACTATAGTCCTACAAATTAAAAAAATTTAAATTATAGATGCCATAAGAGAAGGATCAGAAGCTGTTTATTTTTACAAAAGTTTCAGACAAATATGAGATATGCAATCAAAGATATTAAGCTAAAAACATTTGCTAAAAAGCCCAAGGTATCTCCATTCTATATATCATACAGTTAAAGTATTTGCTAATTCCATCACAAGAGGTACCTTGGTATTCACTGTTCACAATTAAGTAGTCTGCTACAGTTAAGGACCATGGAAAGTTTGTGCTCAGGATTTTAGTTAAAAGAGAACTCATCTCGATAGGTAGTTTTATTTCATTTTCATTTCCTTGAATATACAGGAAATAAGCAAAAGAAGTAGCAGGACTAATTGCATAAAAAGTTGATATGCAAGATAGTAGCAAATTAGCCCCTCACACACTTGATGGATAGCTATGTTGTTAATGGAAGTCAAGTATAATATTTTGTTAATATCCTAGTCTTTAAATAGTTCTTTTGTAGAATACTTTCATCAAGATGGAAAATTGAGAAATTGTCCTCAAATTGAGAAATGGGTTATACAAAGTAAAGCAATGATATTACCAGTAATGATAACAAAAATGGGAAAAGGAAAGAAATTCTCACAAGGAATATTTCAAAGAAAATAATTAGAGAAACTAAAGAACGTAGTAAACTAAAATGAGGCCCTAAAATAAGGAATAAATATAAGAAGATAAACTCAACTGAGAAATCTCCAAAAGAATGAAATATTTAAATTGTAACAATTAGAATGCCAGAAATGGGAACCTAATCAATACTATACTCCTCTGAATGGTTAAGAAGTTTAAAAGAATTAAAAGAAGCTCTAAAGAGAGAAAACCAGAGCCCTTAAATGATGCAAATGGTTAAACAAGGGAATTTATGATTTAGAATAGAGGGAAGAAAAACAGTGAAAATATTGAAAATAATCATAGCATAATGTGTGTGTGAGACAGAGAGTGAGAGGAAGAGAGAGAGAGAGAGAGAGAGAGAGAGAGAGAGAGAGAGAGAGAGAGAGAGAGATATCTAAATAAATACCCATGTCTTCAAGTGGATGTGTGATTTCATTGATGTGGAATTGCAATTCTTGCCCAACCCCTCCCATAAATTTACTAAAGACATTCCACCAATGTGCTATATAGTCTTCCTTTCTCTTTACTGATACCACAAAGATGCATCACAAGGATATCATTGTAATACAGGATGCCATCAACATGACCACCCCATTTGTTTTATACAGTACAACTCTTTGATGACAAGCTTTGTTCTGGTTCTTCATTCCTTGTTTGTTATGTGGTACACTCATGTTTAAATCCACCTCCATTACCCTGTGATTGATACTTATCTTTAATTCTTCAGAAATGATAATTGGTTATTTGTATCCATATAATAAGTATCAGAATAAAATAAAAAGACAGCAAAATGGGAAGAATATTTGAGATCTATAGAAACCAAAAAAACTGACCTGGAACTTGAATTTGGCAAGATAATCTTAGAATATTTGTACACCAACTAAAAAAAATGATGAAAAAGAAAGCATGAATACTATATTTCAGGAATTTGTAAAAGGCAATTGTAAAGGAATGGTGAAACTAGAGGGTGACGTCAAATTGATAGAAGCCAAAGGACATCATCAAAGAAGATCTCCAAATTGATATCACCCAGAAATGCCAGTTTCCAAGGGTTCAACATTGGAGAAAAATCATAACAGAAAGTAGAAGGAAAAAGTTGAGACATGAAAGTAACCTAGGTCAAATTGTAAAGGACAACTCATCAAAGACACTAAATGAAAAAAAGTAACTAGAACTATGGACTATGGACAAGTAACTTAACTTCTTAGGGTTCCCCCAATATCTGTCCAACTATGTAAGTTATATATAAGTTATCTCCCTTAATAATAGTGGTCATAAGTGTAGGGGTCCCTTACACTGATGAAATCACAGGTCTGGAACAAAAATAATCATGTTGATGATGACAATGATGACAATGACTAAATCAAAGACTAAATTATAGGAGCAACACATAATTACATAGAATGATAACAGTGAGAGAACATAGCAAAATGAATGGGATGCAAGTAAAGCAAGGAGGAAACTGTGTGTATACATAAGTATTAATAGACAAATCCATCTATCTATATTAACATTTAGATTGATAAAAGTGGGGAGATTAGTCCACTGATCCTGTAGTCAAAATGAACAGATAATTGAGGTAATAATCCCCAAACAAATACAAAAGAAATAATTTTGAAAATCAAAGGAAAAAATTAAGACAAAAAAGATAATTGAACTGACAAGACAAAGAGAACATCCTTTGAAAAGACTAACAAAATTGATTTCAAAAACAAAATTAGCAAATTTGGTAAAAATGTAAATGAAGTATCAAGATAAAAAAAAGTAATGGAGAACTTTAAACAAATGAATATGAAATAAAGAAAATTATTGCAAACTAAAATACCCAGTTGCATGAACATCCAGCTACTGAAAAGTGAGTTTGTAAGCTGGAAACTGCCTAAGGCAGAGATCCCTGTGAGTATTGGGAGGGGCAGGGGTAAGAGAAGATAAAAGTTCTCTATCCTCTTCTTACTACAGAAGTAGTGCAAGATCATAGAATTAAATATTTAGAGTTGCCAGAGACCTTAGAGTCTATCAAGCCCAATCCATGCAGCTTTTAAGGGGAGTTACTGGACCATTAGCAGACACTGCACATAGCAGGAAACAGAGACATATACATCAGACAGGCACAAATACAGAGACAGTCACCCAAGATAGGAAGGAGATTCAATAAGAAAGATCCTTGGCAGCAGAAAAGAGAGTCAGACTGCAGTCAAGCAGATTATGGTAACAGTTAAGATCCAATTAAATGTGAACAATTAAAATACCCACCCAGAAAAGACAACTCAACCAAAGGGAAAGTGTGAGAATTTTACAAAGATTCATAGGACTTTCCGACTACGCAGTACTGAGAGCTGTAATTTGCTTTTGTCAATATATATTCCACATATGTGCTTCATCACCTTTGTAGTTTAAATTTCAGCTCTGTCTTCCTGTGAATGTGGTGAGCAGAACCAGGAGAACATTGTACAAAGCAACATTGTGCAATGATCAACTATTATACTTAACTCTTTTCAGCAATACACTGATCAAAGACAGTCCCAAAAGACTCATAACAGAAAATGTTATCCACATCCCTAGAAGGAAGTATGGACTCAGAACACAGATAGAAACATACTATTTTCACTTTTTTATTTCTTGGTTTTTTTTTGTTCTTGTGATTTTTCCCCTTTTGTTCTGATTCTTCTTTCATAACATGACTAATGTGGAAATTTGTTTAATATGACTGTACATGTATAACCTATACCAGATTGCTGCTGTCTTAGGGAGGAGGGAAGAGGGGAAAAAAGGAGGGAAAAAAATTTGGAACTCCAAATCTTATAAAAATGAATGTGGCAAACAATCTTTACAAATAATTGGAAAAAATACTATTAAGTCAAAAAACAGCACTAAATATTTGTATCTTGTTTTGCTTAAAACAATTTAATCACCGTCTCCTCCTGATGGAATTTTGCCTTTGGACAAGGGGCAGGGGAGAATGTGAAGTGTGGGGGGTGAAATCTTAATTCCAAAGAACAAGCTTCCATCCTCAACTTATGCCCTCTCAAATTGCCTCTATAATTAACAAACTGTTTCAGTTTTTACCTCTTCCTCTCATATTACTTGTTTTCTAGCATTCACTAACACCTGGCTTCTCTCAGATTACAGTCTGTCAGTAACCAGTTTATCTAGTACTGGGTTCTCCTTCTCCCATACACTCTAATTCCCTGGTTTTAGTGGGGGAGTTGTAACATTTCTTCTCCCCATTGCCAGTTTCATATTCTCTACTGCCATCACCCAGCAAGCTTTTATCCTTTCCAAATGAGTTACTGAATTCGGATCTTGGTAGCCATTATCTTCTGACACTCCCTCCTCAAACACAAACAGAACATGATCCCTTCTTTCACAACAAGATAAACACCTTGCCCAGTCTTCCTTTCTACTTGGTCTTCTCCTCATATTAGGGTGCTTCAATATACGTTTTGATGTTCCCTAATTTCATAATTCCTCAGTCTACTTAACTCCTATGACCAAATCCTCCATTCTTCTTGGGCTACAAACAAGGATATGTTTCACTTTTTAAAGGACCACTCTCAACCAAACATCTTGAAACAGTATGTGAGGCAATTGGTTTTGGAAGTTGGTGGTGGGAACCTCATGGGGTTGGCACCAGGAGTGGTTGAGGTAATTAGGGTTTTCCTATTCTTTCAGTGACACTTGTTGTCTCTTTGTTAACCTCTAATATATATAGATATATATTTTTTTCTTTTTCTTTTTTTGTTTCTGGGGCAATGAGGGCAAAGTGACTTGCTCAGGGTCCACACAGCTAGTAAGTGGCAAGTGTCTGAGGCTGGATTTGAACTCAGGTCCTCCTGAATGTTGGTGCTTTATCCACTGTGCTACCTAGCTGGTCCCAACCTTTAATATATTTTAATAAATGTTTAATACCTAAACTGTTAAACTGTTGTCCAAGTTAGCTTTCCCCACAAGGGGACAGATAGGGTAAATACACACATTAGTTTTACCTGTCACAGTTTTGGTGAGCCAGCTAGGAGCTGAACCTGCAATCTTCTGATCTTGATGTTGGGTAAGAAATTTTCTCCTATTTCCATGTGCCTGTCCCTTCAACATTACTCAATCCTTGATTCTAAAATTCCTCAGGCACTTGTGCTCTCACTAATCAAGTGTTTCCAAACCTTTTCCCTGGACTTCTCTCATTACCCACCTCTTTTGCTTCTACTCCATGCTAGTAAAAGAAGTTAAAGGAAGTCATAAACCTGTGCTGGCTAGGACCACTAGAAACATATGATATCTAATCTCAACTGGGCCCTCATTGAAAAAGAAAATCACTCTATTACTTTGTAATTGATTCTCTATCCAGCCTCCCAAGTTGGTAATTCCAAACCTCTTCTCTCTTCAAGCCTCCTCAGCAATCTCTCACTTTGCTCATTCTGCTGAGAATTTTATCTCATATTTCACCAAAAAATGAGGCCTTTCACTTCAAGCTCCCTCTTCTCCCTCTCTCTCATCTCACAACCCCCTGACATCATCTCATACTATTTCCTTATTTATTCCAGTCTCTACTGAAGAAGAAGTGGCCCTTCCTCAAGATGACACAATACTTAACCTGTACTTTTGATCCCATCCCCCTTCATCTTCTCTAGTAGATCTCTCTCCCATCACCCTTTCCTTTTCACTTTACTATTCAGTCTCTCCTATTTACTAGTTCCTGTCCAGGCTGTCTTCTTGGACTTTATCTAAAATGCCCCAGAAGTCTCTGCACCCTGGAAGCCCATTCCAGCACTGGACTTCATACATTGGAAAGAGACTTAATTCCTTCTTATTTCCCTCTGAAGGTCCTCATTTTAAGGAGGATGCCCAGGCTACCAGCGTCTTCATTCTTTTCAAGGATATGCTCTGAATATTCTCTGAGGCATTTTCTACAATGCCTCTGTGACATACTTTATCTTAGGTATCTCCCCACTCCAATCCTTCCTCCATACAGTTGCCAAAGTGATTTTCCTACAGCATAAATCTGAATAACTTATTCAATAAGTTCTAGAGGCTCTCTCTAATTACAAATGTAAACTTCTCTGTTTAATATTTTAGGCTCTTTGCAAACTGGCTCTTTTGTGTCTTTCTAGACTTCTTCAAAATTACTAATTACACTCATTCCATCCATCCCACACATACTCTTTGCTATGGTTCACCTTTACAGCCTAGTTATTATTCCTAATACTTGGGTTCCATCTCATGTCTCCAAGCCTTTCCACTGACCATCAACGATGCCTGAAATTCTCTCCATTTCCATATGTGCTTCTTAGAATCCATGGCTTTCTTTAATACTCATATCAAATACCACCTGCTACAGTAGGTCTTTCCTGGTTCTCATAGGCACTAGTGCATTATTTTCTAAGGTGACTTTGTGTTTACTCTGAATGTATCTTGTATTTGACTCTATGTATGTGTGCATGTACATACACATGCATACACATGTATACATGTTGTCTTTCAAGTTAGAATATAAATTCCTTGAGGGCAGAGACCATTTTTTCTTTTTCTTGTCCCAAATAGATGGCAATTAGTAGATATTTAGTACATGATTGATTGAGTTAATATCTAAATCTGTAGGAATTTGATACACACATACATTAATCATGTAAATTAAGATAAGAATGTAAAAATTCAGATTAAATGCATCAGAAAAATGATGCTATTTGAGCAGAATTAATGTACATATCCTTCTTTTCTCTTAATAATCAGCAACCAACAAAAGTGGAAAGTAATGTGTACTATCAGAAGCAATTGTTTTGTACTTACACATAAGTCTTATTCCCATGCTTTATTGTGTCATGGGAGAGACCTTGTCTATGCTGGTAGAGTGATATCTGGAATATTCTATCATGATAGAAACACATGCACTTGTCCCAGGGGCAGAATTTGTCTATTTTGTGAAGATCAACCTAACTAAATATGGAAAGTAGGTTGATAAATAAGAAATAGATTCTTTGATCAAATCAACCAATTAAATAAAACTACAAAATGATACCTATACTTTTTGGACTGTCTATACAGATTATTTTTATGATTACTGCTTTAAATGTGAGCAAATAATAGCTAACATTTATGCAAAATGTTAAAGTTTACAAAGTGCATGTCAGAGATTCCATTTGAATCCAAGTATCCTTGATTCCAAGTTTAGACTTCTTTCCATTGTGTTGCACCATGTATGATGTTCTTGTCCCATGACAAGGGAATAGACATAATAAATCATATCGACCTTAACATTTTCTTTATAAATAAAACTAGCAAACAAATAGAAGTTGCAGCTTAATTGAAGGGTGGATCAAGCATTCCCCTTGGAGCGATAAAGAATTTTCCTAAATTGGTTTTACTGTATGGCAAAAAGCAAAAACAAATATTATTTCAAGGTCATCTAAAAGTGCTGGTCTTGTAATATCATCTGTAAAAAATAGCATGAATATACTTGGTGCTAACATAACAACATTTTTTGCAGAAGAGGAAGAGGTAGCAAAGTTATACTAATCACTTGATAAAATTTTTCTGACTTAAATCAACATTTGCTTTAATAGTCTATGCTTCCAATGGGATGAACATAGGAGGGAAATGCAAAAAAAGGAAAATATCTCTGAAAGAGGCCAAAATTTATGGACTATACAGAAGGCTCATACCTATGTAACAAGGGCATTTTCTTCAAGAATAGACAGGAGGCACTAGGTATGTCAACTACCAAATGGCATTTTTTAATGCTGAAATTATACTATATTTTCATAGGCAGGACACAATTGTTTACTGATGTGGGATTTGTTTCTGAATCAGTTTTCTAAGTATAGTAAATTCATCAAACTCAGCACAAAGATCAAAATCAATATAACAATAGAAAAAATTTCATTGAAAAGATAATGTCAATTAAAGCAACTTCATTTGAACAATCTATTAATTATAAATGGGAATGGTAATAAAGGAAAGATTTGAAGAGCATAGGCAAACTGAGAATGTCATCATTTCCTGTGAAAAAAATTGCCAATTTTAAAACCATGTAAAACCAAAATTAAAAAGTATTTTAGCCGCAAATGCTTAATTTACTACTTAAGTAGAGAAATATGGAAGCCAAGAGATAGAGAATTCATGTACAAGATGATGTGGTTTACTTGCTAAAAGAAGATTATTAAATAATGTCTAATGTTATAGGCTATTTACATTCAGTTATCATTTATATGTCATTGTGACTGTGTCTACTCTGGGTATGGTTTGGAATTATTGTAGTTATTACAAGTTCATGAGGGACTGCCCCTCTGGACAAAATTTCCCCTTTCTCCTTTTCCAATATTGTTATTTACATATTGTTTGTTAGCATAGGGAATTATATTGTTATTTTTTTACTGGGAGAAACAAAGGGGAGAATGTGTTAAAATAATGGAATTTGGTAGATGCACAGGGTTCACACTTGATTGACTTAGTAGTGTTTGAATTGAGTGTGAATGAGGAACAACCAAGTACCCATTTAAAGGGATTAGATTTTAGCCGCTAGTCAACCCTGAGGAGAATGTGCTCTCAAAGGCTATGGACTGTGACATCAAAAGGAGACCTCTCTTAGCCAATCAACTTGAAGAACCTCCCATTTCTGGAAGGAGGACAGGAAGTAGAAAGCAAATACTGGCAGAGGGGATCTCTCTCTTTTGGCTCAAGACATCTGCTTGATGGTAGGACTTCACGTGGGCGGTTAGGAAGGCTAGGATTTCCATGCTATAAGGAATCTGTTCTCAGTCTTTCTCTCTCTTTACTATCTTATCTTTTAATAAACCCTTAAAAGCCTAAACTCTTGGTGAATTTATCAGTGATTTTAGCCAGTTTCCCCCCAAAACTAAGGGGGACAGATTAGTACCCACATGTAGATTTTTAAAGAACACACAAGGAAACACATTTAAAATCAACTTTATTTATAAAAATTGCAGAGAAAAATATTGGAAGAGTGTGAATAATATCTTATCCAATATCAGAAAAAAATAGAAAAAGGAAAAAAAAATTACAAAAAGCTTGGTGAGATACTTAATTAATCCTTATCTTCCTGAAAATATTTTAGAATGAAAGTAGAATAACAAAAAGTTCTATTAAAACAACTATATTTTCTCTTCAATGACAGTGGGTTCTCCACATTTGGATTCTGATACTACAATCATCAAAGTGAGGACTCTATGTAGTAGGAGGAAATAGAAATGACACTAAAAAAGAAAGATGGAAAAAGTAACAAGGAAGGTAAGAGTGAATACATACAGGAAAGGACCGTTCTGGTGGTAAGACAATTTGGAGGATATTGAAGGATCAATTTTCAATCAATTTTTAAAAAAAGAAAGTATACCAAAAACTTGGAAAAAATTTAAATGTTATGACTGCCTAAAAAGGTGATCAATAAAATATCAATAACTACCAACTCATTTGCCTAAATTTCTATTTCTACAAAAAATATTGTTAGAATTTATACATGCATGAAGGGTACCATTGATGAAAGTATGAAAAGATAGTTCTTTTTTAATTTTCATTTTTGTGGTGTAATGAGGGTTAAGTGCCTTGCCCAGGGTCACACAGCTAGTAAGTGGCAAGTGTCCAAGGCCGGATTTGAACTCAGATCCTCCTAAATCCAGGGCCGGTGCTTTATCCACTGCACCACCTCACTGCCCCCATAGTTCTTATTTTTTGAAGTATGGTCCCAAATGATATTCTAGAGCTGACCACATCTTTATAGTGACATTGTTGACTAAAAGGTGCAGAGAATATAAGAAAGCTTTGAACCTATAATTTGTTGACGATAAAAATGCATTTGATTTGGTAGAGCAAAATCCTCTGTTCATGACTCTCCTCTGATAAACTATTATTCATTCATACATTAATACTATACACAATCTTTGAATGGTAAAACAGGAAAAAAAAAACCACCCTTTATCCAGTGGTCCTCTAGTTAACCAACATAAAGACAGAAAATAGGAAGACATGGAAAGCCAAACTCATTTGCTGTAGCATGGAAGATGCTCAAAATAGAATCCAAATTGAAGAGATATTCCCCATTGATGATAAAGCTCGCCAGTTTTCTTCTCTTTGTAGATGACACTGCACTGATTACACTGAGTCTCAAAATAAGGGAAGGAAAAGGAAGAGGGAGAAAGTGAGGGAGAGGGAGAGGAAAGTAGAAAGAAAAGGGAGTTTCTACTATTAGGAGTGAACAAGAGTTCCTGAAAGATAGCACTTTCCAATGTGGAAATTTGTTTTGATTTGGGGACCCTGACGTTGAGCTGAGATTAAAAAGCCTTAGTCTCTCAGGGGCTTCTGTGTGAGGGGCTGGTGCCCCTCCCCCTCCACTTCAACTGAGCAAAAAAAAAAAACCCATGGGCTTTTCAGATGGCTGGGGGGGGGGGAAGAATGCCCATGTCCCTACACTCTGAAGGGAGCTGCCCTGGAAATCCCAGGCTTGTCCGGCCAGGCCCTAGCCTAGCCCGTGTGCAGCATGGGACACTGGCCCCTTGAGCCCTGCTGGGCACAGCCCTAGTGTGGCCAGCAAATTAGCTTGGCATGTGTGGGGTTGCAGAGAGCCCAAGGTTTGAGGGGAGAGAAGGAACATATATATCAGTTTGGGAGTGGAGCAGTGGGAAGAAACTTTAAAAATGGCCCATATTAAATTAATAGCAGATTAGTCCTCCAGTTAGATTAGCTCCCCAGTCAGATTAGTCCCCCCAAATTAGGCCTAGTAAATTAGTAAAAATATTTCTTACATTTGAATGGTGACCGTGGCAGGACTTAAGGCCCAATTATAATTTTTCTAAACTTATAATTTTTCATATAGCCTACAGTTATAATTTTTTAGATTAAATTGTTATTTGGTTTTTTTATACCAAGAGAGGAGTGTGCTCTATCCTATGTTCTGATTCCTGTGCTGTGAAGACAGCTGAAAATTATACACATTAGAAATGTAGGGAGGACATCTAGTACCAAATTAGTCTCAAAGACAGGGGCCTTGTCATTTTAAAACAAAATATATTTGCTTTAATCAGATTAATTTTAAAGAAAATAAATAAGATTAGAGAAAAATTAAAAAGAATTGTATTTATATTCCTAATATCCTAATTTGATGAAATTCTGGTTCTTTTAAAATTTATACAGGATGTTTTCAAAATAAATTCTTCACATTTTGTCTTGCCTGCATATTTACAGAATTTCTGGGAAATATCTCTCTTTTTATAGCTTAACATGTACTAAAAGCATGGCAGATATTCACATGAAATCCACATGGGATTCTAATAATACATTTAAAGGATTTTCTAATGTTTTTTACCATCCCTTTCATGCTGATAGTGATATATCTCTTGACATAAGTGACTGCAGATTTGAGTTACTGCTCCCTGCATCTTCCAGTTTTACAGTATTATCTTTCCTATTAATTTGGAATCTTATGACCATGAGATTATAGGCCAAAATATTCCTTCGAAGTTTTGAAAAGTCTGGGTTTTCTGTCATGGTTTCCCTTAATTCTGTCTCCATATATTCATTACTTATATAATAGCCGATACTGAGGTCTAAGGGGTGTTGATGAAGAACCAACACCTCCTGCTGAGTCTTAGGGCTGTTCATTCACCTTTGATGTCTATCTGTCACCTGTGGCTCCAAGAAGTTATAGCAAATGCCCCTAGTAAAACCATCATAAAAGACTGACTAAACCAAATTGAAGGTAACTAATGAGCTTCAAACCCATCAGTGTTAGGGGAATGTCTATTCCAAGTATGTGAAGACTTCCCCCAACAGAATGGGTGAATGGGAACAATTTGTTCCAATGGTCATGGAGATGGCTGGAGCAAGCATTGTAGAGTGCTTAGAGCTTGGTCATTCATCAAAGATGCCATGGTCATCTACTTTATCCTGGGCCATCACCGGTCATCATGACTTTTGTGTTGACACTGAACTTTGACGACACTGAAAGAGAAAGTGAGGCTGATGACTTTGTGCAACTCTGCCTCATTCACATTCAATCCACACAAGAATCAAGACACCCTCTTGTGATATTGTTGGTCCTCTTCAAAAATAGAAGATAAACAACAATAGTCAATTCTAGAATTCTTGACCCTGACACATGTATGAAATTAGCACAATTGCATCTACTACAAATGTATCTGAAAAAATGGCCTGGATTTGATACATCAGCCTAGAATACAAACACTTTATTTGGAGAGGAGTTTCTGACCCTTAAGAGTAAACAGGTCTGAGGAGTGGGTTGATAGCAATGTAGCACAAGCAGACAATCTTAGAAAGTCTAAGAGTACAGAAGGTCCACGGCATTCCTGTTATTATAAGTTAGAGGGGGGCAGATATTAATCAACAAGTACTCAGTGGGCATCTACTCTTTAGTTAACATTGTGCTGGTCACCATGAAATTGAGAGAAGGATAAGACATATCTGGACTTTGACCTTGAGGATCTTATCAGTTTGCCTTTCCACTTGTAGATTTAAAATACACACATATGTGTGAGTATGTATATGTATATATAATTTTAATTTATGGCTTAAAACAAGCATTTCCATAACATAGTATAATAAAAAAGAGATGATTACACATGAAACAGCAAATCTATTATGTACAACTTGTTATTCCTTGTAAATATATGATTATCATGTCATGTTTTTGCTTTCTTTTCCTTCCTTCCCACCACTCCCCTAGAGATGTCAAGATGTTCACTGAACATTTACTAAGCATCTCTGCCACATGAAAGGTACTATGCTAGGTACTTGGGTTTCAGGCTGTTGTTGTTCAGTCATCTCAGTCATGCCTAGCTCTTCATGACCCCATTTGAGGTTTTGTTAGCAAAGTTACTGGGGTGTTTTACCATTTTCTTCTTCTCCAGCTTACTTTACAGATGAGGAAAATGAAGCAAACAGGGTTAAGATTGCCCAGGGTCACACAGCTAATAAGTTTCTGAAGTCAAATTTGAACTCAGATCTTCCTGATTCTAGGCCAGGCATTCTATCCATTTCACCACCTACTTTCCCACGTACTAGAGATACAATAATAGAAAGAGAAAACAGCTCCTTCCCTCAGAAGCTTACATTTTATGGGATACAATGTATAAACATAAATATAAGATTGTTTGATGAGGGAGATTGACAAGTAATTCAGGGTCTTATATGTCTCAAATGTCTCTTCAGACCTAATAAGAATATCTCTGTTTATTGTATGTTTCTCTTAGTACATCCACATGTTATAAGGGATGGAATTACTATTGCCCTCATTTGAGAGATGAAGAAACTAAGGCTGAGAGATTAAGTAGATTGCTCAGGATCCCAGAGACATTATATGAAAGAGATGAGACTCAAACCTAGGTGTTATGGCTCCAAAATCCATCACTTGTTTCCATTACACCTAGCTATTGTTTCACAAGCTATTAAATAATGGATAATACATTGCTAACTGTTTCAAAAAATAGATCATTAATGTGCAAAACAGTTCAGTGAGAGATCTCACTGAATGGAGAGTAAAATTTGAAATGAGCAGTTCACTAAATGCACAATTCCTCCTTGGTGGTAGTGCTAGCAACTATACATGCTAGAGACCTAGCGAGAACATCCAGGACCAAACTTGTTTCAGCAAGAGGAACCCTGTGAGAATAAATAAGTAAAGTAAGATGGAAAAATCTTATGTATCTTTCCTGAGATCACATATTGTTGTTTTTCCTTCATTCTTTTTTGTTGTTGTTGCAGGGCAATGAGGGTTAAGTGACTTGTCTAGGGTCACACAGCTAGTAAGTGTCAAGTGTCTGAGGCCGGATTTGAACTCAGGTACTCCTGAATCCAGGGCCTGTGCTTTATCCACTGTGCCAACTAGCTGCCCCCTTTGTCCTTCATTCTTATTTTTTGGTGGGGCAATGGGGGTTAAGTGACTTGCCCAGGGTCACACAGCTAGTAAGTGTAAAGTGTCTGAGGCCGAATTTGAACTCAGTTCCTCCTGAATGCTTTATCCACTACACCACCTAGCTGCCCCCTTGTCCTTTATTATTTTTTTTTTTTTGGTGAGGCATTTGGGGTTAAGTGACTTACCCAGAGTAACACGGCTAGTAAGTGTCAAGTGTCTGAGGCCAGATTTGAACTCAGTTCCTCCTGAGTGCTTTATCCACTATACCACCTAGCTGCCCCCTTGTCCTTTATTATTTTTTTTTTGGTGAGGCATTTGGGGTTAAGTGACTTGCCCAGGGTAACACAGCTAGTAAGTGTCAAGTGTCTGAGGCCAGATTTGAACTCAGGTCCCCCTGAATCCAGGGCCGGTGCTCTATCCACTGTGCCACCTAGCTGCCCCCTTGTCCTTCATTTTTGAAGATCATGACAGATGTCATTACTTGCAATGAATTGGATTTAAGTGAGGGAGGACTGTGTAAGCTTCACCAACCTCACTCTTTCCTCCAGAGTCATCTGACTTTAGTGACAAGATATACATTAGGATGACTGGAGATGGCCCCGAATGTTTAAAGTAATTGAGGCTAAGTGACTTGCTCAGGGTCACATCACAGAATTAGTAAATATCTGAGCTGGATTTTGAACTCAGGTCCTCCTGACGCCAGGGCCAGTGCTCTATTCACTGTTGCACTTATCTGCCCCAAGATCATATGAGTAGAAAGTAGTGGAACCAGAATTTAAACCTCATTCTTCTGAGTCTAAGGCTATTAGTGCTAGAGTAGAGGTAGAACCAGAGAAGGCATAAGCATTGTGTTTGGGAAAAGTGCTAGACTTACCTGACTCCAAATCCCGACTCTAGTATTTACTAGCAGTATGACCTTGGCCACATCACTTAATGTCTCTGAGTTGCAGTTTTCTTATTGGTAAAATAAGAATAATAATACTTGCATTATTCTTTTAACAAATAACTCACAGGGCAATGGTGAACAAAGTACTTGTAAAGTTTAAAGCATTTCTTAAGGATAAATTAGTTTTATATCAGAATGTCTTATTGATTAGAGGAAGCTTTGCCTGTGCCACAATTTTGCCTGGCATCCCTATTGCTCCATGTCCAAAAGAAAAGGAACACAAAATCTTGACTTCAGAACATTGGTAGTGAAAGAAGTGTTTATTCAATAAGCATTTATTTATTAAATATTTACAATGTTCTAAACACTTTTACAAATATTATCTCATTTGATCCTAACAACAACCCTGGGAGGTAGATGATAGTATTATTCCCATCAAACAGTTGAGGAAATTGAGGTAAACAAAGTTTAAGTGACTTGCCTGGGTGTCTGAAGCCAAATTTGAATTCAAGTTTTCCTGTCTCCAAGCCCAACACACTATCCCCTGCAGCAGCAGCCACCAATGACAGATGGCAGCTGGATGCCAATAAAGATAAAACAGGCCTGAACCAGGGTGGTGGTGGAGTCAGAGGAGAGAAGGGGGCATATATGAGAGATGTTATAAAAGTAGCATCTATAGGTCTTTACAACAGATTGGATTGGGGCTGGGATGAGAGAGTGAAGAGTTGAGGATGACAGCTTAATTGGGAGCCTGGAGGACTGAGAGTATGGTGGTACCCTAAAAAGTAATAAGGAAGCTTAGAAAAGGAGTGGGGCAAGAGATTATGAGTTCAGTTCTTACACATATTGGTTTTAAGATCCACAGAATATCCAGTTTGAGGTATCCAGCAGGCACTTGGAAATGGGAGACTGGCGATCAACAGACTGGTCAGGACTGCATAAGAAGATTTGAAAATCATCAGCAGAATCCATGGGAGCTGATTGCTAAGTGATGTGGTATAGGGGAAGAATAGAATAGGGACTGGGACAGAGCTCTGTGGGAAATTCCATGGTGAGGGGACAGTCAGCAAACGAGACTGAAATCTCCTGTCCACTACTTCCACTCTGGACCTTGTGTGTGTTCCTCTTCTTTTCTCCTAGGGGAAGCTAAGCAGTAAAAGTGATGGGGGCAGAGAGTAAAGTATAGATTATTGAGAGAAAGTTTATGGTAAACTAGAGTTAGATGTGGTGTCCTGGCATATAACTGTGTCATGCAAATGAAAAGTTATTATGTTTTGTTATCGCGTCTTTCTTTTCATCTTTTTTGATGGAGTTCAGATAGAAATGGTACTGAGACAAGTTATTCTGTTGCTTTATTTCTTTTATATTTAATATTCTTCAGACCATTTCACAAGTGGATAAAAGAGCTCCTTTTATAGTCGAATAAAAACATTAAGATGTAAGCTCATACACTTAAGATTCACTAAAAGCAACTTCAGTACAATAGTAATTCCAGGCAGGGATAATACCTCCTCCTGATTTTGATTTCTTCTGCTGGGTTTCTATATTTTGAAAGCTTTTTTATCCCATGAAATTTGAAAATTATGAGTATTTGGGATGGTGACTGACACCTATTTTAAAAAGGTGCTTAAGTTTTTATGGATCAATGTTATTTCTGGGTATATGTGGGCAACTATTTGGGTCTGTGATAAAGTTCTAGTCCTAATATAGTTTACTGGTTGAATTCTACAGCATATTTTGTGGTCTGTATTTGTAGTTTGATGATTTATGGTCTGTTAGTTCATGAAAGAAAGATAGTGAGCTTATGTTATATAATTCTAGCCACCAAGTTGTGATTTGCTATGCATTTGGTAGGTGTTAAATTTTTGAAACATGCAATGATGTCCTATATTGTTTCTGCCATTTCCTTGCATCATAATAAGAGCATTCACAATAATATGATAATATCTCATTCTTTTAATGTTTTTGATGAGGTTCAAATAGAAGCAGTATAAGGGCAAAAGATTCTCCAGCTATTATTCTTTCATATTTAGTGATATACAGACTACTATGTAGCTAAATAAAATCATAGTACTAGGATGTAAACTCAACTTCTGTAGATCTCTCTGAAAATGCCTTTAAGTCAATTCTAGTAGAAGACAGGACAACTAGGATGATATATACCTTGTCCTGTTTCCACATTGTTTTAACCTTTTTTTGATTATGTCCCTATATTTTGAGAGTTTTTGATTCCATGTAGTTTGGAGACAAGTGTTTGGGATGGTGATGTGTTAAAAATGTCTTTTCTTAGATTTTTATAAATCAATGTGATATTTGGGTAATTATGAGTGACAGTCCTGTCTATAATATTTTCTAGTTGCAGTACTGGGATGGTTTTTTTTATGTTATTGAGTTCTCAAGTTTGGTTTGCATATGTAGTAGAGGGATTTATAATATTACTTTATAAATGATAGTGAGAAGTGTAAAATTCTAGCCACTTGATTGCTACTGTCTAGAAAATCAGGAGATAACCACATTTTCCTATCTGCACTAGTATGTTGGAGTTTCCATCTCTTAATTTCATAATTTGCATTGGTCAAAAAGTCTGGAGTCCTTAAGGAGAACACATCTATAATTTTTGATTTCAATGACTTGGTCCTAGATAGCCATCATGTCTTTCCATCTCTAGAAACGAATCTAAAAGAACCAGCCAGATATTTATTTCTTTGTTAACATACTATTGGATGAGTTCATGTGGATGTCACCCAGTGAGCACCTTTTAATTCATTAAGTTAAATCCCCTTTGGTTACATTTAGCAAATCCAGGGACATGTAACATTGTCAGCTTTACTATTGATTTATTAAATGAATTAGATCTATTTGTTACCAAAGTGACTCTTTAAGTGTTTAACCTGTATAGTGTGTGGTATGAGAAGATCTACCAATTCTCTTCCTCTTTTTTGATGAGGAAGTATTAATTTTCTATGACTGCCTTAAGGTAATGATGCCTGCATTCCCATATTGTATATATTTTTGTTTGGAAATGTAGATCTATCTTCAATTTTACTGTGGCAAAAATAATATACATTGATTGCTATGGGTGTTACTTGCTATAAATGTGCTTCTTCTCCTCCTCTTCCTCCTCCCCTTCCCCTTTCCCTCCTCCTCTTGTTTCTTCTTCTTCTTCTTCTTCTTCTTCTTCTTCTTCTTCTTCTTCTTCTTCTTCTTCTTCTTCTTCTCCTCCTCCTCTTCCTCCTCCCCTTCCCCTTTCCCTCCTCCTCTTGTTTCTTCTTCTTCTCCTTCTTCTCCTTCTTCTCCTTCTTCTTCTTCTTCTTCTTCTTCTTCTTCTTCTTCTTCTTCTTCTCCTTCTCCTTCTCCTTCTCCTCCTCCTCCTCCTTCTGCGTCTCCTCCTCCTCCTCCTTCTTCTCCTCCTACTTCTCCTCCTCCTTTTCCTCCTTCTCTTCCTTCTCTTCTTCCTTTTCCTTCTCCCTGTCCTCCTCCTCTTCCTTCTCCCCCTCCTTCTTTCCCTTGTCCTTAATTATTGTTATTATTATATAATTCAGAATTGTTATTGTTATTAAGGTGGTCTAGAAAACGTATTCCAGAGGCAATAGAAAAAAAGCTCTTCATCAATATCTTTTAGATTTGCAGTCCTTCTTTTAGGCTCTCAGCACATGCTCATTTGCATGGCTGCCCTAAAGCATAGCTCTGCCAGCAGCTAGACATCTGCAGGTGATTTCCTTCAGTTATTTGTTGGCACAAAGACACTAAAAGACTCAATTAAGGCAGTTTCATTGGAAGCAAAAGTCAAGCGGCAGGATCTTCTGTGCTTTGATATACACACACTGTGGTTTGAACTCACCTCACATAAATTTTCCATGCTGAGCCAGCACTAACTGCCAAAAACCAGAAAGCCAATCAAAAAAGAAGATGCCTTGGCTTTTACATTCTTTGAAATAAATGCTTAGCTGAACTGCTGTGGTTATTAACATTTACATGGCATTAAATACCAGGGATATGTTTTGTATTATCAATTCAGGTCATCCCTACAGCATTCTTCCAAGACAGGGGCTCTGCTCCTGGGGTTTGTGGACTTGTTTAAAGATAAATAATTTGACAATTGAATTTGATTATATATGGTTTTCATTGGAATTTAAAAGCAATTTCGTGAAAAGGGGTACATAGTGGGGCAGCTAGGTGGCTCAGTGGAAAAAGCATTGGCCCTGGATTCAGGAGGATCTGAGTTCAAATCCAGCCTCAGACACTTGACA
Organism: Dromiciops gliroides; assembly: GCF_019393635.1. NCBI lineage: Eukaryota > Metazoa > Chordata > Mammalia > Microbiotheria > Microbiotheriidae > Dromiciops > Dromiciops gliroides. The sequence continues at coordinate 275,574,965 of NC_057861.1, forward strand.
TTTACAAGCTGTGTGACCCTGGGCAAGTCACTTAACCCTCATTGCCCCACAAAAAAAAAGAAAAGAAAAAGAAAAAGGAGTCCATAGGTATCATCAGCCTGTCAAAAATATTAGGGAAACAGCAATACCACTTTTGGGTCTTTTTCCCAGAGAAATCATGGAAGGGGGAAAGGGACCCACATGTACAAAAATATTTATAGCTGCTCTTTACATGGTGGTGGGGAATTGGAAGTTGAGGGGGTGCCCATCAATTGGGGAATGGCTGGACAGGTTGTGGTATATGAATGCAATGGAGTGCTGTTGTGCTGTAGGAAATGATGAGCAGGAGGCGTTCAGAGAAACCTGGAGGGTCTTGCGTGAGCTGATGATGAGTGAGATGAGCAGAACCAGAAGAACATTGTGCACAGTATCATCAGCATTGTGTGTTGATCTACTGTGATGGACTATATTCTTCTCACCAATGCAATGGTACAGAAGAGTTCCAGGGAACTTGTGATGGTAGAGGATCTCCAAATACAAGAAAAAAAAAAAAAAAAGAACTGCGGAGTATAGATGCTGAATGAACCATACTATTTCTTTTGGTTTTGATGCTGTTGTTTTTTTCTATTTTGAAGTTTTTCATCATTGCTCTGATTTTTTCTCTTATAACATGACTAATGCAGAAATATGTTTAATGTTATTATGTGTATATATATATATATGTATATATATATATATATATATATAACCTATATCACATTACCTGCTGTCTAGGGGAGGGGGGAGGGAGGGGAGGGAGGGAGAAAAATCTGAAATTGTAAAGCTTGTATAAACAAAAGTTGAGAACTATCTTTACATGTAACTGAAAAAAATACTTTATTAATTAAAGTAAAAAAATATATATTAGGGAAAGGGAACAAGCACTTATTAAGTACCTACTATGTGTACTGTACTAGTGTTATACAAATATTATTTCAGTTGATCCTGATAAGAACCCTGGGAAGTCAGTGCTCTTATTATTCCTATTTTACAGTTTTGATGTCTAAGTTCTTTTTCGATCATGGTTTTCAGGTAGTCTAATGATTTTCAAATTATCTCCCCTGGATCTATTTTCCAGGTCAGCTGTTTTTTCGAAGGAGATATTTCATATTGCCCTCTATTTTTTTATTCATTTGAATTTGCTTTACTGTATCTTGATTTCTCATACAGTCATTGGCTTCTATTTGCTCTATCCTAATTCTTAGGCAATGATTATTTTACAGTTTTGAAAAGTGCGGTTAAGCAACTTGCCTGGGATCACAAAGTTCGTAAATGTCTGAGGTAGGATTTGAACTTAGATCTTCCTGGCCAAGCCCAATGAATAGAACATTGGGCCAACTAGCTTCTTCCAAAGGGTCCACAACAAAAAAAAAGTTTAAGAAACCCTAAAATAAAAGTTAACAAACATTATTCTATTTTTGAAAACTGGGTAAATGGGGAGGGTCTGTTTCCCTAAATTCACATGGTAATTTGTTTCATGTCAAAATAGAGAATCAGCAGCCTCCTCACCCCCATGACCACCACCACCATTATTATCATCATCATGAGTAGTAGTAGTACTAGCAAAAGCAGCAGCAGCAGTAGTAACAGCAGAATTTTGCATTTATATACAACTTTAAGGTTAACAAAGCTCTTTACCTAGATTATCCTATTTTGAGTGTCACACAGTATCATGGAGAGAACACTACAGATAGAATGCTGACCTCACTGAGGGTTAGTGGTTCTGGGGTAAGAGGATTTGGCTTCAAATACTTCCTATGACCCTTTCTACCTGAGTGATCTTGGGCAATTCAATCTTCCTGTGACCTTAGTTTTTTTTTTTTTTAATCTATAAAATGAAAAGATTCCAGTGAAGGTCCCTTCTGCCTCTGATCCTCTGAAATTACCTTTGGTCCTTTATTGATTATCTCTGAGGAGAAACAAGCATTGAATTCTGGGTTACACAAAAGGCATATTCTAGAGGAATAGTTCTCAATGCTCATGAAAGAACATTTCTGAAATTCCCTTTGTCTTTCAAAAGAAATATATCTGGGGGCAGCTAGGTGGCACAGTGGATAAAACACCAGCCCTGTATTCAGGAGGACCTGAGTTCAAATCCAACCTGACACTTGACACTTACTAGCTGTGTCACCCTGAGCAAGTCACTTAACCCTCATTGCCCCGCTATATATATATATATATGTGTGTGTGTGTGTGTGTGTGTGTATGCAAATTCACTTCAATTTCATTTTCAAATTAGATTTTTTTTATCACTTAATTTCTATAGAAAAATCAAACTTGGAACATGTGTATTGTTCACTTTCTACTCTTGGGCAGCACATCTCTCTGCAAATGACTAACTTTAGGATCACAGTGGGTCCCCCCAAAATTCCATCAATTGCCACATTTAGAAAAACCTAAATAAAAGCCCCATTTGGACATTTTAAGCTGACTCATTTTTTAAAATTATCAAATATTTCTACTTTTGTTATTTCTTAACTAAAGCCACATTCTTGTTTCCAAAAACCCTAACTAGAACATGACTTGAAATTTTGCATGGTCAAGATGGGTATCTTCAGTTATGCTTAGCCAGAGAAATAGGTGATTTATTCATGAAGCAAGAGAAACTTTCATGTTCTACAATTTTTTTAAAGGAGAGAAAAATCAATATACAGCATCAAATGACAATGGTAAAGCTGTAAATGAACTCTTGGCACATCCTTTGTTCTGGGCTGGAATACTCTGCATTGAGACTGCCCCTATTTAATAGCTTCTGAAAGATTTTCCTGCATAATGGCATTTTAGCCATCACTTTAATGTCAACAAACAAGGCAGATTAATGCTTATAATCCAGAGCTGTCTGCACTCTGCTTATTAGAATGGTAGTCAGCTCTTCATTAGAATGAATGGCATCTGATTCTAGAAGCTAGTCACAACAGAGCCACCTTCTTGCTGTGGTGTCACCCTGCAGATGACAACGTAGGCCATTACGAATGACACTCCACAATTCGTTACTTCCTGCCTCAAATTGTAGTTAATCTTTCATCCAAACTGTACACATGTGCAGCTTTAAGTGGGCCATCACAGCAAGTACCCAGTAATGCTGCAAGCACATGGAGACTGACAGAAGGTAAATTGCTTGTCAGGAGGTCTGTATTTCAATTCGCAGCATATTCCAAACACGTTGTGGGTAAAGCTCTCCACAACAGCTGCTTTCATTGCTAACTATTTTTGATGTAAATGTCAATAAAGCTCCAGGCCCCTTCATATTTTGGGCCAAGACTGTCCATCTTTCCCTATGCCGGCTGGCAGCCTGACTTCCATTTATCTACTCTTAGGAACATGTCCTATAATAATGATTGTCTCTGGAGACCGTTTAGAGTGATTGAAAGCAGTGATTGGGACAATGGGCTGCTGAATTTCATTGCTGGATTGGGTTGACAGGTGACTGCTTTTATACTCTCTAATCTGGTGGGGGAGGAAATAAAACACACACACACACACACACACTTCTATCTAGTCCACAGACAGTCACCTCTATCTTGTAAGTCTATACTGGTACTTTTCATCATTCCTTGAAACAACTTGAGGACACTGGTTTATTGAACAGCCATAGATCCCTCCAGTGGATCTTGGTGTGTGTGTGTGTGGGGGGGGTTAATGAGAAATTATGTGTTTTCCACAGAATTGCAGATATGAGAGCATGCTATAGTTTCAAAATGAGTCTTGTGTTTGAATTTCTATCTAAGTCTCATTAGAAATCTACTTTTAAAGAGATTGTCTGCTTACTTGGAATTAGAAACTCTGTTTCCTCTAAGTAATCTTCAAAGAGAGATGGCTCAAGCTTGAATTTAAGCACCCTAAAATTAAAATATATGGCAAAAATTAATTGATGGGTTCTTCTTTTGGACATGTTTTCAATATACATATAATTATGTATGTCACATATACATAAAGAATTATATACATATATAATATGCATAGATGTTTGCATATGTGTGTATATTAGTATAGTATGGTAGATGTGGGGAGTTTTTGTTGTTATTGTTGTTTTTGCAAACATAGGCTAAATTCCATTATGCTGCTCACATCAATTCATAGGACACATTATATAGCATACTACTATTATATATGGCTTTGTAATATAGTGATTTCTATGTACATCTTAGTGAATTTAATTTAAAAACCACTTATTAAGAATATGGACAAGGAATTATGCTAAGCATTGAGAATATGAACAAGAATATAATATAGCAGTATCCTCAAAGAGGTTATAATCTAATTGTTTTACATTCCCTTTTACATCTTTGAATTCCAATATAGTACATACAGGATACCTAGAAAATAATAGATGCTCAATCAATGTTTATTAAATGAATGGCAGGTGTCAAAATAGTGTCCTCTTGATAATCTTTCTATATTACAGTTTAAAAGATTGTATATCATCTATATATGCATGAGGAAATAATTTGACCATGAACTCAACATGACTGAATCTGATACGCTAAGGTGCTTTAAATTAACTATGTCTTTGTTGCAACTTTTTGCAAATTATATCCCCTCCCCCTCAAACCACAAAATGTTTTGATAAAAAATTTGACCTCTCTCTCCTCTCTCTCTTTCTCTCTCTCTCTCTCTCTCTCTCTCTCTCTCTCTCTCTCTCTCTCTCTCTCTCTCTCTCTCTCTCTCCCTCCCTCCCTCCCTGCCTCACCCTCCCTCACTACCTCCCTCCCTTCTTCTAGTCTTCTCTTCTCCTCTCTCTCCCTCCCTCCCTCCCTCCCTCCCTGCCTCACCCTCCCTCACTACCTCCCTCCCTTCTTCTAGTCTTCTCTTCTCCTCTCTCTCTCTTCCCTCAAACCTAAATCAATATCTTTGGGCTTTCCCATGAAAAGTAGGAAGTCATGGTAAGAGCAGAAATTCTGGACCTGATATCACCAAACTGTGGGAAAAATTCACTCAGCACCAGCATCTGGCTCCCTGGCAGACCCCAAAGGCACTTGTGTCAGTAGCTTTAAAGCTCCCCATGAGTCTGTGCAGTTGCCTATGGTTACGCTGCAGATGGGTTCTGAGTTTCCTGATTCTCTTTCTCTCTCTCTCTCTCTCTCTCTCTCTCTCTCTCTCTCTCTCTCTCTCTCTCTCTCTCTCTCTCCTCTTTCTCATACACATGCACTTTTATACAAACCTTCTCATTATAAAATCCAAATATTGTTTCTTTGATTTTTGTGAGAACATCCTCTTCTCTTCAAAAGGTCACAGCACATTTATGATTTGTTTTTGTTCTTAGGATTTTACATCATCCCTTGAGACAGTATGAGACATAGAAGGATGTCCCCAAATCGAGGCTAGGAACCATTGCTTAACAACCACTTATAAATAGGATAGTTTGGAAGATTTTATTTTTCCTTTTCCTTGAGATTATATAGAAAATTAGGAATTTATAAATGATCTGTGTTCTGAAGTTTATTTGTAAGTCACATATTGGTACTTCAGAATGGCCTTTTCCATAGAAAAATGTTACACATGTCTGTTAATTTCCCAGGATAGCCCACAAAAGCCTACTTAGCACACAGCACAGCTAAAATAATGTATATTTGCCTTGACAAAAACACTAGTTAGCACAAGACAAAAAGGCAACAGGACAATATAACTTAATACTAAAATGGACCTTAGAGATCTGATGTAACTCATTAAATAAGTTCTTACTACATGCAAGGTACTGTGCTAGACCTTGTAAATATAGGAACAAAAATAAAACAAGCCCTGTTCTCAAGGAGCTTACATATTACTTCGATTCATTGAAAAATGGTTAGAACATGCAAAGTAATTTAAGTAGGTACATAGAACTAGGAGCATCAGAAAAGGCTTTCTAAGAGGTATTAGCTGAGTAAGGCTTTTATGTGAGGTAAGGATTCAATAGAGGCAATAAGGGTACATATTCTCAGCAAAGAACAGATTTTACAAAGGCAAAGAATGGAAAGATGGGATCATGAGTTCTATAAAGAGTTAGGACAACTCCATGAAGTTAAATGTGTGAGTAGGAGAAAGATGAAATAAGCATAGTGTGTAATTTAAAATTCTAAATGTGGGTTCTAATCTGTTCCCTCAGGTTTGGGGGAAACTGACTAAAATCACTGATAAAATGAGTTTAGAGTTTTAAGGGTTTATTGAAATATAGAAAGAGAAAGATTGAGAACAGAATTCTTACAACCTCATAATCCTATTTTTCCTCAGCTACTCTCTGTCTTTCCCTGCCTTCACCACCAAGTCAGGACCCAAAAAAGACACCGAGCTCTCCATGCAGGCCCTCCTTCCTCCTTCCTGTCCCCTCCCAGAAAATGGGAGGCTCCTCAAGTTGATTGGCTGCTAGCCTTGATAGACAGTACCCATGCACAAACATCACTTCCTGACTCCAAGGAAAAGCCGCATGGCCTTGCCCTCTGAGGCATTCTCCTCATGGTGGAGCTTTCCTATAGTAAGTCTCCAGTAGGTGGCATCATTCCAATCATTACAGTAGGAAAATAGATTTGGAGTATGTTAAATGAAAGAATGAAGAGTTTCCAACACTGAGATTTGAACACAGTTTCTATGCCTTTAAACTCCAGTGAGATTTCTATAAGATGACATAATATAATTGAGTAAGGAATTGTTTCAAATCTATCTTGAATGTTGTTGTGTTAGGAAAAGACAATTTAATTAGAAGAGTATTGTGAATTAAAAAGAGCTTCTCTGACTGGCATTTAAATAAACCCTTCAGAACTTAACTTGGCTCTACAATTCCAGGCCTATTGCTTGTCCAATTAGAAATATTTTTCTTCTTTCACTCTTTGATCCAGATGAATTGGTTCTCTATTTGTTTCTCACACAGGTTATTCTCTGTCTCCCATCTTCAGTCAAGGTTACTTTCTGTCCTCCATCCCTGGAAATCATCCATTCCTCCTTGTTTTCTTTAAGAAAAAAGTGCCACTTTTTGCATGAACTTTTCGATATTTGCCTCACATGCAAACACACACACACACACACACACACACAGACTGTCAGCTCCCAGCGCTGACTTTCCCAAAATTATTTTGTTTTTATTTTTACATGTTGTATATACTTATTTAGGTACATGTTGTTTCTTGCTATAGACTGTAAACTCCTTGAAGGAAGGGATAGTGTCATTTTTGACTTTATATTCCCAGCATCAAGCACAGGGACTGGCACATGGCAGGTATTAAATAAACTCTTATTGATTGCTTGATCTATTAGGATTTTAAAGGAGACTTCTAAGCAATTTCAAGGGCTTCTATATTTGGTATCACAATTCTTTATGATTTCTAATGGAATAGGGGTTTTGTACATGGATAGAATTCCTCAGATGGACTCTCCATGTGGTAGATGCTTGGGAGAAGATGACATCTCTTCATATGAAAGATTCTAGAGAGCTGCTTCTGGGAGAATCATGATGACACTTAAGAGAAGTGCCTCAGAAAGTCAGACTATGGAACTGACATGGATATTCTGTTCCTGATTCTAGTCAGTTAATCCCATGTTGAAGAGGATGCTCTTTGACTATCTGCTGGGACATTCAAAAACCTATCATTTTCACTAATGACTTCACTGCTACTGGCAGACCTCAGCAACCAGTAAATTAAATAGAACCTATGACTTTGTGCATTCAAAAGGTCCAGAGGGATCCTCAGCACCCCTTAATCCCAGAGTTGAGGTTTTGCGGCTACAATAGCATCAATTCCCTAAAAAGCAAAGAGCAACCTTTAAGAATCATCTTTAGGACCATAGTCCAACTGTAACTGACATACATGCTCACCTGGCATCCTAGGAATATCTGGACTATAAAGAATTAATTGTTATTTGAGGTTTTTATGCCTTGGTATGCACTGGACTAGGGCTCCACAAACCGCACAGTGTTCCACCCACTGGTTGTAGCCATTACCATGGTACTGGCACCTCATGTCATCACCACTCGCCGACACCTACATGGGCCTGGCAAAATTATAATGATTGGAAGCCTAGTGAGGGCAGTCATGTGACTGTCAGAGTGGCCATCCCATTGGCTGGGGCTGGCATGGGGTTTTTCTTGGATTGGGGGAGGAGAACTGGGCATTCTAGCTGGAGGCTAGAAGGCGACAGGAGTTCTGCTGTGTATTCTCAGCTGATTCCTGGGTGGTGGTATCTTTTGAGGTTGTATAATTTCCCTTTCCCCATTTTATTTCCTTTCCCTTGATCCTACTGATCCTGTTTGTGTTTGTTTTTTAAGTTCGTTCTTGTTAAAATAAATCCTGTTCTGTTTTGAGGGAGGCTGCCCGTCTCCTTCCTTGCCCCAATATTGCAGCGAGCCGCTTAGCTAGCACTCCCCAATTAAAAATTGTTCCCCACAGGACATAAACTTGTTGGGATCAATGCTATATTGAAACTGAACTAAGTTTCAAGCCTACTTCTCCAAAGACCAAGGTGGTATAAAGGAGAGTTTGCTGTTAAAACTGCTAGGGAGGAAAGGGAATGTTTATATTAAGTAAATATCCTTTAATAAAAGCTACTGTGGCAAGGCCCACATGTTATGAAGGCTATCGCCTCCATGTGGCATGGTGGTATCTTTGTGTGACTCAAAGGGAGGAAAAGCTTTTCTCTCTGCTCTTCTCCAAAGGAGACATTATTCTCTTCTAAGGGGCCAATGAGGCAGGGGAAGCAAAGAGGATGTCACTCTGCTCTCCATAGGGAGAGGGCAGAGGAACCAGAGTAGAATTATATTTATCTGATCCTTTAAATATTATTAATTCATGGGATATACATTTCAGGTTCAAGCTAGCTTCTGATCACTGTCAATACCAGAGGGGAAGGCAGACCTCAATGTCTATATCAGAGGTTTGACCCCATTTCCCACCAAATACCAGTTCCATAATAAACACCAATCATCCAAGAAAACCTATTTACCCAAATAAGTAGCAAAACAGAAACCACAGAAGGTATATCTAGAAGAATATATATGAGACAATAAAGAATGAAGGAACTCTCCCATTGAGAGCAAGGTAACTCAGTTCAGTGGAGAGAGGGTTTTAGCTTTTATCCAAGGAGAAGTTCCCTGAAGTCTTTAATATAGCAAGCTGATAATATGAGAAGGCCTCTAACAAAAGAATAAATGAAGGTCTAAATAAATACCAGATCAAAGAGATACCCCCAAAGTTCTCAGGGTACCTTTTGGACTTATGAGAAGATAATGTAGTCAGCATGGTCTGCAAAAGATGAGAACATACTTGATATACCAATTTTATTGAAGAGGGAGAGAATAAGCATATATTTAAGCCTAATATGCTTAAGCACTGTCAAGCTCTTTTACAAATATCTCATTTGATCCTCCCAGCAGTGCCCAAATACAAGTCTAAGAGTCATCCCTTCCCTACACTACAGTGTCTCTCATTCCAGCCAAAAGGGAATACTTTGGAGTTTCAAATATATAAATATAGTGAATGCTTGTTAACTTATAATGCTTGTTATTGTCCTCGGTTCATAGGTGCTAAGTGGCTCGTTGATATAGTTATAATTATCTTCTCCTATTCTTTCCCCACTCTTTTTTTCCAAATCTGTTAATGGCTTCTAAATAGAAATTCATAGACAGAAACATTACTGTGACCATAGCAATGAAATCAGGTCTATATCTTCAATTGGGAATGCTTCAGTTACCCAGTTAGGAATCTTTGTTGTGGGAAACTCTTACTTTACCTCTCATTAGCCAAATGAGTCAGAGTTTAAGTTCAGCTCTCTAGGAACCAATTCCACCTTTCAACTTATTTTCCCTGTCCATATGGTTAGTTAATGAGCCATGTAGAAAATGAGGAGTCATTGATAGAACTTCCTAAGGTGAATTAACAATTTAAAGGGATCAAAAGGACCATTGCTGATGTAAATATCAAATGGAAAGGCCTAGAGCTGGAGTAACTCCAATTGGAATTCAAATGACTTAGGCTGAAATTGAAATGAGTTTTTAAAGATTTTTATCAAGTGACATTAACATAAGTTGAATCCCATATGATGATACTCCTGTTACATGGGTTGGGATTTGCATCATTAGAGAAGGAACTTCCAAATTATTGAGATCACAAAACTATTTCAGGATCTGAGTAGAGCTTTTGAGTCAGAATCATTAAATGATATTGTAACGATTGGAATGACGACACCTGCTGGAGACTTACTGTAGAAGAGTTCCACCCATGAAGCGAAGGTCTTTGAGGGCAAGACCAGGAGTCTTTTCTTTGGCGTCAGGAAGTGACGCCGGCTAGTGGGAGGAGGAAGGAAGACACTGGCGCTCACTCCGGAGCTCTTTCCTCTGGACTCTGGTGGAGAAGCTGAGCTAGAAATGTGCTCTCCCTTTAATAGATGGGAATCTAGGCCTTTTTCTCTCTCTTTACCAAACTCTTATTCTCCTTAATAAATGCTTAAAAGTCTAACTCTTGCTAAAGCTTATAATTTATTGGCGACCACTCATTAGATATTTTAGACAGTTTAGCTAGAATTTTAGCCCTAAACAGATGGCTGACCACGAAGAGGAAAGCTAAACCTCAGTCTTCTGATCTTCTGGTTGGGTAAGACATTTCCCCTACCCTCTCCCTTTAACTGCTAAGTACTGGCTTACTGGCTGGGTTTTCCCTTTAAATTCTTTCAAATGGACCTTTTAAACTCCCTAATTACCCTATTTTTGATTTTAGTCTGTTTAACCAGACAAATGGGAGATAAAATCATGTTAATGCTTTGTTTTTGTGGATTTTCTATTTTTATTTTTATTTTTGTTAAAAGAGCCAGCAACTTACTCACACAAGGAAATATCTCTCCCTCTCCCAACCATGCTTTTTCAGAGAAACCTGAAGAGATTCCTGCAGCTTTTCCCAGTTCTAACAGTAATTGTTGCTCTAATTTTGCATGCCTGGAGGCAATGACCCACCCTCTAGAAGTTTAATCCCCTAGCACCTGGAGGCAAAGTGGGGGAAGAGGAATCCAGGCCTGAGTTCAAAATCCAGTCTGATTCAAAATGCTCTAGTCCCTCCCCTCCTCTCCAGACCCCACCCTCTACTCCTCCCATGGCCAAGCCCATTGCTTACATTTGCAGCTTCAGGCTCAGACCTTCCCCAGCCTGGCTGTGCTTCTGAGACAACCTTAGAAAGCCCTTTACATTCCAGATATGCTCATTTTGTTCATAATTTTGCTAACCTGCTTTTGTCTTTAATTAGTAATCTTATAAAGCATTTGTATGGTGAAAAGACTGACAGACAATATAGAGGGGTTAAAGAAGAAAAACTTAAGCTGAATAAGAATGACAACCATCAACATAGTTCAAGACTCTGCTTCTTTTGCCATGGAAGGGTATATATTTTACAGAAATGTAGAAGTAAGCAGCAAGGTATTGATATGAGTATTGGGGATTTTAGATATCGGAATCAAAAGTGTTCTAACTTTACTCAGAGTATTAATGTCAGTTCAGAGGTTACATAGGATTTCTATGCTATTACATATACATTTTGAAATTAATGGTATGGGTTTATTTTCATAGAGATTTTCATGATTTTGAGATTGTGTTTTATACTTAGTTTTTAAAACAAGGAGAATATTTGTAAAAGCTTTTTATAGTCATGTGATCAAGTTTATATTTTATAATACTCTTATTAATATTAAGTTCATATTAATTTAGATTTCCTTAGTTTGAATTTCACTGTCTTTTATTGTTCCATGTGTATTTTCTTCTATTCATTTGTCTATCTAATTTTGAAACATTGCAAGATGGTTTTGATTTTATTATACAATGTTAGTTCTAGGAGTATTGTGCTCCCATATTCTGAGTTGTTTGTTTTTGTTATTTTTTCTCAACTGATTATTTGATCAAACTCTTTAAAGCATTTCCCTGGCAAATTGGTTGCCATGGCAAGTGTAAATTGATTCTAGAAGTATTATTTTTGATAAGCATATTCCAAAAAAAAAAAAAAGAGGGGGACGTTTGTAAAAGTTTTCTTTTTTCAAAAAAGTTTTCTTTGAGATTGTGTTGTGATTTAACTTGTATTTAAATGTTATGATTTTTCAAAAAAAAGAAATTGTATACTAAGTAAAAAAAAAGGGTATTATTTGAAATTGTTGCATAATTATATATTATATTCTGAGTCAAGATGTATTCACATTTTTTGCAATCATTTATTATCCTCAATTTTTAAATCCATATGAGACTTGGATTATGGGAACTTATCATTTAAGACGTTAATTGCCTTTATTCTGAGTTATCAGATGCCAGTTGGCCAAGATGCCATCCAATCACAAGAGGAATACATGCAAGAGCAGACACTGAACTGTCACATGAGGGGAGACATGCATGAAGTCAAGGTATGGCCGAGGGAACGGCTTTTGACAAATGTTGATGTTGGATTCTCTTGGTTTAATATTTTATTCTCTTTTTCCCCACAATATTGTACAGATGGCTGGAAGCATTCATCCCACCCATCTCATTCCACACCTGGCTTCTATGCTCCCTCCTATATGCCTGATGCCATGGACATCTCAATCCCATGCATCTGATTAAGTCTGACTCAGTTTCCTCCAATATGTTCGGTGGCATGGACATATATTCCATCCACCTATTTTAAGCCTGGCATACTGTATGGGCAGTACATATTGCTCAAGTGTGGGAATGCTCATATCCCATCATTTCTCTGTTCTTTTATGGTAACCCCCATAATTTTCTCAGGTGTCATGATATATACAGTGTTGAATTTGGCCTTGACACTTGTTACCAATTATATTAGATTTTTGAATTTCTCATAATGACATGAGGATAATTAGGCATATGATGCAAAAAGTGATGAAATAAAGATAAAAATTATTTTTTAAAAATCAATATCGCAGCAACTGTCTTCTCAATTACTCTCCATAAGGGGGGACTATATTAATATTACTTTTAAAGAATGTTTCAATTTTTGTTTTATTATATGTTTCATGTGTAACAACTAAGATTCTGAATTCCTGAGACATGTTTTTGAGAACTTTCATTGTTTGATTTGATTATTGACAAAGCTATTTTAAAGTTGTGTTAAGCTCAATCTTATAGGAAATTTTCCTGGCTGATTACCAGTATACACACATCAACCCCTGAAAAGACTTCCATTCCACGACTACACCTAGAGGACATCTGAGAAAAGACTTTCAGAGACTTTAAATGAACAGTTTTGATTTGTTGTTATTGTTTTTTTCTCTTTGTTATAATATACACCATCTGTAACATGTATTCTCTGCAGAGGCCCTCCCTTTGCAAGACTAATGTCAAAGCGTAGGTTCATGAGGACAAAAAAAAATCGCCCCTCTGGACAAAACTTTCCTCTCTTCCTTTTCTATATTGTTGTTCACATATTATTAGTTAGCAATAGTTATTATATTCTTTTTGACTGTTTCATCAAGGAAACGTACCGTTTCTTGAGGAAACAAAGCGGGGAACTGTAACGATTGGAATGACGCCACCTGCTGGAGAGTTACTGTAGAAGAGTTCCACCCATGAAGCGAAGGTCTTTGAGGGCAAGACCAGGAGTCTTTTCTTTGGCGTCAGGAAGTGACGCCAGCTAGTGGGAGGAGGAAGGAAGAGACTGGCGCTCGGTCTCACGTTCTTCCCTTTGGACTCTGGTGGAGAGCGGAGCTAGAAATGTGCTCTCCTTTTAATAGATAGGAATCTAGGCCTTTTTCTCTCTCTTTACCAAACTCTTATTCTCCTTAATAAATGCTTAAAAGTCTAACTCTTGCTAAAGCTTATAATTTATTGACGACCACTCATTAGATATTTTAGACAGTTTAGCTAGAATTTTAGCCCTAAACAATATTGATGGGAATAACATCTCTCTTTTTTTAAGGCAATTGTGGACATTTAGGAAATAAGCATTAAACTTTCAGAATTTAGCAGAAAGTTTAGAAAGGCCAAGAATAACAATGAAAACAACAAAAATAGTAGTTGCATTTATATAGCACTTTAAGGTATGCAAATTGCTTTATCTGCATTACTCAATTTGATATTCAGAACCACCTTGTGAGATAGGTGTTATTATTATCCCCATTTTTAAAAAGTAGGAAACTGAGTCTAGAAGAGTTTATTTTTTTTCCAGGATCACACAACTAGTAAGTATCTATGGTAGAAGATTAATTCAGGTTGTCCTGACTCCCGATTCAGCCCTTTGATAACTGTGCCATTTAACTGCCTCAAAAATCATTGAGATTTTTGTATATTTTGCAGCTGAACTGAAAAGTTGGGCTAAGGAAATGGAGAAAATGAGAAATTTTCCCCCCAGCTCCTACTTGTGCAAGCCAAGCCCAGCCTCTACTTCCATTCCATCTGACACTTTGACTACCAATTCTAATAGAAATGAAGGGGAATACTCTAAGGTAGGTAGTAACATTAAAAGCATCTGCTTCTATTGTTAATTCTACCAATCATAATAAGAAGGATTATTTATTAAATGCCTACTATGGGTAAATGATTCAAAGACAGAACAAAAATCAAACTATCCTTGACCTCCAGGAGTTTACATTCTGTGATTCAAACAGACTATTGAAAAAGACACATGCAAGAACATTCAATTTCTATCACACATGTTCAGGAAAAGAAGTTGTGAACCAGAGACATAGTAGACTGATCTCATGATCATTATGACAATGATGATGGTGAAGGGTAAGGGTAGCTGAACCTCTTCTTGGATCTATTTCTCTCAATTCAATTTGATTCTTTGATATGCTATTGATGCTTTTAATTTTTATATTGTTAAGGCTAAAATTCTAGTTAGTCTGTCTAAAATATCTAATGAGTGGTCACCAATAAATTATAAACTTTAGCAAGAGTTAGACTTTTAAGCATTTATTAAGGAGAAAAATAATTTGGTAAAGAGAGAGAGAAAGGCCTACATTCATCTATCTATTAAAGGGAGAGTGCATTTCTCTCTCTCTTCTCCACAGGAGTCCTCAGGAAAGAGCCCGAGTCAGAGCACCAGGCTCCCCCTTCTTCCTCCCCCAAGCAAATGTCACTTCCTGACGTCAAAGAAAAGATGCATCATCTTGCCCTCAAAGACCTTCACCTCATGGTGGAGCTTTTCTACAGTAAGTCTCCAGCAGGTGGCATCATTCCAATCGTTACAATATCTTAATCATTTGTGCATATTATCCCACTCCCTCACTTTCCACATTGGAAATATTTTCCTTTGTAGCAAAGAAAAATAGGTAATCTAAACTAGCTAGTACAGCAACTGGATCTAAAAGTACATTGAATATTCCATATGCAGAGTAACCTATCACTTAAAATGTAGGAGGAAAGTGTATTCCCTCATCTTTTTGGTTGAGACAAGACTGGTCATTTCATTTGATTATGGAGTTCAGCTTCATTTTATTATCTTTTTTGTTTTCATTACTGTACTCATTGTATATGTTATTTTCAAGGTCCTACTTTAACTTCACTGCACATTAGTTCATGTATCTTTTTCTGTTTTTCAAAATTCCTCATACAGTGATTTATGATAACAGAGTCATATTCTGCTACATTAATATATGAAATTTACTTCAGCCATCCCCTAATTGTTCTCCATCTACTTAGTGGTTGGCACAGAGTAGTGTTTGAGAAATGCTTGTTTATTATTTCCAGGGTTTTTTTCCCCTACCATAAAACTACTACTGTGTATATCCTCGAAATGTCTAAGATCTTCTTTATTGTTTTTGAATCTTTTGATATATAAAAGGCCAGAAGTCAAAGCATATGGACAATTTAATGAATTTCTTTGTATAATTCAAAATTTCAGCCAATATGTTTGAGGCTTGCTTTGTGTGCACCATTGTGTTAAGGTTGGAGATAAACAACTCTCAGAGATAAAGTACTCTCAGAGAGTAGTGGGAAGAGACATTGACTACATTTCAAGAAGTCATCTACTTCACGGATGTATTAAATGGAATAAGCATATCCCAATGGCCCTCCAAGACTGAAGAAAGTGCATACACTTTTTAATTTAACATCTAGGAAAGTATAGCATGGGGTAGAGGCTGAAGCAAATCTTAAAATTTTAGAGTTGGAATGGTCCTGCCTAGGTTGGTTGGAATGGTCATTTAGGCTATCCATTTCTATAATACATGAAGCCCTTTGTAATATACCTTATAAATGATCTTCCAGTCTCTTGTGAATACTTCCAATGATGAAGAACTCATTTTCTTGTGAGAAGTCCATTTTTGGACTTCTAGAAAACTAATTTTTAGAAAGTTCTGCCTTATATTGAGGTGAAATCTTCTTTCCTATGTAACGATTTGAATGATGCCACCTGCTGGAGACTTACTGTAGGAAAGCTCCACCATGAGGAGAAGGTCTCTGAGGGCAAGACCATGCGTCTTTTCTTTGGCATCAGGAAGTGCCGTTTGCTTGTGGGAGGAAGAAGGGGGAGCCTGGCGCTGTGACTCGCTCTCTTTCCTGTGGACTCTGGCAGAGAGTGGAGCTAGGAAT
This sequence comes from Dromiciops gliroides, assembly GCF_019393635.1. Lineage (NCBI taxonomy): Eukaryota > Metazoa > Chordata > Mammalia > Microbiotheria > Microbiotheriidae > Dromiciops > Dromiciops gliroides. The sequence continues at coordinate 275,591,445 of NC_057861.1, forward strand.
GCTCTCTCCCTTTAATTGATAGAGGAATCTAGGCCTTTCTCTCTCTCTCTTTACCAAATTCTTATTCTCCTTAGTAAATGCTTAAAAGCCTAACTCTTGCTAAAGCTTATAATTCATTGGCGACTACTCATTAGATATTTTAGACAGTATAGCTAAAATTTTATCCCCTTACACCTATAACTTTTACCCATCAACCTATGTTTTTTTCTAAAATAAGTAGTAATCCCTAATAACTGAAATGTACTTTTGCCTCATTTGTTGACTACCCTTCTTTCCTTTAAGATCTGAGTGAAGTACTAGCTTCTTTTTATTTTTATTTTTTTTGCCTTTTTATTTTTTATATTTTAATTTTTATCTATCTATCTATTTATTTATTTTTTGTGAGGCAATTGGGGTTAAGTGACTTACCCAGGGTCACACAGCTAGTAAGTATCAAGCGTCTGAGGCCAGATTTGAACTCAGGTCCTTCTGAATCCAGGGCTGGTGTTCTATCCACTGCACCACCTAGCTGCCCATCTAGCTTCTTTTTTAAAAAACATAATAAACACTTTTATTTAAAGTTTTGAGTCCCCAATTCTATCCCTCCTTTCTTCCCTCCCCTCCCCCTTCCCTGAGGCAGTAAGCAATCAAATATAGGTTATACTTGTGAATTATGTAAAACATTACCCTATTAGTCATTTTGTATAAGAAAACTTGAATAAGAAAAAATGAAAGAAATTGAAATATAGCACGTTTCAGTGTGTGTTCAATATCAGTTCTTTCTTTGGAGGAGTATAGTATGCTTCATGCTTCATCATTAGTCTTTTAGGATTGTCTTGGATCATGGTATCGATGAAAGTAGTTGTCATTCACAGTTCTTCACTGAACAATATTGCTATCTCTGTTCACAAAGTTCTCTTGGTTTTGCTCACTTCACTATACATCAGTTCATACAAGTCTTTCCAGGCCTTTTTGAAATCATCTTGCTTGTCATTTCTTATAGAACAATAATATTCCATCACTATCATATACCGCAGTTTGTTTAGCCATGCCCTAATTTATGGGCATTCCTTTGATTTCCAATTCTTAGCCATCGCAAAAAGAGCTGCTATAAATATTTTTGTACAAATAGGTCTTTTTCTCTTTTTTGGGACATCTATGGGATATAAACCTAGCAGTGGTATTGATGGATCAAAGTGCATACACAGTCTTATAGTGATCTACCAGCTTCTTAATCAGGGCTTCCCTGGTGCGCTACCATTCTTTCCTTCCCCCTCTCTATAGTGGGAGTGATACCTCCTTTCTCAAATTTTTCATAGGACTATTTCATGCTCCTTTATATATAGTATAAGTACACATGTATTGTCCCTACTATTAGAATTCAGATTCCTTGAGAATAGGGTTTATTTCCTACCTATCATTGTGTTCTCAAGGGTAAACATAATACTTGATACATAGCCAATGAGAGATGTGTGTATGCACATACACACATATACATATGCATGTATACATGCATGTGTATTGTGCATATATACATATATGTGTATTGTGCATATATACATATATGTGTATTGTGCATATATAATTTATATATAATATAATCAATAAACGTTTATTAAATGCCTACATGCCAAGGAGTATACCAAGCATTGTGGATACAAATAAAGATGAAAAAAACATCCCTTGCTCTCAAGGAGCTCACAATCTAATGGGGAAAACAATACCTAAAACAAAGGCAAAAGAGGGGGGCATGATGAAGACTTGAAATGGAGGATGTGAGAGGAATTCTCCAATGTCCACTCTCTACCCTCTCCATGCAAAGGGAGGGAGGACTCCCAAGACCAAGGGGTACTTAGGTGGTATACATATACATATATACATACAGACATATGTACATATATATATGTGTGTACATATGTACATATATATATAAACACACACACACATATATATATGAATCTCTACCTCCTAAGTATGTATATTAATGTATTGTATGTGTGTATATACACACATGTACCATATATACCATAGGAACTGTGTATATAAGCATATATGTATATGTACATGCATATAACATATCAGTATATGTAGCTTTCTTTGGGGAATACTAGCCTGCTGACTAGGTCAAGTTCTAACAAATTACCTACAACTCTATCTAACTCAGCTTCCTTTCTCCTTCCACATGAGGGTTAGTGTTTTGAGCTAGCTGGCACAGTGAATAGAGTGCTAGACTTGCAGTCAAGAAGATTTGAGTTTGAATCCTACCACAGATACCTACTAGCTGTGTGACTACTGTGTATGTCACTGAAACTATCTGCTTTAGTTTCCTTGTCTATAAAACTGGAATAATAATAACACCTCTTTCCCAAGATTATTGAGAGGACCAAATAAAATCATATTTTCACATCTTAAAATTATTATGATCCTTAGCAAGTCATTTCTTAGACTCTCTGAATCCAGTTCCTTGTATGTATGAAATAATGTATGTGACATGCTTTGTAAATATTAAAACACTATATCAACTTCATTATTTGTGTCATTTTATCAATACAACCCCAGCTTTTGGTGTTCTTAATCTTTTCTAAATTTACAAAGGATTTACTTGTATAAGTACTTTGGCATTTCCTTGGTAACTTTTGTGGTTCAAGGGGAAATGATAAATTTGAAATCAGATAATTTGAGTTCAACACCTCCTTCTGAAGCTTATTACTAGTGTAACCCTAAGCATATCACCTACTCTTTCTTTGTCTCAGTTTCCTCATTTATAAAATTAGGGGACTGGACTAGATGACCTCAGAGACCCCTTCAAATTCTAAATATTTAATATTATGAAATGATTTTTAGTTATCTTATATGGGCATGTGTTATCTTTTTTTTTTTTTTTTAGTGAGGCAATTGGGGTTAAGTGACTTGCTCTGGGTCACACAGCTAGTAAGTGTTAAGTGTCTGAGGCCAGATTTGAACTCAGGTACTCTTGACTCCAGGGCCGGTGGTCTATCCACTGCGCCATCTAGCTGCCCCATGTGTTATCTCTTTAACTAGATGGAATTGCTTGTGAGTAACAAATTTTGAAGTGTTGATTAAATATAGTTTGAGGTCCACTAACACTATCTTCATAGCCATTTGCCTGAGTCCCAAACCCAACAAATCTTCATTTTTAGGTGATTTACAGCATTTGATATTCTGTGCCACTGCCATGTAATTTCTAAGGAGAAAATAATGGCACTGGATGCCCTCCAAGGCTTATATGGTAGTTTGGGTTTATATGGGGTGGGGGAGGCAGGACATATTTCTGATCCCTCTTGGCCCCATTTTAATTTGGACACTTTAATAGTGATACACTCAAAGATTTCTCTACTAAATTATAACTATTCCTACCACTGGGTATTACTAACAACTGTACTTGGAAATGATCCTACATCAAGTAAAAGCCACTCCCTGGGAGTAAGTGCTCACTCCTGTGAGGTGATTTATTCCTGCCAATGCAGCTGGGTATCACTGAGAGTCCAGTTATTTTCCTAGATAAGATCCTCCTCCCCCCATCCTCCATGCACTATCAAATCTTTGCACTCTTGGTTTGTTTGTTTTTGGTTTTGTTTTTTTTTGGTGAGGCAATTGGGGTTAAGTGACTTGCCCAGGGTCACACAGCTAGTAAGTGTTAAGTGTCTGAGGCTGGATTTGAACTCAGGTCCTCCTGACTTCAGGGCCAGTGCTCTATCCACTGTGCCACCTAGCTGCCCAAATCTTTGCACTCTTAAAAAAATTTTGCTCATATTAGGGCAAGCAAATCTTACCTAAGGCAAATGAAACACATTCTGTTTAAGAAAGTACCAGAGTTTGGGGAGGGGAGTGTATCAGTTCTACATTTTGTAACAGTTGTTACTAAAACTTTATGTCTCATTTCCTTTTTATAACTCAGAATATGTATTTGTGTTTCAATTTGTGTTTGAATCCTAGACCTTAGGACATTTACTTTTCAACCTTATGCATTCCCCCCCTAAAATATCTAATTTCTCACCAAATTTAAAAAAAATTTCCATTAAGAAACAGTAAACATAGACAATAAATTAGTCACCAGCAAAAAGGTCACCTTAGCAAGAATTAACTGGCTGCTAACCAAACTATAAGCAAATCATGTATACTTCCATCATTCACTGACTACACTTTGGATGACATTTATCCACTGGAGATTATATTTATGCCTCTTATATTTCTAATTTAGAGCAATTCAAAAGGAGATACAAATCTCAAAGAACAGAATATGAAAACAATACGTAATCATACACTTTAAGTGGTTTTGCTATAAATGGAAAGTATATCCAGATCATCATTAATCAAACGCCTCTCCCTAAAATAGTTTAGAATCAATTGAAATATCACAAGATCCTAAATTCTGTATCATCATCATCATCATCATCTTTCCTCCTTATTTTTCTTTTTCTTGTTCTTGTTCTTCCTGTTCTTCTTCTTTTTTTCCTCCTACTACATTTTCCTGGTGTTTTGTTATTTTATATGTTTTTCTTTTCTTCCTCTCCTTTCTCCTCTATTCCAGGGACACTCCTTTTTTTGGGGGGGGGGGCGGGATGTGAGGCAATTGGGGTTAAGGGACTTGCCCAGGGTCACACAGCTAGGAAGTGTCAAGTGTCTGAGGCTGGAACTCAGGTCCTCCTGACTCTAGGGCCAGTGCTCTATCCACTGCGCCACCTAGCTGCCCCTCCAGGGTCACTCTTATGGGAAGTATAAAATGTTTCAACTTTCCAAAATGTACAAGGGCTGATTACGGGAGGGGTAGCTCTTTTTCTATCTACCCTCCACTCCCCTTCCCCCTCAACCAAGTTATTCTCTTTCAGGTTGGAATTTCTTTGACCACTGCGCTGCCCTGCCATGACATTGCTTGTATTCCTAACTGGCCTGCTATTTTATTTCAAGATCTATAGAATATGACTGAGCCTCTTTAGCTAATCCCAATACATTTCCTATGTAACATCATTGATTTTCATTTAATGATTTTCCCTTATCCATCTTTTGTTTGAAGATCATTAGTAAGTATCAAGCTAATACATTTTGGGGCTGTTTATTTCACTTTAGATTAATTCATTAGCATGGAAAAAAAGGTTTTCCCCATATCAATCCTAATTCTGCCTCTTCAAATTCCATCTCTTGTTCTCTTTCTCTCTTATATGAAAAATTTGAACAAATCTACTATTTCTTTTATAGAAGAGCTCCTTTGAACCCACATTTGTCTCCAGGCCAAATGTCTCCAGTCCCTTTAATCTGATGTGGAACAACCTTGTAGGGTTATACTATTCTGGAAACTCCAGCTTTACAATGTTCTTCCTAAGATGTTAAATGAACATAGTAGTTCACATGTGATATTGCCAGGGTGGCAAACAACAGAATTATGTCTCTTATGATGCAGCTGTCTGGCTTTTAAAGCCACTCATAACCTAAAGTCTTCCTGTCTTTTCAGTTTTACCCTTTGCTCCTTCCATGTACTAGCAACACTGACCTGCTTTCGATGGTAGCACATGCCACTCACTCCCTCTTCTCTGTCTTTTCATTAGCTTTCTCCAACACCTGGAATGCCCTCCCTCTTAATATCTGCCTTCTGGTTTCTTTAGCTTCCAGAAGACAGCTCAAGTTCCACCTCCTGCAGGATACCTTTCATAGAATCTTCCACTGTTACTGACTTCCTTCTGAGATTATCTCCTATTTATACTGTACACACACACACACACACACACACACACACACACACACACAAATGCAAGATATGTCTAGGTCTTTATTTTTATATTATCTCTGTTTCTGTGTATGTCTCAGTCTCTGTCTCTCTATTTCTCTCCCCATCCCTCACTGAGGGCAGGGACTGTCATTCTTTCTGTCTACAACCCCTAGTACAGTGTTTGGAATACAATATGCTCTCTATAAATTCTTGTTGTTAATTATATTGCTCATCTGTTGTTGTTTTTTGAGATGGGATTCGAGACTGTATCAAATGCTTTAATGAAATATAGGTAAGCTATATCTATAATTTTGCCTGCATCTACCAGTCTATTAACTTTGTAAAAAAAAATACAGGTTAATATGACATGACCTATTCTTTGAACTTATGCTAGAACTTTGCTATATTTTTTTGCAGATTCATGCAGATTCTTTTTTTTTAAATAAAAGTATTTTATTATTTTCCAGTTACATGTAGAGATAGTTTTCAGCATTTGTTTATATAAGATTTCCAATTTCAAATTTTTCTCCCTCCCTCCCCTCCCTCTCCCCCTCCCCTAAACAGCAGGCAATCCGATATAGGTTATATATGTGTGTGTGTGTGTGTGTGTGTGTGTGTGTATACATACACACACAGACACATATATATACACATACACACATATACACACATATACACATATATACACATATATATACACATACATATCCATAACAACGTTAAACATATTTCTGCATCATTCATGCTATAAGAGAAGAATCAGAGCAATAAGGAAAAACCTCAAAATAGAAAAACAACAGCACCAAAACCAAAAGAAATAGTATGGTTCAATCAGCATCTATATTCCACAGTTCTTTTTTTTTTCTTCTGGATTTGGAGAGCCTTTTCCATCATGAGTCCCCTGGAACTTTCTTGTACCATTGTATTGGTGAGAAGAATCCAGGCTATCACAGTTGATCAACACATAATGTTGATGATACTATGTATAATGTTCTCCTGGTTCCATGTAGATTCCTTTTAAGAATGTTCTAGGAATTCTTATGAATTAAAGTTATACCCACTGAGCTTTAATTATTAGACTATCATTTTCCTCCCTGGGAAAATCAAGACATTTGACCTTTTCCAGAGAGAAGAGGATATTAGACTGACATTGGATCCTCTGGTATCAATACATGAGATATCATTTTGACTAACTTGATCTGTGGTTGGGGGCGGGCCATGGGTTATTATCATCTATGTCTCCATAACACTAAAACCAGAAGCTCACTCATCATAGGCACTCATCTTGACACTTGTTGATTGCTTAGAAATTTTTGCCCTATTTTCTTCAACCTTATGGGATAGTCCCTAAGACATTCTCCTATTCTGAAAGGTCTAGCTTTTGTTCATATCTCTTCCAGAAGACAAAACCAATCCCAGAACAATTCCAAAACCCAAAGTCTCAGATCATGGTCTTGTGAATATAATCTTATCCTTTCCCCTCTACCTACCACCCATGACAAATCAAGTTCCAGTCCAGGTTTGTAATATTTACATATTTCTTTTGATCATAAAGAACAGAAATTTTTTGGCATTGTGAAGAATATGTTAAATCAACCTTTTGATCCAGAATTGGTATATAAAACATAATTCAAGCATTAGAAGGGTTTTTTGTCTCAAATATTCCTTCATTATGCTTGACCTCTCTTGTGAATTTAACCCATTCCTTTTTTGTTGGTTATCTCTATACATGTCCTCTCTCCATCATAAGCCCAAAGACATGAAAATCTTTGAAGATACTATGCATTTTTTCATCTTTGAATTCCCAATATCTGTTCACAATAGCTAGATACCATTTGGTTTTAGTTTAGTTTTTTTGTTTTTTGTTTTTTTACTTTAGGGGTTTTGTGTTTTTGGATTGTTTTGACTTAATCTACCTTGTGCACATCTGTGGTTGACCACATTGTTGCTGTGACATCTAGTTATCAGCATACAGCTGTTTTGATAGATGGAATTCAAGGAAAGGGCCCTGAAACTTCATTCTTATGTAGGCTGCAGATGTCCTCAGTTTCATGAATACTTCCCAAATTGCATTGCATTATTTCACTACTAAAATGACAAGCTTAAATGGAAGTATGTGATGCCTTGGGAAGGCACCTAGTTTCGCTGCCCCCCAAAACTATTATTTCTTGTGGGAACATGCCTAATGTTTTTAGTAATGGGTCATAGGCAGTCACAGAAGAATATTCTTGTTTGGAGGACTGTATAATAAGAATGCTAACAGCATGATAAAAAATACATTTATTTGCCTATTACAATGTTGTTTCTTCTTGCATTCTTTTTAGAACCTGAATACAGATTTCTAAAACTTTGTACTTGAATGAAAATTTTCTATGGGAAATATAAAGAAAATGTTTTTTGTTGAATATACTTAGTGCATTCTGGGCTTGTTTTACACACTAATTGAAAGGATGTGTTCCTTTTTGGGTACAAAGTAGTATTGATAAGCATAAGACTAATCATTCCAACTTTTGTCCATGATGCATTTCATTTTTAGAGACTGATAGTTGGTATGTCTAAAGGAAAGATATTAAGAGTCCATCTTTGTATTGTCTTCAAAATTAATTGTGAATACAACTGGAAATATAGGAAGCTTAAATGACATTGTGATAGCACCCTCCCAAAATTTCATAATAAAGTACATACTGAAAATAACACCATGGGATCATATGATTCTATTTGCAATTGTTTGAAATTCCCCTAAGTCATTTGAATAGTAACTTTACAGATTTTGACTTTTGCATTTTCTAAAGGCAAAACTTTATCAGTTAAGACATTCATTTGGCATCATACTTAGAAATGAAGGTGTAGCTGTGGCAAAATAATGACAAGTAACTGTTAAGATAATATCAATCATATTTTAGGTTTTCTTAAAGCAGCAACTTACTGATAACTTGAGTAATCACTTTAGTGAGCGAATTTGGAATAATGAAATAACAATTATTATACCTACCCATTAAAATAGGGATTCTTAACTTGGGGTTTGGGACCTTGAATGGGAAAAAAAATTTATCTTTATTTTTGTTAACCTCTAATGAAAATTTAGAATTTTCTTCATTGTTCACTTAAAAAAAGATATTTTTAGAAGTCCATAGGGTTCACCAGACTGGAAAAGGGATTGATACCATAAAAACTGTTAAGAATATCTGCATAAAAAATTTGGAATTTGACCTCTCCTCTCAGGGAAATCCCCAGGAGTTACTTAAATAATCCACCTCTTCCTATACTTTTCTCCATGCCAAGAATGATTTGACTTCATAGATTGCTGCTTTGGAATATCAAGATAGCCTGTACTATAATCAATCAAGCTTCTCAAGTAAAAGGAACATTTATTGACATAGCAAATTCAAGCCAAATCAAGTCAACAATCATTTATTAGGTGTTTGCTTTGTGATAGCACTGTGCTAAGCATTAGAAATACAGATACACAGATAAATATAGTGTCTGCCCTTATAGAACTTACAATTTAATGAAGAAGATAACGTATAAAAAAAGCTTATGAGTGGCTTAAAGAACAAATCATAGAAACAATCAATAATTTTGTTAAAGAGAATAATAATGAGACAACATGTCAAATCTATAGGATACATCAAAAGCACTAAGCAGAGGAAATTTTATATCTCTAGATGCTTATAAAACCATTGAACTAATAAATGAAAGTAAGAGTTGGCTTTATGAAATACTAATAAAATAAATAAGCCATTGGTTCATATGGGTTTTTTTGTTTGTTTTTGTTTATTGCAGGGCAATGATGGTTAAATGATTTGCCCAGGGTCACACAGCTAGTAAGTGTCAAGTGTTTGAGGTCAGATTTGCACTCAGGTCCTCCTGAAAAGCCAGGGCCGGTGCTTTATCCACTGCCCCCTAATATTTTTTTTTTAAGAGAGAAGAAAAACAAATCACTGGTATTAAAAATGAAAAGGTGAATATACCACTAATGAAGATGAAATCAAAGAAATTATAAGGAGTTATTTTGCCTAATTATATGCCAATAAATTTAACAATTTAAATGAATTAGATTTACAAAAGTATAAGCTGCCTAGAATAATAGAAGAGCAAATAGAATATCTAAATAAACCGGTTTTAGAAAAATAAATTGAGGAACAGTTAGGTTGTGCACTGGAGTACCTGAGTTCAAATCTGGCCTCAATCACTTGACAGTTACTAGCTGTGTGACCCTGGGCAAGTCACTTAACCCTCATTGCCCCACCGGAAAAAAAAAAATTGAACAGGCCAAAAACGTGCTTCCTAAGAAAAAAGCATTGTGACAAGATGGTTTTACAAGTGAATTTTACCAAACATCTAAAGATTAACTAATTCCAATGTTAAATAAATTATTTGGAATAATGGGCAAAGGAGTTCTACAATTATGATATTGATAACTAAATAGGAACAGCAAAAACAAATAAAGTTACAGATCAATTGTATTAATGAATATGTATATAAGAATCCTCAATAAAATATAAGCTAGGGTGCTATAACAATTTATTACAAAGATTCTATATTATGGCTAAGTGGGATTTATACAAGGAATGCAGGAGTAGTTTATCATAAGGAAAACTATTAACATAATTGATTATATCAATAACAAAAGTAAAAAAGATCACATAATTATATCAATAGATGCAGACAAAAGCTTTTGTTAAAATATAGCACTCATTCCTATGAACAAACAACAACAACAACAACACTTGAAAACATGGGGATAAACAGATTTTTCCTAAAATTATAATGTATCCACCTAAAACCATCAGCAAGCATTATTTGTAATGTGAATAAGCTAGAAGCTTTTTCTTTTTTCTTTTTTTTTTTAAATGAGGCAATTGGGGTTAAGTGACTTGCCCAGGGCCACACAGCTAGTGTTAAGTGTCTGAGGCCAGATTTGAACTCAGGTACTCCTGACTTCAGGGCCAGTGCTCTATCCACTGCGCCACCTAGCTGCCCTGAAGCTTTTTCAATAAGATCAGGAGTCACCAATTGTCACCAGTATTATTCAATATTGTATTAGAAATGCTAGGAATAGCAATGAGAAGAAAAATAAATTGAAGAAATCAGAATGGGCAATGAGCTAATGAAACTATTTCTTTTTGCAGATGATATGATGATATATTTTTGAAAAAAAATCCTAAAGATTCAATTTAAAAATTAGTGGGGAAAATTAGTGGAAACAATTATTAAGTTTGGCAAAGTAACAGGATATAAAATAACCCACACAAATATTAGCATTTCTATAAAACAACAACAAAACCCTAAAAGAAGAGACAGTAAAAAAAATACCCTATTTAAAATAATTATAGACAATGCCAACTTCTTGGGAGTTTGCCTACCAAAACAAACCCAGGAAAATAATTATAAAACACTTTTGCTACAAATAAAATCAGTTTTTAACAATTGGAGAAATATTAATTGTTCATGGATAAGCAGAATCAATATAATAAAAATGACAATTTTACCTAACCTATCTATTCAATGCCATCTCAATTAAATTACCAAAAATTTATTTTACTGAACTAGAAAAAAAATAATAAAATTCATCTGGAAAAACAAAAAGTCAAGAATAGCAGAGGAATTTATTAAAAAATGTAAAGGAATGAGGTTTAGCAGTATCATATTATAAACCATATTATAAGGCAATAATTATCAAATTATCTGTTACTGGTTAAATTAGGAAGGTTGATCAGTGGAATAGAGTAGACATACAATACATAGTAGCAAATTATTATAGTAACTGTGTTTGAAATGTAAAGATTTAAGCTTTTGGCATAAAATTCAGTATTTGGTAAAAATGGTTGGGAAAGCTGAAAAGCAGTCTGGCAGAAATTAGGCATAGCCAATATCTTACACCAATTACCAAGATAAGGTCAAAATGGAAACATGATATAAAGGGAGATATCACAAAGAAATTAGAAGAACACAGAACATACTACCTATAAGACTTATGGATAAGAGAAAATTTACAAATAAATAAGAGATAGCATTATAAGGCATAAAATGAGTAGTTTTGATTTTATTAAATTAAAAGGGGATGGTACAAATAAAACCAATGTAGCCAAGATTAGAAAGAAAACAAAAAATTGGGAGAAAAATTTTATAAATGGTTTATAAGATAAATGTCTCATATGTTTTGAGAAAACCTACATTCCATAATTTTAAGTGATTAGATTTGATTGCTATTTAATATTCTACCTCTTGTCCAAAGGCATACAAATCTAAAAAAATGGCCATGTGGTCTCTTTGACTAACAATAGGGACAATGCACCTATTTTGTTGACTGCTTTCAGGATGTAGTCAATAAAACTGATTTTAATTTACCCAGAAACATGGTCTCTCAGAACTTTTTAATGAGCACAGTATCAAATATATAAAGAATCTTGTCAGACTTATAATAATATGAGTCATTCCCCAATTGATCAAAGATACAAACAGGTAGTTTTTCAAAACTGTCTATAGTCATATGAAAAAATGCCCTACATCACTATGGATTAGATAAATGCAAATTAAAACAACTTAAAGATATCTTATACTGATTGTAATGGTTAAAATAATAGAAAGGGAAAGTGACAAATGTTGGATGGATGTAGAAAAGTTGGGACACCAATTTACTCTCAGTAGAATTGTGAACTTATCAACCATTTTGGAGAGCAATTTGGAATTATTCCCAAAGTTATAAAACTATGTATACCCTTTGACTCAGCAATACCAATATTAGGTTTGTTTTCCAAGGTGATTAGAGAAAAAGGAATGTATATATTCTGAAATATTTATAGCAGCAAAGAATTGGAAATTGCAGGGATGTCCATCAATTGGTAAATGGCTAAACAAGTTGTCATATATGATTGTGATGTAATACTACAATACTATCTTAAATGGTGAGCTGTTTATTTTAGGGAAAACATGAAAAAATACATGAAATAATGGAGATGGAAATGAGCAGAATTGAAAGTTGTACACAGTAACAACAATTTTGTTCTAAGTACAATTTTGAACAATTAAGTCATTTTGAGAATCATAAACACTCAAATCAGTTACAAAGGACCCATGAAGGAATATGTCATCCACAATCGGAAAAGGACTGACAAATAGAAGTATATATAGTAAGGTTTTACATATATGCACACATTGTGTCTAGTGGTAGCCTTCTCTAAAGTGAATTGGGGAGGGTAGCAAAAAAATAAAAAGTGCACAGCAGAGAACAAAAGAAAAATTAGAAGGAAGCAAAGAAAAGCAGGGTAGCTTTGAAAATTATGTATAGTATTTATTACATAGGTTTTTCAAAGAAAGTAAACAGTGTGAAATGGAAATTGATGGTTTTATATTTAATCCTCCTTGTGTGCACAGAAATGTTCTCTTTTTTGTCTTTTTGTATTGAAATTCAAAAGGAATAATATTTTTAAAGAATGCTGAAAGGAGGGAAAGGTACAAGTTATCATGAGAGAAATTTGCCAATGATCTCTTAATTGTCAGTTAATGGCCTTTTCTCATTCCTCACTCTTTTTCATCTCTCTACAGCCTTTGGCACTGTTGTTTACCCCTTTCTCCTTGAAACACTCTCATCTCCAGGTTTTTAGAACACTATTTTCTCCTCATTCTCCTCCTCAAACCATTTCTTCTTATTCTCTTTTGTTGGATCCACATCCAGGTCATGTCCCTTCACCATAGGTATTCTCCCGTTTTCTGTTCTGTACCCTTTTCTTCCTCTAAACTACTTCACTTGATATTCTCATTAGGTCCAATGGATTTAATTACCACCCATACATTGATAATTCTCAGATCTACCTATCCTACCCTAATCTTTCAGCTGACCTTCAATCTCAAATCTCCAACTGTCTTTTACACATCTCCAACTAGATGTCTAGGAGACATCTTAAAATAAATACATCCAGGGGCAGCTAGATGGCACAGTAGATAGAGCACTGGCCCTGGAATCAGGAGGACCTGAGTTCAAATCTAGCCTCAGACACTTAACACTTACTAGCTTTGTGACCCTGGGCAAGTCACTTAACCCCAATTGCCTCACCACACACACACATACACACACACAAAAATCATTATGTCCAAAGTGAAACTTATTATTTCCCCCCAATGCTCCTTCCCCTCTACTTTCCTTTTTGCTATGAAGAACAACATTCTCCTCAGGTCAATAGCCTAGGTGTCATATTTGCCTCCTCACTCTCTCACTATCCTTACCCAGTTGATTTCATTTTGGCAACATCTCTTAAATATGCCGCACTTTATTCTCTGATTTCCTTGACTGCCTTCTATGCTTAACTAAAATGCCATCTTCTGCAAGAAGCATTTCTCAGCCCCTCTTTATTGTAATGCCTCTTTATCTTTTAATTATTCCCTATTTTCCCTACATGTCACTTATTGTGTTTGTCTCCCTATTAGATTGTGAGCATATTGAGGGAATCTTTTGTCTCTTTTAATATATCTAGGGCTTAATATAGTGCCTGGCACATAATAAATGTTTATTGTCTGAATATCTAATCATGTCACACCTGTCTTTTACGTGTACATGTCCTTTTTGAGGTCCTTCTGAACTCTCTTCCTCTTTGTAGAGAGGAGTCAGTCTTTCCTATTCTGGGTAAAAAAATTATCCTAGGATGTCTATTTCATATTGGAGAAATATGGTGATATAACTATGCTTCAATTAACAATAATATCAATGCTACTAATAATAATGACAATACCAACTAAGTGACAGAAACTATAAAAGTGCTTTACAAATATTATTTCATTTGTTCTTCAGAATAGCCCTCAGAAGCAACTGCTGTTATTATCATTCCAATTTTACAGATGTGCTAACTGAAGCAAACAGGTTAAGCGACTTACCCAGGGTCATATAGCTAGTTAGTATCTGAGGATGCATCTGACCTCAAGTCTTCCTGACTCTAGGACCAGTGTTACATCCACCATGCCACCTAGGGTGCCTCAATCAAGGTTCTCCAGGTGAAATTGAGTAGGAAAACTTAGTTATTTTCTTCTAAAGGTCAGACATTTTGTTATAATATTTTGGTTAAATAAATTCAACACATAATACACTTGGATTAAATAGGTGTTTAGTTAACAGTGTAATAGTTAATACAATTTAATTTAATTCATCTCATATATATGTATATTTATATGTATATATGTATGTATGTATGTATGTATATATATATATATATATATATATATATATATATATATATATATATATATATATATATTTAGTTAGTTAGTTATTTTTTGTGAGGCAATAGGGGTTAAGTGACTTGCCCAGAGTCACACAGCTAGTAAGTGTCAAGTGTCTGAGGCCAGATTTGAACTTAGGTCTTCTTGAATCCAGGGCCAGTGCACTATCCACTGTGCCACCTAGCTGCCCCTAAATCATCTCATATTTAAAGAGGGGATGACAGCTTTATTATCTTAATTGTCCTGAATTGTTTGCTTTTAAGCTTAAAGAAAAAGTATTTTTAAGCATAATGTCATAGTTTTCTTTTTTTAAAAAAAAATTATTTTAGTCCTTAATCAAGTTCTCTGCACTTGGGAAGATCTTACTTGCCATTTTGTATAGATAATAGGTCATTTGCTAAATGACTAACATTTCTATATGAGTCAATCTGTGTAGAATACTTATCTTTCCAGAAGAAAAATGAGATATAGAGATGAACTAGGAGCAAATGTGGTTCAAGAACTCTTGAAAAATTTCAAAGTTAGGTTTACAAATTAATGCTATAGAATGCCTTTTTTATGTTTTTTTTTCTTTTTCTTTTTCTTGTGGGGCAATGACAGTTAAGTGCCTTGCCCAGGGTCATACAGCTAGTATGTGTCCAGATTTGAACTCGGGTCCTCCTGAATCTAGGGCCAGTGTTTTATCCACTGTTCCACCTAGCTGCACCCATTAGAATACCTTTTTCTAAAGATAAGACTGCCTGATACAAAGTGAAGTAGGGAATTGTGGGATAAAAAGTAGGACAAACATGTTTAATGAAATAGAGTGCTTTCTAATTCACATGATCATACCTCATTATGTATGATTTCCCTGAGTAATGAGAATGCAAGTATCATGAGGTGATTAAATTTGTTCTCATCTCTGATTCAATAAATTCATAATTATTTTTAATAGAAATATCAATTATATTAAATGATATATGGACTTCCAAAAAAAAGATTTCTTGAATTTATCCACTTTTGTGCATTCCTACTGCACCACCTCTTAACCACGGAGTCATAACTAGTCATCTTAGTAAGCTTCAAAAAATGAACTCTGGGAAAACTATATGAAATGTTCCTTCAAGTTAGATTTTACCAAGCAAATTCATTTGAAGACAGAGGTCAAGAACACCTCTTACCCCTAACAAAACACTTTAGTGGTCTGGGAGTTTGGGAAAATGTGAGGCTGTCGTTTGGGAGTCCATAGGAAGTGGGTATGGATCAGGGCAGTGCTGATGAAGAGCTTGCCTAAGGTTT
This sequence comes from Dromiciops gliroides, assembly GCF_019393635.1. NCBI lineage: Eukaryota > Metazoa > Chordata > Mammalia > Microbiotheria > Microbiotheriidae > Dromiciops > Dromiciops gliroides. The sequence continues at coordinate 275,607,640 of NC_057861.1, forward strand.
TTCTGTGGAAAACAAAAAAGGAAGCATGATCCATAGCTTTCCATTTTAATTAATTATTGTTGCTAAATAAGTGCTAAACTCATTTGTGTCTATGCCACTGAATTAATATTATTAGCAATATCTAATTTGTGGTACCCTGGGGGGCAAAACCTGTATCATTTCCCCCTAGTTCTGATTCTGTTTAACAGTTCTCACTTATCTTTCTTCCTACAAAAACAACTTTCATTTCACTAAAAAAAAATCTTAAATATAAAGTTAAGATAGTTTAAAGTACTTACATTAGAGGAAAGTGGTAGAAGATTGTGACTATACCTAGAAACAAAATTAAAATAACAAGGAAGGGCAATGGAAGAGAAAATAAGCCTGAAAATAAGCTTAATATGGGAACCAGTTTAGCCAGATTCCCTCAACATTTATGGATGGAACTGAAAGAAAGGCACTGGATTGGATTTGCCAGAATTTCAATAGTTATGTATTCTTATCATGAATGACCATAAAACCACCAAATTTGGACTCCAACATATGGGAATGCCATTAGGATGCAAAGGGTAATGAGGACACACAGCTACTCAAAAACATATTATCTTATAAAATATATTGTGCCAAAGATATTATGTCAAATAATTATCAGTTTCATTTAAGATATATTAAGACATATTTCCAATATTGGTTTTTACAAAAATCCTTAGTTATTGAACCCAGTCTCTGAGATCATAGACTTTCTTACCCTGGGCATTATTATTGAGTCAAGATGAAGAACAATGGTCTGAAGTCAAGAAAAAAATCAAGCAAAAAACATTAAGGTCTACTGTGTACTAGGCACTGGCTTAAGCACTAGAGATACAAAGTGGTTGTGGGGCTCTAGGCTGGGTTCTGAAGAATGAGCAACTACAGAAGTAAATAGCAATAGGAACTCTGACCATAGTGTGGAATGGGGACTCAGAATCTCCTGTCTAATTTGAAGCTTTTAGTAGAAAAATGAGGGCATTAAAGCTAATCCAAAAGGGATCCTACAGTTTCATTACTCAGAACATGTTGAATTTTCTAGCAGGCTGACAGTGGATGAGTCCAGCAACAGTGTACTGGACTAGGGCCAAGCCCACAGTTATGTATCTGAAACCTAAACCCAAGTCAAGAACTTATAGAACTCTGGGCAGGAGGGCAGCACTCTGATTGTACCCTGGATCAGACCACTCTGGAAGCTCTGAACACTTGCAGGTCCCCATCCTAAGCTATCCCTGAGATCCTGAAAAAGTACAACATTCAAATCCTTTTAAAAGTAGCAGCAGCATTCATAAAAACTTAAAACACAAATAAATATGGCCTAGCTGCTCCCTTTTAAAAGTGTGCAGAGCTTTGTCCTAAACAAAGTCCAAAGTCAGGAAGTAGTCTAGAAAAGTCCTCAAACAAAAATTAATCCAATGATAAACAGCTATAATGATAATAGGGATGCTCAAGGCACAAAGACAGAAGGAGAGAACGAAACCAAAATATTTATAAGCAAAAACAGCTCTTGCATAATTTCAGCTAGAATTCCTAGAAGAGATTAAGCAAGAGTATTTTTGGTTTAATAACTAAAAATTATTTTAATAAATGAAATGAGAGTACTTGAGGAAAGAACTGGAAAATAAATTAGAGTCCTAGGGGGGAAAGTTGAAAAAGAGTTGAGAGTTTTGGAAGAATCAGGGAATAAATGAACAACTTGGAAGTAGAGGTACAATACCTTACCCAAGCAATAGAATCCTTGAACATTAAACAGACTAAATAAAAATGAACAATTGCATTAGACAACAAGAAATATTAAGACACAAGTCTGGAAAAAATAAGAAAGTATAGGGTATCTCCTAGCAAAAACAACTGTCCTGAAAACAGATCAAGGAAAGATAATTTAAGAATCACTGTACTACCTGAAAGGCATGTTGTTGCTGATTGTCCTTTGTTCTCAAAGAGGACTGTGATATAGGGGAGATGTCATGACTTGCACTGAATTAGATTTAAGTGAGGGAGGGCTATGCAAAGTCTCCTACAAAGCCATCTGGGTCCAGTGGCAAGATACATATCAGGATGACTCAAGATGCCCCTGGATGTTTTAAGACAATCGGGGTTAAGTGATTTGCCTAGCATCACATGTCTAGTAAGTGTCTGAGGTGAGATTTGAACTCAGGCCCTCTCGACTCCAGGGCCAGCACTCTATCCTCTGTGCCACCTAGCTGCCCCTCCTGAAAGCCATGCCCCCCTGCCAATCTATATTTCAAAATTCAACAAATTATAAAAGAAAACTTCTCTAATCTCTTAGAACTCGAGGGAAAAATAAACAGAAAGAACCTACTTGTCCCCCTCCTGAAAAAAAAAACACCAAAATAAAAATGCCTAGAAACATTATTGACAAAAATAAGAGCTTCCAGGTCAAAGATAAAGTACTTCAAGAAATCAGAAGAAATAATTCAAATATTCAGAAGCTACATTTAGTTCCATACAAGATTTAACAGCCACCACCTCAAATGAGCAGAGAACATAGAATACAATATTTCAGAAGATCAAAAAATATAAGCTTACAGCCAAGAATAATGTATTCAGAAAAAGTGATTATTCTCTTGAAGGGGGAAAATGGAACATTAATAAATTAGAGGGCTCTTGATCATTACTGATAAAAAGGTCAAAGTGTGTAGAAAATTTGAAATGCAAGCATAGGAGTCAAGAAAAATAAAAATAAGTAAATATGAAAGAACAATCATAAGGGAAAAATAAAATGCATTTTTTATTTTCTAATATGTATATGTAGACATATGTGTATATATGTACATGTACATATAAAATCTTATAAGATCAAAGGAAAAGGACATGCTAAGAGACAAAAGAAATTATCTCACAAAATTTGGATGCCCAAGCAGAATACTAAACAAATAAGAAGCAAGTGGCAAGCAAGGACCTTACCTTATATTTGAACCTCACCTTCATATGAACTGGTCAAAAGAAGGAAGACTATGCATTTTAGTAAAGAAATACATTTCCCTAATAGGGAAAAAAAGGAAAAAGAAAGAAGGGAGAAATGGGAATTGTATAAGTCCTAAGCAAAACCAACTCTAATCATTAAAGTGTGTTATGAGGGAGTTAAAAAAAAAAAAGAAAGATAATGAATCTATGACTGAAAGAAAAGAGGGGCAGGGAAGAGAAAGCAGATATATTGAGCCAGATGTACTAGTGCTTAGCATACTACTTTCTTGCCACTCTTGGTCTTTGGAAGGAGGAGACAAGAAGCTGAATAATAAAAACACAAGGAAGAGACAAGTAGTTGAATAATAAAAAGACAAGACAGAATTTCAGAAGACTCATGATAAAACCTTCCTCCTGACTGAGTAGTGATAGACACAAAATGCAAAATGATACATATATTTGTGGATAAGGACAATGTAAAAATTTGTGTTGTGTGATTTTGTATATTGGTTTAAAAGGTTTTGTTTTTCTTCCCTTTTATACTGGGGGACATGGGAGGGAGAAAGAGTGGATTTTCATTAACTGAAAAAATAAAATTAGTTTAAAAACAAGATGTAAGTTCAACGTAGCTGAAATCTGGTGGGTAATAAATAGTTAACTGGGAAAAATCTTTGAAATAAATTTCTCTGATAAAAAGCTCTAAGATATTTAAGGACCCAATTCAAATCTATAAGAATAAGAGCTATTTTTTCCAATCAATAAATTATCAAATATTATGAACAAGAAGTTTTCAGAAGAACATGTCTAAAATGTCAATATCCATATGAAAAAAAAATTATCTGAATCACTAACAATTTAGGAGATGCGTATTTAAATAACTCTGAGGCTCTACCTCACACCCCTCAGAAATTGATCAAAAAGTAAAATCACAAATGTTGGAGGGGCTACCAGGAAATAGGTACATTTTTAGAATTATAAATTGATACAACCATTTTGGAAAGCAATTTGGAATTATGCTCCAAATGTTACTCAATTCTATCTCAAAATTCTATCTTAGATCCCTCTCTGTGTTCTCTCTCTCTCTCTCTCTCTCTCTCTCTCTCTCTCTCTCTCTCTCTCTCTCTCTCTCTCTCTCTCTTTATATACAAACTATATTATATGCTATATTATATATACTCTATATTATATACATACATACATATACACATATATGTGTGTATAGATAGATACAATACCATTATTAAGACTATACATCAAAAAGTCCAAAGAAAGAGAGAAAGAACCCTATGTACAAAATATTTATACCAACTCCTCATAGTCAAAGTATTGGAAACTAAGGGGCTACCTATTAAATGGGAAATGGATGAACAAATTATATGACATAATGGAATATCATTAAACCATAAGAAATAATGAAAGGGATCATTTCAGAAAAACCTAAGAAAACTTATAGGAACTGATGCAGAGTTCCATGAGCAGAACCAAGAGAAAAAAATTATAGAATAGCATCAACGTTGAAAAGACAAATAACTTTGAAAGATTTAAGAACTCTGATCAATGCAATGATCAATTATGATTCCAGAAGACCCACAACCTGACCGACAGGTAATTTAACCTGTAAAATTCATATAAGAGCTGACTTCCCATTCTCCCACCCTACTCTTCACTCCTCATTGAGAAAATAAGAAAAATAAAACCCATTACATATAAGTATAGTCAATCAAAACAATTTCCATATCTGCCATACCCCCCCCCCAAAAAAAAAACCCAGAACCCTCTCATTCTGCTTTCTGAATCCTTTGCTTTGCTATAAGGAGGTAGGTAGCATGTTTCATGATTAGTCCTCTGGAATCCTAGTTGGTCATCACACTGATTAAGAGTCCAGCATAGTAGTATTCTATCACATTTATGTTCTGTAACTTGTTTTTAAATTCCTCAATTTATGGGAACCCCCACAAATTTGCATTCTTTGCCATATCGATAAGAGCTACAAATATTTTTGTACATCTTCAGAATTTGTTTTGTTTAGGACAAATCTTTACCTTAAACAACCCTCCCCCAAATATCCATGTCCCCTTCTCACCATTCCCTTCCATGTCACTGTTGAGTGAAATTATTTCAGTACCCAACTGTATGTGCATTCTTCCTTCTTTTGGGCAGTTCAGATGAGAGTGAGGTTCAAATAACAGCCACTCCCCTTATCCTCTTCTTGCTCAGATATTTGTCTTCCTGGGTACCCTCATTATGAGATGTAATTTTCCCCAACCTTCCTTTTTCTTTCCCCTTCAGTGGCTCTTTCCATCTTTCCATTCTTTCATTAAGATCATCAATATTTCTGTGAATTCCTTACTGAGATAATTCTTATGATTTTGAAGTATTATCTTCCCATGTAGGAATGTAAACAGTTTGATCTTTTAAAATCCCTCATGAAGTCTTTTTCCTGTTTACCTTTTTATGCTTCTCCAGGGTCTTGTATTTGAAAGTCAAATTTTCTATTCAGGTCTTTTCATAACAAATGCCTGAAAAACCTTTTTCTCATTGAAATCTCATTTTTGCCTCTGAAAGATTATACCCAGTTTTGCTGGGTATGTGATTTTTGGCTGTAATCCCAGTTCCTTTGCCCTCTGGAATATTATATTCTATGCCCTTCGGTCCTTTAATGTAGAGGCCTTGTCTAACACAACTCCTTCTATGTATCCTTATGTTGGAAAGTATCAGAGAACATATATATCAGTTCCCTTTATTTATTTATTTGAATATAAACAATTTGTTCTTATTTTTTTCTTTATCATTGTTCATTTGTGTTTGCCTTTTTATGTTGCTCTTTACTCCTGAGTTTGAACTTCAAAGTTTCTCCACACCTCTGGTCTTTTCATTAGGAATACGTGGAAGTGCTCTAGTTTCTTAAAGGTCTACTTTCTCCACTGTAACATTATGCTCAATTTTGCTGGGTAAGTTATTTTTGGCCATAAGACTACACACACACACACACGTGTGTGTGTGTGTGTGTATATATATATATATATATATATATATATATATATATATATATAGCCATCTAGAATATCAAAGTTCCAAGTTATCTACTTTATAGTCATTGCTATTAAATTGTATATGAGCCTGACGATGGCTCTTTGATACTTGAATTCTTTCTTTCTAGCTGCTTGCAGTATTTTTTTTAACCTAGAAACCTCTGGATTTTGGTATGTTTTCCAGGGCATTTTCATTTTGGGGGTTTCTTTCAGGAGGGGACTGGTGGATTTTTCCTCTTTCCATTTTTCACTTTAGGTGTAAGATATATACTGTGTGTATTTTTTAATTGAAATAGGATGTCTAAGCTCTTTTACTTTTTTGGTGATGGCATTTATTTGGTCCAATGTTTCCTAAATTGTTTCTCTTCAATATGTTTTCTTTCTTTCTTTCTTTCTTTTTCTTTTTTTTTCTTTGTGGGGCAATGAGGGTTAAATGACTTGCCCAGGGTCACACAGCTAGTAAGTGTCAAGTGTCTGAGGCCAGATTTGAACTCAGGTCCTCCTGAATCCAGGGCCAGTGCTTTACCCACTGCACCACCTAGCTACCCCCTCAATCTGTTTTCAAAGTCATTGTCTTCTATTTTCCAGCCTTTTTACTTTGTTTTAATATTTTTCCTTGCCTTATAAAATCATTGACTTCTATTTAGTCCATTGAAATTTTCAGTAAGTTTGTTGCTTGGGCAAGATTTTATATCTTTTGCCAAACTATGAATTTCTTTTTCAATTAATTCTTCCATAGTTTGATTTCTTTATCATTTTCCTCTCATTTCATTTGTAAAATATCTTAAAACTCTTCTTAAAATATTCTTGCATCATCAATTTCCAGAAATTCTATTTGAGTTTGTGTCCAAGCTGTGTTTTTCACTGAGGCAATGCTTGCAGATGTTTTCAAATCATTCTCTTTTGAGTTTTTATCTTGGTTTCCCTGCCACCACAATATTTCATGATAATTGGGTTCTTGTTTTTTTGTTTGCCTTCCAAAATAGTTCCTGACTTCAGACTTAATGTTAGAATTGGACACTGTAGCACCTCTGGAGAGGTCTCATCTGGTCCTGTTGCTGCTTTTATTGGGGTATTGAGTGTTATGTTTTTCCAGGATCGCAGGGACAGGCTGAGGACCTGTAAGCTTTCAGCAGTCTTATCTAGATATGATCCAGGGCAAAACCTGGTTGTTGTCCTCCTTGTATAAGTTCTGAAAATTCCTGACCTGGCTTTGGGTCTATACAAGGGTAGACTGCTATTGGACTCAGCCCCTATAGGATACCTGTAAAGCTCTATTGGTCAGTGGAAGAATTCTAGGTTCCCCTTTGGTCTGAAATTCCTGCCCTGGTTATTCCTCAGCAGGCTAGGCTAGATATTGGAAGTGAGACTTTGCTTTGCATGGGAAGTCTAAACCACACTACTACTACTGTTGCTTTTCTCTTATGGACTTCCTCATTTGTCTGTACACTACCCAGGGCTTCCACACCCAGGAATGTCCCTGCCATATACAAGTCCCCTCACTGCCCTGGATTGTGACTTGGGACTGGACAATGGGAGACAAAGCTATCACTTGGAACCTGTCCCCATCACACTGTCCAGTTGTTGGTCTAAGACCTTATGCCCCCTTACCTCTCTGTAGGCATTGGAGTACTCCATGTACAACATGCTCCTAGTTGTAATCTGTCTCCAGTACTCGTAGACCTCCCTCTCTGTCTCCCTAAGCCAAGCTGGACTGGACAAAGGCCTTTTTTCTGGATTTCTTACACAGTATTTAGTCTGGCATAATTTCAAAATCAGTTAGGAGGAGTTTGTATGGAAGAGCTCATTACATTGCTTCCTACAATTCTACCATCTTGGCTCATGATAACATCTATGATATAATTTATTTCTCCTATAATCCTGTGCAATTTATTTTGTATATTTAAAAATATTATTATGAGAAGGGGTATAACAGCTCCACCAGATGTACAAACACATCTGTCACTCAAAAAAGGTTAAGATTTTGTGATTCTTATGTTTCCCTGACTTTTTCCCTGTTTTTCCTAGATTTCTAAAGCTTTAAGAATACTAATTGTAATGTATTCATTTTAGTGCAATAATGGGCTGGGGGGGGAGGATTTGTGAGAAGTCATTGTCTTTCTCAAGGGACTAGGGAAAGAAAGAAACTCTTGTGGGAAGCAGCTAGTGGTGGCAGTTGAAAGAGGAACAAGAAGAATAATCTAGAGGAAATAAAAGAAAAGTTAAGACCTAGGATGTAGTCCACATTTGAGAATTATCTCCAAAGAATGTACTAGAGTAAAAGGACCCAACTTACCATAGTTCTTCAGCTGCCCTACCATCCCTCCTCCCTATGTTTCAGCCCTCTCTCCCTATGTTCTCCAAAGCCTCATGGAAACATGGAAACAACTACTTGCTCAAGGTTGCAGGAAACGAATAGCCATGACCCTAGTCCTTATAACTCTTTTCATATAGAAAACAGAGTTTAAAATAATTTTTAAAGTAAGTATAAGTCATTATGAAATGATTCGGTGACTACCAGTAGTTACAAAGATCTATCAATGATTGATTTTTTAAAAAAATAACTGTTAATGATACCAAACTTTCCTTTATGTTTAAGCCAGAAAATCTTGACTTGCTAAATTCAATTATCTAAGCATTTGTTCTCATTTGAAAATATGAAACATGGGAGCAACTTATAAGGCAATTGAAAATGAGACAAAAGAATGTATTTCAAAAATCATTTGAAAATGGTCTGTTTTTCTCCAAGAATACAACTAGTCATATCCCTAATATATAATTACTGTCAAGTTTTTCATTTTTTGACAATCTAAGACTTCATTGTTTCTCTTTTTTTCCCCTTTCTGCTCCAGGATCAATGTTTTAGAGCAATAGGAAAATAAACATTACCAAAAGAAAGTCATTTATTTGTAAATCATTAAAACACATACACACACACACACACACACACACACACACACATCCCAGCAACAACAGCAGCACTTATGGACAGATTCCACTGATGAATGTGAACCTGACAGTGAGCTCACCAGATAGCTGGGCGACCATTGGTAGCAAACATTGCTTTTTCTCATGGCTCTTTTTGATGCCTGGATCAGACTCTCTCTTGGACCAGAGACTATAACACCTCTTCTGGAATTGGTTCCAATTGATGATGAGCTACATCTGGCCTGTGAAATGAAAACAGCAAAACCTTTGATTGAGTCCAAGTAAAGTGGATCTATATCATCTGCTCAGTCAACTTTTGCCAAGATGAATGATACTGTTGTCAGTTGTTCTCTAATCTCAGAGGTGGATTTCCCCCTTTTTAAATAAATTGTTTCCGTGTATACAAGCGATGTAAAAATTCCACTCCTGTGTGTGAGACTGGGTTTTGGCACTTTTGCATATTTGGAAACAAAAACCTTAAAATAATCCTGTTTGAGCCTTTTAAAAAATTTTTCTTAGCTCTTTGCCATTTAAACCTTTATCAAATCACTTGAGTGGCTATGCTGTAATGTACCAGTAGAAATATTTGGAGAATTTAGAGAGGTAGCATGAGGAGAGAAAAAGAGTACTGGACTTGGAGCTAGAAGATATGAGGTTGAGCCCTGGCCCATTTAGCCATAAACCTTATATAAGCCACAACTTCTCTTAGACTCTGTTTCCTCATCTGCAAAAGGATGACAAAACTATTGCATCACCATCATCACAGGCTATTGTAGGCAGTAAAGAAGACAATATGAGCAAACTCCCCTATGAAAGAAAGCTATACTTAGAAAACCCCTTAAACTCATATGGCTTAAAGATGTAATACCATTGAGGTCATCTAGTTCAACCCATGCATTTTATAAATGAGAAAACCAAGATCTGCCATGTTTCCTTCCTATAAGTAATCTAGAATCAGGAATTCTTTGTCTGTGAACTTGGTTTTTTTAAAAAAATACTATTCTGATAACTATATTTCAATGTTATTAGTTTCCTTTGTAATTCATATATTTTATTATATGCATTTAATAACATTATTCTGAAAAGGGATCCATAGCTTTGCCAAACTTCCAATAGAGATCATGACATAAGAAGGCTAAGAATCTCTGGTCTAGATATTTGAAGAAGTATACATCCCACCTCCTTTTACCATACCCAACACAAAAAAGGTACAGAAAATAAGAATCCCTCATTTTTCATGAGTATTTACTCCCTAGCCTTTGCATTATTGAAGAGAAGTCATAGAGTGGGGAAATAGGACAAGATACAAATTCTGAGTATGTTCCTTTTCCTTTCACAGACTTTAAGATCCTTCATATGGATCATGAAGATGTGATGTCTGGGAGAATGAGTGGAAGAAAGATATATAGTCCAATGTGTTCATTTGATTCTCCATAGTCTTAGTAGTAGTATCTGTTTTAAGGTAAAGAAACTATTTTATCAACTTTCAAGCAGCAATCAAATCCATATCCACAGATATACTACTGTCTAAATGTAGATATAACCTATGATTTGAGATGATGTAATTTAGATACGTCCAGTATTAATTTTTAAAATTGAAATATATAATCAGATTTTCTAAAACGAACATAACAAATCCAATATTTCCCATAGGAAATTTAGGCTTGCCTGAGAACATCTTAAAATTTGTATTTATTATATATTTTTATAATTATAGATTACATTTGCATAATCCAAAGAAGATTTACACAGTACCTTTTATATAGCATACCCTGTGATCCTCTCAACAACCATGAGGAATAAGTACTCCTAAATACTCAGGTATATGTGTATTTTCATGAATACAAAAAATATAATTTATGGTTGCCCATCCTCAGTGACTGTTCAAAGTCCTTGTTCAAAATCAGAGTTTTTGTGTCATAGAATCTTTGGGCCATCTGTTGAAGTCTCTGGACTAACCTCTTCTCAGAATAATTTTTCTACATGGATAAAGTAAAATACATAGGGTTACAAACAGAGCCAATTGTATTGAAAGAAAGATGTACTTTGTCTTCTTCAAAGTCATCCCTTGAAATCCTTTTTGGGCCAGGCAATGAGGGTTAAGTGACTTGCTCAGGGTCACACAGCTAGTAAGTGTTGTGTCTGAGGTCAGATTTGAACTCAGGTCCTCCTGAATCCAGGGCTGGTGATTTATCCACTGTGCCACCTAGCTGCCCCCAGGATCCCTTGAAATCTATGCCTGAGATCATGAGAGGTCTATGGACCCCAGGTTAAAAAATCCCTACTCTAGGTACCACAGAAAATATTATGCTTATTTTTATAGATGTAGCAACTGAGGTTTAGAAACATTCCACAGACATACACCTAATGTGTCAGAAAGAAGTTTCCAAGCACTAAAATTTCACCTGAATCTAAATCCCGTATGCTTTTTACAACTACACAGTACTCCTCATTATATTAATTTTCTCCCAATATTAATTGCTGTTGTCATTTTATGTATGTTATGTCTGTGTAAGATTATGGATATTTAGAACTAATCACTTAACAGAGGTGGGAAAGAAAAAGGATGAAAGAAACATATGTCTGGAAGAACATATAATTAAATAAATATAATAAAGAAAGGAATCAATAATATGAAGTATACCCCCAAACTATGGAAAGAGTAAGCAAACAGTGGCACAGGAGGCACTCTAGGCCTGTGAGCCTAGAGTAATATTTAAGTAGTTGAAATAAAGCTAAAGATAAGAACACAATATTAACTTAAAATAAGGGGACAAAATTAAAATTGTTAACAAAAAAGAACAAAATGGAGGAAAATACAAGTCTATCTCATAAATTTAAATGTAAACAGACTGAACAATAAAATAAAATGAGAGAGAGAATGCATAAGAAAGCAAATCCCATAGCCTGCAGTATACAGGAAACATCTAAAAAAGGAAACACACACAGAGAATTTAAATGGAAGGCTGGAAATTATCAAGTATGAGGGGATGAAAAAAAAAATAAAACAGGAGCTATCATAAAAAAAATTCAAAATGTCAACAGTGATAGACGAGGAAATTATATGATCTTAAAAGAACTGTAGATAATGAGTCAATTTTTAACCCATATGCATTAAATGACATAGCATCTAAATTCCTAAAGAAAAATTACAAAAAGATATAGATGATAATAAAATAATAATAATAGGACACTCTAATGTTTCTCAGAGATGGACAAATCTTACAGAAAGATACCTTTACAAAAATGGACCATATACTAGGTCCCAGAGAAATTGCAAATATATATGAAAAGCAGAAAGATGAAGCATATTTTTATAGACCATTATTCAAAGAAAATATTAATTAATGCAGAGAGCACAAGCAAAATAAACAGACCAAATTAGAAATTTAATAACAACATCTCAAATAATGAGTGGGTCAAAAAACAAATCATGATTGATTTTGGGGGCGGAGCCAAGATGGTGGAGAGGAAGCAGCAAGCTGCCTGAACTCTCCTTCTGTTCCCTCAAAACAAACATTAAATCAAGCCTCTGGACAGATTCTGAAACTACAGAACCTGCAAAGAGACAGAGAGACACAGTCCTCCAACCAGAGATAATTTAGAAGACTTCAGGAAAAGGTCGGTCTGACTCGGGCAAAAGGGAGGCCCAGCGCAGGGCAGCAACCCAGCGCCGAGGGGGTCGGGGCAAGTCAGCAGGAGCTGCAGGCCACAGCCAAACAACTGAGGACCCTGGAACCTGGTTCAAAAATCTGGTGGCCAAGAAGGACAGTGGAAAAACCTACCTGCACCGGCCGAGAGGGCCACGAACGGGTCAGGCGGGATCAGACGCCGGGGGTCCGGCGCCTGGCTGGCAGAGCACAATCAGACAGGAAGTGCAGGGCGGGGGATCTCCACACACCATAAAGGCCTCAGAGTAAAAACGCAGTCACACAGCACCTATACCCCTGCAAAAGAAGCCCAAAACAGGGACCCTGGTGCCCCCAGAGCAGACCTCAACTTAAAAAATAAATAAATAAGCTGCAATAATGAGTAAGAAGCAAAAAAGAGCCCTCTCCATTGAGAGCTTCTGTATCAATAGGGAAGAAGCCAACACAAAATCAGATGAGGACAATAGCCTCAAATTGCCTACATCTGAAGCCTCACGAGGGAAGGTACTTTGGTCTCAAGAACAAAAAGCCTTCCTGGAAGAGCTCAAAAAGGATTTTAAAAATCAATTGCGAGAGGTAGAAGAAAAAATGGGGAGAGAAATGAAAGCAAAACAAGAAAACTATGAAAAAAGAATCAGCAGCTTGGAAAAGGAAGCACATAATTTCACTGAAGAAAACAAAGCCTTAAAAAATTCATTTGGCCAAATGGAAAAAAAGGTGCATAATATCATTGAAGAAAATACTGCCTTAAAAAATTCACTTGGCCAAATGGAAAAAAAGGTGCATAATCTCACTGAAGAAAACAATGCCTTAAAAATTAAAGTGGGTCAGTTGGAAAATAAGGAATCCATGAGACACCAGGAATCAGTCAAGCAGAATCAAAAAAATGAAAAAATGGAAGAAAATGTGAAATACCTCATTGGAAAGACAACTGATCTGGAAAACAGATCGAGGAGAGACAATTTGAGAATCATTGGACTACCTGAAAGCCATGACCAGAAAAAGAATCTAGACACCATATTCCAGGAAATTATTAAGGAGAACTGCCCTGATATCATAGAATCAGAGGATAAAATCATCATTGAAAGAATCCACCGATCACCTCCTGAAAGAGACCCCAAAAGGAAAACTCCAAGGAATATTGTAGCCAAATTCCAGAATTATCAGGTGAAGGAGAAAAGACTCCAAGCAGCCAGAAAGAAGCAATTTAAATATCATGGAGCCACAGTCAGGATTGCTCAGGACCTGGCAGCTTCAACATTAAAGGACCGCAAGGCTTGGAATATGATATTCCGGAAGGCAAAGGAGCTTGGATTGCAGCCAAGAATCTATTACCCAGCAAAAATGTGCATTTTCTTTCAGGGGAAAAGATGGACATTTAATGACATTGGGAACTTTCAATCTTTCCTGGTGAAAAGACCAGAACTGAATAGAAAATTCAATCTCAACATACAAGACTCAAGAGAAGTTTAAAAAGGTAAACAGAGGGGGAAAAAAAAAGTTAACCTATTAGGTTAAACTGTTTATATCCTTACACAGGAAGATAATACTCATAACTCTTAAGAACTGTAAATGTATTTGGGCAGAGAGAAGGACTTTACATAGAGGGTATAAATATAAATTGTCTTTGATGTGATGATATAAAAGAATTAAGGGGTTAAAAAGGGAGTCTATGGGGAGGAGAGGAAAGGGGAGGTGGAATGGGATGAATTATATCATATGAAGAGGTGGAAAAAAAAACCTATTACAATAGAGGGAAAGAAAGGAGGGGGGAACATTGTGTCAACCCTTTCTCATTAGATCTGACTCAAAGAGGGAATAACATATACGTTCATTGGGATAAAGAGACTTAACTCATTCTTTAGGGAAGCAAAAGGGGAAGGGAAAGGGGGGGACTGATAGAAGGGAGGACAAAAGCAAGGGAGAAAAGGGTAAAGAAAAGAGAGGGGGGTGATAAAAAGGGAGGGCAGATCAGGGGAGGCAGGGGCAAGAAGTAAAATGTCAGTGAGGAGGAATAAGGTGAAAGAAGGGGGGAAAAGTACAAAGGGGGTAAATAGAATGGAGGGGAATAGACAGTCAGCAATAATAACTGTGAATGTGAATGGGATGAACTCTGCTATAAAACGGAAGCAAATTGCAGAGTGGATTAAAAACCAGAACCCTACAATATGCTGTTTACAAGAAACACATTTGAAGCAGAGAGATACACACAGAGTAAAGGTAAAAGGCTGGAGCAGAATATATTATGCCTCAGCTAAAGTAAAAAAGGCAGGGGTAGCAATCCTTATCTCAGAAAAAGTGCAGGCAAAAATAGATCTTATTAAAAGAGATAAGGAAGGAAATTACATCTTACTTAAAGGTACTATAGATAATGAAGTAATATCAATATTAAATATGTATGTGCCAAGTGGTATAGCATCCAAGTTCTTAGAGGAGAAGTTAAATGAGTTACAAGAGGAATTAGACAGTAATACTATACTAGTGGGGGATCTGAATCTCCCCCTCTCAGAATTAGATAAATCTAGCCAAAAAATAGATAAAAAAGAAGTGAAAGAGGTGAATAGATTACTAGAAAAGTTAGACATGATAGATGTCTAGAGAAAATTGAATGGGGATAGAAAGGAATATACCTTTTTCTCAGCAGTACATGGCACATTTTCAAAAATTGACCATGTATTAGGGCACAAAAACATCATAGTCAAATGTAGAAAGGCAGAAATAGTAAATGCATCCTTCTCAGATCATAAAAATTACATGTAAGAAAGAGCCAGGGAAAATTAGAATGAAAATCAATTGGAAACTAAATAATTTCATTCTAAAGAATGAATGGGCCAAACAAGAAATCATAGAAACAATCAATAACTTTATTCAAGAGAATGACAATAATGAGACAACATACCAAAATCGATGGGATGCAGCCAAAGCAGTGCTTAGGGGAAAATTTATAGCTCTAAATGCTTACATGAATAAAAAAAGAGAAAGAGGAGATTAATGAATTGGGTATGCAACTTAAAAAGCTAGAAAAAGAACAAATTACAAATCCCCAATTAGACACTAAATTAGAGATCCTGAAAATTAAAGGAGAAATTAATAAGATTGAAAGCAAAAAAAACTATAGAATTAATCAATAAAACTAAGAGCAGGTTTTATAAAAAACCAATAAAATAGATAAAATATTGCTTAATTTGATTAAAAAAAAGAAAGAAGAAAACCAAATTACCAGTATCAAAAATGAAAAGGGTGATGTTACCACCAATGAAGTGGAAATTAAATCAATAATTAGGAATTATTTTGCCCAACTGTATGCTAATAAATTTGATAATCTAAATGAAATGGATGAATATTTACAAAAATACAAACTGCCCAGGTTAACTGAAGAAGAAATAAAATCCTTAAATAAACCCATATTAGAAAAAGAAATTGAACAAGCCATTAATGAACTCCCTAAGAAAAAATCCCCAGGGCCAGATGGGTTTATGGGTGAATTTTACCAAACATTTAAAGAACAATTAATTCCAATATTATACAAATTATTTGGAAAAATAGGTGAAGAAGGAGTTCTACCAAATTCGTTTTATGACACAAATATGGTGGTGATACCAAAACCAGGCAAAGCAAAAACAGAGAAAGAAAATTACAGACCAATTTCCCTAATGAATATTGATGCTAAAATCTTAAATAAGATATTAGCAAGGAGATTACAGCAAGTAATCACCAGGATAATACACTATGACCAGGTGGGATTTATACCAGGAATGCAGGGCTGGTTCAACATTAGAAAAACTATTAACATAATCAACCATATCAATAAGAAAACCAACCAAAATCATATGATTATCTCAATAGATGCAGAGAAAGCTTTTGACAAAGTACAGCACCCATTCCTAATAAAAACACTAGAGAGTTTAGGAATAGGGGGAGCTTTCCTTAGAATAATAAACAGTATCTACCTAAAGCCATCAGCAAGTATTATATGCAATGGAGATAAATTAGAGACCTTCCCAATAAGATCAGGGGTGAAACAGGGGTGTCCATTATCACCCCTATTATTTAATATTGTCCTAGAAATTTTAGCTATAGCAATCAGAGAAGAGATAAGAATTAAAGGAATTAGAATAGGCAAGGAGGAAACAAAACTATCACTCTTTTCAGATGATATGATGGTATACTTGAAGAATCCTAGAGAATCAACTCGAAAATTACTTGAAACAATTAACAACTTTAGCAAAGTGGCAGGATATAAAATAAATTCACATAAATCATCAGCATTTCTATACATGACCAACAAAGTCCAGCAGCAAGAGATAGAAAGAGAAATTCCATTTAAAGTAACAGTAGATAATATAAAATACTTGGGAGTCTACTAGCCAAGACAAACCCAGGAACTCTATGAACACAACTACCAAACACTCTTCACACAAATCAAATCAGATCTAAATAATTGGAAAGATATCAATTGCTCATGGATAAGCAGAGCTAATATAGTAAAAATGACAATATTGCCTAAATTAATTTACTTATTCAGTGCCATACCAATCAGACTACCTAAAAATTATTTTATAGAGCTAGAAAAAATAATAACAAAATTAATCTGGAAAAACAAAAAAATCAAGAATATCCATGGAAATAATTATAAAAAAAAATTCATAGGAAGGTGGGTTAGTGGTACCAAATGTGGAGCTTTACTATAAAGCCTCAGTCATCAAAACTATCTGGTACTGGCTAAGAAATACAGTGGAGGATCAATGGAATAGGCTAGGCTCAGGAAATGCAGTAGTAAAGTAAATGACACTAGTAATGTATTGTTTGATAAACCCAAAGACTCCAGCTTCTGGGATAGGAACTCAGTATTTGACAAAAACTGCTGTGAAAACTGGAAGATCGTATGGCAGAAATTAGACATAGACCAACATATTACACCTTATACTAAAATAAGGTCAAAATGGATACATGATTTAGACATAAGAGGTGATACCATAGGTAAATTAGGAGAGAAAGGAATAGTCTACCTATCAGATCTTTGGAAAGGAAAACAGTTTTTGAACAAACAAGAGATGCAAAATGGATGATTTTGATTATATTAAATTAAAAAATTTCTGTACAAACAGAAGCAATGCATCCAAAATTAGAAGGGAGGCAGAAAGCTGGGAAACAATTTTTGAGGCCAGTACTTCTGATAAAGGCCTCATCTCTAAAATATATAGGGAACTAAATCAAATTTATAAGAATCCGAGTCATTCCCCAATTGAGAAATGATCAAAGGATATGAACAGGCAGTTTTCTGATGAAGAAACCAAAGCTATCTATTCCCACATGAAAAAATGCTCTAAATCTCTAATGATTAGAGAGATGCAAATTAAAACAACTCTGAGGTACCACCTGACACCTATCATATTGGCTAAAGTGACAAAAAAGGAAGATAATAAATGTTGGAGAAGCTGTGGGAAAATTGGAACACTAATTCATTGTTGGTGGAGCTGTGAACTGATCCAACCATTCTGGAGAGCAATTTGGAATTATGCCCAAAGGGCAATAAAGCTGTGCATACCCTTTGACCCAGCAATTCCACTTTTAGGTCTTTTTCCCAAAGAAATCATGGAAAGGGGAAAGAGACCCACATGTACAAAAATATTTATAGCTGCTCTTTACGTGGTAGCAAGGAATTGGAAGTTGAGGGGATGCCCATCAATTGGGGAATGGCTGGACAAGTTGTGGTATATGAATACAATGGAATACTATTGTGCTGTAAGAAATGATGAGCAGGAGTTCAGAGAAACCTGGAGGGTCTTACATGAGCTGATGATGAGTGAGATGAGCAGAACCAGAAGAACATTGTACACAGTATCATCAACATTGAGTGTTGACCTACTGTGATGGACTATATTCTTCTCACCAATGCAATGGTACATGAGAGTTCCAGGGAACTCATGATAGAAGAGGTTCTCCAAATCCAAGGAAAAAAAAAAAGAACTGTGGAGTATAGATGCTGATTGAACCATACTATTTCTTTTGCTTTGGGTGCTGTTTTTTTTTTTTCTATTTTGAGGTTTTGCTTTACTGCTCTGATTTTTTTCTCTTATAAAAGGATTAATGCAGAAATAGGATTAATGTTATTATGTGTACATATATGTGTGTATATATCTATATCTATATCTATATATAGATATAGATATAGATATAACCTATATCAGATTACCTGCTGTCTAGGGAAGGGGGGAGGGAGGAGAGGGAGGGAGAAAAATTTGAAATTGTAAAGCTTGTATAAACAAAAGTTGAGAACTATCTTTATATGTAACGGAAAAAATAAAATACCTTATATGTAAAAAAAAAACAAAAAAAACCCCAAAAAACAAATCATAGTGTATGGAGCAAACTGCCTCAGTTTACCCAAAAAACTCGAGGAGACCACCAAGTCAAGCAGAGAGAGATTTATTACATCCTCATGAGGACGGGCAAAACCCAATTACACATTGAAGTCTTGCAAAGATATGCCCAATCCTCTAGGTTTTTATAGTAATCTTGAAAAGGACTGTCCCCACGTACACCTAGGGTGGATGAGCTGACAATCTAACATCCAATCCTGTCTCATCCAAGGTGCGTGTTCAGCTCATGATCAATGTATGGAGACATGCATACGTGTTCCAGGAGCAAGGGGGAAAAGGGGAGGGGGAACAAGGTCAAACCACAGGAAAAGGAAACAGGGGAGTGAGAGTCAGATGTTTCAAATCTCACAGTTCCCACTGACTCCCCTCTTCAGGCCCCTGTCTCTAAAGATAAGGATGACAGGGTTAAAATTTATCTTCGGCTATGTTGGGAAGTCAAAGAAATAATTGGCAATTAAACTTAAAGGAGACAGTGAGAATTTGACAAGCAATAAACTTCTAAACTAACTATATTGGGTCAGGGCTGGGTACCTTCCAGACCCCATCCTCAGAGTTTAATCTGACTCAAATCCATAATCATATCATACAATAGCAAGCTCAATAAATATGCAAAAGACAGTGATAATAATGAGACAATATTGCAAAATTTCTTGGTTACAGCTAAAATATTCATGGGAGGAAGACTTCTTTCCCTGAAAGGGTATAATAATAAAATAGAAAGACTGAATGACAGTATATGCAATGGGGGGACCAATTTTTAATTGGGGAGTGCTAGCTAAGCGGCTCACCGCAATATTGGGGCAAGGAAGGAGACAGGCAGCCGCCCTCAAAACAGAACAAGATTTATTTGAACAAGAACGAACTTAAAAAAAAAAAAAACACAAACAGGATCAGTAGGATCAAGGGAAAGGAAATAAAATGGGGAAAGGGAAATTATAATGCCTGAAAAAATACCACCGCCCAGGAATCAGGTGAAAATACACAGCAGAATGCCTGTCTCTTTCCAGCTTCCACCTAGAATACCCAATTCTCCTCCCCTGAACCTAGAAACACCCCACACAGCCCCAGCCAATGGGATGGCCACTCTGATAGTCACATGACTGCCCTCACTAGGCTTCCAATCATAATTTTGCCAGGCCCATGTAGGCGTCTGCGTGGTGATGATGTGAGGTGCCAGAGCCCTGGCAATGGCTACAACCAGTGGGTGGAGCACCATGCTGTTTGCGGAGCCCCAGGTCAGTGCACGCGGAAGCATAAAAACCTGAAACAACAATCAATTCTTTACAGCAATTTTAAAATGAAAAACTCAGCTAATAAACCTCAAATAAGAATAAGTAAAGAATTTTTGAAGGTCAGACATGTCATAGATTGAGGAAAATAGACAATGAAACTAAAAGCATATTCTCTGAAAAAACTGACAAAAGTGATAAACCTTTAGCTAAACATACTAAAAAGAAGAAATGAGATTCAAATGAACAAAATTTAAAATGAAGAAAGACAGATTTCAGCACAGAAGAAATTTTAAAAGAATGATCAGAATTACTACATACAGTTATTGGCAGTAAAAATAATTTAAAAGATAAATGATTTTTATGAAATATAACCTACCCACATTAATATATTATATATTGAACTAGCTATAAAAGAACTACCAAAACTGGGAAAAGTTCTCTGATCCAGATAGACTTAAAAGAGAATTTTATAATTTTAATTAATAATTAATAACTATATTACACAAAGTATTTTCATATATTGGGAAAGAAAATACTCTACCAATCTTCTTTTATGAGATGTACATAGATATAATGCAAAAAGTAGGGAAAGCTGAAGTTAAAGAGAGAGAGAGAGAAAGAGAGAGAGAGAGAGAACCATTGACCCATATCATTAATCAATACCAATTTTAAATTTTAAAATAATATCCTGGGAGTGACTACGTGGCTCAGTGGATAAAGCACCAGCCCTGGATTCAGAAGGACCTGAGTTCAATTCTGGCCTCTGACACTTGACACTTACTAGTTATATGACCCTGGGCAAGTCATTTAACCTTCATTGCCCCATAAAAAAAACAAACACATGAATGAATAGATAAATAAATGAATGAATAAATGAACAAACAAGCAGACAAGTACGTAAATAAACAAGCAAATAAATAAATAGAAGAATGAATGAATGAATAAATAAGTGAATAAATGAATGAATGAATGAATGAATGAATGAATGAATGAATGAATGAATGAATGAATGAATGAGTGAGTGAATGAAAGAATATCCTGGCAAAAACTCCACATCAATTTATTCTCTAAAACATTCAACATAATCAAGTTAGATTTATATTGAGAATTAAAAATGATTTAAAATCAGAAACCCAGCAAAATAATTATTACAATTTTAATTCATTTTGAACTTAAATGCAAGTAAAAAGAACATTTCCATATACACAGTACAACATAAAAACCATTCAATATAAAACATTAATTTTTATTTAATTTTGTTTCCTTTTTTTAAAAAAACTATGTAATAAGTATTATATGTTTTTCAAAACTACCTTGATTTTCTGCGTTTCCTTCCAAGTTTTCTTTAGTTCTCTGCTATGTACTTTTTATTTTTCCCTCTCTCTCCAACTCACCCTAGAGAAGGTTACCATTAGACACAAATATGAAGACAGATAAGTAGATAGATAGATAGATGATAGATGATGTATGGATGAATGGATGGATACATACATACATATATACATATATAAATACTGTTTACCAGTTCTTTCTCTGGATGTGCACAGCATCTTCCTTCATAGGTCCTTTCTAGTTAATTTGTTTTTTCCTAATTTTTTACTTTTCAATTTATGAAATAAAACAAGCATTTCCATAACATAGTACAATAAAAAGATTGCACATGAAACTGCAATCTACTAGGCACAATTTGCTAATCATTTTAAATCTACAACAAAATTATCATGTAAATTTCTTTTTTCCCTTTTTTTCTCCTGTTCCAATCCCTGCTCTCACCCTAGAAATGGCTACTATTAAAAACAAATAGGTGTGTGTGTTTGTGTGTGTGTGTGTGTGTGTGTGTGTGTGTGTGTGTGTGTGTGTGTGTGTGTGTAAAATTGGTCTATGCATACTTCTATTTATCAGTTTTTTCTCTGGATGCAGATCATGTCTTCATTTAGGTATTTATAATAGCCAACTTATTTGCTCAAAGTTGTTTTAAAAACAATTGTGGTCACTGTATACAATGTACTCTTGGGTCTACTCTTTTTGCTTTTCATTATTTCTTGAAAGCATATCCATGTTTTTTCTAAGATTGTTGCACTTATCATTTCTTATAGCAAGTAGTATTTTATGTACAAACAAACAAAAAAAGATATGAAGATATATTTTTTAAAGTACATATATAAAATTGACCAGGTGTTCACAATTATTCTGCTTAATACAGCCAAAATTCCCATTGGAAACAAGTTTCCATAATCTCTCAGGGTTAATATGAGTCTGCATATTTAATTATATTTATAAAATACTTACTAGCTATTTAAAGATTAGCAAGTCAATTAACTTCTCTGAGTCTCAGTATCCTCATTAATAAAATGGGGTTCATAATATCTACAGGATGCATTTCATAGCAGTATATATATATTTTTTTTTAATTTTTTTTTTTGCGGGGCAATGGTGGTTAAGTGACTTGCCCAGGGTCACACAGCTAAGTAATTGTTAAGTGTCTGAGGGCGGATTTGAAATCAGGTTCTCCTGAATCCAGGGCCGGAGCTTTATCCACTGTGCCACCTAGCTGCCCCCATAGCAATATTTTTAAGGAAAGCACTTTATATATTTAAAAGTGACTTACAAAAGATAATGAGTGTTATACACTAAATTTATTTAAGGTTTCTAACCTGGTATCATAATGTAATATGATAGAATGGATAAAAGTCTACATCAGAAATGGTCTTAGTATTTCAGAAAGGCTTGGAAGACTTGTATTAACTGATGTATAGTGAAGTGCGCAGAACCTAGAGAACATTGTGCACAGATAGAAATATTGTTTGATGAAGAACTCTGAATGACTTAACTATTCTCAACAATACAATGATCCAATACAATCCCAAAGGACTATTGATGAAATATACTATGTTCCTCCAAAGAAAGAACTGATATTGATTGAAAACAGACTGAAGATGCTATTTTGCACTTTCTTTCATTTTTTCTTTTATTCAATTTTTCTTGTACAAAATGAGAAATATGATAATGTTTTACATAATTGCACATGTATAACCCATATATGATTGCTCAGGGAAAGGAGGGAAGGAGATATAAAAATTGGAATTCAAAATTATAAATAAAAATGTTTATTATTTAAAAGGAAAGAAAAGAAAAAAGAAAAAAAAGACATTCATAAAGTTTTAGGATTTTTAGTCCTTATGACAATGAGCCAGTTCCCCTGTATTATTAGATAAAAGTTTTATCCTAGACTTCTATAAAAATCAGTAAAAATATGACTTCCTTATAGTGTGTTTTTTTGTTTAGGTTTATGGTTTTATAGTTCAATTAGTGTTCAAGAACTCGATGGCCCTGTTATATTCATCTAACTGAAACTGCGCATTTCAAAGTTACAATGACCTCTTATTTTCCAAATCTGATAAATTTTCCTTAATCCTCATCCTTGCAATCTGTACAGTACTTGACACTCCTCCTTCCTCTCCGGGTTATTGAAAGATGATGTGTTTCACCTTTAAACTCAATGTGCCCTTAAAATCTTGGAAACAATTTTCTAAACTGCAAAAATTTTCTAATTGAAGAATGTCAGTGAGTTTTGAACTCATTTGTTGGAAAGAGAAAAATGCAACACCTTTTGATTAGTTTCTAGGAACAAGTAAGTGACATGGAGAATAATGGAAATTTCCTAGGTAAATTTCAATTCAAAAGCCTTTCCAAAATTGGTGGCCAAAATTTTTAAACAAGTATTATGATTTAATAAATATAGTCAGTAATCCATTTCTTCCATTTGGATCTGCATATTGTGATGAGGTATTCTTTCCAGCAATGATAGTCACTGAAACCAAGTATCAAAATAAATTGAAGTTTGAAACAGACCTTCTTATCATTATATCATAAAGTGTTAAGCTAAGATTGTAAAAAGTAATGAAGTATTTTAAGTTACATTGATCTCATCAAAATACCAGTAATAATTATAATCATGAAAATATAATAAAGAATAATGATATTTTAGCAAAGCAACAAAGGTATTTTTACATCAATAAAAAACATTTTTGGTTTTTGGGGGGTTTTGTTTTTTGTTTTTTAGTGAGGTAATTGAGGTTAAGTGACTTGCCCAGGGTCACACAGCTAGTAAGTGTCAAGGGTCTGAGGCTGGATTTGAACTTAGGTCCTCCTGAATCCAGGGCCAGTGCTCTATCCATTGCACCACTTAGCTGCCCCAATAAAAAAAAAATTAAATATTATTTTATCTTTCTCATTCCTCTTAATTTAAAATGTTCATATTGAAGTAGTATCTATCTATAATTTATAAGTAAATTTACACATAAATGCAGGTATGTATTCATATAGATATTTTGGATTATGCATGCTCAAAAATTATTTGTGTGATTAAAAATGTTGAGAGACCACTGGTTTAGATAAAATACCTTTCCATAATATGTTGTTTTATTCTATGTGGTTAGTATTCTGAATATTCAAGGATCTCATTCACATCATTCATATACAGAACATTTGGGAAGACCTTATCATCTGTTCACCATCTTTTGTCCATTTGATCTTGTGCAAGACATATTCTATAACAATTGGGGATATTATTGGTGAACATCCATTTCCCAATTTGGGGGTCTTGCTTGTTATTAATAATCAGGGAGTCACCAAAATGGGATGTTCCTTTGGTTGCATTTATCATGGAATCTTGTCTAATCTTAAGACATGCATGAGATGCAACTTGTTGGAAGAGAGCCTTTATGTCTTCATTTTGCTCTACCAAAGCATATGGTTTTTAATAATCAACAAAGAATAAACATGGTGGGATGCCTTTCTTTCTGCAGTATTCAGCCAATTTTATGACAGTAAAGCTTTTGTCAGTTATAGAGAATCAATCACCATAGATAGATAGATAGATAGATAGATAGATAGATAGATAGATAGATAGATAGATAGATATAGTATTCTTTTATATTTTGCATGTACATAATTTTTTAAAGATTTTATAGAAATGAGACAGTAATCATATGTCAATAGTTATTGGTTGACTTTGGAAGAAATTAATATTTTTATCATTTTGTTTCATTCCTTTGATTTCCTTTTCCTGAGAAATCTTGTAAAGTGATCTTTCAATGTTTTCAAACTTGTGTGTCCTCTTCATAATAACTTTTGTCTTTCTGTACTTTATCTAGTCCAGCTACTCTTCTTAACTTCATCTTTTCCTTGGTGCCAATTCTACTTTTAACATCATCCTGGATTTCAAATGGGTTGGCTAGCTGTCATTGATTATAGAAAATAAATGAATATAAAATCATTAACAAATATGTTGCATCTTATGCCTATTTGTTGTC
This sequence comes from Dromiciops gliroides, assembly GCF_019393635.1. Lineage (NCBI taxonomy): Eukaryota > Metazoa > Chordata > Mammalia > Microbiotheria > Microbiotheriidae > Dromiciops > Dromiciops gliroides. The sequence continues at coordinate 275,633,114 of NC_057861.1, forward strand.
ATCAGCCATTTGAACTGTATTCCACCCATAACCCAACTCTGAGAAAACCTAGTCCAGCCTGCTTGGGGGTCACTACTAGCATAATTTTTTTGCAGACACTTTACAAATATTTCATGCCTTCTTAAATTTTTTCCCCAAAGTTTTTTTTTCTTCAACTTTATCTTATTTTACTTGTTCATTATCAGTCTTGTGTCATCATTCCAGTTCTGTCTAGGACTGTTTGTGTGAGGATATGATTCTTTGAAATGTCTCACATTTAGCTTTCTGGAGAATTATTTTGTTTTTTACTGTTTTTGTTGTTTTAAGAGCAATGTTGCTTGTAATCTCTCACCATCCTCTTCTATTATATTTTACAAATGAGCCTGTATTCTAAAGCAGTGTTGCTTTTGACTGATTTCTCTCTCAAATAGGCAAGGGAAGTCAGTTGTTTTCTGATTGGGATTTTAGAGATTCTTTTGTTTTCTGTCTGTGGTGATTTTTTTAGATGAGTTAAACCTTTTCTCAGTGATTATCAAGATAATTTTTGCCTTTTTCCACGTTTAGTTTTTCATTATTCATGGCTTACTGGAATAGGGAAGGTTTAAGCTATTAAAATTCTTTAAAGCATCTTATCCTCACCTAATTTTATGTTGATTTTTATATTTTCTCTAAGTGGTCAATAGTTTTACTACACAAAGATAAATTAGACTCATATGCCTTCTGTATTGGGAACCAATATTTTAAAAAAGAATCTTTAATATCTCTTTTTATATCACATGCAGTGCAAATATTTTCTCCTCCCCCTCCCTTCCCAGTGAGCCATTCCTTGTCACTAAGATTTAAAAAAAAAGAAAAAGAAAAAAAAAACAGCTCAACAACATTAATATAACAGCCAAGTTTGATGGTATGTATAACGTTCCACATCCATAGTCCCCCACATTAATAAAAAAGGAGGGAGGTTTGTTTGCTCATTCTTTTGGTTAGCTATGACCTCTTTTAGTCTTCTGGTTGTACTTTAAGTGGGAATATGTCAGTGTGGTTCAAATATTTAAGTGGCATGTTAACTTGCCAGTCACTGGAAAATGATCTTATATTTAGAGTAACTTCAGATTGTATATAAATTGCATTATTTTAAATGTTCTGGGTCACTACAAAAGTAGAAGGGGGCTATACAGGATTGAAGGATCTTTTTTCTAGGTTCTTGGTTTCATGGATTTTCCTGGTCAAAAAAGGTGTCATCTCAGGGCCAAGTTACTGATGATGTGCCTCTCTGTCCTTAGCTAAATGGATCCTCAAATAACAAGCTCAGTCTGTTACCTGGACCATATTCCTAACAAAGCCATTTCAGCATTGTCACATCTGCACAAGTTTATACTGATTGTGTAGCCTTCAGGCACCTGGGGTCATCTCCACACCACAGTGAAATAATGAAATAGAACCATGTAGAGAGACCTATACCTCCTCCATCATGAACCTATTAAATATTTTATTTTTCAAAATTATTATTTTTCTATGAATTACTTATAGACTAAGGATATCATTTTCCTTTTCTTATTTATGGATATCTTTCAACTCCATCTCCACCAATAGTCATAAGTATTAGGTATTTTACTAGAGTACTTAAAAAAGAATGAAGCATGAAATACCCCTGTCAAAATAAGCCCACTGCAAATTCAAACCCAGTAATAAATGTTGCATTTGATCTTTTTTTTTTCTTCTGTAATTTGCTGTTCAGACGGATGCTTTGCATATGTTGATTAAATATGCAGTTTCAACTGCCTGGGGAGCCAGCGTCCCTCACAGCAGACCAGTGTTATCTGATCCCAGGAGGCTGCAGCACTCCAGAGGGGCACTCTCACATGGGCTACCTGCTTCAGCTTGTCTTAGCAACAATGCTAGCCATATGGGAAGCTGCAGGAAAACAGATGCTGTTTTTCCATTTGTGAAATCAAGTTGTTGGAAAGTAGTCAGGTTTCTAATGTACGAAAGCTCATCTTATCAGATGACAGTGTGAGATTTCTGAGAAATATTTGACAACATTCCCTATTATCGGTGACTAGAAACATATAGAAAATAATCATTTGGAAGTGATCAACTTATCTATACTTGTTTTTAGTTATCTCTGGTCTGCTGCCTGAAAGTGGAATCCTTCATTTTCATTGACAAAGGTAATAGTAAAGTAGGTTTTAACAGCCAGAATTACTTCTAGGCATGAAAGTCTGGGTTTATTGTAGATTTACAATTGCATCTTGATTATCGATTCTAAATATCTCTGGTAATATCTTTCCATAACTAGGAAAAATGCCATGGCTCCACTAATAAAGAAGATTCCTTTTCATAAAATCAATTATAAAAATTCTCTTGAACATGTACACTGTCCTAGAGTTCTATACACACACACACACACACACACACACACACACACACACACACACGTTTTTATGCTAAAGTAGGAGAAATTCTGTGATTGGAGCAAAATGCTCGAATTTTTTTCTGTTCTGTTTAGCTTACAAAAAGGTTATATGCTTCTCAGACTATTACTGTCTATAGCAGAACATAACTTTTAATTAAAAGAAACACACAAACTCTGCTGAACCAAAATGGAAAGAAATACTAGCAAGTTTGGTGGCAAAGCTTTGCTAGATACTAGGTATCAATGAACCTCTATTAAAGTCTTTCTTCTATTAAATAAAAATCATATTGGTGAATATTTGTATGATGTTTTAAGGTTTGCCAAACACTTTTAACATGTTATCTTCATTACAACACTGTGAAGTAGGTGCTATTATTGCTGACATTTTACAGAGGGGAAAAAAAAACTGAGGCTGAGAAAGGTTAAATGACTTACTGATAGCCATACTGCCAGTGAGCATCGGAGGAAGGATTCAAACTCAGGTCTTCTTAATTCCGTGTCCTGCACTCTGTCCACTATACCACTTACCTGCCTCAGGTGGGTATGGAGATGACCCTAGGTTCCTGATAGACATATAGATCTTCCCTTACTATTTCTTCATCCAATCTGGTCTCAAATGAAGAGGTGGTCCTTCTTTTTGCCAAAGGCTCTCCTCTATAAATATGCTTAATCCCATTTTTAAGCACCACTTCTCTTGCAGATTATTGCCCACTAATATCCCCATACTCTTATCTTCAGTGTTTCCCTATAAATTAACTCCTTCCCTCCTGCTTACAAACTGTCCATGTATCCTCCCTCCATAAAAAATCCAAAAAGCAAAAAGCAAAAAAAAAAAAAACCCTCACATAATCCTATCACCTATTTTATTTCTCTTCCCCGTCATGAATAAACTCTTTGAAAAAGGCATTTATTTTTGTTTGTTTTTTTTTAAGGCAATTGGAGTTAAGTGACTTGATCAGGGTCACACAGCTAGTAAGTGTCTGAGCTGAGATTTGAATTTAGGTCCTTTTGACTCCGAGTCCAGTGCTCAATCCACTGCACCACCTAGCTGCCCAAAAAGCCATTTAAATCAAGTGTCTCCATTTCTCCTCCTGTTACTCTCTTCTAAGTCCTTTCCAATCTGGCTTCTGATTCTTTCATTCAACATAAATTATCTCTATTTTAAAAGTTACCAATGATATTTTTATTACCTAGTCTAATGATATTTTTTCAGTCTTCATCCTTTTTGAACTGTCTGCATAATTGGAGGCTCAAACTAGATGTACCATGGGAGTTTTGAATTCAACTCATCTAAAACAGAACTCATTACACACACACACACACACACACACACCCTTCCCTCTTCCTAATGTTCCTTTTATTTTTGTGTTTTTCGAGTACTATCATTTGTCATTTGAATAGTGCTTAGCAGAGGACCTGGCACTTAGTGATGACTAAACAATTACTGTGAAGGGCACAGCCATTCTCTCAATTACCCAGGCTTATGATCTCAAGGTCATCCTTGACTTCTGACTCTCACTCATGCCATTCCACATATTCAATCAATTATCAGATCTTCTCATTTCTACCTTCACAACATATCTTCTATGCATCTCCTTCTTTCTATGTACATAATTGCAACCCTAATTCAGGTCCTCATCATCTTTTACATAGACTATTGCAATAGCCTTCTAACTGATCTCTTTCACTCAAATCTCACACAACTCTAATCCATCCTTCACCCATATGAAATATAATATCAATAGTTCAATAAGATTCTAGTGTTTATTTCTATTATTCCTAGATCTTTCCTTTCTTTGGGGCCTTCCACAGCTGCAGAGTAACAAATACTTCTGTATTTATCTCACTACTTTATTGAGCTTGCAAAGCTCTAAGTTAAGGCTATGGTAAATAGAATTGCTGTGTATGCATAGCTAGTCCCGCTTTCCTCTGAATATGTTTACTTTTTTCTTTTCTTTCCTTTCCTTTTCTTTTCTTTTCTTTTCTCTTCTTTTCTTTTCTTTTCTCTTCTTTTCTTTTCTTTTCTTTTCTTTTCTTTTCTTTTCTTTTCTTTTCTTTTCTTCCTTCCTTCCTTTCTTTCTTTTTTGGCAAGGCAATAAGGGTTAAATGACTTGCCCAAGGTTACACAGCTAGTAAGTGTCAAGTGTCTGAGACTGGATTTTAACTCAGGTCCTCCTGAATCCAGAGCCAGTCTTTATCCACTGCACCACCTAGCAGCCCCACACTGAATATATTTAGTAAGCCATATCACACTGCCCCTCAACATCACAATGTTCACAATATTTGTCCCTCCTCACCCCTTCCAAATTTCATTAAAATATATGTCCTAGATATCCCACCTCCACTGTTGCTTATCCTTATTATAATATAATTGAGGGATTTCTGGGTTATGTGAATAAGCAACAAGATAGAGGATGAGACTTTTTTATGATGCTTCAAACCGCTCCATCACCTCTTAAACCACTTCAAAAGAGAAATTATGCCCCAAAGACAAAGAAACTTCAGCTGTCTCCATGGTCTAGGACATTCAGAATCCAAAATAAGTTTTTGTTTTTTTTGTTTTTGTTATTTTTAGTGAGGCAATTGGGGTTCAGTGACTTGCCCAGGGTCACACAGCTAGTGAGTGTTAAGTGTCTGAGGCCGGATTTGAACTCAGGTACTCCTGACTCCAGGGCCGGTGCTCTATCCACTGCGCCATCTAGCCGCCCCCCCCAAAATAAGTTTTTAAAAAGATGTCAAAACCCACAAATTAATGCCCACTGACTCTCAGTTCATTTAACACCTCTCACCCACTTCCCATGGTACCAGTAGCAAGGCTGCACTAGCAAACTCAAAAACAGGCTTACCACAAAATCCACTCACTCCCTTTCTGTCCCCCCTTTTCAGTACCATGAGACCCTGACTCCAGACTAAAGAAACTTTCCTTGGCTACAACAAATAGCCAGATAGTCACAGTCCCTCAAGAGTAAAAACCTGCTGGGGGCCACAACCCTATATCACCAAAGATGAAAAGGTCTAAACTACCAGTGCTAGGGTTAACAACTTTGTAGTACCAACAGAAATGGTGCCATGGCAGACAACTCCCTAGCACCAGGACTAGAAAGACATGAACTACCTGTGTTGGGCCAAAGAACTAAGGAACAGAGGGAACAAAAGAGGATACTGTGCCTCACTTCATTTAACCTGAGAGAAAGAGCACAGGATCCAGCTGGAACCAGGTCTGATGACCCAAAAGTCACTTGGGGAAGAGACCTAGGCTGGTGAACTGTCAATTACTCAGAGTAGGTGGAGAATGAGATACCTCAAGATCCAGCTCTGAAGGAAATTGCAATCAGAAGAGAGGGAATCAGAAAGTGAGTAATAGGGAAAATAAGTGGGGGGGGGGAGGGGGAAACTGAAATGACAAAAAAATTCAGGAAGAAGAAAACTCAAAGATCTTGAACCAAAAAAGAAAAATCAATAGAAGGGAGTATGACCTTCCATATCTAGTGAACAAATTCAGGCATCTATGAATAAATACTATAAAACAAAAGAAAAGGATTCAATACTTGATGAGACAGAGGGCCCTAGCATTTTATGAGAATATGGAACCATGATACACTATTTCTGAGTGGTCCAAAAGAGAAATGAGAATGATGAAAGCAGAATTTATGGCCTGTACAGCAAAAAGAAAGAGCAGAATAGAAAAACTGGAATCTGTGATGACCAGCCTCACCAAAGAAACAAAAGAGAGACAATACATTTGGCATGTAAATATATAGAAGTGAGGACAATTCAGAAGAAGAAAGTTTAAAAAAGGAAAGAAAATATGCTCAATATGCAAACAAAACATATTGATCTCAAAGATAGGACAACCTAAGTACCAAATATGTCCCAGAAGAATGTGACAGGACAAAAAGCCCTAAAATCATAATGTAGGAAATAATAGAAGAGAACCTCTTAGAGCTCCTGAATATAGAAAATGAAATTCCTACTGAAAAAAAATTCTCAGATTGCCTCCAGGAAAAAAAGCAAGGCTGCATACTCCAATATGGTGGTTAAATTTAATAATTCAACACATTCTGAAACAACATATTCTACAAACAATCAGGAGAAAGTCTTTAAATACAAAGGCAAGGACAAAAATGAATAATGCAAGACTATTCTACAACCACTAGAAAACATAGGAAGGAATGGAATAATGTGTTCTAAAGAACAGTAGAGCTCAGGATGTAGCCCATGATGGCCTACTCTGCAAATCTAAGCTTAGCCATGGATGAAAAACCATGGGCATTTAAAAAGAAGAGTTTGAAATATTTTTAGAAAGAAAACCAGAACTGAGAGATTATTTGCTTCTCAAATAACCCCAAAAATAGAAATACAGAGGGAGTGAATAAATGAAGCAGGCAAGGATGGCAATAGTTACAAGATTACAAGAAAAAGACTAGTAAAAGATTTCTTAAATGTACACAAAGAGAGAAGAATAAAAGCAAAAATCTGAAAGAGATAACAGTGAAAAGGTAGGCAGTAGGCATTGTGGACAGAACCTGGTGACACCATACCTATAGGTAAATCAATGATTTGTTTTGGTTTTAGGGGACCACTTTCTCCACTGCCTCTTTATCATGGACTTCACCAGAGTCCCTACCCTTCCTTCCTGACTCACTCTAGTTCTTAAACAATAAGCAATGATCAGATCAATTCTTCCATGTTGTAGTGGGTCAATATACTCCTTATGGCCCCATTCATCAAACTTGTAACTTTCTGGGCTGAAGACCCTGTCCCTGGCCACAATTCTACTTTGTGTATTGTTTCTGCTACTAAAATGTTGAGTCTTCAAGGGCAAGAAGTATCTGCTTTTTACATATGTTTTCCCAGTGTTTAGTGTAGCACTTAGCACCTAATAAACACTTAATCAATGTGTTATTTATTCATTCATTCATTCCTAGTCTTCTTGTTGCCATCTTTCTTCTCTAGATGTTTAACAAATTCTATGTCTTAGTTCAAAGGTTCAAGGATGACCCTCCCTCTTCCCCATTCTCTCCTTCTGAATCCTCAAAACAAACTACTAACAATAAATTCTTAAGATAGAGATAGCAAAATTACTGAAAATACTATTAAGGTGTCATCTCTTTTAACTTCTGAGACCTTGAAACAGAATGCACGCTGGCTTCCTTAATCCTTCAACTACCATACCAATTTCCTTGTTCTGTGGCAATATTAGTTAAACAATATATTCTCCAGGAATAAGATGTTCTTTCAATCTTTACCAATGTGATAATCAAGAACATATAAAGGCTCATGAAAGAATAATAATCACACATAAGTTTATAGAGCTTTAAAGTTTACAAAGCATGTTTCTCTGCCTCAGATACAGCTAACACAAATATAGTTGTCCATGACAGGCATCTAGGTGGCATAATGGATAAAGTGCCAGGTCTGAAGTCAGGAAGATTCTTCTTTCTGAGTTCAAATCTTGTCTCAGAAACTATGCGACCATGGGCAAGTCACTTAATCCTGTTTGCCTCAGTTTCCTCATCTGGAGAAGGAAATGGTAAACCACTCCAAGAAAACCCTAACTGGGATCACAAAGTCAGACATGACTGAAATAATTCAACAATAACAACAATATTGTTGGTCCAATTTTACAGATGAAAAGCTGTCTAAGAGGTTAAATGACTTGTGCTTAGTTAGATATCCAGTAAATACCAAAGTTGGGAATCAAAGGAAGGGAAGGGAGAAGGGAAGAAGTATTTATATAGCACTTCTTACATCCTAGTCACTGTGCTAAATACATTTTGCAAATATTATCTCATTTAATCCTCATAATAACCCTGGGAGGTAGGAATTATTATTCCCATTTTCCAATTGAGGAAACTGAGATAGAGGTTAAATGATTGGAATGACACCACCTGCTGGAGACTTACTGTAGAAAAGCTCCGCCATGAGGTGAAGGTCTCTGAGGGCAATACCATGTGTCTTTTCTTTGGCGTCAGGAAGAGACGTTTGCTTGTGGGAGGAAGAAGGGGGAGCCTGGCGCTCTGACTCTCTCTTTCGTGTGGACTCTGGCAGAGAGCAGAGCTAGGAATGCTCTCTCCCTTTAATAGATAGAGGAATCTAGGCCTTTTTCTTTCTCTTTACCAAATCCCTATTCTCCTTAATAAATGCTTAAAAGTCTAACTCTTGATAAAGCTTATAATTTATTGGCAACCACTCATTAGATTTTAGACAGACTAGCTAGAATTTTAGCCCCTTTAAAGAGGCTAGATTTTAACTCTAGGCTATTACAATGGGCTAGGCATGAGACAATTAGGACATGCACTAAGGTTGTGTCAGAGGAGACAGGAGATATATTAGAGAGATGTAAAGGGGAAATTGATGGGATTTGGAAACAATTGTATTTGGGGGTGAGCGATAATGAGAAGTCAAAGATGTCATCTAGAATATGAATCTCAGAGTCTGGGAAGATGCTATTGCCCTTGACAGTAATAAGAAAATTTGGAATTGTGAAGTTTGGGGGAAAAGATAATGAGTTCAACTTTTAACATGTTAAGTTTAAGATGCCTAAGGGACATCTAGTTTGATACCTGAAAGGCAATTTGGAATGTGAGGATAGAAGTCCACAGAGTCATTAGGCCAGAATATGTAGAACTGAGAATTGCACAATTAGCAGAATTACTCCCTATGATACATCTCTTGGTATAAGAGGACATGACCTGGATGAAGATTCATCCAAGGAGACTGAGAAGGAATAGTCTGATAGATAGGAAGAAACCCAGAAGAGACTAGAATCCTAAAATACCTAAAGAAAAAAAGAGGATCAAGGAGAAAAGAGTGATCAACAGTGTCAAAGGTTGCAGAGAGGTCAAGAGGGTGAAGACTGAGAAGAATGAAATTGATGATGTCTCTCATGCAACTTCTCAAATATAATTCACCATTGAGTATATGTTGCTAGCAGCTGATATTCAATCAGAAGTGAGAATTAAGTGTGATTGGAGGTTATGAACCTGAGTTAATAAGAAGATGGTGTTGCCTTTAACAGAATTGGGAATTTGGGAAGAGGGAAAGTATTTTGGGGGGAGATAATTACCTTCATTTAAGATATGTTGAGTTTGAGATGAATATAGAAGAACCTTTTGAAAATTTTAGGTGGCAGCTCAGGAGTGTTTAGACTTGGATATATAAATCTTGGTGTCATCTGCATAGAAATGTAGATTGAACCCATGGAACTAGTGAGATTAGAGATTGCAAAGAAAGAAAAGAAGAGGGCTCAGTACATAGCTTTAGGGAACATCCAAAGATCAGGTACAGGACATGAGTAATGACCCAGAAAAGGAGACTAGAAGAGCTGGTCAAATTGGTAAGAGAACCAAGAATGAGCAGTGTCATGAAAACTAAGATAGGAAAGAATATTTAGGAGAATGGTATGGCTGACTGTCAAATGCTTAGTTCAACAGGACTTTCTCTTTGTCCTTTTTTCTACTTTGGATATCACCTGGACTTTTGTTCTAACCATTTGTCGATTTAATGGTAAACAGATAGCTACTATAATTCTAAAGCGACTCCCGCATTTGTTTAAAAAAAAAACACATATATCTTAGTCATATATTGCATGTCTCCTATAAATTGTCATTTTAAAAAATATGCTATTATAGATTGATACGTGTAAGAAAGCCTTATAAGTCCAGCATTCTTTAATTTCATCAGATGAGGAAGCTAAGACTCAAGAAGTTTAAGTGACTAGCACAAAGTTGTATGGGTAGTAATCATCAGTTAGAATTTGAAACCAAGTCAACTAGCTGAAGAGTTCTTTCTGCTATTCCATACTTAAGTGCTTTCTACTTTTCCATCATAGGTCCCATTTATATGATATGGACCAACATGAATTGATGGATATGGCTGAGTAAGGCAGCGTAATGGCAGACCCCATCTCTGACCTTGTTGGCTTATGGAAGGAGGTGGGGAATGCATTCAATTTTGGAACTAACATTGATTTTATTACATACTTTCAAAAAACAGTTGTAGAGATCTGTATTTTCATATGCAATCCTCTTTTTCTGTTCTTTGTATATGAACATATTTGCATTTATTAGTGGTTTTCAAGTTTATAATAAAAATAATAAAACATTTTATAATGGACATTGGGGGAAACATCTCTACCATAGTTCATTTGCTCCATTTTGTGATTTCTGCTCAAGAAGGTAATATTTATTTTAAATAATCATTATCACAGGCTACTCTCATATGCATGGCACTGTAAGCTACTAATATCAGTCGGCCCTGGCCCCATAACCAAGGTTCTTCTAGCCATAGAAGGCTAGAGTGGGAAAGAAACTTAGAGGTAAGCTAGACTAAACCTCTCATATTATGGAGAAAGAAATTCAAGTCCAGAAAGGTAAATAGATTTCATCAGGGTCACTCATCAAGTTTGGGTCAGAAAAATGACTAGAATGTAGGTCCCCTGGCTGCCATTTCAATGCTTTTTCATAATACTGAACCAAACAGTTCAACTTTAGAGTCATACCTACCCCCTCTTCCTCCAGTCCTAATATTACTCCATTCTCCTGTCTTACAAAGCTTCAATGAATAAAAATTAGAACTATTTATTTGAAGATTAAGTCGTACCTGGCAAATAAAGAAACATCTTTGTTGTAAGTTTAATTAATAGAATCTGGACAATCTTTTGGCAATTTGGAGATTAACTAAGTTTTGCTAATAGGGTATTGGAGAAGAAAACTGTTAAAAAAAGTTTTGACGTGTGTGTGTGTGTGTGTGTGTGTGTGTGTGTGTCTTTGCTTTCTCTTTATTTTTTCTCATTTTGTCTCCTTGTGGCTTCCTTAAATTTTTGGACATTTTATGAAAACTGGTCAGGTTTGCCAGAGGAGAAAGGCAGTTAAAAATGTCAAAGAGTTTAACATTTTTTTGTTCAAAGAAATACAGACACACTGAAAGCCATGTATGATTATAAGGATATAAAAATGTCACAGTGGCTACATGTTTATCCTATCTTTGGTGGTACTCAATGCCAGGCTCTTCTCTGTCTGATTAACATGGGATTACAAAGATCTTTCAACCCCCCCCCCACCAGAATTTCTTTCATTTCTCAAAGTATTCCCTCTCTCTCTCTCTCTCTCTCTCTCTCTCTCTCTCTCTCTCTCTCTCTCTCTCTCTCTCTCTCTCTCTCTCTCTCTCTCTCTCACACACACACACACACACACACACACACATACTCACACTACCTCATAAAAATATGCTCCCCAATTCTTTTTGGTCACTTAGAAAAAATGCTAACAGTTTGAATCATGGGCCCTGTTGTGGGGACCGAGTTAATTAAAAACCTGATGTATACATACAGCTGATCCTACTCACCCTAATGAAGAACATTAATTCTAGAACATGTGTGGCTGTACTCACATTGCTACAAATTACTAGATTTTTTCCTTTATCTGTTTCCAAGAAAGTCTCCTCCGGTTAGTTAGGAAAAAAGAAAAATATGACGCCTTAGTTCTAGGCAGCATAAATTATACACATCAATCAGAGGAAGCTTAAATTAAAATACACATTTGGCAAACAAATATGAATATGTTGATCTCATCTGTGAATCAAAATGATTTAGTACCAGGACTGACCCCCCACTGTTCGACATGAAGGTCACTGAGAACAGCTTCATTCTCATTGAGAAATGTTGTCATGTCTTTTAAAGACGCAGTTTTATATATCCCCTAATGTTCATTCCAACTGGTAATCCCAATGTAGAGGAGCTGATTTATTTTATAAAGAAAATACAGGACTCATTTTTATTTATGTAATCCAAAACAGATAGCTAAATTAAAATGTAAAAATAAAAAATGTATACAAGTAGTTTATGGTTCTGGGCTGAGGATTTTCCAATGTGTTTATGATATTTTCCAATCTAGCAGAATACTATTTGTGAAATGGAATACTACACCTTTCAGATATTGAGTGATCATAAATCAGTCTGTTCTTATCACTCTCTGCATGCTTTCTTGCTGTAGAGATGATAGCTACTTGAGTGGGTGCCCATTATGAGAAAAGCCCTTCATAGTGATAATCTTGAGCCTCTAAGATTGTCATCCCTTGCAAATATCTGAGGTAAACAGAGAGATTGGGTAAGGCAGTGATCTTCCTGGAACTTAAGTAGGTGTCTTCCTAGTTTATGGCATTTTGATTTAAGTAATCCAAATTGTTTTCACATTGCATTTTCCTGCAAAGGTTTCATTCCCCAAACTAGAAGCTGTTACAGTGACTCTACCCATAGTAAAAAGATTTGAAAGCAATTTCTTGACAGGGATGAGATCCCATATGAGAGTGGTAGCTAAGTCAGCAGGAGAAAGATCAATCACTGCCCAGGTCAGAACCATTTCCAGCAATGGCGGTGGAAGTGGGGTGAATGGGGTAAGGAGCAAGGGACAAGGGGAAGAAAAAGAGAAATGGGTCAAAATTCAAAGCAACTAATTTTTAACTTGTTTAGAAGCTGTAATAGAAGAGTAAACTGGGAAAAAACATAAAATTAGGGTAGAACGGGAGATCGTTCTTTCATTTCAGGAAGCAGAGGAGAGGACCTTGTTAGTATAGCTACCAAACAGGTGAGTTTCTAGGTAGAGATTTAGGAGTGGAGATAAAGAGTTCTGTTTTTTCCAGGGGTACCATGGGACCACCCAGATGGCCAAGACCTGTTATGGAAACATAGGGGCATAGATTCAGAGTTGGGAGTAACCTTGCAGGTCATCTAGTGTCATCACCCTATTTTTACAGATGTGGAAACTGAGGCATCAAGAAGTTTATGTGGCTTATCCAGGCTTAACCACTATGTTTCCTTTGATTCCTGACTCTACTGTTATGGATTACTCCTCCTAATCATGAATTTTACCCAGAACCTCCATTCTGTGGATAGGTCTTAGCCAGACCATCCATTCCTGCTTTCCCAGATTTAGTCACCATGTCTCAGCTGCTTCCTGACTCTGCTCATATAGTCCCTTCCTCCCATTAGTCAATTATTTGAGGAAACTCCATTTTCAGCAGGACTCCAACCAGTCATCCTGCATTCTCTAGACTTTGATACCATACCCCACCCAGGTACTTTCTTCTTTCCACTCCTACTTTTCAGCTCCCCCTTTATATGCTGTCAAAGCTCCCACATTGCAGTGACTGTCTTTCTATTTGATCATATTTGTAACCCCAGTGTTTAGCACAGTACCTGTCACATAGTAAGTGGTCAATAAATGTTTGTTGATGATTTACTCAGTGTTACACAACTAGTTTCAGCAGCAGGATTTGAACCTAGGTTTTCCTGACTTCTAGTCCAGAACTCTATTTACGTATCATGCTGCCACTTACCCCATCATAATGGAGTGAGAAGGTGAAAGCTAAACTATATCCACTTCACAATGTTCTCCACAGTCAGACCTATATAAATATGCAGAGAAACACTGTGGGTTTCAGAAAAAGAAAGTAGTAGGACATAAAAGATGCTTGAGTAAAATGTGTAATATGGCTTGGAGAGAGTTGAGACAATCATTGACACAGGATCCACATTGACTATTAAGACAACCAAAATGTATTGGCTGCATTACAGTGTATTGATTTGGTACATGTAGGCATGGGCCTAAGACTGATTTACATACAATTTTGTTTTGTGATTATTAGAGTTGGTTAAGTATTCCTCTGATGAATTTTTTCCCTCAGAAAGAAACCAGAGATCTATAGCTCTAAGAGAATAAGCAGGATTATCACTTATCCATTGGGGTATCCTCTTTGGGACATGACCTGTAGAAGCAATTCTCAAGCAATCATTACAAAGCCTATCCCACACCAAAGCAATTTCTTTGAGGCCCTTCTTTTAGTGGGCACACACCCAATAGTGCATATGCTGAGAGCATTTCCACATACAAATCTGATAGTTAAGCACACCATTACCCAATTTGCACATGCAAATGCATTAATTGTGTTCAACTGGGTGCTTGGGGAAATCTGGCATGTACCCAAAATGGAGGCCTTTTAAAAACATGGCCAATAAACCACATTTTCTTTTAGAGTCAGTGATCAGTGATACCTTGCCTATATCCATATCATAGCATGTAATTGTGATAGATTCTGTGAAATTGTGTGTTTAGTATATTTCTCACTCAACTCTTAATCTTCAATCTGTATGGGATAAGGTCATGTTTTTAGTTTGTTCCCCTTTTCTTCAGTTAATTGGCCATCAATATCATTTTCTTTGTAGTAATTCGCTATTCCATTTCTTGGTTTTAAAAATCATCTCCAATTAAGCAAGTTCAGATTATCTCATTATATCATATTCTCATCTAGAACTTGAAATGAGAATGATTATGAATTATTGTAACAAGTGATTTGTGCTCTTGAAAAGACAAATATTACTGTTTATATCTATATGCATATTAGTTTACTCTGAGTCATTTGATTATATTAATTACCTGTGATTCTCCACAATAGCCATTAATTATTCTCTGTCTTTATTTCTCCATTGGGATGATATTGGAACCACTTGAATACTCAATCAAGAAAATATAGCCTAGATTGTAGGAAAAATACAATATTTACTATGAATATACTTTAAAAAGTAGGTGGTATATGGGAATCTGTCCTTCTTCAGTATTCTCTTGGGGGAATTAGAATAGAGAAGAATCACAAAAAACTGGGGGACAGGAGTGAACTTTGTAAGGAGGAATAGTGATTGACTCTGATACTTCCTGTAGAAGGGGACCTTGAGCAAGTCACTTGAATTAGTTGCGGATACAAAAATAGATATTTTTTGGTCTGACATAATGGATTAATTTGTTTGATAGTTCATTGTGATTATTAGAGAATATGTCAATTGATAAATCACTCAGTAATCTCTTCTAAAGTACTTATACTATGTTCTAGGAATTGTATTAGGTGCAGAAATACAAAGAATGCATCAATTCCTACTTTCAAGGCAGGATATACTAGTAAACATTTATACAAACAAGAAGGAAGAAGTTGGGGGGCGAGGGGCTGACCCTTGAACCTCACTCTCATCTGAACAAACGAAATGAAGAAAGAATACACATACACACATATTTTGGTACAGTTCACTCAGTAGGAAATAAGAAAGAAAAAGGAGAAGGGAAAGATTTGTGGCAGTATTAGTTCTAGGCAAAGCAAACTCTAAAGATGTACAAAAATATTTATAGCTATTTTTAAAGGGTCAATTAATGGACATCTGAGGAGGTGCCCATAAATTGGGAAATGGATGAGCAATTTATAGTATATAAATGTGATTGAATACAATTATTCTGAACTCTTATCAGAATAATAACCAACCCTAATTCCAGAGGACTAATGATGAAATATGGTATCTACCTTCTAATACCAAGGGGAAAGATTCAGAATGTAGAATGGTACAAATATTTATTTTGGACATAGTCAATGTGGAAATATGTTTGGTTTTGTTTTTGTTTTTGTTTTTTGGTGAAGCAATTGGGGTCAAGTGACTTGCCTAGGGTCACACAGCTAGTAAGTGTTAAGTGTCTGAGGTCAGATTTGAATTCAGGTCCTCCTGAATCCAGGGCCAGTGTTCTATCCACTGCACCACCTAGTTGCCTTGGAAATATGTTTTGATTGACTATACATATCTGTAATGGGTTTTGTTTTTCTTGTGTCCTTCATTGAAGAGGGAGATATGGAATCAGAAGAGCAAGAGGGTGGATTTGAGGTAACTAAAATAAATTATTTTGTAAAAGAATTTGTTTATCTTAGTGCAAGTAATGTTATCCCACAGAATTTCTTCTCTACTCAGATTTAATATTATAATTTCAGATCAGGGGTAATTCATGCAGGTCCAGGGAGGCTGTAATGGCCCCTGGTCTCTAGCTACTACAACAACATATTTTAATCTCCTAGGTTGTACAGTATCTATTAATATTAAGAGGAGTTATGGTGAATGAGAAAATTGGACCAAGGGTTGGTGAACTGTTTCAGGTTTTTTTTTTTTTAACCAATTAAATGAGGGAGTTGGATTAGATGAATCCTAATATCTCTTTTAGCTCCATATATGATTGTCATTCTTACTTTCAGATAGACAATAATATGAGCCTCAAAAAGTCACCTTTTATAAAATTATAAAGACCCAAGGAGTCTTCTTAATAGATCACAGTAAAGGGGTTAATGTACATAAAACTTTGCTTTTATTTAAAACTGAGCTAAAAGCTGTTACCAACAGGAAAATAAATAACCTTAGTTTTTTTGTCTTGAACTTATACTATTTCTGTATGAATTAATTAAACCTGAATTGGCATAAATTAGAACCACAGAGTTTCTAGGGTAAATAACTAATTCACCATGTGTGCTGTTAATATTGGTAACTATTATAATAACAGTGACCCCTGGGATAACCTTAAACAACACATTAGCCAACTAAATAATTATCATTTAGCTTCACAGAATTAAGATCACGTCAGGACACAGACACAAAGTTAAAAACATTTTATAAAACTGCAGAAAGATATAGAAATAATTGTGAATATATGTTAAAAGACATATTATAATATATGTGTATATATGCATTTGTATGCATATTTGCAACTATTTCAGTTGTAATGATTGGAATGACGCCACCTGCTGGAGACTTACTGTAGAAGAGTTCCACCCATGAAGCGAAGGTCTTTGAGGGCAAGACCAGGAGTCTTTGGCATCAGGAAGTGACGTTGGCTAGTGAGAGGAAGAAGGAAGGGACTAGCGCTCTGTCTCGCGCTCTTTCCCGGGGACTCTGGTGGAGAAGGGAGCTAGAAATGTGTTCTCCCTTTAATAGATAGGAATCTAGGCCTTTCTCTCTCTCTTTACCAAATTCTTATTCTCCTTAATAAATGCTTAAAAGCCTAACTCTTGCTAAAGCTTATAATTTATTGGCGACCACTCATTAGATATTTTAGACAGTTTAGCCCTTAACAAAGAAAATTGGTTTCCTTTGTAATTCTATATATTTTATTTAAATTAAAAATATTATGAGAAGGAGGCTATAGGCTTCTGAAAGTGTCTAGACTGCTAAAGATGTATGTGATGATAATGCCCAAAAAGAGAGAGAGAGAGAAAGAGAGAGAGAGATTAAGAAGCTCTGTTCCCAAGGAAAAGGATTTGTATTGTATCTTATAGGACATGTGTTCTAGTTTCTGTCTGACAAGGAATGGTAGATGATAGTACATGTTTTCTACATGGAAAACACAATATATCTATTTTCTCATTGGGGAAAGGAATGACAATTATGAATAGAAATAACAATGCTGAATTTTCCCCAATAACAACACAATTCCAGAATTCTGTGTCAAGGAACCAAAAAGATGGAGTACTAGATACATTTCCCTGCCCCTACCAACTGTAAAAACAAAATAAAACAAAAACCAAAAAGGAATTAGGCACTGGAGGTAGAACAATTATAGATAAAGCCCATAGGACAAAAAAAAACCCAAACAAACAAGATGCACAACAAAGTAACAGCCTTAAGCATTAGCAGTGGATAATGCTAGTCCCTAGGCTTTCCCTCAGCATCAGCCTTCACACTATTGAAGGATACACAAGCATAATCACAATTTTTTTTGGTGATCCCTACAGGGATACTACCATAAACATTCTGCTGTCTCACCCTACTCTACCATTCCTCTACCATTTCTGTTACAAAAAAACAAAAAACAAAAAAAACCAGTATATAGGGATTCTGCTAAATCACATAAAGAGAGGGAGATATGGGGGAGAAGAGAGTGCTTACTTCTGCCCACTTGCCTACAGGTCAGGAAACCTTAGGGGGGGGGCAAAAACTGCCAAGAATACCCACTCTTTTTTCCCCCAACCCTGAAAAAAACAAAACACCACTAGCAGATACTGAATCAGCCCAGTCAGAGACTGGAACAAAGGACCAGCTTGTATGACTGTATTTGGCTAGAAGGAAAAATTCCTCTAAATCCAGAGGGAAGATCATACTGGTCCACCCCACCCCCCACCCCCCAAAGTTTCTTGAAGAAGGGACTTAGGTTGTTAACAAAAAAGGAAAAAAGTAAATTCCCCTGCTAGGAAGAGATTGTGGCAGCATTTTGGTCCAACCCTGGGGGTATATCCTCTATTAAAGGGGAAGGAGTCAGAAAGTAACTAACAAGGCTTCATAATGAAAAAAAAAGACTAAAATCTCAAAAGATTTCCAAGAGGAAGATAGTTCAGTTGAGAACCCAGAACAGAAGCAGATAAATCAACACCGAAAGCACTGACATTAGAAGTATGAGTATCAACACATTCAAAATATTACAAACCTCTCTACATAAATATTACAAGACAAGAGAAATTGACCAACATCTGATTAAACATTTTGGTAGCAATGGATCCCTAACAAAGCATGGTATTCCAACAGGATATTCCAGATCGTTCAAAAAAGAAATAAGCATCTTGAGAGAAATTAGAAAGGAATAAAAGGCAAAATGTATGACCTGTAGTAGAAATATTTAGCAGAATAGAAAACCTTGAATCCATGATGACAAATCTTTAGAGTCAGTTAGTCAATAATCATTTATTATATGCCACATATTCTGCTAAGCACTGGGAATTCAAATACAAGAAGAAAGAAAGACAATATCTACCTTGAAGTATCATATTCTAATGAAGGAAGATAGCACATAAAAGAAAGATAAAAGGGGGTAGGGAAGATATCAGTCTGGGCCCATGGTAAAGTCCAGAGAATTAACTGCTAAATTATCTTACTGAAGTGAGATCCCAATTTAGATTATGTAACATAAACTTATAGTGGACCCAATAAGTATGGTATCATGATTTTCTCTGGCTCTAATCAGCAGCATGTGAATAGAAGCAATGGCAGATGGTGGCAGTAACCCAAGGTTGAGAATCGGTATGGCACAATCCACTATAGGATAAGGGGACAAGTGAATCAAATGCAGCAGATAAGTGTGTAGAATCAAACTCTTCCATGAAGTAAAAATTGGAAAGGAAGGAAAGCATAACCAATACATAAAGAAATAAAGAATGGAGATATTAGAGGTAGGTCATAGGTGAATAGGTCATAAGTGATAGGTGAATATCAGGATTAATGGGTTATGGGACAGAGGGAAAGATGGAAAGATGGAATGACAAAAATCAGCAAAGTTTTAAACTAAAGAATAATCCCACAAAACTCAAAAGCACTTCTATACAGTGGTAATCAACAATTCAAGAGGCAATAATAGAAAGGGAAATCTTATTCAAAATAGCTCCCAAATATATAAAATATTTGGTAGTCAATCTAACAAAGCATACCCAATATTTGTACAGATTCAATTAAAAGTGCCCATTAAAAGAGATAAACAGCAACTCAAATAAATACTTGGCAGAAATAGTCAATAGTGTTTTCTAATATAAAAATAATAACCAAAGTCAAATTACATGTTTAATGCTAACTCCCCAAGAGATTCTTTTCAGATCTACATAAAATAATAACATTATTCTCATTTGGGGATAACATTTGATTGGAAATAACATCTTATTTGGAGAAACAGTAGGATTAGAACAGAGGGTCTCAACCTGGGATCCATGGATCCTCAAGAAGTCTCTGGATAGATTTTAGGGGATTTGGAGGATTGAATAAGGGAAAATCACATTTATTTTCACTAATTTTTGAAATCTTTTATATTTTATTTTATGCATTTAAAAAATTAATTCTGAGAATGTATACATAGGCTTCAGCAGATTGTTAAAGAGATTTATCAAACAAAAAAAATTTAAGAATTCCTGATCTAGAAAAATGAGCAAGTCATTTAGTATCTCTGGGCTTTCATTTCTTCATCTATAAAATGAGAAAATTAGACTAGATAACTTTCAATTTCTCTCCAGTTCTAGACCTATGTTCTTATGATCTTACAGTATAATCTATTCTGGTTCTAATTTTGAATAATAAGAAGGATCTGAGGCAGTTCAGGGAAGAGAATAGAATGTTGAGTATGAAGACAAGAAAGATGGGAGTTCAGATCCTGCCTCTGAACACTTACTTACCTGTGTGAGCATGAGCAAGTCACTTAACATTAATCTTACTTTCCTCATTTTCAAGGATCTAGCTAGATCTAAATCGTTAATCCTATTATTTCATGGGCTAAAAGGATGCAGGGGAAAGATTGCTTAGAATGAAGTGAAAAGTTATTGACTTCATCTCTTTGCCTTAAAATTAAAAAAAGTAGAATGGATTTTGGCTTATGCTTGCTAGTTGTGGCTAAATAGAGATTGCCTTAAAAAGCTAAATGAAACGAATAGTCCTGCAAAGGAAAGAAAAAGAATTGTTCACGAGTCCCCAGAAACAAGCAAAAAGCATCAGAACTGTTGTTTTCAGTAATAAACATGATGGCTTCGTTAAAATCCCCTGTACGATATACTTACTATGCCTTTGGTGTCCCTACAAGGAAAATTAAAATCTGAACACACCACATTGGGGCCAATTTGTTTCCAACGAAGTCAATTATTAATATAGTATTTAGGATTTAATGAACTATGCCTATGTGTATGGTATGCAGCAAGCAGAGCTCAGCACTGAGAACAGGTGTCCATGCAAGCTTGGCCCGTATGTTTACCAGCCGATTAGCAACCATTAAAATAATAGTCATCTATTAAAAATTACTTTATCTTGAGTTGAAGTTGGAATCTATGCTGCATTAAATCCTCCTTTAGAAAACTCACTTTTTCAACTGGAGGATAGGGAAGGAAAGGGAGGACTCATCCAGGCCTGTGTATTATTTCACTGGTACAGAGAACTCCTTCCACAGATGCAGTTTTGCAAATCTTCTGTAATTGAATCTTCAAAGTTTTCTGGAACCACTAGCCACTCATCATATAAGTAATAAATAAAAAAGTGGGCACTTGAATTCAGTCTTCCTGACTTTAAGGCTAATTCTAGTCACCAGACCACATTGCCTTTCAAGCCTACTTACGTGCTGGGAAATTCTTCAATGCAAAAGGTCCTGTTTTAGGATTTTTCCTTTCTTTGTATCCCCAGAACTTAGTACAATACCTGGCAACAGTAACCATTTACTAAAGGATTGTTGATTGATTGATTGACTGCCATTATAGAGATAAATAAGATCAAATCTGAAATAACAAAATTCATTTGTCCTTCATTTCTTCCCTTGATAGCTCCTACTCTTTAAGAATGGTTTCTGGCATTTACGGGCTCTTCTCCTTCTCCTTGTTTCACACTTTCCTTTCTGGATTTCATGGGGAGAAGCAAACAGACATGAACCCAGACATTTACCCAGGTGCTGCTAGGTGGCACAGTACATAGAACACTGAATCTGAAGTCAAGAAGACCCAAGTTCAAATCCAGCCTCAGACAATTACTATTTGACCTTGGGTAAGTCACTTATTCTCTGTCTGCTTTGGTTTTTTTCATTTATAAAATAGGATAAAAAGAGCACCCACCTCCAGGGGTTATTGTGAGGATCAAATAGGGTAATATTTGTAAAGAAATTAGCACAGGACCTGGTGCACTGAAGGCATTAAATAAATCTTTCCTTCTTTCCTTCTTTCCTTCTTTCTTTTCTTCTTTCCTTTCTGCTTCTTTGAAAGTGGTGAAACAGGGGGTAGCAAGGTGGCACAGTGGATAGCGCACTGGCCCAGGATTCAGGAGAACCTGAGATCAAATCCAGCCTCAGACCCTCAGACACTTGACATCTACTAGCTACGTGACCCTGGGCAAGTCACTTAACACTCATTGCCCTGCCAAACAAAAAAGAAAGAAAGAAAGTGGTAAAACAAACCAAAAATTACTGGAGACAGTATTGCTTTGTTCCTCAGAAACTTGGGGAATTCATAGGCTTCCTAGACAACCACACTAATTCTCAGTTGCCCCAGGAAACACCAAACAATCTCTCCAGAAGCCATAATGTTTCCTATGAAACCAAAGAACCCATGGCTAATGTGGTCAGGGAATTATTACCACATTTGAGGTCAACTTTAGGAAAAATTATGATTCAAACTTTGACTCACTAAAGATTCCCATTATAGATTTTTCTTGCCCATCTTGATGGTGCTCCCTGTCAGCATTCTCAAATGTTCAGTATCCTCATACTTTCTCCTCCCACCTCCCATAAAAACTGTACTCAGGAAAGGAATTGAAATTAACCCACATAAGATTTTTTTAAAAGATTAAAAAAAACTTAACAAGAAGGAATTCTTATAGTGATCAAAACCTTAAACTAAAGGAATGGAGCTCTAAAAGTATAATTGTGTGTATCACTGGAAGGAGAAAGGTTTCTTAGAATCCTTGAAATCATATCACGCAAGCAGTTACCGGTTTCATCTACTCATAAGGTAACCATGAGTGGGTAAGTCACCCCACTTGTAGGATCAGAGATCTATAGCTGGAAGGCACCTTTGAAATTAATCTAGTCCAATTGCATCATTTTACAAATAAGGAGACTGAGAATCAGACGCAAGGTCAAGAGTTAGAAAGTGTCAGATTCATGATGCAAATTAAAGTCCTCTAACTTCAGAACCATACTTGACCCAACTGCTTCCCTGAACCTCAATATTTGTACTGCTTGTTTCACCCAGGTTGTTAAGAGGATTTGATGATATAGTGTATTCAAAGTACTTTGTCAAACTCTATTCCTAACAAAGTATGGTATTCCAAAGGATATTCCAGATGGTTCAAAAAGAAATAAGAATCTTGAGAGAAGTTAGAAAGGAATAAAAGGCAAAAATGTATGACCTATAAACACAAACAATTAGCAGAATAGAAAACCTTAAATCCATGATGTTAGGGGCTCTATATAAATAGAAACAATTATTACTGCTTCACCCCTGATCTTAGTGGGAAAGCCTCTAGGTTAGGCCCATTACTAAAAATTGTCTCTTGATTGCTATAATCATATGAAGGAAAGTTTGTTTATGCTTATGCTTTAAATATAAATGTGTAATTTTTTTCAAAATCTTTTTTATGCATCTAAATGATCACAAGAATTATGCTATTCTTATCTGGGGAGGTAGAAGGGGAGAGATGGTCTGGGGAGAGGTAGTTCACATGAAGGAAACAAGAAAAAAGATTATGGAGGGGAGAGGAAGAGGGGGAAAGAGTGGGGTAGTGAGTGAACTTTAATATTATCCAGAATTGCCTCAAAGCAGACTAAACATACATACTCACGTAGGTATAGTAATCTATTTTTGCCCTGAGGGAGGGCGAGGGGAGAAAAAGGGGTGGAGAAGGGAAGGAGGAAAGGGCAGATTGGGGGAGAGAGCAGTAAAAAGCAAAACACTTTCAAGGAAGATGAAGATGTTCTGCATTACTGCACCAGTATGACATATTGAATTGCTTGATCTCATAGGGAGGGTTGAGGAGGGAGGGAGGAAGAAAAATTTAGAACACAGAATTAGCTCAGGGACCCTGATCTCATTGGAGTGGGCTCATGGAGGGAATAGATTTCATACCCAATTGGGAAGAGTAATCTATTTAACCCTGCACGAAAGTAGGAGGTGAAGAGGATAAGGAAGGAAGGGTGAAAAAAGGGAGTGCAGAGCAAGAGAGAGGATAGTCAGAAGTAAAACACTTTTGAAGAGGAATAGGTAAAAAGAAGATAGAGTAAATGTCATGGGAAGGGAGTGGGATAGAGGGAAATAGTTATGATGATTGATTATAATAGCAAAACATATGGTGCCTACTTTGCTGGGCTTTTATGAAGAAAATTCTCTTTCAAGCTTAAGGTATTATATACAGGTTATAATGAACAGGATACTATGAGAAAAACCTGGAAAGACCTACATGAACTGAAGCAGAGTGAAATGTACTGTATACAAAATAAGAACAATAGTGGGGGATGATCTGCTGGGAAGCATGTGGTTATTTTTCAGCAGGCAATGATCCAATATAAACCTGAAGGACTTATGAAGATTGCAGCCATCTGCAGCGAATGAACTGATAGTATCTGAAAACAGATGGAAACACCATTTAAAATTTTTTTTCTTTCTCCTTTTTGACAATTCCTTAATCTGAAAATTTGGGTTTTTGACCTATTTTCTCTCACAACTAGCTAATATGGGAATTTTTCCATGACTAATTCTGCATAACTTATTTTGACTTTCTTGAGTTCTTGTGGGTGGGGAGTGGAAATGGAGGGGGGAACGAGAAATTGGGGAGAAAAAGTTTTAAAAAAATTGATGTTAAAATTTTGTTTTTTACATATATTTTGGAAAACTAAAATTCTATTAAAAAAAGATTATACTATTCTTGTTATGGTTTATGTGTCAATAGTTTATTTTATCCCTGAAATTGCACCAATCTTTCATTCCTATTATCAAACCCTGGCCACAATGTGTTTTTATTAGCATCTTTGCAAATATTTTTATTTTTCATTTTTACATCAATATACATTACAGATATAGTTCTTTTCCTTATCTTCTCTGGTTTAGCCTCTTCCTGGTTTAAGAATTGTGTCACTTTGTATCATAGACGGACTTATTAGACTTTCTTCTGTTCCGATTTTTTTCCAGTTGTTCATATGATATATTGACATTACTTGTTCTTTGAATAATTGATCGTTTTCTCTGTAAATCCATCTCATATGGGGTGTTTATTTTTGAGATTACATTTATAGCATATTCAAATTTCTTTCTTTTTCTTTTTTTTGAGATTGATTTTTAAAATTCTTTTTCTTGTTCTGGTTAATCTGGCTATTTATTTTTTGTCAGTGTTCATCTATTCTATCAGTACCATTACCAACACAATTCCAGCGGACCAATGAATGATAAAACATGTTTACCAATTGACAGAGAGGTAATGTACTCAATATTCAGAATGAGACATAGGAGATAGCTAATGTGGGAATTTGCTTTGCTTGAATATGCATATTCATTACACTTTTTTTCTTTTATTAATGAGCATAAAGAGAAGAAATATTAATTAAAATAAAAGTAAATAGGCCATTATTATTAAGCATTTATGAGTAAGAGAGAACTCAACACAGTAAGTATTTATTAAGGGTCAGCTATAGACTGAGGACTAAGTAATGTCTAAGGGATACAAAGAGAAGACAAAGACAACAGATTAAGTCATTATTCTTAAGGGGCTTACATTCTACTGGAACTGTTTGTTAATAGGAGCTATGTTTAATTAGTTAATTAAAAGAAAGGTAGAGACCCTGGAATTCCAGAAAAAGAAGAAAAGGGCATGACTCTGAGGCTCTCATAAGAATTGCAAAATGAAGAAAACACCCAACATCCATTCCAGAAATGGATTTAATATGTCTGTGTAGTATGTTTATTAAAAATAGAATTTTAGTTTCAATTTCAAAAAATGAAACCATAATTTTTTAGAAATTTTCTTAAAGTGTGCAGTTTCACTTTTCAAATGAAGTCCAAACATTTAAGTTAACTGACCAGGATTAGAATAATCACTGGCAAAGCTAGTGAAAGCACTGGCAAAGAGAGTGATGGGTGATCCCAAGAAGAAAGAATTATGGTATCTAATATATAAAATTGAGGTTCTGCTTTCTGAGTTTAAAGAAGAGTAGAGACTAAAGGATAAAGTCAAATAAAGGCTAATGAGCAAGGAATCCACTTATTCAGAAGATGTGACTAGACCTTTTCCCCCAGTTTTTCTTGGCGTCTTAAACTATAACCTCAAATGTCTGACTTATGGATTTCTTCTGTGACATATCAAAAATCAAGTCATTGTTCTAATGCCATAGAATAATTAGGTAGTTAGTTTCTCTGAAAAGAAATAAGTTTTTTTCACTCATCTTTTATGGACTTTGGTAAGTTAATATAGCTACAGAAAAGGGGACAGATAATGAAGTTAATTAGCTGTTTTTGTTGTTGAGTTGTTTCAGTTTCAGTCCTATCCAACTTTCTGTGACTCCATTTGGGGTTTTCTTGGCAAAGATACGGAGTGGTTTACCATTTCCTTCTCCAGACCATTTTACAGATGAGAAAACTGAGGCAAACAGGGTTAAATGGCTTACCCAGGGTCACATAGCTTGTATGTGTCTGAGATCAGATTTGAACTCAGTTACTCCTGAGTCTAGGACCACTGCTCTATCCACTGCACCATCCAGCTATTAATATATCAATAAAGTGCAAACACCTATATTCTTGTTATCCTTTTAAAAATCTGAAAAAGTTTCTCTGATTGAATTGGAAGGAAAGACTGGCATTGGCTACCCAGAGATTAGTCACATCCCTGGAGTCCTTTAAAAGGGTAAGCCTGCCAAAACTTGGAATTGGTTTAAAGAATTTGAGGTGTGTGAGTAAAGAAGCAGTTTGGTGGTATTCCCCCCTCCAGATGGCAGAAAGAGGGGAGAAGAGGATTTTCTGCCCCCAACCTTCAACATCAGTTAAGACATTCAGAGGCAATATGATGTAATGCAAAGATTACTGGGTTTAGAATCAGATGATCTAGGTTTGAATGCTAGGTCTGTTATTTACTACCTTTGTGAAAAGGCATCGTACAAGTCATTGAATGTCTTCATATATAAAAGGAAGGTGTTTTTTAAGGTTTTATATAACTATATATCTATGATCCTATTATCTTTCAGAAAAGCTCCTTACCCATTAGGAGATACCACAACCAGCTTAGGGAAGATACACACACTCTCTAAAAAGGCCAAAAACAGAGAAGCGGTATTTGCGATAAGAAGCATGGGACATGACCCTTGAAGCAGAGAATTGAATCAACTGTGAATTTTAGGAAGAATTAGCCCTGGAAGTTTGGTGCTGTACTATGGAGAGGAGCAGGTCCAAAGGGCAGTGACCCTGTGGTAGGTGTTGGGTGTGGAGGGAACCCAAATAAAAATAAACAAGAAAAGAAAGGGACAGGAGAAACCTATAGTACTAGAAGTATAAATCACCCTAGTCACATTCATTCCCTATATGTCTGCCTCATATCACTGTTTCTAATTTCTTCCCACTCTTCCCATAGATTCTGCATGTATTTGTGAGAGAGTAGACCACAGGTTCAAGGGGGGAAGGCTATTTTGCTGCTATGGTTCTTTTGGGGGGAGGGGCAATGGGGGTTAAGTGACTTGCCCAGGGTCACAGATCTAGTAAGTGTCAAGTGTCTGAGACCGGATTTGAACTCAGGTACTCCTGAATCCAGGGCCAGCGCTTTAACCACTGCGCCATCTAGCTGCCCCAACTGCTATGGTTCTTACTATAACATTTTAGTAAATCTCTTTGCTTTGAGCTAATTGAATATACTGACTTATTGCTGAAGGCAAGCTTACAAGTGGGAGCTCATGAGCTGCAGCGGTAGGAGTGTAGACACACAGAATACCCTCGAACTTGTGATAGAAGTTATCTCCTCGATCTCCCAAAGACCCAATTTACAAATCTGTGAGTACCAATTTATGGAGACAGCCTAGAGTAGGTAACACATAGAAATGATATGAAAACACATTGGATTTATAAAACATGTTTCATATAATCATGGGAAGATAGATTTAGAACTAGAAGGGACCTCAGAAGCCGTCTAGCTTAACCTCTTAATTTTATAGATGAGGACAGTTAGGCCCCAGGCCAGTTAGATGATTTGATCAAGGTCACATAGGTAGTAGTATTTTGGTTAAGATTCTGATAGATATAAATCTGAGGACACCAAACTGCATCTGGGAAAACATTTTTATAAAGTATTACCCACGGTTATTTTCCACCAACCCCTTCTTCCTTTAACCAGAAGATACCCTATTTTGCCCCCCAATGTAGAAAAAAATGATAATTTGGGGGAAAAAGCATCTTATCAATGGAAATCAGCAAAATAGTCTTAGTAAATCTTAACTGCCATATACCTTGAACCTGTATGAATTCAATAACATAATTTTTACCATTATTTAACTTCTGTCATTCTTTTTTTTCTTTTTTTAGTGAGGCAATTGGGGTTAAGTGACTTGCCCAGGGTCACACAGCTAGTAAGTGCTAAGTGTCTGAGGCCAGATTTGAACTCAGGCCCTCCTGACTCCAGGGCTTGTGCTTTATCCACTGCACCACCCAGCTGACCTGGCTAAATTCCATTCTTTTTTTTTCTTTTTTTCTTTTTTCTTTCTTTTTTTTTTTGGGGGGGGGTGAGGCAATTGGGGTTAAGTGACTTGCCCAGGGTCACACAGCTAGTGTCAAGTGTCTGAAGCCAGATTTGAACTCAGGTCCTCCTGACTCCAGGGCCGGTGCTCTATCCACTGCTCCACCTAGCTGTCCCATAAAAGAGATATGGTAAAGGAAGTTTAAGAATAAGACAGGGGCAGCTAGGTGGTGCAGTGGATAGAGCACCGGCCCTGGAGTCAGGAGGACCTGAATTCAAATCTGGTCTCAGACACTTGACACTTACTAGCTGTGTGACCCAGGGCAAGTCACTTCACCCCAATTGCCTCACCAAAAAAAAAAAAGGAAATGACAATTTCCTGTTTCATTCTCTCAGTCTAGGTGTATTTATATGCAAAGCAAAGATCTCTATTTGTAGCTCTAACATTCACCAACAAACTTTATAAATGTTAGAGATCAAACATTCTATTAATGTATACGAGTAAAGTCAGATTCCCCAAGGCAATCTGGTCTATTGTGCATTCTTATTTACTTGAGACTTTGATGGATCTGTGACTTCATTATTTTGATTACCACACACCTTCTTATCTTGTGCTATTCTTGTTCATCTCTTTCCATAAATCTTCCATGGAGAAGAGGTGGGAACTTTCTGCTGCTGCTTTTAATATTTCAAGGGTACAAATCTAGTAATTGGGCTGCTCCAACTGTCTAACGAAATCTCATTTTCACTCCATTCTTTGTCTACCTCCTGTTCTGACCATATACTTTACTGATAATGCCTTCTCTATGCCACTTCATTTAATCCAAAATTCAAATATATTGGAATAAATAAGAAAGCTATTCCCAAATCCTACACTCCTCATCCCCCAAAAAGCATGCTTCCAAAGGGAAATATGCTTGTAAGAAGATAACATACTGTGAAAGATGGAGTTTGCTTCTTTGTTGGATGAAAGGAGATGGCGAAATCTAATCACTAAGGAGATAAAATTAAGCTGTAAAGTGGAAGCCAATCAAAGACCTTTTCATAGAGAAAAGAAATCAAGATGGAGCACTTTTACATGATACTATGTATGTTGTGCTCATTTTATAAAGTTGGAGGGGGTCCACAGTTTCTTTTGGGAAGAGGAAGGAGAAAGTCTTTTCATTAACAATAATATTCTACTTCCAAGAATGATATGAAACAGAAGATTAAGCAGGAAATCCAGCTATTTTATTGCCCCAAGGCATTATTCATTCTCTTGACACATTATGTTTTTAATTAAAATTGCACGAGTTAATTAAACAGTTCACTCGGCCACTTTTTGTGGGGGGTTTTTTCTTCCTTTTTGCATGGGTGACTTTTTACTCTCAGTTTTTTCTTGGGGAAAACTAAACTACATTCCAATATATTCCTGACTTTTTCAGCTTGGATTATAGTAAGTAGTAATACCGTCCATCCCTTTTGACTTCACAATTTCTAATTCCTAAAATATCCATCCTGCAGTGACTTGTAAGGATTAATCTTCTGTCCCCAGGATCAAACTAACACACTGAGGCCAATAGCAATGGGATCCTGTAAATTTGATGCAATAAGGTCCTAAGAATGACAATCAATATATCCCATTAATGCTGTAATAAAAATCTTTCAAAGGCAATGTCATAAAATTACTGGACAGGGGCACACAATATCTATGATTAGGCAAGGAAATATAGATAGCATGTCCATAAGCAAAGAGATGTTTGAGAACAATTCAGCTTGATTAGAGAAAAATGAGCAGATCTTTTGGTGTGATTTAAATTTCCACATGAATTAGATTTGCCAAATGTTTCAAGAGCCAAGTAGTCCAAGACCCCTGGGTCACCCAGACCACCCTCCCCTGTGGTTCAATCCGTGTCCTGCAGCCATTAGTGAAGAAAGCAATGACTACGAAGGAGTCTTTCTTCACTATTACAAAAAACAGAAGCTAACCGACAGGCAGTTGGTCTAGACAGTAGGAATTCTTAATAAATTTGGTTTTTCCTATATGGATTATTTAGTTCCACTCTTTTGAATGATTGTTAATTTCATTGAGAAGGCTCTATCTTATTTTGATGTGATACAAGTACCAAGTCATCCATAAACAGTCTGAAGTCCTCACCTTCTGGAGGAGATCATTCTTCCATCTGCACTGTACTTATCTCATCCATTGCAAGCTCCATTCATATTTTTTCATTGATTTTCCTCTTGCACCCAACATAACATTCATAAAAATGTCCTTTTTTTTTAACTTTTTACTATTCATTCATTACTACTCCAAACATATTCTTGTCTTTAGGGTTCCTGACACATTCATGCAGGGAGATATATCATAGACATTTGTATTGCTTTTCAGTTCCTGTCTTACTTGCATCTCCTATGCACATATTTCACAAATATGAGCTAGTCTCTGAGTTCCCTATGTATCCACATTGTGGAGTGGCTAGGTTGCTCCCCATTTTTTCTACCTCTTCAGAACATTTCTACTTAAATCTTCAGAATTTTATTCTTGAAAACTTTTTGTTTCTCTCCTGCTTATTTCTCCATCAGCACATTAGGTCATTGAATCCTGCCTATATATTTTTTAAAAATCTTTTTAAAGTTATTCTTTTTTCCATTTTAATAGTATTTTATTTTTTCCAATTACATGTAAAATGTAACAATAATCAGACCCAGAATGACTATTTGCCCCTTTTTATCATTTAGCTTCTCAGAAGTCGGCTGCAGGGTAGCTAGGTGGCACAGTGGATAGAGCACTGGCCCTGGATTCAGGAGGTCCTGAGTTCAAATCCAGTCTCAGACACTTAACACTTACTAGCTGTGTGACCCTGGGCAAGTCACTTAACCCCAATTGCCTCTCAAAAAAAAAAAAAGAAGTTGGTTGCAGTATCCATAGACCTTCTGATTTATTTACGGTAAAGATTTCAACATTGAGACAAACCAGCTCTTCTTACTACTTTGTCAATTAGTTAACTGAAGAATGATGTGCTCACATTTGGAATACAAGTACTTACACATTGCTTATAGGTCACCTAAAAGCATATGATTCTACAAATCCCTTGCACTATTTCCCCATCATTACTGCTGAACTAGAGTGGGGTCACACAGTCCCAAGGCATATTTTGTGCTTTATTTATTCTGTAGGTTACCATGACTAAAATAATCACCTTCTAGAGTTCATTCTAGTGGTAATAAACTTTGGAACTCTGATTCTCATGGTGAAAATGTCAGACTAGGTGTGTGGGGGGGAGCTAGGCACAAATTCCACCTCTGGCATTTCCTCCTATATAAAATGAAGTGGTTGGATGAAACAGACTCAAAGGTTACTCTCAGAAATTCACTAGCTATATGACTTTGGACAAGTCATTTTACATCTCTAGTCCTCAGTTTCCTCATTCATAAAATGAAAATGATTCTTGCACTTGCCACCTCTCAGGGGTGTGAGGAGGATTGAATGTAAATAAGATATGAAAAATCTGTCCACCATAAAGCACAACAGAAATATTGATTTGGGGAGGGGGAACATTCACCTGTTAGTGATATTTAGTTCAATTTTTAAAGCATTTATTAAGTGCATCATTGTGCAAATCATAGTGCTAGGCCCAAAGAGGTTTATAAAAATTCCAATTTAAACAGAATTTTAAGTTTTGAAAAATGCATTCCCAAACCTCATGAGTAGTTAAACAGAGCATTCAGTGCTTCATCTCTTGATTTCTTATTTTGTCTTGGGAGTGATCATTTCATTTGGAAAGTGCTGCATGCTGTCTCCAAATGTTTACCAAAGATTCTTAACCAGAAATATGCAAATACATTTCTTTCTTTGAGGTCAGATAGCAGTATAATTTCCCAAGGAGGAAAATGGACAAAGGGTTGTTATTTTTTATTTTTATATCTCTCGTAGTCATTTGGAAACTCTTCATCTCAGAAACAGCAACACAATTGACTTTATAAAGTGCTTTAATGCCACATTTTAGACACCTTCAAAACTGGGGAAGATAAGGTGCCTGACAGCAGGGCTCTTACACAACAGCATCATTACACTGATAATTCTTGGAGCCATTCCATTTGCATGATCCCATTTGATTATTGCATTGGGAATCAAGTAATATTGTGGTTGGAAGCATTTCCATGCGCTATCTATTTCCAACATAATACATATTTATGGATGTTTTATTCAGAATATGATAAGCCACAAGTTAATAAAAGTTTAACAGATTTTAGACACTGGGTGTTTTTCCTCTATGTGGTCAAGGCTAAATTCTCTTGTCTGTGTACTTTAAAAATTCACACATAGCCAGTGAGAATATAGATGCCCTCTTAGAGCATGTAAAATTATTTTTCTTCATAGCCAATTAGGGGCTTACATGATGGTCCCCTTTGGTCTAGGGCAAAGGGTCTTACCTGGGATCAGTAAATTTATTTGTTGAAAAATATTTTAAGAACTGTGTTTCAATGTAACTTATTTGTTTTTCAAGCCCATTTACATTAGTTTGTGCATTTAAAAACAGTATTTTGAAAAGGAAGAGAAACATTATTTCTCAAACTTTACCAGACTGCCAAAGGGGTCCATAACACCCCAAAAGATTTAGAAGCTTTGAGTGTTAAACTTCCAAAGACCCAAGATTTCATCAGTCTGGGCAATCCCTTGACCTTTTCTTAGATGATGATGATAATTCTGATAAAGAAAGACTGGAGTCAGAAAGATGTGGGTTCAAGTCTTAATTCTGACATATGCTAGCTGCATGACCACAGCAAGTCTCTTCATTTTGACGTGCCTCCAGAAAATGCTTTAACAGCATGTTATATGTGATTTCCTAGTGTACATAAGTTGTTGGAGTGTTCATAGTGGAACCAGCCCAT
The DNA here is from genome assembly GCF_019393635.1 of Dromiciops gliroides. Lineage (NCBI taxonomy): Eukaryota > Metazoa > Chordata > Mammalia > Microbiotheria > Microbiotheriidae > Dromiciops > Dromiciops gliroides. The sequence continues at coordinate 275,666,380 of NC_057861.1, forward strand.
CACAGTGAAAACACAAGTCTATGCACAAAAATAATGATAATAAATAATAATAATACTTCACATTTTTCTACGCACTTTAAAAATGCACACATAGCCAGTGAGAATATAGATTCCCTCTTAGTGTATGTAAAAGAGCATTTTCTTCATTGCTAATTAGGGGCTTACATCATGGTCCCCTTTGGTCTAGGCAGTTTAAAGTTTTAAAAGTGATTTTTTTCAAAATATACTAATTCAGTTCCGTGTCATGATAAGCCTGCAAAGCGCCCATCTTTGTCAAAGAAAAAAAATGAGGGTAAGACAGGTCAAGTGGTTTGACCAGTTATTCAACTAGAAAGTATTTGAAGTGAGGTTGAAATGATGTGGCAAAAAACCAAAACCAAAACCAAACAAAACCAAATAAACAAAAATATCCATTACCTATTGGCCAACTTTCTACTGAAGGGCCTTTCCAAACTTAGTTAGTTTTGTGCTCAAATGACAGATACACTGAGTGTGAGCCTTTCCAGCTAGGTAAAATCAATCAAAGGTTATATTCCTGTCAGTTCCTTCAAGAACTCAGAGTCATGTACACATCATTATAAGGTACTTAAGGAAGACTTTCATGTAGGAAACTGACATAATCTTTTGGAAAATGTTTTATCACTAGCACTCAGAGCTAATCTAATGCAATCAGAAGCTTCAACTATTCTATTATTGCTTTGATTAAGTTACTACCTGCTCATAATTGCACAGGAAAGTGGTCTATAGGCATGGCAACTAGAATGTAAGCTCTATCTTGTTTAGCAACGTTTTTATTTCTCAAGAGCCAAGCAGTCTTCTATTCAATAGCCCAGTGTACCTCCAACAATTCAGGATCATAACCCATGCATGTCTGCCCATCCTGTTGAAACTATGCCCCCAGTCAGAGTGGTTCTGGCCAGAATGAAAGGGGGATTAGAAAGTGGACACTCGACTTGGAGTCAGGAGGATGAGATGTTCAAATCAAACCTCATATACTTACTAGCCATGAGATTTTGTGTGTCACTTTCTGGGTCTCAGTCTCTTTTTCTGCAAAAAGAGGAGACTGGACACAGTAGCCTCTATAGTCCCTTTCCAGCTCTAAAACTGTGAGCCTATGAGCCTATGAAAACAGCGGGACCTTTTCTTACCTTCTCTTGACATTAAGAGTATACTGATAGAACAGTGTTTTGCATATAGCAGGTGCTAGAAAAGTATTTAAGTGAATGAATGACATGTGAACTGATCCAGAACCATACAATTTGGTCAGATTTATTTGTTTATTTTTTGCAGGCCATCTGTTCAGCAATGTAGAATGAAAAGCATGAACATTTTGTGAGAAATGAAAGCACAGGATCAATATTTACAGGGCAACAGGACGTTGACTGTTGAACTGGGACAACATTACATTTTGGTCCTGCAGCTGGTTCACTGTAGTCATATAAATACAGTGAAACATCTGCTGTGTGTTAGTTGTTCATTATTTTCCACAGATAATAGTACTTATTACTTTTCTACTGTTAATCTATAGCATTTCTAAAAATCATCTGTTCATTCTGGATCATATGAATGCTTTGGATCATCAAAAAGAATATCTTAATGAGGGTAAATATTCCTATTCAACAAATTCGATACCATTCAAAAAATTTGATCAATAGCTCAAGTGTTACATTCTACATGAAGCTTCTTCTGAGTCATCAGTTATTAGTGGTCCCCGTTCACCCAAGACATTACATTATGTACATTTTGCTTTTCATTATCTGTTTGGATATCTTCCCTTTGGGAGGAAAGATAATTTAGTTTGGGACATATTGCCTTTAAGATCCTAGTGGAGTATCCAGGTAAGAAGAAAGAAAAGGGAAGGGAAGGGAAGGCCATGCCCTCGCCCTGCCCTACCCATCCCTTAGCACAGTGCTTGGAACAAAAATTGCTTAATACATGTTTGTTGACTGACTACTTTGGGAAGTAGAGAGCTACTACTCATTGAAGTTCTTTAAGTATAAGTTAAACAATAATTTATTAGTGTTATAATAGTGAGGATTCCTTTTATGTAGGGCTTAGACTATATGGCCATTGAAGTCCCCCCCAACTCTAAAAGTGTAATTATACAATCAGATTTCATGGCTCTGTCCTGTTCTACTCAAGGAAAATTCCCCTTCATCTTGATCCTTTATATTTCCTAATTATCTAAAACTTCATGCATAGTTTGAATAAATGTTTAATCAAAGATGACAAAATATTGTGTCTCCCAAAATATAGTGTCCTTGTCCCAAAGCTCATTGGTATGGGACTCTCTAGTTATTGGTGGAGATGAAAGCCCTGCCCTGCATGTGAGATGGCAAGTTGGCAAGAGGCGAGAGAGCTTCAGTCTTCACCATTCCTTTTCAGGACTCTCTAAGTGAGACTCTCTAATGAATCTCCCTTCATGACTCTTCAAATGGAAGCTGCCCTTCAGCACTCCTCAAGCTTCTAGTTTTTGAGTGTTGAGTTACTTTTGGATTCTAGCTTTAAGAGAGAAGATGGAAGAGGTCAACCCCACTTGATATTGCTGAAGGAAAGGACTCTGGAAGGACATAAAAGGAGTTGGCAGTCTTATCATGCCTCTAGCTCTAGTTTTCTACTTTAGAGACTACAAGGAGTTTTCTCCTTGATTAAGATTCAAGACATTCTCTCTTGGTTGAGCTGAGTTACTTTGCTCCCAATGGGAGAGCTCCTTCACTCTGTGAGGTTTATAATTGCCCAATCTGCATGAAAAACCACTGGGCCAGAGCTCTGAGTCAATGTCACTTTATTAAAAGGTCCATGGTCTTCTCTTATGAAGTGAACCACAGACCTTCTTCATGGTCTAAGGTGCCTATGGTCCCCAGGACCTTGTTTTAATATGGAAAAGAAACAAGGTAAGATATAGAATCTCATTGGTTGATAGACCTTGCTCTTGAGGGCCAAAAATGAAGTATCAGCAGGGGATGAAGCATGGGCATTTCCACTGTGGTCATAAGAGGGTCACGTGCTTATGGTGGACAAGAGAAAGTGGTCTGGAGGTATTAAAATAAGTTGGAAATTCTTACAAAGATACAAAGAATCCAACACATGATGAGTATGGGCATGGAATTTGAGCAAAACAGGATGGAGATGGGGGCAGCTAGGTGGTGCAGTGGATAAAGCACTGGTCCTGGATTCAGGAGGACCTGAGTTCAAAACTGGCCTCAGACACTTGACACTTACTAGCTGTGTGACCCTGAGAAAGTCACTTAACCCTCATTGCCTGGAAAAAATACAAACAAAAACAAAACAGGATGGAGATATCTTTGTGAACATTCTTCTTGTTGTGCAAGTGAGCTTCATAACTGGTAAACAAGTAGTGAATGTTACATTAAAGTTTCAGGCCCATTATAAAGGCCTGCTATAAGAACACATGTTATCTAACTATCCCTATATTATTTATGTAAAACATCAAACAGATTAATAATGATTGGAACAGAGTAGAGGTCCAAATGAGGCATTTCTCACAATTCTGCATTGTCTCATATATATTCATCCATGTATACCTTCTCTGATTACTGTTTTACAATGTTTTGGATAAATGGGTTTCTTTGTTATTCTCTCTGCATATATTCATTGTGGGACTGATATTAGATGGGAAAATGATCAAGCCTTAGCTATAGAGCTTGTGGTCCCCATTTCCCTCAAATGACAAAGAAATCACAAATTAGATGGAACCCAATCATATCCTCCAAATTAATATTTAAAGGAACAGATAGAATTTTAGTCTGGTATCTCTCTCTCTCTCTCTGAGAAGAGCAGAGTGGTCTCCTCTGACCACAATCTCCTGCTTTTCTCCTAGCAGAAATGAAAGTCTTCCTTGGAAAAGGATGGAGTGAAAAGAGGCTAGAGATATCTATTCTGCCTTCCTTTGAGTCACATATGACAAGCCTCGCCATCTGTGGGCTTTACTACACATGTAGGGTCCACTCTTTCATACAATAATAAAATGGGAGTATAAATGAAATGGAGATGATTGGATCATATATCTAGAGCTGGAAGGAACCTGAGAGGCCATATAGCCCAACCTCATCATTTAACATCAATGTTAACTCTCATTCATTCATTGGACCATAAGTTCTAATTTCCCAACCTGAGACACCTTGGTCCTTGCATACTCCACAAACAGAAAAGACTGAACACGGCCTGAGACTGAGAGAACCACTCTCCCCTCCACCACAAAAGACATGAAATCTATCAGTTTATTAGTCATTTTGCCCCATTGTTACCTCTAGTCCCTATTCTTTTCTATACTTCTCTTGCCTGCTATTGCTCTTAAACTCTGCTTCCATCGAAATTTAGCTGGATTCAACTTACTCAAGTCTCTGACCCAGGGTCAGAAAATTGGCTTTAATATGTACCTATAACACCTGGATATAGGTGAAAATACTTGAGCCCACTCAAGTAAAGTCTGATTCATAACTTAGCATCCACAATGTCAAAGAATTTCCATGAAATGGGTAGTATTGACTCTTTCCTCTTTCACCTCCACACTACCAAAAATAGCCAAATTTTGGTGTTAGTGCCTTTTGTATGTCATCTCTTCAGTTAGAATGAATCTCCACATATCAACTAGACAGATGAAGATAGGACAGAATTTCAATATAATGGCAGGTGTCTATTACATATGCCTCATTCAAAATATATAAAAATTAGTGTAGATAGGTTCCAAAGGTTTGTCATGCTGGGGTGGGAGTGGAGATAAGCCTCTACTCTCTATAAAATGCTCTAATAGCTTGCGTCTCAAATAGCCTCTGACAACTGAAGCCCAACTCCTGGCCTTCTTGTGGCAGAACTGTTTCCACTAACAGGAGAAGGGGTCAAGGTGAGTCACTGGCGCCTTAAAACCAGTCGCTTCGGGCAGGTGGGGCTCATTAACCTTGGCAGGCAACCTGCCTAGGGGAAGGAAACCCTGATTTTAAACCTTGCTGCCTTGCGGCTATACCCATATATGGGAAAGGCTTCAGGAGTTAATCCTGAGGAAAAATCAGGAGTCAGAGTCCTTTAGGCAGTTGTATGTTGGACATCACATCCCTCTGACAACTCTTGCGGTGGCACCAGTGCCAAACTGTATTGGCTCTGCCTCTCCTTTGAATCCACCAATGTCGCAGAGAGGGAAAACCTGCTGCATGGGCAACAGCTTGTTTTCCATATTGATCCACCCAGGCCAGCACCCTGGAGAGGACACTCCAGCTACTCCTCATGGGGTAGATACAACACAGGATGTGGCAGTTACCTGTTATAAGTCACTCAGGAGCTGCAGCTCCCATATCGGACTGCACAGTCACACTCTGGCCTGTGGCTCTTCAAGGGGCTGATCCGTGTTCGTCAGCGACTGGTGAAGGCCGCCTACTACTACTACTAGTGTAGATGGATAGATAGATAGATAGATAGATAGATAGATAGATAGATAGATAGATAGATAGATAGATAGATAATACATATATGTTTATGAGTACATATATCTCTGTGTGTGTATATATATATATATATATATATATATATATATATATATATATATATATAAAATGACTGTATATACATATATAATAGTCATGTGAGAAAATCCAGGTATTGAAAGAAGGAAGCATGATAAAGAATATTCAGTGAACATCAGGAAAGGGAGAAGATAAGTGATTTTGTTGTTGTACTATAATGACAACTCTCCCAACTTTCACTTGCATTTACAGGTTGGACCCCCACCTCTGATTCTATGCATAATTCTGTTGGTCTGCTAACACTATAGTTCATTGGCCACCACCAGTATGCTTCTTGTTAACAATAAAAGAGAAAAACAGCTATTAGCAAAGGCATTTACTAAGAGACCATAGCAAGAATGGTAGCCACAAAACATCTCCTCTTCCACATAAACCTAGGGTGTACTCTCCAACAATGTACATTCAACTTGTATCCTTATTTAGAAGTTGCTGCTAGATCCCTTGGACAATAGTTGGAGTGGGGTGAGAGAGAAAATCCACTTCCCTCTTGCGGAAGTCCCTTCATAAAGTGCTCAAGAGTTTGCACTCCCTCAAAGTCACGAACTGTTTTTTAAAGGTTACCCTGTGTAACACAGGTGTGCTACATCCTCCATCAGCAAATAGAGTTGTCTCATCTTCACTAAGAGAAAAGTAGTAACACATTTTCAGGTAAGAGATTCATCTTTGCAATTTGTTTAACACTTCCTTTATATCTCAGGATGATGGTCTGGGATCAGCAGTTTGGTCCATACCCCATAAAAATGACCTTTAAAGAGGAAGTAGATGAGGAATCCAAGAATAGATCAGAGCCTAAATAGAGAGATGATATATTGATGGGAGACATTAATTATCTGGACATCGATAGGACCTCTCTTTCACTCTAACTTTGCCAAAAGAAAAATAGTGAATAATTATTGTTGGCTTGATTGATGATAATTTACCCTTAAAAAGGTGGAGAAAACAAGAATCAAAACTGATCATATGAATTTGATTCTTGTTAACAAGGAATCACTAGTTGCTGAAATTGAAATATGGAAATTTGGGGGGGTAAGAGACCATTATATATATATATATATATATATATTTTTGAAACCATTATATCTTAAAACATGTGATAAAGAAAGAAGCCAGGCATAGTCTGATACACACTAGACTTTGCAAAAACATATTTCGAAAGATTCAGAGAAAAGACATGTAGGATTATCCACTGAATTTCTGTAATATTTCTATAAGCTTTCAAGACTGAATTCTAAAGGCATAACAAGAAATAATTCTATTAAGAAGAAGAGGCAGAATTGTCTAAAGTTATGAAGTGGAAAATTGGCAGATTCATTGAGCAATTTAGATTTTTTAAAGTTATATGTAGATGATGGAGACAAAAACAAGTAATGGAGGTTAAATATAAAGAAATGACATAGTCAGAGAAATAAAAGTCCCAGGAATGCTAAAGATCAGAATCAGCTAAGGTTAGCAATGAATGCTAAAGAAAACAAAAGTTAGGTTTATTTAGCTTTATTGTGGTAAAATAGGATAATCAAAGAGATGACATACTTCTACTTCAAGTGTATGATATTGATTGACAAAGGGCTTAACTTATTTTGTTTTATTTCTTAGTCAACACAAATGGCCTTTTGACTGGAAAGAGAAAAACAAAAATTATTTTATTATTTTTTTTTGCAGGGCAATGGGGGTTAAGTGACTTGCCCAGGGTCACACAGCTAGTAAGTGTCAAGTGTCTGAGGCTGGATTTGAACTCAGGTACTCCTGAATCCAAGGCCGGTGCTTTAACCACTGCGCCATTTAGCTGCCCCAAACAAAAATTATTAATGAAAAAAAGACTAAGTTAAATAAATAGTTATTTTTTAAAAAATGTTTCACTTCCCTTGATGAATTACCAGGCTTATATGAAACTATGTGCTGGGTTACTGAAAGAACAGGCAGACATGATTACAAGGTCACCATCATTTTCTTTAAATGATCATAGTTCTTGGAGTAGCACACAACTATAATATCTCACTGAGATCTGTCAGCACAAAAAATGAAAAAGGTAAAGTCATAACAAATGAAGAAGAAATAAAATAAATTGAAATTATTTTGCATAAGTATATGCCTGCAAAAGTTAAAATAATAGTGGAGGGGCAGCTAGGTGGCACAGTAGATAAAGCACCAACCCTGGATTCAGGAGAACCTGAGTTCAAATCCAGGCTCAGACACACTTACTAGCTGTGTGACCCTGGGCAAGTCACTTAACCCTCATTGCCCTGCATAATAATAATAATAATAATAGTGGAGAAGTGAACATCCTTGCTTTACCCCTGTTCTCAGTTGGAAGGACTCTAGCATTTCTTTATTAAAGATAGTGTTATGTCTCAATTTAAAACAGATACTGTTACCTTATTAAAAATACTGCCAGCATTTTTTTCAACCATAAAAAAGTCTTTCATGTATTTTAAAGAATAGCCATGGGCTTTTAAACTTTGTTTTATTCTTTTTTTTTTTTTGGTGAGGCAATTGGGGTTAAGTGACTTGCCCAGGGTCACACAGCTAGTAAGTGCCAAGGGTCTAAGGCCAGATTTGAACTCAGGTACTCTTGACTCCAGGGCTGGTGCTTTATCCACTGCACCACCTAGCTGCCCCAACTTTGTTTTATTCTTAATCATGTGTTTATAATTTTCCTAATATTGAATTAACTATGCATTGTTTTTTTAAGTTGGTCATGGATTAGTTATAGAAGATCTAGAAATATAGTATTTGATGAATCCAGTAGTATAGTATTTGATAAGCCATAGGACACAAATTACTGGAATAAGGATAGACTAAAATTACTCAGAAAATTGGAAAGCTGTAGTGGAAAAAAATGATTTAGATAACATATCTCAGCCTATATCACAAAAATCTTCAAAATAGTTACATGACCTAGATTTAAAAGGTAAATAGATGAGAAGAAAACAGGAGCTACCTTTATGAACTATGGTTAGAACAACAGTTCTTGAGTAAATAAGAGATAGATATGGCTAAAGGAGATCAAATGGAAAACTTTGATTTTTTTTTTAATGGGAAATTGTACAAATGAAAACAGTGCAGTTAGAAGCAAAATAGCTAGAATCTTTGCAGATTTCCTCTTATAATGGTCTAATATCAAGTTATATAGGACATTTAGTTAAATATTTAAGAATAAATCCAGGAAAATCCCAAAGGACCATGGAAATATACTATCCACCTCCAAAGACAGAACTGATATTGATGGAACAGACTGAAACATGATATTTTTCACTTTCTTTCATTTTTTTTCTTTTATTCAAGTTTTACTGTATAAAATTACTAATATGGTAATGTTTTACATAATCATTCATGTATAACCCATACCTAATTGCTTGCTGCCTCAGGGAGGGGGAAAGGGAGAGAGGGAAGGAGGGATAAAAATTGGAACCCAAAACTATAAATAGAAATGTTTATTACTTTTAAGAAAAGAATAAATCCATTACCCAATAGATAAATGGTCAAATAATAATGGGCTATACTTGAGGAAGCCAATCCAGACTTTCAATAACCATATAAAATTGTTATGAATCACTGAATATAAAAGAAGTGCAAATTTAAACATCTCTGAGCTTCCATATGACACTAATTATATTAGTAGAAATAACAAAAAAGAAAAATTATATTTATTGGAGGTACTGTGGGAGGACACTAATAAACTCTTCTTAGAATTGAAAATTGATATAACTATTCAAGAAGGCTATTTGGAACTATAGATATAATGTCTCTTAGCTGTATATATCTTTTGACCCAAAGTTACTCAGTTATATATTAGGAATATACTCCAAAAATTCAAAGGAAAAGGAAAAGAATCTTTACATGCAAAAGTAATTATAGAAAAGCTTTTTATTTTAACAAAAACTTGGAAACAAATTGGTTGCACAGTAGTTGGCAAATGGCTGAACAAATTTTGGAACATAAATATAAAGGAGAATTGTTCTGCCATAAGAAATGATTAAAGGGAATAGATTCAGGGAAACCTTGGAAGATTTTTATGAATTAATGTAGAGAGAAGTGAGCAGGACTAGGAGCACTGCTTATACAAAGACCTAAACATTTTAAAGGAAAAAAAAACTTTCAAAGACATAAGCACTCTGATCAATGCAATAACCAGTCATGGCTCTAGAAGACTGAGAACAATGCATACCTCTCACTTCTTGACACAGAGGTGATAACTAGAAGAGCATAATGAGACAAACATTTTCGGACCTAATCATTAACACACAAATTTGTTTTGCCTGACTATATTTATTTGTTACAAAAAGATGGCTTATATTTGGTGAGAAAAGTGAGGGATACTGAGTGATGGGGGTGGGAAGAAAAAAGTAAAAAGAATACACAAAAGATAGCAGATGGAAGTTTAGAAGAAGCAGGGCAATGGTAATATTACCTCATTAAATCTAATATATTATATATGATATTATATAATTATAATAATACCATTTATTATATATAATATTAAATAGATGTATGCATAACCTCTGTGTCTATATACATGTAAATATACACATGCATATATACATGTGCTTGTGTACATATATGCATGTTATGTGTATTATACTGGATAACGTAATGTGGAATGATAATGTATGTATATGCACATGTATATATATTGTGTATATGATACATAATATATGCATAATAATATTTATGTAGTATGCATACAGTATATTTTATATAGATGTATTGTATAGATGTCTATTACATGTTTATTATGTGTAATTTATGTACATGTAATATTTTTGTGTGATACATAATAATGTATGTAATATACCATGGATATGTATACACATGCATGTATATTATACACATCTATATGTCAATATCTAGACATAGATATAGATATATAGGTATATACACACATATATAGACATATATCCTAGAACATTTCTCCACTATATTGGCCCCCTTTTCTCATTGGTGAGTTTCTCTCATAGCCTCCATTTTGGGGAGGACCTCAGGTTGGCCATACTCCATTCCTTCCTACTTCTGGTGATTTAGACGACTTTGATTCTATACCCCTTTGCTAGTACCTTCTCTCCCATACTCATATTTCTGCTTCCTTTGCTGTTTTGTTTTCCTTAATTAGAATGAAAATTGGTTATAGACAGAGACTTTATTATATTTTTTTAAATAGGGCAATGAGGGTTAAGTGAATTGCCCAGGGTCACACAGCTAGTAAGTGTCAAGTATCTGAGGCTGGATTTGAACTCAGGTCCTCCTGAATCCAGGGCTGGTGCTTTATCCACTGTGCCACGTAACTTGCCCCAGAGACTTTATTTTTGCTAGTATCTGTATCACCAATGTTAAGCACAGTGGTGTTTCATAAATGTTTATTGTCTTGCCTTTCCTTATAGAACAAACTATGTAATAGATTGACAGTTTCATATGCAATCCTCTTTTCTGGACCTTATATGTGGATATGCTGTGCTTCCTGCTGATTTTCTAGTCCATGTTTTTCCTTTATGTTTTTAAGAGCAAATAGGTATGCCTGTTCAGTCTGCCAGAATTCCTAATATACCCTCTAGGTATATCTTTTATGAAGAAATGAAGAGCATCTGAGACTAAGGAAACTATAATCTCACTGTGCTCTGCCCTACTCAGACTGTATCTGGAGCATTGTGCTCCATTTCATGTGCCACACTTTAAGAACACTGATAAGCTTAGGACTCCCAGAGGATGGCAAACACAATGGTAAAGCAATTCCAGACCATGCCACTTAAGGATGTTTAGGGTATGTTTAGTCTAGAGAATAGAAGATAAAGGAGTGATGAGAAAGGGTTCTGGGGTTTTTTTTAGTGCTATCATGTGGAAAAATTATTAGATTTGTTTTGCTTTGTGCCAGAGGGCAGAACAGGGGCAAAGGGTAGAAGCTTCAGAGAAGCAGACTTAGGCTAGATAGAATGAATAGATTGGATAGGAAACTTCCTAAGAATGTGCATTATACCAAAGTGGGATGGAAACCAGTGAGTTTTCATTCCCTGAACATCTTCAAGCACAGTCTGGATGGCCACTTATCAAACATGTGGTAGAGGAGATTCTTGTTGGCAGATGTACTGGACTAAATGACCTCTATAGTTCCCAACTATTCAGATCTGGTGTTTCTAATTTGATAAGGAATTAGTGAAGGCATCCAGGATATATACCTCTTTTATTAAGTAGTACATACTCATCATCTCTCACTTAGACTATTAAAATAGCCTTCTGGTGGGTCTGCCTACCTCAGGTATCTTTTCATTCAAATCTATCCTCCATTCACTCCCCAAATTGATTTTCCTAAAGTGTAGGCAGGGCCAACATGTCCCTACCCACCACCCCACTCTCAATAAACTCTAGTAGTTCCCAAATGCCTCCAGGATCAAATTCAAAATATTCTATTTGTTGTTTAAACCCTTTAAAACCTGCTATGCCACCTCTCTATTTTCCATTCTTCTTACACTTTACCCCCACCACATACTCATCCATCCAGTGACACTGACCTTCTTGCTGTTCCACAAACAGGACACTCCAGTTCTTTGCTCTAGGCATTTTCTCTGTCTATCACCCTTGCCAAGTACCCCAAAGCTCTTTCTCACCTCCTGTTTTTCCTGGCTTCCTTCAATTCCCAGTAAGTGCTTCTACAAGAAGCATATCTCAAGCACTCAATTCTAGCGTGTTCTCTCTTATTTCCAATATATCCTGCCTGGAACTTGTTTGTATGTATTTGTTTGCCTTGTTGTCTCTTTCATTAGATTGTGAGCTACTTGAGGGCAGGGACTATCTTATGCCTTGTTATATCCCCAGAGCACAGTGCCTTAATAAATGTTTATCAACTGACTGCTTCATTTTACAACCAAGTCATCTATACCATACGATGTTATCACCCCACATATCCTTAGAATCATCTAACATGTTGTCAGCAGTAACGATGCTCCCTTATTTCAGTTGGTAACATAATATCTTTCCCGCTACTTTTTATTTTCTTTCTCCCTTTACTTTCTTATGTGTGAAAGACATGGTTAAAAAAGGAGGAAGAAAAAATGGAAAGAAAGAAAAATAACCAGCCTAACCATGCTGTCTATCATTTTTGAGGTAGCAGTGATATGGAGGGTGGCATCACTTTTGCCTCATTGTTGATCACTGCACACCCTAAATATTCAGGTGTTGAGAACTTCATTCAGCTCTCAGAGTGATTTATGAGTCTTCTGCTAGCACAGGTGCATAAACTAAAGATTATATAAGAAGAAGTCTATGTGCAAGGCAAAATTTTGCTAAAACAGGAAAATGTTTCTTCTGGAAAGTGGAAAAGACAGGAGGATTTGGAACTATTTTTGCTGGTTTGGTATATGACCAAGCCAGAAGCACCCATTGAAATAATATTTGGCTTCTTCTTTCCTCTATTTCCAAAATTCCACTTCAGTTAATATAGGTATATTATATGGGCATACAATATGGGCAGAGTGGAACAGGAATGGTAATTCTTTTCCTTACCCTTCTCCTTTGCTATTTTCAGAAAAATGTGAATAACAACCTATTCTCTCTCATTTATTATTCTTGATGAGTAGCAAATTATTCTAATAGCATTGACTGTTCTATTAATTTATTATTTGAGGATGATTAGAAGCGAATAGCTGTTACAAAGCTTCACCAGTTCTAAAAATTAGACTTTTAGAATTTTCTGTTTCCCTTTTGTTCTGAGTAATTGTTTCTATCACTTTTTCTAATTTACACATACACCTCTTTCTTTTTCCTAGTCATGACCAATTTTCCACTTAGAGATTTGCTACAGAAACCTCAGAGGTTTATTCTGAACTTTGATGGGTGAGCCTCTGAAACATGATTCTCCCCCAAAATACAGTGCTTTTCATCATATTGAAGTTGGCTCAGAAATCATATATTGCCCTGCTATACAATCCTGAATGTGACAGTTTATTGGTGATCAAACTGCCATTTGCAGAATATTGTGTTGTCCTGACCAAAAGGTAGGAAAAGATGGAGATATTCATCTAACAAATTAGTCTATTGTGGGTTTTGTCATAGTACATAGAGTTGGCCTAAAACCCTTAGAGAGCCAAAAAAAGACTATCTGGTTTTCCATCAATAGCTGTGTTAAGGACTCCCACAATACCCACTGAATGCATATAAGATGAGAATCATGAATCTACTTATCCCTCTTACATTCAACTCTTCCAATCCAGTGAATCAAATGATCATAGGTTTAGATCTAGGAGTGACCTTAGAGGTCATCTAACCTAATCTTCACATTTAATACACAAAGAAATAGACAAGAGAGAATCACAATAGTTAGTACCAAAGGATGGACTTGAACCTGTGTCCTCTGAATGCTGGTTCATTGTTCTTTCCATTGCCCTGTGGGTCCATTATCTCAAACTCTCTTCACATCTTATTATTTAGTTTTTGTTCAAGAGAACTTCCTTTCACCTCACCCACCATAAACAGGTGATGCTTTCAGCCACTTCTTGTATCACATTGCACATTTATTTTCAAGTCCCTCAATCTCACTACCTGAGCACATTTTATATTTGTGCAGATGAGCACCATGGGAACTCATTCAAAGCATTTAGTGAACGGACTTAAGAGAATCTAATAGACTACTTCAAACTAATATTCATCATAAGGAAATATGTGGTTTTGAGAAATATGTTTAAGTGGAAACTGGTGACTTTTGTTTAGAGAATATTACCTAAAGGTGTGTTCTTAACCTGATTAAGCATCCCAAAGACAGAGAAAATCTGAGAAATATTGGAATATCAGCTCCTTTAAGTAGTTCTTTCCATAGAGGGTCACTGGGAGCATTAAAACACTCTAGTGTCTTGGGACAAGGTGTGGACAAGCCCATAAATTCACATATGATAAAGCTGGGATTTTTGGAAAAGTCATTCCTTGCTTCTTAGGGCATTAAATACTGAATTAGTTGCAAAACCTGAACACTGAGATGCTTGGTTGCCAAGATACATGGACACCTGCTCTCTGAAGCCATCACCTAAAATGGAAAAGAAAAAATACAGAGTTCAAGGTCCAAGGTCCATTTCTTTTTTCATGGTCCCAAGGCCTCTTCCTTTAACAGCACTATTTTTAATCACATTCTTGTTTGTTTTTGTTTTTGTTTTTTTGCAGGGCAATGAGGGTTAAGTGACTGGCCCAGGATCACACAGCTAGTGTCAAGTGTCTGAGGGCGGATTTGAGCTCAGTTCCTCCTAAATCCAGGGCCCATGCTTTATCCACTGCACTGCCTAGCCACCCCCTTAAATCACATTCTTTCAGAGGAAGAGTCCAGTCACAAGTAGACCAGTCAAGAGAACAAGCTAACTAAAGCTAAATAAGACCTTTTCAAAGACATCTACAATTCCATCTTCACAGACAAATGAAAAGGCTTCTAACAATGTGCTTAGTGGAGGAGAACCAGTTACCGAATATTTATGCACACTCAAGTCTCTCCAGGGTAGTTCCAATACATTTATCAGGACTCTGCCAGAAGCATGTTCCTCAGCCTCTCCCATGTGGGGAATTTGCATCAGTGGAGCATACTGGTGCACTCTGTGATATGCCAGTTGCCCCATTGCTCACAACATTAATAAACTAATTTGGGTGTGGGTGGGGTATTAACAACTAAGGGAATCAGTCAGCAAATTCATCTTGAAAGAATTTAAGCTTAAAGAGAATCAGAGGTAACAAGGAACAGAGGGGAGGGGAGAAAAGTGTTGGAGGAAAGTGGGTGAGGGATAGACAGTCCATATATAAGTGCAGAGGGTGGAAACAGACTGTACAGAAAACAGCACATAGACCATTTTGGTTATATTATAGAGAGAAGGAAGGGAGGAAACACATGATCTGCCTGCAAAGAGAATCTGGATTCAGATTGTGAACCTATTTAGATAGTTCAACCAATTCAATTACTTAGGAACAAATATGTCAGAATACCCCTAGATGTCCTTGAAAGGAGGCTGGAGTTGACCTCAGGCTTTGCATTTGAATTTTAGAACATTAGTTTTGTGAAAATAGGTGAGAGGCAACTTCACCTAAGTTCCACTTTCCTCATCTCTAAGATTACCTACATCACAGGATTGTTGTGAGGAAAGTGTTGTGAGGAATATTATATTGTTATAGGTATACTAAGAAAAATATTTTATACTTACAAGTAGAGTCACAGTTTATATCAACAGTGAGGGGGAAAAAGTCATTTTCAGTCTTTTTTCCATTCTTTGGAGATTTTGTCCATGTTATCTACTCCAGAATAATTTGAAACCATATGAATATATTAGGTTTTGACTATGTGATCATTAAGGGTCTCTTTCGGTCCTGTACTTCTATTATTTATTTTCTTTCACAATCCTCTTAACTCTCTACAATCTGGTTTATAATTTCATCATTCAATTAAAACTGTTCTGTCCAAAATTACAATCTGTCAATGGTCAGATATAGTGGCCTTTTCCAGTCCCCCTTCTTGACTTCTCTGCCACCTTTGATAATACCAGTCACTCTTTTCTTAACACTATCTTCTCTCTGGGTTTTTGGGACACAAAACTCTCCTGGTTCTCCTAGGTATCTGACCATTCCTTCTTAGTCTTCTACTTAATCACCCAGTGCACACTGCCTCAGGCAAACTGAGATCTGGGAAAGGCCTTAGCTTAAAAGGCCAAGGTCTCCCATTGCACTGAGGTCATCTCCAGTTGTCCTGATACATGTTTTGTCACTGGAATCAGATGGCTCCAGAGGAGAGAGTGAGACTGGTGACTTTGCACAGCCCTGGCTCACTTAAGTCCAATTCACTGCAAGTCATGACATCACCCCAATGTCATGGTCCTCTTTGAGAAGGAAGGACAAACAACAACATTGGATTTGTATCCAAGTCACTGCTGCTAACCAAAAGTGTCCCACCAGGAGACTCTCTCTTATTCTCCCTCTACATTATTTCACTGGTGATCTCAACAGTTCCCACATATTCAATTATTTCTATGTTGATGATTCCACCCCTAACATTTCTGCTAAATTCCTATCTCCAGCTGCCTATTTAATTGGATGTCCCCTAAATATCTTAAACTCAGTATATAAAACTGAATTCATTATTTTTTTCCAAAGCTCTCCCCTCCTCACTTATTATTGTCAGGGGTGCCACCATGCTCCTGGTTATCTAAATTTGAAACCAGGGTTTCATCCTTATATTCAAACTCTTTCAGCCCTCCTATCCAATCTGTTGCCAAGATCTTTTAATTTTACCTTCGTAGGGGCAGCTAGGTGGCACAGTGGATAGAGCACCAGCCCTGGAGTCAGGAATACCTGAGTTCAAATCCGGCCTCAGACCCTTAACACTTACTAGCTGTGTGACCCTGGGCAAGTCACTTAACCCCAATTGCCTCACTAAAAAAACAAATTACCTTTGTAACATCTTTCATATAAAGCCCTTTGTCTATGTGTGTCTTTGCCACCATTCTAACTCAGGCCCTCATTACCCCATAAGTAAACTATTGAAATAGACTTTTGTTTGGTCTCCCTGCCTTATCTTCGCCAGCTCCAGTCCACCCTACCCGCTGCTAAGTTATCTTCCTAAAGCTCAGGTCTGATTTTGTCATCCTCCACAATAAACTCCAATGGCTCCCTCTCATCTCTAGGATCAAAGACAAAATCCTCTTTTTGGCTTTATAAGTCTTTTATAACCTGTGCCACGTATACCTCTCCAAACTTCTTATACCTTACATTTTCTTCTTCTCCCAATCCCACATACACCAAGATCCAATAACACTAAATACTGATCCCCTTGCTGTTCTTCAAACTAGACCTTCCATCTTGCTTGCTTGATTGTTCCCCATGCCTAAAATCTCTCCCTCCTCAGTTTCCCCTCCTGGATTTCCAGTTTCCTCAAATCCCAGCTAAAATTCCCCTTTTCACAGAAAGCCTTTTCTGGTCCCTCTTAATTCTAGTGCTTTCCCTTTATTGATTATCTTGAATTTATCATGTGTATAGTATGCTTGTACATATTTGTTTGCCTATTGTCTCTGTCATTTGACTGTGAGCTCCTTAAGAGCAAGGACTGTCTTTTTCTTCCTTTGTATCCTTCCTGCTTAGTATAGTTATCTGTCACATTCTATATCCCCAATAATTTTTATTGCTTAATTGACTGAGGGAGAAAATGTGGCCTAATCTAATGGCCTCATCATTAGGAAGATTTGAGTTCTTATTCTACTTCTGCCCTATATTAACTCTATGACTATGGACTATCATTAACCCCGGGCAACTCTCTAAATCTACAAACTATAGATGAGTCATAATTTGTCTTGGTGAAGAGAGTTTCTGTATTAGAACAAAAAAAAAAATAGGTCTCCTTTATTTCTAGCTTCTCCCTACTTGTATTAGAATCTCAATGAACCCAGCTAAAACTGCATATGATTTTCTAGCTCCTCCTAGATTCATCTTAGGCAACTGTCTCCTCTTCACAGATTAATGTATATGGTGCCAAAAATTCAAGTCAGTTCAGGTAATTCCATTTTAAAAATAATCAATCAAAAACATTATCTGGCATCTTATGGGCAGAGCCATTCAATTGGCTGTAATGTGCAGTTTTCTAACCCATTGTTTCAGCTTCAGGGAGATCAAGTAATACACACCCCAAATACAACACCATAGGGGTACACAGGACATTCACAGATTGACTTGCCAATAGTAGACCTGGTACAGTTCTAAGCCAGTGACATCATTTATTAGGGAGATAAATGAGAGTAATTAAGCATCATGGCTGTAAGTGGTGAAACTTTTTGGAATTAGTGTGCTATTAAGATGACTGAGTGCCAAGCTCTGCCTAGCTAAGTTATGTTATTTAATCTCCCTCCTCTGTTTGGTGGAGTGACCTCTGGTGGCCCTTCTCAAAGTGTGTGATGTTTCCATAGGTTATATATAACTCTCGGTGTAAAATGGCAGTCGGGCTGATTGATGACCAGTTTATTTTTAAGAGCCATCTTCTGCTAGATTATTTAGTGTTAAGCAGGACAGCTGATAAGCATTACCCTTTACTTCATGTTTGTTAATCTATTCACTTGAATAACCAGCTCAGATACTGATGAATAGTGTCCTTAAGAAGAATAGCAGTTAGCTTTTCTCACATAATATACTGAGGAATGGGCCTGGAATGCTTTTTTTTTTCCTCTGCTGTATATCAGACTTGGGATTTAGTCATTTAATATATGACTGAAATGTTATTAATACAGTTTGTAAAAATTCTCTGTAATATACTTAACAAAATGACTATGTCTGCTATTCTTTAAAAAAATATAGATGTAAGAGAGAAAAAGCCTTGCCTGGCATTGATAAATGCCAATAACAAAATAATAAAAGACCTGGGAGAGAACTACAGAAATAGTTTATTCAGAAGCATTTCCTTCATTCTAATCATGTAAATTTCATGTGGTTTAATAAACAACGACATTTTGCTTTTCCCTTGGGAGCTGATCCATCAATCACCATTGATTTAATCATTCAATAAACATTTTTCTACTTTGGGCAATTCCTAGTGTATCAATGACCCTCATTCTCAGAGATATATCAGAGATATACCAGCAAAAAGCAAGTTCTAGTATGTTCTACCAAATTGAAAGCCCTTAGTATATGGGCCAATTCAGCTATTGTATTCCTGTAGTCTGAGAACCATCTAGCCCAGCTAAATTTGGAATATCACCAGAAAGTTAGCTACCAGATAATGTTTTTATTGGGTTGTTGTTGTTGTTGTTTTTAAGGGTGGTGGTGAAATGTAAAAGGGCACAGAATCTCATCAGCCTGTCTAAGAAATGAAGGGGCTGATATTTTGTCTGTGGAGAATATATGTACATGAATGAAATCATAGATCTTTTAATCTCTGAAATATGCATAAGATAAGCATATATTAAACCCCAGTATTCCATTATAGATGGTCCTACATAAATGATAAGACATGATCCTTCTACTCGGGGTTCTCATAATCTGGCTTTAATTGCTTTTATTAAACCTTTTCTTCTTCTGCCCACAGGTAACATGTACTATACATGTGGCATTCCTTCTGTGGCTACTTTCTCAAATTTATAAGCACTGGCAAGTTGAATCCCTAACTCTGCAAAGTTAGAGTTGTTTCTAATATAATTTCTCATAAACCCTCACTGGTGTGATCCCCAATGAATATTAATTATCCAGTTTACTAAAGTGGTATAATAAAAATAGTTGGTACAAAACATCTACCCTAAGTTGGAACACACTCTCCTGTAAGTTAAAAGTCAAGAAAAAGACTGGAACAATGAGCATACAACAAAAAATAACCTGACCAAAGAAAGGTGACAGAGAATATTAAAACACAAACTTAAAAGATGACAACAGGGGGCAGCTAGGTGGCACAGTGGATAGAGCACCGGCCCTGGATTCAGGATGACCTGGGTTCAAATCCTGCCTCAGACACTTAACACTTACTAGCTGTGTGACCCTGGGCAAGTCACTTAACCCCCACTGCCCAGAAAAAAAAAGATGACAACCGTGTCAAACACTTGCATACAAAGCTGCAAAGTAAAATGTGAATTGGTCTCAGATCCAAAAAAAGAATTCCTGGAAGAGCTCACAAAAGTGTTTTGTTTTGTTTTGTTTTTTAATTCAACCAAGAAAGATAGAGGAAAAAATTGGAAATTAAATTATAGTAATGCAAGAAAATCATGAAAAGGAATCAACAGCTTGCTAAAGAAGGCACACACAAAAATTATAGGAAATAATACCTTAAAAAGAAAATTGGCCAAATGGAAAAAGATGCCCAAAAAATCCACTGAAGAAAATAGGGTGGTTTTTTTTATTAGAATTAACCAAATGGAAGCTAATTATTCCATGAGACATCAAGAAACACCAAAACATGGAGCTGTGAACTGATCCAACCATTCTGGAGAGCAATTTGGAATTATGCCCAAAGGGCGATAAAGCTGTGCATACCCTTTGACCCAGAAATTCCACTTTTAGGTCTTTTTCCCAAAGAAATCATGGAAGGGGGAAAGGGACCCACATGTACAAAAATATTTATAGCTGCTCTTTACGTGGTAGCAAGGAATTGGAAGTTGAGGGGGTGCTCATCAATTGGGGAATGGCTGGACAAGTTGTGGTATATGAATACAATGGAATACTATTGTGCTATAAGAAATGATGAGCAGGAGGAGTTCAGAGAAACCTGGAGGGTCTTACATGAGCTGATGATGAGTGAGATGAGCAGAACCAGAAGAACATTGTACACAGTATCATCAACATTGAGTGTTGACCTACTGTGATGGACTATATTCTTCTCACCAATGCAATGGTACAGAAGAGTTCCAGGGAACTCATGATAGAAGAGGATCTCCAAATCCAAAAACAAAACAAAACTGTGGAGTATAGATGCTGATTGAACCATACTATTTCTTTTGTTTTGGGTGCTGTTGTGTTTTTTTTTTTCTATTTTGAGGTTTTGCATCACTGCTCTGATTTTTTTCTCTTATAACAGGATTAATGCAGACATAGGATTAATGTTATTATGTGTATATATATATGTGTGTGTATATATATGTATATCTATATGGATATGGATATGATATATAGATATATAGATATAACCTATATCAGATTACCTGCTGTCTAGGGGAGGGGGGGAGGGAGGGGAGGGAGGGAGAAAAATCTGAAATTGTAAAGCTTGTATAAACAAAAGTTGAGAACTATCTTTACATGTAACAGAAAAAAAATACCTTATATGTAAAAAAAGAAAGAACTGATAAAAAAAAAAGAAACACCAAAACAAAATCAAAAGAATGAAACATGAACTATCTCACTGGAAAAACAACTGACTTGGAAAATAGTTTGAGAGATTAATTTAAGAATTACTGGACTGCCTGAAAGCCACTATCAAAAAAGAGTCCAAACATCATATTTCAAGAAAATATCAAGGAAAATTGCCCTGATATCCTAGAAACAGAGAATAAAATAGAAATGGAAGGAATCCACTGATCCCACACTGAAAGGAATCCAAAATGGAAAAAAAAAACCCTCCCAGGAGTATTATAGCCAAATTCCAGAGCTCCCTGGTCAAGAAAAAAAATATTGCAAGCTGTTGGAAAGAAACAACCCCCAGGGTTGTGATTAGGATAAAATAAGGTAATTGTCTTAAAGCATTTTGAAGACCTTAAAGTTCTATATAAACACTATTATTATTATGACTATTCTATGATACATATGGAAAAACCTTGTAGTTGCAGATGCTCAGTTGTGCCTTAATAACACAGTAAAGAGTGCTTTTATTAATCAGGAAATGTTGTATCATTTTAATCTATATCATTATTATCATTGTTAATTTGATAGTTTTTTACAAGCTGTTATTTTATTAGTACAGTGTATATCATTGTTCAAACTTCCCTCCATGGGGCAGCTAGGTGGCACAGTGCATAAAGCACTGGCCCTGGATTCAGGAAGACTTGAGTTCAAATATAGTCTCAGACACTTGACACTTCCTAGCTCTGTAACCCTGGGCATGTCACTTAACCCTCATTGCCCTGCAAAAAACCAACCAAACAAAAAACCTTCCCTCAATACTTTGCCCAGTCTGATTTTCACCCAATTACTTTCCACAAAGGATGTACCAAATGTTTTGGAGGTCTTGCTATGCTAATTTAACTTCCTGATGGTACCAATGATACTTGGATTTTATGTCTTGTCTTTAATTCTTATTATGTGCCAGCTTTCTCTTGCGGCCATCCTTGGCCTTAATAATGAATGAACTTTATGATATTTCTCAAAAGCAAGTTAACTTTGGTACTATGATTCAGTTTATTTACACCAGCTATGTAGATTTCCATTGACCTCTGAATCACTATAATTATAATACTGCTAAGATTGTGATGTTCTGGAACCACAGTTTCATCAGTGGTATTTTTTAATTGAAGACATGAGTCAACTGTTTAGTGTCATTGAAGAAAGGGTTCAAATTCCTAATGCCATCCAAGTCAGTATCTTACCCCACAATCAACTATTGCCCGAGCTCATTGTCCATGTGCAGCATTTTAAAAAGATATGCATGTCCTTGCTCATGCAAATGCTCACACACTCAACACAAACACATGTGCATGTATGCACATACACACATAGAGGCTAATTAAATGGATTGTACATTCAGCTGCTTGTAACGATCTCAGCAAGTACATTTTTTCCCATCCACTTTATATTCTAGCATGGATAGTTAAACCAGTCTCTCAAATAATTACTCATTTGGTGAGGAGACTGTAAAATTCTGGGACTCAATAAAGTTAGTACAATTTTGTGTAGTGATAAGAACATTTCAAGTACCTCACCACTGATAGGAAATTTTATTCTTTGGATTCTGTCTAGGATTGATATAATAGGAAAGGTTATTAGGACAAAGACCTCTTGGACCTTGGGGGTTTGGATTGGGATATGATTAGGATGTTTACTCCTAATGAGAACAGAAAGGATGTCCTTTTAATGGGAAGGGTGTTGAATAAAGATAACAGGGAAAACTAGTTTATTTCTCTATGAATTCTTTATTGGCATGGAAACAATCTTAATGAATATATAGATAGGTGAGAGTCATTAGTTGGCCAAAAATTCTACTTTTTTTAAGTGAACTTGATCTTAAGGTCAAGAGAATGTAAATTACCCAAAAGCTTAAAGAAAACCTTAGTTACTGCAAAGCTACTTTGTCATTTTGGCACTGTAAACAAAGGAAGGAGTACAAATCCCTTTGCCTGGAATTAAAATTCTTCCCGTAAACTATCTTCAGTCTCTCTTTTTAACCTTATCACATGGTAGTATATCATGCCTCATACTCTTTCCTTTTCACACAATTGACATTCAAGTCAACTCACTCTTCAACATACTCATCTTTGTTTATCCTGCCTCCTTGAATTTGGTCTCCTTGTCCCTTATGCCTAAAACCTTTTAGCACAACACAAGTTTTGGAATTTTTGAAAGGGCTTGAGTATGGTCTAGTGTCAGATAGTGGTTGCCATTAAAGGACCAATCAAAGTTTCATCAGATTTGTTTTAAAATTGATCACAGGGTGGTGAATTTTTTCAAACACAGTAACTCTTAAAGACCACTTATCAAACTGTACATCTTCAGTTTCTATCCAAGATACACACACACACACACACACACACACACACACACACACCCTGATAGGATCAGCTCTATCAGCTCTCCATGTTTCACTTTATATCATAGTCCAAACAATAGGCATTCTTTATCTAATTGGGTTTTCCTATGTAGATAAAAATGAGGAACTCTTTTGAGTGTCTGTCACTAATCTAGGAGTTTCTGCAATGTTTCAAAGTTTAATTCAATGTCATTTGCAAAGAGGAAAATCTGGAAAACCTCCACATTTATAAGAAACCCCTTTTCCATTTTGACTTCATATGCACTAGGAACTTAATTTTTTTTTAACTGAATTGTACTTGACCATCACCCACTTATCCCCTGGCCCTTGTGTTTACTGGCTGGACAGAATGGCAACACTTTTCATATCTCTCTGAAGCAATAGGCCTGTTAGCCAATTTTATTGAATGGGAGGATACTTTTTCAATAATAGATAGGAACACAAATGTTCACATCTTTTGTCAAAGTAACTTAGCATTAAACTTTTCATGCTGTTAATTTATAAATGATGAACCTTTGTGGGGTTCACTCTGGGGGAAGCCTTAAGGACAACACAGTAGAAAACTAAATTTTGTTTTTTTATTTATTTTCATAAATGCAGAGGTCAAAATAAGGTTTTTAAAATAAGGAAAGGGAGAATATTATGTCAAACAGAGACAACATTTAAAATAGACTTCAAATGCTATATATCTCTCCTTATGAATTGCTTCCCAGGGGCAGCTAGGTGGTGCAGTGGATAAAGAACCTGCCCTGGATTCAGAAGGACCTGAGTTCAAATGCAGCCTCAGACACTTGAGACTTACTACCTGTGTGACTTTGGGCAAGTCACTTAGCCCTCATTGCCCTGCCAAAAAAAAAAATATTGCTTCCCACTCATCCCTCTAACCATTATGCCTGACACCCCCAGGTTCAAATATAATTCTCTCTCTCTCTCTCTCTCTCTCTCTCTCTCTCTCTCTCTCTCTCTCTCTCTCTCTCTCTCTCTCTCCCTCTCTCTGTCTGTCTGTCTCCAACCATACTATCCAAAACCTGCAAGAACTATCACATGGTATATCTAGTGAATTGAGCAGATTTTTCACTCAATAGGAAACACCAGTGAGATATGAAAATAACAAAAAAGGCTAACATTATATTAGGTTGATAGACTATACCATCCAGATTGAGGAAAGATTAAAGTTCTGTTGCATTCTGCTCAGTTAAATCACTCCTGGCATATTGCATTCAATCCAGGCTTCACATCTGCCAGTTTGGTCCAAAATTTCAAGGGGAAAAAAAGATCAAGCCACAAATTGATTTAATTTAACTACAAGGTTTATTGATAGTATACAAACCTTTCTATTAGGAGAACAGTATAAGTATATATGTGTTCAATCTACCATAAAAGGTTGGTTCTATTTCATAGGGAAGAAGTCCCTACATGAGAGTCTCAAGAAAGTCAGCCTTGCCCAGAATTCTTAAGAGTAGCACTGTTTTATACTCAAGATGCCAAAGGGTCTGTGCTCTTTTACAAACACACAAATCTCAGGTAATCAGACCTCTCCCTCCCTCCTCCCTACAACCCTGTGCTCCCACCCACCCCACTCACCCACTTTTGAGTACACTATTCATGAATAAACCAAATGTAGATTAGCATGGCGTCTGGTAGACTTGTTCTGCTTTCAGTGGCTGCATTTATGGACTGAGTCATAATTATTTTTATATAGATGTCACTCCTTCATCCTCTAATTAGTCTATATGATCACATTTTAAGAAGGACATTGACAAACTGGGTTTGGTCCAGAAAAATGATCACGCTCTAAGGATTGATTGAATAAACTGAAAATGTTTAGCCTAGTAGAGAAGACAGGAGAAATGTGTGCACTGTCTTCCAGCTCTATTAGCTATCCTACTCACCAGACAATAAACATTCTTAATCTAATTGATTTTTCTTATGTAGATAAATAGAATGAACTCTTTTGAGGGTCTATGTATCTAATTTAGGAGGTTCTGCAATATTTCAAAGTTTAATGCAAACAATGTCATTTGCACAGAGGAAAAACTGGAAAACTTCCACATTTATAGGAAATCCCTTTTCCATTTGGACTTCATAGTGTACTGGGAACTTGATAAATAGATACATAGTACATAGAAACAGAGATACAGGCATAGATATAGATAGATACATATATAGAGTAAATGGGTTGTAATTTCAAAGGGAACACACCAAAAGCAGAGGCACTAGGAAAGGTCTCCTGTACAAGATAAGCTCTGAGCTAAATCCAGGAGGTGAAGGTGAGGAGAAGCATGCAGAAACTTGATGTCATAAAAGCATTATACAATTCATTATACCATTTCCTAACAACCATTTTGCCTGCTCTGCTCCTTTCGAACTCTGGGACCAAATCACCTTACATAGTTAGTGTCTGTCCAAGACACACACACACACACACACACACACACACACACACACACACACACACACACATACACACACACACTTATTCTGATGCAGCCAGCTCTACCAGCTGGT
Source organism: Dromiciops gliroides (assembly GCF_019393635.1). Taxonomy (NCBI): domain Eukaryota; kingdom Metazoa; phylum Chordata; class Mammalia; order Microbiotheria; family Microbiotheriidae; genus Dromiciops; species Dromiciops gliroides. Next base: position 275,692,570 of record NC_057861.1, read on the forward strand.
TCTATTAGGCTATAAACTCCTGGAGGGCTAGTACCGTTTTTACCTTACTTTTTATTCACAAAGCTTAGCAGAATGCCTGGCATATTTTAAGCACTTAATAAATGCTGATTAACTGGTTGTTTGACTGATTCACACAAAGAGCTATCTCGTGGTCATAGGTCTTTTGGTTTGGCTTCAAAGGACAGAGTTAGGAGCAATAGGTGGAAGTTGCAGAAAGACATATTCTGGTTCAAGGTAAGGGGGGAAAAGCCCTGCTTATTAAACTTATTCAAAAGATAAATGAATTGCTGCAGGAGGTAGGTGGCTTCCCTTCCTTCAAAATCCTTGAACAGATGCTAGTTGACCACTGACCGCATGTATTGTGGACAGGCTTCCTGTCCCAGTATGGGTAGGGCTAGCTACATAATCCCGGAGGCACCTCTGGTTATGTGATATGGTTGTGTGTCAAGCATATAATAATAATAGGGGAAAAAACTTTATAAGAAGGTCCAAGTGCTTACTCATGCTGAATATGTTGGCTGCATGTTCTATTCTGCTTTTCCAAAATAACTTCATTTTAGAAATGTTGAAAGGAAAGCTTTTTAAGGCCTATTTTAGACACTGAAATCCAATCATTCTCGTTGTTAGCTAAATGTACAAGCCTGTAGGAGGATTTTTTAAAGTACATTCTCATGCCTGATTATGGAGTGAGAGAAACTGACAAAAGGATATGTTTAGGAAAGGATAGAAGGGAAATGCCAGCATACAATTGGGAGGGAGAGAGATCACAAGTGTGTAAATGTTTTGCCACAACATTAATTCTGCTGCCTTATAAGATGATAATCAGTGCCAAGGTTAACCCCTGCTTGAACTCTTAAATTTTGTGCTATGTCAGAGGACAAGTCCAAGGAGAGACAGTTTTTTTTTTCCTCAAGCTACCCTTGGTGACCACTAATATGCCTTAGGAGGATGTTTTTCACTTGAAATAAAACTAAATGAACCTTTCAAGGAATAACAATAAAAAGAGTCAGCTGGGTTCTAAGAATCACAATACTTTGACCATCTCCAAATACTAACTTAACTCTTCATATTCTTAACATGAGGTGTTTGTCCAATGACCACAAATGGAGCAAATGAACCATATTCATTGTTGGTGTTCTCATTATAGATGAAACCAGAGGGCATAAATAGGTGGCAGGTAAGGAAGAATGGATCATTTTATATAGGAGGATAAATAAAAGAATAGACTACATTGCTTTTATAATGTGCCCCAAAGACAATAAGAAACTCAGAAGCATGCATAAAATGTGGGCTGAATGGGTTGGTCATTGTGTGAAGGAATTACAACTTATGTAACAACAACTAGTCCCAAAAATTTCTAAGTCCAATGGAGAACAGAAAGAGCAAAGTCTCTAAGCTGTAGAAAATAGGTTTATTAAGAGAGGGCCTGTCTCACAATAAAGCCGGTCTGTGGCAAGAGTAAGCTTGTAAAGACCCCGAGCAGAGCCAGAGCCATTTATACCCCTACAAGGCTTAAAAGTATTTATACACTACTATTTTTAGACAAACCCCTCCTACTGTATAATATAAATGACACAGAAAAGAGAAATTGAGACATAGCTGTCATGATCAAGGTCGTGTACATGGTTCATGAGGACGGGGATATAGGCAACGTTATGCTCGGCAGACATCCAATTCGGGTATTGGGTCAAGTTTGTAACCCAAAAGGGGTTATGTTTAGGGTTCTTAATGCTGATTGGCTCCTTCAGCTTAGAAGATACTATTTTTAATGTTGTGGTTAACCACAATGCACCTTGGTTGAACATGTAACCATGATGTAGAGGGACATCAGTTATGAGACACATTTACAAGAAAGTAACTAATGAATATTTAGAATACATCAAGAACAAGTTACATAATATCTATGCTTTGTGCTGTGATTGCTATTGCAACTAAATTAGTTATATCTAAGGGTTAGGGAAAATCTCACTCACAAACTCTTTAGTAAAGATAAAGGGCTAGAGACAGTTCATAAAAACCCAGTAAGATTCTACAAACCAGTTCAAAATATACCTTTATGTCCAGTTGCTCCACTAAGAAAGTGCCTTGGAAAGAGTGACAGAAACTATGGTTTGGGATAAAGATAATAAATAAACTAATAACTAATCTAAAAATATACATCTGTATATCACAAATACTTTTGTTGGTGAGGCAATTGGAGTTAAATGACTTGCCTAGGGTCACACAGCTAGTAAGTGTTAAGTGTCTGAGGCCAGATTTGAACTCAGGTCCTCCTGAATCCAGGGTTGGTGCTCTATCTATCCACTGCACCACCTAGCTGCTCCACAAATACTTTTTTAAATAAGATACTTGGAAAGGATGTAAAGAGTACCTAACATAACCAAATAAATAGAGGGTGTTTTAGCCTAGAAATGACTGATCACAGAATTGGAAGAGATCTCAAAGGACATTTAGTTCTATCTATACCTCTACAAAAATTGCCTCTATGAGATCTCCTTAAATTGGTCATCTAACCTTCACTTGAAAACCTTGTGTGAAAGGGGAGTCGCTGCCTCCAGAAGGAAAACAGTACATAAGAGTCATGGTTGTTAGAAAGTTTTCCCTAAGACCAAGCCCAAATGCGCATTTCTGAAATTCCACCATTGACCTTGAGTTCTGTTGCTCAGGAGTCAAGCCAACAAGTCTAATCCCTTTCCTATGTAACAATCTTTCAAATACTTCTAGACAGTTGTCATTCTCTGTTCTTCCGAAGGCTTCTCTTTCCCAGCCAAACATATCCAGTTCCTTTAAAGAGTCCTTGTGGCATGAACTCATAAAGTCTGTGAACATTTTGCTTGCCTTTCTCTGGATGCTATTGAGCTTATGAATATTATTCCTAAAATGTGACTCTCAGACATGAACACAATACTCCAGATGAAACTAGGCTAGAACCAAGTGCAGTAGGGCTATTTACCAGTTGTTTTCTGGCAATTTCACCTCTCATTGTCACAATCTAAGATTACATAGACATTTTTTTTGACTGGTATGTTGCACTATTGACTTCCTAAGATTGAAATCCATAAAAATTTTGGATGGTTTTAGACAAATAGCTGTTTATGCCTCTGCTATTTTGTACTAATCAAACTGATTTTTTTAACCCAATATAGAATTTTACCTTTATCGCTATCAAATTTAATTTAACCAGACTTTTGGGCAATTAGCAACTGCATGCCTCCTGACTCTGTCCTTCAATATTGGTTATGTATGCAGTACTATATAGTACAATAAACATTTCTCAATGGTCTATTTTGTGTCAGACACTTGCCTAAGTGCTAGTGATACAAAAAAGAAGCAAAAGTCTCAAGGAGCTTTTATTTTCCCTTCAAGGAGCTCACATTCTACTTGAGAAGCAAAAACACAAACATATATAATACAAATGGAAAATAATTAAAAGCGGGAAAGCACTAGAATTAACAGAGGTTAAGGAAGGCTTCTTGCAGAAGATTGGGACTTAAAGGAAGTCAGGAAGGTGAGTAGTCACAGTAGAGGAAGGATAGCATTTTAGGTATGGGGAACAGCCAGAGAAAATGCCTGGAGCTGAGATGAGTGTTGTTTGTGGAATAGCCAGGAGGCCAGTGTTAGCAGATGAAAGATTACCTGTTGGGGAATAAGTTGTAAGAAGACTAGAGAGGTAGGAGCGGGCTGGGCTATGAGCTGAGGTTGATGTCATTTGAAAATTTGAGTAGCTTTCCATCCATGTCCTCATTTGAGTCATTGGGGAAAATATTAAACAGAATGGGACAAAGCACAGTTCCCTGTGATACTTTTTTTTTTTTTTGTGGGGCAATGGGGGTTAAGTGACTTGCCCAGGGTCACATAGCTAGTAAGTGTCAAGGCTGGATTTGAACTCAGGTACTCCTGAATCCAAGGCTGGTGCTTTATCCACTGTGCCACCTAGCCGCCCCCTACCTGTGATACTTTTAAAAAGAACTCTGTCAAACTGACATCTAGTCATCATTATATTTGGTCCAGTCATTCATCCAATTTCAAATCTACCTAGCAGTGAAATTTCTAGCTCACATCATTCCTTCCTGTCCACAAGGATAACAGGAGAGACTTTGTCAAATACTTTGCTGAAATCAAGAAAACTAAAGCTTTCTCTAGATCTATTAGTTTAGTAACACTCTCCCCCCCAAAAAAAAAGCTTAGTATGGCATGATGTGGTCTTGATGAAGTCAGCCTGATTACTTCCTTTTTTAGTTGTTCAATAGTAATCGCCTTAAAAATTTGTTTTAGAATTTTGCCACAATTTTGCTCAGTTCACTGACCTACAATTTACAGGTGCCACTCCCAGTTTTTGAAAATCGGGACATTTGCCAATCAGCCATTTTTGTCCTGGCTTTTTCAGGCTAAGGACAATTCTGTTTTGGAGAGAAAACAAAAACAAGAATTAAATAGTAATACACTATCACAATTCCATCTACCATAAGCAATGGTTGTATTTATTCTTTTCCCCAATGTAGGTTAAAAATTAAGAAATAAAAATAATAACATTGTTACCATTAATTACTAGTTTTAGCTCATTTTGACCTTTATTACTTCAGATATTATTTGAATTGGTAAAAGTCCAAATGAGTTGAAGCTAGCAATGAATGCTAAGGATTTTGTTGTTGCTGCTGTTGCTGTTTTTATTCCTTAATTATTTTTAAGCTACTCTGGGGAAAATATTAAATAAAACTATTGCTTATGGTAGATGGGATTATGATAATAAATAATAATAGTCAATTATTTGCCCTTGCTTGCATATTTTATACATGTATTTTTTAAACATCTAAGTTGGTCAATGAGTTCTTGGAACATCCATGTCCATCCCTTTAGACATATCCCTATTTTTTTTCCCCTCAATCAGTCAATAAACATTTATTTTGTACCAAGAACTGTGTTAAGTACTGGGTATACAAATGGGAAAAGAAAATATATAAATTCTATAAGACGTGGATAAATAGGTAGGTAGGTGGGTAGGTAGGTATGTAGGTGGGTGGTTGTGTGGGTGGGTGGGTAGATAGATAGATAGATAGATAGATAGATAGATAGATAGATAGATAGATAGATAGGTAGATAGAGAGATAAAGAGATACATATATACATACACATGCATACATATATAGACAAAGAAGGACATAGATATAAATATAGATACATATACATTTACAGAGTAAATGGGAAGTAATTTCAAAAGGAAGACACTAGAAGTAGGGGCACTAGGCAAAGGTTTTCTGCAGAAGGTAAGACCTGAGCTATATCTTTTTATTATTTTATTTATTTTTCCAGGACAATGAGGGTTATGATTTGCCCAGGGTCACAGAGCTGGTAAGTGTCAAATGTCTGAGGTAAAATTTGAACTCAGGCACTCATGTATTCAAGGCTGGTGCTTTATCCACTATGCCACCTAGCTGCCACCCATCTGAGCTAAATCTTGAAGGAAGCCAGAAGGAGATAGTGAGAAAAGAAAGCATTCCAGACCTAGAGAATAGCTGTGACCCGGCACAAAGTTGGGGAATGAAAAGTCTATTGATGGAGCAGTAAAGAGTTCAATGTCAGTAGATTGTAGAGTATATGTAGGAGAGCAAAGACTAAAACCACTGGATCTGCAGGAAGGGACTATTTGGGGAAGGGCTTTAAAAGTCAAATAAAGTTGATTAAAGTTAATTGTTCAGAATTTCATTCTGGAGAGCTTCCCTTCCATTCTGGGCTGATTTTCTCTGTAATATCATATCTTAGTATAGAAGCTCCCACTTAGTCTTTGTTTGGAATTGTGAAATCTCTCCTGTCCAAGTCCAGTGTTTATGTCATCTTGTGTTTCATCTCTTCTTTGATCATGCATTGTTAGAATTGTCATTTTCCTTGGGATTTTCCCATTATTTCCACTTCCAGAACCAGTTCCTCTTTATCAAGTCACTCAAAACCAGTGGGCATTGTTTGAATTGTCCAAAGATTCTATTATAAAGAAACAAAATATAACACTGTAGCACAGTTTCACTTTCCTTGGGCAAGAAAGGTCATTATCTATGTATAGTGCATATCACTTGACACAAAAACAGGAAATATTTAGTAAAATTAATCCAATTCAGACTGTGAGTTCCAGAATATCAGGGCCCTTCATTGCTTCCTCCAAACTTTTAAAGATTAAATTATTAATAAGGCAATATAAGAAAGTATTAGCTACTCTATTTTTGGTAAAGTAAACCCTCCAGGAGATAGATGTCTAGATAATTGAAATAACCCATCACTGTTGGAAGCCAAGGTTATGATCTCTTTCCCAACATCTCAAATATTCTCCTTTTGTCCAGATGGTTAGTAGATTACACCTTTGTCAATATCACCATTTTTTCTGTCTCAACTGATCTCTATCACGCAACTGTGAAAATAATTATTAACATTGGATTTATTGGGGGACCCAGGGATCAGTTTCTCAGTGCTTTCTCCCCACCCCCCCACTCCAGAAAGTCCAGTTCTTGAGACACTTCGTATCTCCTCTGGGACAAATCCAAGGGAACAAAAAAAATAAAAAAAATTAAAAATGGAGATAGACTCTTTAATTTAGCTCAGTGAAGGACTGATGGGATCAAACCACACTGAAATAATAGACTTTGCCTTAAGCAACTTGAGCAAGGGTTTTTTTCCTGAGGTCATCTGTAGAGTTCATTTTAATGTGGACTACCTTCACATCATGTCAACCAATGGAATTGAATGATGCTAACCAATTAGCTTTGATCAATGTATAATGATCCACCTCTATTAAAAGAGGATAAAAATTCTGGGAAGAGGGGCAGCTAGGTGGTGCAGTGGATAGAGCACCGGCCCTGGAGTCAGGAGGACCTGAGTTCAAATCCAGCCTCAGATACTTAACACTTACTAGCTGCGTGACCCTGGGCAAGTCACTTAACCCCAATTGCCTCACCAAAAAAAAAAAAAAAATTCTGGGAAGAAGCCAGGAGTTCTCTTGGCTTCTAGTTCTTCTGTGTCTTTGAATGCTTTTTCTCCTGCTTGTGCTAACTGCCATGCTGATGCTCTCTTCCTGCTTTCCACAAGCCCGAGACCATGAGAAGTTAGGGAGACACATGGTCAATTCTTTACTGTTATATAATATTAACAAAATAATAATATGGGTACCCCATACTAGTATCTATAGCAATAGTAATTACTTTAAAAATGACAACCCAACTCTGAAGCCTAGGTTTTTTTCATAATGCCTTTACCTCTACCTCATCTTTTATCTATTATATTCTCTTTAAATAAGGTCTTTTGATTATCATATTATAATTATTTTTCTTATCCTACCAATTCTATGAGCTACCTATGAGGTCAAATTACAGGTTTCTTTCTTAGATTTTATTTTCTATGAATGAATAGGCATATTTACTGATATATATATATATATATATATATATATATATATATATTATTGGTATTTCTTATCTTTATATAACCTAAATTTTTCCCTTGATTATTGCAATTTTTCTTCCTATATTACAGTTGTTACTCTCTATGGCATCTCATTTGGGTCATTTCTATTTTTTAAGCAATAGTACAGAAATCTAAATCCTGTTCTTAAATACCAGCTTCTTAACCAGGGATCCACTTCCCACAGCTGCCTTTCTCCTTTGAAAACCTCACATGCAAATGGCAGCAGTGATTAAAACATCACTTGTGTTGTTAAAGTCTTTAGTTTTTTCTTCAGACTTTGTAATTCTGGTCAGGCTTTCTAGGTTTTCTCCAGTAATACCATTTGTTCCCATAAGAATCATTCACCCAATGATACTATTGGTCTTCAATTTTAACAAGTATAAGGAGTCTCACAATCACTACTCTATAAATTTCCCAATTCATGGCAGATAAAAATAATAGCTTCAGGGGCAGCTACATGGTTCAGTGAATAAAGCACTGGCTCTGAATTCAGGAGGACCTGAGTTCAACTCTGATCTCAAACACTTGACACTTACTAGCTGTGTGAACCTGGGCAAGTCACTTAACCCTCAATGCCCTGGAAAAGAAAAAAGCAAACAAAACAAAAACAAGCAAACAAACAAAAAAACCAACTTTCTTTGTTAACCCTTGACACAGAGTCACCAGACATGATTATTCACTTATTCTCTTTTGACTATTTATGAGGGTACCTGTAGATCAAAAACTCCAAGGAGTGCAAATAGCAGCTTTCTCTTTCAAGGGTCCAACTTGCCCCTAAACTCTGAAAATTCAGGAGTTTTTCCCACTTTGGTTTACATATCAAGACTACCTGTGTAAAATAAGGAATTTGGTTGGATCCCTTCTTTTGTTACATTCTTTAAAAACAAACAAACATGTAATGTTAGAATTAAATATTCTTTGGATTTTTGACAGAATTCACTTGTGAACCTCTCTGACCCTGAAGTATTTTTCCCTTTGAAAGTTCATTTGTGACTTTTTTCAATTTCTATCTCAGAAGTTGAGATGTTTAAATTCTCTATTTCTTGTTTAGTTCATTTGTATATTTTATATTTTTGTAATCATTCATTTATTTCACTTAAGTTATTGGTTTTGTTTGCATATAGTTTGGCAAAGTCATTTCTAATATTATACTTGATTTCTTCTTGATTTGTTTTCTTTTTCCTTTTTTTGGGGGGGGGTCAGGGCAATGAGGGTTAAGTGACTTGTCCAGGGTCACACAGCTAGTAAGTGTCAAGTATGTGAGTCTGGATTGGAACTCAGGTCCTCCTGAATTCAAGGCTGGTGCTTTATCCACTATACCACTCTTTTTTCATTTTCCATAGTCATAATTTGGTTTCCCTCCTTCTTAATTAAATCAGTTAATGGTTTTTCTGTGTTATTTTGTTTGTTTGTTTTCAAAAAATCACTTCCAAGTATTCTTCTTTTGAAACACTAGAAAACATAATTAAATGTACTTTTCTTTAAGGTGATAAATTGCATATATCTAAAACCGAGAACTAACATTATCTATTTAGGAGATAAAAAATGTTTTCCATTATATTTGGGAGTGAAATAAGGATATCCATTGTTACCACTTCTATTTGATATAGTACTAGACATATTGGCTATAGCAATATGATTAGAAAAAGGAAATGAAAGAATAATCATAGAGGAAAAAGAAACAAAATTATCACTTTTTTCAAATGATATAGTAGTATATACAATGAACCCTTAAGAGCTAGCCAGAAAAGTTATTAAAACAATAACTAAAGTTATTGTTCTAGGACATAAAATAAATCCACACAAATCATTGGCATTTCTACAGAATTCCAATAAAACCCAGCAGAAAGAGATGGAAAGAGAAATTCATTTAATATTTTAGAATGTATGTATGCATATATTTGCTTGTGAATCTGCCCAAATCTACATAAATGCAATATAAACAACTTTTTACAGAAATAATCGTATCTAGATAATTTGAAAAATAGTAATTGCTCATAGATAGGATGAATGAAGTAGAATCAAGACAATTTGTTATAACATTAATGTTATAAATGTGAATGACTCTGAGAAATTTTCTAAAATGATGAAGAATGAAATGAACAGAACCAAGAGAAAAATGTCTATAATAATATCACTGTAAAAACAGCTGTCAAAGCTGTAAGAACTATGATCAATACAGTGGCACCCCATGATTCCAGAGGATTAATTATAAAACACATGCTATCCATAACAGAGTGTTGATGAATTTAGGGTTGTGTAATAAGAAGAAAATATTTGTATTTGCAGCCACTGAGGGAATTGGTTTCCTTGACTTGACAAAATTTCCCCTATTTTAAATTCATTAACCAACAAACACCTCTATCCAAAATGTAAATTAAATGCTTTACATCTATGTTTCTATGCATTTATCAACATAAAGAGCCAGGACCTATGATTTCTTTGGCAAAAGAAACCCGAGGTGAGAAAACTCCTTTGATCAATACAGGTGAGTAACTTCTCTGAATCTTAGAGTCATAAAGAGTAGCCTAGAACACTGAGGTTATAAGTGTCTTTCCAGGGTCACACTTGTGGACCCAGGTCTCCCTGATTCCAAGGCCTTTCATGTGTTTGTCTCCATGTATCTTAATATGCTTACCTTTAAATGGAAAGACCTGCTGGACAAAATAGCATTTCCACAGTTGAGCAGTGCTTTAGAGAGGGTGATACTGATGAAGAAAATGTAAATCAGTATTTTTGGTGGGGCCTTTTGAAATAGGACACCTGAGCTGGTGCATTTGTCTGCTTAATTTCTTATGAGGTGACACAGCTACATTTGCTCTTTCCTGACAGAAAAGACCCATGCATTTTCAAGTGTGACTCCAAACTGAGATTGAGGGCCTTTCCTACCTCCAAGGCTAAACAATTTCCATTTCTATTTCACCTCTATGTCACCTTCTTATGCTTTGATGTAATGCAGCAGAGTGACTGCTCCTATTTAATTAAGCAGGAATCTGGATTAACTCCAGCTGTGGGCCATGTAATCAGTCCTTGTGTGTGTGTACATGGGCAAAAGGGGTGTTATCTGTGCCCCATAGATCATTTCTACATGAAAATCTGTCCTGACTCAAACCCATCCAACATGCTTCAGAAGGTGGCTTTTTTTTTCTTTCTCCTGAATTAATCCACCACCACCACCACCACCACCACCATCACCACCACCACCACCACCATTATGAACAGGAACAAAAAACCTGAAACAGCTTGACTTGTCCTCTTACAGTAAGTACTTTTTAAATGAAAAGAAGCCCTGCCTGTTGATATTTTAATCTAGAATTTAATTGTGTTGCCATCATAAGCACTGTAAGATGGATTTTGCTGTTTAATACATTTTTTTTCATGTGCATCACTCCAGATGGGTGAGATTTGATTCTTTGGGACATATTGCACAGATTTTTAGAAGCAGATTTTTATTCCAAAGCGGCTTCATCTTTCTTCCAAAAGGAGGAACCATCATCTTTATTATTTGTTGATGTGTTTACCCATAAAACTCCTCCTTTTAATAGAGGAGTCTGTTGTATCTAGGGTCTGGTATCAATGTAAGATAAAGGCCAACAACAAAGGCTGAGTGGAGGCCATTGCCTGCTCTCTTACTAGTGCCCATAAGCAATATAAATATCATTTGTGTGTGGTGTGCTGATAAAGATGAATAAATATAGCACTTGGGAACTTTTCAGAAGGAAGAGTAGGTAAATGTTCCATTGTTATTTATAGCTTGGAGAATGGGTTGAATCCATAGGAGTCCTCATTGTTTTAAGCCAGGGTATAGGTTTCCAATTGCTAGTATCTGTAGGGGGTGGGGAAAGAGGAGAGGATTCCAAAGCCCCCTCTTCTTTGTGGAGTCCTTAGGAATGGCATCTTTAAAGAAATGAAAAAAAAATTCATGTTTCCTCCAGGACTGGTAGCCCAGGGTACACATAATTTTGCAAGCCAAATCAAGATTTCTGCTATACACAAAGGATTTTGCAACTTAGAATGTCTGAAATTCCATCCCAGGCATTCAGGGGCAGATGGATTTTTTTTTAAAAGAAGGCCATTTGGATTTAGCATGGATGCTGATTTAAGAGACTGATCTCACCTGCCAAAGCATTCTGAATATGCAAAGCTTTCAGATTTCAGTTAACATTCAGTTTTGAATTAGTATTCCTATGTCTTCCTTTCCTCTGAAATAAAGATAAAATCAAATCCTGGCTCTTTCACAGACATTGTGTGACCATGGGTCTCAGTTTCATCATCTATAAAATGGGAGTAGCACTGCTTCCATGGAGGGGCCCAAGTGCCAGGGCTACTTTCCCCCAATCTCTGGCTCTTGGAATCTCTAGAAAACCTCAAACCCAGCTCAAATTGAGTGCCACCTCATACACAAAACCTCTCCTTTGTGACTGACTTCTCCCCATACAGTCATAAGCATTTTTTCCCCGCCACTCAGGACATTAACTTAATATACTTTGTATTTAGCTATCTGTGTACATATTCACTAGATTATGAACTTCTTTTTTTTTTTTTTTTAGTGAGGCAATTGGGGTTAAGTGACTTGCCCAGGGTCACACAGCTAGTAAGTATTAAGTGTCTGAGGCAGATTTGAACTCAGGTTCTCCTGACTCCAGGGCCGGTGCTCTATCCACTGCGCCACCTAGCTGCCCCTGATTATGAACTTCTTGGTGGTTGGAACCCAGGACCAGAGAAGTGGGGGTAAAGAACTAGCCTTGAAGCCAGAAAAGCTCTCCTCTAATGGGTTGTATGACCTTGGGTGGGTCACTTAACTTCTTAGTAGGCAAAACTCTAAAAGTACAAATTACAGACAAGGTAACAACTAGCTTTGTTGGAAGAACTCTTCTCAACTAGAAATTCCTTATATCAGTGAAATCATAGGTCCATTGCCTATCCTATCCTCTAGTCTTGTATACTGTAGTCACTTAACAAATGTTTGTTGAATTGGCTCACAAGCCTCTCATGAGGAAAATAAACTATGAAGTCTTACAGAAACAAGAGCTAATTATGATAGAAACTTTTAGGTATATGTCTCTGAATTCTTCTAGCATTTCCATTAGACCATTCTATCTATGGGTTACAATTGAGTGCCTGCAAACCATAGATATGATAAAAAGCTAAGTTCTGGCTCATGGAAAGGAAATGATTGACAGATGCCTTGCTTGGGACAAGCATATCCAGAAAGCAGCCTGGTACTGCTGATGTCTTCTGAATACTGCATAGTACTATGATCCTAGCAGCTACCAGTGCACTCTGGGACCCTTTATGCAATTTATTGTTGGGAAAGCCATATAAAAGACTCAAATTCCCCAGGATATATCCATGCATATACTACATGTGGTTCTGCAGAAGCTTGTGGCAGCCCACGTGATAGGACCAAGGCCTGCTGAGGGTGCATGTGTTTCATCAAAGCTGCCTAAGGGCCTTGCCATATGTGCTGTTACTTTCTTAGGTAGAGAAGCTCTCCTGTGGCCTCATGCTTGCTGGGTAGATTCTGTGGACCATTCACCTTGAGGAAGTGAATGTAGGTTTCCGGTATTCCTCCCAAGAATCCCTAAGTAGAGATTTTAGGGCTCATTCATCTCCACCTAGTGGTCAATTTATGAACTGGAGGTTCTGGTTTGTGTTATCAATAATCAATCAATCAATCCAGAAACATTTATTAAATGCCTACTATATGTCAGGCATGCTGTTAGGCACTTAATGTTTTCTGAAACACAGATGTGTTTGGGAAAGGAGGGAAACAGAAATAGCAGAATGACGATGCTAGAGCAAAAAGGAATTTAGAAATTATTTACATTCAGTCCTGTCACTTCGTCTGAGCCTCAATTTCATCATCTGTAAAAAGGAGGTAATAATACTTGGACTACCTACTTCATAGTATCATTATAAGGAAAATATTTGTAAACCTTAAAGCTCTCTATGAATGTAAAGTGCTATTATCTTTTCATAATAATAGTAATAGCTAGCATTTATAAAGAACCAAGCACTTTAGAAATATTAACTCATTTCAACCTCACAACATCCTGGGAGGTAAATGCTATTATTTTCACACCATAGTTGAGGAAACTGAGGCACCCATCTAGTGAGTTGCCCAGCACAACACAGCTAGTAAATAGCAAAGTGAGATCTCAGATCCAGGTCTCCTACTCTGAGTCCAGGGCTCTATACCACATTGGGAGAATAGTCTCAGTTTTGCCATTAAATACCCGAATGACCTTGAGCAAGTCACTTAAATTCTCCAGTCTCTAATTTTCTCATCTGTCCAAATAAGAGATTAGTCCAGATTATCTGTAAAGTCCTTTCCAGTACCCAAACTCTATGATTCAGTTTTAAGAGATGTTACATTGCCAATAGCTTTTGACACTTGTTTTTATATTAGTAAAATCAATCAAATAATTATTTTATTTATTAATTAATAAAACAAAATAAATTAATAAAAGTATATTTATGCCACCGCCTAATTTTTCCTTGTATCATGGAGAGAAACTTTAAATCTAGAAGGTTATGTCAGCAAAATCCAGTCTTGTGCATATTCTACCAATTTGGAAAAGCTTCCTGTGCAAGCACAGAAACAGATTATATGTGTGCATGTGGGGATCAGTCTCATTAATTCTAGAGAAACTCATCAGTTCCTGCCTTTCTTCACATACTGTCTTCATCTCCTATTCCTATTCCTATTCCTATTCCTATTCCTATTCCTATTCCTATTCCTATTCCTATTCCTTCATCTCCTGGTTGCATGCCTTTGCACAAGCTGTCCCCAATGATTGGGTGTCCCTTCTCACCTCTTCCCTTAGAATCTTTGTTCTTTCAAAGTATAGCTCAAGAGCTAATTTCCACTTGAAGCTATCTTTCTCATTCCCCAAGCAACTAGAGTCCTTCCCACCTCAAATCTCCTGGCATTTATTTTACATATGCTTATTTATGTTCATTCTGTCTCCCCCAAGAAAAGATAAGCTTCCTGAGGCCAGTGACTATTTTATTTTTGTCTTTGAATCTCTAGCATTTAACACAGTGGTTGGCATATGCGGGGTGGCGGGGGGGGGGGAGGGACTAAAGAAAAGCTGATCAAACATTGATTTATCACTAAATGGTGGTGATTAATTTTTCCACAATAGCTACTTTTTGAAGACCTTCTACTAATCTGTAGAAGCACTATGATCTATACCAGTCAACTTCAATAGCAATGAAATCACTAAGCTTTGAGTAATTTCAGAGTCAGTAATTGAACGCTTATTTCTTAAGTATTCTGATCTCCAAAAGAACCCTGTAAAACCTCTTGTAATGTGAATAATTGCCTACCCCCCATCCACCTATATCACAAAAACTGGACTTTTGTAATCAGATTTTTTTAAAGTAGGATCCATCGATAATGTTAACAGCATTTCTTTTAATAAATACATTTCACATGGTAATGGCCACCAAGGGAATATGCACTATTATCATCATGACCTATGCTTTTCCAGCATACTGTTTTCTTTGCTGATATCTGAAGCATATGTTTCATTATTCCACCTCCTACGTTTAGGTTCTTGATTTTTAAGAGGAGGTTTTCACAGAGCCAAGACCAGTGTTGTGATTTGAGGGGCATCAAGAATTCTAACAGGCCCCCAAATCTCTCTCTCTCTCTCTCCAGCTCCCAAAGGCTAACCCCGATGCTTGATTTTCCCACCATTAGAGTTTACTGTTGCCAATGTGTTACTTAGGATAAGGTGTCACAGAAAATCCATTAACCACCAAGTGAATACATTAATATGGAGCAACTTATCTGATTGTCTATCAGAGAACAGGACCTTGAGGAAATGAGAAAAACGACGAGTAACTGCATGAGAGATGGAAAGGAAGGGAAAGGCCAGGGAAACCCCTTTCTCTCACTTGACTTTTTAGCCAACCAGTCCTGTCTGACTGCTTTTCATCTCCTGTTTCTGCTTCCTTCAAAGTCCAACTCATATGCCTTCTCCAAAAGAAAACCTTTCCTTGTCTCTCTGAGTGGGATATTGATATGCCCCACCTCTTCTGCCAATAAGCACTATTATATTTATCTGTTCATATGTTATATACCCTCAGTTTCAGTATCAGCTCCTTGAAGATATAAATGGATTTTCATGTTGTCTTTAGTACCTAGTACCCAGCACAGTGCCTTCCTTGCATGAATTTGGCACTTTAAAAAATGGTGGTTGGGGAAAAAAAGGAGGGACAACTAGGTGACCCAGTGAATAAAACACGAGCCCTGAATTCAGGAGGACATCAGTTCAAATCCAGCCTCAGACACTTGACACTTACTAGCTATGTGACACTGGGCAAGTCACTTAACCCTCATTGCCCTGCCAAAAAAAATGGTGGTTGGATTGGAGTAAATAGAATGTCACAAAGAGGGGAATAAATATGTGGAGGAGGGGTATTACATAAAACATAGTCTGCTTTGCCCAGAACTAGTAACGGCTTTGACTTCTCAGTTTCCAATTCATAAATCCCCATCTATAGTAAAAAATAAAAATAAAAATAAAAACCTAGATGATCCTAGGCTCCATGAAACTAGCAGGAATTAATAGATATTCTATCCCCATCCATGGCTATAAAGCTACAGTGAAGAGCTCCCTCTCCTCTGACTGAGTGGGTAAGTCTATTGACTGAGCCAGTATCGAGAGGTGGGCCCTTTAAAGCTTATTCAAGTAGACCACTGAAAAATCTAGTTCCATTTTCCCATCTCCTCCCTTCTTCTTGAAGGTGTTAACCAATGAAGTCTTCTTTCTGTCTACCTAGAGCTTCTTACTACAGATGCCACTAGCTAACAATTTTTACTTATGACAATTGTAGGTCAGTTACTGCCTGACTCTGTCTACCTAGCTTCCTCCATTCTAATCACTATCCCACCTCTGAGCAGCACCTGAAAGAGCATTCTGTGAAGTCAGCAACCAGGACCAATAACAGACTATGACATGCTTTGTCTGTCAAAGCTGAAAGAAACCCAAAGCAGGATGGCCACATAGAAAAATTGCTAATGCTTCTTCTAGTCTCCTTTTTTTCTGGGTACAAAAATATTTGGAAGCCCTACTATTGTTTGTTTCAGCATTAGGTATATGGGAGGAGAGAGAAGAGAGGGCAGAAAGGAAGGTGGTTAAAAGGATCTCAAAGGAGAAAATGTCCTTGCACATGGAAGGAGTGCAGTTAAAATTGTATCAATATTCCTGTTATAAACTGATAAACCCAGAGCTCAGTAAGGTCAAGTTTTACATGCTTGAGCTGACATGCCAATCTGCCAGCAGTCATATGGTTCTCATATGGCGACACTCCACAGATGCCAGCAAAATGTGAGAAGTTTCTGGCTCATTTCATTTCATTCTCTTGAATGCCATGTTTGCCTGTACACACACACACACACACACACACACACACACACACACACCACAACACAAGAGAGAGAAGGAGGAGATCTGTGTCAGATTTTAACAACACTGTTATAATCCAGTCTGTCCCAGGAAACCCACCGAAATTTTCCTTGTACCCTTTCCTGTAAGGATTTATTAAAATTTATTCTCGATTCTTCACATTAGACTTTTGAAACACTCCTTGATTTTGTTTACAAGGCTTCAGGAGTTTTTCAAGCAAAAAAAGGAATCCATCGAAATGGTAGTTAATTCTACTCCATCTTGCTACTCTTTTCATCAATAAATGACTTTTGCTTTGGAGGAGATATCTTACAGAAAATATTCTTGACAAAAACAAAACAAAGGAAAACAAACAAACAAAAAAAAAACAAATCCTAATAATCCTAATAGTTTCAATAGAAAGCTGTACATACTGCGAGTTTTCTCCCCACATAAATGTCTGTTCTATATGAATTAAGAAAGCATCACTGTATCACTGAACATGATGTAATTTTTTAAAGTGTCTAAGTGTTGCAGATTTGGACTAAATTTATATGTCTTCAAGAGGCTGATATGGTTCACAGAATTTGCAAGATCCATTTCTTCAACAGAGTATCTTTATAGATGTTCACAGTCTTTTGTGTCAACTCAAATTCACTTCATAAGTGCTTTTCTTGGCTTTTTGAGGGGGGTACTAATGGAAGTACATAGCAAATGTAACCAAAATAGATGCGCTAAAATTGTATTACATATGTAGCTATGTCATACAAATGAATTACCACCCGAGCCAAGCTTCCTCCTCAACCCCAGCTTTGTGGAAGAAAGACATATCTGTTTTAACTATATATTTCCTTTATTCAGACCCTTAATGGCACATAAATATTTGTGATTTAATATATACAGTATTTACAAATATAAATACAATATGGTCTACCTTTATCTGCTCAGCCTTTATATGGATGGAACTCTGTAGGCATGCTGTATACAAAATGAATGGCAGATGGCAATTGGATAAAACTAATATACTGTCTGGCTCACAAATGAAGAAAAAAGATTCTAATGAGTACTATCATCCATCCCCTCCCTACGGATATTTCTATCACAGAGAATATGATTTCAATAAATAAAATCAATTATTTTTGTGATAAACACACCCCTGCCAATTTTTTTAACAAAGCAAAGCTTGCACAGATATATTCTAAGAGCATAGCACATTCTAACTTGAGCTATAATGTTCTCTAGTCCACAGATCATTTCTCAACCAACTAAACATTTGTGGTTGCAAGAGTTCTAAGAAACTTCATTAAGGTATAAATTTTTAAAAACAAAACAAAACCAAGCCACAAAAAAAAAGCCCTTGATCCAAAGGCCAAAAAAGTATCTTTCTGATTATTACAAATATACAATAACCACCTGAAATGTTTGAAGCCTATCATAATTAAAACAAGTAGTACACCCCAATATTCCTTAGAGATAATAAATATTATAATTAAATAAATAAATAAATAAATTCCTTAGAGATAATAGAGAAAAGTGGGAAACTGAGAAAGAGGGAGCTTCTTCATCTAGACAGTAATCTATGAAGAAGGGAATAGCCAACCACTCCACTATCTCTGTCAAGAAAACCCCAATTGAGGTCATGAAGAATCAGACATGACTGAAAATGATAGAACAACAAGAAATAGTGGTTAAACTTTTTGACCTGAGGCCCCCTTTGTACTCTTTTAAAGATGTTTACTTTTAATTTATTGAATAAAACAAGTATTTCCATAACATTGCATAATAAAAAGATTATTGCACATTGTAAGAAATAATTATTAATAATCAAAATCTTGGGGGACCCTGTGATCTCTTCTTTTTCTTAGTCCTTTCTCCCTCCCCACCTCATACTTCAAAGGTAAGTTCTCCTTTAGAGATTCCATCCAATCTCTTCATCTGGGTCAAGCTCAAGACAAGTTTACAAAGGAACCTTGGATGTAGACAGACCCTTTTGTCTAAATAGCTGCAGTAGTTAGATTTACACAATCACACCTAGATAGAAATTATTTCGGGTGAGGGGGTCTTACATTCTTTTTTAATGTCATTACTAAGAGTTGAGTGTCCTGAGTCACCATCTCTGGACTTCATTTTAATATAACCCACCTCCAATCATGTCAACCAATTATATTTGATTGTTGTTAACCAATTAGATTTAATTGCTATGTAATGGACCTCCTACAATTGTGACCCCAGTGCCATTAGTCCAAGAGAGATGCCAATAGGCCTCCTTTTATTAGTAACCTGCCGGCCTATTCATAAAATGATTAAATTACCCAGAAACTATGTCTCTAATTATGTTAACTGTCACAACATGAAACTTCAAATCTATTATGTAAAACTCACTATTCCTTTTAAATATATAATGAAGTTATCATTTACATTTTTTTCTTCTGTTTTTTTTTCTTCCGTCTCCCCTGCCCTAGAAATGGCTTCCATTAGACATAAATATGTATATAAGCAGGTAAAACCATTATATACATACTTCTATTTATCAGGTTTTTTTCCCTCTGGAGGTAGATTATGTCTTCCTTCATATGCCCTTTGGAGTGAATTTAGGTATTTAGGATATTAAAAATGATTTATTCATTCAAAGTTGTTCTTAAAACAATATGGCTTTTACTATATACAATGTTCTCTTTGTTCTACTCATTTTGCTCTCCATTATTTGGTACAAGTCTGTCCATGTTTTTCTAAGATCATTGAACTCATCATTTCTTATAGCACAGTAGTATACCATCACAATCATATACCACAACTTGTTCAACCATTTCCCAATTGACAGGCAATCCTACAATTTCTACTTTTTTACCACAACAAAGAGAGCTGCTATAAACACTTTAGAACATATAGGTTCTTTGTCTTTTTCCTTAATCATCTTTGGAAATAGACCTAGTAGCAGTATTCCCCCTTTACATTCTTAAGAATTACTGAGGACCCACATAAAGAGTATTTGTTTTTATGATTTATATGCAGGGTGTGCTCATAAACATTTAACATCAGCTCTCTGAAAAATACATTTTTAAGTTTAATCTGCATTATTACCATTGTCTCCATCACTTTCTGAAGTCTAGAAATCCATAAAACAAGGAATCAAAACCTGATTTGTAGCATCTGTTCATTTCTGAGGTGTAAATGCTCACTCTAAAAAATTATCAATTGACTCTCAGCAGCTAATCCTGACTGGCTCCAGTTCACCCTTGGGTATATCAATTGATATTCGCCATATTAGAAATTAAAAACATCTTAGTTTTTTTGTGAAAAAAGTTTGACCTCATGAACCTCCTTTGAAAACCATTACTCTTGTATCGCAAAGAGCTCATAGAAAAGGGAAAAGGAACCATATGTACACAAATATTTATAGATTCTCTCTTTGTGGTGGCAAAGAATTGAAAATCAAGGGAATGCTCATCGATTGGGGAATGGCTGAACAAGTTGTGGTATATGAATGTAATGGACTATGATTGTGCTGTAAGAAATAATGAGCAGGCAGATTTCAGAAAAACCTGGAAGGATTTAAGTGGACTGATGCTAAGTGAAGTGAATAGAACCAGGAGAATATTGTACACAGTAACGGCAACATTGTATGATGATTAACTGTGATAGACTTAACTCTCCTCACCAGTGTAATGATCCAAGACAATTCCAAAGAACTCATGATGGAAAATGTTCTAAACGTCCAGAAAAAAGACCTGTGGATTCTGAATGTAGATTGAACCATACCAGTTCTATTTTTTGGTTGTTTTTTTTTTTTTGCTTTATTGAGGTTTTTCCCTTGTGTTCTGATTCTTCTTTCACAACATGACTAATGCAGAAATATGCTTAATGTCATTGGACATATATAACCTATATCAGATGGCTTTTTGTCTTAGGGAGTGGGGAAGGAAGGGAGAGAGGGAGAAAAAGATTGGAACTAAAAATCTTATGAAAACAAATGTTGAAAACTATCTATACATGTGACTGGAAAATAATAAAATACTTTGATGATAAAAAATAAGAGTTATCTTGGAGAGAATCAATTAATTAGGAGGTAATCACCAAGAGATTGATGTTCTAATTTAGAATCCTGCCTCTTGAAAACGTGAGTTGGGGGCAGCTAGGTGGTGTAGTGAATAAAGCACTAGCCCTGGATTCAGGAGGAGCTGAGTTCAAATCCAGACTCAGACACTTGACATTAGCTGTGTGACCTTGGGCGAGTCACTTAACCCTCATTGCCCCACCAAAAACAAAACAAAAAGTCAAATTAACTTTCTTGAGTTTCCCCCTCAGGGCTAATGTAGTACTTTTTTTTTATATTTCTTATTCATTGTTCTGATTGTCCATAAGTGTCTTATCACACTGTTATACTATAATCTCCATAGGGGAAGAGGCCATGTCTTGTGAAGCCTTGTAGCTCCCCAAGTGTCTAGCATATTATATTAACTTAATAAATATTTGTTGTGTGGGAAAAAAAGAAAGAAAACCACTACTCTACACCAATGAAATCACAGGTGCAGCCCTTATCTCTATTGCTATCAGAAAGAAAAAGAATAGTAGCAAAAAAGTTATTCTTTCATTTATTAATTTTTTAAAGTATTAAGACATCTGGGGCAGCTAGGTAGCACAGTGGATAGAGCACTGACCCTGGATTCAGGAGAACCTGAGTTCAAATCCAACCTCAGACACTTGACACTTACTAGCTGTGTGACCCTGGGCAAGTCACTTCACCCCAATTGCTTCACCAAAAATTAAAATTAAAAATAATAATAAAGTATTAAGACAGTCTATGTCCCTGGCACTATCAGTGCCATAGAATTTCCAGCATTGTCATTAAACTTTTAGTATGATGCCAGCATTTATAAATAAAGCCAATTAAGTGCGTTAGCCTTGTGCATGAAGAAAAGTGATAAACTCTCCAGAGACAGGGGCAATTTTATTCTTGGTTTTGTATTTTTTGGGTCATAGCATGGTGATTTACATATAAGAAGTGCTTAATGCAGATTATATGAAATGGAATGGGACAAATCAAATTTATAGAGGGTTCTAAAAACTTATTTTAGCTTTTAGAGCGCTCTCCTTTTAATAGTTCAGTTCATTAATAGTTTTATTGAGCCTTCAGTAAGACAAGAACCATGCTAGGGCTGGGATAGGAGGATAGATAATAAATAGACCCAAATAGTCCCTTGAGTCAATAAGTTTATAGTCAAGGAGTTGGATACAGTGGCAACTTTTCATAAAGTTCTAAAAGGCAGAAATGTTGACTTCTGCTGCAGAGGGCAATCGTGAAGCAAGTGTTTATTATTAAAGTGGATTCTTACTATTACCTGATCTAAATTTTCCTTCCTCTCCTTGACTCATCTACCCAGTGACTGATAAGGACCTTGAACAAATGGTCCAAGGGGCAAGTGAAATGTCCAAGAATAGGAGGCAGGAAGGCCCAAGCAAGGGCTTGTATGAGCTACCCTTTGACAACTCAGTACCAGAAGATACAAAGGTTACAATAAATACATAAACACAGGAAGAGTAGCAAGGGGTCTGTGAAATACTATCACCAGCTTCAAAGCCAAGAATAAGGAACGATCTACATAATACATTGAAATTTAAAACAAATATATTTACTTCTCACATTCAGTAAAAGCAGCTCTATTCTGCATACAGCATCTAAACCATCTTTGCTTATGCTTTTAGCTCCACATCAGTCATAATAGAGTAAATACATTTACAGAAAAACTTCACAAATGAAGGCAACCATGAATGCTTGATAATATGTATTGAAATATACCTTTCTTTATCAAAACCTTTTTTTATAGTTAGACCAAATTAATAGCATAAACACAATGGTTATAAAAATGTTACAAATAGGTTCAGAGCAATCTATTTTAATTACTTATGTGTGGATAGATAGATAGATATGGTAATTACATATCTCCTTATCTATTCACTAAAACAAAGTCTCCTAAAGGACCTTTATTAGAGCAAAAGTAGTTAACTTCATTTGAATTATGATATGTACTTGAAAGTAATGAAACATAATTTATTAAAAAAAAACGTATTCCAAATCCTGCCTCAAACATTTACTAGCTGTATGACCCTGGGCAAGTCACTTAGCCTCTCTCAGTCTCAGTTTACTCATCTATTAAAAAAAGGATAATAATGGTATCTATCTCTGAGGGCTATTGTGGGGATCAAACAAGAAAATGTCTGTGTCAGGTGGATAAGGTTGGTTGTTTTTGATGCGACCTTGACTAATTATAGGGACCTTGAGTCATTCTCCTTCTTCTGCCTTAGATAACTCCCCATACCTGAGCTTCACCCAAACCTGATATCGATAAGGAATTCTAAAAATTTTCTACCACATTTGGCACTGATCACCTGTTCTCAACCAAGATCATTCTTAGGGTATATAACCTTGCCACCTGAACCCCTCCAGTTGGAGTGAATTTCTTCCATATGGATGCATGTTTATACTGCTTTTCTGTTTGTACTGCCATTTTGTGTGTATGTGCTTCATTTGCCGGCTTGCTGCCTCACATAACAATAAAGCTTGTGACTGTAGTAGTTCCTGAGTAACAAACTTCTAGAAATCCCAAACCCAGGTATTTGCTTTAATCTGGAATCCCTGAGGCCAAATATAGCAATTTAAGAGTTCTTTGTATTTGCTGGAACCCACTGAAGATACTCTCCATCTGGAATTTTTATGGGACCACTGGCGGAAAATTATTGAATTTTTAAGTCAATAAACATTTATTAATCACCTCCTCTATGCCAGGTACTGCACTAAATGCTATAGATGCAAATCAAACAAAAGTATCTGCTTTCAAGGAAATTATAGTCTGAGAGACAGAGAGACAGAGAAAGAGAGAGACAGAGACAGAGAGAGGAAGAGACAGAGACAGAGAGAGACAGAGACAGAAAGACAGAGAGAAATAGAGAGACAGAGACAGAGAAAGACAGCGAGAGACAGAGAGAGAGAGAGAGAGAAAGAGACTGTAGATACATATGGGGCAGATAGCTGGCACAATGGATAGAATTCTGGGCCTAAAGTCTGAAAGACTCATCTTTGTGAGTTCAAATCCAGTCTCAGATATTTAGTAACTGTGTGACCCCAGGCAAGTCACTTAACTTTGATTGCCTTGGTTTTTTCATCTGTAAAATGATCTAGAGAAGGAAATGGCAACCCATTCTAGTACTTTTGCCAAGAAACCCCAAAATGGGGTTACAAAGAATGCTACACAACTGAAACAACTCAACAATAGCAACAACATAGATATACATATTTTTGTATGTATATGTATATATACATATAATAAATTGTAGATCATTACAAAGAGAATGCATTAGCATTAAGGGAGATCTTGGAGAAGGTAGAGTTTTAACTGGGATTTCAAGGAAGTCCGGGAAGCCAAGAAGCTGAGAAAGAATACCAAGCATGGGGGACAGTAACAGAAAAGGCATGAGAGTCTGGGGATGGAGTGCACGAGAACACCAACATCACGGGATCACTGAACATTTGGAAAGGAGTAAGGTGTAAGAAGACTAGAAAGTGGAAGGGGGCCCATTGCGAAAGAAGAATTTAAATTTTGCCTCAAGGCAATTTATTGACTAATGGAGTGACATAGACAGATTTGCACTTCAGGAACATCACTGACAGCTGAGTGGAGTATGGATTGGAGCGAGGAGAGATCTGAGTCAGGGACATCAACCAGAAGGCTATTGCAGTGGCTCAGGTAGGAGGTTATGGCAGCCTGCACCATGGTGGGGACCATCTTAAAGAACAGAAGGGCACACGCATACAAGATACTATAAAGGCAGCATCTATAGAACTTGGCAACAGATTAGATATGGAAGAGTGTTTGAGGAGAAAGGTATTATTTATTTCAGACTGTCCTTAGATGGTAAATTTTCTGGTATGTTTGGAAGAGGGGAAAACTTCAGGGTAAAGATAACATGTTTCTTTTAGACCGTCCTTGGATTGTCAGTTTTCTTGTATGTTTCCTTTTTAAGTCAGACCAGTTCCCTCAAGTTATCTTTTGATTGTTTTATCACAGGGCACTTAGTAGATCCAGTGCTGAGCCTGGACTCATGAAACCCTGAGTTCAGACACTTACTAGCTGAGTGACCCTGGGCTAATCATTTTAACCCTGTTTGCCTCGGTTTCCTCATCTAGTAAAATGAGCCGGCGAAGGAAATGGCAAACCCCTCCAGTATCTTTGCCAAGAAAACCCCAAATGGGGTCATGACGAGTTGGACATGACTGAAATGACTGAAGAACAACAAAAATAACAACAATAACTAACATCTGTTGTATTACTATGCCCATTACAACCATGGAAGCTGAAAGCTATATCATCCTTAAGTGCTAGAGCTTAGTAATGCATATTGAGGCACACAGAGGACTCCTAGTTAAATGAGTGTTCCATGATTTAGGAGACAAGGCTATGGAGACCATTCTGTGAAATGTTATTAATATTTTGGGAAGATATAAAGTAATCCCTAAGTGATATAAAGAAAAGGGGAAAAAAACCTTGGTATATATTGTAAATTATCTAAGAATGTATACCCTACTAAAATTTCTGGGAAGATAAAAATTTCAGAAAATACTTGGAACTTGATTATCAGGCCTCTCAGAGAAGATGAGAGGGTGTCACATGAGGTTTAAGCTCTTTTGTCCAATGGGAGAGTATCTGAAGACAATTTATTAGGCCTGATGTGAAAGAAACAGCTATCTGAAAAGCAAGATGAATTTTGAATCCTAAACTTTGACTGTTTATATAAGGTTTTTAAAATACATCTTACTTCATCCATTTTAGTTCTTCCTATTTTATGATTTGGTTACTAGATTATATATTTATTTTGAAGTTAATCTTATCAGGGAGAGCTATAATAAAAAAAAAAAATTAAGTTTCCTAAAGTTGAGCTTTTGTTATTGTTCAGTTGTTTCATTCATGTCTGACTCTTCGTGACCCTAATTGTTTTTGTTTTGTTTTGTTTTGTTTTTTGGGCAAAGATAGTAGAGTAGTTTTCCATTTCCTTCTTCAATTCATTTTACAAATGAGGAAACTGAGGCAAATAGGGTTAAATGACTTGCGTAGGGTCATAGAGCTAGTAAGTGTCTGAGGCCAGATTTATGTGTTTTGACTCCAGACACAGCACTCTATGCCACCTAGCTGCCCAAAGTTGAGTCTAAAGCCCTTAAACATGGAAATGGTCTATTTAAGTAGTCTAAATGAAAATATTTGTGCCTATAGCTTACGGTTCGCATAATTTCTGGTCTTTCATGGACTCAGATTAAAATCAAGGGTATTTTAATTATAACAACTGTCTTGGCTTACTTGTATCCATCCACTTAAATATTGGAAGTTATTTCAGGTCCGAATATTAGGTACTTCACCATACTAAGAAATTCAGGCGAGCAATAGCACTGAGGTTGTTAAAACTGTTAATTGAGACAGAAATGGCAGGAAAGCAAGAGAAAACAGTATGAGCTAAATTACTGAAGGAGTACACCATCCTTATACTTGCTTCCTAGGGAAGCTTGGAAAATGAACTTGAAAAAGATTGTGATGGAGGAAGGCATTGGCTTAGACTCTCTTTGTATTTGGCATGAACTCTGGGATAGTTCCTGGGGCTGCAGGCATCAGTAAAAAGAAGCATCTATGTCTAGGATCACCTACTTTCCCTTCTATCTTTTACTCACTCTCAAGCCACCCTCCATCTAGATCCTGAACTAGAACCCATGTCCCTTTCTATAGCGTCTAGTCAGGTCATCATCATGCAGTGCCAAGTGGTACTTTCTGCTCTCCTGGCTACAGTTGCCTCCATGCTTTTCCTTAGCTAGGGAATTCTTATCTCTTTATGAGGTTCTGCATGGCCATGAATCTCATAACAGTCTCTGTTCCACCACAGCCACTCTTCAAGAAAAATTATTTCTGCTACTTCTGCCAGGAAATAACAAAGCAAAAGTTATCCAAATTAAATTAAACTAAAACAAAATGAACAAAAACAGAGGCAAGATATAAAATGATATTCTATAAATAAGGCAAGAAGTGCATTGTGAGCTCAGAGGAAGAAACATACAACCAGGTTGGGGTTAAGGGAATATTCTCTAATTCTTTCAATGCTTTATTTTGTTTAGTTTTTCCTGAAAGTGCCAATGGACTCTTCTACAGAACACTTTTATCATGTCATCTCCATTTCATAATTCAGTATATCCTACATTCATTGAGAACCACTCTGCTATTTCTTGAAATCATTTCCATTTTTTTTTTGCTTTCACCCCTTGAGATAATATACCTGCTCCAAAGTAGTTCAAACTTAACTTACCTTTAGTAAGATGAGCTTTAATTCTGAAACCTGATTGACGTATGACTTCATACTCTGGTTTCTTTATAACATAACTACAAGAATGTACCCTTGTTTGAGAACCATTAGAAAATTCTTTTGACCATACACTATAATGTTTTCATTTACTTCATGATAGTGAAAATTTTTATTATGCAATGTAAAGGTTAATTGGGTCAGGGTGGGAGCTTTTGCTGACTCATGTTATAAGCATCTGTTCCAAGATTTTCATATTCAGCTAGCCCTCTGCATCACTTTACCTGGGTCACCTAGTTCCCAGCCTGGATCCAAGAAGAACCCTAATGGAAACAGACTCCAGACCCAACTGTGACACAGAAAATTGCACCTGTCATCTATCCAATGAAGCATTTTGGGAGCCAACAGTAAAAATATCTTTTCATTGAAGTTTTCATTGAGTATTTTTTGCCAATAAACAGCTTTAATCAATGAACTGTGGACCCTGGATAAAAGTCTTCCTGGACAGAGATTATTGATGCAATTAACACAAGGCTCAGGAACTGGGTCACGAAGAGGCAGACATGAATGAAACAACTGAACAATAACAAAAACTCAACTTTAGGAAACTTAAAATTTCTTTCTTACAGACCTCCCTCGTGAGATTAACTTCAAAATAAATATATAATTTTCTAGTAACTCAAATAATAAAATAGGAAGAACTACAATGGATGAAGTAAGGCATATTTTAAAAACTTTATCTAAACAGTAAAAGTTCAGGATTCAAAATTCATCCTGCTTTTCAGTGGATAGAGCACCAGGCCTAGAGTCAAGAAGTCTTATCTTCCTGAGTGTGAATCTGGCCTCAGATATTTACTAATTATGTGACCCTGAGCAAGTCACTTAATCCTATTTGCCTCAGTTTCCTCATCTATAAAATGATCTGGAGAAGGAAATGGCAAACCACTCTAGTATCTTTGCCATAAAAAAAGACACACCTGAATGAGGTCACAAAGAGCTAAAAGTGACTAAAAACAAGTGAATAATGAACAGGGTAGCTGGTTCTTGTGCTGGGTATCACAACCAGAGGACAATCTATGATGGCAACAGACTAGACACCAAACAGTACACCTGCTGCTCACCCAACTAAACATTCTGGCACTTTGTCATTAAATTAATAAATCATGCCTCATTTCATAAATGAGCAAACTGAGGTGCACAAAAGTAAAAATGGCTTTTCTAAGGTCACAGAATAAGTTGATGGCAACCATGACAAGAGCTTAAGCCTCCTAACTACCTCCACTACATCAACTCTAGTTCAATTCTTCATCTATAAAAAAGACTTGTCTAGATTATCCAAGACAAAGAGGGAAAGCAATTTGATTTTCATAAAAGTTGAGGTTTAAAATATCTATTAAAAGAGGCTGGGTTTTTCCCCTTTTTGCTATCATTTATATGTTTGGTTCTTACTATTAAGAAATTTGGTGGGGGAGGGGTTGGGGCAGCTAGGTGGCACAGGGGATAAAGCACCGGCCCTGGTTTCAGGAGTACCTGAGTTCAAATCCAGCCTCAGACACTTGATACTTAACTAGCTATGTGACCCTGGGAAAGTCACTTAACCCGCATTGCCCCACAAAAAAAATTTTTTATATAAATTCATGCATTTATTTAACCTGGATCCCACAGTTCTTTTTTGGGTCTCGGTTGCCTTTTCTGCAAAATGAGAAGTATAGAACTTTATGAGATTTCTAAGAACTCTTCTAGCTCCAGATCATTTGAACTAAAAGTTTCCATCTAAATTTAGAACCTCAGTTTTTATTCATCTATTATTATTTCAGTTATAGAATCACTGACCTTTTCCTGTTTTCTACTGTCAATGTCTTTTATTTCTAGTAATGTCAAATGACTTGTGCTTGTACTTATTGTAACCATCATTTTATATTTTAAATAGAAAAATATTGTAATTCATTTCAGATTCATTATCTCTGCATCCCAGAAAGCATAATAGACTGGAAAGCAGGTGGTCTTTATTTGTTTTGTCCCTTGAGATGTGAGGGAAACTGTTTTGTCAAGTATAGTATCGTCTCCAATCTCACAAGCTGAGTGTCCATACAAATTTAAACCTTTAGGGCTTAGAATACAATTATAGTTATAAAACACAAATTTGGTGAAAAGGTTCAAAAGATTTATTGAAAATTCAGTAGTGACATTGTAATGGTTAGAACAAAAGTGATTCTAGTTATAGAAGCAATTGAGCTAAATAAGTTTAGTTCAATTGCTTCTATAACTATGATTAAATAAGTTTAATTGAACGGTTGAAAAGAAAATGGACTACTTTGGGAAGCAGATTAACTTTATTTTTTAAAAAATTATATTTTATTATTTCTTCCAATTGCATTTAAAAACAATTATTGGGGGCAGCTTAGTGGCACAGTGGACAAAACACTGGCCCTGGATTTGGAGGACCTGAGTTCAGATCTGGCCTTAGACACATGACACTTACTACCTGTGTAACCCTGAGCAAGTCACTTAACCCTCATTGCTCCACAAAAAAAAAAAAAATTATTGACATTAGTTTTTAAAATTTGGAATTCCAAGTTCTTTTGTTCCCTCTAATACCTGCCCCTTCTCAAAGATGGCAAGCAATTTGATATTGGTTATATATGTGCAGTCATGCAAAATGTATTTTATATTAGTCATATTATAAAAGAAAACAGACTAGAAAAAATTAAGTAAAAAACATTATGCTTTAGTATGCATTCAGACTCCATCAGTTATTTCTCTGGAGGTAGATAACATTTTTCATCATAAGTCCTTCAGAATTGTCTTGGATCTTTGTAGTGCTGAGAATAGCTGTCCTTCATGGTTGATAATTGCACCATATTCCTGTTACTGTGTACAATGTTCTCCTGGTTCTTCTCATTTCACTTTGCATCAGTTCATATAAGTATTTCCATGTTTTTATGAGCACATCCTGCTCATCATTTCTTATAGCGCAATAGTATTCCAACACAATCATATGCCACAACTGTTTCCACCATTTCCCAACTGAAGGGCATCACCTTAATTTCCAATCCTTTGCTACATCAAAAAGAACTGGCATAAATGTTTTTGTACATATAGGTCCTTTTCCTTTTTGTTTTTTGTTTGTTTTTTTTTTAATTTCTTTGGTATATAGAACTAATTGTGCTATTGCTGGATCAAAGGATATACACAGTTTTATGTCTTTTGGGCATGGTTCCAAACTGTACTCCAGAATAATTGGATCAGTTCACAATTCTACCAACAAGTCTATTCGCGTCCCAATTTTCCCATACCCCATTCAACATTTCTCATTTTCCTTTGTGGTCATATTAGCCAATCTGATAAGTGTGAGGTAGTACCTTGAGTTGTTTTGATTTGCATTTCTCTAATCAATAGTGATTTGGAGCATTTTTTCATATAACCATAGATAGCTTTGAATTCATATTTGAAAAATGAGATCTTTATCAGAGAAACTTGCTATAAAATTCCCCGCCTAGTTTTCTGCTTTCCTTCTAATCTTGACAGTAGTGCATTTGTGCAAAACCTTTTTTAATTTAATGTAATCAATAGTATCTATTGTATATCCTGTAATATTCTCTATTTTTGTTTGGTCTTAAGCTATTCCTTTGTCTTCCCAATATCTATAGATATAGATTTGACAAGTAAACTATTTCATGCTCCTCAAATTTGCTTATAGTATCATTCTTTAAGACTAAATCATGTACTCATTGGGATCTCTTTCAAGAGGTGATCAATGGAATCTTTAAATTTCTATTTTACCC
The DNA here is from genome assembly GCF_019393635.1 of Dromiciops gliroides. Classification (NCBI taxonomy): domain Eukaryota; kingdom Metazoa; phylum Chordata; class Mammalia; order Microbiotheria; family Microbiotheriidae; genus Dromiciops; species Dromiciops gliroides. The sequence continues at coordinate 275,723,534 of NC_057861.1, forward strand.
TTTAGTTCTAAGATACCAGGAGGGTTTTCCTTAATAATATCTTGAAATATATTTTTTTCATTCTGCTTTTGTACCTCCTTTTCCATTTGGCCAATTCTACTTTTTAAGGAATTGTTTACTTCAGTCAGTTTTTGTAGATCTTTTCCCATTTTTATGCGCTCCTTTACCAAGCTGTTGACTCTTTTTTCATAATTCTTTTGCATCACTCTCATTTCTTTTCCTAATTTTTCTTCTACCTCTCTTATTTGGTTTTTTGAAGTTGTTTGAACTCTTCCCAGAATTCTTTTGCAGCCTAATACAAATGCATATTTTTCTTTGCAGCTTTGCATATAACCATTTTCCTTGCAGTTTTCCTTTTTGAGTCTCTTTCAGGAGGCGATCAGTGGATTCTTTCAATGACAATTTTATCTTCTCATTCTACAATATCAGGGCAGTTTTCCTTGATAATTTCCAGGAATATGGTGTCTAGACTCTTTTTTTTTTTTTTATCATGGCCTTCATGTAGTAGTCGAATAATTTTCAAATTGTCTCTCCTGGATCTATTTTCCTGATCAGTTGTCTTTCCGATGATGTATTTCACATTTTCTTCTATTTTTTTTTTCATTCTTTTGATTCTATTTGACTGATTCCTGGTGTCTCATGGAGCCATTAGCTTCCTTGTGTCCAATTTGAATTTTTAAAGCATCATTTTCTTCAGTAAGATTTTGCACTTCCTTTTCCATTTGGCCAAATCAATTTTTTAAGGAATTGCTTTCTTCAGTCAATCTTTGTGCTTCCTTTTCCAAGCTGTTGATTCTTTTTTTCATAATTTTCTTATATTGCTTTCATTTCTCTCCCCATTTTTCTTCTACCTCTCTCAATTGATTTTTAAAGTCCTTTTTGAGCTCTTCCAAGAAAGCTTTTTGGTCTTGAGACCAATTCATCTTCCCTCTTGAGGCTTCACATGTAGGCAACTTGAGAGTATTGTCCTCATCTGAGTTTGTGTTTTGCTCTTCCCTGTTGATAACAAAGCTCTCAGTGGTAAGAGCTCTTTTCTGTTTCTTACTCATATTGTGGTTTATTTTTTAAAGTTGAGGTCTGTTCCTAGGGCAGAAGGGTCACTGTTTCAAGCTTCTTGTGATGGGGGATACGGGTTGTGTCACTGGCTTTCTACTCTGAGGCCTCTGTGGCTTTTGAATTCATCACCACCCTGGGCTTGATCCCTGCACTTGCTCCAGGAACTGGGACGACCCAGCCCAGTCGTGCTGGCCCTCTAGCTGGCAGCCTGCCCTCTCAGCTGGTGCTGGGAGATCTCACAACTGGCCCGCTGTACCACCAGGTTGGTGAGCCAGGATCAAGGGGCCTCAGTTGCTCTGCTGTGGCCAAGAGCTCCCTGCTCACTTGCCCAGACCCCCTCCATGCTGTGCTATGCTGAGCTGAGCTGTACTTATCTTTTGCCTGAGTGAGACCAACCTTTCCTGAAGTCTTCTAAATTATTTCAAGTTGGAAGATTGTGCCTCTCTGTCTTTTTATAGCTCCTGTAGTTTCAGATTCCGTTTAGAGGCTTGATTAATGTTCTTTTTTGAGGGAAGCACAGGAGAGCTCAGGCAACTTGCTGGCTTCTCTCTGTCATGTTGGCTCCACCCCCTTTGCATATAACCATTTTGACATTATTGTCTTCGGAGTTTATTTTTATATTCCTTATCACCATAGTCACTTTCTACAGTAACTTTAAGGTTTCTTGCTTGCTCATATTTCCAGCCTGTTTCTTGACCTCCAGATTTATGTTAATATTGAACTCCACAGGGTGGAGGGAGCACTATCCCAATCTTCTGGGATATTTGTGCAACTTCTTTTAGAGCTAGTTCTAGTTTTCAGTTCTTCCAAGATTTTGTGATCTAAAAATAAGATCAGTCACTACTCTTTGTAGTTTGTACTTTGATCTTTGAGTGAACTCAAGCTTTTTTTTTCAACCCTAGAATTGTGATGAGGGTTCCTGCTCCCCTGTGGCTTTGAGATGTAGTGTACTAGTGCTCCTCCTTACTCTTGGACTGTGACCATTCCCTGCAACCCAGATCCACATATAGACAATGCAACAAAGTCATGAACCCAGTGCCAGCAAAGAATCACCTGTAATCTCTTTCTGATCAATTGTCCAATCCCCTTATTATCAGTGAGTTGAGACTTCCAGAAGTCACTGCTGCCTCGTCCAATGCCTGCTGTTATCCCATGAGGGTTCATCCTGCTTCCAGTCTACCTGCTGCTGGCTTACCAAGCCATCCTGCTGCTGGCTTCCTGGGGTACTTTTTGCTAGTTATTTGCCAGGTAACATCCTGCTGCTAGCTTCCTGGGGGAGGGTGGATTGGCCCACCTCATTTAAATCCAGTTTATGAATGAGTGAAAAGATATTGCCCATGCCATTTTACATTTTTACCTATGTCAAAGGCCTGTGGTCACAAGCAAATGATGAAGCAGCAGGTGAGGATACACTGGGAACTGTGGTCATAGCCCTGCACAAGGCAGTCCAGGATATAGGGTTGTTTTCTCATTGGACTAAAACAGGAGTGGGATTCAGCAGCCACATAGGTATTGGAGCAGACTTTTTTGTTTGGTTGGTTTTGGGTTTTTTTGTGGGGCAATGGGGGTTAAGTGACTTTCCCAGGGTCACACAGCTAGTAAGTGTCAAGTGTCTGAGGCCAGATTTGAACTCATGTACTCCTGAATCCAGGGCCGGTGCTTTATCCACTGCACCACCTAACTGCCCCTGGAGCAGACTTTTTGAAGGACTCTATGTTACCTCCTGGTGTGAGGAAGAAGCTAGAAAAGGCACCCTGAAAATTATCTGCTTCACTCAACCTTGGCCTGCTTAATACAGCAGGTAGGGATCCCACCCTGTGGTTGAAACATACACAAAAATACCAAAACTTTTGCAAAGATGATTCCACTCACCATTGGCACATGGGATGTATACATGCTTATGGACAACATGAAATCCAGTAGACCTGAAAGATGAACAGCTCTTGTTGTGAGAGGACACCACAGGTATTGCATCCAAATAGCAGCCCTGAGTGAAATAAGGCTGGCAAATGAAGGCCATTTTACTGAAGCTGGAGATGGATACATATTTTTCTGGGGTGACCATAGTAAAAGGCAGCACCATGAATCTGGCTTAGGTTTTGCAATCGAAACTAATCTAGTTGGGGCAGCTAGGTGGTGCAATAGCTAGAGCACTGGCCCTGGATTCAGGTGGACCTAAATTCAAATCCAGCCTTAACACTTACTAGCTGTGTGACCCTGGGCCAGTCACTTAACCCAAATTGCCTCACAAAAAAACTAATCTAATTAATAAACATATATACCTCCCAAAAGGAGTGAACACCAGGCTCGTATCAATGCAATTGACACTTTCAGGAAAGGGCCATACCACCATCATCAATACATATGGCCCCACTGTGACAAATCCTGATGAGGTCAAAGAAAAATGTTATGAACACCTGGAGATCATCATCAATGTGCCAAAAGAGTCCAAGTTTATAATTCTGGGTGACTTCAATGCCAGAGTAGGTTCAGATTACCAGACATGGCACGGAGTCCTTGGGAGGAATGGAGTTGGAAACAGATATGGTTGCTTACTACTGAAGACTTGTGCAACTCATGACTTTCTCAACACCAACACTAATAAAATTTCACAGATGTGCCCTTGCGGCAAACATTGGCATATAATAGATTATGTCATTGTAAGAAGAAGAGACAGAAAAGAGGTAAGAGTGATGAAAGTGATGTGAAGTGCAGAGTGCTGTACTGATCACAGACTCATCCTCTCCAAGCTAAATATTTTCTTTCAATAAAAGCAGTGGCCCCAACGCAAGATGACTACCAGAAAACTTAATGTAAACAACCTAGAAAACTTTTCTGAGCAGGAACAGTTCATAGCTAAGTTGGAAGGAAAGTTGAGCCAACACATGGCTAGCAATAGTGGGGTAGAAAAAGACTGGACAGCTTTCAGAGATTTGGCATATAGACTGCATTTACTCATCTGGGTCAGAGCACTAGCAAGCATCAAGACTGGTTTGATTAAAATGATGTGGAAATTATGAAGCTGCTAAATGAAAAATGAGAACTCCACAGGATTTATGAGCATTTATTTCTAAGAAGATAGTATTTACTCCATCAAAAGTAAAGTACTAGGGGCAGCTGGGTGGTGCAGTGGATGGAGCACTGGCCCTGGATTCAGGAGGACCTGAGTTCAAATCTAGCCTCAGACACTTTACACTTACTAGCTGTGTGACCCTAGACAAGTCACTTAACCCCAATTGCCTAAAAAAAAGTACTAAAAAAAGTAAAGTACTAGTGGAACTTAGAGAGATGTAGGATTCTTGGCTCAATAAAAAGGCAGATTAAATTCAATTCTATGCTGATAGTAACAATCCAAAGTTCTTTTATTATGCCCTGAAGGTTATCAATGAGCCAAAGACCAATGGTACATCTCAACTATTTAGTGCTGATGGAGCCACACTGATCAGTAATAAGGACATGATCCTGGAGAGACAGGCTGAACCACTTCCATTATATTCTCAACAGACCATCATCATTAACATTATACTTCAGGTTAAAGTCAATGCTTCACTAGCCAAACTTCCAAAGGAAGAAGAGGTTTTGAATGTCATTAGACTCCTCTTCTGTGGCAAAGTACCCAGTGCTGATTCTATTCCAACTGAGGTTTACAAGGTGGGGGATCCACTGCTTATTCAAAAACTGACTGAAGTCAGTAAAAAGAAGTTATCCCCCAGGAGTTCAAGGATGCATCCATTGCCCTTCTCTGCAAAGGTAAAGGAAATAGATTGTTCTGTGGCAATCATAGGGAGGTCTCTTTAAGTCATTACAGGTTAGATTCTTGTCAGAATTCCCCTTAATAGACTCATTCTTCACATGGAAGATGGTAATTTACCTGAGGGCCAATGTGGCTGCAGAAAGGGGCAAGGAATGAGGGGCAGCTAGGTGGCTCAGTGGATAAAGCACTGGTCCTAGATTCAGGAGGACCTGAGTTCAAATCTGGCCTAAGAAACTTGACACTAACTAGCTGTGTGACCCTGGTCAAGTCACTTAACCCTCATTGCCCCACCAAAAAAAAAACAAAAAAGAAAAAAAAGAAAGGGGCAAGGAATGGTTGGTATGGTGCTTACTGCCCACCAACACCACACCATCCATACATGGAAACATCAGTTATAAGAGAGAAATATTGAATGCTGTGCATAAGTTCACTTACCTTGGCAATATACTTTCTAGACATGTCCACATAGATGATGAGGTTGACACACACATTGTGCTCGGTGTTTGGGAAGCTCCAAAGGAAAGTGTGGGATAGAAGAGGTATTAGACTATCTACAAAACTGGAGGTCTGCAGAACTGTTGTGCTGACCTCATTGTTGTATGCCTGTGAATGTGGACAGTATACCAACACCATGCCAGGAGTTGAATTGGATTCATCTGAAATGTCTTAGGAATATTCTAAAGATAACCTGGTAAGATAAGGTATCAGACGCTGAGGTCCTTTCTTGAGACAAGCATTCAAACTACTGCAGAAAGCACAATTCCAATGGGTGGGCCAGACTATTTGAATGTCAAATGTACTTTTGCCTATAAGACTATTTTAGAGAGAATTCACGCAAGGCAAATGCTCAGATGGAAGTCAGAAGTGATAAAACATACTCTCAAGGCTTCTCTGAAAAACTGGAATTTATTGTATGACATGAGAGGCACTGGCAAAGGACCACCCAGCATGGCATACCCACATCAAAGAAAGTTCTGTGCTCTATGAGTGAACCAGAGTTGCAGTAGCTCAAAAGAAACATGTAGCAAACAAATTTAGAGACATCTCTATTCCAAGTGTTCATGTGGACTATTTGTACCTTATCTGTGGTGGAGACTTACAAGCCCATATTGGTCTGATCAGCCACAGGCAGATATACTTGACTCCAACATTGTGTTGTAATTTCTGGTCCTTTTTGAGAAGGAAGGACAACCAACCAACCACCCAACATTCTAATGCAAGAAGGTAACATATAAAAGGAAACTGAAAAGGGAGTTGGGGAAAGAGAAAGATATCTAGCAAAGGGACATGATGGAGAAGTCTGGATTCCAATCAATCAATCAACCACTGTGGTAAGCAATGGGGACACAAAAAAAAGCAAAGGCAGCCTACCGAGAATTGCAATAGCTCCTCTGTATTTCCTCTTTAAACAGAAGTTCTAGAAGGAGCCATCGAATCAGAGATTATTAGATCTGATCTGATCTGATCAGGGTAGAAAGTACCTCTGAGGTGTGAGTCCCAGGGCTGAAATTATCTTCTGCATGAAGAGGTTTCTCTGTGCATGGTAGAGAAGTCTGGAGTGAGGCCTGGTGAGAAAATGCTTATAAACTGACCAAAAATAAAATATCGTCTGTTGTCTAGTACCTCACATTCTATTGCAGGAGCAGCAGAGAAGATATTTTAAAAGAGATGTATGACCAGTAAAAGGACATTGGATGGTGATGAGGTAAAAGCAGGCATAAAAGCTGGTACTCAAGTAAGATAAGATGTACAAGAAGGCTCCCAGTTAAGACACCAAATTATTCAAAGTCATCCCTGGAGCATTTAAGGATTAAAATGGATAAAGAACCTTCCCCATCCCTCAAAAAAAAGCAGAAGAAAAATGGAAAAGATATATTTAAAAATCATGGGCCTGAGAGTATGTGAACAGGAACAGAATGAAGTTAAGAAGGAGTTGCAATCTGTGTCTTTGGAGGGAATATTTCACACCAAGAGGAATAGCTGCAGCAAAGTTTCTAATTTTTAGGACATTTGAGGTTGCTTAGCACATGTGCTGTGTCCAATGAATGCTTATAGCATCCACTGCAGCAAGTAGTCACTTTCTAATGAGTGAGGTTTCTTCTTTCACTTGTTGGTAGTATTCACAAACTTTCCCAAAGTAAGCAATATGTTCATTGTCACTGTTGCCACCAGATGCTGTTACCTGTGACATTAAGGAATCGGATAAATTAAGCAATAACTCTTAAATAGCACAGCTATTTAAGGATGGAAATGAAGGGATGGAGATGTTCAGTTTCCCATAAAAGAAGCAAAATCTTTTTTTGCCTTAGTCAGCAAAACATCTGTCTTGCTTGCCAAATGGAGAGAGATGGCTGCCAAAGGCAACACCAGGTTAGAATATAAACTTGTCTGTAAAATCTTACAAAGTAGGATGATGGACGATAATGAGCAGTATGATCTCATAAAGCAAAGAGAAGCAGTGAAGGGGAAAAACAGCTTAAAAGAACCTTGGCAAGACATGTAACTAAGCAAAGTCATTCCAGGGACATGTAAGGTTGAAAATAAAAGGACAAAAATAAATATGAAAAAACAGAAAAACAGAAAATGAGTAAAAATCATTCAAATGACCTGCTTTCTCCATGAAGAGGAAAGCACCTGGATTGGACCAAGGGTATACAGGGAACATCTGTTCCCGTTGTGACACAGTTGTAAAAGTTTTGAGGTTTTAATACATATTAGCTTGAAAAAAGGGAAGACATCAAAGGTGTTGTGTGGGTTAGGGGCTAGAGAATTTTAGATCTTATTAATACAAAAAACCCCCCACAAACTATAGCCTAATAGGTTTGAGTTAGACATAAGGCAAATTTTCCTTTAAAAATTCTTACTTATTGAAATGGGTACTATGAAAAATTGTTAAAGCTTCTTATTTGGATATATTTAAAAGTACGATAGGGCAGCTAGGTGGTGAAGTGGATAGAGTATTGGGCTTAGAACCAGAAAGAACCATCTTCATGAGTTCAAATTCAGTCTCAGACACTTACTAGCTGTGTGACCCTGAGCAAGTCACTTAATCCTGTTTGCCACTCAGTAAAACTGAGTTGGAGGAGAAAATGGAAAACCATTCCAGTATCTCTGCCAAGAAAACCCCAGAATGGGGTCATGGAGATTTGAATGTGACTGAAAAACAACTGAGCAACCAAAAAAAGTATGATAGATTGTCATCTCCTAGATGAACCTAGTGTGTCAGGATCTACCTGAGGTACAAAGACCTCATCAATATGCTACAATGAGCCTAACTTTCCTTCTCCCCATTCCCCCAATAATCCTAACACTTCTCTTATCTGCACAGACACAGCTAGGTTTAAACCCCTCCTCTTCCTTCTCTCCCTAATCTGCTTCTTCCCCTTTTCTTTTGACTCTTGGTTGCTATAAGTGCTTGGCATAACCATGCCATACACTGTTATGGTGCTCATTGCCAATGAAAATATCTACAAATAAAACATATTGAAAAAATGAGGAAACACAATGGGCAAGTTACTTTACAGGTACTATTTCCACTCTGATTTCCCAAATAATTGTTATTATTTGTCCTTTATTCTCAAAAAGGACCATGGAGTTGGGGTAATATCATGACTTGCGTGGAATTGGATTGAAATGAGGGAGACTATGAAAGGTTGCCAACCTCACTCTCTCCTCCAGAGCCATCTGGGTCCAGTGGCAAGATATATATCAGGACAACTGAAGATAGCCCCAGACGTCTAAGGAAATTGTGATGAAGTGACTTACCCAGTGTCACACAGCTAAGTAAGTGTCTAAGGTGAGATTTGAACTCAGGGTCCTTCTAACTTCAGGGCCAGTGTACTATCCACTGTACCACCCAACTGCCCAAAATTGATATTGAAGAAGACAATAAATCAGACCTTGACCTTGACCATGAGAAAATTTCTACACAATTTAATAATGTTGTTTATAATGTTCTCTTTCTTTTTTTTTTTAATTTGAGGCAATTGGGGTTAAGTGACTTGCCCAGGGTCACACAGCTAGTAAGTGTTAAGTGTCTGAGACTAGATTTGAACTCAGTTACTCCTGACTCCAGGGCCAGTGCTCTATCCACTGCACCACCTAGCTGCCTCTATAATGGTCTCTTTCAAATAGTTCTTTAATTGGGGTCCTTCTGATAGTGCTTATACACAGACCATTTTAATAATTTTAAAGAATATAATTTCATAAGCAAAAAAAGGAAATTTTACTTAACTCTAAAACATTTCTATATGTTTGCCTGAGTTTGCAAAATGTGCTAATCTCTAGAAAAAGAACCTATCAGAGCTAGTCTCTCACCATATTCTTTGCATAAATACATGCCTGGCCATGTTCTTCTCATGTGCTAAATAAAGCAGTGAATTTGGAATTGAAGCACTCAGATCCCTCTGCTCTTCATTACCTGGGTGAACTCAGAGGAGACACTTGACTTTTTTGGATCTTCCTTTTCTCCCTGTAACGTGAGAAGGCTGGCCTGGGCAATAGCTGAACTTCATTGCGTTGTTAGCATGATTGTTGCTTAAAAGGCAGAAAGAAGTGGAGAAGAAAGGAAGAAGGGTGGATTATTTAGAAGCTTACCATTATTGTTGCTGAGAACCCTCATTTGGGGTTTTCTTGGTAAGAGATACTAGAGGATATGCCATTTCCTTCTCCAGCCCATTTTATAGAGGAGGAAACTGAGACAAACAGGGTTAGGTGACTTACCCAGGTTCACACAGTTATTAAGTATCTGAGGCCATATTTGTGCTCAGAAAGATGAGTTTCCTTGACTTCAGGTCCAGCATTCTCTCTACCAAGTCACCTAGCTCCCCAAATCCCTCTTTACTGGTCATTTTCCCATACTCTACTGTACAGTGATATTGGGATCAGTCACTGTTATTTGAATGGCTCCTGCCTTTTTCTACCTCCTGTGCCTCTGATCACCTCAAATATCTGCCCACTTAAGGGCCTCCAAGCCCTACCTCCTTTCCTGATCTCACTCACCTGTAAAATGAGAATAATAACACCTACCTCTCTCTCTCTTTCTCTCTCTCTCTCTCTCTCTCTCTCTCTCTCTCTCTCTCTCTCTCTCTCTCTCTCTCTTTGCGGGGCAGCGAGGGTTAAGTGACTTGCCCAGGGCCACACAGCCAATAAGTGTCAAGTGTCTGAGGCTGGATTTGTTTTTGTTTTTAGCAGAGCAATGAGAGTTAAGTGACTTGCCCAAGGTCACACAGCTAGTAAGTGTCAAGTGTCTGAGGTCAGATTTTAACTCAGGTCCTCCTGAATCCAGGGCCTGTGCTTTATCCACTGAGCCACCTAAGCTTCCCCCTAAATGAAGAATTAAACATTTATATAGTACCAGCTACACACCACACACTGTACTAAGTCCTTTAAGGACCCTGGTGGGAAAATAGAATCTAATAGAGAGGGAGAAGAATGTAAGGAATGGACTACCCTTAGTGCTTTAAGGCGTTTTTTTTTTTCTCTTTTGGGGAGTTCCTGTGAGTCCTCAGCACATCTTGTATTTTCTTTGAGGCAAAATAAAGTGTGTCTTTATTTTGTTTTCTTGAGTGAGTTCTTACTTGTATGGGAGCTAGGGATGCTGTTACTTACATTTGTAGAAATCCAGAAAATTGTACATACACTGGATTTGGATATTTTCCCAGGGCAAACTCTGCATGTGGCCACAAAGCAAAAGGGACAATTTGGGTCAGGATCCAATATCAAGCATGGACCCTATGATTCCAGAGCTTGGAAACAGAAGTATCCTCAGCCGAGTTACATAAACATCTTTGCTCATGCTGTTGTCTTTGCCTATCATGTCTACCCCCACCTCTGAACTCCTACATATCCTTTATGACCTAGCTCAATCTCAGGAAGTCTTTCTTTATCCCTGTACTTGGCAATGAACTTTTCTCCCTTCAGACTTCACATAGCATTTTCATTGTAACTATGCAAATACCAGTGTGGCAGGTCCATAACATTCATTCTGGGCCCCTCCTATTCCCAGAAATTAGGTAATTGCATCTGCTTTCTCTTAAGTTTTTGCTTCTCGGGAATTAGCTTCTTTCCCACAGCCAAATGCCAGAGGAAAGTACTGTACAGACATGTTTTTGCCTGAAGACAAGTTCCATAACTTTTGGAGAACAGTCATTAAATAACTCAAACCTCCTAACATCATGAGTACATTGCAAGTGTTACTATTTAGATCTCCTTGGGTGCATAAACCCCTTTCTTCTCATAGAGTTTATAGGCCAGCTCAGTGCTGCAGTAACATTGTTTTCATCATCAAACTATAACCCCTAGAGACTATGGAACAACTCTCTCACTAGAGAGCTAAGGCTCATGGTAGGCCGGGCTGAGCTGAAAGAGCCTACCACTTTAAGACTAGCAGGAAAGAACCACAAAGGGGGATACATTTCCCTGGATCCTATGTAGTCAGTGGATAGAGTGCTCAGCTTGGAGTCAGGAAGACCTGAGTTCAAATCTAGCCTCAGACACTTACCAGCTGTGTGACTCTGGGCAAGTCACTTAACCCTCTTTTCCTCAATTTCATCATCTGTAACATGAGCGAGAGAAAAAAATGGCAAATCACTCTGGGAGCTTTGCCAAGAAAACCCCAAATGGGGTCATGATGAGTCAGACATGACTGAACGAATAAGAACACCTATGTAGTCATCATTTCTAACCATTTTCAACCTCTTAAGTCTCCCATATAAGATACTTCTAGAAGTTTGAAAATCAACCCTGAGCACTGATGGTCTGGTCTCACAAGCTAACACATTAGTTGTATTTGTCATCGCCCCTACAGGAATATTAACTCCATGAGGACAAGGACCCTGTCTTACCTAAAACTGTGCCTCACCCAAATGTGAGTGCTCTGCACATAGTAGGCATTTAATAAAACCTTGATGATCAATTGATGTGTCTGGTTACTTTTTACATAAATTATCCAGGTTTTCTATCTATACTTCCCAAATTGAATAGTTAATTGCTCAATTTGTTTTAATTTGATAGATTAAAACAAAAAGGAAGGAAAGAATGGAAGAAGGAAGGAAGGGAGAGAAAGAAAGAGGGAGAAAGAAAGAAAAAGAAGGAAAGAAAGATAGGAAGGAAGAAAGAAAGAAAGAAAGAAAGAAAGAGAAAGAAGAAAAAGAGGAAGGAAGGAAGAAAAAAGAAAGAGAAAGAAAGAAGGAAAAAAGAAAAAGAAAGATAAGAAGGAAGGAAGTTTAAAGTTTTTTCTAGAAAGAAAATACTTCGGATGTGGTTAAGATGTACTTTTATAACTTAGGCTATCCAATTAATATAGGAATAATATAGGAATATTAATGTTCCTGTGAAACCAGCAGTTTTTACATTTTCTGACAGGTTTATAATATTGCTTTGTAATGGGGCCTGTTTTTGCTTGACAAAAGCAGGATACAAAATAAGTATAAACATTCACCACAGAAAATGTTGTATATAATATATGTTATATATTTAGGAAAGAATACTAATATCACATTTTAATGATTAAATTTTGAGTAGGTTTTATTACATATCCATAATTTTCCATGAATAATAACATATTAATAAAGAAGGATTCAGAAATATATTAAGGAACTTGAAGCCATCAGTCTAAACAAACTGCAATATAGGTCTATATAAACCATATCCGATAAACACATTGAATTGCTCAATCAGCTCTCATTTTAGTTCTTAACTAAATAAGGAATGTATTTTCTCTTCATCCTATCTTTCTACATGTGAAACCAATTGCACCCTAAAGAGAAAACTCACATTCCCTTAATAGGACCCTAAAGAACCTTCTCCCTAACTCAAGAAAACAAGTTGAATAAAATAAAATCCCTGTTAAAAATAGTTGGTTCCTAAGAATATGGGTGTTTTTAAAACATATATATTATTTATGAGTAAAGGGAAAAGAAGTGGGGGGGGGTAGGAGGGATTGTTTCTTTTCTCTTAATGTTGCCATATTGCTTGGTTCACAGCCGGAGACAAACTGAAATGGCCATCTGGATGATGTGCATACAAAAGGGGTGGTTTGCCAAACAAAGAAACTACCTTTGATTATACAGAGCAATGTTTCTATCCTTCACAGAGCTTGATTCCAGTCTCTTGTCCTGCGTACATACATGTCAATACAAGCAGGAACGGTGGGCAGCAGTAACCTGCTTCCCTCAGGCATCAGCTGCAAGAAGAAAGGCGGCAGGTGTGTAACTCCCCCCCCCACCTCCACCTCCCTCCCCCCCCCAATCAATTCAGAGAAACTGAATGTGCTACATGCCTAAACATTTAAAATGACATTCTGATAAGAGCAGACTTTCTAGCCAGCCCCTCAGCAGCTTCTAAACGTGCACCCAAAGATGGGCACACAGGGGAACACGTGCATGAAAACTGGTTATCATGCACATGATCCCATATGCATGATAACCAGTTTTAGATAGATACCTGCTGTCTCATCCCAAATGCCTATGAGTCTATGTGGCATGGTGAATGCCAAACTCACAAGCCCCATATGAAAATTTGGCCCAAGTTATGGAATCCCAGAAGCAGTAGCTGCCTTTTGTATTTTAGTCTGTGATTTCACTATTTGTTTTAGCTTGTAGGGTCACATTTTCTCAGACAATACAAAAGCCTGGGAGAATTAAAGGTCAAGGTAAAAATAAGTTTCTCAGAAGATTCCCTGATCCTATTATTATGCTTCTCTCCAACCCAAAAAGAAGTCTAAAAATCCCAGGGGATGTAGACTGAATATAGGTATTCCTATTCTTTAAACCCAACATATATCTCTTTAACCTCTACCCACATCCCAATTCCAAAGACATCTATTAAGAAAAACAAGATATATCTATTGAAAACTCCTACCACTCACCATTTTATTTCAAGGCGGTGACTAGTACCATAAATCAAACTCAAGGTATATCTTGTAGTCAGGACTGGCCAACTACTTTGTCTTTTAAGTGGAACAGAATAACTGACCATAGCAAAATACTTACTGATAAGAATTGAAACTGGATCTCAGTCTATTTGGTCAAATAATGTATATATCTCCCTTTGCATTTTGCAAAGTGATTTTAAATAGCCTTTTCTAACGATTTCTCCCTGGCAACCAAGAAATGGCCTTCAACTTCTACCATCAAGGCTATGCTCAATGGTTACCTGTTGCACATTAATTTTAGCCAAAGGATTTTACTTCCCATCAAGAACCTAATCTCCCTAGGATGTCTTTTGTGCAAAAGAACAAAATGCACAGAATTTTTGTCCACATTGTATTATAGAAATCATGGCAGAGCTGACATATAGATTCAATTTTCTGTACCATTTTGTTGTTGAGTTATTTCAGTCATATCAGAATCTCCATAACCCCATTTGGGGTTTTCTTGGCAAAGATACTGGAGTGGTTTGTCATATCCTTTTCCAGCTCATTTTACTAATGAGGAAACTGAGGGAAACAGGGTTAAGTGACTTGCCAGCTACTTAAGAGTCTGAGTCCACATTTGAACTCAGATCCTCCTGATTCCAGGGCCTATCCACTGCACCACCTACCTATCTCTGTACCACTTAAAATTATTTGAAAATTATAGAGCCACAGGGGCCATCAAGTCCCACCCCCTCTTTTGTTTGTTTTTTTTCCAGGGCAATGAGAGTTAAGTGACTTACCCAAGGTCACACAGCTAGGAAGTATCAAGTGTCTGAGGCTGGATTTGAACTCAGGTCCTCCTGAAACCAGGGCCAGTGCTTTATCTACTGCACCACCTAGCTGCCCCTTGTGTTTTGGTTTAGGGTTTGGGTTTTTTTTCAGCCTCCTCTTTTAACAGGAGTCCTCATCTGAATCCCAGAACAAAGTGAATTGCCCAAGGTCATGTAGCAGAACCAGAAAAAGAAAACATATCTCTTAATTGACATTATATTTCTCTTCCTTATCTGCCTAATCTCTAATTAAACTAACACCTCTGCATATTTGAAGAATCCAAAATTGTCAAATGCCAGAGTGAGAAGGGGCCCAGCTAAGCATCTAGGCACAACCCCATATCTTACAAATTAGAAAACTGAAGCCCCCAAAGTTGATAGAATTTGTTCAGGATCTATATCTAGTTAGCTGGCAATTGAATCTGAGTCTTTTAGCTTCCATTTGATGGTTCTTTCCAAGATAATCCATGAAGTCTTGGATCAAGCTATTTGGAAAACAATATTTTATATGTGATCAAAGCCTTTCATTACAGGTAAAAGCAATAACCCCCCACTACCACCAAACCTTTCTGCAAGAGCTATTAAATGAAAATGATCCAACTTCATTTTCTTTACCATTATTTCTTGTTGTGTTGTCCTTTCACAGGGAGGTGCTAAAAATGCTTCAGGGACCAAGAATCAAGATGAAAGAGGAAGAAAAAGAAAAAGCCTAGGAACCTTTTCTGTGTGGTTATCAACATCTGGATTTGGGAGTTGCTTACGTTCATATAAGCAGATTCACTATAAGAAAAGTCATACCTTAAAGCGTTATAAGCAAATGCATTATATAAGCAAAATTGTGAGTTGGAAAATTTACTATGATGAGGCACTATCTAAAGATGACTCTGAAATGTTCTAAAAGTGAATATAGTAGAATTGGTCAAGACTTCCCAGATCTTCCGGTTTAATTTTAACTAAGTTCAATTTTACTCTCTCCCTCCCTCATAGACCTAGAGCTGGAAGGGTCTTTAGAAACTATATAATCTCCTTTTATAGATGAAAAAGAGGCCCAAGGAGGCTAAATAACTTGCCCTAAGTCACATAAGTTGCAGATGTCCGAAGTAGTATTTGAACCCAGTTCTCCAAGTCTGTAGCTAGTTACCTTTCCTCTTCCCCATGCTCCTTCCCAACATGGAAAAATTTGGACACATGGACTAGTATGATTATTTTGTCCTCTGGCCTAGGACAAAGGTGTCCAGCTGTATTATCTACTGGCCGATGGCCAGGTCTGAATGAAAGTTACAAATGTAGATGCATTGTAAATGACCCCACTAGGACAGTTCTTTAGAAACAGGATGGATGATTATGTAAATACACTGACTTCTGCCTTCTGAAAATGTTATTTTCAGTAATATTGAACTGTGAAAAGCTCAAGCTACACCTCAGTTCTCCTATGCAAATAGCAGAGTGCCCAGAAAAGAGCCTGAGAAATGTTCTAGAACCAGGTCAACAAAAGGCTGTTACTGGGGGGAAGGGGGGTTGTGAGGGGGGAGTAGAAATATAGGAACAGCTTTGCTATTACAACCCCCTCCTTGTCATGTGCTTTCATGCAGCATCTGATCAAACGCCTCTATTTTCCTTTTTGATATGGCAACAATGAATGCTATACAACAAATAATACGGCATAACAAAAGCTTTCTCCAGTCAGTCTCCATATGGAGGAACATCATGCCTCCCCCAGGATAAGCTGATCATCTGAAATCTCATCATCATGCAGATTGACTCAGCTTTAGATACTCAACCCATTCCCTTCTCCCTCTGTTGCCTCTCTCCTCTCATTGGAGGGCTAGAGGGTGGAGCAATAAAGTCCTCCCAAAGTCTTCCTTTATAGAGGGCCCAGAACTTTCCAGGTAGCTCTCCATTTTTCGTCTTCAGTTCTGCTTGGTTTCCACTGTGACATCATACCCCCACAGCAGATTCCCTCTGGTGCCTCCTCCTCCCAGCTTTTCAGCTTCCTTTTGCATATTGTCTTACTCCATTAGACTGTAAGCTCCTTGAGGGCAAGAACTGTCTTTCTTTTTCTTAGAAAGCTCTTAGCAAAGTGCCTGGCACACAGTAGGTGCTTGAGGAATTGAGTTGATGTTCTTCAATATTCACGTACCTATATGAAAGCCAAAAAGCCTTTAGGGCAACTGGGTGGCACAGTGGATAAAACACTGGCCTTGGATTCAGGAGTACCTGAGTTCAAATCCAGCCTCAGACACTTGACACTTAACTAGCTGTGTGACCCTGGGCAAGTCACATAACCCTCATTGCCCCTCCAAAAAGAAAAAGTTTTTTTAAGAATCATCTCACTTTGTTATGGAAGAAATCAAAATAGGCCACGACTAACAAAGAGCCAAGGTCAGTTTGAAACAGGGAACATAACTGTGGTGGAAAGAAGAATGGATTTAAATGAGATGTGAGTCTGAGTCCCATTTCTCTCCCTTGCTAGCTGTGTGACTAGGTAAATCCCTTAACTGTTCTGAGATAGAGTTTCCACATTTGAAAAATAAGGATAATAGCTATCTCTCTACCTATATACCTCCCGGGACCGTTGCAAGCAAAAAGACTTAAAATGCTATAAAAATGTGAGCTACTATTACTGAGGTTAAAGAATTCCATATAAATAACTACTCTGTAGATAGGTGAGAAATAATATGAAAATACCTACAATGAACATTTTCCTAGGCTCTGAAGAATGATTGATTTCATGGACAGGTACTGAAGAAAGTATTTGTTGTTGTGGAAAATTTCAGTGAAATCTGTGATGTGATATCAAATTAGTGACCCTTCATATGATCATAGATTTAGAGCTGTCAGTGAGCTTAGAGGTCAGTGAATTGATCTTTATTTTACAGATAAAGACGTTGAGGCACAGAAGCAACCTCCTTGTTTCACAGATAAAAAACTGAGGCACACAGAGGTCATGACTTGCCAAGTGTCACACAACTAGTAAGTTATTGAGAAACAATTTGAATTGGGCTTTTTCCTTCTCTGAGCCTATTTTTCTCTCTTTACAAAGGAGGGGGTTGAATCATTGGTACATGACTCCTAGACACCTCCCAACTCTAATATCTTCTGAACAGCCTCTTAGCTTATTCATCCTGAGAGCAAAAGGATTTGAAGAGATGCATGGACCATTTCTTTTATTCAAGGAAAAAAATTACAGATTATTTTGAATGAGCATTTAGCAATCAGGATTGAATCACTGGTATTTCCCATAAAAATGTTTATTAACCTTTCTAAGCAAGATATCACACCATAAAAAATATTTTGTTTAAAGGATTTTTTTTGAAAAGTCACAAAATCTGGTTTTTAAACAAAAATCATGAAATCTACACAGAAACACACCAACAGCTTGAGAAGCAATCAACGGCAGTGTTTCAGCACCCACATTCACTTTGCTACAGGGCCATATGCAGGAATTCTGCTCTCAGAAAAATGGTTATGGGGCACGGAAAAATTATACAACCAGGAGACCACTCTTGCTTTCCACCAATGTCACCAGCTGGCTGAGCTATCAATCAACACCAGACCAACCAACAATGATTTTCAGTGGACTGGTGGGTTTGATGATGATTGACAGCTAAGCTAGCCTGTCAGAAGGGATGCCAGAATACTCATACTAAAATTCTTACTCCTACTTCTCCTCTTACGGTTAGTAGTAGTAATGATTATGGTAGTGGTGGTGATGATGATGATGAAGAAGGAGGAGGAGGAGGAGGAGTAAAGGAAGGAAGGAAGGAAGAAAAAGAGACAAAGAAAGAAAGAAAAAGAAAATAAGAAAGAAAAGCATTTATTAAGTGCTTACACTGGGCTAAAGTCAGGGGATATGAATACAAGCAAAAGGAAAGAGCTCTTGATCTCAAGAAATTTACAAAGGAAAGGGGTGGAATAAAAGGGGATAGGGGGCTGCATAATTTTGAAGTCCATAAAGCCAGGAAAAGGACCAAAAGGAGAATGATGGCTATCCTGGGTAATTCACGAAATGGAGGCTCCAAGAAATCACCAATGGGAGAAAGGAGCAGGTCTTATGAAGGGTTATCCCATAGTGAGTAGGCTATAAGGATAGCAGGATAGTCTAGAGAGAGGTATGCCCAGATGCTGAGGGAAGTTGAATGATGAGACATTAACAGAGGCATGATTTTGAAGTCCAGAAAGTCAGGAAGAGAAGAGGAGGGAAAATAATGATGGTGATGATGATGATGATGATGAAGAAGAAGAAGAAGAAGAAGAAGAAGAAGAAGAAAAAGAAAAAGAAGAAGAAGTATACAGGTTCAAATTTTGCAAAGCATTCTACAGGTAGCCTATTTGATCCTCACAATAACCTTGATAGAGAGCTAATTTTATTACTTCTATTTTACCAATTACAAAACTAAGACATAGAAAGGTTAGGTGACTTGTCCAGGGTCATGTAGTTAGTAAGTATCCATAAAAGATGCCTTGTACATATTCCTTCTTCCTTAATTCTGGCAGAAGATGGTCCTAGGCAGGAGTCTGAGGATGAAAAGTATTTGCTGCTAATCCGGAGATGACAGTGGCATGGTTTACACAACCAGATCCATGGTGACTCCATGGGTATCACTGGGAATGGAAGGAGGGTAGGGCTTCCAGCTGGAGTCTAAGACAAATGCAGAAATAACCACAAATATTCTACCATGGTTACAATCCTGCTTAGCTATCACCCTTCTGATTGAAATGTTCAGACACCAAGAGAAATTCAGTCAGTAAAGATTCAAGTTTGATTCAGATGCAAAACATGGAGGCTGATGCATACCCATTTACACCAGTTTTTAAGTTCAAGTTATTATGTGTTGATCTTTGCACCCCCAAAGGGATGCTACTGTTCAAACACAGGCTTGGCATGTTCATGAACTGCTTTTCCATGTAATGAGTCATATACATACTCACTTGACAAGACAATGATGACATTAATGAAATGAAATGAAAGTTTAACATTTGGTGGAGTGAGACTAACTGTAAGTTTTGTACTCTACAAGGACAATTTCAAAGCCACTGAACTATTTGAGAAGAAAGATAATTGAAAAAAAGTCCATTCTGTTTGAAGGACTGATTTTTCCACTGAAAGGAAGCTTGGAGTAGTGGATAAAGAGCTGAGGCTATAGCCAAGAAGACCTGGGTTCAGATCCTACCTCAATAGACATAGACTATGTGACCCTGGACAAGTCACTTAATCTCTTAAAAATCTCTAAACCTGGCAGAAAAGTGTGGCAGAAAATTTTCTGACTTGCATAGAAGAAAATTTCTTTTTCCTGGCATTGCCTAAACTAGTCATGTCAAATTGAAATAGAAATGGGGTCCATTAAATTGTACATAAAGATTCCAACAAGTCACATAATAACTAGTTTTAAAATATATTATCTATGTTTTATTGTATTTTTATTTATTTTGCTAAATATTTCCCAATAACATTTTTTTTGGTTTTTGCAGGGCAATGAGGGTTAAGTGACTTGCCCAGGGTCACACAGCTAGTACGTGTTAAGTGTCTGAGGCTGGATTTGAACTCAGGTCCACCTGAATCCGGGGCTGGGACTTTATCCACTGTGTCACCTAGCTGCTCCCCCAATAACATTTTGATCAGATTCGGGCCACACTTGTGGGACCACATGCAGCCAAAGGCTGAATGTTCAATATCTCTGCCCTAAATGAAGCAAATTACAGATCCAGTCTCTATGCCTTTTTTCCATTTTCACCACATATTACTTATCATGCCATGGAGACAGCCCAGGGTTTTCAAAGCCTAGGCCTGTGAAGCACAAATTCTGGCTTCAGGTGAAGTCCCACCCAGGAATGGTTTACATCTGCATTAGAAGACCAGTTTAAATTCAAAAAAATAAGAAAAGTCATCTGGCGGTACCTCAGTGTAGCTGCCTCCAAACCAACCTTGAAGTCAGTAATTGCCTGTCCAAATCCCTCACCCCACTCCACCCCCTACTACTGTTTATATGATCCTCTCTTGCTCAGAGGGGAAGCTAGGTGGCACAGTGGTTAGAGTGCCAGACCTGGAGTCAGGAAGACTCTTCATGAGTTCACATCTGCATTCAGACACTAGCTGCAAGTACCTGGGCAAGTCACTTAACCCCATTTGCCTCAGTTTCCTCGTCTGTAAAATGAGCTGGAGAAAAATGGCAAACCACTCCAGCATCTTTGCCAAGAAAGCCCCAAACAGGCTCATGAAGAGTTGGACAGGACTGAAATGACTAAACAACCACATGGAGAAGGTGCCAACAACAAAAGAGATGCTGACCTGAATTGGTGAAAGGAGCTTCCTAGCTGATGAATTCACAGTTCCAGTCCCTGTCCCTACTCCAATCCCTAACAACTCTCTAAATCTTAGAGGGTATGAAGTTGACACTGTCAAAAGAAGAATGCACACCAAGGAAATCACAGATCCTTCAGGTACTCAAATAGACCTCTCTGTCTGTCTCTGTCTCTCTGTGTCTCTGTGTCTCTGTGTCTCTCTCTCTGTCTCTCTGTCTCTGTCTCTGTCTCTGTCTCTCTCTGTCTGTCTCTCTGTCTGTCTGTCTCTCTCTCTCTCTCTCTCTCTCTCTCTCTCTCTCTCTCTCTCTCTCTGCCTCCATCCTACCTCCAAATAATGAATACTGAGCTCTTGTATTTTACTGATCTCTTCCATCCTCTTATTGACATTTTTATGTTTTTCATCCTTTCTAGTTAGATTTTAGATTGCCAGATTGTCTCTTCTTGATCCTTTCCCCCCCCAGAAACTATCTTGAAAATCTTTACTTCATATGTGTCTAGTTCATATTAGATTCTTATAATTTGAAGCAATACATATTTGTGTATTATTCTTTACCTGTCCCCCATGATCAGGAAGCTATACAATGTTAATTAAAGATTCGAAAACATTGTAATCAAATTTCACAAAATAGTTTTGTTATGTCTATGGATAATTTCCCATAAAAACCATATGTTTTAGTTGTCTTTGAGTCAAACAACCTGAACTCAAGTCCCACCTGATGAGATCAAAAGAAAGTCTCTCAGATTCTTTGAGCCTCAGTTTATTCATCTGTAAAAAATGGATAGTAAGATTTGCACAGGATTGTTGTGAGGAAGGCTCTTTGTAAACTGCAAAGTGTTAAAAAAAAACTGTGTTATTGTTTTGTTGTTGTTACCAAGGAAGTGTGAGATTTAAAATTGGATATTAGATCATAAATCTCCCCTACTTAACCTTTCCCTTAATTTATCTCCCAAACTAGTAAATAGAAGAAGCTTTTGGTTTTCTAGATAGACCTTTTTATTTATTGTTATGATAGTCACAAGGTGATGTTGATTAGAAGGATAGGAAAGTAGAAACACAATACAAATCGTCTTAAGTCTAAGCTTAGTCTATATTCCTTATAAAAACTCACCAAACCGAAAAGGCCACCTTTGGAGAGAGAGAGTCTGTGCCGCGCCGTCAGGAGTCCCGCCAAGCAGGCAAAAGCCTCACTTCCGTTCTCTCCACCCCAGAAGTCAAGTGCCCCGCAGGCAGTCTGACATGCGCAGCAGGCGGACTGTTCATCTCCTCCCCAAAAGGGTGGTCCTTGAAAAACTGGCGTCTTTCAGTTATCCTAACCGACTGTTAAAAACTTTCATATTTTACCACAGAAGAAAAGATTATAAATACTATAACTACTATAATTTAACCTTCTGCAAGGAGTTCTATGTTCTCTTGCCAGATAAGAGAAAAGGGCACAAACTGAGGAAGTGGATTGAATTTTTCTACTTGTCCTTTTGCCTAAAGTATAATCAGTCCAATGGTGCTTCTATTGTCCCCATTTAGCAGTTAAGGAAACTAAGGCAGATAGAGATTAAGTGACTTGCTCAGACACATAGCTAGTGAGTATCTGAGGTCAAATTTGAACTTGAGTGTTCTTGACTCCAGGCCCAGTGCTCAATCCATCACAGCACCTAGCTACTTTTATTCTCTTTACTACAGCTAGTTTATGGTGGGAAGTAAAACTAAATCATGGAATATGAAGCTGCCTGTCAGTGAGTCATTTCAGTTGTGTCTGACTCTTCGTGACCCCCGTTGGAGTTTTCTTGGCAACGATACAGGAGAGGTTTGCCATTTCCTTCTCCAGCTCATTTTACAGATGAAGAAAGTGAGGTAAACAGGGTTAAATGAGTTGCCCAGGGTCACACAGCTAAAGTGTCTGAGGCCACATTTGAACTCAGGTCTTTCTGACTCCAGGTACACTGTGCCACCTAGTGAAGGTGAATTAACTATCCTTAGATATGTTACAACTAGGGTAGTTGCTCATAATTAGTGGTTCCCATTTAGCACAAACCCAGTTATCAGGTTCTTCAGGAGTCACTGAAACTGGTATAATCTGTGGTGTAGGAAAGGGAGCAGAATTATCATCAGAGGATTTGAATTTGAATTCCAGTATCCCTCTCAGTGACACATACTCAAGGTGTTGCTAAGGAGATCAGGATCTGAGAGTTAGATGTTTGCTAGTTTCAATGACCAGCATTTCCCTCCGAAGGTTTCTGGGGAAGCTTTATCCCGCCCTCCTGGCTGGTGGGGCCTGACTTTGACAGACAACATAGTCCCTCCCCTCCTAAGGGATTACAGTCATTGGGGTCTGTGTATAACCACACGGAGCTCAGTGCCTAGCACCAAATCCAACACAGCATAAACACGGGGCAAATAGGTTGGATCCTGTGTTCCTGAAACTCCCAATGGACAACAGAACAGCCCAAAGGGCAGTTTTTATTCCCTTCTCTCTTTAGACTTTATCTCCTTTTATACATACTATACACCTAAAAAAGTTTTCCTCTTGGCATCAATCAGCTGTGACTGGGTCGGGATCTAGCTAGGCCGGCACTGAAGTGAGGCCTCCTTTAAAAACAAACAAACAAACCCTCTGTAACCTAAACAGAAAGAAAAGCCACCCTCTGAGAAGACCAGGGGGATAGGAAGCAGCTGGAGAGAAATTCACACCCAGGGAGAATCGCCTACCCCTCGAAATGATGATAATTGAGTACGAGTGTTTAAAAGCTGTGCCTACCTGTACCTTAACATAGACACTACCTCCTTGTTAGGCTGGCTCTATCTCTGAGGGTTAGGAAGGCCCAAATTCAAATTTGACCTCAGATATTCACTAGCTGTGAGACCCTGGACAAGTCACTGCACCTCTGTCTGTCTCAGTTTCCTTAACTGTAAATTGAGAAAATAGCAGCTCCTACCTTGCAGGGTTGTTGTGAGTCTCAAATGAAATAATATTTATAATGAGCTTAGTTAGCATAGTACCTGACATATTGTAGGCACTTAACAAATTCTTATGCTCTTCCCCTCTAAAAGAAGTTTTACTGGGTATCACCTCTAAATTCAATTGCAGATCCAATTTTTTTTTTTGGTGAGGCAATTGGGGTTAAGTGACTTGCCCAAGGTCACACAGCTAGTAAGTGTTAAGTGTCTAAGCCAGATTTGAACTCAGGTACTCCTGAATACAGGGCCAGTGCTCTATCCACTGCGCCATCTAGCTGCCCCCAGATCCAATTTTTAAGAATACTGCATTACAGGGGTAATAATGGTGCCAAAATAATGACTCAGTAATTCTTTAGAAAATGTATGGGTTGTTTGGTTTTCCTTTTTTCTCTATTTTCATTGTCAAGGTAAATGGGAAAATGTACACATCAGAGTGAAGTACAGTAGAATGTTAACTTAAAAGAAAGGGAAACCTTCCCTTTCCCCAGTCAAAAATGAATGAATAAATCACTATATGATCAATGAAGAGACCTACTTGGAATTCAATATAAAAACAACATTTTCCATTTAGAATTACAGGATTTAGGGTTTCAAGAGACCTTGAAGATCATTTAGGAGCAGCTAGGTGGCACAGTGGATAGACTGTTGGACCTAGAATCAGGAAAACCTGAGCTCAAATTCAGTCTCAGACATAAACTAGCTGTGTAACCCTGGGCAAGTCACTTAAACTCCATTTGTCTTGGTTTCTTCATCTATAAAATGTGGATGATGATAATAACACCTCCTAGGGCTGTTACGAGGATGAAATAATATAATAATTGTACATTATAGCAAGCACTATATAAGTGTTAGTATTACTATTATTTAGTCCAACTCTGTCACTTTACAAGTAAGGAAACAGATCCAGAGAAGTAAAGTTGCTTGCTCAAAGTCAAACAAACGTGACTCTAAATCCTGCGCACTGCCTATGGAGCAGGAAATAGCTACACACTCAGCACAAGGTTGGTCAGTCAGTCAGTGAACGTTTATCAAATGCCTACTAGGTATCAGGCACTGTACTGAATTCTGGGGATACAAAGAAAGTCAAAAGACAGTAGCTACTCTTTTTCTTTCCAGGGCAATGAGGGTTAAGTGACTTGCCCAGGGTCACACAGCTAGTAAATGTTAAGTGTCTGAAGTCAGATTTGAACTCAGGTCCTCCTGAATCTAGGACCGGTGCTTTATCCACTGCACCAGCTAGCTGCCCCCTGACAGTAGCTTCTTAAGACACTTGCAATTGAATGGGAGCCACAGTCTGCAGGAAGAGGGATGGAATCCAGTCCTACGACTTTGGGCCATGCTCTAGTTTTTGGAATTTCAGAGGAAACATGCCCTGGAACATTTGGCCCTTGCCTCCTCTCCTCACCAGCCATCCTTCCCCTCCCCACCCCTGCCTTCCACCAACTAGACAAAATCCTTTCTAGAAGCCCACCACTCACAGCTGCTTAAGTCTGGGGGTGGAAACTGCTACTGAATGACAGATGTCTCCCCCCTCCCCATGAACATGTCTATTACACAGCATGTCATTCCAGAGAGCAAAAGGCCAAGATGGAGAATGCAAACAGTCTCTCCCATGTGACAGCACAGTATGTCACCACCAGCCCACAGGTCTGTGCCCCAGTGTTCCAGAGAAGTTGATTTTTGATGGGGGTGTAGTGTGCTATTGACTAGCTACCCACAGTGAAATTAAGGCTGCATTGCGGGAAGCTAAATATTATAGGAGCATCACATAAAGTTATTATGGTTCTGGGATAATAAGCAATTCCACTAATCATTAACTATTCCATTATAAGCTCTTATTTACTAAGATTTATTTCTAGCTCCCCAAATGCCATACTGAAGTGTTTAGCAGTGAGTATTTCACTGTTGGTTCATAAAACATAGGCTGAGAACTTTGAAAACCCCTAAACACTGAGTTTTGGTTTTGGTTTTGGGGGGTGGCATTCCTGTCATCCAAAGATAGTTTACCTTTTGGGGGGGGAATAGCATTTTCCTTTTAGTGCATTAGGGATGAAGCATTTTGTTCTTAATTATTCTATCATTTATATGGTTATTGGGAAATTTTCTATGAAGAAGCAAGTGCTTTATGATGCTGTAGACCCCAACAATGCATACGCGTCTGGCTTGGATTTTCATCATGTATAGGAGTGTAATGGGGAAACAAATGAACAAGATTTTGATTTCAAATAAAATGAACATGAGTCACTTAACCTGGCACCTTTCAAATAAAAGGCTTGATCCTCTAAGAATTCTCACCATCTCAAGTGGGTAGAAAGAATTACATTTGATAGTTAGGAATAGGGACTAGAGCTGTAATTACTTTGATATCGGGAACTCCAAAATAAGGAAACTCTTATGTAGATCAACCCTTACTCATTCTTGAGTGTCTCTAAGGTGTGGCCCATGGCGACACAGCCAGCACATGTCAGAAACAGAACTTGAACATGCATCTTCCTAGCTGCAGGACCACCTTTCCATCATCTTCTGTCATTAGGAATCCTAAGGACGGGAGAGAGCAGATAAAAATCCTCAGCAACATGACCATAGACAGGTCCTTTAACCATTCCAGTACTTAGCACAGTGTCTGGCACTGTATTTTATATTGATTATTAATCATTAATGATCCTAGGTCTCACTTTCTTACTCTACAAAATGACCAGGTTCAATTCCATGATTTCTAAAAGTCTCTGCTAGCTCCCACACGCTATTAACTATGAAAAGTAAGCATTACTTCAAATGCATGTGTGCATATATAAAATGTAAAGCAGCAATGGCATCCATGTGCATATTATACATATACAAAAATGTATATGTTGCATATATGTGTGTGTGGGTATGTATATTTCTTAGAAGATCAAAGGAAGAACAAGAATGGAACTCTGCCAGCAGAGAGGGAGAGACACAAAGATTTCGCTTTCTTTAAGATCAATCACTCTTAAATACATTTGCTTCAGCTCTAATCTGGCATCAACATATTTCCTTCTCTGAGAACGGAAGGGATGGCTTTTTATCCTGATGCAGGGGTCTCTCTCTAATTTCCCTGGATATGTGAGTCTGTTGAGCCTTAAATAAATATAATTTTCTGGGGACAAATCTAGGTTTGGCCAAGCTCGCTGACCCCTTCTGACTATTAAAGTTGCTCAGGACAAATGCATTCATTCACCCCGTGTCTAAGTCTGCTGCGGCAAAGTGACCTACATAAGATGAATAAGTGTGCCATGCTTGATAAAGAGGGCAACAGACATCCATCTGATCTCCCATTAAGGCAGGCCGGGTAGCATTAACGTATACGACACTTACAACATTTGCAAGAAGTTCATTTCCATTCACATAACCACTGCGAGCCAATCTCTGCCAGCCTCGGCATACATTTGCATTTTATTTTCGTTTTCCAAACCTGCCTTAAAGTTGGACCAACTTGGGCTCAAGACAAGGAGGGGAGGGGTGGGGGAGGGGGGAAGGGAGTGTCCATTTTCTGTGCTTGGGTGTCCAAGCACCTGCCAGCTGTGTGTCCCTCGAATCGAGGACATCGTGTTTTCAATTTCCTTCAATAAAGCTATGAATCTGGCAATTTGCTGGCCTGCTTCGGCTAAACAGAAAGGACAATTTGAGAAAGATCATAGTTCAGGCTCAGTCAGACGGAAACGATTGAAAACAGAGAGCTGGCCGCTACGTTTCCCCAGTGCAGCTCGCTGTCGCAGTTTGACTGACAAACTGACTTTTTGGAGGTGCTCATGCCCATTCCAGTCAGAGTTTATTGAAGGTGATTTTGATCTTCTCCATGAGGCCACAGCAGTGGCCATGCCATCTGTCACCTTGATTGCATCGCGGATTCTCTGGAGAGAGCGCTATGGCTCCTGATCATTTACAGATTGCGCTGCTCTCGCCTCCATAAGGACCACATGCACAGAGCCAGATGGTGAACATACACGCTTATTATAAGTCTTTATCTCTGTGCAGGAAGGAGAGGGACCATTAGATCTCCCTCAGGAACTCTGCTCTTCTCTACCATCATGCTGCTCTTCAGCAAATACAGTCTTCTTCAGCTGTCATCAGGCTACCTCGGAAAATTAAAAAAATAAACAATAATTCCATCAGCCGAGCGCAAAGAAGCGGAGACTGCACAGCAAAGCAATCCCTCGGCCTCGCCTCTCCTCCCCTCCCTCTCTCCTAACCCCCTACCTCCCTGACTGTCAGCACTAGGTAGAGATGAGTTTGTTTGCAAATAGATCATTAATGTGTTGATTTTTAAGAGATTAGGAGAGGCTGCTGCCTGAAAATAAAACTACATAATTATAGTTTTGTCACTTTTATGATTAATATCATTATCAACTGGATGGGTCTCATTCTTCAACCCCCCCCCAAAAGATTTTAATTTGATATTTCACATTTAAAAATAGATATTTTATTTCAATAATGACAGGAATCTAAGCTCCAGATTTGGACCACCTGTGTGTCAGAACAGAGGAATCCAAGGCAGGAAGGATGTTGGTTGGTTGTGAGCTAAAATGGCAAAACTCAACTACTGTAACCCTTTTAAAAATCATGTCTTCTTTTAGTGAATTTCCCATTGGGAAAGAGACACAAATGGGGAGTATTGGGAATAGGTTTATATAGCTGAGCAAGCATGGCCCAAAGCAGCAACTAAGCAAATCAAGGGATTGTTTGTAAAGAAACCCATATCATCCCCCAAAGTAAAATTATCACTATTAGAGACTCATAAAGAGGCCTAAAAGGAACCTAAAGTGGAAATTTTACACACACACACACACACACACACACACACACACACATACACACACACATACACACACGAATTCATTGGCTATCTATACAAATAAGCACACTCATTAAGCATCTCTGGAAATACTACACACCAAAATTGACTCCAGGAGCATACCCATATATACAACTGAGTAGTCATACCTGTCTTCTGTCGCCAGTCAAAATCTTGGTTAGGATGGAGAAATCTCTGCTAATAAAGACTATAAGAAAAGTTTTCCAATGCCCTATACATTTAAAGTCAGACTGTTTTTAGATCATTCCTTTAGAGTATCTGCCAAGTCCATCCAACAACTGCAGTTATTCAAATCCACCATCTCCACTTGGACAGGACATTCCAGCAAGTGCTATGGCTGCTACAGCATTTCCTATGGTATGGGTAAAACTGCATGGGTTTCATGTCCCATCAGATTCCAGGGTAGACAAAAAATATCCTGT
The DNA here is from genome assembly GCF_019393635.1 of Dromiciops gliroides. Taxonomy (NCBI): domain Eukaryota; kingdom Metazoa; phylum Chordata; class Mammalia; order Microbiotheria; family Microbiotheriidae; genus Dromiciops; species Dromiciops gliroides. Next base: position 275,752,546 of record NC_057861.1, read on the forward strand.
GAGACTAAGACTTAAAAATAAAACAGTAATAATTATCCTCCTCTCCTCCCAAAATGAATTCCTAGATATCCCTTTGTAAAGACCTAACTCTTATATTAACTAATGGTTTCTATAGGCAGAGTAGGACTAACTCTAAAAATCAATTCACTCCAGTCTAGCTGTGGAGAAAATATCTATAAAAATACAGATTGAGAAAGTAACAAACACCTGCATTAGGCATAAATAAGGATCATGAGTTAAAATGGACCTTAAAGGTTACATGTAGGATTTAATCACCTTTGTTCATCTTAATTCAACAAGCATTTATTAAGCTCTTACAAAGTGCCAGGTACAGTCCTGGGAAATAGAAAGACAAAAACAGCTCCTGTCCTCAATAAGCTTGCACCCATCTGTTTATAAAAATCCCTTACTTCATCAGCATACAGGTCTTTACTGAGTCCTATTTTTACCTTTATTGGATCTGAGAAGAAAGAAATTATTTCCAGATGCATTTTAAGGAAGAAGCGTAGACTGGACTTGACCCAACTCAAATGAGTTTACAGAAGAAAGGTTTTAGTGATTTTTCCCATTCACACTCCTTCCCTCCCACCGTAGAAACGCTAGGGAGATGTGTGTTTATATCTTTGCTTGAAAATGTGGGGCTATATAGGATATGTGTGTGTATATGTATACATATATATGTACACACATACATACATATATACTTTGTGCTCAGTGCATCCAATGTTTAAAAGATTCTTTTTTAAAGATACAAGCAGGAAAAATAAATTGGTAACATCTATTGAAAATAATTCATGTTCTGTGAACACATCCCTGAAATGTCTTCTACTTAAACAAGCAAGATGTTGTTGATTTAAATTTCTAGGTTTTTTTCTCCATTTTTCTTTACTGAACTCCTTTAGGACAGTTTTAAAGTGGAATTTCCTATTAGACAAATGACCCCAACTTTTGTTTGGAATTAGAACATTCTTTTATCTGAGGTTACAGGACCTTTCAGACATTGGCACAAAGGAACTAAATTTCCATTATTTGCTCACTTTCTTTCTTTCCTTCTTTCTTTCTTTCTTTCTTTCTTTCTTTCTTTCTTTCTTTCTTTCTTTCTTTCTTTGTGGGGCAATGAGGGTTAAGTGACTTGCCCAGGCTCACACAGCTAGTTAAGTGTCAAGTGTCTGAGGCTGTATTTGAACTCAGGTCCTCCTGAATCCAAGGCTGGTGCTTTATCCACTGTGCCACCTAGCTGCCCTCGCTCACTTTCTTTAAAAGGATTGAAAGGGGCAGCTAGGTGGTGCAGTGGATAGAGCACCGGCCCTAGAGTCAGGAAGACCTGAGTTCAAATCTAGCCTCAGACACTTGACACTAGCTGTGTGACCTTGGGCAAGTCACTTAACCCCAATTGCCTCACCAAAAATAAATAAATAAATAAAAGATTATCTTCAACTTTGTCTTGCTAGGCTATGTGGGGATAATGCAGTTTAGGAGAGTTCCTTAGTAGCCATGTTGAAAAAAATGCAATAAAAATAAAGCAGAAAAATATGTTTCTATCTGCACTCAGAGTTCATTGTGAGTTCTTTGGAAATGCCATGGTTCATTGTATTGATGGGAGTAGCTAAGACTTTCACAATTTATTTTTATTTTAATATTGCTATTACTATGTACAATGTTCCGATTCTGCTTACTTCACTTTGAATCAGTTCATATAAGTCTACCCAGGTTTTTCTGAATTATCCTCCTCATCATTTCTTATAACACAATAGTATTTCATCACTAACATATACCACAACTTGTCCAGCCATTCACCAACTGATTGGCATCCCCTCATTTTCTGATTCTTAACCACTACAAGAAGAGCTACTGTAAATATTTTTCATATGTTTGGGTCCTTTTACTTTTTCTTTGCTCTCCTTGAAATACATATCTCGTAATGATATTGCTGGATCAAAAGGTATGCACAGGGGCAGCTAGATGGGGCAGTGGATAGAGCACCGGCCCTGGAGTCAGGAGTACCTGAGTTCAAATCCGGCTTCAGACACTTAACACTTACTAGCTGTGTGACCCTGGGCAAGTCACTTAACCCCAATTGCTTCACTAAAAAAAAAAAAGAGAGAAAGAAACTAGGGGCAGCTAGGTGGCACAGTGGATAGAGCACTGACCCTGGAGTCAGGAGTACCTGAGTTCAAATCCGGCTTCAGACACTTAACACTTACTAGCTGTGTGACCCTGGGCAAGTCACTTAACCCCAATTGCTTCACTAAAAAAAAAAAAAGAGAGAAAGAAACTAGGGGCAGCTAGGTGGCACAGTGGATAGAGCACTGACCCTGGAGTCAGGAGTACCTGAGTTCAAATCCGGCTTCAGACACTTAACACTTACTAGCTGTGTGACCCTGGGCAAATCACTTAACCCCAATTGATTGCCTCACTAAAAAAACCAAAAGGTATGCACAGCTTTATAACCCTTTGGGCAGAGTTTCATTGTTCTCAAGAATGGTTGGACCAGTTCACAGTTCCACCAATAATGCATTAGTGTTCCTATTTTTCCTTATCCTCACCATCATTTGTCATTTTCCTTTTCTGTCATGTTAGCTAATCTGATAGATGTGAAGTGGCCGCGTGGAGTTGTTTTAATTTGCATAGGTAATACAAATAAAAGACAGTGTGGTAGAATGAGTAAAGAGCTAGCCTCATAGTCAAGAAGACTTGGGTCAAGTCCTACCTCTGACACATGATGGCTGTGACCCTCTAGACAACTCTCTAAGGCCATAAATTGTCAAGCTATTGTCCAACTTTATTGGTAGAAGGAATTATTTTTTTTACCAGTGAAATCACAGGTCTAGTCCACAAATGTAAAATTAATCATTAATTAATTAATCACTGATTTCTCTGAGTGAAAAATCATATACATCAATGAAGAAGAAAATAGGATCTTATCAGGTCAGTTAGTGTAACACCTAAGTGTTTGAGTCTCGGGGATTTTTGCTGGCTTCCAAATAGAAGCAACTTATTTCACAAACCAAAGATTCGGTAATATGTCACCTAAATGGGCAACTCTATTTCCCAGTTATAGAACTTGAGAGGTGGAAGAGACTTCCATAGATGTCTAGTTAAACCCAGACCCAAGGAAGTTTGATTCTTCAAAAATTGATCAGAAATGAAGACGAGTATCTAAAGGAGCTTTCCCAGCAAAGAAATCCGAGATTTCCATTAGAGGAGAATTCTTCACAAGCACATGAAATTTCTTAGAATCAGAGAATCCCAGAATTAAAAGGTATCATAGAAGTCATCTTATCTGGCCCGTACACTCTACATCAATTCTCTGAACAACATATTTTAGATATTGTCATCCAACATCCTCTTTCTTAATTGCTTGGAGTGTCAGATTTAAATCCCCCCCCCAAAAAAGCAGACTTTGTTAGGCCAAAAAAAGATCTTTCAACAAATTTCAGTTTTCTGTGATCTTTGAAATATTAGCTCTATCTATCATAATTTCACTACCAAATAGCCTTTGACCACCTTGTATTAATTAACCTGAAAGTTTAGGGGACCAGTAAAATAAAGTGTTTTTATTGTCTCTTGAATTTTTTATGTGCATTAAGATAAAAGACAGTGCAGCTAGGTGGTGCAGTGGATACAACACTGGGCTTGGAATCAGAATTCCTAATTTTCATGAGTTCTTTTTTTTATTTATTTAATTTTATTTTTTACATATAAGTTATTGTATTTTTTCCATTACATGTAAAGATAGTTCTCAACTTTTGTTTATACAATTTTCATGAGTTCTAATCCAGCCTGAGACATATTTAGTAATTGTGTGATCCTGGGCAAGTCACTTAACCTATTTGTGTCAGTTTCCTCATTTATAAGATGAGCTGGAGAAAGAAATGACAAACCACTTGAGTATCTTTGCCAAGAAAACCCCAAAATGGGTTCATAAAGAGTCAGACACAATGGAACAAGAGCAGGGTTAAAGAGTTATCATTACTCCCTTTCCTGGGTACAAACTCAATTGTCATACTTACTCAGCTATCCCACAAGAACACCAACCACAGTTCTGGATTTCTTTGTTTTAACCGGTGGTCTGTAGGCAATCTAAGAGTGGAATAGGCTCAAATTCTCATCAAATTATTGGCAACAGCTATTGCCTAAGAGTCACCTATATGGTGGGGAAATGGATAGAACATTGAACCTGGATACTAGAAGACCTGAGTTCAAATTAGACCTCAGACCCTTCCTAAGTTGTGTGACTCTTGACTTATCATTTAACCTCTTTCTCCCTCGATTTGCCTCAACTGTAAAATTGAGATAAAAACAGCACTAACCTTACAGGGTTGCTGGGAAGATTAAATGACATAATATTTGTAAAGGACTTAGCACGATGACTGGCACTTAGTAGGTTCTTAATAAATACTTATTTCTCTCATTCCTGCCCACACAGATGAAATACTCTGCTTCCCTGATTGTGCTAATATTCAATATTAATCCTATATTTAACAATTGACTAGTACTGAGACATTTAGCAAGATATGTATATCTCAATTTCCTCTTCTATAAAATGAATATAGTAAATTGTTCTTTATATTTCATTGAATTAGCAGGATGAAGTGAAGTAAAGTTTGTGAAAATTCTTTAAAATTATAAATTCTGGGGCATATAGGTAGTGCAGTGGATAAAGTACCAGCCTTGGAGTCAGGAGGACCTGTGTTCAAATGCGGCCTCAGGGGGCAGTTAGATGGCTCAGTTGATAGAGAACTGGACCTGGATTCAGGAGTACCTGAGTTCAAATCTGACCTCAGACACTTAACACTTACTAGCTGTGTGACCCTGGGCAAGTCACTTAACCCCAATTGCCTTACTTAAAAAAAAAAAAAAACACAACCCAAATCCGGCCTCAGACACTTGACACTTGTGTGACCCTGGGCAAATCATTCAACCCTCATTGCTCTGCAAAGAAAAATAAAGTATAAATTCCTTTATAAGTGAAAGTGATGACTAGTGCATATTTAATAAAAGCACTGTCATTGTTACTACTGACATTTCAACAGAGATTTCAAACCAAAGTAGATCCAAGTTGGAAAACCAAAACCTCAGAAACCATTGAGTTTTACACTAAAATGATTGAGTTCAATGGATGATGTTCAATTCTTGTTAAGTGATCTCTCAAGTGATTTCAGGTCATGAATTCAACTGAAAAACTGAGAGAAAGGATTACTCCTTTATCAGGTTTTTCTCTTTTCTTATCTTGGAGATCTCTAACTTCACAATGTCACAGTTTCTCCAAATATAGCATGGAACCTATTTACAAGTATATCCATTTAAATCCCGTAACTTAAAAAAAGAATTTTAAAAATGGACCCCTCACATAGCAATAAGTTATTCCCAATCCTGGTTTAGTATGTACCTCTTCTAGGTCAGTCAGTCCTATAACTCTTTTCTGATCTTGCAGTGAGGGAGGGAGGGAAGGCAGGAGAGGGGGATAATAGCATAAACAGAACACTATTTAAGGATGCTGCCAAGAATGGGAAAAAAGAACTATTTGATATGGTTATAGTTAATACAGCACCATGCCAGTGATGTGAAATGTTTCATTTTCCATAGGATAATCCTATTTCTAGGTTATAATTTTAATTGGTAAAATCCACATTTCCAATTTGGTTCCTCTAAATTTTGAAAAAAATGGAAAAAAATTTAGACATCAAGAGACAGTTTCAGGCATGATATGTAAATATAATCAGATCATTCTAAAAAAAATTCAAGAAATCTGGAATGAACATACTAGTACATTTCTAAATAGCATTAGGAAACACATACTCTGTCATGCTTGCTGGGTTGTTGTTTTTTTTTTTCTTTTAAATCTCTTTGGCTAAAATGCAGGGTCTATTCATGGCATATTTATTACCTCTACAAAGAAATATCTTTCAATAACACTGGCACAGTATGTTTTTTAAAAAATGTAGTGACTAGTAGTATTGCCTTCCCTTTCCTGGGTTTCTGTCAGAATAGCCCTTTCCTGAATTAGTCTAGCATGTGGTAATCATGTATCCCCTCTTGTGGATAGCATTCAATACCATGTTCAAAATCTCTGATTAATCTGATTAAGCTAGTGAGTGAATAATCCTTTAATCTTCTCAAGAACACAGCTATGTCTGGTGAGTGTCAGATTTGAGACTGGTAAGCAGTTGAGTCAATATTTAAAAGTTAAGCACACACAAAAAAGTACAGGGGCAGGGGAAGGGGGCAGGCAACAACCCAAAGTCAAACTATATCATCTCTTTCCTGGATGCTGTCTTTTGTGAGTGACCTTCGCAGCTGAAACAGGAATGAGGAACATTAGTAAAAATAATAAATCATCTGCTGGTGGTGATTCAGCCGCAGCAAGCATATCAGTCACTGAGGACCAATCTGCTAGCATGTGCTTCCTTTTTCCTAACCACTTTAATTATAAATTAATGGGTGCTCCCTTTTGCCCCTCATTTCATTGTGGAGTGGAAATGCAAAACACCGGATATAGTTATTTATTCTACAGTTAGGAAACCGTCTCCATGGCTAACAATCGCCATATGTTTTGTAAAAACAAAAAAGCAAGAGAGTTCGTTTACTTGAATGAAACTGCAGCCAGAATGCACCACCTCACTGGCTGCATCTGGGGCAAGGGGCAGCTCTGACCCTACAGAAGGACCTGGGAAGCTGTGTCCTGGGTTTATCTGCATGCATTACATTGAAATAATAGTCCCCAAATGCAGAGAATAACTGCCATTAGGCAGAACACATGCAAACATAATAGGAGGATTTCAAGCAAATTAACTCACATCCCACTTCGAGCTTGGCTCAGTGTACTCTTATCTTTCAACAGAATTTGAGGCCTTCTTTTTCCAAAACTATGCATTCAGCCCAAACTAAGCATTGGAGGTCAAATATTCTTGTGCAAAGAAATCAACTTGACTGAAGTCTGTCTTAGCTCTTCTTTGGTATCTCATATCAGAAACCATTACTTGTCTGGAAAAACACCAGTTTCTTTTATTGAATATCTGTTGTAAGAGCAAATATGATAGAAGAATATGATTGTGAGCAACATTTATTTATTTTTTTGTTCATTCATCCATTGGTTCACTCACTTATTCATTTGTTTATTTATTTGTTTGTTTATTTATTTTCCATTTATTTATTTAGAAGAGGAGTTAGTTTACTTAAAATAAATGGGACCACCTTCCCTTAATCCCAAATCATCTGCAAAACCTTTTTTTTTTCCCAACTCAAAAGTCTTTGAGATGTGGGGGCAGCTAGGTGGCTCAGTGGGTAAAGCACTGGCCCTGGATTCAGAAAGACCTGAGTTCAAATCGGGCCTCAGACACTTGACAATTACTAGCTGTGTGACCCTGGGCAAGTCACTTAATACTCATTGCCCAGAAAAAAAAAAGTCTATGAGATTTGACTTAAGGTTCTGCACCAATTATCATGAATTTGTGTTTAATGTTTCAGACCTATGATTCTATTAATGTAAAAAACTCCAGGGGAGTTGGAGGCAAGAAACCCCTAAAAATGTAGACTCATAACTGGTCTGCAACTAGTGATCTTAGATCATTCCCGAGGCCACTAAAAGGTTAAGGGGCTTGCCCCTTACTCACAGTCAGTATGTGGAAGGCAGGAAATGATCCCAGTTCTACCTGATTCTGAAGTCAACAGTCTAGCCACTATATCAGACTACCCTTCTCTACTTACCTCTTCCCTCATCACTATAGGTCAGCATAGGGTACAAGGAAGGGATTTTTTTAAAAAAGGCTCTCTATTTCCAACCCATAATTCAACTGTACTTCTAGGGTTATAGACAGGGGAGAGGAGATGAAAGTAGATGCCCAAAGTGCTCAAGGAGGTACCCAAACATTTTCTTGGTGGCTTCTGAAGTAACCTGAATTTTTTGGCTAGATAGAAATCAGTAGATATATAGTAGTATATTACTCCTATCAACTCTGGCCTTAAGGACATGACATTACATGAAGTTCAGAAGTCAACTTTACAGCTCCTACCCAATGGAGGAAGTCCTTCCTTTCCTTCTGCTACCCTGCCAGGAGTGAGAGTTGACACTTCACCTAACCCCAGAAATTCATGGATATGTACAGTATATTGGGAGAAAGTCTCTGGATTCTGGGATAGTTAATAATGCCAATCATTGGCTTACTACACATTCCTGATTGCATGCTTCTGATTTAAAATCTTTTTTATCATATTTACCTTAACACCTTGCATTACCTACTCAAGCTACCCCTGATTTCCACACAGCACAGTTTGTCATTGTGGGTCTTAAGTTCTTAATTATGTCTACAAATGTTTCCTATATCTGGCTGATACATTCAGCTCACAGCCATTTCTTTCATCTAGCTCACAGCCATTTCTTTCATCCAAACAGTGGTAATGGCTTATGTAATTATGACTTGGTACATGATCTGAGGTCCCTGTGGACATTTAGATTCTTACTCTCTTTAACCTCATTCACCTTTGTCAGTGAACTTTCACCTGAAATCCTTAGCTAGGGAATCAGCTGGTGGCTGACTTTGGGACCCAACTGCTGCCCTGGCCATGCAGTCAATGGGCATTTCATTAAAGTTTCTGAATTAAGAATGACTCCAACAGGAAGAGGAAAATTACATACCTACTTTCTTTTGGGACTTTGTAAAATTGACTGGAGTCCCTGGGAATGGTTTGCTAACATTTCTGTGAATGGCTTTAGGGATGGGGGGAAATGTGCATGGAGGTGAATCCCATTATGTTAACTGACTGTGAAATGATCTCATTTTGCCTTTGTCAAGGGGCAAGGTCTCTTGGTTGCTGGGAAAATCTTGGAGGGAAGTTTTTCACTAACTAGTTAAGAGAATGTATGAAATGGCTTCATAATTAATGTAAATATGAAAGAAACTGTATAAAGAGACTAAGTAAATTGTTTTGAACCATTCCCCTATTTTACTTTTTTTTTAGCATGCATAATTCTCTTCTTTCCCATCCCCTCCACTGGTCTTATTCCTTCTAATATTTGTCCTTGCCATAAGCATTCCTTTCATATTGTAGGTTATAGACCTATATGTTTACCTAAAGATGGTCTGTAATGCAGAAGTTATCTCTTTTAGCACATAAATAAAATACACATACACACATATATATGTATTTGTGTATATATATATATGTATATATGTATGTATATATGTATATATTTATTTGCAGGGCAAAGGGGGTTAATTGACTTGCCCAGGGGCACACAGCTAGTAAGTGTCAAGTGTCTGAGGCTGAATTTGAACTCAGGTCCTCCTGAATGCAAGGCCAGTGGTTTATCCACTGCGCCACCTAGCGGCCCCAGCATATAAATAATAGTAAGGATCCTCTTTTGTCAAGCTACCATGAGTTCCAGAAAAGTTAAATGAGTCCCACAAAACTGTTCATACAATCCTGAATATTCAGAATTCCAATACCTTGCAGATAAAGGCATTAAGGTATTTTAACTCATTTCTAACCCTTCAGATTTCAGAAAATATCTTGAAAAGGGGGCAGAGTACCTGCCAATACTTTAGTGTTACATCACCTTACCATAACCTAGAACAGTGATTTCCAGTCTTCCTTCAGTGCTACCTCATTCATATAAATGGCTGAGTTCCTGTCCTTACACCAAAGCAACACCATAATGTCCTGATATTCACTGATGAATCCCTACAGGGTGGCAGGTACTACTAGAGGGAGAAGAGGAGATATAGATTGGATTAAAAGGTATGAAAAGCCATAACACTGTGCATATGTCATATACATCTTTTCTTTGCCCTAAAAACCTATGTCTGTTATGGGGGATTTCAAAGACCAAATTGATGATGAATTATCTGGATGATGTGGGTTCATTTTTCTACAGAACTTCCAAGTGTTTTGGGTATAGGACTAACTGTCTCTTAGCTATGAAGAACCAGTGGAAGACACAAGTGTAGGCATTTTGTTGGCTTAAGAAAGTCCTTAGAACTGAACTGTCCTCCTCAAAGTCCCTCAGGGAACCGGAATAAACTCAGGTTAACGTAAGAACCTTAGGGAGGTTCCATAGGAGAGATGACCTCCTATATGTCCAGAATGAGAAGCAAAGATGCCTGATTGCATCTTCTCCATCTAAATGATCATTGATGACTGGCATTTACCTCATTTGATCCCTACAAAAACTCTGTAGAGAAGATGCCTTCAAATGTCATTTCCATTTAACAGATGAGGAAACTAAAGTCTTAAAGAAGCTAAATGATTTGCTCAGTTTCACATAGTTATTAAATGTCTAAGGTGGGATTAGAGCCCTTCTGGAATTCAAGCCCAGCATTCTATTCACTAACTCTATTCTCTCACAAGAATACCCTTGCTATCCTGCCACCTCATCATTCACTGGGAAGGTAAGACCAGACCATCATTTTTTGTTTGTTTGTTTGGTTAGTTGGTTGTGTTTTTTTTGCAGAGCAATGAGGGTTAAGTGAATTGCTCAGGGTCACACAGCTAATAAGTGTCGAGCGTCTGAGGTAGGATTTGAACTCAGGTTTTTCTGAATCCAGGGCCAGTGCTTTATCCACTGCACCACCTAGCTACCTCCCAGACCATCATTTTATCATCTCAAAAAGAGAGAATCTCATTACTATACAACAGTAACCTGCAACATGGAAACCCTATATATAGCCAAAGACTTTCATCAGAATTAGGAAACCGGAAGTAGTTAATTCATCAGTTCTACTATTCAAGCTGTATATTATGATAAAAATCATTCCTATATAAAGTAGTATAATAAAAAATAATAAATGAATAAATGAAATGAATAGGAAAAATTAAGTATTTATTCTTCCCCAAGCACTGTGCTAAGGACAGTGGGTTGTATGGGCCAAATTTAGTATGGGGAAAGTTAATTGGGTGGCTCGCCACAATATTGTGGTTCAGAAAATAATGGGAGACCTCTAGGTCTCTCAGACTGAAAAGAAAGGAAATTAACAGCCTCTTTTCCACAAACAAATAAGGTTTTATTAATGGGAACAAAATTTACAACACAAGTGAAATTAATAGAGCAAGGGACAATAAGAAAGGGAATAGAGAAAAGGGAAAAAATATGTCCCACTTCCCATATGGTTAGAATCTAAATTTCTAGGGTAAAAAAGCCCCCAGGCACCTCAAACAAGCTCTGCCTCCCAAGCCACTTAGAATAGCCCGGCTCCAATAAAAACTGACTCAAATCCTAAATCTGCCTCCAGTCCAGGCAGCCCAAAGAGCCAGCCTTACTTCAACAACACAAACTCACCAGCACCTGGAATCTGTAGTTCTAAGGAGAATCAGCTTTGCAGTGTCTCTTGGCTCAGTCAGAACGTCTACCACCAGCTCCTCTACCTCTCTCTCCTGAGCGAAAAAGCACCCCTCATCCCTTCCTCCTCTCAGAAGCCTCCTCAGAAACAGGAAACGGGGCCATACACACACACACACACACACACACACACACACACACACACACACACACACACACACACACATAGCTCCAAGCTAATTGGCTGGCAACTTTGATCGACAGGATCCACAAGCAAACCTCACTTCCTGACACTGAAACCGCATGGCTTTTCAAGATTATGTCTTTTCGGCCTGACCATAATGAAGCAAAGATGGGGCCATGGAAACTCCAAATCACAATTAATTCCTTACAGCATCAAGAAAACCAGCATGTCTTTTGGGAAATGGAATCAGTCTCTAGGCTGACCATATAGAATTGTTATTACTCGCCCATCTTCTGCCCATGAAACTTGGATCTGCTCCTGACAGCACATCTGCCTTCTTGAGCTGTATCAGCCAACAGCAAAATTCTAGGACATAGCTAAACCACTATCCCAATAGTGATAGTACATAGGACATGTGCATAGGACATGTTAAGAAGAGTAACTGAAACATCAACTATGGAGCAGGATGAAGTAGGATGGCTAAGGCCAGGTGGTCAGCAAAAATTTGGAAAGGATATCTTGAAGCATCATTGCCGCAACATAGATAACGTGGTGGGGAAATATTCATATATAACAACAGACATAGATGTTTACCACATAAAAATGCAGCCAAGGATACGAAAACAGAAAATCTAACCACACACACCCCACTCCAATACCACATATATTAGCTATATAGCTTTGAAGGGCCACTTTTTTTCCAGACAGAGACATTCATCCAGTGAAGAGCAGAGATAGACATTACAGATAAACATTGATAGAAAGAGATACAGTCACAGAAGAGAAAAGACAGCTTCGAGGATCATGGCCCCTGGAAATAAAGAACAGGGCTGAAGAGTAGAAATGGAGAGAAAGAAAGAAAGAAAGAAAGAAAGAAAGAAAGAAAGAAAGAAAGAAAGAAAGAAAGAAAGAAAGAAAGAAAGAAAGAAAGAAAGAAAGAAGGAAAGAAAGAAGGAAAGGAAGGAAGGAAGGAAGGAAGGAAGGAAGGAAGGAAGGAAGGAAGGAAGGAAGGAAGGAAGGGAGGGAGGGAGGGAGGGAGGGAGGGAGGGAGGGAGGAAGGAAGGAAGGAAGGAAGGAAGGAAGGAAGGAAGGAAGGAAGGAAGGAAGGAAGGAAGGAAGGAAGGACAGACTTTCAAAAGAAGTTTTGAGTTGCCATTGATACATGTGTGTACTACACATGACCTCACTACCACTCACTTTGAATTGTTCCCACTCTTCCCAAAGACACTGTGTATTTTCTGAAAGAATGCAGCACAGATTTTATTGAACTGTGTTTTTAGCAACTGCTATTACTATAGCATCTTGGTGAATGCTTTAGTGAAAAGCGAATTGTGACTAATCTTTGATTATTAATGGGAAGCACACCAGTGGAGGCACATGTGTTTTAGTAATAGTCGTTCACAGGGTTACTTTAAAACCCAAGAGGGGCAGCTAGGTGGCACAATGGATAAGGCACTGGCCCTGGATTCAGGAGGACCTGAGTTCAAATCCGGCCTAAGACACTTAACACTTACTAGATGTGTGACCCCGGGCAAGTCACTTAACCCCAATTGCCTCACCAAAAAAACAAAACAAAACAAAACAAAAAAGAACCCAAGAGCAGTAGCTGCCCTCTGGGAAGGTGTACCATGTAACGATTGGAATAATGCCACCTGCTGGATACTTACTGTAGAAGAGTTCTGCCCATGAAGGGAAGGTCTTTGAGGGCAAGACCAGGAGTCTTTTCTTCAGGATTCAGGAAGTGAGGCGGACTAGTGGGAGGAGGAAGGAAGAGACGGGCGCTCAGTCTCACGCTCTTTCCTTTGGACTCTGGTGGAGAGCGGAGCTAGAAATGTGCTCTCCCTTTAATAGATAGGAATCTAGGCCTTTCTCTCTCTCTTTACCAAATTCTTGTTTTCCTTAATAAACGCTTAAAAGTCTAACTCTTGCTAAAGCTTATAATTTATTGGCGACCACTCATTAGATATTTTAGACAGTTTAGCTAGAATTTTAACCCTTAACAACCATAATGGGTTTTATATATATCATTCATATTCTTCTCCCTCTACATCATAGCTAACCAATTGGTCTCTTTGCTTCCAGTCTCTCCTCTCCAGTACATTCTTCCCATGCTGACATTAATCCTCCCACGCATTTCTGATCATATCTTTCTCCTAATCAAAATCCTTTATTGGCTTTCCAGTGGCTATCAAATAATTCTTGAACTCCAGATCCTAAAATTAAAGGTTATCCATAATCTGGCTCCAACATGCCAGGCTACATCTTGAAAACTATACTTCAGGATGTCAGGAATGACACTGACTTTCTGTAGAGTGACCAAACAGGACAACCAGTATGGTGAAGGCCTCAGGTTTGTTATTTGAGGATAGATTGAAAAGAATGGGTTGTGTTAAGTCTGGAAAAGGTAAGACTTACTATGGTTATCATAGCTATGATCAAGTATTAAGAGAGTCTTATCACATAGAAGAGGATGTGAATGGTTGTCCTTGACTATGGAGGGTAGAACAAGAAGAAATGGGTTTGTTTCAAAGAGGCTTGTTCTTGGGGGAGGAATCCCAAACAAGTGAATTATTCAAAGTACAACTGATCAATCAACAAACATTAATCAAGCATTTACTATGTGTCAAAAAATAATCTAACCACAGCATTCACATGTACACAACTGGAAAAGCTGTACTTCTTATTCACTTTTTTTTGTGTGTGTGTGTGAGGCAATTGGAGTTAAGTGACTTGCCCAGAGTAACACAGCTAGTAAGTGTTAAGTGTCTGAGGTCGGATTTGAACTCAGGTCCTCCTGAATGCAGGGCCGGTGCTCTAACCAATACACCACCTAGCTGCCCCCTTATTCACTTATTATAGTCTACATTACATTATAATTATTTGTGTAAAGACTTTATCACCTCTTCCACATTTTGGACTCCTTGTTAGCAAAAATTCTATCTCCTTTTTCATTATATTGTGGGTTTTAAAAAATGTATTTTTGTTTGTTCACTGGGGGGAGACAATTGGGGTTGTGGCTTGTCTAGGGTCACACAGCTAGTAAAGAGTCTGAGGCCAGATTTAAACTCACGTCCTCCTGACTGAAGGGCCAGTGCTGTATCCAGTGCATTACATCGCTGTCCCCATTGTATGTTCCCTAACATTATATCGGTATGTAATAAATGTTTGTTAACTGGACAAAAAAAGTCATGTTTTAATTCAGCAGCAGCACATACCAAGGGCATCAATTAAGAATTAAAGATATTCTTTTTCATAGTCATCATGCAACTTCAGGGATCTGTGATTTCATTTGCATCGATACTCCTTTTAGTAAGAGTAGATCATAACTATACCATAGTTGGTGGTATCTATGAGTTTCAATAGCTAAAAAACTGTCACCTTCTTGCCAATTCTCTGACATTGAGCCTTTCCAAATTTAGTCTGATCCAGGGATAAAGCATCCATGGTCAAACCAGACTCAAAGTTTTCCAGCTTGGTAGGACCTGCTAATGTAGTATTCAACTAGCATAACCAATAGTTTCAAATGGTGCAGAGCAGTCAAAAAGGGTAAGGACTGAGAAAAGATTGAGTATAGATAGCTTCTTATTGGAATATGGCTATGAAAGGGAGAAGTAATATGAGGTGGGCTGGTGGCATTAAGAGATGGTCAGAACAAGTGAAGGTTTTAAAAGGATGAGTGTGGGAAGATAAAAATGGAAAATTAGAGAAGCAAGCTCCTAGAGGAAGAGAAAAGAATGAATGGGATAAGGGGCACATATAAAAGGTCTGATGCTTACAAGGATAAGGACCACCTCTTCCTCTGAGACTGGAGTGAAGGGAATGACATTTAAGTGTTTCATGAGTAGAAGAGGGAATAAGGAAAGATGGCTTTAGTTTTTACAGTATTTGATGAGGCACTTTCCTGAGAGGGAAGGGAAAGAAGGTGATATAGTTGCTTTAAGGAGAAAAGAAAATTCAGCAAGTATTTATTAAGCACTAACTATTCACCAAACATTGTGCTAAATTTTAATAATTTCTAATAAGTAGCTACTATGTGCTAGTCACTGTGCTGAGTGCTTAGGATACAAAGGGGGAACGAGACAGTCTTTGCCTTCAAGGAGCTCACAATCTAATAGCTGAGAGAGACAATGAGCAAATGTATAAAAAAATCTGTGTACAGGAAAAATAGAGAATCCTTAAGAGGGAGGACACTACAAAGGAGAAGAGTAGGGAAAGGCTTCTTGTAGAAGATGGGATTTTAGTCAGGAGTGAAAGGAAGCCAAGGAGATGATTCCAGGCATAGGGGACAACCAGAGAAAATGTCTAGAGTCAAGAGATGATGTGTTTTGTACTTATGGAGGATTGATTTGAGTGGGAAGAGGCCTGAGGCAGGCAGACCCACCAACAGCCCATTACAGTGATCTAGGTGTGAGATGATGAGAGCCTGCACCAGAATGATGTCAGCATCCAAAAAGGGAAGGGGGCATATTCAAGAGATGTAACAAAGGTGAAATTCACAGGCTTTGGCAACAGATTAGATATAAGGGGGTGAGAGATAGTGAGAAGTCAAAGGTGACCCTGACGCAGTGAGTCTGAGGGACTCAGGGGATGGTATGTATAGCCCTTTATGGTAACAGAGAAATTGGAGGAGTCAGATTTTGAGGGAAAGAGAATGAGTTCCGTTTGGGACATGTTGAGTTGAGAATGTTTACTGAACATCCAGTCTGTAATGTTCTATACTAGACAGTTGGAGATGTGATATTAGAGGTCAGCAGGGTGGTTAGAGCAAGATAGATTTGAGAATCATCCACCTAGAGATGATAATTAAATCCATTGGGAGCTGATGAAATCACCAAGGGGAGTAATATAGAGGGAGAAGAGAAGAGGGGCCAGGACAGAACCCTGAGGGGGCACCTATAGTCAGAGAACATGATCTGGATAAGGATCCAGCAAAGCACACTAAGAAGGAATAGTTTGATAGAAAGTAGGAGAACCAGGAGAGAGTGTTTTCCCAAAAATATAGAGAAAAGAGTCTATCAGGCAGAAGATGGTGATAA